>NC_030812.1:48854092-50104092 GCF_001704415.2 Capra hircus | reverse complement strand
TAAAGATCAATGCCTTACATGGACTCTCATTCCACAGGAGACATGGGTTCGATTCCTGGGTCAGGAAGATCCCCTGGAGAAGGCCATGGCAACTGACTCCAGTATGCTTGCCTGGAGAATCCCACGGACAGAGGAGCCTGGTGGGCTACAGTCCATGGGGTTGCAAAGAGTCGGACACTACTGAAGCAATTTAGCACGCACGCACTCATTTAATATAATGGTTCCATGAAAAAGGCATTATTATTTTACTCACATAGATGAGCAAATTTCATCTTAGAAGGATCCTATGCTTTGCCCAAAGTCAGGCTGTAAGTTGTGGAGCTCTACATCCAACTCGGGCCCACATGAGTTCCAAGTGTGTGCACTCAATTACCAGGCCGTTCTGTGTCCTGAATTGTCTTCTGCCCACAGACCTGTACATGCCCTTGATGTATAGGTCTGCTTAGTCCCTCTCTCAAAACCTTATTTCAGCTTTATACCCAATGCTTCATTTCACATTATCACTGTTTTCATGATCCACACAAATCTGCCTTTATTCACACAAATGATGATGGAGCCAAACAGCAGTGCCACTGTCTGAGGCCTGAAGCCAGCCTGATCCAGGGCCTGAATCCAAACCACACGGAGCTGTGACTCAAAAAGAAAACCTCCTGCTCTCTCAAGAGGAAGGGGCGCTGGCTGTTCCACGAGGCCTGGGATGAAGTGAGCCTTCAAGGAGGGATTCTGGGAAAGCGCTTCTTTTGGTGGGGGGCGGGCCCAGAGGGATGAGTCAAAGGGATCCTGGATGGATG
Source organism: Capra hircus (assembly GCF_001704415.2). Classification (NCBI taxonomy): domain Eukaryota; kingdom Metazoa; phylum Chordata; class Mammalia; order Artiodactyla; family Bovidae; genus Capra; species Capra hircus. The sequence continues at coordinate 50,103,301 of NC_030812.1, read as the reverse complement.
GAGAGCAAGGACGGTGGAAACACGAAACCCATCCCAGTCAGCCTGACAGCTCCACCAGCAGAGAGGCGGGAAGCCTGACGGGCCCCACCGGCAGAGAGGCGGGCGGTGGTAGGAGAAGGGGGTGCAATACTCGCAGTGGTGGTGGGCGCTGCAGGGCTAGTTGGTGGTAACGGTAGTGTTCACGGTGGTAGCACTACTAGAGGCAGCGGTCTTTAGTTCTAGTAGAAACGGCAGGTGCGGCACTGGTGGTGGTAGAGCTGGTGCTACTGATGGCAGCGCAACTGCTAGCAGTTGCGGCGGCACCGGCGGCGACGGGCGGCCGCGGCGGCGCCGGCGGCGAGGGCAGAGGCGCCATGGCGCTGACGGTAGCGGAGGTGCAGTGTTAGTGGGCGCAGCTCCCAGCAGCAGTGGTGCAGTACAAGCGGAGGCCCTCCCAGGTGGCTCGGTGGCGACGAATCTGCCTCCCGATGCAGGAGACATGGGTTCAATCCCTGGGTCAGGAAGATCCCTGGAGAGGAACCGGTGCCCCACTTCAGTATTCCGGCACGGAAAGTCTCATGGACAGAGGAGCCTGCCGGGCTACAATCCACGGGGTCTCAGGGATGGACCCGGGACTGAGTGTGCACACACGGCAACGCTGGCGGCAGCAGTGATGGTGGTCGTCTTAACGGTGGTGGAAACCGCACGAGTAACAATGCCGTGATGCTGGCAGCGGCGACAGCACGAGAGGGTGGCCCTCGGGGTGGGCAGTATTGAAACAGAGCTCCACAGGACAGCCTGCCCTGGTTTGAAGGGCAGAGCACACACTAAGGGAAAGGTGGTGCCCACCACCCAGGCCCACAGGCTGCCTGCCATCGCCTGGGAGCCGCTAGTTCAGAATAAGAGGCAAGTTAAGCTTTGAAAACTGCTCAAGGTTGCTCTCTGGGTGGCAGATGCGGTGCTAGACTCAGGAATCAGGACTGCTGAAGCCCTGAAGGACGTGGAGGTCAGCACTGGATAGTCTCGAAGCTAACAGAAGCCTGGGATCTGGGGGAACCCCTGCAGGGTGATTCTTAGGGGTCCCAGCAGGGCTGGCAGAGGTGGCAACTGGAAAGCTTTGAGGTGTCTTGTCTGCCTTCTGGCATCTAAGCCAGCAAGGTAGAGGAGGATGGATCAGGGCCTCAGGAGTGCAGGGGGCTGACTCGTTAGGTCAGTATCTGGCTGAATGCTAATTTAATGGTCACAAATATCAGAGCTAGAAGACATCTCTGAGATCAGTTAACAAGATCTTTTTAAATGCTTGTTTTCAAAGCAGGGAACAGAGACTCAGAGAGTCATGTGAATTTTGGACAATTTCATGGTTTGGGACAGGCCACAGCTTCTATTCCTGCCTTTGGCTCCAGCCCAGTGCCCATTCTCCAGCCTCACTGAGGCAGCTCAGGGCAACGTGAGACATTTAGGTTCTTTTATCTCAATAATGCCTTAAATTTCAACCAACAAGAAAACAAGGTATTCTTCACAATTCCCTAAAATAACTAGCGGCTCAGCAAACCACTCATGGATAGGAATAGTAAGGCAGGGATATTTGATTTTACAAAGGGCTCATTTTACTGAGCAGACACCAAAAATAAGGTGGGACCCCACAAAACCTGAGTTCTAATTCTATCCCACCACTGGCTACCCATGGGAACTTGAGAAAGGCAGTGTCTCTGGACCTCATTTTGCTTATCAGCAAAAAAAAAAAAAAAAAAAAAAAAAGAAAAGAAAAGATTTAGGGTAGACCAGTGGTTCCCAGCATGAGAGCTGGACCATAAAGAAGGCTGAGCACCGAAGAACTGATGCTTTCGAACTGTGGTGCTGAAGAAGACTCTTAAGAGTCCCTTGGCCTGCAAGGAGATTGAATCAGTCAATCCTAAAGGGTATCAATCCTGACTATTCCCTGGAAGGACTGATGCTGAAGCTGAAAGCGCCAATACTTTGGCCACCTGATGTAAAGAGCCAACTCATTAGAAAAGACCCGATCCTGGGAAAGACTGAAGGCAAAAGAAGAAGAGGGAGGCGAGGATGAGATGGTTGAATGGCATCACCAACTCAATGGACATGAACTTGGGCAAACTCCAGGAGATGGTGAGGGACAGGGAGGCCTGGCATGCTGCAGTCCATGGAGTCACAAAGAGTTGGACACAACTTAGCAGCTGAACAACAACAGTGGTTCCCAGAGTGGTTACGTCAGAATCAACTGGAGTGCTTTTAAAATAAAGACTCGTGGCCCCACCTTCAATGATTCTGAATCAGTAAATCTGAAAATAGAGAACCAACAATTTTTATTTATTAATAAAAAAAAAAGAAAAAAGAAAATCTCCCAGGCAGGTACACGGATGTCTACGCTGGATTGACAGAGAGACAGGTAGATGTACAGATATGTGATGAAGATGCTATGATGGCAAATGCAGAATTTAAGTAGTAGGCATACAGGAGGGCATGGCGAGTCTCTCAGTTTTTCTGTTTGTTTTTAAATTTTCATAGTCATAGAAAATGTTGAAAGAAATGCAAATAAAAAGGGGGGAAATTTTCCCCAGGTGATTCTGATGTGCAAGCAAGTTTAACCTCTCTGGTCCAGTCATTAACCTGCAGACCAGGTTTGAGTGGCTTTTGTATCCCACAGAACAGCCCCGGGCACCACCTTGGGAAAAGGGAGCTAGTGTGAGCCCTTAATCTGGTTCCAAACGTCAGCTGGAATGGCTCCCTCCTTTAGCTGTTTTTATATATTGGAAACACACACAATGGTTCCATTGCTTTTTTATAAAAGGAGTGTAAACTACTTTAGAAGGGCATTTGGTTCAGACGGTAAAGAATCCTACAATGTAGGAGACGTGCATTCAATCCCTGGGTCAGGAAGATCCCCTGGAGAAGAAAATGGCAACCCAGTCCAGTATTCTGGCTTGGGAAATGCCACGGACAGAGAAGCCTGATGAACTACAGTCCATGGGGTTGTAAGAGTTGGACATGACTTAGTGACTAAAACCCCAAACCACTCTAGAAGTCGGTCTTTGAGGCCTGGCATAGATCCAATGCTTATGAACATACAGAACTACTTAGGGTTTTGTGCACAAAATGGAATGAAGGTTCTAAAACTAGAGCCGGGGGACTTCCCTCATGGTCTAGTGGCTAAGACTCCATGTTCCCAATGCAGGGGACCCAGGTTCAATCCCTGGTCAGGGAAGTGGATCCCACAGATGGCAATTATGAGTTCACAAGCTGCAACCTAAGATCCCACATGCTGCAATGAAGATTAAAGATTCCTGAGTGCTGCAACTAAGACCTAGCACTGCCAAATACATACATACATGAAATATTCAAACAAAACCACAGCTGGGAGACGGCTCAGTTATTTGCAGAGTCAAACAAGAGGGAGCAGCTTGTGCAAAGACCTCCTCATGGCTGTGACCAGCTGCTGTCATGTGTGCCTTGGGCCCTGCCCACACCTCCCTGCCTCATCCCTACCCACCTCTTTGGACCATTTCTCTCTAGTCCTCAACTATTAAAGGCACGTTCCTGGCTCAAGGCCTTTGCTATTGTGTCTGCCAGCATGCACTCCCCGGGTATCCATGTGGTTCATGCATCCTGCAGACCTTTACCCCAAAACCCTCTCCTTAGTAATGCTTTCATTCCCCATCTGAACCTGCAACCCAAGCTGTAGCTACTGAGTCCTTCCCTCATCCTATTTTTCTCTCCAGCAGTCATCACGCTCCAGTGTATTCAACATCTCACTTATCTGCCTTGCTTATCATCTATGTTGCCAAATAGTCTGTAAGCTCCATGAGGGCAGGGGGTTATGTTTATGCCCACGACAATCCAGACACCACCATGAGGCTGGGACTCAACACAGATGCGCAGAATGGAGGAAGGGCCACCTGCCAAGCTCAGTCCATGTACCTTACACACAGCACCTCTGATTTGCCCGGGGTCCTGACGAGTGGGGACCAGTCCCTTATACAACAGGAAGGCTGAGATGTCATCTCTAGGGGTGAGGTCTGGCTCTTATAAACCCCAGTATCCCAGGCTCATCTCATTTCACTGTTCAGGGCCACCATGAGACGGGCTCATTTCCGGAGGCTGACACCTCCCTTCTTTTCTTCTTGTCACTAACAGCTAAACCACCTTTGCTCCTGAGGAGTCTATCAACTTGCCGGTAAAAGAGGGCAAAGCTGAAGGTTAAGTGACCGCGTTGTCCAGTGGACTCTCCAGAGCCAACTACTTAGCAGATAACCACACGCTGCACCCCAAGAGAGACTGCTCAGTGAATATCAATACCCTGTCTCAACACATGAAAAACGTTCATATACCATTTCCTGCTAATGACATTTCAATGAGGCTCACAATTCACAAAAATGAGGGTGGGCCCACCAAAAAAACAGCCATTCTACAAATGACTCCACTGCCAACCAACTTTTCAAGCTCTGCTCACAAACACAACAGTTACCCCTTGGAATAATAAAGCAAGTGGTCCGCCCACAGAACTCCGTAGCAGTGGATTCTGACCTGGGAAGCATCCTTGTTGATGCAGTGTGCCCTCATGTCACTGTCATCCTCCAAGCCAAAGAACATAATCCCACGTGCGCCCTTTCAACCCAAGGCAGCCTCCACTCGCGAAAGCTGAGGGCTTATCCTAGCACCTGCACTAGAAATGGAGACCTGACTCCCTGCCCTCCCACACCAGACAACCGCTGTTAAGTGCTCTGAAGATGGGGGCTTTCTCATTCACTGTTTCCCCGACACATGCCTGGCACATGCAGGCATCCAAATGCTCATTGAATGCTGCTTCTTCCATGACATTTTATTTAATTTATACCTTAGCATTACTTTGGGGCTCTGACTGTGTAATACATACACAATGAGTTGTACAAGCTTAACATAAACAAACTTAAGATAGATTGAGACGTATTTATAAATGATCCATCTGTAGTTATTATTTCAACTCCATTAAGGATGACATGAAGGAGAGGAAATATGCTCAAACAAAACACACACTGAACTGCAGTTTGAGAGTGGAAAGAAGCTAAACTAGCAAACTGAACTGGTATGTCACTTAAAAACCTCGACAACATAACTGTGACAATTTAAAAAATAATCTCAAAGGAACAGAAGGTGTTGAGATATCAGCACAGTGATATCCTACCTGGTTACTATATCTTTCTTCTCTAGCATAAAATGAGTATTGCTTTCTATGATGAACTTTCTAAAGACAAATATTTGGTATTTACTGTTTACTTGTAGGCTTTTTCGTTATTCATATGTGTTCTTACTCCAAGATCAAAGTGGATCACAGTAAGACAGCTTTTTCTTCACTGACAATTTAGGCTGAACTTACTGAATCTCTTCTAAAACCGTCAGTGACAAAAATTAAAGGAACAAAAGAGATCACTGATTTGTGGACTTTAAAGATAATAATATCCGAGTTGCAGCTCCAAGGGGTCCATGGGGAAAAAAAAAAAAAAAGTAACCACCACGCATAAAGACAACATCACTTACTGAACCTAACATCAATTCCCTCCTCAACATCCAATGGTGGCTGAAACTACCAAATGTTGATCAAAATAAATTCTCCTGGGCCTGAAGACATAGCTTATAGAAGACTGCATCCCCCAGCAGTCTTCTCAGAATGGCCATGGTCTTGAATTCTAGCCAATGGAAGGCATGCTGATGAGACATGTCCCCCTTGCAGAGCTGGGCCATAATAAGGCTCCTTGAGTGGCCCCTTGCTGGAGAGATGACCTAGGGGATCTTGGAAACCAAGTGTGGAAGTGACAGAATCTCCTTAATCCCAGGTCCCTGAATATCTGAAAGAGACCAAGCCGCTGCTTCTCCAGGGGCCTGACTATTTCTGCAGTCAGCCTACCTGATAGACCACGGTACAGCAGGAAATACTTGTACCTTTCTTTACACAAAGTGTGAGATTAAACTCTTATGAAAGGAAGGAAAAATGAAAATAGTTACAGTGTTTTAAACCTGGTGCTTAATGGAGACAGTGAAAAATCAAATCACTTGGTCCAACATTCTCGCTAGGTAGTTATACCATGATGTACAAATAAGTTCCTTAAGAGAGAACCTCCTGTTTTCTGTGCCAGCTCATTGTATCTCTGGACAGTTCTCACTCACTGAGCTTATACTGAGCATGATGATAACAGAAGTTCACAGGACTTCACTGGTGGTCCAGTGATTAAGAATCTGCCTTGAAATGCAGGGGATGTGGGTTTGATCTCTGGTCAGGGAACTAAAATTCCACACGCAATGGGGCAATTAAGCCCATGTGCCGCAACCAGAGAGAAGCCCACACATCCAAAACTAAGACCCAACACGGCCAAATAAATAAACAAGAAATATTAAAACAAAAATTAGCAGTTCACTATTAATGAGCGGTTCCCATGGCCCTTGTCCTGTGCTGAAAGCTTCCCACTCATTTGCTCCTTTCCTCACCTGGGAAGTGGCTACTCTCATCATCTTCTGGCTCAGACTGCAATGAAGGAGACCCAGGTTCGATCCCTGGGTCAGGAAGATCCCCTGGAGAAGGGAAAGGCTACCCATTCCAGTATTCTTGCCTGGAGAATCCCATAGACAGAGGAGCCCGGTGGGCTATATTATAGTCCATGGGGTTGCAAAGAGTCAGACATGACTGAGTGACTAATGCTTTTACTTTAAAAGAAAAAAAAACAACTTTCCAAGACTTCCCCAGTGGCTCAGACAGTAAAGCGTCTGCCTACAATGTGGGAGACCTGGCTTCGATCCCTGGGTAGGGAAGATCCTCCGGAGAAGGAAGTGGCAGCCCACTCTAGTACTCTTGCCTGGAAAATCCCGTGGACAGCGGAGCGTGGTAGGCTACAGCCCATGGGATTGCAAAGAGTCGGACATGACTGAGCAACATCACTTTCACTTTTCAAGCTGAGGCACAGAAAACATTAGCTTGGACCAAGGTCAGATATAACCAGAAGTAGCAGAGCCAAGGCAATGGCACCCCACTCCAGTACTCTTGCCTGGAAAATCCCATAGACGGAGGAGCCTGGTGGGCTGCAGTCCATGGGGTCGCTAAGAGTCGGACATGACTGAGCAACTTCACTTTCACTTTTCACTTTCATGCATAGGAGAAGGAAATGGCAACCCACTCCAGTGTTCTTGCCTGGAGAATCCCAGGGACGGGGGAGCCTGGTGGGCTGCCGTCTCTGGGGTCTCACAGAGTCGGACATGACTGAAGCAACTTAGCAGCAGCAGAGCCAAGGTTCAACCTAGGCAGCCTGAGTCTCCACTCTTAACCACCAGCCTGTCCTCCTGGGGTGGTCACCTCTGTCCCAGACTCATGAAGAGCGAGCCTCATTACTCTCCCATATTTGACAAATATCTAAAGATCTCTTTCATAGCAACACAACTAATATTTTCATGTAGCTAAAAAAACCCTAGTTCATTTGAGTTTTTTCTTTCGTTTTAATTTTACTGAACTATCCCAGGGACGGGGGAGCCTGGTGGGCTGCCGTCTATGGGATCGCACAGAGTTGGACACGACTGAAGTGACTTAGCAGCAGCAGCAGCATACTTGATTTACAACATTGTGTTAATCTGTTTGTTTTTCTCATCCTTCAAATGCCTTCACCACTTGGGTTTCTCTTTGGAGAGTTCTTGTTCATTCATACCCCGGTTGAACTGTGTCACATAGAAACTTCATGTGTAAAAGGAGACAAATAACAGTAGTTTCCCAAAAGAGCTGATGTGAGGATGAGCTGAGTTATTCACATAAAGCCCTAAAATCAGAAACAGTGCATAGGGCAGAGAAAGACAACCCCAAACATTAGCTATTGTTTGCCTTACATTTTGAATGCTGTGGCCCAGGATTACATTAGGCTCTGGGGTTTATATCACACTACTGACCCGTCTGAATTTACCATCCACTGAAATACTTTTTTTTTTTTTTTTTTGCAGTGCCTGTAGCATACGGGATCTCAGTTCTCCAACCAGGGAACAAACCTACACACTCTGCATTGGAAGCGCACAGTATTAACCACTGGACCACCATTTTTTCTCTTTTTTTTTTGCAGGTAATTACTTTACAATATTGTATTGGTCTCTGCCATACATCAACATGAATCAGCCACAGGTATAAGCATATCTTTTTTTTTTTTTTAGCCACGATAAACTAAAACCATTGATAAGCTTCCTTCCTGATTCTGCTAGTTCCCTCCCCGCCATACATGTCACACTTTACCTGGACCATGGTAAGCTTAAGCTTCACCTGGTTAGGTTTAGCCCACCTTCCCAGGCACGAAAGGTCTTTTTGAATCTTGCCAGTTCAACCTAGACAGTGTATTAAAAAGCAAAGACATCATTTTGCTGACAAAGGTCTGTACAGTCAAAGCGATGGTTTTCCATAGTCATGTATGGATGTGAGAATTGGACCATGAAGAAGGATGAGCGCTAACGAATTGATGCTTTCAAACTGTGGTGCTGGAGAAGACTCTTGAGAGTCCCTTGGACAGCAAGGAGATCAAACCCGGTCAATGCTAAAGGAAATCTACCCTGAATGTTCATTGAAAGGACTGATACTAAAGCTGAAGCTCCAATACTTTGGCCACCTGACGCAAAGAGCTGACTCACTGGAAAAGACCCTGATGCTGGGAAAGACAGAAGGAAAAAGGAGAAGGGGGCAGCAGAGGATGAGATGGTTAATAGCATCACTGACTCAATGGACATGAATTTGTGCAAACTCTGGGAGATAGACTGGAGCCTGGTATGCTGCAGTCCAAGGGGCTGCAAAGAGTTGGAAAAAGACTGAACAGCAAGTTTATCTTACTTGGTTTCACAGCATCAGCAAAGTAGATGAATAGGTGTTGGAAATTCTGAAAGAGATGGGAATACCAGACCACCTGACCTGCCTGTTGAGAAACCTACATGCAGGTCAGGAAGCAACAGTTAGAACTGGACATGGAACAACAGACTGGTTCCAAATAGGAAAAGGAGTACGTCAAGGCTGTATATTGTCACCTTGCTTATTTAACTTATATGCAGAGTACATCATGAGAAATGCTGGGCTGGAAGAAACATAAGCTGGAATCAAGATTCCCCGGAGAAATATCAATCACCTCAGATATGCAGATGACCACCACCCTTATGGCAGAAAGTGAAGAGGAACTAAAAAGCCTCTTGATGAAAGTGAAAAAGGAGAGTGAAAAAGTTGGCTTACAGCTCAACATTCAGAAAACTAAGATCATGGCATTTGGTCCCATCACTTCATGGGAAATAGATGGGGAAATAGTGGAAACAGTGTCACACTTTATTTTTGGGGGCTCCAAAATCACTACAGATGGTGATTGCAGCCATGAAATTAAAAGATGCTTACTCCTTGGAAGGAAAGTTATGACCAACCTAGACAGCATATTCAAAAGCAGAGACGTTACTTTGCCAGCAAAGGTCCGTCTAGTCAAGGCTATGGTTTTTCCAGTGGTCATCTATGGATGTGAAAATTGGACTGTGAAGAAAGCTGAGCACCGAAGAATTGATGCTTCTGAACTGTGGTGTTGGAGAAGACTCTTGTGAGTCCCTTGGACTGCAAGGAGATCCAACCAGTCCATCCTAAAGACTAGTCCTGGGTGTTCATTAGAAGGAATGATACTAAAGCTGAAGCTCCAGTACTTTGGCCACCTCATGCGAAGAGTTGACTCACTGGAAAAGACTCTGATGCTGGGAGGGATTGGGGGCAGGAGGAGAAGGGGAAGACAGAGGATGAGATGGCTGGATGGCATCACTGACTCGATGGACGTTGAGTCTGAGTGAACTCCGGGAGATGGTGATGGACAGGGAGGCCTGGCATGCTGCGATTCATGGGGTCACAATGAGTCGGACACAACTGAGCAACTGAACTGAACTGAGAGCAGCCAAAGGTCAAGGCTCAGGGTTCCACTGGAAAGTTCCTTCCCGTCACTGTCCCACTGCTTCCTATTTCAGCAGCCAGGGATAGATAAGGTCACTGTCTTGATCACAGTCACCTCATGCCAACATCTCTAAGGGCAAATTCTCCATGAGACTCCCAAGCCCAGCCCCTGGGTGGGCTAGGATCACAGATAAGCTGATAAGGGCGTCCTTGGTTGGGATGGGGAACCACAGCCAGAACTACAGCCTCCCAGAGGCCCAACAACAAGAGATCAAAAGGCCACACAGGAGCCACATCTAATCCATTTCAGATAAGGGAGCCCTACTTCAGTGCATATAGGGTGGGACTGAGACAAGGAGCTAGATCATGCAAGAAATTCTCACCCAACTCCCACTTTTTGAAGAAACAGACCTAAGTTTCAGAATGGCAGGCTGGCAAGAAGGAATCCACAGACAGCTGGCAGAGAGGGAGCCATGTCAGAGAGCACCAGGGGAAACATTGCCAGAGAAGCTCCTCTCCTGTGCTCAGTGACCACACAGAGGCTGCCAGATGCTGAACGGCACTCAAAGTTTGATGCTTTAGCCTCAGGCCGGGAAAGCTATTGTTTTTATCCCTGAGAATATGCTGGCTCCTTCCTGGGCATCTGAATGCCCAGAGGTTGACTTAAAGGCAGCGGTCCTTCCATACAGCAGAACTGCCTGGAAGGATGTTCCAACAGACAGCAGAGCCCCACCCCCTGGGCTTCTGATTTAGTAGATCAGAGGTAGAGCCCTAGAATTTGCTTTTCTCATAAGGTGACAGTTGCTATTGCTCCTGGTTTGGGGACCATGCTTTGATAACCACTGATTTAGGGCCAGAGGTACCAAGGAGAGGGTCAGAAGAAAATCCAAGAGGAGGAAACAAGGAGGAAATCCAGAGAGAGAAGGGCCCCTTTGGTGCCCTCTGTGTGGACAGCAAGTGGCTTGATAGGAAAAGTAAAGACTGTTTTGAGCCATCATGTGGTCTCCGTGTCTTTGTGTGTATTTGTGACCATCTAATAGTCACTTCATGGGAAATAGATGGGGAAACAGTGGAAACAGTAGCTGACTTTATTTTTCTGGGCTCCAAAATCACTGCAGATGGTGATTGCAGCCATGAAATTAAAAGACGCTTACTCCTTGGAAGAAAAGTTATGACCAACCTAGATAGCATATTCAAAAGCAGAGACATTACTTTACCAACAAAGGTCTGTCTAGTCAAGGCTATGGTTTTCCCAGTGGTCATGTATGGATGTGAGAGTTGGACTGTGAAGAAAGCTGAGCGCCGAAGAATTGATGCTTTTGAACTGTGGTGTTGGAGAAGATTCTTGAGAGTCCCTTGGACTGCAAGGAGATCCAACCAGTCCATCCTAAAGGAGATCAGTCCTGGGTGTTCACTGGAAGGACTGATGTTGAAGCTGAAACTCTAATACTTTGGCCACCTCATGCGAAGAGTTGACTCATTGGAAAAGACTCTGATGCTGGGAGGGATTGGGGGCAGGAGGAGAAGGGGACGACAGAGGATGAGATGGCTGGATGGCATCACCGACTTGATGGACATGAGTTTGAATGAACTCCGCGAGTCGGTGATGGACAGGGAGGCCTGGCTTGCTGTGATTCATGGGGTCGCAAAGAGTTGGACACGACTGAGCAACTGAACTGAACTGAACTGAATTTTCTTTCTAGATTGTAGGTATAGCTAAGGGATGATGCAAATATATACTAAAAACATAGGGGAAGGCATGCAGGAAAAGATCTAAACAACTCAACTTTCATAGCAGAAAATGGGATAAATTATGTTTTCTCTCTATTCTACTTTTCAGACATTTGTCAAAGAAAGTGAGAGCTGTGGTAAGCTTCATGCAGGTCAATGGAAGAAGATCAAATTTATTTTAAACACAGAGGAAGGCTACTATCAAAGAATCAGCTCTCTGGCAGGTCTGGATAGATGAACCACTTGTTAGCAATAAGCAATTTGGGAAGGTTCTGTACTGGCCATTGATATCCACAAGGAATTAACAGTTCTTTGCATCCCCCTGGGTTGGAAGCAGTTACATAGTTTCATCTTATCACTACTAAAGGGGAGAAGTCTGAGATGTGTAATTGGTTTTGAATCTAGAAATGTAAGTCTTGTTTAATATCTAGTTCCCATCCTCAAGAAAATTCATATTTGCCAGAGGAATTCACCTCTGAATGCATATGGGAAGCTTTAACTTACAGAAGGGTAATCCTGGAAAATTAAAAATGAGGGAAAGAGAAATGAAAGAAAACAATCCTGGTGGGACAACAGGCTTTGTTTCAAGGACAATCCGTGGACCGCTTGTTATACAGAGCTGCTCCATGGACACATTCAACCCTCTCCTTGGAGAATCTTCAAAAAGATGACCTGGTATTCCTCGGAGCCTGTCACTCATCTTGAAAAACTCTGCCATCCTCTTGACTGACAGAGAAATTATAAGCATGATAAAATGGAGGTCTGAATTCACGGCAGTTACCATTTATAAGGCAAGCATCCAGAAGATGTGGAAAATGCTGATGTTACTCTGATTAGCATCAAAATGAAAACACACAGTTGAACATACTCTTGGAGAACCCTGGGACCTTTGGAAGGGAATGACAGCCCTCAGTCTGAGGAAGGGGCATTCCCCAGATCACAAACGAATAAACTGGACCACCCAAAGCTTACATGCTTCTTTATGTCCATGCATTTGAAATAGCTTCTAAATGCAAGCATCCACTCAACTATATGGTATAAACCATTTTAGGTGAAATTAAAGATGCCACTGATCATAAGGTATGCCATAATTTTACATGCAATAGAAAAGAAAAAAATGTGTTAGAAACTATTGATTTTAGGGACGTTAAAATATGAAAGACAAGAACACCGTGTGAGTCTTGGCATGGATTGGACATTCGGGGTGTAGCACACTGAGAACTCGGTTCCCCTATTTCAAGTGATGGGCGTGATGGTCGTCCGGCTCCTCAGTAGCTGTGGGACCCTGGGTAATCCCCTTCACCTCAGTGTGCTTCAGTTTATTTATCCGATATTGCTGACAGAACACACTGTGATTCTCTCTTATTTAACATATGCCTAGGGACTTCCCTGGTGGTGCAGTGGCCAAGAATTCAGCTGACAATGCAGGGGACACAGGTTCGACCCCTGGTCCTGGAAGAGCCCACGTGCTGCTGAGGAACGAGGCCAGTGAGCCGCAACTACTGACGCTTGAGTGCTCCAGGGCCCATGCGCTGTAACAAGACAAGCCACAGCGCCGGGAAGCCCAGACACTGCTCTGAAGACAGCCCCCGCTTGCTACAACTAGAGGAAGCCCGCGCGGAACAGCAAAGATCCAGCAAAGCCAAAAAAAAAAAAAAAGAAACCCCACAAAAAACACGTGCCTAGCACTTATTGACTATCTTATTCCTGCTGTTACTTAAATCTGGCCAGAGTGGAATCATGAATTTCACAAATGTTGAACGGTCTTCTTTACTCTGAGTGAGTTCACCTACTCTCAGTTGCCAAACCTTTAGACACTGTTTGAAGTAAGTGGTAATGATTTTGTCTCCTCATTGCCTTAGTGCTCTAGAAATAAAAAAGAAATTATCTCCCCAAATGGAGTCAAACATCTTCTAAACTGAAGAATCACTTGCAGCCCTAAGGAGCGCGTGACTCAAACACAATGGGGGATAGTTTGCATATTGCTTTGCATGACATTTGCATGCCCCCAAGTTCAATTTTGCTGGAAGTGAAAAATCCGCCCAGCAGCTGCTGCTTTCCTAGTCCCTTATTATCCCCTAGGTGCTTTCAACTGGGAAAAATAAATCAACTGGCGTGCATCAAGTAGTCATCCCACGAGCCTGTGGTGTGGGGTTACCTTGGATGTGGAGGGAAGGGCAAGGCTGTTCCAGGCAGTTATCACCTGGCAGCACTGTGGACCATCCCACACAGAGGGTGGGCACTGACTCAGAAACCAGTAAAGCCACATATAACACCAGCTGCTCCTGAAAACAAGCCTCAAGCACACATTGTGCCTGATAGTAAGTCAGCGGATGCACAGCTCACAATGCAGCTTGAAAAACAGTCACTGACCACCAGTACTGGTGGCTTAATGGTAAAGAATCCACCTGCCAATGCAGGAGACATAGGAGACCTGGCTTTGATCCCTGGGTCAGGAAGATCCCCTGGAGGAAGAAGTGGCAACCCACTCCAATACTCCTGCCTAGAAAATTCCACAGACAGAGGAGCCTGGCGGGCCACCATCCATAGGGTCACAAAGAGGCGGAAACGACTGGGCAACTGAGCGTGCATACAGGACCACCAGTACTTTCCAAATCAAGCCAGTGCAGAGCTTCTCTTTTCCTGAAAGTAAATAACTGTGGGGTAGTGAACCTAAGACAAAGATTTGCTTCACTCTCAAAACTGTCAAGATTTAAACCAAACAGATGGATAGCCAATATCTGGCAGTAAATAAGAAAACTCAGCAACTAATCAGGGCTCTGTTGTCAGAATTCTCTGTTGGCCTGATCATCTGTTTAAATTGGGCTCTCGGATTCATGACCCCTTGCCTGTAAGCCGTAACGGACTTACATCCACACAGGTCTGATAAAAACTCACTTAGTTGCTGTTTCTGGGGAATAACTGAATATACCTGTGAACTCAAACACAGGTATAACAAATGAATAAACTAGGCAATGATGCTACATAAGATGATATCAAATATCTATTGTTTATACTAGAGCTGAAAATACACAAATAAGTGTCATATTAGCTATATTTGGACAGTGGCTGCAATACCAACTCATATTGCTCTTAGGGTTCTATGTGACCTACAGCCCATAAGTGAACAGCAAACCCAACCAGCCATCAGCCATAGAACTCCAAATTCATATCTGGGTACTGGGGCCAGAATACTACAAGTATAATTAAGCTGACTAGGTTTTAAAGATGCTATTTTCTCATAAGATAATTTGTGTGTTTGGAGGTCAGTGCTTTACAGCTTTAATAAGGATAAAAGTACCTGTGAAACTTTTCAAATTATTGGGAATAACCTGTAAAACACCATACTTTTATGGACGCTTAGAAACAGTCATTTGAAAATTTAAAAAACAGACTCCAAGAAAGATGAACCAACTGAAACAGCCTTTGGGGCTTTGCTTTCCCCAAGTGCCACTCCTCACCGTGCCATCTTGAGAATGCCAGAAGTGTTAGAAATCAACATTTGGTCCAACAGCACCATTTTTAGAGATGAGGAACTCAAGCTCTGGGTCTAGGAACTGGCACTTAAAAGTGGGGGGCAAAAGCCCAGGGGAAGAGGTGGGATTGGCTGGTCCTGGACAGAGGACTGAGCATCTGGGAAGCAGGGCTGAAGCTCTGGCTGGTCGGGAGGGGGTGGGGTGGGGTGGGGAGCTCAGGGAGGGGGCTCCACCAAGGAGTTCAGAGCTTCAAAGGAAACTACATTCAAAAGTGAGAACAGGGAGTTGGGGAGGCCCTGCTTCTCTGAAAAGCACAATCCAACATAAAGCTATCCTGGGCGTGGAAGCTGGGTTACCTTCTGAGTCTGGGGTCCGCTGATGAAAGATGCTTCCCTGGGAAGAGGGGACGGGAACACAGCACTCAGTCACCAGCACCTGCGTCACTGGAAGGGCCAGGAAGGCAAATTCATTTCTAACAACATGGAACTAAATCCAGACTAAAACACGGTGAATATGAGTGCAAAAGCTGAATCATCAGTGCAGTTTTACTCAGAACAGAAAGAAATCGTTCCCTGATCTCCTTGTCTCTCTCCAACAAGCTCAAGATCCAGAACAGAATAAGGGCTCAGCGCCAGCTCCTTCGTGTGCATCTTAAAAGGCCCCAAAGATGAGGATCCCTATTTTTAAGATACTCCAGCCCTGGGGAAGGCAAGGAAGAGCAGGAGATGCACTGGTTATTTTCCACTCGCCCCCACCCTGGAGCTGCGGTTCCTGCCTGCGTCTGTGCCCTGGCTGACCAAGCTCTCTGACCCGAGTTCCCTGGGCCCCTTGTCATGTGGCTTCCAGTTGGGCTCATCCAATGGGAGGCCCTGGCAGGAGAAAGGGGCTAGGAAGAAGGAGAAAGTCAGGGGCTTCCTCTCACTCTTTCCTGCGGCCCCTGCCCAGGGGCCTTCATCAGCGGCCCCTCTCCCAGCTCCGCTGTAGCATTTCTTCCCTGGACCCTGCAGGTCCAGCGGGGTCAATGCCTTCCTGAGCTGAAATGCTCCTAGTCGGTCCCCTTCCGCTCCTTCAGTCAGTTGATCCACATGAGTTGAAGTATATCTCCTCCTAGGACCACTTAGGGAATAGAAGCCGTGAGATAAACATGGCATCTTATATTCACTTCCATTTACCTGGAAAAATTTTACATTGAAACTGAGATATCTTACGGAGCAGAAAAGAAATTCACATAAGCCTTAAACATAAACAGATCTTCAAAAGACATCAATGTTCAAATCCCCCAAACTGCTGTCTTGGCAGGTCACTCTCCTTTGGTCTCCAGAATCTTCAGTGGGAAGACTGGGTGAAGATGCTTAACTAGGGTGACCGGAGACGCCCTCAGGCTCTCCTGCTCTGTAATTCCTGGAATTCCGGTAATCTCCTGGAATTCCTTGATTGCCTGAAGGAGGCTGTCTTCCCTACAACCTGATGGAAACAGGGAAGGCGAGGGGTGGAGACTGATCTCAAGGAGAGCCAGACCAAGCAGCAAAGCTGAGAAGAGGCAAGTGGCCCAGAGGAAGGGGCTGGAGGAAAGACAGCATCCTTAGACCACAGCCCGAGTAGGGAAGTCACCCATCTTCTCAGGACTCATGATTAGCGTCCAGGCCTTTGACTGCCTTCAGAATCAGGAGTCAGCCTTTAGCAAAAAGTCCTACTAGAAAGCCAACATATTTTGTTACTTAAGGGGGCGGACGTGTGTAATACATATTAGAGGGCTTTTCACAGGGTCTATAATTTAGTATAGACTAAATAACTGATGTTGCTGAACCTAAAGTGAGCACATACCAGTTATTTAAAAGAAGATTAGGGGGCTCCCCTGGTGGTCCAGTGGCTAAGACTTTGCGTTTCCAACGCAGGGGGTCCAGATAATGATCCCTGTTCAGGGGAGTAAGATCCCACATGCTGCAACTAAGACCCGGCAGGGCCAAATCAATAAACACAGACGCTTTCTAAGTGGTGGTTAGAACACGAGTCCAGGGCTTCCCTGCTGGCTCAGTGACGAAGAGTCCGCCTGCCAGTGCAGGAGAGACGAGTTTGATCCTTGAACTGGGAAGATTCCACATGCCTCGGAGCAACTACACCTGTGCGCCACAACTCTCGAGCCTGTGCCACAGAGCCGTGGAGCAGGAGCTTCTGAGCCCGCGTGCGGTAGAGTCCGCGCTCCGCAGCAAGAGAAGCCACTGCAAGAAGCCCGCCCGCTGCCGCGAGAGAGCAGCCCCAACCCGGCGCAGCCAGAGAAAAGCCCGCGTCCCAGCGGACACCCAGCAGAGTCAAAAATAAAAGATTAACAATATCAAACAAAAAGATGAGTCTATCTTATTGCTGGTAACACTGGATACAGTAAGGGTTAAGTCATCTTCTGCTGGCCCAAATTCCTCTCAGCTGAACCCAGAGGCGAGGAAAAGGCAGCCCGTAGGGGCACATGCATAAAAGGAGGAACTCCCCGGCTTCGGGGAAGGGACAAGGCAAAGTCACCGAGCCAAAGAGGAACTAGCCGGGAAGTCCTCCTGGGTCCCTTCCAAACACCCACTTCATTCAAATCCCTCTCCTTCCTCCTAGCAAATGAAAGCCTTTGCTAAGCTTTCATTGAAAATCAGGTTCTAAAGTCAAAAAACAATTGGATACTACCAGTTTAGGTTAATCGCAAGCATATATACACACATATACCGCACTACAGGCAAGTAAGGAGAAGGCAACCTGCACCTTTTCATACCAGCCTGACAAATCTTCTTAAATATATTTTTATTCAGATGTAGAAGGCTTATCTTTCTCAATATCGAATCCCAAACAGAATTGCTTTATTTCTAAACATTTCGGTTTTTTTTTTTTAAAGATAAAAAAACTAAAGGAAGGCATTCGACTTTAGAAAGACCCAGAAGGCTCATCTGCTTACCTGCTGTCCCCAGCGTTGGCCACGTACAGCTTCCCCAGAAGGCAGACCACAATGAGTGCTGTGCAGCCACCAGATATATTGTACGAACTCCTCTCTCGCTCAATTTGCAGGTCCTAGAGAAGAAAACAGAGTCAGCGCTGGATTGTACACGGCTTCCCTTGTGGCTCAGATGGTAAAGAATCTGCCTGCAATGCAGGAGACATGGGTTCTATCGCTGGGTCAGGAAGATCCCCTGGAGAAGGGAATGGCTACCCACTCTACTATTCTTGCCTGGAGAATTCCATGGATAGGAGAGCCTGGCGGGTTCGTACAGGGAACTGGACAGGTGGGATTGTACAGGATCAAAGGCTTTCTTAGCCTCACTCCCTGACGGCAGCCCTAAGAATCTGAATGTGCTTCAAAGAAGGGAGAGGAAAATCTTTGGTACTGGCTTTTCTACCACTTGACGAGCACTTCTGGAGAGGACACTGGCACCAGACAGTCGCCTCCCAGGCCATCTGCAGACCACAGACAGGAAACAAGGGAAGGCAAACATATAACCAGACAAAAAGGAGAAGAGTCAAACCAATCGTATTCAATACATATTGTGGCTTATGGAAAATTTAGTTTTTGTATGGACGGCTTGAGCTGCCATGTGGAAAATAGATTAGAGAGGCTAATAACACCGAGTGCTTGGATCTGATCAATACTTTCAAGCCCAAAGTCTCCAAGAAATAATTTCCTTTCCAGCCGGATAAAAGAGGTGACTTGAAGGACTGTGTCCTCAATTCAACTCCAGTAGGAGTCCACCCCCATCTTACTGATCAAAGGGAGAAGCTTCTGAACTCTCATCTGACTTCTTCTTCCTAAGGCCACTGATTCACAAGAGGGACACACACGAACAGTTACAGGCAACATTCAGTGAGCACCTCCTCTGTTTTACAAATAGAATCTCATCTCGTCCTCACAGCCATATTATTAACCTCACTGTTCAGATGCAGACAACCTGCCGCTGTAGTTTGGATTCTAATCAGGTTCTCCTCTAAAGTCTAGCATTTATTACCTGCCACTTAAAGAGGTCTCCCCAAGAAAAATAAAAATAGAACCACACTTCTATCGACAGACAGGCATCATCCTCAAGACAGATGGCTTTGTGAAATTCCGTGTCAGTGACAGAAGCCAGGGTTCCGTGACTTCAGAAAAAATGTGAGTTGAATTAGGAAACTAAACTGGACACTAGCTAAAATAATGCCCAAAGCTCCCATCGTCACGTCACCTACTGTCAGGGCAAGGGAGGGGGAAGGAGGATGGGCACAGAAGAGCAGGGAACAGTGCCCTGGCTGACTCTGAGGGTGCTGGGGGCTGACCGAATGTCAAAGTCCTTTTGTGATTCCCAGGAACCCCCAGGATTAGAACTCAGCTGCTGCCGCCAGCCTCCTGACGGAAAGGGGGGAGATAATTCAGTAACCCAGCATTTATCAGCAACTGCTCTGCTCCAGAGGCCGGAGGTGGCAATAACAGTTAGATAAATCACCAGCGAGAAACCAGAAACAGGGGAAGAGTCTGAGCTCTGCCAACAGATTAAGGACAGAGTGTTGGTCAAAATCTAAGGAGAGAAAAAGTACAAAGAGAGGCCCTGGGAGAACCTAAAATCCTGGGAATGAACTAAGGACAGGGTTGAGGGGAGCATGGGGGGAAGGCTGAGGAACCATGGGAGGGGTAAGGATGAGTGTATATGGGATGTGATGGTTTACAAGCAAGTGAAGAAAAGTTAGGGGCTGAGTGAATGAGAGCATCAAGAGCCACAGATGGGTCAAGCACGCAGACCACCTTCAAAGACCATACTGGATTTTTAGAACTTATTTACAAACTCCGTATAAATTGCTTAAAGGGCTGACATCAGGATTAAATTAGATGGAGTGGGTGAGGGGCTTAGCAGACCATCTGGATGTTCCCCACAGCCTAGATCCCATGATGGAGAGCAGAAATCTTTCTCCCTCTTTGCGAGACCCTCAACACCCATATCGGACCAAGTAGAAGGTAATTTAATAAATATCTATTAAATGGGCAAAAAAAGAAATCTATTATAAAATGCCTGAGTTTCCAAATTGTTACCTCTGCCTGAATATGAGACATGTATTCCACAATTCATAAATGAAAAGCTTACAATGCGAATAAATGCTCACTGAGATAATAATTAAGCAGGAACCCACATGTCCAATGAAATGCAGTCAATTGACAAGAACAAATGGCTATCTGAACCCAAGCAGGAATGGTGGGAAGCTGGAGAGTGGTGAGGAGAAGGGAACGGAGGTTAGCAGGGAAAGACAGTCATAAGAAAATGAAAGAGGAGAAAGAAAACATTCCGATGTCAGAAGCTTGAACCTCTAAAGAATGCATCAAAGCAGAACCAACAGCCCTACTCAGAAGGAGTTTGTGAGTAGGCTTATTCAATTTATTTGCACTTAAATAAATGATATAAAGTTGATACTATGATAGATACATATTTCATCAAATTAATACAGAAACAGATATATAAAGTCCACACCCAACACAACTAATTTTAATACAGTGGGAAGAACTGCTCTAGTTACAGAAACCATCCTTTCACATCCAGGATCAATATCTGTTTGAATACCTAAAGCCTAAATGAAAGACAATTTTTGTACGTGAACTGGAGTGTGAACGATGCTTGAGAAACTAAATCACTGCTCCCATCCAAAAGATACAAAGTCCACGTGAAAGAGTCGCCCACAGCAAACAATTCCTCCAGGATTCAGATAAACAAGTTTATCCTGCATCATAGGTGCTTTTCGTATCACAGTTTACATCACAAGAGACTCTGATTATTATTATTATTATTTCATACTTTGAAAAAAAATCAAGATAGTGTTTGACACTAAGATTATCTGCTACATTTGCCTTTAATTTTAAGGGAAACATTCCAGTCAGCTTGCCCAGTGAAACCTTTGCTATTACATTAATAACGTGAGTCAGTATCTTTTTCTAATAGATTTCATAATTTCTTTCAACTTTCCCTAAGTTTCCACTGTCTTCCCTCCGTGGTTCTCCTGGCATAAGGAATGCTAGATCTGGCAACACTTCCGCATAAGCAGTGAACCACAGTCTAACTATTTTTTATGCAAGCAGCTTTGCTAAGATGCCCATGCTTTCATCGCTTCCCGGCTTTGTGTGGTAATATACATATGCGTGTGTGCTCAGACTCACAGGCACACACTTTAATTACATGTGTACTCTCTGGGATCACAGTGACAAGGATTTGAAAAATATATTTCCACAGACTTAATCCCCCCTGAAGGATTCACTGACATGAAAATATGCTTTTTTACTTCCTTTAAAACTGGGTGTAACTAGAACAGATTCTAAAAATAATTGCTTCCCCCCCTCCCTAGAAGCCAAAATAGCACATTTATTTTTTCCCTACACCACCTACTACTCTTTAAAAAGATGTATCACAAAATCTTAGTACTGAACGAACATTAAAGGACCAGCTGAGTGGTTCTTTTACTACCAGATCAAACATGATAAATGAAGTCAATAAAGATGTATTTACTGTTGAATTAACTACCTAATTTCTTCAAACTCTCAACTTTTCCAGTCACCTTAAGCTTCTCACACTCTAGGTGGGAGAAAAAACACATAAAAATGTATCCCTCAAGAATACATTCCCTTCAGGTATTTTTCTCAAAAGAACAAGGAAATCACGGAAAAAGTGCCCACTGCTTTTTGCTAAACAAAGACCGATATGGAACAGCTTCCCCATTTTAGCTGTCATGAACCTCCAGGCATAAATCTAGAATAAATTACCAGCAAAACACAAGCACATACTATCATTCTTTTTTCAAGTATGATCTGAAAGGATCAACTTAAGTGACTCAGAAGATTCAATTAACAAGATAACTGATTTATTTGCTCAATCAGGAGTCCCTCTCAAGACTACTTTCTACTTAACAGAACTGATTTACCCTGTTTTGTGGCTATCTGAATATTACATTTAAGTAAGGTTCATCTCTAAATCAAAGAATGGATTCAATTTTTAAGACTTGGGATTGTGCTTTGCTCCTTTTTGTTGCAAGAAAGAATGAGACCAATGAAGGGAAAAAAAAGAGATGTGTGTGAAACGAGACTAACTCAGGAGGAAAGAACTGCAAGAAAGAAAATATACTGCTCAAGATCGTTGTAATTTGGTTTGAAAGTCCCAGAGATAATGCAACTCCAGGATCATCCTTTGTTTCCTACCAATTTTAGACTGCAAAAGGAAAGCAATATCAAACATCAGAAGGGAGCGTGTTGGAGAGTTTCAATAGGACCCTGGCATCTCCCCCTAACTGGGCTAAAACATGGTTCTGAGCACAGTGTTAATAGTGTCAGTCACAAATAATAAGATTCTGCATGGTTTCAGTATCTGGGTCTGATTTAGGTTTATTCTGAGGACGAGCCAATCTGTTAGGCTCTGGGGAAGGAGAAAAACATCACTGCCTAATATTGCCACCTGCTGGCTGTTTGTGGAATCACATGCTCATTCCTTAGAGGAACTCCTGTTCTAAAAACACACAGGTGCTGTTGCTTCAGTCATGTCTGACTCTTTGAGACCTTATGGACCTTAGCCCGCCATGCTTCTTTGTCCATGGGATTCTCAAGGCAAGAATAATGGAGTGGGTTGCTATGCCCTCCTCCAGGGGATCTTCCTGACCCACGGATCGCACCTGCGTCTCTTATGTCTCCTGCAACGGCAGGCAGGCTCTTTACCACCCAGCACCACCACACCCACACCCACACCCACACCCACACACACCCCCCCCACTAGAAGTCCACTTACCACGAATATTCTAATTCTCAAAACCACTAGGGTTCATAAACTATAAATAAACTCTGCATTTGTCCTCCTTTTTCACCATATGTTCTTTCTATGAACAAAGCCAAGCTGAGTGGTATTTCCAACCATTTACTCCATGTTTTAGAAAGATGTATGGCAGTTTTACAAGTTAAAATATTGCTATTTTTTCTCTCTGAGTAACAACCAAACCTCCAAAAAACTCTGCACTGTGGCAAGGAATCTATAGCCACACTGAAAATGAAATAGGACAGAATTCTGAGATCTTCCTCCTTGTGTTCAGAATTCAACTCCTGTAGGTAAAAAGGTCATCACTACTGCCTTGCTTCTGGTTCCTAGGTCTCCCGCAACCATACCAACAATGGAAATGACTTCTTGCATGAGTCTGAAATGCTGACTCCCCTGTTTCTGGAGGCTGTGGAAGAAAGGAGGACACTGACATCAAGACTTAGAAGACACTTATCTTCTTCATACCTGTCATCCTGGATCAGGCCATCACCTACATAGTAAGTGACAAAACTTAGCTGGGGCAGTAGGCATTGTTATAAAATGGTGATGGAAAGCAGAAATGAAGTCAGTCAAGGAGTCCCTAAGGTTCTGGTCCTTCAGAAAGTGAGGGTTCATTTTCCATGGTGGACACAGGAGGACCAGCCTTCTCACTCTGAAGAGAGATCCGAGATGAGATACAATGGGGAGGGGGCGCAGGGGAAATCCGCCTCTGCCAGCATGGATCAGAGGCCTGTAGTCAGAGGTCACCTTCTCACAAGCCATGAACTGTGCTAGGCAAGCCCAGGATCAAAGAGGAAAGGAAACCTTCAAAGAAGCTTACAGTATTTGATGAAATTTATCATCTCCCCTTGAGACGCCTGGATGGCACCATGGACTCAACGGGCATGAGTCTGGGCAAACTCCAGGAGATAGTGATGGACTGGGAGGCCAGAGGGCTGCAGTCCATGGGGTCACAAAGAGTCACACACGACTGAGCGACTGAACAACTTTGCTGAACATCTCCCCGTGTCCACAGCATCCCCCACCAAGTTCTGTTAGTTTACATTTTCTGACGAGCACTCGCTTTTTCCTAGAGGTGAATACTATATATTCTGGCCTGGTGTTTCTGAATCTTTTTAACTGATTCTCTCCTTCAGACAGATATCAACTTTTCATTTGATGTCACAGAGTATTAAACGAAATGCTGTATATCTCTATGTTCATCTAATGTGACTACAAACGCCCCCAGATATAAAATCAAATCTTTCACTTCTAGATCCCCTTGGAGTCCAGAAGAATGCTGGTTATAAACTATAAGCTAAATAAATATCAGTGATTGAGAAGGGAACTGGTGGGAGGTGGGGAGAAAGAAGGAGACAAGACAGACTTCAGATTCTACTTCCCTCAACTGTCATAAATAAAGCAAAACCTCAAATGAAAGGCAAGTTGGCCTTTAAAGATAAGTTACATTCTGAATCTCAAGAGGGGCGGCTGCAAAGATGTCATCAGAACAGCAAGTTTGAGGCTTCGGTGCTGGGCATGGGGGATTTGGGGGGATTAAAAGTGCAAGAGGAAGCAAGAGAGCTGAAGTGACTGAATCTTATTCAACAGTGAGTTTTCCTGTTACAGACGATCAGAAGGGCAGAAAACCTGCAAAACCTAAAGAGAACCTAGCAACAGGAAAGCCAGAAAACTAGCTGGCTGCTGGAAGGGGAAAAAAAAAATTAAGAATGGCTAGGGAATGCTCAAACTACCACACAATTGCACTCATCTCACATGCTAGTAAAGTAATGCTCAAAATTCTCCAGGCTAGGCTTCAGCAACACGTGAACCGTGAACTCCCGGATGTTCAAGCTGGTTTTAGAAAAGGCAGAGGAACCAGAGATCAAATTGCCAACATCCGCTGGATCATCGAAAAAGCAAGAGAGTTCCAGAAAAACATCTATTTCTGCTTTATTGACTATGCCAAAGCCTTTGACTGTGTGGATCACAATAAACTGTGGAAAATTCTTAGAGAGATGGGAATACCAGACCACCTGTCCTGCCTCTTGAGAAATCTGTATGCAGATCAGGAAGCAACAGTTAAAACTGGACATGGAACAACAAACTGGTTCCAAATAGGAAAAGGAGTACATCAAGGCTGTGTATTGTCACCCTGCTTATTTAACTTATATTCAGAGTACATCATGTGAAACGCTGGACTGGAAGAAACACAAGCTGGAATCAAGATTGCTGGGAGAAATATCAATCACCTCAGATATGCAGATGACACCACCCTTATGGCAGAAAGTGAACAGGAGCTAAAAAGCCTCTTGATGAAAGTGAAAGTGGAGAGTGAAAAAGTTGGCTTAAAGCTCAACATTCAGAAAACAAAGATCATGGCATCTGGTCCCATCACTTCATGGGAAATAGATGGGGAAACAGTAGAAACAGTGTCAGACTTTATTTTTTGGGGCTCCAAAATCACTGCAGATGATGATTGCAGCCATGAAATTAAAAGAGGCCTACTCCTTGGAAGAAAAGTTACGACCAACCTAGATAGTATATTCAAAAGCAGAGACATTACTTTGCTGACTAAGGTCTGTCTAGTCAAGGCTATGGTTTTTCCAGTGGTTATGTATGGATGAGAGAGTTGGACTGTGAAGAAGGCTGAGCGCCGAAGAATTGATGCATTTGAACTGTGGTGTTGGAAAAGACTCTTGAGGGCCCCTTGGACTGCAAGGAGATCCAACCAGTCCATTCTGAAGGAGATCAACCCTGGGATTTCTTTGGAAGGAATGATGCTAAAGCTGAAGCTCCAGTACTTTGGCCACCTCATGTGAAGAGTTGACTCATTGGAAAAGACTCTGATGCTGGGAGGGATTGGGGGCAGGAGGAGAAGGGTCGACCGAGGATGAGATGGCTGGATGGCATCACGGACTTGATGGACGTGAGTCTGAGTGAACTCTGGGAGATGGTGATGGACAGGGAGGCCTGGCGTGCTGCGATTCATGGGGCCGCAAAGAGTTGGACATGACTGAGCGACTGAACTGAACTGAGGCAATTCCAAACCTGCTCCTCCCTGAAAAGGCTTGAGGAGAAACCACCAAAAGCAGGTCAACAAAGGAGCGCCCTACACATTATTAAAAAACAAATTTTACCTTCAAACACCCACTCTCTCAAAAACCTAATATTGAGGGAAGGAGGAAAGGAAAAATACTTTTTATGAGTTGGCAGTGGCCTTCCAGGACATTAAACTTAGAATACACTTCTGTGTTGTGAGCTCTGCAGCTCAACCCAGGCTACTTAATGGTTAAGCCAGGCACATTTCTATGACACAGGAGTAGATTTTTCCTCGAGTCCCTGATGAAGCAAAGGGGAAACTAGAGCATCTCTCTATAATTAGGGTAAACATAAAAACATCATCCAGACAGGGACACTTTGGAGAGTAAAAGGGGACAGTGTTAATAACTATTCCGGGCCAATAGGCATCTGTTGGCTCAGCCCCCAGCCGAGTGGGACTTCAGCCACCCTGCCAAGAACCAGGAGAAGCAAGGAATAATGAGTGTTCTCACTTAATAAGGCCAAGCACATGGAGCAAAGCCCAGGTAGGCCTCTGGCACGCTGGGGGCTAGACAGACAATCCAGGGAAAACCTAAGTGTGAACAGGAAGCTACAAGTTAGGGTGGATTAGAAAAGAGCAGATATGGCATAAAGCCTCAGATTCATTCTGTGGTGCAGTGAGTCATCCACAGGCTGGTTACAGACGGCCTCTCCAAGTCACCTAACAGCATCCCTACTCTTGAAATCTGTCATCTAACTATAGAGACAGACTTTATTTTTTTGGGCTCCAAAATCACTGCAGATGGTGACTGCAGCCATGAAATGAAAACACGCTTGCTCCTTGGAAGAAAAGCTATGAAAAACCTAGACAGTGTATTAAAAAGCAGAGACATCACTTTGCCAACAAAGCTCCATCTGGTAGAGGTTATTGTTTTTCCAATAGTCATGTATGGATATGAGAGTTGGACCATGAAGAAGGCTGAGTGCCAAAGAATTGATGCTTCTCAACTGTGGTGCTATTGAGAGTCCCTTGGACAACAAGGAGGTCAAACCAGTCAATCCTAAAGGAAATCAATGCTGAATGTTCATTGGAAAGACTGATGCTGACAGCTGAAGCTCCAATGTTTTGGCCACCTGATGCAAAGAGACAACTCACTGGAAAAGATCCTGATGCTGGGAAAGACTGAAGGCAGAAGGAGAAGGGGGTGACAGAGGATGAGTTGGTTGGATGGCATCACTGATTCAATGGACATGAGTTTGGGCAAACTCTGGGAGATGGTGAAGGACAGGGAAGCCTGGTGTGCTGCAGTCAGTCCACAGGTTTGCAAAGAGTTGGACACGATTTAGCGTCAGAATAACAACCACGGTGGATGTCAGCTTGCTGCTTCCAGCCCTTCTGGGTTGTTTCTCTGACGTGGCTCTTCACACAAACGCTTTCCTCTGCCCAAAACATTCCTCCCAGCCCCTGGTTCTCTGGGCCATTCTCTTCCAGCCCCCACTCCCCCAGAGGACTTCTCCAGGGAACCCTTCCTTCATCTCATCAGATTCCTACACACCCTGCATTTTTCCTCTCGAGGCCCTTCCCATTTATATTTTATCTGTTTAACACCCACCTTTCCCTAATTTCTTCAATCCTCTTTTCCCAGTGAGACCTGGCTTACAGGTAGCTTTCAACAAATATTTATGGATTGAATAAATTACACAGGAAAGTGAAATGATCTTTTTGTTGGCAGTTAAATGTGCAAGAAAAATTTCTGGTTGTGAATTAGCTAGTGAAAAGTTTTTAAAAATTAAAAACAAACAAACAGACCCAGAATGAGGTTCTTAGTATTTTTTTGAATGAGACTCTCCAACAGTAGTTGCGAGGAACCCTGAGCCATTAACTGGCAGAAACAGTGTGAGATCAGTGTGGAGGCCTGACTCAATGTGACATCGGCCTCTAGTGGATAAAGTTGAGAATACAGCAATTCCGAGTAAAAAATACCCCACAGCACCAACAAAAATCCCCAAATTGTTTCTGCTTTTCATGTAAGAGGAATTTTCCTTCCATACGGGCACAGTCTATTGTCAGATTTTTACCTCAACTAAATATTTAGCTTTTTGAGCAATCGCATTTAGAAACAGCTATCACATCAGAGCTTCCCTGATAGAGATTTTATACCAAGCCTGAGTAGCAGTCAATATTACTACCTTAATTCTTTTTTTCCTAAATAATCTTTTCCAGGCTCCTGGCGTTTTTCTTGGACTTGAAGGCTACCAAATACTCCTGAGATGGAGGTGCATTTTAAGCTACCTGCTATTCAAAGGGTATGTGACATGGAGAGAAATGCTGGGATCAAAGAAGAAATGAGTTAAAGAGAAGAGAGTGTGTGAATTAGAGGCATGAATATAGGGACAAGTTTTGCTTTGTAAACAAAGCAGAGGAGATGATGCTGTTCAATGTTATTCACTTTTCTCTTCTCATTAGCACTCAACCTAACATTCTGAGATCCTGGAATGCGTACAGTGTGTCCATTCAGTTCTGCAGGTCTTGCTTTAAGAGCTTGTCATTATTTTTTTTTTTTCCTTTTGGCCACACTACACGGCCTGTGGTTTTTCCCTGATCAGGGATCAAACTCATACCTTCTGCAGTGAAACCGCAGAGTCTTAACCACTGGACCACCAGGGAAGTCCGTTGTCCTTGGTTTTTTTTTCCTTTTAAAGATTTTTTGATGTGGATCATTTTTAAAGTCTTTCTTAAATGTGTTACAATATTGTCTTTTGTTTTTATGTTTTGATTTTTTTCGTTGTTTTTGTTTCGATCTTCTTGGCGGTGCAGCATGTGGGATCTCAGCTCCCTGACCAGGGATCCAACCCACGGCTCCGTGCACTGGAAGGTGAAATCTTAACCACTAGACCACCAGGGACATCCATTGTCCTTACTTCTTAATCTCCAGGTTTTAAGGGCATTATCGCCCACTCACCCTACTCCAGTCCTTAGAACATCTTTACATATCTCTTATTGAATCTGCATGCAGGATGTTGCTCAGGAGAGAAAATCTTTGGAACTCAAATAAGTGCCACTGTATAAAGTGAGCTCAAGAGGGAAAGGGGTGGTACAAAAGAGACCATCTGTGTGCCTCTCACAGGGCAGAAGGGCAGCAGGGGGTACTGTAAGGGCAGCTCCTGCGCTCTCAGGAAGGAGGCTGAATCTCTTGACCACACATGTTCCAATTTAAATGTACCGACAAATAAATCCACATTCCCACGTAAAACAAATAATTCTTAGGTATTGGCCCCTCCTTGCTTTAAGCAATGGGAACCACACTGCCAATCATGTTCTCAGACCGGATCTGAACACGAAAGGTACTTCTGAGCACTTTTCTCAAAGTTCTGTTTCCCCAAACACCTGGAACTCACACACAGGTGTCATACAGATGGCACCCTTGCTCAGATTCAATTAAGTGCCATGGTACCAGCTGGTAATTGTAAGAGCTGGCAGAGAGAGAAGCAATAAGGTATTCATTTAATAAGCCTATCACCTCGGCACTATCCCTCTTTCATCCTCTTTTACATTTTCCACAGCACAGGATGCTAGAACTCTTTTGAGAATGGAAGCCCTGCTGTGCCAGGGAGAAGTCGGAGGGGGCACCAGGCAGAGGAACAGGCAAGTCAGAGACATGCCCTTCCAGGGCACTTGAAAGAAACAAAGATGTGGGTTAAGTGACCGCCCCGGCCCCCGCTGCCCGGGAGTCCTGGGGCATACCCACCATTTCCTTGAATGCACTTTCAAGAGCCCCGATAACCAGGCACTCGTGCGGGATCTTCTTCTCGGTGAAGAAGCGCGTGGGCGGGGTGCTGGGGGAGCCCGGGGCGCCCACCCCTCCGCGGAGCGAGGCCGCGCGGGTCAGAGTCCGGCTGCTGGAGGGCGTGTGGTCCGGCTCCTCGCCCAGGCAGGCGGGCGGCAGCACGGCCGAGTTCTTCAGGATCTCCACGATGTCCTGCAGCTGCTCCGTGATGTGGTGCTGCAGCAGGCGGGACGCCACCACGGCCGCCCCGGACCCCGCGTGACCATCAAACAGCGACCAGTAGTGGCAGGAAACGCCTTCTGATTCCTGCGGGGAGAGGGCGGCAAGGAAGCGTGAGAACCGCGGCGGCCACTGCCCCAGGCTGAGGGCGACCCGTCTGGGACTCAGCGCAGCCACCCCGTGGTCTGTCTGCTAACGAGGGCGGGGGTTGGGGGGAGGGCAAAATAGGGCAAGACACTCAGGGATGTGTACCCAGGCGCATCCCTGCTTCTCCGGTATCCCCGCGCCACCACTGCCCGCCTCACCCCCCGCCCCGCGGCCCCCGGAGATAAAGTGGTCCCTGCCTGTCCACCAAGGGCAAGATCTCAAGGCATCACCCTCTCCGCTGGCATGAGATCTACTTTAGCTTGACGTGTAAGGACTTCCCTGATGGTCCCTGGGCTAACACTCTGCTCCCGAGGTGGCAGGCCTGAGTTTGATCCCTGGTCAGGGAACTAGATCCTTCATGTGGCAACTAAGACTTGGCACAGTCAAATAAGCAAAAATAAATATTAATAAAAACCTGATGTGTAGAAGTGAGAGGTAAAACTAGGTAGGAACAGTGTCTTAACAGTTGTGACAGCTAGTTTCTCATCTCCCTTCTACTGCAACCCCAGAGCAGGTTAGACACATAGTCTTTTTTAAAAAATTTATAATTGTTTGTTTATATTTAATTGAAGGATAATTGCTTTACAATACTGTGCTGGTTTCTGCCAAACATCAACATGAATCAGCCATAGGTATACATACCTATGTCCCCTCTCTCTTGAACCTCCCTGCCCCTCCTTCCCCATCCCACTCCGCTAGGTTGTCACAGAGCCCTGGTTTGAGTTTCCTCAGTCACACAGCAAATTCCCATTGGCTATCTACTTTACATATGGTAATATATATATTTCGATGTTACTCTCTCCATACATCCTACCCTCTCCTTCTCTCCCTCCCTTCCACCCTCCCCCTTTCCCCTCCCCCCACCACTGCGTTCCTAAGTCTGTTTTCTATGTCTGTGTCTTTAGACGAAATTAGGCCCTTTTTACAGATGCTTCGGGGTAGTAGTCTCGCTTCCTCCCCCCCAGTAGGGCTTTTACATGCTCGGATAATTGCCCCATCTGCCTAGGTCTACATCCTGAATTTTTAGAACATGTTTTTCCCTTGAACACCCCATCTAGTCAAACCTTCACAAGATGCAAACAATTAAGATCTCCTCTTCACGTGTCCCGCTTCCCTCGGTTTCCCAGCTGTCACTCAGCATCTTGGCTTCCTCTTCCTACCCTGAAGCCACACGCAGCCCATGTTCCCTCATCTGCCATGGATCTGGCACCTGCTGGTTGATTTCGAGACTATTTCAGGATGAGCCCTTTTAAAAACCATGTTTGAATCATATATGCCTAAGATCTTAGCTACGGGGGGAAAAAAAGGTGTTCAATTATGATGTATCTAGAGTAGTAAGATATTAAACGCTGAGATTAAACAGGTATGGTACATGTTACATCCACTTCTGACAACTAGGTTTGTCTACACAGCAGCAATAAATACTGAATTCCTTTTTTTCGTTGAAACCATTATATAAAGTTCTTTTGGTCTATCTTATTTTTTTTTATTGAAATATAGTTGCCCTATAACATTGCATGAATTTAAGGTGTACACCTGGTTTGATACATTTATATATTGTGATATAGTTGGCATCATAGCCAATATTTAACATCTCTATCACGGCACATATTTCTTCTTTGTGGCTGGAATAATTAAGTTCTAATCTCCTAGCATGTTTCATTATTATAATACAATATTGTTGTCTGTGTTCAGTATACTGTGCATTAGATCTCTAGGACTTATTTACTATCATCTCTCCTATCCCCCTACCCTCCAGTCCCTAGTAACCACCATTTTGGGTCCATCTTAGAATGATGCTGGAAGATACTATGTAGAAGAATGACATACACCATTACTCTACTTGTGCCCTTTAAATCTTTGTTTTTACTCAATTCTGTGCTAGATGCTTAGAGATAATTTTTTGGGGGAGGTCAACAAATATTTACTGAGCAATCTTTCTGTGACAGGCACAGAAAGTGGGGCAGTGGGGATGAAAAACTAGATGAATGAGATATCAATCATAGTCTGATCTCAAGAATCCAGGGGAGAGAGAGACACTGATCAAATAGTCACACAGATAAATGCAAAGTCATAATTCTGATGAGGGTGACAAGGAGAGATTCTTGGCACTGTGAGACCAGCCTGCAGAGGGGCATATTGGAGGACGCTTCCTGAGGACATAAGCACCAGGCTGAACAGCCAGTGGAAATCCACAAGGTAAGGAGGGGAGAGGAGAGAATGCCAGGTGGCAGCAACAGCAGGTACAAAAGCTCTGTGGTCGAGCTGTGTGATGAGGAAGAGTAGACTGAACGTGGCCATGTGACTGAACAGGGGAGAAGGCAGGAAAGGAAGGAGAGGACATGAGATCGGAGAGGACAGCTGGACCATGCAGTCCCTCCACAATACACAAAGGATCCAGAACATGTGATGGTTTTAGCTTAAGAGTAACAGAAAACCACTGGTTGAGGTGGGAGTTAGAAAACTGATTTATATTTTTAAAACATCATTCAGGCTATGCTGTGAGGATTAGGAGAGAAGAAAGGGTGAAAGTGAGAATGCCAGTTAGGACATCAGTTCAGTTGCTCAGTTGTGTTCGACTCTTTGCAACCCCATGAACCGCAGCATGCCAGGCCTCCCTGTCCATCACCAACTCCCAGAGTCCACCGAAATCCATGTCCATTGAGTTGGTGATGCCATCCAACCATCTCATCCTCTGTTGTCCCCTTCTCCTCCTGCCCTCAATCTTTCCCAGCATCAAGGTCTTTTCAAATGAGTCAGCTCTTTGCATCAGATGGCCAAAGTATTGGAGTTTCAGCTTCAACATCAGTCCTTCCAATGAACACCAGGGCTGATCTCCTTTAGGGTGGACTGGTTGGATCTCCTTGCAGTCCGAGGGACTCGCAAGAGTCCTCTCCTACACCACGGTTCAAAAGCATCAATTCTTCGGTGCTCAGCTTTCTTTATAGTCCAACTCTCACATTCATACATGACCATTGGAAAAACCAAAGCCTTGATTAGATGGACCTTTGTCAGCAAAGTAATGTCTCTGCTTTTGAATATGCTATCTAGGTTGGTCATAACTTTTCTTCTAAGGAGTAAGCATCTTTTAATTTCAAGGCTGCAATCACCATCTTGCAGTGATTTTGGAGCCCCCAAAAATAAAGTCAGCCATGGTTTCCACTGTTTCCCCATCTATTTGCCGTGAAGTGATGGGACCAGATGCCATGATCTTAGTTTTCTGAATGTTGACCGTTAAGCCAACTTTTTAACTCTCCTTTTTCACTTTCATCAAGAGGCTCTTTAGTTCTTCTTCACTTTCTGCCATAAGGGTGGTGTCATCTGCATATCTGAGGTGACTGACACTTCTCCCGGCAGTCTTGATTCCAGCTTGTGCTTCCTCCAGCCCAGCGTTTCTCATGATGTATTCTGCATATAAGTTAAATAAGCAGGGTGACAATACACAGCCTTGATGTACTCCTTTTCCTATTTGGAACCAGTCTGTTATTTCATGCCCAGTTCTAACTGTTGCTTCCTGACCTGCATACAGATTTCTCAAGAGGCAGGACAGGTGGTCTGGTATTCCCATCTCTTTCAGAATTTTCCACAGTTTATTGTGATCCACACAGTCAAAGGCTTTGGCATAGTCCATAAAGCAGAAATAGATGTTTTTCTGGAACTCTCTTGCTTTTTCCATGATCCAGCAGATGGTTGGCCATTTGATCTCTGGTTCCTCTGCTTTTCTAAAACCAGCTTGAACATCTGGAAGTTCATGGTTCACGTATTGCTGAAGCCTGGCTTGGAGAATTTTGAGCATTACTTTACTAGCGTGTGAGATGAGTGCAAATGTGCGGTAGTTTGAGCATTCTTTGGCATTGCCTTTCTTTAGGATTGGAATGAAAACTGACTTTTTCCAGTCCTGTAGCCACTGCTGAGTTTTCTAAGTTTGCTGGCATATTGAGTGCAGCACTTTGACAGCATCATCTTTCACAATTTGAAATAGCTCAACTGGAATTCCATCACCTCCACTAGCTTTGTTCCTAGTGATGCCTCCTAAGGCCCACTTGACTTCACATTCCAGGATGTCTGGCTCTAGGTGAGTGATCACAGCATTGTCATCATCTGGGTCGTGAAGATCTTTTTTGTACAGTTCTTCTGTGTATTCTTGCTACCTCTTCTTAATATCTTCTGCTTCTGTTAGGTCCATATCATTTCTGTCCTTTATTGAGCCCATCTTTGCATGAAATGTTCCTTTGGTATCTCTAATTTTCTTGAAGAGATCTCTAGTCTTTCCCATTCTATTGTTTTCCTCTATTTCTTTGCATTGATCACTGAGGAATGCTTTCTTATCTCTCCTTGCTATTCTTTTGGAACTCTGCATTCAAATGGGTATATCTTTCCTTTTCTCCTTTGCTTTTTGCTTCCCTTCTTTTCACAGCTATTTGTAAGGCCTCATCAGACAGCCATTTTGCTTTTTTGCATTTCTTTTTCTTAGAGATGGTCTTGATTCCTGTCTCCTGTACAATGTCACTAACCTCCATCCATAGTTCACCCTGTCTATCAGATCTAGTCCCTTAAATCTATTTATCACTTCCACTGTATAATCATAAGGGATTTGATTTAGGTCATACTAGAATGGTCTAGCGGTTTTCTCCACTTTCTTCAATTTCAGTCTGAATTTGGCAATAAGGAGTTCATGATCTGAGCCACAGTCAGCTCCCAGTCTTGTTTTTGCTGACTGTATAGAGCTTCTGCATCTTTGGCTGCAAAGAATATAATCAATCTGATTTCGGTGTTGACCATCTGTTGATGTCCATGTGTAGCATCTTCTCTTGCGTTGTTGGAAGAGGGTGTTTCCTATGACCAGTGTGTTCTCTTGGCAGAATTCTATTAGACTTTGCCCTGCTTCATTCTGTATTCCAAGGCCAAATTTGCCTGTTACTCCAGGTGTTTCTTGACTTCCTACTTTTGCATTCCAGTCCCCTATAATGAAAAGGACATTTTTGGGGGGTGTTAGTTGTAGAAGATTTTGTAGGTCTTCACAGAACTGTTCAACTTCAGCTTCTTCAGTGTTACTGGTCGGGGCATAGACTTGGATTACTGTGGTATTGAATGGTTTGCCTTGGAAACGAACAGAGATCATTGTGTTGTTTTTCAGATTGCCTCAAAGTACTGCATTTTGGACTCTTGTTCACTATGATGGCTGCTCCATTTCTTCTGGGGGATTCCTGCCCACAGTAGTGGATATAATGGTCATCTGAGTTAAATTCACCCATTCCAGTCCATCTCAGTTCGCTGATTCCTAGAATGTTGATGTTCACTCTTGCCATCTCCTGTTTGACCACTTCCAATTTGCCTTGATTCATGGACCTAACATCCAGGTTCCTATGCAATATTGCTCTTTATAGCATCGAACCCTGCTTCCATCACCAGTCCCATTCACAACTGGGTGTTGTTTTTGCTTTGGCTCCATCCCTTCATTCTTTCTGAAGTTATTTCTCCACTGATCTCCAGTAGCATATGGGGCACCTACCGACCTGGGGAGTTTATCTTTCAGTGTCCTATCTTTTCGCCTTTTCATACACTCAATTAAATCCAGGTAAGAAGAAACACTTATGAATGACTAGAAGCACCTTAAATGAAGGAATAAGCACACTAACTCAGAGGAAAATTAAGTGCAAAAACAACAGCCTAAGGATGAGAAGGTCTGGATTCCGTGGCATCTTCAACACCAATCAGCCGAGAAGGAGGCAGAGCGAGGAGAGCCAGGCAGTGCAGGCACTGGGCCCTGGCAGGGCCACTCTGGAGTTGGACACCCTTGTTACTTAGCACCTCTGTGCCATGGTTTCCTAGTAACTAAAAGGCAGGTGATAGCTACCATACTGCGGAGAAGTATCGGGGAGATTAAATGGTAATTTACGTCAAGTTACTAACAAGCTACGTCAACTAACATGTCTGGAGCGAGCGAGCGAGCGTGTGTGCATGTGTGCGGGCGTGTGTGTTATCATTACCATTACAATATGATCCTAGATAAGCCATTTTCTGGGCTTCAGTTCTTCACCAAAATGAGGAGTGGGGGACTTCCCTAGAAGACTCTGATGCCCCTGCTATCTCTCCAAGTTCAACATTTAAGCAGCATAGACCAGTGTGGGCTACAGAAGTGGAGGAGAGGTGGTCCTGAAGACAGGACAAGTAGAACTTGAATGGATCGAGAGGTAATATGGCAAACAGGAGGCTCAGGTGATAGGGCTGATTCTTATAGATGCTCATCTAGGGTCTCTTCTCTTTTTCTCCTCACTACTGAGTCTGTCTGGGACAGCAACATATCCGCTAAAAATACTCACATCTCAGACCCCCTTGCAGCTCTGTATGGTTACTTGGCCTCACTTTGGCCAATGAGCTACGAGAGGAAGTATCCTAGTTAGAACTTCTAGGAAAGCTAGGGTTTTCTCGACAAAAAAGGCAACTCAACGGGCCTGGTCTTTTATCCTTTATCCTCCCCCATTCTTCCTGCCTAAGTCACAGAAATGACACCTGGAGGTAGCATAACTACCTCTTGCCAAAAAGGCTAAAAGCTGCAGCCCAGGGTTGAGACAGATACATTTCGTGCAGTCTTTCCCAACGCTTTGTAACCCCATGGACTGTAGTCGGCCAGGCTCCTCTGTCCATGGAATTTTCCAGGCAAGAATACCGGTCTGGGTTGCCATTTCCTGCTCTAGGGGATCTTCCCGACCCAGGGGTTGAACTTGTGTCTCTTATGTCTCCAGGCATTTTACCACTAGCACCACCTGGAAAGCAGCCCAGGGTGGGAGGGCAGGAAGTCAGAAGGAGCCTGGGCCCTGGATGTCTGGCTAGGAGATGCTGCACAGGCCCTGGACAAGCTGTCACGCGGGTTTCAAGACATTTCAGTGAGTCATTGTTTTGAGATTCTGCAACAAGAGCTGGGCACATGAAGAAGGATGGTGTATATGTAGTATCCTGGGACTTGTGGCAGCATGGCAGAATGGAGGCGCACATGTAAGTAAGGCACAAGCACAGAAAAGAATCTGAAGTAGGTAGAAGTGGATATCCACTTAGAATAAGCCCAGACCCCCAGGAAACGGTTCTTCATTCAAGGCATCTGTGCAAAGACTTCAGGGAGTCCATGAATCCATCTTTATTTTCACATAGCTCTGTAAACGGACACCTCCCTCTATGATGAATGTAAGACAACTAAGCACAGCAGTATTAGCAGTATCTGTGACTTGCTCACCAGTAGAAATAGCACTGTCCTTCCACACAGCTTGAATTATTGTTTGTGCTCATCACTACTGTGCAATGATTATCAACCCATTGCGAGCTCTTGTTACTTGCTGCATTAGTAAAGTACATGTTGCCATATTATTAACGCATCCCCATGAATGGGGAAAAGTGGCAAAAGGAAAGGATTTCTTGCTCAAGGCATCGAATTCCCCAAAGGGCCCAAGGCCACCTGGGTGAAACCCACTCACACAGTCCTACACCCGATTCAATGAAACCCCAGCCAAGGTCTCTGAGGAAGCTGCAGCAGGGGCAGCGTAGGGATGGGAGAGGAGTCATCATGTCAGTGTCCGGGCACAGATCCTGCAACACCAAACTTTCTCATGTTTCCAGAGTCATAATTTGAACCAAAGAAGACCAAACCCCGTGAGATAACAAGCCACACCGCCATGGAATGCCACGACATTTTAAATCAGCAACTCTGAAATTTTCCTGACAAGTAATCCAACCGTTTCCTTCAACAAGGCAGAGCATTCTGCAGCTACCAAAACCACCACCAGCTGACAAAATATCTGGGGAATTTTTAACAGTCATGAAGAGGCTTCGGTTGGGGGCCCTCTGACGTGGGGCTCAACATTTTCTTTTTGAGAACAATTCTGCATAGCGGTGCTCTAAAGACTAGTATAGCAAATTTTTAAAAGGCAATAATTTTCACAGCTAAAACTTGTAACACATAATTTTCCCACAAAGAAAGTTTCTTTCTACAAAAAAAGTATGCATGCTTGTACACGCTAAGTTGCTTTAATTGTGTCTCTTTGCAGCCCCATGGACTATAGCCTGCCAGGCTCCTCTGTCCATGGGATTCTCCAGGCAAGAATACTGGAGTGGGTTGCCATGCCCTGCTCCAGGGGATCTTCCTGACCCATGGGTTGAATCCAAGTCTCCTGTGTCTCCTGCACTGCAGGCGGATTCTTTATCGCTGAGCCACTGGGGAGGTCCCGGACAAAGTGCAGGTTGACTAAATCCAGCACTGGCCCATCCAGGAGCCAAGCCCACACCCATTAAGCAGCGTCTCTGAAGGTGGGGACCCATCTTTTATCTTTTTAAAAGCTCCCCAGGGGATGTTAATGAGCAGCCACAGTTGAGAACCCCTGCTTTAATGAAAAGAGAATTGGTAAGCCATCAGGAGACCCCCATTGTAGTCCAAATCTGCCACTGGTTCACCGTACAACTTCAGATGAGTCACTTACATCTCCCTAAACAGATCAGACCAGTGGTGTCCAAACTGTGTTCCTTGGTTCTGAAGAGGTGCCTTAGGAGACAGGAAGGTAAGTGAGTGTTGAAGCGATGCGTCTCTTCGTCTATTACACCAACTAGAGTGGAATAGTTTTATCAGTTATAAACACCAGGGTCTTGCTAAAGATTCTGGACAAAAGAATTTGACTATTTAAAATAAAAATATGAAAGCCTCTGAACTAGACAAACCCATCAAGAGATTTCAAAATCTTCAGTGTCCTTCCATGGCAGGAACTTCAACGGTGAGTGATATATTAACACTACATGGGGAGAGAACCACAAAACAGGCTCTCACCATGCGCTCAGGTGCCAGCTCAGCTGTTAAGAGACTAAAAGACCACAAAGGCACAGACACAGCTAGTTAGAGCACCCTCCCCATCATTTAACAGGCAATATTGCAAATGCTTTACAAATATCAGCTCATTTAGGCCTACTACAATCCTAGGATGGGGTATGGTTACCACTCCCATTTTACAGGAGGAAAAGGAAGGACAGAGAGGACAACCCCTCCAGGTCACCATGTATTAAGTGATGAGGCTGGAACAGAGTCCACCTCTAAACCATCAGCCCCCACGTGAGGCTGAACACCCCCAGCCCATGCTCCGCCTGGCCCTGGATGGAAAGCCTGCCCTGATGGATACCTGGCTCTTGAATTCACTTCTCCACTCTGCAACCTGAGTTTTTCTAAAACACACAATCTGATTAATGTCTTACACCAGCCCAACAACCTGCCCTGCAGGCTGACTCCAGGCTGTGACACCCTGATTTGCAGTCCCCGATCCAGCCTCTGATTCTCTACCTTCCATCTCTTCCTTCAAATCCCACCCATGCAGAACTACAGTGCTTGCAGCTCATCACAAACCACTACTGCCCCTCCCCGTCGGGTTCCCCCCAACCTTTCCGGTACTCAATTTAACTGTCACCTCTTCCTACAAGTTCCTACTGCTCCCTGTACCTACCCCTGCAGCATTTACTATATTGCCCGTGACTGTCCACCTGCTTGAGCAATTCTGGATTGAAGGAAAGAATATTCTGGGAAAAGGGAGCAGCTAATAAGCAATGCAGATGAAAAGTGTGTGTGTGTGTGTGTGTATATATATATATGGTTATATGGAGGCCCGTGTGGACAGTGGCCTGATTCATGCCAACCTTGTGGGCTAGGTTCAGGTTGGGGTGAGATTCTGGAGCCTAGGAAGGCAGACCAGGAGACCCAATTTGCTACCTTGGGACATAAGGAGTGATGAGATGCCTCTGTTCCTGAGAATACTGAGAGCTGGGCTGAGGCAGCACTGAGCCCGGGACATTCTGCAGGTGCACTGCAAGAAGGAAGCTTCAGAATTCAAGGGGCTCCTAGAGGTCTGTCCTAAGGCAAATAGGGCCTAGGTCTGGGAGGTATCACTGGGCCAGGACAGGAGACTTCATGGGACATTTCAAAGACCAACATGAGGCCAGAGTGGGCTATAGGGTGTTTGAGATGGGGACAAGAGCTTATCAGAAATAAGGTCTAATCAGAGAATTAAAATCCACTTTTTTAAAAAATTGGAGTATAATTGCTTTACAGTGTTAGTTTCTGCTGTACAATGAAATGAATCAGCTATATGTGTACATATATCCCCTCTCTCTTGGGCTTCCCCGCTGCCCCTTGCCATGCCACTCACCTAGGTCATCACAGGGCACTGAGCTGAGCTCCCTGTGCTACTCAGCAGCTCCCACTAGCTATCTGTTTCACACATGGCAGTGTACACAGAAGAAGAAGTGATGGTGCTCAGTCATGTCTGACTCCTTGTAACCCCATGGACTGTAGCCTGCCAGGCTCCTCCACCCATGGGATTTTCCAGGCAAGAACACTGGAGTGGGCTGCCATTGCCTTCTGCAGGGGATACAGGTCCACCCTAATCTCCCAGTCGGTCCCACCCTCCCCTTCCCCACCATGTCCACGTGCTCCTTCTCTGTCTGCGTCTCTATCCCTACCTTGCAAACAGGTTCATCTGGACCATTTTTCTAGATTCCACATAAATGTTGGAGAGGGTGTGGAGGAAAGGGAACCCTCTTGCACTGTTGGTAGAAATGTAAATTGATACAGCCCCTATGGAGAACAGTATGAAGGTTCCTTAGAAAACTAAACACAGAACGGTCATAGGACCCAGCAATCCAGCTGCTGGGCATATACTCTGAGAAAACCCTAATTCAAAAGGACACATGCATCCCAATGTTCCCTGAAGCACTATTCACAACAGCCAGGACACGGAAGCAACCTAGACTCCACTGACAGAGGAATGGATAAAGAAGATGGGATACATATATACAATGGAATATTACTCAGCCTTAAAAAGGAACAAAAATAGGTCACTTGAGATGTGGATGGACCTAGAGTCTGCCCTACAGAGTAAAGTAAGTCAGAAAGAGAAAACAAATATCACATATTAACATATATACGTGGAATCTAAAATCTACTTTTGAAAGAAGCATGATCAAACAGGATATGCCACACATTTACTCTGAAATACCTTCTCCCTCAACCTCTTTACTCAGAGCGATGCCATTGGTTGCTGTCGGTAAGAGTGCGTGGTGTGAGGCACAATCGGATCTGAGAACCTTGAGGAGTGAACACCTCAATGTCACAGCAGCACTGAGGCACCGCCTCGACATCAGGGGTCCGGGTGGGGTGGAGCTGTGAATCCACGGGAGAGACCGAGTTATATGAACACAGTACTTTTCAAAGCATCTCAAATCTGTGATTTCATTGCAAATACACCTGCATTCCCTCACTGCAGAGAATCTTCAGTGACTCCCTACTGCCCCTGAAATACCTTTTGGTCTTCTGGATGCTCACGCAGACAGTTGGCCCTGCATAATCTGGCTGCCACTCCTCTCTTGCCCCTTCTCTTCTAACTCCCTTGTCACCACTAGGACCATACATGTCGTGTTTTTATTCTGCCCTAAAACACTCTTCTTTTGCCATTTGCTTGAAGAACTATTAATCCTTCAGCTTTCGGTGGAAGCATCTCCTTCCCACCAAGCCCACCTGGACTACCACAGTCTCTGCACATCCCCTACCGGAAGTGTTTATCCCACTGATGTGGAATTGCCTGACGTGCCTGTATCAGCGTCCTCAGAGACTCACGTGTATCTCATTCACTATGGTATTCCAGGGGGTGCTTGCTATAGAACAGATGCTTAATAATGACTAAATATACAAAGAAACAAAGAGAGAAAGGGAAGTTTTTCATTTGTTTTTTTTTTTTTTAAAGCAATATAGCAGTTTAAGAAATAAGAATTTTATGTAAGATACTTCATACTGGTAAAACCAACAGGATAAACCTAATCTACTTCAGGATCAGAGCTGACTTACTTAACTTTGACCTCTCAGCTCTATGGGGCTAGGTGTGTCCTGCAAATAAGCAACCTAGATCCAGGGCCCTTAGCATCTCAAAGGTGCTCCATGGAAAAACCAAGGGATAGGACACTGCCTTCTCTGGCTGTACTTGATTTGCCAGGCCTTATAGCCCTTATGGGAGAAGGCAGTGGCACCCCACTCCAGTACTCTTGCCTGGAAAATCCCATGGACGGAGGAGCCTGGTGGGCTGCAGTCCATGGGGTCGCTAAGAGTCGGACACGACTGAGCGTCTTCACTTTCACTTTTCACTTTTCACTTTCATGCATTGGAGAAGGAAATGGCAGCCCACTCCAGTGTTCTTGCCTGGAGAATCCCAGGGACAGAGGAGCCTGGTGGGCTGCCATCTATGGGGTTGCACAGAGTCGGTGACGACTGAAGCAACTTAGCAGCAGCATAGCCCTTATGGGACCAGTTTGAAACATACACAAAATTCTAAGCTCAGGTATTTAATCTTAAAAAAGAAAAAAAGGAAAATTAAAAAAAAAAAAAAAAACTAACCAACCTACCGGATTCCTCTTACTGGAGAGCTGAGCTATTAAAACCCACAGACTTTCTTCAGCTCTGTGCCCTGTTGAGGGGCATAATCCGCTATTGCCTTTTCCTTTGTACCAGGGACTGAAGGGTAAGGAATGTGCGTGGGGGTTGGAGAGCTGTGTTCTCCACCTGCTTGGTTCCAGCAAAGGTCCCAAAGCAGGGAAAGAAAGGGCACAGCTGCATTCAACATTCTCAGCCCAGCCTGCCCCACGCTCCAGCTGCCCACAGCCAAAGGCACCATCCAGCCCTCCTGTGGTTAGAAGGAAGCTGGGCATTAGCGCAGAGAATAAGGTTTTGAGTTTATGTGGCAAATAAACTGGGTTTCAGATTTCACATTATCTAACAGTTCAAGTGTAACTTTGTCACTGATGTCTACATACTAACACACCATGGGTATTTTAAATGTTGGATATTTAAATATCCTCACTTCCAAATGAGTTAACACAAACATACAAATCCTACTTGTTGTGGTATGTCTTAGCACAGAAAGAACACAGGCTTTAAGATCAAACCTGGGTTCTGGAATTCACTACTGTGTGGTCTTGGGCACATTTCTCAACTTCTCTCAACTGTTTCCTTATTTAAAGAATAGAAGAAACTAGGACTCCGAGAGTAAGGATTCACTCGTTTTATACTTGTCTTGGTCCCTCTTCTCCTACGTGTCAGGCTTGAGCTGGACACTGGGATGTGGCAGGGAACAAGATTATCATGGGGGAATTCCCTGGCGGGCCAGTGGTTAAGACTCCACACTTTCACGGCAGGGGACATGGGTTCCATCCCTGGTCAGAGATCTTGCACACCCCAAGGTGCAACCAAAATAAATTAATAAATAAGAGACAACTGTCATTATTATTAAAAAGGAAAAGAATATCATGGTTCCCAGGCTCTTAAATAGCAAAGCAGAATATAAAGAGATGACTATAGACATGTTAGAAGAGACATGCCTAGTGTCATATGAGTGGATAATAGGCATTAAATGTGCAGACAGTGGGTTATGGGAAAGGGGAAAGGGTACAAGTATATAGAGATAAAATAGGGAGTAATAATCTGTAGCAATGAAACTGCTGTATCCTGACTGTGCTGGTGAGTCCACGAATCCTCGCAGATATTCAAATTCATGACTGTATACCCAAAGGAAGAAAAGTTAACTACACGGTATAATTTTTTTAAGTAATAAATAAAATGTATAGAATCTTGTCCGGCAGGTAGGAGGGGCAATAAAGCCAGAAGTAACAGTATAGCAAGTCCCCTACATGCAAGTGAGTTCTGTTTCACAAGTGCTTTCCTTAAGTCCAATTTGTTCATAAGTCCAACGTTAGCCTAGGTACCCAGCTAACACAATGGGCTATATAGTACTGTTCTCTAATAGGTTTATAATACTTTCACACATATAATACATAAAAAACAAACACAAAAAAACAAATAAAACATTTACAATCTTACAGTACATTACCTTGAAAATTACAGTAATACAGTACAACAGCTGGCATTCAGGGGCTGGCATCAGGTGAATAGGCAGGAAGGGTTACTGACTGGAGGAGGGTGAAGAGGTGGGAAATGATAGAGCTGAAGGATCTTCAGCAATAGGAGATGGAGGGCAAGCTGCAATTTCACTGACGTCTGATGCTGATGGAACACACATTCTCATCTTTGAAGGTTTGCAACTTGAAAGTTCATATGTAGGGAACTCAGTGAAATTACTTATACTCACTGTTGAATAACCTAGGGAGACAGTGAGCAGGCAGGGAGTAATAAGGACTCTCTCATCCAGGAGACCAAGCTGTACACCCCAGGACCCCCTGCTGATGGGATGCTTGTGGCCATCCTCCATGCAATCTCTGTCATTTCCATTCTTCCTAAGTCACTTCCCCCATGGAAAGTCTAGGTTCAAAGGATACCTACTGAGTACCTACTGTGATGGATCTCCACACCACCACCATAAAACGGGCATTAGTGTCTCATTTTACCAATGATTTCAGCAGGGCACAGGCAGTCAAGTGGCTCTACTGGTCAATGGTAACACCAGGACTGAACCCATTCCAAATTACAGAATCTTATTTTTCCGAAACACACAACTTTGTATAATTAATCTCCCTAGCTTTTGTGACTCTGTAGCCTTTAACAATGCAGCACTATTTTACTTTGTTTGTTGCTTATTAGTAATTGCATACATGTGCCAGGCCATTGGTTGACTGCTGCAACTTCTTGGCAGTGGCCCGGTGTTACTCTCTGGTGCCATCAAAAAAATGTCACTGGTCAATCAGCTCATCATACAAAGTTCTACACCTGGAACACCAAAGCCTTCAAGTTTAGAGTAACATGCTCTTGACATCATGAACTTCAAAATTACTAACATTCTATTTTAACTAGCATTTACCCTG
The DNA here is from genome assembly GCF_001704415.2 of Capra hircus. Taxonomy (NCBI): domain Eukaryota; kingdom Metazoa; phylum Chordata; class Mammalia; order Artiodactyla; family Bovidae; genus Capra; species Capra hircus. The sequence goes on along the minus strand of NC_030812.1, from coordinate 50,058,426 downwards.
TTTTTGCTTCAGACTAACATGAATTAACAGAGAAGGCAATGGCACCCCACTCCAGTACTCTTGCCTGGAAAACCCCATGGGCGGAGGAGCCTGGTGAGCTGCAGTCCATGGGGTCACGAAGAGTCGGACACGACTGATATGACTTAGCAGCAGCAGCAGCAGCAACATGAGTTAAAATTCACTCCACTTGAAGAAAAACATGGAGCCCTTTCTTAACTTGCCACACAATTAAATTGGCAGCTATCACTCATGTCTCAAAACAGTAACTTATAAGTGGTTTCCCAGTTGCATTATAAATTATTTCATTTATAAAAAAATAAAGATAGTCTTCTATGTAATCTACAACACACACACACACGCACACGTGCGCGCGCGCGTGCTCACCTCCTTTTTGGGAACACACCTGCAACAAGACAAAAGCATATTCCAGAAGGTAAAAAATTGGGAGTTTAAAGCTCACTATTTCTCTTTTAGAATTTCACTAAAGTAGGCCCAATGTGACATCTTCCTTCCTCTAAAGTTCTAGAAACTGCTTTCTAATCACAATGCTTATTTTCTTTTTCCTATTTTCCAGAACTTCGTAAGTTTTACCTGGGAAGGGTCCCTTGGACCTTTCAATATGTATAAGATTGTTCCAAACAGAATGTATCCATGGGGCTTCCCTGGTGGTCCAGTGGTTAAGAATCTGCCTTGCAATGCAAGGGATACTGGTTCAATCCCTGGTCCCAGAAGATCACACGTGACACAGAGCGACTAAGCCCATGCACCACAACTACTGAGCCCGTGCACCCAGAGCCTGTGCACCGAAGCCAAGAGCAGCCCCTGCTCATGGCAACAAGGGAAAACCTGTGCAAAGCACAGGCAGAAACAAATAAATAAAAATTAAAACGAAAAAAAAAAACCCCACAAAAGGTGCAATATGAGTGTGGGATGCACTTGCCTCCCTCCTTTCTTGCCAAAGAAGAGGGACTACTTATTTTCCACCGGGGAAACAGAGAGCCGACCTGCTCTTCTGATCCCTACTATCGTATGGCTTGATTTCCCCCCAAGTTTCTGGCCAAGTTTCAAGGATGATAATGCAGAATTAGAGGAGGAGGAGGAGGCAGAACTGGAGGATCTGTTTCAGGCATTTCATCTACAGGGCTTTCAGTCTCCAGTTCTTCATCTGATTGCACAGCAACACAATAAGACGACGGAGAATAAATCAGCCGATGATGAAGCTGAGATGTGGGAAAATTTCAAGAACTTCGTGACAAGTCCTTCCAAGGGCCCACGTTCTACTGCTGCCCACTTGGAATCATGCCCACACAGCATAGTCTGTTTGTTCTTAACCTAGTTCTCTGACTAAATTACGCAGATATTTTGTTTCCCACTGGGAAAGATCCCTTATTCTCATATGTGTAAAAGAGTATGGCTTCCTTCTCAGGATCTGACGATACAAAACACAGATTTTCTTTGGCTCAAATCTTTCACTTTATGAGAGAGTGAGTGTAGGATAAGTTAAGTATGTTTGGTTTTTGTGTTTAAATGGCAATTTAGTTCCATATGTCAAAATGCTAATAAATAAATATTAATTTCTGAGACAAGAGTAGAGACAAGAAGTAGAAATAGCAACTGGCTATATAGCAACTGGCTATATAGCTTAGCCAATAGCTTTGGCTAAGTTGTCTTATGGTTTGTTCTAGACTCAAAAATTAGCTCAGGAATGTTCTTAAATGGCTCAGACAGTAAAGAATCTGCCTGAAATGCAGGAGACCCAGGTTCAATCCCTGGGTCCAGAAGATCTCCTGGAGAAGGGAATGGCAACGCACTCCAGTATTCTTGCCTGGAGAATTCTATGGACAGAGGAGCCTGGTGGGCTACAGTCCATGGGGTCGCAAAGATTCAGACATGACTGGGAAACTAACATAGCATGTCAAAACACTATTAAATAAATATTAATTTCTGAGAGACAGAAGAAGTAGACAGTTAGTGACAGTTTTTGGCTAAGTCATGTTATGGTTTATTCTAGATAAAAAAATTACCTCAAGAATGTTCTCAAACTATTATTTTATACATCAAAAACTTCTCCTTAAATTAGTTTACAGTAGGAACATAAGTACTGTGAAATAATATTGAATTGTGGCTGCAAACTCCACTGTTAGAATAACAACAGATAATATTAATTGAGCATTTACTACATACCAGGCACTATTCTAAGCACTTTTCATATTTTTAACTCATTTAATTCTAATAACCTTATGAGGTAGAAATTATCATCCCCAATTTGCAGATGAGGAAACTGAGGCATCACAAGACAAAAAACTATTGAGTGGCAGAGCTGGGATTAAAACTCAGATATTCATGAGTGTGCAATGAGAGGCTTTTTCTGTTCATTGTGGTTTCAATCAAATAATGGTCTTCTATAATTTAGCAGGAAAAAAATGGACTATAAGGACAAAAAGATGATGAACAATTTCATTTTCATTCTGTTCTTCACCCGAGTCAGTGAGAGCTGTTACCCAGTTTCAGAGTTGATGTTGGGAGACTGATAAATAACTCTTAATTCAAAAGAGAAATCACATGGAAATGAGAAAAAGTCTGGCATCAAATTATATTGAAATTATACATATTAACAGTAGGAGTTGTTGTTCTTTCATTTCAGACTTTTCGAAAGACTGAAAGACTTTTCTGCCACATTTCCCAGCTGCTAAGGGATGAATGGCTTCCCCGGTGACTCAGTGGAAAAGAATCCTCCTGACAATGCAGGAGACACAGGTTTGATCCTGGCATGGGAAGCTCCCCTAGAGAAGGAAATGGCAACTCACTCCAGTATTCTTTCCTGGGAAATCCCATGGACCCTGGTGGGCTACAGTCCAAAGGGTCCCAAAAAGCTGGACACAACTGAGAGATCAGGCAACGACAATGGATAAAGCAGCATCACGTGACCAGTGAGTATAGACTTGGAAGCCAGACTGCCTGGGCTGCATCCAAGCTCCACACCGTCCAGCTCTGTGCCTTGGTTTCCCCATCAGTAAAGTAAAGATAAGAATACTACAGACTTACGTGTTATTATGAGGTTAAAGGAATTAATATTGGCAAAGCCAAAATTGGCAAAGCACTACGATCAGTGTTGTGTCTGGCATATGAATGCTGAATGCTGGTTTTTAAAAAAAATAAGAAGAAAAGAAAATCTCAAGAGCTTATTGCTCTTGCCAATAATCTAAAGCTCTGGGGAAATCAGATTACAAGTGAAACAAGGAGAAATTTCCATTTCAGCACCGTTTATTTTCCTTTAGCCTTAAGATTCACCACAGTGGGAAAATCTATTGTGGAACCAAGCTTGAGTCGCGTTCTTGGCTCCTACCTGGTCTTCAGAGTAAACCCACACCCACTGAGAAGGAAACTGTCAAGTTATTCTAACTGACATTGGTCTGAACATCCTGGTTGGAAAGTCATTCTTCTTAATCACTGGGCAGGAATTCTAATCCCTGGAACCAAGAGATAAGACTTTTGAGAGAAACCATGGCAGTCTTGCTTTGAAAGAAAAAATCTAAGTAGATAAATGGAAAGGTTGTGTTTTTCTTGACACACTCAGAACAAAGACCTTAATTGAGAGGGAAATTTTAGAGTAACAAACCCAATGACAGAAACCAAAGGCTGCTCCTGTTGTTTTTTATAGCTGACATTGTTGCAGGAAGCAGACTGCCAAATGTGGCCGAATGCCCCAGAAACGCTGCCTCTGTGGAACCACGGGAAACCTTCACTTAATGCTCTGGGGGGTGACCGAGGGCTTCTCACAGAAAACAGATGAAAAGAACAACAAATCTTCACTCCAGAAAGCTGAAATAGCCCTTTTCATTTCCTTCCTATCTCTCCCCATCCCCAGTTTGATCCTATTTGCCTGGAATTCCCACAGTGCTGCCCCATCGTCTGCTGAGAAAGATAATCAGCTTTCCTCTCCCCTGCTGATGAACTTGGCCACGATGTGGACATAACCATCTCCTGTTATTGTAATCAGACACTGAACTAACAGACACCAAAACCACATACTTGGATGTGTTTTGACTAAATTAAATGACATAAGGAGGCTCTGAAGGAAAGAAGACTTAGAATGTATGTGTCCACAGGTCTCGTCTTAAACCCAAAACGACTGGCTCCAAAACAGGCAGTCAGATGTGAGGGGAAACTGTCCTGGTTATGGCCACACATCTTACATAAGGGCAGGGGCTTCTTACCTTAATACTAAGGTTATATGATACCCTCAAGAGTGAACTCTCTCTCCCTCTGCAGAGAAGTCATCTGCTACCTTCCTCTCTTTATCTCATTCCTAGAATGACTAAGGAACTGAAAAACAAAAGCTCTTGGAAAAGCTGTCTTCACTGGCAGGTGGCAATCAGTAAAATAAATAAAGACGTCTTAACACCTTTCAGAAAATATTGGCAAGATGGTGCAGTAGAAGGACGTGCATTCATCTTCTCCTGTGAGAACATCAAAATTGCAACTAGCTGCTGAACAACCATCAACAGGAGAATGCTGGATCCCACCCAAAAAACATACCCCACATTCAAGGGCAAAGGAGAAGCCCCAAAAAGATGGCAGGAGGGGCGAAATCATGTTTAAAATCAAACCTCAGCCCCATCAGAGACGCTTAGAGGGCAGAGACAAGCTTGTGCATACCAGGACCCAGGGAAAGGAGCAATGACCCCCAGAAGAGACAGGGCCAGACCTGCCTTTGAGTGTCTCCTGTGGAGGCCGGGCTCAGCAGTGGCCTGCCACGGGGCCAGGGGCTCTGGCTTCAGCAGACCTGGGAGGCACGGCATGTGGCATAACCTCTTGGAGGAGGTCTCCATTAGTGCCACTACAGAGCCATTGAGTAGACAACCCACAAACTGGAGAACAATGACACCAAAGAAGTTCTCCCAACTGTTGCAAAATTTCTAGGGCCCACAATAGACTCCCCAATCTGGGGATCCAGCAATAGGACTGAGAATCCCCAGGGAACTTGACTTTGAAGGCCAGTGGGATTTGATTATAGAAGTTCCACAGGCCTGGGGGAACAGGCTCTTGGAGGGCACGAACAAAGCCTTGTGCTCACCAGGACCCAGGAGAAAGGAGCAGTGGCCCCACAGGAGACTGACAGACTTGCTGTGAGTATCTGGGAGTCTCTGGCAGAGGTGCGGGTCAACGGTCAGGGGCACTGCCTACAACAGTCATGGCAGCTGCAGCATGCCCACGTAAGTCCTTTTGAAAGCGGTGGCCATTACCGCCATTACCTCCCTGGTGGCTCAGATGGTAAAGCATCTGCCTGCAGTGCGGGAGACCCGGGTTCGATCCCTGGGTTGGGAAGATCCTCTGGAGAAGGAAATGGCAACCCACTCCAGTACTCTTGCCTGAAAAATTCCATGGACTGAGAAGCCTGGTGGGCTTCAGTCCATGGGGTCGCAAAGAGTCGGACACGACTGAGTGACTTCACCTTCACCTCTACCATAGTTTGGCCTCAGGTGAACTACAGAGAGGGAACACAGCCCCAACCATCAGCAGAAAATTTGATTAAAGATTTACTGAGCATGGCCCCACCCAACAGAACAAGACCCAGTCTCTCCGACAGTGAGCTTCCCCCATCAGGAAGCTTCCATAGGCCTCTTATCCTTATCCATCAGAAGGCAGACAGAATGAAAACCACAATCACAGAAAACTAACCAAACTGATCACGTGGACCACAGCCTTGTCTAACTGAACGAGACTATGAGCCATGCCCTGTAGGGTCAGCCAAGATGGATGGGTTACGGTGGAGAGTTCTGAAAAACACGGACCACTGGAGAAAGGAAAGGCAAACCACTTCAGAATTCTTGCCTTGAGAACCCCATGAACAGTATGAAAAGGCAAAAAGATAGGATACTGAAAGAAGAACTCCCCAGGTTGGTAGGTGCCCCATATGCTACTGGACAAGAGCAGAGAAATAGCTCCAGAAGGAATGAAGAGGTTAAGCCAAAGTGGAAACAATGCCCAGTTGTGGATGTGTCTGGTGATGAAAGTAAAGTCTGATGCTGTAAAGAACAATATTGCATAGGAACCTGGAATGTTAGGTCCATGAATCAAGGCAAATTTAATTCAGTTGACTATTATATCTACTACTGTCAGCAAGAAATCATTAGAAGAAATGGAGTAGCCCTCATAGTCAACAAAAGGGTCTGAAATGTAGTACTCGGATGCAGTCTCAAAAATGACAGAATGATCTTTGCTTGTTTCAAAGGCAAACCATTCAGTGTCACAGTAATCCAAGTCTATGTCCCAATGACTAATGCTTAAGAAGCTGAAGTTGGACAGTTCTATGAAGACCTATAAGACCGTCTAGAACTAACACCAAAAGAAATGTCATTTTCATCATAGGGGACTGGAATGCAAAAGCAGGAAGTCAAAAGATACCTGGAGTAACAGGCAAGTTTGGCCCTGGAGTACAGAATGAAGCAGGGAAAAGGATAATAGATTTTTGCCAAGAGAATGCACTGGTCATAGCAAACACCCTCTTCCAACAACACAAGAGATGATTCTACACACGGACATCACCAGATGGTCAACACCAAAATCAGACTGATTATATTCTTTGCAGCCAAAGATGGAGAAGCTCTATATAGTCAGCAAAAACAAGACCAGAAGCTGACTATGGCTCAGATCATGAACTCCTTATTCCAAAATTCAGACTTAAATTGAAGAAAATAGGGAAAACCAGTAGGCCATTCAGATATGACCTAAATCAAATCCCTTAGGATTACACAGTGGAAGTGACAAATAGATTCAAGGAATTAGATCTGATAGCCTGAAGAACTATGGATGGAGGTTCGTAACACTATTCAGGAGGTGGTGATCAAAAACGTCCCCAAGAAAAAGAAATGGAAAAAAGGCAAAATGGTTGTCTGAGGAGGGCTTACAAACAGCTGAGAAAAGAAGAGAAGCTAAAGGCAAAGGAGAAAAGGAAAGATATACCCATTTGAATGCAGAGTTCCAAAGAATAGCAAGGAGAGATAAAGTCTTCCTCATTTTTTGATTGGGTCATTTATTTTTCTGGTATTGACCTGCATAAGCTGCTTGCATATTTTTGAGATTAATTCTTTGTCAGTTGCTTCATTTGCTATTATTTTCCCCCATTCTGAAGGCTGTCTTTTCACCTTGCTTATAGTTTCCTTCATTGTGCAAAAGCTTTTAAGTTTAATTACATCCCATTTGCTTATTTTTGCTTTTATTTCCATTACTCTTGGAAGTGGGTCATAGAGGATCCTGCTGTGATTTATGTCAGAGAGTGTTCTGCCTATGTTTTCATCTAGGAGTTTTATAATTTCTGGTCTTACATTTAGATCTTTAACCCATTTTGACCAAAGAACTAAACAGACATTTCTCCGAAGACATACAGATGGCTAACAAACACATGAAAAGATGCTCAACATCACTCATTATCAGAGAAATGCAAATCAAAACCACAACGAGGTACCATCTCATGCCAGTCAGAATGGCTGCTATCAAAAAGTCTACAAACAGTAAATGCTGGAGAGGGTGTGGAGAAAAGGGAACCCTCTTACACTGTTGGTGGGAATGCAAACTAGTACAGCCACCATGGAGGACAGTGCGGAGATTCCTTAAAAAACTGGAACCAGAACTGCCTTATGACCCAGCAATCCCACTGCGGGGCATACACACCGAGGAAACCAGAAATGAAAAGAGACACATGTACCCCAGTGTTCATCACAGCACTGTTTACAACAGCTAGGACATGGAAGCAACGTAGATGTCCATCAGCAGACAAATGGATAAGAAAACTGTGGTACATATACATGATGGAATATTACTCAGCTATTAAAAAGAACACATTTGAATCAGTTCTAATGAGGTGGATGAAATTGGAGCCTAGTATACAGAGTGAAGCAAATCAGAAAGAAAAAGACCAATACAGTATATTAATGCATATATATGGAATTTAGAAAGATGGTAACAATGAACCTCTATGTGAGACAGCAAAAGAGACACAGATACAAAGAAAAGACTTTTGGACTCTGTGGGAGAAGACGAGGGTGGGATGATTTGAGAGAATAGCATTGAAAAATGTATATTACCATATGTGAAACAGATCTCCAGTCCAGGTTGGATGCATAAGACAGGGAGCTCAAGGCTGATGCACTGGGACAACCCTGAGGGAGGGGATGGGGAGGGAGGTGGGAGGAAGGTTCAGGATGGGGAACACATGTACACCCATGGCTGATTCATGTCAATGTATGGCAAAAACCACCACAATACTGTAAAGTAATTAGCCTCCAAGTAAATAAATTTTTTTAAAAAAGCCTTCCTCAGTGATCAATGCAAAGAAATAGATGAAAACAATAGAATGAGAAGGACTAGAAATCTCTTCAAGAAAATGAGAGATACCAAGGGAACATTTCATGCAAAGATGGGCACAGTAAAGGACAGAAATGGTATGGACCTAACAGAAGCAGAAGATATTAAGAAGAGGTAGCGAGAATATGCAGAAGAACTATCCAGAAGAGATCTTAATGACTCAGATAACCATGATGGTGTGGCCACTCACCTAGAGCCAGATATCCTGCAGTGTGAAGTCAAGCGGGCTTTAGGAAGCATCACTACGAACAAAGCCAGTGGAGGTGATGGAATTCCAGTTGAGCTATTTCGAATCAGCGGCATGATGCATTAACGTGCTGCACTCAATATGCCAGCAAACTTCAAAAACTCAGCAGTGGTCACAGGACTGGAAAAGGTCAGTATTTCATTCCAATCCCAAAGAAGGGCAATGCCAAAGAATGCTCAAACTACCGCACAATTGCACTCATCTCAGACACAAGCAAAGTAATGCTCAAAATTCTCCAAGCCAGGCTTCAACAGTATGTGAATGGAGAACTTCCAGATGTTCAAGCTGGATTTAGAAAAGGCAGAGAAACCAGACATCAAATTGCCAATATCCACTGGATCTAGAAAAAGCAAGAGAATTCCAGAAAAACATCTACTTCTGCTTCATTGACTCTGCTAAAGCCTTTGACTCTGTGGATCACAATAAACTGTAGAAAATACCAGACCATTTCACCTGCCTCCTGAGAAACTTGTATGCAGGTCAAGAAACAACAGCTAGAAGTGGATATGGAACAATGGACTGGTTCCAAACTGGGAAAGGACTACATCAAGGCTGTATACCGTCACCATTATTTAACTTATATGCAGAGTATACTGTCACCATTATTTAACTTATATGCAGAGGATATCATGAGAAATGCCAGGCTGGATGAAGCACAAGCTGAAATCAAAATTCAGGGAGAAATATCAATAACTTCAGATATGCAGATGACACCACCCTTATAGCAGAAAGCAAAGAGGAACTAAAGAGTCTTTTGATGCAGATGAAAGAGGAAAGTAAAGAAGCTGGCTTAAAACTCAACATTCAAAAAACAAAGATAATGGCATCTGGTCCCATCACTTCATGGCAAATAGATGGGGAAACAATGAAACAGAGACAGATTTTATTTTCTTGGGCTCCAAAATCACTGCAGATGGTGACTGCAGCCATGAACTTAAAAGATGCCTGCTTCTTGAAAGAAAGCTATGACAAACCTAGGCAGCATATTAAAATGCAGAGACATTCATTTGCCAACAAAGATCCATATAGTCAAGCTATGGTTTTTCTAGTACTCATATATGGATATGAGAGTTGAACCATAAAGAAGGCTGAGTGCCAAAGAATTGATGCTTTTGAACTGTGGTGTTGGAGAGGACTCTTGCGAGTCCCTTGGACTGCAAGGAGATCCAACCAGTCAATCCTAAAGGAAATCAGTCCTAAATATTCACTGGAAGGACTGATGCTGAAGCTGAAGCTCCAGTACTTTGGCCACATGATGCTAAGAGCCGACTCAATGGAAAAGACCCTGATGCTGGAAAAGATTGAAGGCAGGAGGAGAAGGGGACGACAGAGGATGGGGTGGTTGGATGGCATCACTGACTCAATGGACATGAGTTTGAGCAAGCTCCAGGAGATGGTGGACAGGGAAGCCTGGTGTGCTGTAGTCCATGGGGTCACAAAGAGTTGGACCGACTGAGTAACTGAATAACAAACAACAATAACACCTTTCAAATCAGAGGAAAGAAAACCTAGTATTGGTGATTAGATCCCACAAATCATGATCAGGTAAGTTTAAAAGGCTTCGGTGTACCTATATCTGATTCTTGTTGATGTATGACAGAAAACCACAAAATTCTGTAAAGCAATTATCCTTCAATTAAACAAATGAAGTGGGAAACAGGCAGGAGGATACTGGGGAAGAGGGTGTTGCCCTCAACGAGCTTACAACATCTTCTCTAAGGGATGACCATGTCTTTCAGAAATGCTGGCATTCTAGATTCTCTTCTTCCCAAGCCACACACCCTATGTCCCCAAACAAACAGTCAGAGGCGTAGGAATGTTGACAGGAGTGTACATTGCCACCGAGTATCGCTTTCCTACTTGCCTGACGCTGGGGTAAAGTTTCTTCATACAGCTAGGACCCAATGTGATGCAGGAACAGGTAAAGCTCAGCCCTAACCTGTCACAGAAAACATCCTTCTCTGTTTCACATCTACTTCACATCCTGAGATCTCAAAACTTCTCTCTTCCTCAAAAGAGAAATGTTTATTTTTTTTTATTTCACTAATTATATCACTAAACTCTAAATTTTAAAAAACTGGATCCATTATTGAGTATTTTTTTAAGGAAGAATAAATAACTCACCATATTCCCTTGCATTTCTTCAGGCTACAAATCTACAGCACAGACCATCTTGAAACTCTTTTCCTTTATCCATTCCAAATTTTATGACTATTTCCGAACAAGGCTTCTTCTGCCTTTGCCATTTTCCTTTATATTTAGATGGAACCTGAAATTAATTTGTATTTTCTGTCCTGTAAGTAAGGTGCTGCTCTTAAGAGCTCAGCCAAACACAGGAAACAATGTTCCTTTAGCAAATACCTTTTGGAAGTTAGGAGAGGCAAAATTATCTGCCAAATATTTTTTACAGTTTGTTTTAAACCAGAAGAATTGATTTGACTCACTTGGCTAAAAGACTGCTTGTACTAATAGGATAAAATAATTCTCCATAAGGTGGCATGAAGGATGGCTTAAGTTGACATGTTTATACTGTGCTCAGTTGCTCAGTCGTATCTGACTCTTGGCAGTCACCTGGACTGCAGCCACCAGGCTCCTCTGCCCGTGCAATTCTCTGGCAAGAAACCTGGCGCCTCCTGCGTCTTCTGCATGGCAGCAGGAGTCTTTACCACTGAGCCATGTGCACACGGCTACATTTAAGACAGCTTTAATGTTTTTTAACTTTTTATTTTATATTGGAGTATCCAATCCCAAAGAAAGGCAATGCCAAAGAATGTTCAAACTACCGCACAACTGCACTCATCCCACACGCTAGTAAAGTAATGCTCAAAATTCTCCAAGCCAGACTTCAGCAATATGTGAACCATGAACTTCCTGATGTTCAAGCTGGTTTTAGAAAAGGCAGAGGAACCAGAGATCAAATTGCCAACATCCGCTGGATCATTGAAAAAGCAAGAGAGTTCCAGAAAAATATCTATTTCTGCTTTATTGACTATGCTAAAGCCTTTGACTGTGTGGATCACAAGAAACTGTGGAAAATTCTGAAAGAGATGGGAATACCAGACCACCTGACCTGCCTCTTGAGAAACCTGTATGCAGGTCAGGAAGCAACAGTTCGAACTGGACATGGAACAACAGACTGGTTCCAAATAGGAAAAGGAGTACATCAAGGCTGTATATTGTCACCCTGCTTACTTAACTTACATGCAGAGTACATCATGAGAAACGCTGGGCTGGAAGAAGCACAAGCTGGAATCAAGACTGCTGGGAGAAATATCAATCACCTCAGATATGCAGATGACACCACCCTTATGGCAGAAAGTGAAGAAGAACTAAAAAGCCTCTTGATGAAAGTAAAAGAAGAAAGTGAAAAAGTTGGCTTAAAGGTCAACATTTAGAAAACTAATATCATGGCATCCAGTCCCATCACTTCATGGCAAATAGATGGGAAAACAGTGGCTGACTTTGTTTTTCTGGGCTCCAAAGTCACTGCAGATGGTGATTGCAGCCATGAAATTAAAAGGCGCTTACTCCTTGGAAGGAAAGTTATGACCAACCTAGACAGCATATTAAAAAGCAGAAATATCACTTTGCTGACAAAGGTCCATCTAGTCAAGGCTATGGTTTTTCCAGTGGTCATGTATGGATGTGAGAGTTGGACTATAAAGAAAGCTGAGCACCAAAGAATTGATGCTTTTGAACTGTGGTGTTGAAGACTCTTGGATGGCATCACCAACTCAATGGACATGGGTTTGGGTGAACTCTGGGAGTTGGTGATGGACAGGGAGGCTTGGCGTGCTGTGGTTCATGAGGTCGCAGAGTCAGACACGACTGAGCGACTGAACTGAACTGAGTTGGTGATGCTATCTAACCATTTCATCCTGCACTGTCCGGTTCTCCTTTTGCTTCCAATCTTTCCCAGAATCAGGGTCTTTTCTAATGAGTCAGTTCTTTGTATCAGGTGGCCACAGTACTGGAGTTTCAGCGTCAGCATCAATCCTTCCAAGGAATATTCAGGGTTGATTCCCTTTAGGACTGACTGGTTTGATCTCCTTGCAGTCCAAGGGACTCTCAAGAGACTTCTCAATACCACAATTCGAGAGCATCAGTTCTTTAGCACTCAGCCTTTTTTATGGTCCAACTCTCTCACATCCATACATGACTACGGGAAAAAACCAGAGCTTTGACTATATGGAGCTTTGTCGGCAAAGTGATGTCTTTGTTTTTTAATGTTGTCTCAATTAGCCATAGCTTTCCTTCCAAGGAGCAAGTGCCTTTTGATTTCATGGCTGCAGTCACCATCTGCACTGGTTTTGGAACCCAAGAAAATAACATCTGTCACTGCTTCCACTTTTTCTCCTATTTGCCATGAAGTGATGGGACCGGATGCCATGATCTTAGTTTTCTGAATGCTGAGTTTTAAGCCAGTTTTTTCACTCTCCTCTTTCACCCTCATCAAGAGGCTCTTTAGTTTCTCTTCACTTTCTGCCATTAGATTGGTCAGTGCAGTTCAGCTGCTCAGGCGTGTCTGCCTCTTTGCCAGGCTTCCCTGTCCATCACCAACTCTCGGAGCTTACTCAAACTCATGTTCATTGAGTTGGTGTTGCCATCCAACCATCTCATCCTCTGTCATCCCCTTCTCCTCCCGCCTTCAATCTTTCCCAGCATCAGGGTCTTTTCCAGTGAGCCAGTTCTTCACATCAGATGGCCAAATTATTGGAGTTTCAGCTTCAGCATTAGTCCTTCCAATGAATATTTAGGACTGATTTCCTTTAGGACAGACCAGCTGGCTCTCCTTGCAGTCCAAGGGACTCTCAAGAGTCTTCTCCAGCACCACAGTTCAAAAACATCAATTTTTTGGTGCTCATCTTTCTTTATAGTCCAACTCTCACATCTATACATGACTACTGGAAAAAACCAGAGCTTTGACTAGATGGACCTTTGTTGGCAAAGTAATGTCTCTGCTTTCTAATATGCTGTCTAGGTTAGAGTGGTATCATCTGCACATCTGAGGTTGTTGATATTTCTCCCGGCAGTCCTGACTCCAGCTTGTGATTCATCCAGCCCGGCATTTCACATGATGTACTCTGCATGTAAGTTAAATAAACAGAATGACAATATGCAGCCTTTTTCGTACTCCTTTCCCAATTTTGAACTGTTGTTCAAAATTGTTGTTTCATACCCATTTATCATGTCTGGTTCTAATCGTTGCTTCTTGACGCCTTTGCTCTTACTACTGCTTTACTTGGAGCGAAATCATTTCTCATTCAGATTTCTGCATGAGCCAGACTCCTAAGTGTCCCAGCTTCTAGGCACGCTATCCTAGTCCTCTCAAGTCAGCCTCCCCACTGTCATGAGTCTGTTATACCCTGGTCTAAAGTCGTTGTTTGACAGTCCAGTTTTTCAGGGCACTGAGTGACTCTCACCTGTGAACGCTGCACACTGCTCCGGTCTTATATCCGTCCAAGCAACTACATATGCCCCCGACCCAGGAAGCCATGCCCCGTTGCTCCCATGCCAGCCTAGCTCTGCACATGCGCACTCCCTCCATCAGGAGCTCCCCTTTCTCTTCTGTGCTTGGTTAATTCCTATTCAATTTTCAGCACAACAGCACAAATGTCACTGCTTCAGGAAGTCTTCCTTTCCTGTCTCCCCAGGTCTACTCAAGGCGGGCAGGGACTGTCCTGAATCCATCTCCTCAGTCCCAAAGTCCCAGTGTGTAGACTCAGAGCTCAGCACACATTTACTGAGTGAAGGATGGGAATCATAGGGGGAAGGCAGAGACCTACCTCATGGGTGTTCTGCAGATGCTTTCTCGCGTTGGGCCCTGTACTGTCACTGCCCTTTCCTTGGTGCCACCATATATGACTCATGGGATGTCTTCAGATAGAAAAAATCACTAGCCTCTTTTAAGCAATATATTTAGTGACCTCTGCTAGCAAACCGTTCATTCAGCATAGCAGCCAAAGTCCTGATAGCAGCCCTGAGGTCCTACCAGACTGCCTCTCTCCCCTATTACCTTTGACAGCGTTACCTACAATCCAAAGGGGTATTTTTCAGGTCATGCTATGTGGCATCTTCCCTGACCAGGGATGGACCCCGAGCCCCCTGCAGCGGACATGCACAGTCTGAACCACTGGACCGCCGGGAAGTCCATTGCCTGTAATCCAGGCTACTACGTCTGTTCCAGCTGCATGGGCCTCCTAGCTGATCCCTGAGAATGGCAGGCCTGGTCCTGCTCAGATCCTTGCAGCTGCCTAGGGTTGTCAGCATGCTCTTCCTCCAAAAGCTGTGCTTTCAGGTCTTTGCCCCAGTGTCACCCCTGACACCTCCTTTAGCCACCCCTGCACCTCACACTTCCTATTATTCCTGCTTCCCTACTTTGTTTTCTCCAGAGTGTTTATCTGCCCATGCTATGTATTTTGTCTCCCTTAAAGAACACAAGCTCCCTGAAGGGAGGGACCATCCTCTGTTTTATTTCCTGCTGAATCCTCAGCATCCAGTTCCTAGAACACAGCCCATGCTCATGAGTCATCTGGCACACGAGACTACGCTCTTCAAGGTTTTAGAAAGAGCACAAACATCAACAACGAAAACAGACAACCGAATTCTAACATGGGCAAAGGACCTGAACAGACGTTTCTTTAAAGAAGATATATGAGACCAATAAGAAGTTCATAAAAAGATGCTCAACATCCCTAACCATGGGAAATATATACCTACAAATGAGATACCACTTTGCACACATTAGGGTAGCTATTATTGCAGAAAAACAGGATTTAACAAATGTTGGCAAAAATGTAGAGAAATTGGAACCCTTGTGCACTGCCGGTAGGAATGTCAAATGGTGTAGCTGCTGTGGCAAACAGTATGGTGGCCCCTGAAATTATTGAACAAACCACCATATCACTCAGCAGTTCCACTCTGGGTATATATCCAAGAGAATCAAAAGCAGGGACTCAAATAGGTACTAGACACCCACGTTCACAGCAGCGATGTTCATAATAGACAAAAGATGACAGCAACAGTCCATCAATGATGAAGGCATAAACAAAACGGCAGGTATACATATAAGAGAACACTATTCAGCCTCAAAAAGGAATAAGATTGTGACACATTCTTCAACACGGACGATCTCTGAAGACAGTATGATAAGTGATTATGCCGGCTACAAAAAGACAAAAATTGTATGATTCCATTTATAGGAGGTATTTGGAGTAGTCAGATTCACAGGGACAGGAAATAGAACGGTAGTTGCCAGGGACCAGAGCGGGTGGAGGGGAAAGGGAGGAAGGAATGAAGAGTTAGTATTTAGTGGGGACAGAGTTTCAGTTTGGGATGATGGAAAGGTTTAGGAGATGGATGATACCGATGGTTGTACGGCAATATGAATGTATTTGATGCCACTGAACTGTACATTTTAAAATGGTTAAAATGGTAAGCTTTATGTGTATTTTGCCACAGTTAAAAAAAGGCAACACAGCTCTTGCCTTAAAATCTAATAAAAACTTAATATACAATGCAGATAGACGCTATGGCTAAGGCAAGAATACAGGCTGAGATGTGCCTGCCTTTCACTGCATAGCCTTGCTGCCTCCCAGAGGAGCATGGACCCCACATGAACCATCACGAAGGAGTGTCCTGGTTCCATTCTAAAATACTTATGAGCTGGTTTCACTGTTCTTAAGGAAAGGAAGTTAAATAGTTACTCCTGGCTCCACTTCTAGGAGGAACTTAGCAACAAGGAAATATGCCATCACCAACTGGCTTGCAGCCAAATGTCAACACTGTCTTATTTTTACAGAAATCACTTTATATCCCAGTGGCAGAGAGGAACTGCCAGGGGAAAGAGCAACATTAAGTCACTGGCACCCATATCCAATTATCATTAATGTCTCACATTTTCTGAGCCCTTTTCCATAATAATTCAATCCTCAAAAATAATTCCATCAAGAAGGTATGGAAAAAAAAGTGTGATTTCCAATTTACAAATGAATGAAAATCCAGTGGGCATTATTCATAGAGGATTACAGAAATGGAACTGACTTTAGGATAATAATCACTAACATCAATCAAGGATTTATTAATGATGACACCAGCTCAGGACTTTGCATGGACTGTTGGATTTCATACTTTTAACTAGCCTCTCCCACCATAGTTGGTAATTACTATTATTATTATTCCTTTTTAGACAAGGGAAAATTGAGGCTCAAAGAATAAATAACTACCCCCAAATCGAATGGGCTTCCCAGGCAGTGCAGTGGTAAAGAATCCTGCCAATGCAGGAGACCATGAAACTTGGGTTCAAGCCTTGGGTTGGGAAGATCTACTGGGGAAGGAAATGGCAACACACTCCAGTATTCTTGCTGGGATAATCCCATAGACAGAGGGGCCTGGTGGCTATGGTCCATGGGATCAGAAAGAGTCGGACAGGACTAAGCACACACACATTGTAAACTGAATAGCTTTAAGCAACAGACTGTTTTGAACTGTCTTACTCTAGAGCACATGCACTCAACCACTATTATTTTGTCCTGCTCATCTGGGTCCCTGACTCCTTTTTGGGAGAGGCCTAATCAATGCTTCCTTCTGCCTTGAAAACAAGTACAACTGATGAGTCTCCATAGGTCACTGTGTTTTTTAACGCTAAGCTGAACTAATGCTAACAAAATAAAAATAAATGAGTATTCTTCTTAGTCACTAAGCATAAATGCAACAAGACAATATCACTTCAACTAAGGACAGGTTCCTAGGTCCTTTACAATCCCATAAAAATTTACAAACAAAAATATCCTCAAGATCATTAGAACAAATAGTCCCATCTGGGTCATCCCGTTTCATGTCTCTCTTCTGCAGGACTAAAGAATCTGATGATGGACACAGTGCTGATTGTTCCCTACACTCTGCTAAGAGCTTCTTCAGAACCTTCCAAGGATGTCTACTTTGTTCTCCGGAAACTGGAGACAGGAGAAATGCTTTGTGGTTTGTCAGCAGGGCATTCAGTCTGGAGGGTCACCCCATAGGATGCAAGGGCTTTGGGCCAAGTGAAACAAATATTAATTTGGAAGAGCATCAAGCACAGGCTCCAACTGTGCAACTCTAAGGGACACGTGAGGGGAGGACAGGGGCAGAGTCGTAGCTGGGCTGCAAGCTGATGGCTAGAGTTACTCCACACCTCCTGGGAGGCTTCTGAGGATGAGCTCCTTCACAAAAACCTTGAAGCGCTTCTTTAAAACCAGCTACCACTACACATTCTAATTCCTGCAACAAAACTCAAATGATGTGGGCATTTTCTCTAAGTGTTGAGAACTTAAACACCAGCTTTCCTGAACTCCATGTATCATCTTTGCTGTGAGTGTGATGCCCTGAGCCCAGACCCACCACTCCACTAACACAGCGCTTTTCTCTCTTCCATGCTGAACGTTCCACAGTGGGGCCAGAGGGTGTGGGTTCTTCTCACCCGAGGGTGGGGGTGAAGGAGGGTCTTACCGAGTTCTCCTTCAGCTGCAGCCCCTCTCCGTTGGGAAGCGAGGACCGTCTCTTGGCTGAGTTCCTATTTGGGGTTGAGGTAATGGCCCCTGCTTTCTTCTTCACAGTGAGCACCTCACAGCTGGCTTGGTCTTCATTGTGTGTGCTCTTCCCAGCATTGATGACCCTGGAGGAGAAGCCAGAAAAGCCGATCAGACTAATGCCCTATGTCATAGCTTGGTGGAGTGAACAGATTTTTCAGTGGACTTATACAAGTACATGTTAAAACATTTGATGAAGCATTGTTCAGAGCTCAGTGCACCTTTGCAGGTGTCTGATAGCTGTGATCAACCCCACTAATCCATTTCTAGTCAAAACACATGAGATAATCAGTCTTCTGCCAATTGCACTGAAGATAGATGGCTGGCTCAGGGAATTCCGGTGCATTTTTCCAAGCGATAAAGAGCAAAACCACCATCACTCTTATCAAAGAACAAAGCAGTAATTTACAGCACACTATAAAATCCTAGGGAACAAAGAAGTATATTTCATGACCACCATGACCACTTTCACTTTACACACAGAGAAGTGACTGGATCAACGGTTTATTCTTTAAAAATTATCTTCTCTCCTCTATCTTTTCTCCAGTAGAATAACACTCCTTACACTGCATCGTCACAATGGACTACAGAGCGTGCTGATTTGTACATGTGGCCTTATGATCTCATGGCATGTTGATACTACTTTGGCCTAATTACTAATGTTTTGCATATAGGAATGCTTCAGAAAAACATGCTACACCATTTATAAAGCTTTTTTGTGTATCAGGGGCCTGCAGACTGAACTCTTGGGTTTCAGCACCATTTTCTTATTAAGTAATGAAGCAGCAGCTAAAATAGTTTTCCCGAAAGAGAGATCTTGATTTGCCATGCTGTGTTTTCTTCCCAAAACTTCAACAGTGTCACAGTAGGTGGCAGAGTGAGGGTGGAGGATATAGGCTCAGTGGCAAAGAAAGAAAGATGCTTTTGTTTTAACAGGGTAAGATAGATGGAGATCCACTCTGAAAGTGTGGTGTATACATCGCTCGATTAGTCTTGTACTCCCTCCTAACAATTAATTAGAGGATAGTTTTCAAACGCCTTTTATTAAACAGTTTTACATTCTGAAAGAATTATAAACTCAGAGTAAACTGCAAAAATGGTATACAGTCTCAAGCACTCTTCACCCAACTTACCCCAAAGCAACATTTTCTATCACTCAAGAACAACATCAAAAGGAGCAATTGATACTGATCCAGCACTGTCAGCCAGACTGCAGAGCTTATTCAAATGTCACCATTTTTTTTTATATCATATGTCTTTCAGTATTGAAAACTGTAAGCCAACACATACATGCTACAGTCAAACAGCAAACAGAGAGCAAACTGAGATGTGAGAACTGTATGACCTCAAGCAGTGTGTTTTGAGCAGTTTTCTACCAAACCCTGAAATTCTATGGAGGTGTTCCCGGTGTTTTCACATTTACTTTAAATTTATTTTTTAAAGGTATAAGCATTTTGGGAAAAAATGCAATAATTTAAAAGTTCATTCCCATTTCTTACATGTAAACAAATATATGCTAGTCTACATATTTTGGGCAGCTTTGGCATAATAAATAAGCGTTCTATCTTTTCTCTTCAACTTATCAATGCCACTAGATTGGAAGGAGATCTGTTTTTTTAAAAAAGACCATTTGCAATTACTTATCTGTATGTTAAAGGGAAACAATCATAAAAGTCATCTATTATCTCTATTTCAAATTTCTATTCATTGAAACTGCTTCATCATTCTTACTGAGTTTATTATAAATTTCAACTGAAGTATATTTTTATAAACAAAAGTCTTTTATCCTCATTTTACACATGACAGTTTTGTGTAAGATTTTTTTTTTTTTAAGTAGATTGTTGCTTATAGAGTTTGAAAATCCTTGTCTTTACTGGGGTGGGAACAGTCATGAGCAAGGAGGTGGGATCCCTGCTGATCTCTATGAGGTCAAATTTGCCTCCAATGTTTATCGCACCCTCTCAAGGAAGAAGGGAGGAAGAGTTCAAGGTCTAGTTTTTGGTCCGACCTTCATTCTCTCTCCTGTGACCAGGGGGACTTTTCATATGGTTTCAGAATACAATACAATTCTTAAAGACACAGGCTACCTGCCTAAGACTATTAGTACTACTATGCTTACTGCCCAAGCTATGTAAGTTACTCCAGGTGCCACAGCCAGGAAGTAGGGCAGCTGGAATTCAGTCAGGCCTCCCTTGACCCCCAGCCCAACTTGGGGGGGGGGGTGTGTGTGCGCGCTTAGTCACTCAGTCATAGTCCAATTTCGTATGGAAAATCCAAACGAATTTTTTAGCCAACCCAATACACAGAGCTTTGGGTCAGTCTGTGGCAGGCCCTGCTGGACTGTGTGGGGAAGCAGAGAACAGCAGATCAGGTGAGCTTGGGTCCAGGCTTGAGAGAAAGGGGATTCTCGTCCTGCTTCTAAGGCTACTGGAGAAAGCGCCCAGAGGAAGGATCTGTTTGTCTCTAGAGCAGCCCACATTTAGTCCAGAGGTTTGCCACTGGAGCTCCTAATACATGCATTTAACTGGAGTTTTCCTTTTACATAGATTTTTTTGAGAAACAAACCAGGCAGAGGAAGGACATTCAAAATACCACCTGCCTCCTCTCAGTCAGTGACAGTGACTCCCAAGCAACATGCGTGGCATGGATGGTTTGCTGGATGGTGACATTACACCCCCACGGTCACCCACAAGCATCTTTCCCAGGGAAAGCTGAAGGTGGAGGTGCAGCTAGGAAAACAAGCCCATGACCGTCATCCCCTCCATACTGTCCTCTGACCAAAATCCGAGCTTCTATTTCTGGAACTTGGCATCACCCTGACCACTGGCACCTAAACTTATGCTTTAGTTGGTGTTTCCCCGCCCCCAACAAAAAAAAAGCATCGCTGATCTCCAATAGCTCATGCCAGGCTGACTCATCTGCCACTGCTCTTTTCCAACAATCAACAAAGCTACTATAATGACACAAATCACGAATCACTGTCCCCTGGAGGTGCAGTGTCTCCCATCTTTCTTAGTGGATATTAAACTCCAAAGTTGACCTAACTTCAGCAAGAGACTCTAGAAACTTTATGCATGAGAAACCCAGGAACTGGGAAGACTGTAACTTACACAAGGTCACAAGAGCTAAATGCAGAGAGCTGTGGACACACTTCTGACTTCCAGCTCTTTCTCCTTCAGCTCTCAGTTGTCTTATTTCCCTATTGTGTGCCTATTCTTATCAGCACTTGGTTGCAAGGGCTGTCCTGCAATGACTCATCACAGCCAGGGAGCCGTGAAGAACAATCGCGGGTGGACTTCCTCTGCCATTTCACGTGAATACCGCTTGTGAATGACACTGGTGAAATATTAGAAAGGCCAACCTAGAGAGAAGAGACAGCAGCCCCAACCCTGGAAGCCTATTCAGTCCGATATCTGATTATTACCCAGATGATAAAGTCATATTAATTTAAAGCCACTGCCTTTTTAAAACATACTACTGGGCTTCCTTGGTGGTCCAGTGGCTGAGAATCTGCCTGCCCATGCAGGGGACACAGGTGCGATCCCTGATCCATGAAGATTTTACAAGCTGCGAGGCAGCCAAGCCCATGCACCACAACTACTGGGGCTGTGCTCCAGAGCCTGGGAGCCACAGCTGCTGAGCCCACGGGCAGTAACTACTGAAGCCTGTTTGCCTAGAGCCTGTGCTCTGCAACAAAGACCCAGGGCAGTCAAAGAAATAAAATTAACACACACACACACACACACACACACACATGCAACTGTTATCTCATGTTTCATATTATTTTAAATTCCTGACTCTCTACAGCTTTAGTAGAAAGACCTGATTCTTCTCGATTAACCTTGGCTTTAAAAAGCTTGATCTCCATCAACTTAAATATTTCATTTTGTTCTTCAAAGGCCAATGTTTTGTTTACTAAATTTACATAAACCTCCAATTCCTCTAAAAGTAAATTGAGAAAAACTTTCCTGAGTTGAGAAGTATCATGTGGTCAATAGATACAATAGTTTTTTTATGTGAGCAGCTATATTAGTAGCTACATTCTCTGCTTGTCCCAGGCTCCAGGAAAAAAGTCAGCACTATCTTGAGATTACCTGGAATGACTCTGAGATATGCTTTCTTTATCTAAGCAATACTCACCCATGATACTTATTTTGAGGATTTCAAAAAAAAAGTGTTGCTGGACCATGAATCATCATCTTTTTGGTGTCATTGTTTTCCAATTGCCTACAAAGGGGGAAAACATCTTCCTCGAAATTAAACTGGAGGTAATAAAGCACAATGGTTAAGACCATGGGCTATCCTCCCAGAACACAGCACACAGCAAGTGCTCAACAAACATCTGTTGAAAGAATGAATGCAGACAGAACTCAACTCTGCCTACTCCCTAGATGTGGTGCAATAATAGTATCTTATATTTGTTGAGAACTAATTATGTGCCAAGGACTGCTGTTAGCATTTTATTAACACATATAGTGATTAACTCATGGAATCCTCTTGTGGACTCTATGAGTTGGCCATCACTGTTCTCCCCCTTTTAAAGTCACAACTACTGGACAGTGGAGTGCTTGGTCAAGTCGCTTAACTTCTGCAAACCTCAGTTTCTTAGTAGTACTCCTTGGATTAAATTCTGGGAGTCGCTAAAATATATATGCTGGGGAGAGGAGCTATTAGTCACCTTGATTGCATTAACCTATCAGTCTACTTTCAATTAGACCAAAACATCTAGATTTTTTTTCCCCTTGTAAAAACAGGTACATATGGAATTTTAAGGACTGGAAGTCCAAAATCCTCTATGTGTATCAGACACTACTTGAAGCTCTGACCTGAACACCAGGCATAGATGTGACTGAGATCGTAGCAGTGGAAGACAATGTAAAAAGAACAAGTGATTCATTCTGTGCTGCTATCACACACTTGGAAAACCTGTTTTCCTCCTTTCGGTTTGTGAAATACTCTAGTCACAAATTTAAAAAAAAAATAAATTAACTCCACCTAAATTTCAGCAGGCAAGTCCTGGTTTTAATGGCAACCATTAAATGATCAAGTTATCTGCCTTCCCATCTGCTCAAAACCTTGACCTTAAGGACATGCACTTGATAATATAACAGACAGAACAGGTTCCTGTCACTAAATTCAGATAAGTAACTATTCTCACCTCTTCTCAAGAAGTGAGCCCCTGTCACAGAGGCCACTGGTCCACAGAAGTCACAACGAAACTGTTTCCAACAGGATTTACCAGGACAATCAAACCACAATGGGGAGCCACAGTTGGTATGTTTTCAGAGGACTCCCACGCATCATGGGTGTCAATTCATTCATTACCAACCTGTTCCCCTTGGGACCATGAGGAATTCAGCAGAGGCATCAACAGAGATGATGGTCAGAAAGGCCAAGTTCAAACTTGCTGTGTGCTCTCAGACACAGTAAGCTTACTTTCTGTCTCTAAAATGGGGATAGTAACACTTACCTCCAATTATAGAAGAGACATTAAAACGAAATGCCCTAGCATGAAAAGTATTTAACAGTGCCTGGTGCACAATGAGTACTCAATATTACTATTTAACAATAACATAGCCAACACAAGCTAAGTGCTCCTTGCATTGGGCCCAGAGGACTTTATGCAGTTGTGTGAGCTTGAGGGGAAACTCTTCTTCCCTCTTCTTTCTGTCAGTGTCCTTCTTCCGGCCTCAAGAGCACAGAATCACGTCCAGGTCTCAGTAGCTATGTGTGGCATACACATGACACTTCCCAGAACATGGACCTTTCTTGAGCAAGGCTGCCTGCTCCTCTGAGCGCTTTCCTCGAAGTCCTGGTAATACTCAATCCATGCAATGTTCTGTGCGCAGGAAAGCGCTCAGGCAGTCAGCAGTGTGATGGCTCTGAATTCCCACCCAGATCTGCCCGCAGACGCCATCTCTCCCCAGGCTCCCGGACTGAGACAGTCAGGTCCCAAGACCCACTGAATTGAGAATCTGGTTGGGTTTGATCTCTCTTGCTTTGTTTTTAAAGGAAATAAGAGCCTGAACCATTTAGGCTAAAAAGTTTACATGAAGTGTTAATATGGCTAACATGCGGTAATCACACTGCTTAAGACGGGACAAGTGTTTTCAAAAGGCCATCAGGTGAATCAGGCTATTGCTGATTCATATACAACTGAGACGAGCAAAAGGCTGTAGGGGGAGGGGTGGGAAATCAATCATTGATGGGAGATGAAATATAGCAATCAATTATTAAAATTCTCTTTTGAGGTAACCTCATAGGCAATGTCCCATGTGATTGTCTGAAATGGTTACTGACCACCCAGATTGGCTGGAACATAAGGACAACTTAATTCCTAGCTCCAAGGGCGTTAATAACCTCTCATTCTTGGTTTACTAGAAAACCATGGCTCTGAGTAGGAATTTAAGCCTTTGATAATAGCCATCAGCAAAAACAGCCGGAACATCTATCAAGAATAATAGCTTCTCCCAGATGGTTTTGGTCACGTCCTGGAAGGAGGGACAACAGGAGGTCACACCAGTCCATGCAGTTAACAGCCAGCGTGTTACCAATGAGGAGAAAGGATGGAAGGAAATGGAATTCTCTGTGGTGTTTGGATTTCATGTTTTGGAAGGTGGCTAAGTACCAACAGGTGGGGGAGGCAGAGTAGCAAGGAGGCAGGATGAACCCAGGTGAGAAAAGAGCGCGTACACACCTTCCCCCATCACACATCTTACACCTTCTGGTTCCCAGGTTCTGTTGGCAGCTAATGAAGGGATGTGATCAATCAGGGTTGCTAATTGGGGTCTCAAGGGCCACATTCAGCCCACAGGTTGGTATTTTAATTTTTGCCCACAAGTTTCTTTTAAGGTGAATTTGTAGTTGCCATATTTTTATATGGGGATGAGTATATTAAAAATCTTCAAACTTCCCATTATTCTTGAAAAATAATACATCAGGCTACACCTGTCACAATCTTGGATGACAACAATGAAGACAACAATCAACAACACCCTTGCTAGCTCACCCCAGATCTCACTGTCTGCTTCTGCCATTGTCAGCTGCCTGACCTCAAAGCCATTTGTTTCTGCAACCCTGCAACCAGATCTGTGTGACTTCATGAGTAAACTAATAAAAGTATTAGATATGTAGTACATATAGACTGAAATAATTACTTTAAAATATTGTGACGCCAAGAGGGATAAAGCAAGAAGACCAGGGCATTGTTTTCACGCTCGGGGAGCCCACAGCCATCTGTAGAGTAGGGCCATCTTCCTATAAATAACTGATTTGTTCTGACTGGTACCATACCAAAAGCGTATATCACAAAAGATCTGAAAATGCAGAGGAGGAGATGATTATGCAAAAGAAGAGTCATGGAAAGCGTCACAGCCGAGGAAGCACCTAAGCTCAGCCTTACTGAATAAAGGAGGGAATCAAGAGTCAGAGAAAAGGGACTTCCCTAGTGATCCAGTGGTTAAGACTTCATGCTTCCAATGCAGGGGGCGTGGGCTCAATCCTTGGTTGGAGAACTAAGATCCCACATGCCTTGTGGTGCGACCAAAAATGATGATAACAGAAATAAAGAGTCAGAGGAAAACCAAGGCAAGACTCTCCAGACTTAGGAATAACCTCTGAAAACAGTTGTATGAAAGAACTTTATAAAGAGGAGTGGGTGTGACTTAAGTATGGGCTTGGTTAAGGAGCTACATTAGAACTAGGTCATGAAATTCTATTGGAGCTTCATCCTATAGAGCCTATGACCCATGGGAATAATCTAAAATAATTTTTCCCCTTTTTTAAACAAATTATTTTAATTGGAGAATAATTACTTTACAATATTGAAGGGCTTGATATGATAAAAATTATTTAGGAAAATAACAGTAGTGGCCTGATGGAAGATGGATTACAGAGAATAAATAACAAAAGCAGGGAGCCCAGCTAGGCCTCATAACAGTCCAAGTGACAAAGAGGCCATGAGTCAAGCAGCGGCTCTTGGTGGAAGGGAAAAGGAGGCTTCAGAGGGAGTGAAAAAACTGCAGATTCCTAGTTGAGACCTGCTGGATATGAGTAGTGGAGAATAGAGGGGCAAAGAGGGTACCACTTAAGTGTTCACTGGCAGGATGAGCAAATGAGGTACTCTTGATTATGAAGGGAGATGAGAAGGTGAAACAAAGCTTGGGGAGGGGCATTCTGGAGGATAAGATAATGAAATTGGCTTTAGGTCAGTGAACAGAAAGTTCCTGGTAGCAAAAATTGCAAAGGCAGTGGTAGCCAACTTCAGCTTAACCATGGGGTTGGAAAACCATGGCAAAATTCACTGCTTATTTTTGTGTGGCTTCCAATATTTTTAAGTAGTCAGGAAAAAAAAAGTCAAAGAATATTATGACATGTAAAAATCATGAAATTCAATTTTCCATGTCTACCAAGTTTTATTGAAACACTGCCATTCACACTTGTTGAAACACATTCATGTACACATTGTCTATTGTGCCTCTTCAGGTACAATGCAGTTGGTAGTTTCCGCAGAGACAGTTTTCACAGACTGTCTGCCCACCAAGCCTACAGGATTTATTATCTACACCTTTACAGAAAATGTGTGCTGACCCCTGAACTGAACTATTAGACTGAATGCTCTGAAATGGTTTTTGTAGGTCAAAAATAGTACAATGCCAAAAATTTCATATTACTACACATAATATGTAAGTGAAACAAAGAGAGATGTAGGTTTGGATGGAACTGAATGTGCATCTTGGTGTTCTTTGTAACTCATCTTTGAATATACTTTGCAGGCAGCATTTGGGGGTTACCATGAGCTTCTCCGAGAGATAGAGAAGGACAGGGAAGCCTGGTGTGCTGCAGTCCATGGGGTCACTAAGAGTCAGACACGATTTAGCAACTGAACAACAATGAGCTTCGAGCTTCCTCACCAACGTAATTAGATCACTGAAGATTTATAAACCCCACTATAGATCAAAAGAAGGTATGATATGTCCCAAAGATCTCCCTACATAAATAGCTATGTTTTTTCCTTCACACTGGCTGCTTAGAAATGAACTTTTAACACAGTAAAGGTAAAAATCAGAAAGCTGCCATTGGGTACTTCCTTTCAATTATTCTCCGGGTCCTCTTGGCAAAACCACTGATGTCACTGAGGACCAACTTCCGCATTGAAATCAGGAAGTGAGTGCGTGCTCTGTCAGATGCTGGAGCAATTGCTACGCAAGGCCACGGTGCAACTGGGTGGGGGCCACATGAAATCAAAATAAAGGCTTGCCTAAAAACGATTTCCAGTTTGGAAGTTTTGTATAAAATAAAGCAGAAGAATAAATTTTTTTTGTGGGTTTTAGAACAATGCTACCTGCACATAGCTATTAGCTCCTGTTGGCAATTAAAGAAAAGAAAAAAAAAAAAGTGCTTGAAGCCACTGCATTGCTCAAGATAAGGTTTTCTTTCTTTACTTGACCAAATATATCTGTACTATCAGCAATGTTAGAGAAATGTATTTTTCAGGACAAAGTGAAAGTCGATTTAAACGTGCAACCTAAAAAATAGCGAATTGTAAAAAAGCCCAGAACTAATGAAATGAAACCAAAAGATAAAAGTATGTTAATCTCAACAGACATCAAATAAAATACATACATTTTTAATCAGCAGTTTCCTCAAAAACTCCAGATAACAATCTTGGCTTTTTCTTTGCCAAGGGATAAAGAAAGTTCTGGGCCATGGAGGGCTCTGATATTTTCCTTTTTAACCTTAAAGCAACACAAGAAGAACAATTGTGTACAGAAGAGGATTGTTTGGTGGTAAGGAGGATGAAACTCTCAGTGTTGGGAGTTCTGAGTTCCTGCTTTAGAAAAAAATCTTGTAAAATGTGCTCTGTCCTTCACTGGAGAGGTGAAGGCCACTCATCCTCATTCCTCAAATACGCTGGCTGTGCCCCTAAACACACAACAGAGCGGGAAACACTCGGTGGGGGAAGGCAGAGAGGCAAGCAGGTTTCTGCTAGAAATTTTAGAGGCAGTTGGGTAAAGCCATTAACAGCACAAGAGACTATGGACCCAGACTCCCAAGGTCTAAAGGCTGGGTCAGGCAGAAAGTACCTGCAGGGCTTTCAGCAAGTTATTAATGCTCTATCTCCCCAATCCTGGTTCTTATCAGTAAGACAGGGACGATGAGCAGTCCTTTCCTCACAGGTTACTTGTCTGACTGTTGGAAAACAGAACTGTTTAAAGCATTTCCATCTAGCAACTGCGTGAATGCCTGGAACCCTAAACACTAGAAAGCTGTGTCATTATCCTCATTTTATTGGTTCCACCAATATCATACAGAAAATGATTCAGTTAAATGTCCTAGATAAGCCACACTGGCATTTTCTCAGAGCCACTGAGCTTTTAAATGATGTATTGTGTTCACACAAGCCAATGCTCTTGTAATTAGTTGCACAACAGCCTATAAATACAACACAGGTATTGCAAGATGGGAATTGTGACATATCACGCGGTTTCAGCATGCCAACAATTTTTTCCCCCCTGGGCAAGTACAGTATTACTGAAAATGTACATTAAGAATAATTTCCCCCTCATTACTTCAGCCATTGTTTTTAAAAAACACATTTATTTTAACTAAATATAACCTGCTTTGGAAAATCTTCACCCTTGTGAACCCTTACAGAGAAAGTCTGATTTGTTTCCAGATTTGCACAACAACAAGAGTCCTTTGAAAGCTGATTTTTATCTGATCCAACATTTCTACCTGTGTGCCAGTGTGCTGGGCTTCCCTGTGTAGCTCAGATGATAAAGAATCTGCCTGCAACGTAGGAGACTCGGGTTTGATCCCTGGGTCAGGAAGGGAATGGTTACCCAGTCTGATATTCTTGCCTGGACAATTTCATGGACAGAGGAGTCTGGTGGGCCAACATTTCTACCTTTGTGCCCAGATCCATGACAAAGTTCATTAACAGACCAAGGCTCCCTAATTTATAAGGAAAATAACATGCTTAGTTTAACCCTTGAGGCCCTCAAAGGGCCAGTCTGGGTTCTATTTTAAGAAACTGATCTTTCCAGCCTCAAAAAGCTAGAAAGTACCGTGAGACTGTGCAATGGCCTTGAAGGGGACAAACGCACTGACGAATATGTCAACTGTTTAAAACTGGATGCCCAATATCATCCTTACACAAAAATGACAATGTTGGGCCCCCAACATTATTTTAATTCATTGAGGAATGTTTGCTGGTGTCGATTTTGGTTATGTTTTCCCCCCTCTCAAGTCATACTGCAGGGAGTAAGCACTCAATAAATGTTAGCTGAATGAACCAACTCACATTCTCCATAACATCCATGGGGGACACAAGCAATCAATGACTTCTAAGGCTATGTGTTTCTTCAAGCCTAAAATATTTTTATTGGGGTTTCCCATCAATTCACTTCAAGGAAAGTGAGCTGTTCCTAAGGAAAAATATTATTTAGTAAGTGCTTGTGAGGGCAAAACATATAAAGTGAGCCCCAAACATCTCTGGCAGAAAAGTGGTTGATAAATGAGAGCCTGGTGTACCTCTAGGTAGAATCTTAATCTGAGCTCTATTGCTGGTCTCCCCTCATAACCAAGTGATTGCTATGATGAGAAAAACAGCTTTCGTTCTTCTGAGTTGCTGCTCAGGCATTTTTTAGTATGGTAACCCTGCCCACATCCAGAATGTGGAAATTCAGATGAGAACTTGAGCTTAGGATGTCCATCATAAGCTCTTACTTTACTTGTCCCAGGGCACGTTTGAAAATAACCACTTAGAGTTAAGCCCAAGAAAAGTTAGTACTTCCACTTTATGAGTATAGTCAGCCCTCCTTATCCACAGATGTGAAACCTGCAAATACCAAGAGCTGGCTGTATTCGTCGCATGGAATCATTTTATATTAGGGACGTGGGCATCCACAGGGCTTGGAATCCCTGGTGGGTCCTGGGAGCAAGCCCCGGGGATACCCAGGGATGACTGTCCTAGATGTTTGCTGCTGAGCCAGCATAGAGGACTGTTCCTCCACAGGCTCATCTCGCCCCCTCAATTTTGGACTCTGTAAGTTATAAGTCTTGTAACTGTACTTCCTTTGTAGGGGTGTATTGAAGCTGTGTCTTTCATCAAAACGACCCATGGTTTCACTTCCCCCAAATGGGATTTGGATGTTGTGGGAGCCACGGCCACTCCTGTATGGGTGGCTTGTGGCTCCTCCTTCAGCTCATCATGATCTGCATATTCTTAATTCGGCACACCAACACACCAACTCAGCTTCTCGGCTCACTCCCTCTGTTCGCAGCCTACACCCAGGCTGCAGTGGCCCAGATGGCTGTGCAGGAGGGAAATTCCAGAGGCCCAAGGGGGAGCCAAAAGTAGCTGAAAAGCAATTCTGACACTATCTGTTTAAAGCTGCCTAGCAATAATTATTTACATCAGAAAGTAGGAATTCCCTTCACTGGAAATGTCCAAAAGCTGGCTCAGCACCTTTCAGGGGTACTCTGACGATCTCTGCTGGAATGGGGAGTTCTAAGACTTCCTTTTCCAACTGTTGAATCTGTATGTGTCCCTGTTCTCACCTCCAGTTAATGAGAAATCTTCAACAACTTTTTGAGCCAAAATTAATTTATGATGGAATATGGTTTTACAGCTGTACTAAGATAACCCTCTGACACCTAGTAAAGTATATTTGACATATGGCAAGTCTCTATGCAATAGGAATTTAACTCAAATTTCCTATCCCCACTAGCCCTTTAATGTAGGGATACACAAGTAAGCCTCAAAGGCTGCTGTGCCCTCCCATTTGGTTTTCCTTAAGCTTGGTTACTCTGGGAGATCTCTATTCCCAAGCCTTTCTTGCAGATCTAAACAGTAAACACTGCCATATTCATATGTACATACAGATCTCTGGGGTGTCTGACCTGCATTTCTGAATACCCTCAGGATACCTGCATTTGCATCTTGCACACATCCAAGCTGCCTAAACCCACACGCATTTGCTCCTTTCTGCTGTCTACCTCTGTGTCAAATACCATCCTTCTGGAATCCCTTAGTGGACTAAGAATTCCAAAGAATGTTCCTGTCCTAGCTTCTTAGTCTCACCCACATCTAGTCCCTCAATCTGTAGACTGACCTCACAACCATGACTTAGATCCCCCATGTCTAGTTCAGACCCTCAGAGCACCCTCTGGGTGCCACTGCAGAACCTCCTAACTGGCTGGCCCTCCCCCAGTAAATGCTGTAGAGCATGGCAAGACTGATTGTTCTCAGCCATGCCTCTCCCATGTTCCAAGTCCTTCAAATGAACTCTGAAGATTCACAGCAAAATGTAAACACCTTAGTCTGCCACACAAGGGTCTTCATGATCTGGCCTTATCCATACCCTCAGCTTTCCCATCTGCTCTCCTTACATCTTGCTCTCAGCCATAAAAGCCATCCTGTCATTTACAGAAAGCAGCGTTGCCGCACGCCACAATTTCTTCACACGTGCCTTTTCCTCTACCCGGAATGATCTATCCTCCTTTTGTCTGCCAAATGCCCATCCTCCCCACCTACCTGCAACACTCAGTTTAAGAACCGCATCATCAGAACCACATCATCTCCAGGCTGCTTCACATGTACTTCTTTACTGGAGTTCTTAAACACTGCAACATGGCCAGTAAGTAGTACAGTCATTACAATGTAGGAGATTACCAGACACCTGGGCTGGTTTCCTAGCTCTGCTAGTTGTGTGACTTGGGTAAGCTAATTAACTGAGCTTCTAAAGCTCAGTTTCTCTAGCTATAAAATGGGGCTACTGTAAGGACTGAGAGAATGAAGAAATGTAAAGTGCTTAGCAAAGCTCTGGCAGAGATATGGTTTACATGTCCAGACCTACTTTCTTCTGGACATTGTCTCTCCTTCCTATCCACCTCCTCCCTCTCAGAGAATTGTTCCCTGGCCACACTTGACTGGTCTAGGGATGGCTACCTGACTGTGGGTGAGCCAATTGTAAGCCTTCCATGGAGAATTAAAGGAAGAAAGGTAAGGGGTAAGAGAGGGAAGAGAGACTAAGAGAGACAGAGAGAAAGAAGAAATGAAGCATTAGGTAAGAGTACAAATGAGAAATAAAAGAGAATAACTTTGAGTCCCCAGACTAATACTCCTTAGACCTAGCTATTTCCAAGACTTATTTATCCCTGGAATATTGGGGTAATCCCAACATCCTATAATAAATTCCCTTTGGGTGGCTGTCAATTGCTACTTAAGGACTCAAAGAACAACCAACCCTTATACTCCTCACTTGTACACGTATTACAGTAGTAATTAAGTACTGTGAGGGCAGAGGCAGAGTCTTACTTGATGTTGATGTTACAATCCCAGAGACTAGTGCCTGATATGCAGCAGGTAGTCGAACAGCTAGAATGAAATGTTTGTTGACATCAGGGAAGAAAAAGTAGCTCAGTGTTAAAATTCGTATCACAAAGCTCAAGAATCTCTAGATACCTATCCTAAACAGTAAAAGAGAAATTAAAAAAAAAATAAAAATAAGTAACAGCAAAAACTTGACAGTTATGACCAAAAAAGAGACACTGAGATACAATTCTGGGGGCCTCTCTAGTCAGGCATATTCAATTCCTGAAGATTTTTAACTTGTTATCAATTGAGCTAACCAAAGTTTATTGGGAAGACTCTTTTTTAAAGCTGCATTTTATTAATAAATGCTAAACTAATGTAGAGAGCTATTCCTAACATTTACCATCAGGAGACAGTAGGATCTTCAATTATTAGAAATTTAGCAAATGAGAACTAACTACCACTCCCAACTATGACCCTGAGAAACGGAAGGACTTACATAAGTCTCAGAAGTTGTTGGAAATTCCACAGATTTGAAATGAGGTAACTGTTTACCTTCCTTACTGCATTTCAATCTAGAGATTAAAATAGATCTCATTGTTGCAGAATCCTGGCTGTAGTAAGAAACAGGCTCCAAATGGCTGAGAACGAATTTTAATAGCGGAACCAGGGGCATGAGAGGAAATCAGGAGGAAGAATTTTTCTTCATAAAAAGAGCCATGCGGGTAATTTTCATTTCATTACCTTCTAAATTGCATATTTTTATAAGCTCATTGCAACGTATCCTTTCTGCACTGACATGAAATATGAATTAATTAGTAAATAATAAAAGCAATACACAATTCTCACATCCTACATTTTCAAAATACTTTCTAACTTATTAATGCATTCCTAAAGGGCTATAATTAAAAGTTTGTGGGCCCTCCCTCGTGGTCCAGTGGTTAGGAATTCTGCCTTGCAATGCAGGGAGGGTGGGTTTGATCCCTGGGTGGGGAACTAAGATCCCACATGCCGTAGAACAACTAAGCCCTGTGCACTACAACAAAAGATCCAGAAGCCGCGACTAAGACTCAAAGCAGCCAAATTAAAAAAAAGAGTTTGTGAATAAGATGACTGACTCAAAATACATTTTGACCAAAACAACATCAGTTCCACTTACAGGCTTACCTGGGAAGTTTTCTAAACTATAAAGCACAATACTGAATGACAGCAAATACAATTCATGACACTTCTCAGGGAAAAGTATCATTCTTTCCATTTAGAATTCCAATATCAGTTGTTTATGATGATTTTCAAACTGTTGCATGCCTACAAGTCACCTGGAGAACTTCTGAAAACATGGGTTCCACACCAAGAGATTCTGACTCAACAGATGTAAGGCAGGATCACGAAAAGTTCCCAAGTCAGGGTGACAGTTCTGGTTTACTAATGACATTGAGGAACTGGACTAGATAAAATACAGTCCCTTTGAGTTGGCCGGGAACTAGAGTTCCCTCCAATGAGGGAATGAGGCACCCTCAGCCTTATGCCACTAAGCTAAAGAATAGCATGCGATATAACTCTGCTGTATAAGCCTCTAGCGCTGGTTAGTACTGCTACAGTCAGAAGCACCAGAGGCTTCTAGAGACGGAAAGGAGGAACCCAGTAAGGCGTGAAATTATGATGGCAGGAACATGAATTTGGGAGTGGGAGGGGGGTGTCAGTCACTATGAGTGGCCGGAGCTTGGCTAGGGCAGTGGCACTCTCCATGAAGGAGATGAGAATGAGTCCTGGGAGGGCTCTATGGGGTCACCAGCTGCAGAGGAAGAGAGTCTGAATAGCAGTGGTTGCCAGTCTACCACACTTGAGATTCATTCACGTTGGCAACGAAAAAGAAACGGGAAAAGGGGATAGCAGGATGGAAAGGCAAGACACAGGAATTTTGTTTCCAATGGTGGAAGTGGCTGCAAAACCAAGGGCTGGAGGCCATGCTGACTGTTTAGCATATCCAGCCTGGGTGGTCAATTGCCGTCTGGGACAACTACTCTCCTATCAAAGATAATTATACACTGTCTATATTCCAAATTAATAACTATAACATACTTTCTGCTACTAAGAAAAATGAGTACTGTAACATTTGTCAAAACTTTATAACTTGTATTATTATCTCTTTTGAGCCTCCCAATAATAAGATAGATAGGAGAAGTGTTATATATCCCATTTTATAAAAATTGAATCCAGAAAACTGACTAACCCAGGTTCAGACAGCTCTCAAGAGATAAAGCCAGACTCAGATCCCCACCTGATTCTGAAGTCTAAACCTCCTCACTCACTACACTGCAAAGAAAGGAAGATGAGAAAGTTTGCAATCTCAGAAGGAATTTTCAGGGCTGCCTGATATCCCAGAAGCCAAGGAGGTGAGCATTTAAGAAGGTAAAGTGTCAGATGCCAGGAAAAGTTCAAGTATATACTAGATTTGGTAATTATGAGGTTATCTGTGGCCACTGGTACAGACTATACAACTCAAAGTACTAAAATCTCTCCATTTTTCAGAGAATGCAAAGTTTTAAGGTGATATAATGCACAGAGAGTGAATGGTTAGTTCCAGGGAAATCTTTCACTTGGCTGCTTGTTTTTCTGAATAAGCTAGGAAAAGAACTTAAAATAGCATCCATATCTATCCACAAACAGACTTTAGCTCTAATCCAAAGCTGCCCTATTTAAACAACTGCTCCTAGGACTGCCACAAATTCCAAAGCACATAAATAACAATTTATAGTGTAACTGAACACCAACTGACACCTTTTCAATTGGCTCCCAACTCCAAAACTGTATAGACATTCCAAAAATTTAATGAATGTGTTTTTGTAGTCAAAGATTTATTGATAAATTACAGTTCCAAACTTTCATATTATCCTTTAAAGACTTTGATAACCTCTCATAAACAGAGATTTTAATGATCATTTCACAAGCAGAAGGGTTTATTTTGCTTTTTTTAAAAAAATCTATATCATTACTGTGATCTCCAGGATATAATAAATGGAAAAAAAGCAATATAAATATAAAAAAGAGAAAATAAGAATACACATAAATAAAAAGCAATGTAGTGCAGTGCCAATGCAGGAGATGCAAGAGACTCAGGTTTGATTTCTGGGTTGGGAAGATCCCCTGGAGTAGGAAATGGCAATCTACTCCAGTATTCAGACCTGGAAAATTCCATGGACAGAGGAGCCTGGCAGTCCATGGGGTCACAAAGAGCTGGACACAGCTGAGGTCACACACAGGTCTGGAGAATAAACTAGAAAGTAATAAAAAACAGACAAGACTCTACACATGGACATCACCAGATGGTCAACACTGAAATCAGATTGATTATATTCTTTGCAGACAAAGATGGAGAAGCTCTATACAGTCAGCAAAAATAAGACCAGGAGCTGGCTGTGGCTCAGATCATGAACTCCTTATTGCCAAATTCAGACTCAAATTGAAGAAAGTAGGGAAAACCACTAGACCATTCAGGTATGACCTAAATCAAATCCCTTATGATTATACAGTAGAAGTGAGAAATAGATTTAAGGGACTAGATCTGATAGATAAAGTGCCTGATGAACTATGGACGGAGGTTCATGACATTGTACAGGAGACAGGGATCAAGACCATCCCCAAGAAAAAGAAATGCAGAAAAGCAAAATGGCTGTCTGATGAGGCCTTACAAATAGCTGTGAAAAGAAGAGTAGCAAAAAGCAAAGGAGAAAATGAAAGATATTCCCATTTGAATGCAGAGTTTCAAAGAATAGCAAGGAGAGATAAGAAAGCATTCCTCAGTGATCAATGCAAAGAAATAGAGGAAAACAATAGAATGGGAAAGACTAGAGATCTCTTCAAGAAAATTAGAGATACCAAGGGAACATTTCATGCAAAGATGGGCTCGATAAAGGACAGAAATGGTATGGACCGAACAGAAGCAGAAGATATTAAGAAGAGGTGGAAAGAATACACAGAAGAACTTTACAAAAAAGATCTTTATGACCCAGATAATCGCAATGCTGTGATCACTCACCTAGAGCCAGACATCCTGGAATGTGAAGTCAAGTGGGCCTTGGAAAGCATCACTACAAACAAAGCTAGTGGAGGTTATGGAATTCCAGTGGAGCTATTTCAAATTCTGAAAGATGATGCTGTCAAAGTGCTGCACTCAATAGGCCAACAAACTTGGAAAACTCAGCAGTGGCCACAGCACTGGAAAAGGTCAGTTTTCATTCCAATCCCAAAGAAAGGTAATGCCAAAGAATGCTCAGACTACCACACAATTGCACTCATCTCACACGCTAGTAAAGTAATGCTCAAAATTCTCCAAGCCAGGCTTCAGCAATACATGAACTGTGAACTTCCAGATGTTCAAGCTGGTTTTAGAAAAGGCAGAGGAACCAGAGATCAAATGGCCAACATCTGCTGGATCATGGAAAAAGCAAGAGAGTTCCAGAAAAACATCTATTTCTGCTTTATTGACTATGCCAAAGCCTTTGACTGTGTGGATCACAAGAAACTGTGGAAAATTCTGAAAGAGATGGGAATACCAGACCACTTGACCTGCCTCTTGAGAAACCCATATGCAGGTCAGGAAGCAACAGTTAGAACTGGACATGGAACAACAGACTGGTTCCAAATAGGAAAAGGAGTACATCAAGGCTGTGTATTGTCACCCTGCTTATTTAACTTATATTCAGAGTACATCATGAGAAATCCTGGGCTGGAAGAAGCACAAGCTGGAATCAAGACTGCTGGGAGAAATATCAATAACCTCAGATATGCAGATGACCACCACCCTTATGGCAGAAAGTGAAGAAGAACTAAAGAGCCTCTTGATGAAAGTGAAAGAGGAGAGTGAAAAAGTTGGCTTAAAATCCAGCATTCAGGAAACTAAGATCACGGCATCCGGTCCCATTGCTTCATGGCATATAGATGGGGAAACAGTGGAAACAGTGGCTGACTTTATTTTTGGGGCTCCAAAATCACTGCAGATGGTGATTGCAGCCATGACATTAAAAGATGCTTACTCCTTGGAAGAAAAGTTATGACCAACCTAGACAGCATATTAAAAAGCAGAGATATTACTTTACGAACAAAAGTCTGTCTAGCCAAGGCTATGGTTCTTCCAATGGTCATGTATGGATGTGAGAGTTGGACTGTGAAGAAAGCTGAGTGCTGAAGAATTGATGCTTTTGAACTGTGGTGTTGGAGAAGACTCTTGAGAGTCCCTTGGACTGCAGGGAGATCCAACCAGTCCATTTTAAAGGAGATCAGTCCTAGGTGTTCCTTGGAAGGACTGATGCTAAAGCTGAAACTCCAATACTTTGGCCACCTCATACGAAGAGTTGACTGATTGAAAAAGACTTTGATGCTGGGAGGGATTGGGGGCAGGAGAAGAAGGGGACAACAGTGGATAAGACGGCTGGATGGCATCACCGAGTCGATGGACATGAGTTTGAGTAAACTCCGGAAGTTGGTGATGGACAGGGAGGCCTGGCGTGCTGCGATTCATGGGGTCGCAAAGAGTCGGACACAACTGAGTGACTGAACTGAACTGAATAAAAAACAGATACCTATGGGGTTAGGTGTGGGAGGGATGAGATGAAGTAGAAAATGGAACTAGATTTTTTAAAGTACATACTATCTTTTTAAGAAAATAATTTTGACTTTTGAAAAGTAAATCAAAAATGAAAAAATGTATATCCTGTAGTTGTAAACAAATTCAAACTATTATTAATTCAGCAATCTAATCATATGGGCTACTACAAGTCACTTTTGAACAACTGTGGGATATATTAATAATCTAAAGAGCAAAAAGGACAAAAAAAACTTAAAATCTGCTCAGTGGATTTCAGTTCAGTTCTGTTGCTCAGTTGTGTCTGACTTTGCGACTCCATGGACTGCAGCACACCAGGCTTCCCTGTCCTTCACCATCTCCTGGAGCTTGCTCAAACTCATGTCCATTGAGTCAGTGATGCCATCCAACAATTTCATCCTCTGTTGTCCCCTTCTCCTTCTGCCTTCAGTCTTTCTCAGCATCAGGGTCTTTTCCAGTGAGTCAGTTCTTCACATCAGGTGACCAAATTTGGAGCTTCAGCCTCAGCATCAGTCCTTCCAATGAATATGCAGGACTGGTTTCCTTTAGGATTGACTGGTTTGATTTCCTTGCAAGGAGTCCAAGGGACTCTCAAGAGTCTTCTCCAACACCACAGTTCAAAAGCATCACTTCTTCGGCACTCAGCTTTCTTTATAGTCCAACTCTCACATCCATACATGACTACTAGAAAAACCACAGCTTTGACTAGATGGACCTTTGTCAGTAATGTCTCTGCTTTTTAATTTGCTGTCTAGGTTGGTCATAGCTTTCCTTGCAAGAAGCAAGCGTCT
This sequence comes from Capra hircus, assembly GCF_001704415.2. Classification (NCBI taxonomy): domain Eukaryota; kingdom Metazoa; phylum Chordata; class Mammalia; order Artiodactyla; family Bovidae; genus Capra; species Capra hircus. The sequence continues at coordinate 50,019,530 of NC_030812.1, read as the reverse complement.
TTTAATGTCATCGTTGCAGTCACCGTCTGCAGTGATTTTAGAGCCCAAGAAAACAAAGTCTGTCACTGTTTCCATTGTTTCCCCATATGTTTGCCATGAAGTGATGGGACCAGATGCCATGATGTTAGTTTTAGAATGTTGAGTTTTAAACCAGCTTTTTTACTCTTCTCTTTCACTGTCATCAAAAGGCTCTTTATCTTCACTTTCTGCCGTAAGGGTGGTATCATCTACATACCTGAGGTTAATGATATTTCTCCTGGAAATCTTGATTCCAACTTGTGCTTCATCCAGCCCAGCATTTCTAATTTTCTCATGATGTACTCTGCATATAAGTTAAATAAGCAGGGTGACAATATACAGCCTTGACGTAGTCCTTTGTAATTTGGAACCAGTCTGTTGTTCCATGTCCAGGTCTAACTATTGCTTCTTTACCTGAATACAGGTTTCTCAAGAGTCAGGTATGATAGTCTGGTATTCTCATTTCTTTAAGAATTTTTCTACATGTTGTTGTGATCTACACAGTCAAAGTCTTTAGTGTAACCAATGAAGCAGAAGTTTTTCTGGAATTCTCTTGCCTTTTCTATGATCCAACAGATGTTGGCAACTCATCTTTGGTTCTTCTGCTTTTTCTATATCAGTGGTTTTACTACGATCATAAATATTGGTATGGAAAATTTGAAACCATATATTATTAGGATATAGGAAACATCAATGTTATTTATTAAGACTCAAGATTTTTAATATAAGGCAATAAATAAATTAAATCCAAGTTAAGAAAAACCTTATAATGTTAAGTTAAACTTGACTTGGAAATAATAGTATTTCAGTTGTTGAAAGACATATTTTCCAAAACTCTATTTGAAAGGGTCTGGAAGCAATGAGACCACAGGAGAGTGAGCATTCTGAGCACCTAGACACTGATTTCTGAACCCCTTTCCCACTGAGAGAAACCTGGCTGGTTAATAATATGAGACAGTGAAAGTACAAATAAATCAGAGGCAGCGTTTTGGACGAATAAGCACAGAAATACTTAAAGATAATAGGTTTTTTCAGAAAGACACAGGAACATGTTTGAAGGGACTGTAACTGGTTAAATCTGAGATCATTAGAGCATCAAAAATGGACATTTTTACATTGAAAAAAGATTCCCATATTCACAATAATAGTAAAAAAAAAAGACATTAAAAATACTAAATTACTACTAATGGGAGTGATTATTTACTCTAGCTACTTATTCTGAAAATTGATAAATAATTAAAGGAAAGAAATTAAGTAATGATCCTGTCATTTTTAGAAGAACCGCAGGTGATCTTCCGCTAATAAAGAACAATTCTCTCTACAGAAAAATGCCATTAAGTAGAAAAAAGTGACAATTAAAAAACAATCATTTTGCAACCCCCAACAATATAATTAGTTTGGGCCAAGATTATCAATGTATGCTAAAACCCTCAGGTGAAAGATTATTGGCAAAGATATTCACATAGTGCCAAAGTATCACCTCACAGACAACATGCCAATTTTATAGATAAACACACTTTTATAAGGGAAAGCTGTGATGATCACCACCTTAATCAAAAGATCTAACATGTATCCCATGAGGAATGATCTCACATTATATGCCTTCTGGGTTGATGCAATATAAAGCATTGCCTATAAAGCTTTCTTCCCAATCTAACCAACTAGGCATAAATTCTAGTGTATGAAAAACAAAGGGGATAGAGAACCTGGTTAAACCTCACAAGGAAACAACCAAAACGTGGACCATTCTGTACAAAACTGGTTTGGTGTGGGCCTGCGAGCAACTGACAAGCAAAGCTGACAACTGAGTCTTATTTTCCAGCTTCCTTGACTGCCTGGTAATTTTTTATTGTGTTCCAGACAATGAATTTTACCTTGTTTGGTACTGGATATTTTTGTGTACCTATGGGTATTTTTTTAATGATTAATTAAATTTTTTTTTGTTGCACTAGGTCTTCGTTGCTGCATGAGGGCTTTCTCTAGTTGCGGCAAGCAGGGGACTACTGTTTGTTGCGGCGCGAGGCCTCCTCATTGTGGTGGCTTCTCCTATTTGAAGCACAGGCTCTAGGTGCATGGGCTTCAGTAGTTACAGTATGTGGGCTTCAGAGTGTGGATCAGCAGTTGCGGTGCATGGGCTCAGTTGCTCCAAGGTATGTGGAATCTTCCTGGACCAGAGATCAAACTCATATCCCCTGCATGGGCAGGCGGATTCTTAACCACTGTACCACCAGGGAGGTCCACCTGTGAACGTTTTTGAGCTTTGTTTTGGGTTACAGTTTCAGATGTTCCTTTTAAGATTTGTTAGACAGGACTAGGAAGTTTAATCAGGGACAAGTCATTCCCCAGTATTTAAGGCAAGGCCCTTCTGAGCACTCTACTCAATGCCCCATGAGTGATTATGTTTCCAGTCTGGCTGATGGCAACAGGTACTATTCTTGGCTCTGTGTGAGCACTAATACTGTTGCTATATTGCTTTCAAATGGCTTCTTCTCCAGTCTCAGCTCATTCCTCACATGAATGAGCTCATAGAACTCTGTTGAATACGAGAGGGCACTCCCGGCAGATCTCTGGAACATTCTCTCTGTAGAGCTCTTTCCTCTTAGTATGCTGTTCTGGGAAATCTAGCGTCCTTGGTCTCCTCAGACTCTTAGCTCTTCTTCAACTCAAGGAGTTTGCTCGGTTCCACCAGGGCTTCCCCTCTCTCAAAGCTGGAACCATTGGGGGGCTCACCTCATTTCTTTCTCATCTCTCAGGGAATGGGGAACCTTTGCTGCCTGATGCCCAGTGTCCCTAAAACCATATGTATTTGGTTTACTCTTTTTTGGCTCATTTCAGGTTTTAGGACAAACCAAGAAGTATGTCACCCTGCTTATTTAACTTATATGCAGAGTACATCATGAGAAACGCTGGGCTGGAGGAAGCACAAGCTGGAATCAAGATTGCCGGGAGAAATATCAATAACCTCAGATATGCAGATGACACCACCCTTCTGGCAGAAAGCGAAGAACTAAAGAGCCTCTTGATGAAAGTGAAAGAGGAGAGTGAAAAAGTTGGCTTAAAGCTCAACATTCAGAAAAGTAAGATCATGGCATCCGGCCCCATCACTTAATGGCAAATAGATAGGGAAATAGTGGCTGACTTTATTTCTGGGGGCTCCAAAATCACTGCAGATGGTGACTGCAGCCATGAAATTAAAAGACGCTTACTCCTTGCCAGGAAAGTTATGACCAACCTAGACAGCATATTAAAAAGTAGAGACGTTACTTTACCAACAAAGGTCCATCCAGTCAAAGCTATGGTTTTTCCAGTACTCATGTGCGGATGTGAGAGTTGGACTATAAAGAAAGCTAAGCGTCGAAGAATTGATGGTTTTGAACTCTGGTGTTGGAGAAGAGTCTTGACAGTCCCCTGGACTGCAAGGAGATTCAACATCCATCTGAGAGGTGATTAGTCCTGAGTGTTCACTGGAAGGACTGATGTTGAAGCTGAAACTCCAATACTTTTGCCATCTGATGCGAAGAGCTTACTCATTTGAAAAGACCCTGATGCTGGAAAAAATTGAAGGCAGGAGGAGAAGGGGCCAACAGAGGATGAGATGGTTGGATGGCATCACTGACTCAATGAACATGAATTTGAGTAAACTCCGGGAGTTAGTGATGGACAGAGAGGCCTGGCGTGCTGCAGCCCATGGGGTCACAGAGTCGAACATGACTGAGCAACTGAACTGAATCCTTGTTGCTCCAGCTTGGTTGGACACAGAAATGTCCCAGGATCATTTACAAAAGAGAGACTTTGTCAACAATTGTTAAATGAACTGATGCCAAATAGAATCTAACGCTGTATCTGGAAACACACTGAAAATTGTAACTAAGAAAGTGAAGCAATAAATAGCCTTGGTGGTCCCCCAAACTGGAGAGATCCTGTAGCTTTACAGGTTACTGTGCACATGGTTGGGCCTTCCCAGGTGGCACAGTAATAAAGAACCTGCCTGCCAATGCAGGAGAAGCAAGAGACACGGGTTTGATCCCTGGGTCAGGAAGATCCCCTGGAGTAGAAGATGGCAACCCATTCTGGTACTCTTGCCTGGAAAATCCCATGGACAGAGGAGCCTGGTGGGCTACAGTCTGTGGGACCACAAAGAGTCAGACAAGACTCAGCACACACTGACATGCACAAGGTTACTTCATCACAATAATTTACTCACCTCCACAGATATGCTAAATATTAAATTACCTAAGAATCATGCTGTCTTTTCTTAAATTGAGTTACACATAAATCTAATGCATCTGTGGTAATTAATGCAATTTACAAATCAAGCTTAAAGATGTGAAAGAATCCTCTGGTCAGCATATGGGTGGGTGGGTGGGTGTGCACACACACCCTCAGGCATGGGATGGTAGAAGAGTAGAGACAGAAAGGGCAGAAGAGTTGTATGGCTGAACCACACCAACTCTACTTATCAGTTCCATCTTAGGCCTGCAGTCTTCTCCCACCCCTCCCCAACCCTGTCCTGGTGACCAAGCTTTAACCTACTCACAAGGAATGCACCCAAGCTAGAGACATTCGCTATCAACCTTTACCCTTGCCCTCATCTGATACAAACTGGAAGAATGTCTTCTGCTGTATGTTGTTAATGAGACTCCCAGGGGTAGGAAACCACCCTCATTGCTGTTGGCGTATACAAGCTTCTCCCTTAGCATGCATGCTATAAGTCGCTTCAGTCATGCCCAACTCTGCGCGACCCTATGGACTGTAGCCGTCCAGACTCCTCTGTCCATGGGATTCTCGAGGCAAGAATATTGGAGTGTGTTCCCATGCCCTACTCCAGGGGATCTTCCCGACCCAGGGATCAAACTGGCGGCTCTTATGTCTCCTGAATTGGGAGGAGGGTTCTTTACCACTGAGCCATCTGGGAAGCAGTCAGATTCTATTTTCAGCTTTGGCCTCTTTAAAATGCCCCTGTACTCTTTTGGTGGCTCTCAGGACAATTAAGGCTATGCACCACAATTACCGAACCACGCACTAGAGCCGGCAAACAGCACAACCAAGGAGCCTCTGTGCCACAGCTACCGAAGCCTGCAAGTCTGGAGCCCATGCGCTGCAGCGAGACACCACTGCAATGAAAGGCCAGCGCACCTCAACTAGCGAACACTCATGCAAAGCAACGAAGACCCAGCACAGCCAACAATAAAGAAATAAATACATTTTATGATGATGGCTCAACACAGATTCAGTCATTTCTGGTCTTTGGATCAATGCCCACTGCATGCTGAGCTTTATTTAGGCCCTTCATGCTGAAGTTCAAATGCATTTTATTATGTTGCTGCCATGAAAAATCCTCTTCAACCTTCTCTTTTCCAAATTAGATCACCTTTGTTTGCTCCTGTACTCGTCCCCTTTCACCTCTCTGAACTCCATACACAATATTTATCATACTGTGCAGATTACATCTTATTGTTCTTATTTGAATGCATTCCTAGCTCCCTTTGTGAGGGTTTCACAGGGCAGGCAGGCATCCAGCAAGGCATAAACAAAGTGTTTGCACAGTAAGTATTGAATATATATACTCTTTTCCATTTGTCATGAGTCTTCAAACTCTTTTTTTTGGCTCTCATTTAAACTATCTTTAAAAAAAAATCCCAGCACATATTTGCTATAGATCCCCAAGTGGACATTACCCTCATGGAAGATAATTATTAATATTTTAAATTAGTTTTAATAATAAAAAGTATGAATAGCAAATTCAAAAGTTCCCACATTTTAGAAGTTTTTACTCTTCCAAAGTTACATTATACATTCAACATACACACTGCTATACATAAAAATGACAACTAATAAAAACCTACTGTACCAGCACAGGGAACTCCACTCAGTATTGGCCTATATGGGAAACAAATCTGAAGAAGAGCAGATATATTTTTAACTGGTTCACTTTGCTTTACACCTGAAACTAACACAACACTGTAAATGAATTATATTCCAATAAAAATTGTTTTAAAGTTACATTATATTTCTATTCAGGTATTATAGAAACAGTTCTATGATTTTCTTCCCTAAGTTTTAAGTGCAATACATTCTAATGGACAGATTTAACTATATTTATCAACAGTCTTTGCAGAATCTTTTATATAGTACTGGCCAGGACACTATTTTTATTCCAGAGTATGGATCATATCAAATATTTTATGACAATTAAAATAATTTAATGAGTGAGAAGAGACAAACTATGTTTCATAGGTGAAGCCACACTATCATAAAAGTAGTGATATTTTAAACAAAGTGCCATTTATTGCACCAGCATGAGAGGTAATGATTATATAAAGCAGTATTTCTCAATTTTTACTACTGTTTCCCTAAGGAAAACAAATTTTTCCCTAAAAAAAAAACCGAGTTCTAAGGGAAAAGGTTTTTTAAGAAAGATATGTGCTTTGGAAAGACACAAACTATTGCAATATCAAAAATGTTTTTACCTTCCAAGGACCCATGTTTGCACACTTAAGGGTTTTATCATCCCCATCGAGAATGCATGCTATAAAAGATTGACCAGTGAGTTTTAATGCTAAAACACTCAAAGTTTTCACAAGAGAAACACACTTAATAGTCAACTAAATTTAACATGTTGCATTTAATAAACAGAAGTGGTACGACGATGGAATCCCTGAACATTTCTGATACTCTGCCACTCTCTTCAAGACTTAAGAACATTCTCCCAGCTCATCTTTCAGTTAGTCCGAGAGAGTCTCTCTCATTGGTATGTTCCATTAGTTTTTCTGGCTCTTTCAGGGGCCACCAGAAACCACCCTGTACTATAGTCACATACTCTGAGATCTTTCTACTCTATTAAATTGACCAGAGCCCAATGAGTAAGAAATTAGTACTATTCATCTTTGTGCTGCCTACTGGGTGTGGCTCAGAGATCGGTCATCAGTTCAGTTCAGTCGTTCAGTCGTATCCGACTCTTTGCGACCCCATGAATGGCAGCACGCCAGGCCTCCCTGTCCATCACCAACTCCCGGAGTTCACTCAGACTCATGTCCATCGAGTCAGTGATGCCATCCAGCCATCTCATCCTCTGCCATCCCCTTCTCCTCCTGCCCCCAATCCCTCCCAGCATCAGAGTCTTTTCCAATGAGTCAACTCTTTGCACGAGGTGGCCAAAGTATTGGAGTTTCAGCTTTAGCATCATTCCTTCCAAAGAAATCCCAGGGCTGATCTCCTTCAGAATGGATTGGTTGGATCTCCTTGCAGTCCAAGGGACTCTCAAGAGTCTTCTCCAACACCACAGTTCGGTCATAGGTACAAACAAATAGATATTATGGTTATTACCAGTGGAGACTGGTAACCCCTTTTCCTGGAGTTTCTTGCACAACTGGCTACCTTGTGCTGATTGATCAGGCCTGGCATGGGTAACTGTGACGTGGATAAGCTTTGCTGTTGATGTCGTTCATTTCTTTTTCATAACCGACTTCACAACATCCTTTATAGAAGCTGGCATTTCAGTACCTCCCTCAGATGCGCTATGCAGCCTGCCCCAACCCCCCACCCCACTGCCCCTCTCCCTGATGGCCATTCCTACAGATTCTAGCCAGGTCTACCACGCTTTAAAAGCTGGCCCTTAATGTTTCTGGTTTACTTCCCTCTGTGTCTGTTCCTCAATTGAAAGGAAAAGCGAGATGCTGTTAATCTAAATCTTCTTAAGGTCTTAAACAAAGGGATCAGGCCCATTATTACTATTTACATACTTCAATGCTTGCTGAGAGTTTTATTGCCCAGCAATAACTTCTTTGTAATTTAAATGCTTTGGTAAAATAGAAGAGCTTTCAATACCCCTCACCCTTTCCCTGACAGGGAAGATGAGCAGTAAAGGGGTACCAAAAATGTTTCTTTTTCCCATTAATAGAATTTCAAGTTTAAAGGCCAGTTTAAGGCTTTCATGTCTTCCTTAACTCAAATCTTCACACATAAAATCGTACCATCAATTTTTCATTATTTGCCTCAAATTATGTACACATACAAATTAGCTAAAATCCTATAAAATCAAAAGCTAAGTTAGTAGCAACAAGCTGATATTTACCACGGCGGGAAATACATGCCTGGAAGAGATACTGGAGGTGTTTCAAGAAACATTAAGGAAATGACTTAATGAGGAAACAAGCCTCCAGGAAGCATGTGATCTTTAATTCCAGCTCCTTAACAACATTCATCCAAAATATGTGGGGGAAAGAGTATATAAAAAGCCAGATAGATCTCCAAACCTAGGAGGTTACAATTTCACAGCCAGTTAAGGATTCAGTCACTTGTTTCAATTTCTATACCTCTTCCGGCTCCAGAGATAAACCAAGACACTCAAACTTCTATTTTCATAATGAACCCTGTGGTGACTTGCATTTTAAACAGCATGGTGCATTATCTTTAATAACAGCTCTGGCCACATTTTGGAGGAAGTTCACTGTCTCAGCAAATGACAGAAAATGATCCTTTCACAACTGCAGCTAGTCATCTCAGCCCTGAATAGCTGCTCACTCACAACAGTTAGCCAAATAATGGTCTCATTCCTCTTCCAAATTCACCCTGCTCATTGTCTTATGCAACAATCACAGATGCAAAGCCTTCAACGCTTTGCATTTTAAAAATCTGAAGTCAGGAAGTGTATCACCTGAATAAAGAGAAACAAAGCTATCATCTGACACCCAAGCTTGGCACCAGGCTCCCCACCTCTGTAGAGGCTCTGGGATCCTTCTTTCTGGCCAGGATTTCTCAATAGACTTCTCTTTTCTTAAATGACATTCAAAAGTCACAGATTTAAAAAGGAATAAAACATGTGCTAACACACATCTCTATAAACCCAAGAGGCAGGAAGAATGTAAGGATGAGTTGGTTCTTTGGGATAGGGTGTGGAAAGGAACCAGCAAATAAAATCTTAAAGTACCCCTTACAGAGGCCAAAAACCCTACAAATATTCAGCATAAAGAATAAGAAAGTAACAAAACAGGCACAGAATTCAATGTCAATTAAACTGATGAAAGTGAGAAATTGGAGCTGGGACTTTCGAAATGATTTGGATGAACTGTTACAACTTTTTGGTGGGGAAACCAAATTACAGAAAATTGTCCAAGTTATTCAAGGTCACGTGATCATAACCCTGCTTATGAAGTGCGGAATACCTAACACTGTTCCTCCAACTCACTGTCAAAGGGCTTGTCACGCCTCACCCTCATCCAAAACATACAGTTTACATTTACAACAAAATCATAATCTCTGCTTCTAAAGGGTTATGTGCCAAAGTCCTATCTCCAATTCATAGCAGTCTGAATTGCTGCGAAGCTTCCTGGCCAGAACACCAGCAGGTATGAACCTTGACGTGGGAAGACAGAATCATGCAGCCTCCTCCGGTTCACTAGTGTTTCACCATTTATCTAGCCCTTCCACGTACATCATCTCAATTAACACTCCAACACCCTGTGAAACCGGAAGATTAGGCATGACACCTCTGTTTTCCAGATAAGAAAACTGAGTCTCAGGTCTACCTCAACACAACAAAATGCAGCATGAGTGAGATGACATCGGAAACTCACTAAGAGGTGGTGAGGTTTGCAGAGGATAGCACCAATTTATAAACCAGTCTAGACTAGGTTAAAATCCCACCTTGCCCCTACGTGCAAAATAAACTATGAGCCTCATCTCTCTCTCCTCTGTGGATTGGGGCTCCTAGAACCACATTCCTCCCAGGCTTTTTTAAGGATTAGACAGAACTTTTTGCAAAGCACCCGGACAGTAGCATCTCTCACAGGATGCCGGCTGTCATGAGGAAGTACTGAAATCAGTCTAACAAATCACAAGTTTTGAGGAGTGAAAACTGTAACTAGATAATATAACTCATTTAAACTACAACTCTTCAGACTTAGTTGACTATAGCTGATGTGTGTTGCTTCTTCTCTGTGCTTCCTGCTGTACTGACTTTGTGACAATTTTGGGGGGAGCTGTTTTTTCCTTCTCCCTGGGACATTACACACTTTGGGTATTCAAATACAGGTCTTATTACTCTCCATTTCATTCTGAACAGTAACTATTTTAATTCCAAAAGAGAAACCACAAGGTTGTAGCAAGAAGAGGCAGATGAGGAAGTGAATTCCACTGCTAAGACTTCCTGGAAGGAAGTTCTCATTTTCCTTGGAGGAGGGTACAGACCCAAACGCTTCTGGGCCAGAATGATGCATTCAGGGCACAGCGGTGCTTGCGGCACACTGTGGAGCGCGTGTCCCGCTAAAGGGGGGTTGGGGACTGAGCCCAGCTCCAGCTGATTATGGGAATATGGCTCAGTATTGCCAAGTCTCCTGGCATTTTAAGAGAAGCCAAGAATCTCTATTATGGAAAAATTCTAGATTTTGAAAACACCATGTGGGCCAAACCAAATACACTTAGGAACAAGTGGGGTCCATGGGTCACCAACGTTTCTAATTGCTGCCTCAAAGTCTGCTGAGATATATACCAAACTACAGAGAAACTCTGCTCTCGAGTTTTCTACTTGGAAAGGTGGTCAGAAAGTAAAGATCATGAGAGACCTAGAGAGTAGGCTGCAGAGATAAAAAGGATGAAATCTTAAAGAAAATCCACAGGCAGATCTAGGCAGATCAAGAAATCAAGGGTTAGGATGCAAAAAGGCCGTGGAGCCTGCATGCTGCCCCGAGGAGAGGCTGGGACTCTTGTGGTCAGAAGACGACAGTGATGAGAAAACAGGGAGAGTTTTCTGTTGGAAGATATGACCTTCAAGAGAGGTTTTTGCACAAAAGCGCAGATATAAGGGCTTCTGACCACATACTACATAAATAAAGGTGAATGTTGGAGAGTGGCTGAATACTTCTGAGCCCTACACCCAAGACTTCAAGGCTTTCAGATACCTGAATGATCACAATCTTTAGGCCTCTATCAAGGACTTTTTGAAGAAACAGCTCATACCTTTTAAAATATCATTTCTGCGAGGGCAAAACTGAAAGGAACTTGTGATAACAAGAAAAAATAAAATATCTAGCAAGCTTGATGAACAGCTTTTATGAATACGTACAGACAGCTACCTTCCCTTATGAAAGAAATCCAGTGGTAAAGAAAGTCAGCCCATCAGTATTTTCTTTCAAAACATCCGACTTGTGAAATAGAAGTGTGCTGAGAAAATCCATGTGATGGAGATTTCCATCATTCTCTCCTACATAAAAGGCAGAGACATAGTAAAGCACCAATTTGCCCTTTATTGTTAATTTAACACACATCATCTCAATCTTATGAAAGAGCTTTAGTAAAAATTCAGTAGTTCTCTTAATGAGGATATTTTGTTCTCCAAGGTACAAGAGTATCATACAACCCTAAGAATCACTCAAAGCTTTAAATTCATTGAAATTACACCATACAAAATGGGTTCCACCTACTGAGCTGTTTAAGTAAAGATAATTATAACTCCATCCACTTTGCTATTCACATATGTGTATGCTATAACCCAAATATTCCTATTCAGAGATACTCATTTGAAATGAGAAGGGGTTTCTAATTCTATGGCTAACTTGCTGATTAAATGCATTCCATTTCTCAGAGACAAATTCTCAACTGATTCACTTTCATTAAGAAAATGTATCTATTACATGAACATACTCTGAAAGTAAACCAGTATGTATGTGTAAACGATGCTGTTATTCTCCATAAACCTAATTACAGAAACTTGTATTGGCTTGTTAAGTAAAAATTAATCTGGCACGAGAGAATTACTGCTACGGTTGGTACTGTTGTTCTGAGTCATAGCTTCAGTTAAAATGAATGGAAAAAGTGGACTTCCCTGGTGCTGCAATGGTTGAGAGTCTGTGGTTCCAAGGCAGAGGGTGTGGGTTCAGTCCCTGGCCAGGGAACTAAGATCCCACATGCCACACAGCAAGGTGAAAAAACAAACAAACAAACTGAGAACCAAGAGTCAGAGGGAAAAAAATGTAATTTTAAAGTTAGAAAAAGGTTCAAGGATATTTTTCCCTTGGACAGAGAAAAGAAAGTGAGTCAATAGATAAAGAAGGAGGTCATTGCCTAATTAGCCAGTAGAATTCATGGATCCTAAAATACATTCCCCAAATTTTCTCCCTATTGAGGTCCCTAATAAAAACTGACAAAACAATACACCTAACTGTGGGACACAAGGGTCTTTTCTCACTCCACTCATATATAGCAATGTTATAATCTCATTTTCCACACTCATCTGCCAGGGAACAGTTGAGGAGTCTGGAGACATTTTGGTTGTAACAACCAGGGAAGGGCATGCTGCTGGCATCTAAGGGGGAGAGCCTTGAGATGCTATTAAATATCCCACAGTGCACAGGACAGCTCCCTAAACAAATAACTACCTTACCCAAAATGTCAATAGTGCCAAGGTTCAAAAATCCTGATCTAGAGGCAATGAGAGGTGCACATTTCTTCTGCAGAGCAAGTTTGCATTAAGACAGCTGGATATAGCATTCCTATGGAAGCATGGTGCATGATTTGCAGGACAAGGACAACAGATATGTGAGCTTCCCTGGTGGCTCAGATGGTAAAGAACTGATTGTGGGAGACCTGGGTTCGATCCCTGGGTCAGGAAGATCACCTGGCGTAGGTAATAGTAGCCCACTCCAGTCTTGCCTGGAGAATCCCACGGACAGAGGAGCCTGGTAAGCTACAGTCCCTGGGGTGCATACACGGTACATGCACATGTATGTACATGTACATACAAAGCATGGTAGATCATACCATGTAAGTGTATGTATATATTTACAAGCAGAAGCAGGCATTGCACTTGAAGCAATAATGTAAATGCTGGCCACTCAACTAACAGTCTCATGTATACAACTAGGATTTGCTATAAACTTCTGGCCTTGTCTGGAGGTCCATGCTGGGACTCAGAACTTGTTCAGTGATATTTAGCAGCATTCTTCTTGGCAGTTCAGAACAACCAATTTATTTTTGTTTTATAGTAACAAAATATACTTAGAAATCCATAAAAACATTTTTCTTACTGAAATTCATGTAGGAAAATTACTTTTGAAGACTGAAACCTCCTTTTTGGAGGAATAATTTCTCAGAACAAAGTTACCTTTCTTAACATCAGAATTACTGCATAATAGAGGAACAGATGTATGTACCCTGGTGCAATACGGTAAAATAATTTTGTGTTGTACTGAGAAATATGCTTTGAGTGTACAACTCAAGTTAAGCTAACAAGAAAAGGTTCGTGTTGGAGTAAACTGTCTCCCCTATATAATCTCTGAAAATACTTTCTAAGTCTAAAAAGCCTCAATAGAATATTTTAAGATGATTTACTTTAAAAAGGCTAAGCTTTAAGATGATAATCTGAACACTCTTCATAGGAAATCACAGAAAAATGTCCACTTCTCATTCAGGTTAAATGAGTGTTCTTTCAGCAGAGAACACCACCCAGCTGATGGGCCAAGTCTTATGGATGAGATCATTTTTCCTTTTGTTCATTTCCTCCAATTAAGATTGCCAGTCACCAGGGGGAGCCTCTGAAGAAGCCCCTCTGACAAGGTGACAGTGTCTCCGTTTATTTAGGAGCCTGACAAGCGTCTGGTTCCCAGCCTCTCACAAGGACTTCACCCAACCTAATTTACTCCCCAGAATAACTCTTCTGCCAAGCCAGCTGGTTTCCAACCACCCCACAAACTACCAGCCTGAAACCCATTGATTCATGTGGCTCCTCCCCCTCATCCCTCCCACTTACAGAGCCCTCTCCTCCTCTGTGGCTCCGGTCAAATCCCACACACCCTTTAGGGTTCTGTAGGGTTCAGTTTAACCTCCCTCCTCCCAAACCTTTCCACGTGAATCTCACCCTCCTTGGAATTCCTATGTACAGCCTAGGCAGCCCTCTGGATCACTTAATCTGGAACTTCATTATTTCTTTCCTCTCTGGTTATTAAAGACCTCACTTCTAATAGGTGTATCTCTCTAATGATGAAGTGAAAGTTACTCAGTTGTGTCTGAGTCTTTGCGACCCCATGGACTATACAGTCCACGGAATTCTCCAGGCCAGAATACTGGAGTGGGTAGCCTTTCCCTCCTCCAGGGGATCTTCCCAACCCAGAGAAAAAGCATATTTTTAGACTCCCTATAATTGACAGCAGAAAACCCAAGAACCCTGGTTCTTGGCTAGGAGTAACTGTCTCATATATAAGCAACGGAAGAGTGCTGGACAAGGGTAGCTGCAATAACTACTGGGCCCCTACATTTCCTACTCAGCCCAAGAACTTTTTTTCATTAAGTATTTAAATAGGCCGAAGTCTGTGGTGAATTCCCATCCAAGCTGCCTCGTTATCATATCAGGTGGGAGGGGGGGTGGTGAAATATGGACCCACTTAGAGGAAGAGTCACAACAGACCAGAATAAAGCCTCTTCTCTGATTTCTTCTGGCATCCCTTGACCTCAGCAGGGCTCCCTGATCCTTTCTTTCTGATGTCCTATTCCACTGGGATGTAAACAGTCTGCCTCTGCTCTCCAGCACCCTGGTTTGTAGCAGTGACTTTGGTATTTCCCGACATGTGCACTTAACACCTCTGTCTTCTTAAAATGTGTCCATAAATTCCTTGATAACCCCTCTCTCTGCAAAGTGGGAGCCTAATTCCCTCCCTCCTGAGTGCGAGCAAGGCTTGATGTCTTTCTTCTAAACTATAGATGGTGGAAATAATTGCACATGAATTGATAATAAAAGGCATCAAGGCTAACTCCTTGCTCTTTCTTTTGGATCATTTTGGGGCAGTCACCTGCCGTGTATTGAGGACGTGTAGCAAAGAGCTGAAGAGTCCTGCTAAAAATCTGCACTAATATGCCAGTAACGTGACTGAGTATCTTAGAAATGGATCTTCCAGCCTACAAAGCTCTCCAATAACAACTTTCTGTGCTCAGTTGCTTAGTGTCCAACTCTTTGAGACCCTATAGACCGCAGCCTACCAGGCTCCTCTGTCCATGGGATTTCCAGGCAAGAATACTGGAGTGGGTTGCCATCTCCTATACCAGGGGATCTTCCCCATCTCGGGATCAAATCCATGTTTCTTGCGTCTCCTGCATTGGCAGGCATATTCTTTACCACTGTCCCACCATGGAGATCACCTAATATCTACATGACAATCTCAGCAGGACCACGCATGTAACTTGCTCCCAGATTTGGAGACCCACAGGAACTGTGTGAGATAATACTTGTTTTAAGCCACTAAGATTGGTGTAACTTGTTGCCCACTGATAAATAACATGGCACTCTTCTTTCTCTGTTCTGTCCCTATGAAACCTGAGACTCTCACCCCTAAGGGCCAGTTTTAACCAGTATTTCCCTGTTTTGCTTCCCCAGCTTCCCCTCTCCCACTTCAGGCTTGCACAGACAGAGGGCATTCCATAAATGTTTATTCAAGAAATACCTCCAGTTCCAACCTTGCCTGCGGCTCATTCACAACCCAGAAAAATGAACCAAAAAGCTGAGTTGATCCTCAGATGCTCACAGAACTTAAGGAAGAACGTGGTAATTTGTAATCTGCCTCCTGATTATGAAGGGTTTATTATTAATATAAGCTCTGGATTTGAAGCATTAAATTTGGCTCAGACTTTTAATCTGTCTGTGCTAATTTAATGCTAAGTCCTAGCTCACAGGCCTTTATCCTCCACAGGGCTCACAGCAGATAGTCATTTATTATACATTATGAGTGCTGAAAAATCTACTTTACACCAGATCAAGGGCCCTTCAAACTTTTTATCCTTAAACTTTCCCCTCTGATTGCTCCTGAGTGTACCTTCCTGCCTCTTCCCCACAGACCCACATTAGTGCTAAATATAACTCTCAGGAAACAAAACATTCTGTGACATGATCATAGCTGATACAATTACTTTAAACCAGCTTCCCCTTCTGGAGAAGTCTTTAGAGTACATTTATCCAGCAGGGAAAGCAAACATTCTCTCGGACTTTGCCTGGGATGTCCAAAGGGCATCCAAGGGAAACCAAGCACCCTGCTTCCCCTTGGGCTCCAACAAACTGGTGTAACATGACTGTATGACACTTTAGGCTCATTCTTGGGGATTGGTTCTGTTTTCATTTGGCCATAATGTTTTTTAAGTTCAATTTTATTTTTTAGAATATTTATTTATTTATTTTTGACTGCATGGGGTTTTAGTTGAGGTACACAGGACCTTCTGTTGCAGTGCTTGGCTTCTCTCTAGTTGTGTTGTGCTCAGTTGTGTGTGTGTGCTAGTTGTGAGTGTATGTGTGTCCTCAGTTGTGTGTGTGCTCAGTAGTTGCAGAGCAAGGGCTTCATAGCACTGCAGCATCTGGGATCTTACCTGGTTCCCCGACCAGGGATTAAATCCTCATCTGCTGAATTGGAAGGTGGATTCTTAACCACTGGATCACCAGGGAAGTCCCCTGCCATAACGGTTTCAGTTTCTCAGCACTTCTATAGGACAGTGGGACTCCAACAAGGTCAAGAGCAGCTTGGGCAACCAAGAGTGCCAAGGGCATGATCAGCCCTTAAACTTGACCTAAGCCTGTATAGTACTGAAGTATTGTGCCAAGGGCCTGGAAGTTGAGTGCCCTTTTTTTGGTTTTAAAACCAAGAACAGCTAGCTCAAGGCCAATCAAATGTCTTGAAAACCAGGTATATGAGACCATGGGTCTCTCTGCTCAATTCATGTTCCCTTAACAGAACTAGAAATCAACACATTTGTGATTTATTCCCTTTGAGGACTATGTAACAGCTGACTTTGCAGAACATGTGGGTCCCGAGCTGGTGCCCATTTCCTGCCACCGCCTCCAGCGAGGCTCTTCCTGCCTCGTTGGGTACCTGCCTTCTCATTGCCCTGGTAGTGAAGGGAAACCCAGGCTCACACCTGCCCCAAATGAAAAATGCACAGCTAAATTAAAAAAACTAATATGATGTCCATTCAACACAAACTTATTGACTGTTGTCAAACGTTGACTGTTTCTGGAGTGACTAATCATAGCAGGTAATGAGCTTGAAATTTAACTTTTCAACATGATTTGCACTTCCATTAAAAAACATTCTCATAGGACTTCCCTGGTGATACAGTAGATAGGAATCTGCCTGCCAATGCAGGGGACACGGGTTTGATCCCTGGTCCAGGAAGATTCTCACATGCCGCAGGGCAGCTAAGCCCGTGAGCCAAAACTACTGGACCTGCACTCTAGAGTCCACACACCACAACTACTGAAGCCCATGTGCCCTAGAACTTTTGCTCCACAACAAGAGAAGCCACCACAGTGAGAAGCCCACACCGCAACTAGAGAAAGCCCCGGGGCAGCAAGGAAGACCCAGCGCAACCAAAGATAAAATAATTTTCTTTAGAAAAAGACAAAAAAATTTACCGTACACAATGCAAATATCATCAGGTAAAGATGCGATACTGGAGCCACAGGAAGGGTAAATGGAGAAAAGAAGGGCTCCCGGGAAGATACAAAATAACCACAACAGCCACTTCCTTTTGCAAGAGTACCTGCACTGGGCAAATACTGTACAGAGTGCTTTTTGCACATTTTCTTATCGATGGACAGCCCTCAACGACCAATGAGTTCCTGAGGATACTCCATTTCTCATTTACAGAACCAAGGCTCCCAGAGCCTGTAAAACTTGTCCAGGAGCCCACAGGGAAAAACAGCAAGGCCTGGATGAAAGCCAGATGTGAAAACCACGCTGCCCCAATCTGAACTACTCTGTATCTTACCCCCTACTACAGTTGCAAGGTTCGCACATTACACAGAACAATGTGACCCGCGTTCCAGGCTGCACCTTGAAGCACACCAATTTTCTCCACCATATCATATTTGGCTGTAGATATCAAGAACAAGCGTATAAAGCACAGTGAGATGAAAATAACCATCTTCCTAGTGTTGCCCCCATACCTTTGTTTCCACAGTATTTACACCTTACTTCCTATTTTCAGTATGTTATAAATAATGCTTTGTCAGTGTTACTAAAGTCATGTTTTTAAAATATTTTACTTTCAACGGCGGCAATAAGACCTTTATTTGGAGATTCATATCAAAATTTGTTCTAAATGCTTAACACATATTTACTCATTTAATGCTAACTCAAAAGTACATGTAATGTCCATGGTCCCATTTCATGCATGTGCAGACTGAGGCACAGAGAAGCTGAGTCACTTGTGCAAGATCACAGAGTAACAGAGGCAGGATGCGCTGCAGGAGCTGTGACTCCAAAGTCTATGTCTTAACCACTACACCACACTCCTCTCTGCTGCACGTTTAGAAAGACTCTCAACGTTCACCCTCGCCGCCCTCCGAAGCAACCAACATGTGAAAAACTTCCCTGAGAATATTCTAACTTAAAACATAAATATGATGACTTCTCTGATGGTCTAGTGGTTAGAATTCACCTGCCAATGCAGGGGAGAGTGGTTCAATCTCTGGGCTGGGAATTTCGCCACAGAGCAACTAAGGCTGAGCCCCACACTACTGAAACCCACGTGCCTACAGCCGTGCTCCGCAATAACAGAAACCATTGAAATGAGATGCCAGCGCAGCATAACGAGACAGCAGCCCCTGCCCACGGCAACTGGAGAACAGGCACAGCAACGAAGACCCAGAGCAGAGCAGCCATAAACAGACAAATAGGAATGTGACAGCCTCCCGCTTTAAATCCTGTCATCGACCTCTCAGTGTGAAAGTCGCTCAGTCGTGTCCGACTCTTTGCGACCTCATGGAATATACAGTCCATGGAATTTTCCACGCCAGAATACTAGAGTGGGTAGCCTTTCCCTTCTCCAGGGGATCTTCCCAAACCAGGAATCGAACAGGGGTCTCCTGCATTGCAGGTGGATTCTTTACCAACTGAGCTATTAGGGAAGCCCACCTCTCAGTGTACTTGCGATAAAATCCAAAGTCCTTCCACCTGGCCTTAAACTCCTGAATGAGCTCACCCCTGTCCCCCTCCCTAGCTTCCAGAGTGTCCCCTCTGACTCTGGTCTTTTCTTCAGTTCTTCAAACATACCAAGAGTTATTTATTGTTTTTAACTTCAAGCCTTCAAACAGGCCAGACCATTTGTGCAGACTCCTGGACCACTCTTGCCCTGACCCTTCTCCAGGCTGACTTCTGCCCCATCTTCACAAGTCGGCTTACACTGCCTCAGAGTGAGAGACCTTCCCAACCCTTCACAGAGAGGCAGGACAATGATGGATGCCCTGAACACCCAGCACATTGTGGGGGCTCAGGGAACATGTGTTCATTAAGTATTTGAGGGGTTACTTTATTCTAGAAACTATAAAAGCATTGAGAAAGCTAGCGGGAAAAGCAAACAAGAACCCATGATGACTACATACTGCTCTGAAATTAATGCTATCACAAAAACATGGGCAGGTGTTGGGAAGGGGAATCAGAAAGCAAACAAAACCAAGATGAGAGATGCCTTCAGTCAGGAGCACTTCCAGAGATGCACTTCCAGAACTCTGTTCTGTAGAACCCTGGACTCATGAAAGGGAAGGAGCCAAGGCCATGCAGGGCACCTTCAGGGATGTGGCCGTTGGCGTAGGATTTGGAGGTGCCCTGGAAGGATCTTCAGCAGATTCGCGGCAGATAATGTGGATGAGAGATAAAGCAGGTTGCAGATGGACAGTCCAATGAAAAGGTCATTTCAGTTTTTCAGGAGAGCTGGGAGGAGAGCCTGTAACCATAGAACCAGGCCCAAACTGGCCCTATCCTGTTACTAATGAGATACTGACTTGTTTTCCAGAGACAATAGAACAAAACCCCAAGCTATGCAGCCAGAACATGTATAGAGGAGAAGATTTTGCCCTCAAATGACTCCTGGAATCAAAGTTTCTCCACCCATGAGCAAAGGACTGGTATTTGACCAGAGCCTGACCCCGGAAACCACTTCAGAAGCAAGGAGTCTGCTGTCCAGGAAGATCTGGTGCTGAAGATCCTTGACCACACCTTACCATAAAGGGCCAAGTTCCAGAGCCCCTCCATGGGAACCCACCCTTCCTGCATTTCTGTCGACCAACCCTCCTTCCCCCACCCATAAAAGCTTGATCAAACCCCAGATCAGAGAGGTAGATTTTGAAACCAAGCCCCTCAGAACCAAGTCCTCTTGCTGAGCTTATGATTAACTTCTCTGTTCAAAACTTTATTCTCTTTCTTGTCTTGTGGGGATTGAAACCAAGCAGGACCCTTCAGGGACTTCTGTGTATAACAGGCCCTCTATGTCCCGTTTCTTGTTTGCAGAAAAAGGCTTTAGTCTTCCAGGCCTTCCCTGAGTTCCAAAGAGCAGACTCAAGCAGTTACTAATTAGGAAAGCGAGGGAATGCAGAAACAAAGGAAAGGCAGTCAAGACACGATTGTTCGGCTATAACACAGAGTCCTGGCTTCTTCTCTAACTATCCAACACATATCACTGAGTCCACAAGTGGTTGGAACCAGAAGGGTGATGATTAAGACTCCCAAAACACTACCCTATTACCTCACCAGAGACCAATCAGAAGTCATGCATCCTGCAACCCTCACCCCAAATGTTGTTTTTAAAAGCCCTTCCCTTCCCAGGGAGTCTGAGCCTTTTGAGCATGAGTTACAGGATTCTCCTTGCTTGGCACCTGCAATAAATGCTATATTTTCCTTCACCACAAACCACTGTCAGTAAATTGGCTTTGCAGCATGGTGGGTGAGCAGACCCAAGTTCAGTAATAATTTGAGAGCCTTCCCTTCTGTCTCCTTGCCAGCTGACATGATAAAGCTTTTTCTTCTCTCAAAAGCCAGTGCCATAATATTAAGTTCTCTGAGCACTGAGAAGTAAGCCTTTTGCTCAGTAATAAGCCTAAAGCAAGGTGGTGACAGTAGGAATGGAAAAAGGATGGATTTGATACTACGGAGTAAGACTCTGTAAGACATACGAGCAGATTACATGTGCTGAGTGGGTGAGAAGATTTCCAGGTCCTTGGCTTTGGCAACCGGACAGCATGATTCTGTTAGTGTTAGGGACAGAAACATGGGAGGATGACACAGTGTCTCCTAGGCAGGGGACCACTCAGAAGATTAAGATCAGTGCTAGATTCCTAAAGGACCTAAGGGCAAAAAATTCAAATACACATTTCTACAAACAAGTATACAAGTAGCCAATAAGTCCATGGAAAAGTGCTCAACATTTAATCATTTGGGAAATGCAAATCAAACTCACAATGAGATACCACTTCATATCAACTAGTATGGCTATAAACAAAAAGAAAGTCACAAGTACAGGCAAGAATGGGGAGAAACTAGAACCATCATATATTGATGGTGGGAATGTGAAATGGTTCAGTCAGTTTGGAAAATAGTTTTGTGGTTCCTAAAAAAATTAACAGCTACCGTTAGACCTAGCAATTCTATTCCTAAATATGTATCAGAGAGGTGAGATATATGTTTAGCAAGAAGTTGTATACAAACGTTTGTAACAGAATTATTCATAATAGCTCCAAAATAGAAACAACCCAAATGTCTATCAGCTGATGAATGGATAAACAAAATGAATATCCATACCACAGAATATTGTGCTCAGTTGCTAAGTTGTGTCCAATTCTTTGCCCCTGGTGGGGGGGTGGTGGTGGCGGGGGGCGGAGAGCCCAAGTCTGTAGCCTGCCAGACTTTTCTGTGCATGGGATTTCTCAGGCAAGAAATGGAGTGGGTTGCCATTTCCTTCTCCAAGGGATCTTCCTGACCCAGGGAATGAACTTGCATCTCCTGCATTGGCAGGCAGGCTCTTTACCACTGGAGCTACCACGGAACCACAGAATATTACTCAGCCATAAGAAGGAAGAAGTGATATATACTACATCATGAATGAACCTTAAAGCATTATGCTGAATGAAGTCCGACACAAAAGATCATCCATATATTGTATGATGCCAGAAACGTCCAGAATAGGCATATCCATAGAAACAGGCAACCATATAGATTAGTGGTTGCCAGGGGGCTGGGGAATGGAGAATGAGGAATCATGCTAATAGAATGGGGTTTCTTTTGGAGTGATGAAAAACTACTGGAATTAAACAATTGTAATGGTTGCACAACCTTATGAATATACTGAAAACCAAGGAATTGTACATTTTAAAGGGATAAATTGTATGGTATGTGAATTTATGTCAATTTAACAACAACAGCAACAACAAAAGAACTTAAGGATGATATAATCAGGGGAGGTCTGTGGCATCTATGAGGTTTCTATAACTTTTACTGTGAGGCAGAGAACTTAATAATAATTTCCAGAATTTGCAAAATCATGCTATAAGCTCTTACTAAGCTTTAAAACTTAGATCTATGGAAATAAATGCAGTATTTAGTTTCTTGCCAAATGCTTCTCCATAGACTTACATCCAGCTTTTGCAATCTCATTAGAATTTCTGAGATGAAGTATAAACATGTTAATTGGAAGAACATAACTTCAAACTTTTCTGCTCTAGCCTAAAAACTCACACACCTAAAGAAGCCATTTAAATTCATAAGGGACAAAAGTATTACAATGTCAAAAACAAAATTAGGGCATAATACCATCAATATAGAGGTTCTGAGAGAATTAAGAAAAACCCATGGTTCTATAATTCAAAAGGGTACATGCACCCCAGTGTTCACTGTAGCACTATTTACAATAAGTTAGGACATGGAATCAACCTAAATGTTCATCAATAGAGGAGTGGATAAAGATGTAGTGTGTATGTATGTATACACACACACACACACACACACACACACACACACACACACACACAGGAATATTACTCAGCCACAAAAAAGAACAAAATAATGCCATTTACAGCAATATGTATGGACCTTGAGATTGCCAAACTCAATGAAGTCAGAGAGAAGGACAAATATATGATATTACTTATATGTGGAATCTAAAAAAAGGGTACAAATGAACTTATCTGCAACACAGACAGAGCTCAGATGTAAAAAACAAACTTATGCCCAACATGGGGTAAGGCGAGGGGGGGATAAATTGGAAAGTTGGACTTGACATATACACACTACTAAATACAAAACAGATAACTAATAAGAATCTACTGTATAGCACAGGGAACTCAGTTCTCTGTAACGACCTATATGGGGAAAGAATCTAAAAGAGAGTGGGTATAGGTATACATACAACTGATTCACTTTGCTGCATACCTGAAGTTCACACAACATTGTAAATCAACTATACTCCAATAAAATTATTTTAAAAAAGAAAAAGATGTGTCCATGATTCTAGAACAGGCATTACAGACTTCTCTTAACTCCAGGTCTAAGATATAAGACCACCCAGAGGGCCAATAGGATGGGGCACATTCTGGATTCTAAGATCTAATATGAATATTTTAATTCTGCTGAAATCAAGATAAATTTTACATACGACATAGATTGAATGTGGTGGTTATCTTTGATGTTAAAACACTATCATTAAATTTTTGGTACAGTTCAAAATCAATTAAAAGGTCCGTATAGTCAAGGCTATGGTCTTCCCAGTGGACACACAGAATTGGAGAGTTGGACTGTAGAGAAGGCAGAATGCCAAAGAACTGATGTCTTCGAACCATGGTGCTGGAGAAGACTCCTAAAAGTCCCTTGGCAAGCAAGGAGATCAAACCAGTCAATCTTAAGGGAAATCAACCCTGAATAGTCACTGGAAGGGCTAACGTTGAAGCTCCCGTATTTTGGTCATCTGATGTGAACAGATGACTCATCAGAAAAGTCCCTGGTTTTAGAAAAGATTGAAGGCAGAAGGAGAAGAGGGCATCAGAGGATGAGATGGCTGGACGGCCTCAATGACACAATGAACATGAATTTGGGCAAACTCTGGGAGGATGGTGAGGGACAGGGAGGCCTGGTGTGCTGCAGACCATGGGGTCACAAGAAGTCGGGACACAACTGGCTGACTGAACAGCAACAAACACAGATTGAAGGTGATGATTATCTTTGATGTTAAAACACTATCATTAAATTTTTGGTACAATTTGAAATCAATTGATATCAATAAGTTAGGGTAGTCTACTCAAACGGTGTCAGCTGGAGGTACATTTCCCAGTTCAATCTATCAAATATTTTATGCATGACTTCTCTGGCTGAAAAATATTAATTACATTTGCATCCATCTTAGCAGTCACCTTGCAAAAACAGTGAGAGTTGCCCTGTCACAAGCAAATGTTGATCAGAATATATTGCCTGCAGACAGATCAAAATGTATGGAAATTGTCCTCCCAAAGGGGTCTACAAATATGTATGTAGTTACTACATTCCTGAGTACCCTGACGGCAAATGAAACTATTCAAGGAAAATGTATTACCAAGAAATCTACGTATAAAGTATTCCCAAAGGGGGTGCTTTAAGGCAGTTATTGAATGAATTCTTCTACAATTTTGAATTTAAACACTACTTTCTGCATATAATACCTAACACATCTCCAAAGCCTGTTTACACACATTATTCCATTCAATCTTTCCTGATAACAACCTTCCTGGAAGTAAAAACAGTAATATTTTTCTTGCCAATCTATTTTACAGTAAGGAAAGAAATAGAGGTTAAGTCTAAGTTTCCAGACCTGGTCAGTGGCAGGGTTAGGACTCTATCTCAAGACATCGCTCTCTGAGTTGAGTGTCTTTTCATCATGGCCCGAGGCCTCTAAGTGGAAAGGTAAATTGGTAAGACTAAGCAATACTACCCTTCTTATATCAAGCTTGTGCTCTACAAAGACATCTTCAGCACAGGCTCCTGGCTGGATGGGCCCAGGCAGTTCTGTGCATCTTCTTCAGTTAAACAGAAGCATACATACCTCCTGTGCCTGGTGTCTACTTTCTCCCCAAGTTTTCACACAGGCCCAGTTCCAAGTCTTTCCATTCCCTGTATCTTCTGTTAAGTCACTGGCAAGCAATGCCAATGGACAGAAAGGTACTTTACCATGCAGTTCCCCGAAAGGTTCACCTACAAAATGAGTCATGTGATCTTTACAACATCTCCCCAAGGTAGGTAGGTCAAGATCATTATCCCTAACTTACACAAAAGACAGCTGGAGCACAAGGAGGTCAAGAGACTAGATGGAACTGCTAAATGGCAGACCGGGGTTTAGAATCCGTATCTCTTTATTGCAATGCACAGCATTTTCCATTCTACCACATTTGGTGGGATGACACAGCACTAATTCATGTATCTGTAGATTTATTTAACAAATATTTAAGGGCACATACGTATCAGGATGTGAAGAAGGTTGTGGGGAGCTGGAGTAGAGGACAAAACAAACACGGTCTCTAGCCCCATTAACTTGACAGTTTGTGAGGACACAGATTAAAGGACATAATCGCAAACTGCGATAATGGCTCAGAAGCAAAATAATCAAGAGCCATGAGCAAATGGAACAAGGAGCCCATACTTAGATGAGAATGGTAGAGAAAACTTCTTTGAGGAAGTTATGTTTAAGCTGAGACAGGAAGTCAGTCAGGTGAGGGGGCAGGGAGAAGAGGGCTTCTTGCAAAGGGAAGCAGGCAGAGGGAAAGAGGTGCAAAGGCCCCAAGGCAGAAAATACCTCGGAAAAGAGGGCCTTGTGCTAGCAGACGGAGCTGAAGAGATACTTCAGAGACAGAGGAACACATAGCCTCAGTGTAGACTGAAAAAAAAAAATTGGCTTTTATCCACATCTAGGAGGCACTCACTAACGCATTTTAATGCTGTGACCTGACTTGCATTTTCAGAAGATCACTTTGACTACTGTCCAGTCTAGGCAATGAATTGGAGGGAGACAAGAGTGATAATGAGGTGAGACTCCTCCGGTGGTCCAGGGGTTAAGAATTCACCTTCCACAACAGGGGACGCGGGGCAGATCCCTGGTTGGGTAGCTGAGATCCCACATGCCATGTGGCCACTGAGCAGGTGCTGCAACTGCAGAGCCTGCACACCACAACCGCTGGAGCCTGGAGCTGGAGCCTGGGCCGCAACGAAGGATCCCACATGCTGCAACTGAAAGAATCATGGTGAGGGCACGATTTAGATCATGCACGGTGGTGGCTGGTACAGGGTAGTGACCACACTGACAGAGAGGAGTGACTGTGAAAAGATAAAGACGTTTGACTAGGCAAATCCAAAGGACCAGGCAAGTGGATGTCTGAAAGTCTAAGCATGCACCTTCAACATCTTAACCTCAAGTAAATATTAAAAGCAAGGCATGAATCTGAAGTGAAGAGACAGTCAAGTTCTCTCGCTGGCTGTGGCAGCTGGCTACCTTTCATATATACGTTAGCTGTCTCCATATCACTTTGAGCCAAATATAGAAGGCACTCCCCAAACGCTGCTACAACAGACTTTCTAACCCATTACCAAGACTTGGGACCCGGGAAACTGGGACACAGCTGACACTAGATTGCTGAGAACCATTTCCCAAGGTCAGAGATGATTCCCTATTTAGTAAAGTCTAAGACCAAATTGAAAAGCATTCTCATTCCACAAAGGCAAGCGTTCAAACGTCTTTTTCTTTGAAAGAAAATTCAGATGACATTATCTTAAGAACAGCATGAACACATTTATATAGCTTCCGTGCTTTATGTTAATTTAAGAATGAAAAATAAACCATCTTGCCATTTTCAGCTCCAGTACTGAATTGTGTAACAGTTGAACACTCACCCTTGGATTTCTATACCCCAAGAACTGAGGACTGGAAAGAACATGTAGGAAGGAGCATGGGGAGACCCACAAAAACTCACAGCCACGACAGCTACTCTCACATCTGTCTTCTGCAAAAAGGCAAGGATCTTTTTGCCACAGCCGAGTCCCCACAGACACTGCTCTCAGGACTGTGATAGCCATTCGCACCCAAGCATTGGTGAGACCCTCTCTAATATATACACAGATTCAAGCCTGGAAGGTATCTTATTGTTTCCTGAGGCACAATTCTGGGTGAGAGGGAAAGCTTGGTTCGAAGTTCTCACTATACGGACATGACTCTAGAGCATGAGTTGCTAAAAGAGAAGCGTGTTCAGGAAGTCTGCATTTGTGCTGAGTCATGTCCAAGTTTTTGCGACACCATGGACTGTAGCCCGCCAGGCTCATCTGTCCATGGACTTCTCCAGGCAAGAATACTGGAGTGGGCTGCCATTTCCTACTCCAGGGGGATCTTCACCACCCAGGGATCAAACCTACATCTCCTGCTTGGCAGGCAGATTCTTTACCACTGAGTCACCTGGGAAGACCCCAAAGTCTAGAAGCTCTGATTAGGCAATCTGCAAACAATCCTAATGAGAAAAAAGTGAATGTTGCTATAGAAACCAATAAGGCTGCTCAGATTGTAAGAGCTCACACTCAAAGTTAGGAAGGCACAGAACCAAAAGCAAATTTTTGAAGGAAAAGCACTTAGGTTGAATACAGGAGGATGGGATGGGGAATTTCAAAGGCCAGAATGAACTGGGGATTGCAGAAATTTTATAGAAAACAAAATCAGTCTTCAAAGAGTGGGCTCTTTTGTTCAACTATCATGACTATTTTTACACAGCAAATCAAGGAAGGGCACTTCTGGTGCCTAGAGTTATGGAATTATATTCTGCTTCTTTAAAGAAAATGTTCTTAGAAAAAAGTAAACGAACATTAGAAAGGCAGAATAAAAGTCCAAGATGAATAAAACGATTGTCAAGAGCAGTTAAGTGTTGGTAGCTTAGTCATGTTCGACTCTTTGCGACCCCAGGGACTGTAGGTCTGCCAGGCTCCTCTGTCCATGGAATTCTCCAGGCAAGAATACTGGAGTTGGTAGCCATTGCCATCTCCAGGGGATCTTCCTAACCCAGGCAAACTCCAGGAGATAGCAAAAGGCAGGGAAGTCTGGCGTGCTGCAGTCCATGGGGTTGCAAAGAGACACAACTTCGCGACTGAACAACAACAAAGAGCAATTAGCTGACTCAGAATGAGTTCAAGTCACCTGGCATGGTTTTATCCTTTATTCCAACAACTTGGAAACTGTGTTGTTTCCACTGTTCGATCAGTTAGAGGAAGAAATCAAGGAGAACTGGGCTTCACTAGACCTCTGAGGAGGCTCTCATGATATTCTTCCTGACAAGATGGTAAATTGGGATAGAACAATGTGGAGAATTAATAATAAGCATTTCCAAAGCCTACTGATGTGTCTCCAACCTGGGGGACATAGGAAGAGGGCTGATTCATTTTCCACCCAGCCTGACGAATATGGTCTTTGACTTGAAGAGTAACACAGCGGGCAAGGTGACCACATGTGTGGTTGGGAGAACGCAGGGTGAGAGTGAATTTCCTGTCCCACTGAATCAGAATTCAATCATCTTTGAAGCTGGAGAAATAAAACAGGGATCAATAAAAGGGTCTGAACTTGGGTTGTCAAAAACAGTACAAATATAGGAAAGAGGGCAGAAGCTTAGGAGATACTGGTCAAGAAACCAAGAAACAAAACCACCTCTACAGGCTGTAGCAGACAAATAAACTCAATATGCCAGCACCGAAACCTCTGGTGTGGCCTTAGCCTCCACTAACAGAAATATGGCTTAGGATGATGACAGTGGCTATCCATGATCTTGCTCTATTCAAGCCCACACAGGTCATCTGCTGAACAACGCAGGAAGTGCCTTATGCCACTGCTATAGGCTGGAGATTGGTCCACCCAACCACCCAATTCATATGCGGAAATCCTAACCCACAAGGTGATGGTATATGGAGATAGGGCCGTGGGAGGTGATGAACTCATGAGAGAATTAATTCCCTTGAGTGGAATTAGTGTACTTGTAACAGGGATCCCAAGAGCTCTCTTGTCCCTTCCTCCATGTAAAGACAGAGTGAAAGGAGGTCAGCTGTGACCCAGGCAGTGGGACTTTATCAGACTGAATATGCTGGAGTTTTTAATCTTAGGCTTCCCAGCCTCATGAACTGTAAGAAATAAATGTATGATACTCAAGCCACCCAGTTTATGGTGTTTTTGTTATAGTGGCCCACCCATAAAAGAGCACTCAAAAAAAAAAAAAAAAAAAAACAGCAAAACTCATGTATGGAGACAAGTAATCCAGATGGTAAAAAGACTGAAAACCAAGTTCCATGAGGATGTTCCCCTCAGGAAAATCAAAATACAAGTAGGCAGGAGAGCGGTCTTGGAATGACGTGCAGGGGTGTGTATAGTACCTCACCTGAATGTCTCCAAAAGCTAGAACTAGCTCCAAGAGCAGAATCACCTGTCCCTACAGAGGCGTTGCCCCAGTGTCTGAGTTCACCACTGTCTGAGGATTCCGTGGAGGCGGGGTGCCATTGGACATTAATAACATAGAAAGCCTGCTGAGATGGGGACACCCCTAGCAGTCTCTTGCAAAACCAACATTCTGTTACAGAAGTTCAGGGACTAGTTCCCTGCCACCACCAGATCTGATACTGTAACTGCCATTTCCCATTTTCTTTTTAGCATATACTCACATGCTATGGTGTTCCTTTAGCACTGTGACAGGTCACGCTCAAGTCAGCCCTTATGCCAGCCTGAGTAAGAGTTCGAGTTCTTTCTGCTCCTGCATACATGCTGTTGCCCAGTTCATTTCTTGCAGTCTCCTATGTCAGAGATGGGCGTATGGCGTTCCCTGACCTAGACTATGTATATTTTGCTCTGATTAGAAATACAGTCTATGCTCAGTCTGAGATAACCATTCTGGTGGGGTATTCTCAGCCAAGTCTTTTTAAATCTTGGCAGTGTCTCCCTCTGGGGATTTAACATACTGTGTGAGCAGCCTGCGATTACAGGCTATTCTTGCGGCTGTTGTGTCCACAGATGCACGGGGCTCCGTGGTTACTGAACAGAGACCAGGAGATACTATTAGCACATCCTCAGGCAATTGGGCACAAAGCAGTTTTCTCAGAGAATGGCTGCTCCTCACCGAGTATGAGGCCAGTGCTCTCAGCCTTGGCTTTGATCACTGCCTGAGCTACTTCTCAACCTCATTCCTCACTGCCGATCTGTTCTTAGATTTTCTTTTCATGAACTCTGACATCCTCTCCCCGCCAACTCTGGTCATGCCTGACAGTCTGAAATGCCTTCCTTGCCCCTTTCTCCCCACCCTGCTGAGGGGCTGGGTTCACAAGCTATTGCCCCCTAGTTATACAGCCCACCTGCTTCCATCCTCCTTGTGCGTGTGGTCCAGAACTGAGGCTTCTCACGCAGAGCTCCATTCTGTCTAGTGCCATAGCTGCCTTGCCAGCCCTTCAACCATAACTTGGACCAGAGCAAGCTAACAATAAATATTTATTGCACATACACACACAAAATACTTTCCAACTGTTTATCTTCCCTAGGTGATAAGCTCCCTGAGGACAGAAAGCATTTTGTTCCAAGGTACAATATGTATTAATAATAGTAACTAACATCAACTGAGCTTTCCATATGCACGACACTCTGCTAGACACTTTAGAGGAACTGTCTCCTTTGATTTCTCCCAGCTACGTATGAGTTATATTATGATTATTCCCATTTTGAGATAAAGCAGTGGAGTCTTGGGAGAGGTTAAATAATTTGGCCAAGGTCATGCTTCTGTAGGTGGCCCAGCAGAGGTCCAGTTTCAGACCCCAGACTACATGAGCATCTTAAAGCACCATCCACTCCTGCACCTTGTGCGGCCACCCTGAGGGCTAGGGAAAGAGTCACAGCCACGCTCACAGATTGAAACCGCACAGAATGCACAAGAATGGTTAACAGAGGTCTGCTCTATCGGACACGCAGTCCCAGTCGTGACCATTCATTGATGACTATTGTTTTGTCTTTGCAGGGAAGCCAGCTCAGGTATCTCAGATAAAGAACAAGGAAGTGAAAGAGTAGGTCTGATCCTTTCCATTTTAATGTCTAAAACTATATTTCATTTACTTTCCAGTATGCATTTCCTTTTCAGAACTATTATCTCTACTGAAAGGCGAAAAATGTTCCTGAGCCCCGTCAGGGTGTCACATAAAAGTTGAGGTGGAAGACAGTGTTCTCAGAGCCCTGCCGGAGGGGAAACCTCAAGAGGAAACAATCGAGCATGGTGTGATTGCGTGTTACAGCACAGCTGGTTTCAAGTTGATGCTTATTTTGCTTATTTTAGCATCTACCAAAGACTGAAGTAGCTTTAACACTTGATGCTTTGGGTTTTAAACTGTTTTGAGGAACCCAAGTATTCCTAAGAAAGGTCTCAAGGGGGTGGTGGCTGGTGGGTGGAGGACAGAGGCTGAAGAAAAGATTTATTTTGAAGTAATGGTTCTGCTGTTGGAAACAAAACAAACAAAAAAACAACTTAGAACCATTACTTGAAAGGTATCTGACAAGAATATATTCTCTCACACACGTCACCTAGGATGCGTGGCTAGTGGGTTCTGTTCTGTTGGCAGCGAATCTTTCATACACAGGTTTGTTTCGTTACCCAGGCTTGATCTTGTCCATGGGAACCAGCGTCTTGTCCTCCTGGAGTGGGGCATAGAGGGAAAAATGGACTGTTCCAATGAGCCACCATTTAGAGGAAGTGGTTACTGTTTTCCTTCCCTGTCCTACTCAGAAGGCTGTGGTGGCGCTTCTCTTCCTTTACCTAAAATATTGTAAATATAAATGGGATGATTAAACCAGGGGTTCAGCCCTGGCTGCATGCTAGAATATTCCATCGCACTTAAAATTAGTATTGCGAGCCAGGCTCCTCTGCAGACCAATTAAACTGGAAACTCTTGGGAGGATGTTCCCTTTAGGGCACTGTTGTAGAACACTTCAAGTGGCCCTGCGGACAGCCAGGGAGGAGAGTCTGGATTAGGTATCTATTCTTCATTATCTCTGCTAGGGCCAAATGTCCACAGGTCTGTACAACTTCTATTACTGAAGCACTTTACTTGTTGAAACCTACCAACTTTAAAACTGGACCTCTGGTATCACCTCACACCTGTCAGAATGGCCATTATTTAAAAATGCACAAACAATAAATGTTGGAGAGGGTGTGGAGAAAAGGGAACCACTGTTGGTGGGAATGTAGGCTGGTGCAGCTACTGTGGAAAACAGTATGGAAGCTCCTTAAAAAACCAAAAATAGAACTACCATATCACTTAGCAGTCTCACTACTGGGCCTACACCCAGAGAAAACCACAATTCCCAAAGACACAGGCAACACAGTGTTCATTGCAGCAATGTTTATAACAGCCAGGACACAGAAGAAACCTAGATGTCCATCAACAGAGGTCTGGATAAACAAGGATGTGGTATTATATAAAATGGAATATTACTTAGCCATAAAAAAGAATGAAATTGGGTCATTTGTTGAGACATGGGTGAACCTAGAGACTTACATATAGAGTGAAATAACTTACAAAGAGAAAAACAAATATCAAATATTAACACATATATGTGGAATCTAGAAAAACTGGTATAGTTTATCTTATTTGCAAGGCAGAAATAGAGACACAGACATAGAGAAGAAATGTATGGACATCAAGGAGGAAGGCAGTGGGTGGGATGAATTGGCAGATTGGAATTGACATATATACACTATTCATACTATGTATAACATAGATAACGAATGAGAACCTACTGTACAGCTCAGGGACTCTACTTAATGCTCTGTGGTGAACTAATGGGGGGGAAATCCAAAGAAGAGGGGATATATATACATATATATGTATATATATATATATATATATATATATATATAGCTGATTCACTTTGCTGTACAGAAAAAACTAACACAACAGTGTAAGTAAACTATACTCCAATAAAAAAATTTAAAAATAGATCATTGGAGAATAATTTAAGCATGCTTCTTGATGAGAAAGAAAAAATGGAAAAATGGAACAATTTTAACACAAAAAATTTTATATATAATATCCTTCTGTGATAGAATTTAGAAGATATAATTTAGTAGACATCATCCCAGTAGAGAGCAGACTAGGTTATGAAACATACTGTAAAGAAATTTTAAAAACTTTTTTTTTTTGCAAAGATCAGGTTTGACCAGAATTACTAGGGAGGGAGGCAGAGTATTAGGTTTGCTATTTACTTGGCTAATTCCCACCTGTCCCAGATATCTTAACTTTCATTATTCATTCTGTAAAGCCTGAGCCCCAGGTTTGGATTCAGGGTTTCTGCTCCCTGCCAGAGCCTAGCGGGCATTTGGGTTGGCAACCCTTGGCCTGGAGGCAGCACAGATAAGGCCTGCTTGGTGCATTTGCACAACCCACTGACTTTCCTGGGGGCTCTTCCTGGGCATAGATCAACGTGCTCAATTCGACTCCCTCCACGTTGTTCTCAGACAGTGGGCTGCTCCTCTGCACCATGCCACTCTGCACACCACCATGATCCTCTTGTCCGGGTTCAGCCCCACCTTGGAACACTTCTAGCTCAGGTTCTGTTTCGATTCTACTCCCACGCTCAGCCCCTCAGGTGCAGACATCCTCTGTTCCCGGCTCTCGCAGTGCTAGCGCAGCACTTGGCTCTCACAGCCGTGCCTGCGCTCAGGACCCACCATCGGCGTCCTCACCCCAGACCCCTCTTAGTTCCTGGGCCCATATTTATGAGCAGCATGGGTGATGATCCACAGCATTCAAACCTCAGCAAAGCACACCTGAATGCATCAGCTGCTCCCCTCCACCTCAAATGTCTTCCTCTTGTAACTCAGTTCCTCTAACTCAGTATCCACACAGTTACCTTCCCTCTTCCTCTGGACTTCCCTGGTGATCCAGTGGTTAAGAATCTGGTTAGATCCCTGGTCAGGGAAATAAGATCCTACATGCCCTGGGGCTACTAAGCTCGAGTGCTCCAATTGTGAGCCCCTGCACCACAACTTGACCCAACACATGCAGACCCGACACGACCAAATAAATAGTTTTTTTAAAAAACCCCAGAACCTTACACCTCTTCTACTGCCTCACACCTCAGCCCAGATCAAGCTGATCCTCCCTCTAAACAGCTTTAATTCAAGGCCTGCTTCACCTCAAACCCTGCCCCAGCCTAGTTCAAGCTGTCATCTCTTGTTTGACATTAGGCAAACACCACCTAACTGGTCTCCCTGCCTCTGGTTTTCCTCCCCACCAATCCACCCTCTAGGTCAGCTCTGGCTAACAGAAATTTCTCAAATCATAAAAATGTTCTAGACCTGCACTGTCCAATATAGTAGCCATGGATGGCTACTGAGTCCTTGAAATATAGCTAGTGAATCTGAGGAACTGACATTTTAATTTTCATTAATTTACATTTAAATTTAGAGAGCCACATGTAGTTACTGGCTATTATGTTTAAAAATACAATATCTAGGGCTATTGTTCTAAAAAACTGCAAACATGACAAATAGACACTTCTGAAATAAAATGAATCAAATATTGGGAAATGTTTAAATCTAATCACACAATTAAACTATACATACGCAAAACTGAGGGAAGCTATGTATAGCAAAGATCTGTGTATTGAGAATCTACACTTCATTTACTGCCTACTATGTACTAGGAGTGCTGCTTGATTTTGGAGTGAACCGGACAGTCCTAGTTCCTTCCATTTCAGCAGGGCTTTACATCTTGATTAAGTGATGGTGCACTGTCAATCCTGTGTGCTGTGAGGGGTGAAACAGGGGCCAGAGCTGGGGGGCGGAGGCCAGGGCACTGCCCCAGGGCACTGCGGGGTACTATGGGAGACAACTTGCCCCAAACGGGGCAAGTATTTCTTCCTCAGAGTTTTCTATGCTGATATTTTTACAATATTTTTAAAAAGGCTTGATTTTTAGATATCACTTGTGTTTAAAAGTTTAGAAATATTTGCAAAAGACATAACTGACAACTGTAATCCAATATATACAAAGAACCCTGAGAGGTCAATAATAAGAAAACAGACCATCTGATTAAAAACTAGGCTGAACAGTACTTACAATAACCATGACATGGAAGCAACCTAGACGTCCACTGACAGATGAACAGATAAAGAAGCTGTGGTTCATATAGACAATGGAATATTACTCAGCCATAAAAGGAATGAATCTGAGTCAGTTCTAGTGAGGTGGATGAGCCTAGAGCCTGTTAACACAGAGTTAAGTAAGTCATAAAGAGAAAAACAAATATCATATATTAATGCATATATATGGAATCGAGAAAAACTGGTACTGATAAACCTACTTGCAGGGCAGGAACAGAGATGCAGAAACAAAGAACAGACTTGTGGACACAGAGGGGGAAGGAGAGGGTGAGATGGATCGAAAGGGTAGCACTGAAACACATTCAGCTCAGTTCAGCCGCTCAGTCGTGTCCGACTCTTTGCGACGCATGGACTGTAGCACGCCAGGCCTCCCTGTCCATCACCAACTCCCGGAGTCCACTCAAACCCATGTCCATCGAGTCAGTGATGCCATCCAACCACCTCATCCTCTGTCATCCCCTTCTCCTCCTGCCCCCAATCCCTCCCAGCATCAGGGTCTTTTCAGATGAGTCAGTTCTTTGTATCAGGTGGCCAAAGTATTGGAGTTTCAGCCTCAGCATCAGTCCTTCCAATGAACACCCAGGACTGATCTCCTTTAGGATGGACTGGTTGGATCTCCTTGCAGTCCTGCAGTCCAAGGGACTCTCAAGAGTCTTCTCCAACACCACAGTTCAAAAACATCAATTCTTTGGCACTCAGCTTTCTTTATGGTCCAACTCTCACATCCATACATGACTACTGGGAAAACCACAGCTTTGACTAGATGGACTTTTGTTAGCAAAGTAATGTCTCTGCTTTATGCTGTCTAGGTTGGCCATAACTTTCCTTCCAAGGAGCAAGCATCTTTTAATTTCATGGCTGCAGTCACCATCTGCAGTGATTTTGGAGCCCAGAAAAATAAAGTCTGCCACTGTTTCCACTGTTTCTCCATCTATCTGCCATGAAGTGATAGGACAAAATGCCATGATCTTAGTTTTCTGTACGTTGACTTTTAAGTCAACTTTTTCACTCTCCTCTTTCACTTTCATCAAGAAGCTCTTTAGTTCTTCTTCGCTTTCTGCCATAAGGGTGGTGTCATCTGCATATCTGAGGTTATTGATATTTCTCCTGGCAATCTTGATTCTAGCTTGTGCTTCATCCAGTAATGTATGAAACACATACATTACTATATATAAAATAGATGTCTCACGGGAAGGCGCTATATAACACAGGGAGCTCAATGCAGTACTCTATGAAAACCTAGAGGGTTGTGGGGTGGGAGGGAGGTTCAATAGAGAGGGGACATATATATATTTATGGCTGACTCACCTTGTTGTATGGCAGAAACCAACACAACACTGTAAAACAATTATCCTCCAATTAAAAATAAATTAAAAAAAAAAAAAACAGGCTGAAGACCTTAACAGACACCTCACTAAAAGAAGATACACAGATGGCAAATAAGCATACGAAAGACGCTCCACATCGCAAGTCATCAGAGAAATGCAAGTTAAAACAAGGTATCACTACACACTTATTAGGATGGCCCAAATCCATATCACTGCCAACACCAAACGCTGGTGAGGATGGGGAACAATAGGAACTCTCATTCATTGCTGGCGAAAATGCAAAATAGTACCTCAACTTCAGAACACCACTGAGTGATTGGTTACAAAACTGAACATACTCTTACCATATGACGCAGCAATCACAATCCTTGGAATCCAGTGTGGTTGAAAATTTATGCCCACACAGAAACCTACATATGGATGCTAATAGCAACTTTATTCATAACTGCCAAAACTTGGAAGCAATCAGGATGTTCTTCAGAAGGTGAATGGATAAACTGTGGTATATCCAGAAAATGTATTATCATTTAGTGCTAAAAAGAACTACAAGCTATCAAAAGATGTAGAAGAAAAATGCACGTTATTTAGTGAAAGAAAGCCAACTGAAAAGGTTGCATATTGAAGGATTCCAAGTAAATGACATTCTGAAAGAGGCAAAACTACGGAGACAATAAAAAGATCACTGGTTGCCAGGGGCTAGAGGGGAGACAGCCATGAATCAGCAGAGCACAGAGGATTTCTAGGGCAGTGAAACTATTCTGTATGATGTTACACGCCATCATACATTTGTCATATGTATAATGGTGGATACATGTCATTATATGTTTGTTAAAACTCAAAGAATGTGCAACACCAACAGTGAATCCTCAATGTAAACTATGGATTCTGGATGATAACGGTGTGTCAAGGTTGCTTCATGGATTGTAGCAAATGTACCACTCTGGTGGGGGATGCTGACAGTGGGAGGAGCTATGCATCTCTGGGGACAGAGAATAGATGGGAAATCTCCCAATTTTGCTGTGAACCTAAACGTGCTCTAAGAGGCAAGGTTTACTTTTTAAAAAAAACCAAAAGATTGCATAACATTTACCATGTGTAGTTACTGCTGTGAAACAATGAGGATGAACTGTAGAAGCCCCCGGAAGATAAACAGCCATTAACAACTAAAGGTCTCACGCCTTACTTTGATGATTGATGTCTTTCAACTTTTATGCAGGGAATCTGTACAATACACTTAGAACTTACTGATTAGCTGGGAATATACATCTGTAAAACACAAAGTAAGTAAGTTTAACACTTAAATCCTTTAAGATTTGGCTGTTTGGAGCTTATTTTTCCATAAAAGTGAAATGAGTGCTTAATAATTTTGTTCTTACATACTCTATGAAAACACATTTTGAAAATGCATTTTGGGGCTCAAGCAGAAATACCCTCAATACCCCTTAAACTGGAAACTCCATGACAGTAGCTTTAGGCCCAGTGCCTAGCACATACTTACCGAGTCTAAGATGCAATCAATTTTAAGATGAACCCTCAGTTTACACACCACTGAGAAAAATGCTGCCAAGTAAACCATAACATAATGCTGTCTTGTTACTTAGAGCTATTTTATGATGACTGAAAAAGCTTTCAGATAGTTAGGTTTATCATATGACACTCATGTACTCCTGTAGTAAAAAGAAAAAAAATAAACTGGTTAAGATATTCCGAACAAATCTTCTTGCTCTTTTGAATATGTTTAACTCAGTTGCTGATGTCCATTTTTTTTCCATCTGATGCCCCACTGTTTCTCTGAAGTATTCTTCCAGCTGCCAGACACCCAATGTGCCAATTTGGAGGCTGGTACTTTCTCATTCTTGGGCTTCCCTGGTGGCTCAGTTTAAAGAATCTGCCTGCCAGAGCAGACGAGGGTTCGTCCCTGAGTCGGCAAGATCCCCTGGAGAAGGAAATGGCAACCCACTCCAGTATTCTTGCCTGGAAAATCCCACGGATAGAGGAGCCTGGTGGGCTACAGTCCATGGGGTCAAAAAAGAGTCAGACACAACTTAGCAACTAAGCTACGACTTTCTTGTTCTTACTGAGTGTCACAACAGAAGGCTTTCAGATAGCTAGGATTCATCTCCCTGCTGGCGAAAACTGCCACGCACACACGTGCACACGCACAACACTGTCTTTGGAGAAGAACTCAGTTCTTGGGAAATGTTTTTAGCTTATGATTAAATTAAACAACTTTCAGCCACCAGCAACTGTGCAAGAATCACTTCTCACAGCCCCATGTGCATGACTTTGATCTCTTTAGCATCTTTAACAGGACAGAAAAACTTCAGAGCCTTTTAAGGAAACTGGGATTTTATCAGCATTTCCTGTCTAAAATTAATTTTTCTCCAAATCACAAATCACTGGAAAATAAGCAGCTGTAGCTCTAAGTTGGCAGAAAGTTTGATAAATTAATGTTCCATACCTTAGCAACAGTCCTATTTGCTGTACAGTCCTGCACAGTTTATGAATTGGACACACCAGCTACTTACTGCTTTGAAGTTCCTTTCATCTCTTTGAAAGGATTGACCAACCTCTCCTGTTTTCAAGTTGCATAATTTATTATCTGGAAGGTTATACTTCTGTGTAACACAATTTCAGCTACTTATCTTCTGTCTCAGATGCTTCCAAACTCTTGTTTTTTGGGGGGGTTTTGCAGAAAAATAGTAGCTGTGGTCATTTCTCTAGCAAAAATTTTCTTCACCGATACTAAAGTCACATCCTGTTCATATAGTTCTATAACTTTCTATGTACACAAATATTTTTTTTTTCAGTGTTGAATCCTGATGGACTATTTGGAAGACCTTTCATATGCAATTAATCTCATCATATATATTAAACCAACAATATATATAAACAAAACTGCTATGTTCACACCTATACAATCAGCAGTAATGACCACAATGTGTCAGTTTTGTCTAGCCAGTGGTGACAAGATGCTATCACTGTAAGACACTGGTTTTAGAGATATTAAAAAGTGTGTATGGGGTGAAAGTAATATACATCTCCAAATTGATGGAACACAGGAACTGAGGCATAAGTGAATACTCCTTTCATTTATGTAAAAAATCATTTCCAAAATGGAACCAGAAATTCCTCCCACGCTTTACATACACAGGCCACTCCCTCCATCAAGAGAGAAATTCACACCCCCCAATCCATTTCTACTGGGTTGGCCCAATGGCTTGCTTTCACCAAAGAACATGGCGGAGCAGCCAGGGTCCCTGCTAGATTTCCTAGCTCAGCCCAGGGAACAACTTCACTATAAAACCTCTCCTCCTATTCAAACTCAAAATTCCACACAAGCAAAGGAACCAAGCTATAGAAGCACATAATTAGCCTTAAATGGGAGCAG
This sequence comes from Capra hircus, assembly GCF_001704415.2. Classification (NCBI taxonomy): domain Eukaryota; kingdom Metazoa; phylum Chordata; class Mammalia; order Artiodactyla; family Bovidae; genus Capra; species Capra hircus. The sequence continues at coordinate 49,979,879 of NC_030812.1, read as the reverse complement.
TAGTCACTTCAGCATTCCCTTATTTATGGATACATAATGGATGCAAAATGCTTCCAAGGTTAATTAAATGAATTACTGTAGATGTCTTAAATGAGGGTAAATTCTGTTTTCTCTTTAAAACCAATCCATCTGCGTATCAAGGCAATGTTTTCTAAGTTAATTGAATATGGAGCAGAAAGCCCTCCATGCAGACATTTTAAATTAATTCTTAATTAAGAATGCCCATGAACGTCCTCCAAGTGGGCAAAAATAAAAGTGTGGGGAGACAAAGAATAAAAGGCACACAGGAGGAAAAGCATACCACTCCTGCTTTTGCTGCTTTTTAAACTGATCAAATGTTACAAAAGCTTAAAACACATCTATGTTTAGAGTGGTTTTCAAAACAATGAGAACATACACAAATAACAGCACACTTCTTACTTAATTTGTTCCTCTTGGTCCTTCCTTCTGTGTTGCTAAGAGACTGTCTTTTTCAGGACTCAAATACACAGATTTTTCCAAATTTAGAAAACAGGCGGACTTGCAAAGAAGCTTCAAAAAACCAGCCATTTAAGAGGTAAAAATTTATTTGGTAATGATCAACCCAAACAACTTCTTGAAATACATTCTCAAATGCTTGGAAAGCTCATGCAAACATCAATATTTATCATTTCCAGTCACCTGGCTTCCTTGGTTTATACACATTAAAATTTGTAATATTACTTTACTTCTTACTGAAGGAAAAATGATAGGAAAGTCAACCTTCAACTGAAAGAGAAATGGTCCTTTAACTGGTTTTAAGACCATCAAGCGGCTACTGGAAGGCTTTGCGTGTTCAAGGTATGTTGACCACAATTGGGAAAAAACTGTAACCGAAGCATAAATATATAAAACCAGGGAAGGTAATACTAACAGTAATGCATGTTATAACAATAATTTCTTGCTCCTTAACTTAGTAATGGGTCATACAGTATATCACATTGTTAAAACATATAAATTATAGAATTGTAGTATAATAAAAGCTTTATCCTTTCCCTTAAAATTTCTGGGTGTACTTATGTGTTTAGGTTTATTAACTGCCTGACAGATGGCCTAGGAAAAGAAACAAAAGGATAACAGGAACCCCTGACAACTGAAAACCCCAAACCAACAGAAATTAGAATGTAAATCAATGGAGAAATGGTTAAATTTTTACAAGAAGTTGACAGATATGCCTTGGAGGCACACCCCCTTCTCTTTTAAAAGGACGTATTTTGACAGTGTTTTTGAATATCCAAGTATTTAGGTATTAGAAGAGCTCTTGGAGGGGTACCAATCATAGGAACCACAGGGGAAGGCCAGCTTTGCTGAGACAAATCAACTGCCTTTATTTTTACCGTGCTGGCCAAAAAGTTTTTCCATAAGATGTTATGGAAAAATGAACTTGTTGGCCAACCCAATATGTAAAGCAGCAAAACCAGATGCAACTAGGAAGAAGACAAAATTCAAACAGCCTTGCACCGCCCCCAGCCAACCCAACACCTTACATTTATAAAGTGTATACAACTGTCTTGAAGAGGAAGAGGTGTAACAGGGCTAAAAAGATGCGAGTGTAACCCCAACTTTGTCAGGCAAGCCATGAATTTCTCTGAGTAATGATTCCTCATCTGGATCAGAAAGGAAAGACATGTGTGGAGGGTGTGGTGGGAGAGGGAAGGAGCTCATGTCCTCTGAGCATCTCCTCTGTGACCGGCGTCCTCCTTACATGCCCTCATCTAAGCCTCACACCAGTTGTCAACTTCACAAAGAGGGCGGCGAGGCCAGGGTAGGTAGCAGAGATGGGATGCAAAATCTCAACTCTGGCTTCAGAGCATTCCCACCCAAATGCCAAGTGTACCTCACAAATTCTGTTTCCACAGTAAGGACCAAACTTAGGCACCCCCTTCTCAGTGCTCCCACACGTTTCCATCTCCGTGTTGTGGCAGAGTTTCCAAGTCACGTCTCCACTCTCATCCTCTCCTGCAAAGTCTCAACCTTTCCCCTTCACCACCACCCCCTAAACCAAGAGTTGCCCCTTTGTTTCCTCAGGGTTACTTAAAATCCCACATCCAGAGAATGCGGAGGATGTGGAGGCTAAAAACAATGGGGTCACTCATCACTCTCTCCACGTCACCCGTCAGGTTTCTGTGACAGGTAGTTTGCTCAGATTGGAACACCACAGACTCCAGCCCTGCATGCTTGGCGCCTGTGAAACGTCATGGAGACATGCCTCTTTCACAGCGAGTATTCGTCTTCACTGATACCACATGTCCCCAAGTCTCCAAAGTCACCTTTCAAAACCCTTAGGAGGCGACTTTATATTTATAGTGAAGGAACAATTATCAGCAACTGAATCCGTTCTCCGACTTCTATTTTTAAACTACTCAAACTGGAGGAAATGACTTAAGACCATCCATAATGGAACTTGCCGTCAGGTGTCATAAAAAGCTTGCCGCCTCACAGCCAAAAATCTGAAGTGAGCCAAAGGGAAGCCACGGCAGTTTATGTCCTCCAGCAACAGAAGTGTTTGGGGGAAATTATGTTTTTGTGCTGATGGGAACTGCCAGCAGTACTTGCTCCAAAATGATACACGTCTTTATAGAAGCTGCCTGACTAAAGTGCAACCACAGTATCATACAGTCCCTTACTGTTAAGGCTATCAAGCTGAATTAAAAGAGCAGAGCTGTCTTCCAAGTGAGATGCATCCTGAACAGCCCTAACAGGGAAAGGAAACCCTTCCTATGCACTGGAGCCCACCCGCCATTCCCCCAACCCTCACCCCCAGCCTCTCCAATCCACTCTCGAGCCCCCTATAATGGAAACACATGAAGTCTTAACCACTGGACCACCAAGGAAGTCCCTTTAGTGTTGTTATTACTCACACTGTTTAATTAGTGCCCATTACATACTGTAGCTGCCCTGATGGGGCTTCCCCAGTGGCTGAGACAGTAAGAATCTGCCTGCAATGCAGGAGACCTAGGTTCGATCTCTGGGTAGGGGAAATCCACTGGAGATGGGAATGGCAACCCACTCCAGTATTCCTACCTGGGGAATCCAAGGGACAGAGGAGCCTGGCAGGCTACAGCCCATGGGGTTGCACAGAGCCACACATAACTGAGCAACTAACACAGACACACAGACACACAGACACACTCACACACAGACACAGACATACACAGACATACACACACAGACACACACACACACACCCGGTGGCAAGGGGCTTTGAGAATAGGGAGCCTCTGCTCCAGGCATCCCAGAGGCTCTTGAATGCCATTCACTCTAGAGGTGAAGGTGGATGGTTAAGTGCAAACAGGGAGGTTTTGATTCCATTTAAGGCCAAGAGGGGAATTCTATAAGCGATGAATTCTGACACAAGCTCTCAAGATTAAGATAAAAGGAGATAATTAAATGACAAACAAATGAGAAATAATATAGTATACCGTGGTTTGTTTACTTTACAGCGTGCCTCATAAACCAATTTAGAGCACTGAATAACCAAATAAATGTGTTTTTAAATGTGTAGGATTTCTAAAATATTTACAAAGCAGGGATACTGTGGCACTGTTTGTGACTGCCCAACAGTTGAATGTTTTCCAGACTAAGCACATGGTCCCAGGGTTTCTTCCTCGCCCTCTTGAGCACAGCTTATTGAGAACCAAAGTTAACAGGGTGCCCCCACTCCCACCTGGTCAGAATTCTGACTATCCCTTGTTGGCTGAGGTCCTGGACAAGTCACAAAGAATCAGTTTGTCATCTATATGGTAACACTCCCAACAGCTACTCTGAGGACTGTTTTGTTCAGTCACTACGTCATGTTCGACTCTTTGTGACCCCATGGACTGCAGCATGCCAGTCTTCTCTGCCCTTCACTATCTCCCAGAGTTTGCTCAAACTCATGTCGATCGAGTCGGTGATACCATCCAACCACCTCATCCTCAGTTGCTCTCCTCTCCTCCTGCCCTCAACCTTTGCCAGCATCAGGGTCTGACCCAATGAGTCAGCTCTTTGCATCACGTAGCCAAAGTATTGGAGCTTTAGCATCAGTCCTTCCAATGTATATTCAGGGTTGATTTCCTTTGGGATTGGTTGGTTTGATCTCCTTACAGTCCAAGAGATTTCCAAGAGTCTTCTCCAACATCACAGTTCAAAGCCATCAATTCTACAGCGCTTAGCCTTCTTTATGTTCAAACTCTCACATCCATACATGACTACTGGAAAAACCATAGCTTTGACTCTGCAGACCTTTGTCAGCAAAGTGATTTCTCTGCTTTTTAATACACTGTCTAGGTTGGTCATAGCTTTTCTTCCAAGGAACAAGCATCTTTTAATTTCATGGCTATAATCACCATCCACAGTGATTTTGGAGCCCAAGAAAATAAAATCAATCACTATTTCCACTTTTTCCCCATCTATTTGCCATGAAGTGAAGGGACCTGTGGAGAAAGAAATGGCAACCCACTCCAGTATTCTTGCCTAGAGAATCCCATGGACAGAGGAGCCTGGTGGGCTGCTGTCCATAGCGTCGCACAGAGTCGGACACGACTGAAGCTACTTAGCATGCATGCATGCATGCATTGGAGAAGGAAATGGCAACCCACTCCAGTATTCTTGCCTGAAGAATCCCAGGGACAGAGAACCCTAGTGGGCTGCCGTCTATGGGGTTGCACAGAGTCGGACACGACTGAAGTGACTTAGCAGCAGCAGCAGATGGGACCTGATGCCATGATCTTTGTTTTTTGAATGCTGAGTTTTAAGCCAGCTTTTTCACTCTCCTCTTTCACCCTCATTAAGAGGCTCTTTATTTCTGACAAAACATGGTCCACTGGAGTAGGGAATGGCAAACCACTTCAGTATTCTTGCCTCAAAACCCCCATGAATAGCATGAAAAAGCAAAAAGATATGACACCGGAAGATAGCTCCCCAGGTTGGTAGGTGTCCAATACACTACTGGGGGAGAGTGGAGAAACAGATCCATAAAGAAAGAAGAAGCCGGGCCAAAGCGGAAGCAATCCACAGCTGTGGATGTGTCCAGTGCTGGACGTAAAGTCCAATGCTGTAAAGAACAATACTGCATAGGAACCTGGAATATTATGTCCATGAATCAAGGTAAACTGGAGGTGGTGAAGCAGGAAATGGCAAGAGTGAACATCAGCATTCTAGGAATCCATGAACTAAAATGAACAGGAATGGGAGAGTTTAATTCAGATGACCATTGTATCTACTACTGGGGGCAAGAATCCCTTAGAAGAAATGGAGTAGCCCTCATAGTCTACTTTGATGATTAAGAAAGATAATACAAGTACAATCCTTAACCCAGTGCCTGGAACATAGGAAGGGCTCAAAACTTGAGGTCCTCATGACTGTAGTATATATTGTCACTCCTCAGAATGATAGTGGAAACTCAACTGGTAAGGATCTACTTGAGATGGAGGATCCACTCATGATTTGAAACAGCCACCACAGTTTGGTAATAACTCTACAGGTACAGGTCTATTTCCCAAGGGGAAACAAGTATCTCCCTATTAAGGGGGCTGAAATCATCTATTTAGACTACATATTTGATCACCACTTTTTAATGGTCCTTAGGTAGCAGCCAAATTGGTGGGTTTGGGGGGAACTTGACTATACTGTCCATCACGGATATTTCACTTTGTGAGTCAACTCTAAAGGCTACTGCTAACCCCTTCCTGAATGAAACATGGACAGCCTAGGTAATATATACTGGTGAGAGTCAACTGCATTTCAGAAACCATCAGAATCCTAGTTCTTTCCACTTAAAGTAACCAGCATGATTCATTCCCTTGGAGATACCTCCATCAACCAGTCTCAAATATGAAAGCCTCTTTAATGCTTTAAAATTAAGATAAAAACAGCTGGTGAAGGGGTGGAAGCCTGTCAGTGCAAATACGCTAAAAGGAGATCACAGAGCTTGGCTCAAGACAAAGCAACAGGGAGTCAATTACACGCTTGGTCCAAAAATACCCTGAATTATTACTTTAAGACACCCATCCTTGATGCAATCACATCCTCCATATTTTAGTGATTTTGTGACATCTGAAGGGGTAGGAAAATAACAATGGTGGATAAAACGGATTCTAGTTAAGCAGCAACTAGGCCTAAGAATCAGGTATTACCTAACCACTGAGGATAAGAATTTTGTACACATTTTTAGATCCAGCAGGATAGAAGATGATTGACAATTTCCAGCCACCCCAATTTCTCCAGTGACAGAAAAAAATGAAAGAATGAAACACTATCAACTTTAAATTTGCAAATATGAAAAGTACCAAATATCCAGTATCATGACTAGTTGTCGCTGCAGGGAGCAGGGAGGGAGAGCAGAGGGGTGCAAAAGCTAAAAGAACTGAACACTTCCAAAAGTATTATTTAGGGACCAAGTGATACAAGAATGTTAGTTCAAAAAATCTGTAAGAGGGTCATCAGTTTCTAGAAGAGAAGTGGGAAATATAAGGGCAACTCTAAAATACGGGGTACACTTGAGATGTGAACATTCAATCTCACTACTGGGTAATATATTTCTTTTTGAGTCACTCTGAAACAGAAAAGTCTTCATGATTGATGAAACCTGATACCATAAGAAGAACAGGACACTGAAACATAATACGTAGAGCAGTCTTTTGGACTCTGTGGGAGAGGACGAAGGCGGGATGATATGGGAGAATGGCACTGAAACATGTAAATTATCACATGTGAAACGAATCGCCAGTCCAAGCTCGATGCATGACACAGGGTGCTTGGGGCTGGTGCACTGGGATGACCCAGAGGGATGGGATGGAGAGGAGGGGGGAGGGGGGTTCAGGATGGGGAACACATGCGTACCCATGGCAGATTCAAGTCAATGTATGGCAAAACCAATACAATATTTTAAAGTAATAAATAAATAAATAGATAAAACTAAACAGAAAAAAAAAGAAACATAATACAAACTTGAACTGGTTAAACTGTTCTTTCTACCACCATTTCAACTGAATTATGTGCACTGTTGTTACTTCTGTGGATCTAAGGTGGTATAGAAAAAGCCTTCAAGGCTATACTCCATTCAGCATTGAAACAAAAAGTGGTCGTGTGCACACTAAGGCACACAAAGACAGCTGTGGGGTATAAAATTGATTTTGAGTAAAGCAAACATTTCGTGTGCCCTATTTTCTTGCATGCTACAACCAACTGCTTCAAGGGACATAGGAAAGGAAGAAAACTCACCAGTAGACGAAGCGTTGCATACTTTGTCTTGATAAATGTACAAAGCATTGCTGACAGATGCCAAGCAACAAAAATGATGGCAGGAGAAACTGCCTCCCTTGGTAACAGAGGAAAGACATTTCAAAGTCACAGACCTATGCAGGAGTCACCCAGGATCATCAGCGTGAGCACCTGTGTTCCAGTTAAGTCTGCAGTGTTTGTTTTTTTTCTTAGTGGTTTATAAAAGAATAGTGTATCTAAAATCATGTTGTTTTAATATATGAAACGTTAATTTCTTGGAAAAATCAGACCTCTACATTTTACAAGAAAAACTTTCCAGCAAGTCCAACAGCTGCAATGACTTTCTGCCATGCCTGCCTGCAACCGTCATGTCACCCCCAAGTAGCAGAGACGACTTCAGAGACCGACTTCCTGCCTTCAAATGGTGGTGTGGCTTACTCATTGTGTGACCCTGGACAAGTTACTTATCTTTTCTGCGCTTCAGTATCTCCATCTATTAAATGGGGATAATAGTACTCATTTCATAGGATTGTTATAAGAAATGAATGACACAATAGTTTGGGATAACAACTGGGACACAGTTGACACTGTATAAGTACTTGTTACATAAAACGGGCACCTAGAATTTGGGTTCAAACTGTTCTCCAAAGGAAGGAACCAAGGATTCGTAAATAATTATTTGTAAATATGTATTCGTAAATACATAAATAATTACGTATCTTGGGGCAGGGAAAATTAACGAGAAAGGCCCAGCCAGTTATTGTCAGAAGGCAGAAGGCATTCCGAGAGATTACGAGTAGTGCTGAAAGGACAAATCCCTGGCCAAGATGGGATAAATGTGGACATCAAAGGCAGTAACACAGGGACTTCCCTGGTAGCACAGTAGATGAGAACCCACCTGTCAGTGAAGGGGACAGGGGTTAAATCCCCGGTCCGGGAAGATTCCGCATGCCATGGAGCAACCAAAGCCCGTGCACAGCTACTGAGGCCACATGCTGCAGCTTCTGAAGCCCGTACGCCTAGAGCTTGTGCTCAGCAACAAGGTAAGCCACCACAATGAGAAGGCCATGCACGGCAACGAAGAGCAACCCTATTCTCTGCAACTAGAGAAAGCCCATGCTCAGCAAAGACCCAGAAGAGCCAAAAATAAATTTTTTTTTTAAAAAAAGGTCGTTAACAATACAAGAGTGCTAGATGTACTGTTTCTTCTATTAAACACAGGCAAACCTTGTCTTAGCACACCTGTCTTTCTGTGCTTCAGAGATACTGCACTTTTACAAACTGAAGGTTTGTGACAACCTCACATCAAGGAAGTCTATTGGTACCATCTTCCCAACAGCATTATTTCCATTATTTCTAAATTAAGATGCCTGTATGTGTACAGGACGTCACCCTGTGGCACACCTAGTAGACTACCAGAGAATGTAAACATAACTTTTATTTGCACTGGGAAACCAGAAAGTTCGTGTGACCCATTTTATTGCAGTATTTTTGTGATGATCTGGAACCAAGGCTATAGTATCTCCAAGGTGAAGGTGAAGTCGCCCAGTCGTGTCCGGCTCTTTGCGACCCCGTGGACTGTAGCCTACCAGGCTCCTCCGTCCAGGGGATTCTCCAGGCAAGAATACTGGAGTGGGTTGCCATTTCCTTCTCCAGAGGATCTTCCTGACCCAGGGATCAAACCCAGGTCTCCCGCATTGAAGGCAGACGCTTTAACCTCTGAGCCACGAAGGAAGCCTGTATTCCTTTAAGTAGAGAAAGGTGGATGTGGGGAACTTCCTAATACTGGTCCTAGCAAAGGTAGAGTAGACCAATAATAATTTTTTAAAAAAGGCGTTAGTGCACTCTATAACTGGGGGAAGAAAACTGAGAGGTGATGAAGTAGCTAAGTGTTTTACAAGGGGCACTAACTACAGACGTCACACCTCACCTCCTAGATGATACCCCTGGACGGCTTTGTTAATTGGAGTTGGGTAGTAATAAAGCACATGTAAGTTTCCAATGACGCACAGAGACCTGGCAAACATGAGGGTGACAGCCCAATGAAGCCAAGTTTGGAGAATAAAGCTTTCTGGTGGGGAGCACCATGCTGCAGGAAACCTAGAGCTTATACAGAAAGCACGGATCCAAAGCCTTATTGATGTAACAAATAGGCTTAGCCAGAAGACCAGTGGCTTGCAGTTGATAAATATGGGTGACCAAAACTCAACCAGCTGGTAACTAGATCCTGTCATTTCAGCTGATCAGACTATTTCTCCAGCTCTGATAAGGTTTCTGTAACTGTGAAATTGTACAATGGCATTATTATATCCCTTGGAAAGTGTCAAAATGGGCCTTGCTCTAACACTAAAAGTTATCAAAATATATGTTGCTCAAACCCCAGAAAGTAAACGAACAAGAACAATAAATGAAAACCCATGGCATTAATATTTTAGAATAGGTATAACTGTGTTGAAAAGTGAAAGTGAAAGTCACTCAGTCGTGTCTGACTCTGTGTGACCCTATGGACTGTACAGTCCATGGACTTCTCCAGGCCAGAATACGGCAGTGGTTAGCCTTTCCCTTCTCCAGGGGATCTTAACAACACAGGGATCAAACCCAGGTCTCCCGCATTGCAGTGGATTCTTTACCAGCTGAACCATAAGGGAAGCCCTGTTTCATAAACACTGGATCTTTGTATGCTGTTTACAGTGTTTGGAGTATTCAAAAGTCATTGTAGTTTACATTGCTCAAAAGATTTAAGTCTATAACCACGTTTAAGTAGATTAAAGAACTGTTTAAGAAACTGACTTTAGGATTTGATTTTGGATATAAGTTTAATAGTTTAAGCACTCAAGTCCCCATAGTAGAAGGTGCTTCTATGGGAGAACAAAAGCCTTTGGGCAGTAAAGACAATAAAAGTAGGTCACCAACAGAAGGTCCAGAGGGTGTAAACTGTATTCCTCCACATGAAAGGCTATTCAGAAATACAGCAGTCTACCTCTTGCACAACAGCCTGAGGGAAACAAAAGATAAGGCAACAACAGAAGAAAAACAGGAGAAAGAAATGCTACACAGAGGGTACGGGTTCTTCCATAGTTGGTCTCTTAAAAGTAGGACATGGGAATAATTGGAAATTAACCACAACAGACTCAAGGGTCAGTTCGTTGTATAAATGTAATCAGACATGTATAGCGTAACAGCAAATTCCTTCTCTTTCAGCTTTGCAATAAAATGAGTCTGAACTGATCAGGAATGCTAATATGCCTAGAGCAATTAAATGCCACATGAAGTTTTAGATATGAAAAAGGGCAAGTTGGAGCTGAGAATGTCTCGGAAGATTCCGCTGACCTGTTTCCCCCAAAGAAGGGGTTAAACCAAAACAGATCACCTCCTAATCCTCAGGTCTGCTCACCCTGGCAACTTCTCTCTTTACAAAACTAGTGCTTTTCTTTGGAGAGGCTGGAGAGTATTTTTTCTACAGCTCTCTCTCCTGCACCCCCCCTCCCACTCCACCACCGCCACCTAAGACAGGCACTCTAAGAGCATGGATTGCCAAGCACCATGTGCGGGAATTTCCACTGTCATCTCATTTCACCACCATGAATCGTGGGAGCTAAATATCATCTCCCTGGTTTTATAGATGGAGAAACTGGAGTTCCGAGGAAATGAGCAAACTGCAATTCTTCAGAGGAATTACATGTCCAGGCCTGCTGCCAAAGCCTGCATGCTCTCATTGTCCTGTCCTTTGGGTTCTCTGCCTCTTTCCTTATACTGGGGCTGCCTATCAACAGTTCTTTCTCAGATGAATTGCAAAGTCAAAAGCCTTGATTCTGAAACTAAAGTAAAAGCACTATAAATAAGCCCCTGGTCTAATTCTTCTTTGTTCATTCAATGAATATTTCTTACATAAAGGGCTGTAACGACCCCAGCCTGGATCTCAACAGCTACCTGTGCAACTTAAAAAACTATGCTATATCTGTACCAAGAAATGGCAGGAATATTCATTCTAAGCTGTCTACAGCCAGACACAGGGCAATGAGCTCTTCAAACCAGCCTACCCTTCAGCTTCAGGTCTGGAAAAGGGTGCCTAGCAACCGCCACCTGCCCTCAGATGACAGAGATCTCCTCCCCCCCTTCATGACCATTCTTGCCACGCTCTCTCTACATTCAATCAGGGCAGAGTGCAATGACTTTAAAACCAACCTCTGAAGCTATTAGGGCAACATTAATTAAGATCATTTTTTAAAGCCTGAGGCAGAAGAGAAATTAACCTTCCACTTATTTTAAAATATAGGAGAAAACTGTTGAGGACAAGCAGAGGACAACCTGCTCACTAATTAGCTTATGGTCACAAGCATGCATAGCTCACAGGTCACTTGGAGTTGAGTTGTGCTTATTTTTTATTTCATTTTTAAAAGCCTATTTGAAACGGCAAGAAAAACACATTTCTACTAACCAAGAGTTATTCATTATCTACATTCTGAATACACACACGGAGGGGAAAACCCCCAAGAATCCCACATAAGGGTGGGTAGGATGTCGACTGCACAAATATGCTGAGGAGCCAAGCTGTGTATGGTAGGAAGGACTGCATTCACCTGGAGGAATAGACTCCTCTTTAAAACTCATACATAGGTTCCACATAGCCAAGAACAGCTGAATCACTCATGAGGTCCATTTGCAAGATGAAAACATGGCGGGGGGGGGGGGTCTCTGTTCAAAAGTTATACAAATTTTAAGAAAGCAAGCATTTAGCCAAGCACAGGACTCTTCTCCATGTGTGAATTGCTCACTTATGAAGCAGGACCTGCATCTAGGCTAGTGATACCCTGATGACAATACACAACACAGAAGAAGAATCACTAGATGAACTTGTTTGTTTTACTTTTACCAAGCAAGGATAATTTAGAGCAAAACTTGAGAAACACCTTTTACTCTCACACTCCCAAAAGTGTGAAACCTCATGAAACAGGCCAATTTGGAAAAAAAAAAAAAAAAATTGTTTCTTGTTCTTACGCAAAAAACATTGCTTGGATGACGCAAGAAAAGAACAAAAAATTTAAGGTAATCACTGAAATAAAAACTTTCATTTTCAGTAGCGAAAAGCAAATACCACAAAAAGCTAAATTAGTACTCCAGAGAAGCAAGATTGGGCACCCCAAAACATCTCTGGCATTAGATTATTTTTGAGCTGAAAACAATCATGACCCAAAAGATTCAAGAAGAAACTTTGATCTCCTCCATAACTTCCCCTAACTAGATAGAGAGCTTGTTTCCAGAACAGAGCTATCACCAGATATTGGTGGACTAGGTGTTGGGGGTGGGAAGATTCTTAGAGATCAGAGTCCACTCTGTGTCCCATTGTCTCTGCAAGGCCCAGCAAACATTGACCAAATATTTGCTTTTCCATCTTCACAGCAACTGCCTTCCTCCATTTGGAAGTCTCAAGCCTCTACTCCCGACATCCTCTTTTGTCTTTAGCTGAAGACGGTTTCAAAGTGAGGTTTCACCCATTCTGATGAGTTATTCAGTTTCCCTAAATCTTCTCCATGTATACATGCTATTAAACTTTTGTTCAAGCTTATCCTGTTAATCTTTCTCATGTCAACTAAATTCTTAGACCAGCTAGAAGCACCCAGAAGGGCAGAGGAAAATTTCTTCCTTCTCTGCAGTACCATAAGCAATAGACAACCTTGAGACACTACCCCAGAACATAGGAATAATGAATAAAGAAACTAAAAGGATACAGGCTCACATACAAACGAAAGAGTCCTGGCAATCCACCCCTGGAATACAAGCTTTCTCAGTAAAGGAAAGTTGTTATTATAACACCACATTCTGCAAGGAGTCATAAATGTATTTTAATCATATATAAGACAGCAGACCCAACAGAGCAAAATCAGTAATAAAAAGTACAATCTAAGAAAATGTCTCAGAATATAAAAGCCCAGAGATTGAAACTGTGCTTTTGATCTGTGGTCTTGGAAAAGACTCTTAAGAGTCCCTTGGACTGCAAGGAGATCCAACCAGTCTATCCTAAAGGAAATCAGTCCTAAAGGAAATCCTAAAGGAAACCAGTACTGAATATTCATTGAAGGACTGATGCTGAAGCTAGAACTCCAATCATGTGGCCACCTGATGTGAAGAACTGATTCACTAGAAAAGACCCTGATGCTGGGAAAGATTGAAGGCAGGAGGAGAAGGGGATGACAGAGGATGAGATGGTTGGATGGTATCACTGACTTGATGGACAGGAGTTTGAGTAAGCTCCAGAGTTGGTGATGGACAGGGAAGCCTGGTGTGCTGCAGTTCATGGGATAGCAAAGAGTCGGACACAACTGAGCAACTGAACTGAAGATTGAAAATTGTGAGTGTTGATGGAAATCAAGACAAAATTCAAGCCACACTTTGTAGACTTCCTAAACGATACAAATATGGTCAACCATGCAAGTGTCCTTATAAGGGTGAGACAAGAGAAATTTGACACAGACACACGAGGAGGCAATGTGACCCTGGAAGCAGTGACTACAGTGATGCAACCACAGGCCAAGGAATGCCAGCAGCCACCTGAAGAAGCCGGAAGGGGCAGAGAATAGATTCTCTTTCACCTTCAGAGGGAGGGTGGCCCTGCCAATATCCAGATTTCAGGCTCCTGGTTCCAGAACTGTGGGGGAAAAAACTTCTACTGCTTTAAGTTACCCATTTGGTGCTTTTTTTTTTTTTTTTTTTCAATTTACTACACCCCTAGGAAACCAATGCTTTAGGCATTATCTAACAAAGACTTTCCATGTACAATAAAGTTCCAAGACATTGCTCCTCTGGCCCAAAAGTCTCAAGCTGGTAGAGGACACAGGGCTAACACACCTGATATGTATACTGGAGTAGACAACCGCCAAGCTAGAGTCCTCACCAGGAGGGGTTGGGATCTGTGGCCGGGTGCAGGAACTTTCAGCTAGCTGGCTTCATGGAGCTATCTCAGCTATTTTTTGACCTTTACAATAATGACTCCTTGATTTTAGGCAATGAAATTTCTTTGGAACTAACGGGGAGTATATTATACTGCCGCCAGGAAATGCCTCTTTGGTATAAGGATTATCTTGAGCTGGATTTTTTTTTTTTTTAAAGGAACAACAAACACCAGAGAAGCTCTGAAAACCTAGCAGAAGTTGACCTTCATAAGAGACATTTATGTGTATAAGGGAAATCTCTGTAAGGATGTCTCCCTCCTGGAACCAGGAAGAGGTAAATCTAACTTTCTAGAAACTTTTTATCAGTGGAGAAGGCAGCAACTCAACCCTATGCAACAACCCTACCCTTATTTACTGTGCTTTTCCGAGTGACCCTCTCCACGTCTTCTTTTATCTTTAAGGTGATAGCTTGGGCCATTTGGTTAGTTTTCTTAGGTATCTCCTACGTATATGTTAAGGGAATCATTGACTGAAACCACCAATAGTAACCACTTGCATGAGTTATCTTACAACAGGAAGTCCTGGTAAGGAATGCGGAACTAACACGCTACCACCAACTGAAAGAATTCAGGAAAGGTCAAAAGGACAGAGAAGACTCCAGTCCATATGTCCTCCCAACCTGCCAGAATCTTTCTCACTGGAATCCATCTTTGAAGAGCGATGCACATGCCACTGGGAAGGCCTCAGAGTCAAGAGTGATTGGCCAGAGACAACCTGGAAACTAGCCCTGTTACCATAAAACCTGAGAGTAAGAGCCACGTGGCAGAGCAGTTCTCCCGGGTTCCCTCACCCCACTGCTCTCCCCCGGGCACCCCTTCCCAGTAAAGTCTCCAGCTTTGTCAGCACATGTGTCTCCTCCGACAATTCATCTCAGAGTGTTAGACAAGAGCCCACTCTTGGGCCCTGGAAGGGAGCCTTCTTCTTGTAACATATACAGGAAATATGTGTATGTGTGTGCACACACTCAGTCACTCAGTCATGTCCGAGTTTTGCAACTGCCAGACTCCTCTGTCCATGGGATTTTAGAGGCAAGAATACTGGAGTGGGTTGCCATTTCCTTCTGTATCGGATCTTTCCAGCCCAGGGATCAAACCCATGTCTCACACTTTGGCAGGTGGATTCTTTACCGCTAAGCCAACCTGGGAACATTAGATAGGAAGTATACACGTGATAGGAAGTATACATGCAGTATACATGGAGAAGGCAATGGTACCCCACCCCAGTACTCTTGCCTGGAAAATCCCATGGACGGAGGAGCCTGGTAGGCTGCAGTCCATGGGGTCGCTAAGAGTTGGATATGACTGAGCGACTTCACTTTCGCTTTTCACTTTCATGCATTGGAGAAGGAAATGGCAACCCACTCCAGTGTTCTTGCCTGGAGAATCCCAGGGACGGGGGAGCCTCGTGGGCTGCCGTCTATGGGGTCGCACAGAGACGGATATGACTGAAGCGACTTAGCAGCAGTAGCAGCATACATGTGATTAATTTTCTCTTTAACTCCTGCAAATATGCCTTAGCATGGGAATGAGTGAGGGGGCAATGTCTCAGCCAAGAACCTAGAAGGGTAGACAGAAAATTATTTTTCCTCCCCAACAGGACCCCCTCAAATCATTACTGGGAGTTTTGCCTCACTTATGGGCTCAGGCTGGGAATACAGCAGTAAACAAAACAGACGCAGACCTTGCCCCAAAGGAGCTTACGATAAGAGTGGAGTATACATTAAAGAAACAATGACAAATAACTACTTACCAGGTTTCTTGTTTCCACGTTTGTTTAATCCTCACAAGCACCCTAAGACTAATCCCTGGCTCACAGATGTGGAAACTGTCCTTAAGTGTCAGCTAGAAACAGCTGATTTGGAACTCAGGCCAAGTGACTCCGGAGCCCGCTGCTCACAAGACAGTGTACTACTCAGCTCCTCCGGGCCTCCCTGACTTACTATTGGAAAACGGAGCCACCACTTGCTTATTTATCCTGTTTCTCAGGCCCCAAACTCTGGAGTCACCCTGAACTTCTCTTTTGCTCCCCAATAATATTACAAGCTGTAAACTACACTAGTTTGCCTAACTTTTAAATCCTGCTATTTAAAAATTCTTATTCTTTCAAAAGGGAACTTGCAGTTTAATAAGTTTCTTAATCAAAGATTAAATTCAAAAGCTGTTGGGGTTGGGGTTGGGGAGGGGGGGTTTTGTTGCTGTTGTTTTGCGTAAGATATTTCCAGGAAATGTGTATGTGATCTTGTATAAGTCATTTACTGACCTTGCTGCTGCTGCTGCTGCTAAGTCACTTCTGTCGTGTTGGTCTCTGTGCGACCCCATAGACGGCAGCCTACCAGGCTCCCCTGTCCCTGGGATTCTCCAGGCAAGAACACTGGAGTGGGTTGCCATTTCCTTCTCCAATGCATCAAAGTGAAAAGTGAAAGGGAAGTCACTCAGTCGTGTCCGACTCCTAGCGACCCCATGGACTGCAGCCCACTAGGCCTTACTTACTTAAACTGGCTCTTCAGAACTATTTCACAAGTGTTGGAGTCCTCCCTGTGTGCAAGCCCATTCAGCCCCTCATTTCCAGCTTCTCCCAGGCTCCTGCATTTGCTTACTAGGCCTTTGTACGTAACTTTCCACTTTCAGGGGATCCACTGGCTGATTCCCACTAATCACCACTCATCCTTCAGTCTCAGCTTTGACTGCAAGCTCCGTGAGGGATGGGACCAGGCTTCTCTTCTCTGCTGCATCCCCAACACCTGGCACATTACCTGGCACAGAGTAAGTGTCTAACAAACCTCAACTGAATCAACTTCCCGCCTCTAACACCCCAAGCCTCCCCTTATACCAGTACTAATCACTTGATAGCACAAATCACTATTTATCTCCTCTGCTAGATTAAATTCTTAGAGGCCTAGGTTTTATCTTGGTTACTATTTAATCCCAAAGTCTTCCACAGCACCTGGCAACATCTGTTGACTAACCTTATTAAACCTTTGAGTAACTCACTTGTTTTCAATAAAAAAGGAAAAGATGACATCTATCTCATAATATCCCTGTAAGCTTTAATGCCACAAAATGGTGATTATATTAAAGGACTCTAATTAAAACTTCAGATAATGTAGTGAAATCCACTTTATAATCTAGACAATTCATTCATTTCCCAGAGAATTATTTCTTCACGGTCCCAACTTACTGCCTGAGACACTAAGAAAATTTAGAATGTATATATCAACTATATTTCAATTAAATAAACACAATTAAGAAAAACAGTGAAAGAAAATCTAGAACCACTTTCATACCACAGGAAACCAACTGACTAATTTTCCAAATACTGACACAATTTGCAAAGAGGTACATTAGGAAGGATGGGCTACATTATGTTGTGGTCACAAAGGCTCCTTTGTCACAAACTACATGCCCTTTTCAGGATGGCTCCAAGTCTCCCCTCCAGGGAGGACAGAGCCTCCACGGTTTTGAGGGTCCCCAGTCTGCGAGGAAGGGAAGTGAGCAGCCATGTCCCAGGAGGAGAAGTGGAAAACACTAGTGAACACCATTAGCAAGCACCATGGGAGATTTGGCAGACATGTAAACATTCTATGAGAGTAGTAATTAACTTTCTCCCATTGGCATCCCAAAAGGTAACTCTGAATCAATATACACACTTAATTAATTTTTTTTTCCTTAATAAAACTAACAAGGCAGGAGACTTCCCTGGCAGTCCAACGGTTAAGACTCTGCACTCCCAATGCAGGGGGTACAGGTTTGATCCCTGGTCAGGGGACTAAGGTCCCACATGCTGCACAGCATGGCCAAAATTAAAAATAAAAACTAACAAGACAAATGTAGGTTATTCCAAATGATATGGCAATTCACCAAAAAAAAAAAAAAAAAAAAAAAAAAAAAACCACCATAATGTAATTGAACAAGAAGAGAACAAGCTATGTTCCCAGAAAACCTACACGACAGAATTTTATTAATACACCAGGGTAGCTCTGAAACTAAAGGCAGATTTGTTCCCCAGCTGTTCATAGGTATTGGCACAGTGAGGTCTCAGCATTATCCAACTGTTTCCACCTGGCACTGTCAAAAACCATTAGCTCGTGAGTGATACATGAGCAAGGACTACTTACTACGTCCTTTACAACTCCTATAATTTGCACTCACAGTTAAAACAAATCTATATTCAGACCCATGCACAGCACACAATACAGGCAGGCACAGTGAAGGGACGATCATGGCAGAGGGGACCATGAGAAGTGCTGGGAAGAGAGGCAAGGCTAAAGACGAATTCAAATCCCAAAGTCATACGGATAAAATGGCCAATGGAGATGGCAAAGAGAAGTGGGGAGAGGTCTGGAGAGCCTGGGAATAGCACTACTGAAAGGAGATTTGTGTGCAGAAAAGGGAGCAGAGTCAGAAAATCAGAAAAAGGACCAGAAGGAAGGAGTCTCCGGAAGTTAAGAGATATGAGAGTTCATGGACTAGACAGTAAGCAGCAGCAATGACTGCTTTGGTGAGACTGTGGAAGATAAACAAATTTAAGTAACCGCTTGAACCTGCAAAGTCACCGGGCAAGCATCTTCCCAAGGAGCACTGGTGTGGATGCCACATGTGGAGACGACTCACAGTGGCCAAGCGGCCTCCCGCTGTCACCGCTCTGTGCGCCCATATCTTCTCTCCTCTCCAGCCCCTCCACTGCCTGGCTGATTCCTTTAAGGGTCAGCTCCGGCCTCATTTCTGATGGGAAGCCTTTGCTGACATCCCTGTCCTGGGCACTGTGCTCCCCACAATGCCCTGTGTTGTTCAGTTAGACAGGTCTCCCACTAGACACCTTGCAAGAAGCGCCCTCTAACCTGTCTTTGTGCTCCTAGCACCCAAAGAGTTCTTGGCATCCAGCAGGCACTCCATGTGTGTTTCCATAAGGAAGGCAATAAAGAGCTTATGAAAAGAGAGCAACTGTGTATCCAGTAACTTGAAGGGGTTATATGGACTAGAAGATGGGATGTGCCGTTTGACCCAATAGCAATGACTCTGCACACCTTCACGCAAAGGGAGGAGATGCAAGATGCTGAGATCACAAATGGAGGAAATGGAAGGCAGGGCACATATGGGTGTATGTGGCAGGGAGATGGGGTGTTAACACTTTCAGCAAAATATCTGTCTATCTAAAATGGCAGAGAATAAGAACGATGGTGTTAGAGAGGTCCCAAAGTGGAAGAGGAGCTGGTATTGAACTAAGATCCAATGGAAGGTAAGACTCTCTGTCAACACAAAAAGAGGCAGGAATGGGATTGTTAGTTGGAGGGAAAAAGAAAAGGTCTGGAAAGGCACCATGCAGACTGGTAAGGAATCAATCATAAATGAGATGGTAACAGAAGCAATATAACCCCCTTTCCTTTAAATACCCAGTCACCCCACTCCCATCACCCCTTTCAACTTTCCCCTCAAATCTATCCTTCATTCCCAGTTGAAGACTCTTCTTGATCTACACAATTAGTGTCAGACCTAGACCATTATGATTGTGCAATTCAGTACTTCCTTAACTGTTAAGGAAAATGTTAATAAGTGCACTTACCAAAAAAGGTGAGTAAATGGATTTTATAGTCAGATATGTTTAGGAAGCAACATATATTCTCCGTCTGCTTGGGGTTTCAAAATTCTCCACAGCGAATTAAAAGCTCTAAGAAACCCTACCAAGAAAGCTACCTACTATTTCCCCTGCTAATCTGCGAACTCTTTGAAGATAGCGGAAGCTTTTTTAGAGCTTCACATTCAGTAGAGTATAATAAATATTAACTGACTGAAAACTGAACTAATATTTCCTGCCAACCTAGCTGAGATAATCTAAGTTTTACTCGAATCTGTTATGGCTTATTATAGTGGGCATTACTGATCATAGGTTGTTAAAATGATGTTTATTAAAGAAAAGAAACTATTTTTCTAATGTAACACAATCTAAACATTTTTTGTTTTGTTTTTGGTGTGTATCCCAAAACAGATTCTAAAAAGCTTAAATGCCATATGGTATGAAATGCAGCTAACTCACCCTTCAATTTATAAATAACTAAAGCATTACATTTAGGGAACAGAAAAACTAGTTTCCTAATAATACTGCAAAATTAGCTTTACAGATGAGGTAAAATCCTGCTTTGAGATATGGTAAAAAATAAATATATCCCAGGAAAGGACACGTAATTTAAGTTAAAAAACTAAGAGTATGTGTTTCTTGTGAGAAAAATTCGTGGTACATACTGTTTTGAAAGGTTTCCATTTAAACTAGAATAGCCCTACTACAGAAATGGATACTGAAGCAATTCTGTCAGGAACAAAGATACAGAAAGTAAATCAATCCTCTTAGAGTATCAAAAAGCACAATAGAAAGGAAGCTGAAGTAGGTAATGATCCAGCCACTCATCCCTAGCCACTTACCCTTGATGACCTTCAAAGAGCTATTGATGCTAGCAATTGGTCACTTGACATCTGAAATAAACCTACCACTGTACTTATCCTCCACTATAGAAAAAGGTAGCATATTCAACTCACAAAGAACCAATATTGACTAACTATTCTCAACACTGGGAAATTATGTCCTACAGGGACAAATTTTAAGTTGTCAGCTTCCCAGTGCTTTTAAAATATAATTTGATTTCCACGAGTTTTCAAAACCAAATCTTAGGCAAGATAACCATGTCCTTTACTCTTAGGTCAGAGCTGCTGACAAGAGTCGAGTGGTTACAGTGGCGGCAGGGCCACATACAAGTCCAAGATATTGATTTAAATTGCATCAAGCACAGCTGCTTTCCACAGCAATTTAACTGCCAAAGCAGACGACATTAACTTTGCACCAAGTGACAGCACGATTCTGAGAGCGCTGGTGATGTCCTCAGGTCACCCACCCTCGGGAAACTTGGGGCTAACCAGAGGGACTAACCTCAACACTGGCTGTGACCTGCATCCCTTTTTTTTTCTGGAAAGGATCAGTAGGTTTCATCCAATTTCATTTGTCAACTTTTCATTTACTCTATTCAGACATCTACACACTTTACAAATAATAGTTTGTAACTGAATCGTGCCTTTAAAAAGGACATCCCGGAGTGGAATAGGAACCAATTATGCTGAAATCACCACCACTATTAGTTTTATCTCACTGATGAAAATGTATCCTTCCAGACAAAAAATTCAAATCGAAACTTTTCTGAACAGATACAGTAACTGCATTAGCACTCTCGAAGAACTGGATGGGGGGAGCCTAAAAACTGAGTCTCTTTAATGCGGGATAAACTATTTGTTTAGAGAGCTTTTGTTTGTTCTAGAAACAATGTTACAGTCTGTGCTTGGTGCTCACCCCTCTGCTGCACAGGATGTAGGGATGAAAGGTGATGTCCAGGCAAGAAGTTTAGCCTCCATTCCACCATCCTAGGTTTACCAGGCTGTTAGATTCAGAAGTTTGACTCTTTCACTTCAGTCACTCAGTTGTGTCTGACTCTTTGCGACCCCATGGTCTGCAGCACACCGGGCTTCTCTGTCCTTCATCATCTCCCAGAGTTTACCCAAACTCATGTCCGTTAAGTCGCTGATGCCATCCAACCATCTCATTCTTTGTCGCTCCCTTCTTCTCCTGCCTTCAATCTTTCCCAGCATCTGGTCTTTTTGCAAGAGTTGGCTCTTTGCACCTGGGAGCCAAAGTATTGAAGCTTCAGCATCAGTCCTTCCAATGTATATTCAGGGTTGATTTTCTTTAGGATTGATTGGTTTGATCTCGCTGTCCAAGGGATTCTCAAGAGTCTTCTCTAGCACCACAACTCAAAAGCACCATTCTTTGGAGCTCAGTCTTCTTTAGGGTGCAATTCTCACATCCATACATGACTATAGCTTTGACTATACGGACCTTCATTAGCAAAGTGATGTCTCTGCTTTTTAATATGCTGTCTAGGTTTGTCATAGCTTTTCTTCCAAGAAGCACACATCTTTTAATTTCATGGTTGCAGTCACCATCTGCAGTGATTTTGGAGCCCAAGAAAATAAAGTCTGACACTGTTTACTCTTTTTCCCCATCTATTTGCCATAAAAAGTGACTGGACCAGATGCCATGATCTCAGTTTTTTGAATGCTGAGTTTTAAGCCAGCTTTTTCCACTCTCTTCTTTCACCTTCATCAATTAAATCACATGTAATTAGATTTTCAACTTAATACTGCCTCTGCTAACATGCAAATCAGCCAACAGAACCTCCAGAGATTTTATGATAATACAAACAAGATAAATGAAAAAGCATTAACTTTTATGAACTGTATATAAGTACCTTACAAGTCAGTAGAAATTAACTTATCAGTGCACAACCTCTGTTATGCTTCTTATTCCCTCAACACTTCAAAGCTTGAAAGGACTCAGGCAGTGTCTTAACTGAGAACTAAAAAGTGAACCAGCTTGTGAAGCCATGACCTGGGCAGAAGAGCCAGGGTGACCTCAAGCTGTTTCTTCAAGGTATGCAACACCCCCAGCATCATGCTATTCCTCCGTCAAACTAAGCTTAGGTTTTAATCTTTTCTTCCCAGCAAGAATGTGTGTCAGTCACTCAGTCCTGTCCAACTCTTTGCGACCCCATGAACTGTAGCCTGCCAGGCTCCTCTGTCCATAGGATTCTCCATGCAAGAATACTGGAGTGCGTAGCCATTCCCATCTCCAGGGGATCTTCCTGACCCAGGTATCAAACCCAGGTCTCCCACGTTGCAGGCAGATTCTTTACCACCTGAGCCACCAGGAAAAAAAAAATGTGAGCCTCTTAAAATCTCTGTATCTTTTGTGCTTAGCCCATGTGAAGCATACAGCAAATCTATGATAAATGGTACAAGGAAAACCAGTACAATCCACTACTAAATAATCCCAGAATTGCCATAAACCTAAACTGCTCAAAGATTTGTACTTTTAGGCCTAACCCTAGCAAATTCTGGCCCCTGTTGTTTTGTCTATTAAAGGTAGATAATCCTGACCACCCTCGATTGTCTAAGTCTTAAACAGCCCCAACAAATCACACATGGAGCAAAGTCCTCTACTGTCTGAAACAAAGGCCACAGACAGTGTGAAGAAGTGTCCTCCTGAATCAGTACAAACATTCATGTTGGAAGTGGAAGATCTACATTTCACTGGAACTTTCAAAAGTGCTCTATAGTTTTCTATTTGTAAAATACCGTTCAAAAAGACAGAAAGTTATGCTGTTTATTCTCCATATGGGCAGTTTTCAAAGTATGGTTGGAACCCCTGGGATCTCCAAGACCCTTGCAAGGGATACATGAGGTCAAAATTATTTTCATCATAATGCTATGATGTTTACTTCCCTTTTTCACTCTCATTCTCTAATGAATGTAAGTGGAGTTTACTCATGAGTGTGATAGTACAACCGGTTCAATCCCTGGGTCGGGAAGATTTCCTGGAAAAGGAAATGGCAACCCACTCCAGTATTCTTGCCTGGAGAATCCCATGGATAGAAAAGCCTGGCAGGCTATATAATCAATAGGGTCACAAAGAGCTGGAGACGACTGAGTCACAGAGCTGTCAGTCAAATGGACTTGCAAGTGTATAATGATGCCACTCTTCTTCGTAAATTGGGTTTTGTTCTGAAAAAAACAAATGGTATTTTTTATTTAAAATGTTTCCATGTTTATTTTTAACTGACTTCATAAATATTTGTAAAAATTTCTCAGTTTTGTTTCCCAATACAGTAAATATAACATATACATACAGGCATACTCCATTTTATTGTATTCGTTTTATTGTCTCAGAGATACTGACTTTTTAAAAACAAAAAAACAAATTGAAATGTAAACCCTGAATCAAGCAAATCTATCGGTGCCATTTTTCCTAACAGCATTTGCTCACTTCATATCTCTGCATCACATTTTGGTAATTCGTGCAATATTTCAATGTTTTTCATTATCGTTATATTAGCTATCATGATCTTTGATGTTACTACTGCAAAAAAAGATTACAACTCACAAATGGTTAGCATTTTTTAACAATAAAAAATTTTTTTAACCTAAGATGTGTCCATTTTTCTCAGACATAATTCTATATTATATTCTCAGTGGACTACAATATAGTGCAAACATAAACTTTATATGCATTGGGAAAGCCAAAAAATTTATGCAACTCATTTTATTGGTGATATTCACTTTATTGCAATGGTTTGGAACTAAGACCACATTATCTCTGAGATATGCCTGAGATATCCTACAAAAACACTATCTCTGAGTTATGCCTGAGATATCTCTGAGATAGCTGACAAAAACAAAAACTCTTTAGGATCAATTTGGGAACCAATACCAGTTTAGGAGTAGAACTGAATGAAACTAAATTTTAGTACGGAAATTTCTTTATTCTAACTGGTGTATACGTACAAAACTTTAAATAAGAAGATATTAGGTGGGGGTTGGACAGAGGAAATGGACCAATTACTTTATATGACTTTTGAGTTTTCATATCAAACAAAAAGTGTAAGGTTCAGCACAAATAATCCATAGGTGAACTAAATCATATTAGTAGATTGTGCTTAATTCAATAATGCTTTAGCTTGTGCACTGAGAAATGGTTAACGAATAGGAATCTTATGAATATATCAAATCCCTACCTCCATCTTCCAAAATAAACTATGAAGGAAAGAAAATGAAGGGAAAAAAAAAAAAAGCTGAGCAGATGAGAGAGCAGAGAAAGGATGGATAATGTTCAGAAACTTCAAGGGGCTTCCGAATTCAGTGTCCATGCAGACTTTCACTTCCAGCCACTCGTATACCAAGGAATCTACTTTTTCTAGAAGAATCTGTCCTCACTGCTTACCTCTGGCTAAGAGTCAGAGAGCTAGATGTATTTTTCCTGTTTCCTCACAGGGTGGTCCTGACGCAGGGAATGCAATGCAATGCCTCCAATAGACACTTACTAATGTTCAGAGATTCAGGTCTGAAATTTGTAAATACTGTGATAACTGTTATACTCCCAGGTGTTGCGCTCATAATTTGAAATCAGCCTACAGAACAAAGGTGATCTTTGCTTCACTTGACATTAAAAGAACTCTACTGATTATGTCCCCACTATTTCTGGTCTTTATATTTGAGCATTAATGTGTACAACTCTGTATTAAGTATTAAAGAAATTAAAATGTTGATGCCCATGCCCTCAAGATTATTCATGAAAAGTTAAACAGTTAAAAATAAGAGCTGTTATCATTTATCCATCACATGCATGACAGCCAATGAGTGCCTTAACTCTGGAGACAGGCTAAAGCATTGAGCAGTGCTTCAGAGTGGGGTTTTAAACTAGTCCTTAAGGGTCACTTTTCTAAACCTCGTAATTTAATCCTAAATCTGAAGAAGAAGTCTGGATCAACAGAAACATTACTTTGGTAAAGCACTTTAAAATAAAGGACATAAATGACATTTCAGCATCACTGAAATGACAATGAACAATGAAGCAACGGTCACACTGAACGCTGATATTTTCACACTACTGAAGTCACTAGGAATACTGGAGAAGTCCAATTTGAACACTTTCCCCAGAAGAAAATGCCACTTTTAAAAGTATGGTTTAACAAAGTTTTAGCTATAAGGCTATTCATTCCAGGACTGTTTTAGTAGTTTAAAAAAAAAAAAAAAAACTGGCTATCACCCAAGAAAAATGTATGTTAAAATCATAAATGGGATACAATGTAACTGTTAAAAACAACAGAGTACAATATTTATTGACATGAGGAGATAGTCACTCCAGTAACTCCAAGTCAAATGAAAAAACTACTACTCAGTATGTAGAATTACCCCATTTTGTAAACAAATACAAATGAGATACAAATTACCAGTTAAGATAATTATAAGTGATAGAATTTATAAGTAATGTTTATGTTTTTCATAGTACTTAAGACTTTGAAAGTGCCTACAATGAACACCTATCAATTCTGCAATAAGAGAAAAAAGTGTATCATTATAAAAATATTAATCTATGTTCCTGACTGATGAATGCCTTTCACCACCTTGGCAGGTCAGAAGCCATCTAAAGATGTTTTTAAGTTCTTCTCACCCACAGTCAGGGGATGATAGAAACTGTTTCAAGATCAACTTTCGCCCAAGGGTCAAAATTCTGTTAGAAAATAAAAATATTCTCAGCAGGAGTTTAATTAAATTTACAGCTGACAAGCATCAGACTTTTCAGGTAACTTGCAGCACTTTGTGAGCCAAGAAAATAAAACTATTAAAACATCGTTTTTCAACAAGGAAAAGGACGTTGGAGACTTTGAAGTAATGTGCTACACATGTGAATCCCAAACAAAATAATCTCAACATGAATATGAGCTGAAAACCCAGAGGTACAAAAGCCAAGCCTGTCAGCAGAGTTCCAGTGTGGTCCAGGCTTCTTAAGAATCAGGGAAGGGGGCACTTTCCTGGCGGTCCAGGGGTTAAGACTTCACCTTCTAATGCAGGGGGTGTGGGCTCAGTTCCTGGTCAGGGAACCAAGATTCCACATGCCTAATGGCCAAAACACCAAAACATAAAACAAGCAATATTGAAACAAATTCAATAAAGACTTCAAAAAATTGTCCACATTAAAAAAATAAAAATCATCAGGGAAGGAAGCAGTAAGAGACATAAGCTATTTTACATTGAAGAGGAAAAAGCTAATGAAAAATAGGTTGTGGACAGTAAGGACTCATACAGTAATAAAACAATGGTTAATCCTTTGAGTTTGACTTAAATGCTAGCAGTTCATTGCAATCATCACCACACCCACCCTTCCTACTGATTAGAAAATATTGCACCTGGTTAAAAAAATGTTAAGGGGCAGCAATACTTATTTTATACAGTTTGCTGGGTAAAATCTTCCACGAGGGATCCATCCAAGAAAATAAATAAAAGGGTCTGTAATAGCGAGAAGGTGGGAACCAAGACTAGAAGGAACCTTCAGCGGCCCCCAGAGACCAATGACACCCCTTGGTGCCCCAGAGGATGGCAAGGCAGAGGGCAGGGCTTCAGATGGTATGCGAGGTGGGAACGGGACAGCGTGGCCAAGTGGCACTGTCAGTACCGACCTGATGACCGGAGGCACTGAGAGAGGAGGCGGGGCAGGGGTTCAACAATAGGCCCCTGCAATCCCCATCTGAGCACCTAGATAGTTTAAAAAATAAACACCAGCTGCTATAGTCGGAGTTGCCAATTCTACTTTTCTTCCCATTTGCTGCTGCACTGAATCACCAGCCCAACTCGACACCTGGTTCTAACAACCAGGCAGCATGGCCCCATTATTAATAATCACAGGGCAGGGTGCCAAGAGCCCATCTAATCAGGCTCTTTGGCTCTGTTCTAAACCCTACTTTACAGGGTAAAAGCTGTCCTAAAGGGCTGAAAAAATTGCTCATTTTTTCCAAACATATATTTTAGAGTTCATTCTCACAGGCTATTTATTTGCAACAAAATGCTGTGGCTATTTCCTCTTATAGAAACAAAAAAGAAAAAAACAACGGGCTCCCCTGGTGGTTCAGGGGTTAAGACTCAGTGCTTGCACAGCAGGGAGGCTAGGTTTGATCCCTAGTCAGGGAACTAAGATCCTGAAAGTGGTGTGCTGAGGCCCCAAACCAACAATAACAAAACAAAACTCCCCGCTTAATAGTTCTTTCTGTAGTAATACCGATTTGCTTCCCTCCATCCCCTCACATCTTCCTATGAGCTATTCATATTTCTCATACCTAAAAATCTGTTTCCTGCTAAGCATTTATTTTCTTTTATTTTTGCCAGTTTTGTGTTCTAAATATAACTTGTCAATGTTTGCCTTTTCAAAAAGGCAAAGAATGATTATTTAGTACATTGTGGCAGACTACTTAAATATAGTCTTTCAACAATGCACAGCACTTTCATTTAAAAAATCAATGTTTCACCTGAGATATTTTCCTCCTCCTATGCTCATATGAAAAAGGCTACCTGGTAGAGACGCACCAGTTTTCAATAGCTTAAATGTCTATTTGTCAACTCTCTGAAAGGGCTACAGAGTGCACCTTGGCAAATAATCGAACTCTTTGCTGGCCCTAGAGCCCTGCAACATTCATTACACGGCCCAGCCAGCTAGCATGGCGCCATGAGACCTGACTAGTCCAAGACGCCAAGGCCCGAATTCCCCAAGATGGCCCTGCAGGAGCCTACGCAGCTGGCCTTGCTGACCCCCAACGTTCACTAACTTGAAACATTCCATTCAAACTTGATTGTGCTTAAGTAAAAACTAAGAACTTTAGGTAACAGAACTCCCAATGTATGCCCATGCTCAGTCATGTCTGACTCTTTGCCACCCGATGGACTCCAGCCCGCAAGGCTCCTCTGTCCGTGGAATTCTCCAGGCAAGAATACTGGAGTGGGTGGCTATGCCCTTCTCCGGGGGAACTGAACCTGCATCTCCTGCACAGGTGGCTCTGTGGTAAAGAATCTGCCTGCCAGTGCAGCACACCTGGGTTTGATCCCGGAGTCGCGAAGACCCTCTGGGGAAGGGAATGGCTACCCACTCCAGTATTCCTGCCTGGAGAATACCATGGACAGAGGAGCCTGGTGGGCTACAGTTCATGGGGCAGCAAAGTGTGGGACAAAACTGAGCACAACAGTACTCCCAAAATAAATGTTAAAAGGGACTGTCTCATCAAACCTGACTTAGGATTTGAGCCCCAGTATTCAAAATTTGTTTATTTCCTCATGTTTAAGTAGCTGTTAATAGTAAAACACATAATCTATTTATTCACTTTAGAAAAACACCACTAGGTAAAATGAACAGACTTTCATGAACTAAGAGAAAGAACTATTAAGTGGTTTTAAGACTTACAGGGTCTCCAGAAACAATAAAATGAGGTGGGGGGGGGGCGACTAATTGAAGTTAGGAAACGATGGTAATTTTGAAAATGTCTGGACTTTTTAACATAGGAAATGCACATATATTATGAAAGTTAATTTTTTAAAGTGTATTATACTCAACAGAACTATTTTTAAAAACTTTGAAACTTATCCTTTCATATAAAATTTGATGTGCTAATTAATATGTCCTTATGGAATTTTAAGTCACCTAGAGATTAGAGGTTGTTTCCTCTGAATAATAAAATATATTATACTTTCTTCTGTGGCATTTTATTTATGAGAATATGATGTCCATAAGTGAATAATTTCACACAATGAATGGTCAGGTTCAATGATTCAGCTATGGTCTCTAGGATCATGGGACTGCATGAGATTCTAAAGTAACATAAGTTCTCTCTGGGGCTCATTCTCCTTTTATTAAAATGGATAACAAGTGCTTATATTTAAATATACATGGCAGGGACTATATGGGGCTTCCCTGATGGCTCAGCAAGTAAGGAATCTGCTTGCAGTGCAGGAGACTCGGGTTTGATCCTAGGTTGGGAAGATCCCCTGAAAGAGGCAATGGCAACCCACTCCAGGATTCTTGCCTAGAAAATTTTAGAAAATTTCATGGATAGAGGAGCCTGGCAGGCTACACTCCATGGGGTCATACAGACCTCTACAAATGCAACTTAGTAGTAATATTTTTTCTCACAAATAACATAGAAAGAAAACATTTAAATTTTACAGTCATTCAGAAAAAAACTAAGTCAGAAATAGCATAACAAAGAAAGCACTATGGATTCACATTCCACACCAGAAAGAGAGCAATTAAGCAGGTACTTTAATTTCCCTAAGCCTGCTAGTGGATTACATCTACTTCAGAAGTAAGGTAAACATAGCTCAATGGAGTCTTTCTTATTCAGAAGCACTTTTCAGGCAACAGATTCTGAAATCTTTTCTGAACAGCGTGCTCCTCAGTTAATATTCACCTGCCTGGCTACCAGCTGAAAAGAGAGGTGACTCAAGTTTTAAACCAATTTTTCCTATTGATTTAATTGAACACGAGCACATCAAAGAGATGTGTCTTCTATTTCTGCTTTTCAATTTGACCCCATGTAAAACTCTCTTTTGCGTGAGTATTAAATTATGGGAAGTGTATGGATTAAGTGAGCATTTTTGCAGGACGCCAACGCAGAAGTTCAGTCTGGGGTTCCTCCACCTCACATGGATGAGGACCTGATGGTTTGGTGGTTTTCTCCACTGAGAAAGTCAAAGCTACTCAAACCTATCTTTTAATTTACTGTGGAAAATAACTTAATAGCATGAATCAAAGCCACTGGACTAAAGGAGATATACACTTAAAGATAACAAGAATGGGACTTCCCTGGTGGTACAGTGGATAAGAACCTGCCTGCCAACACAGGTGACTCGAGTTCTATCCCTGGTCTGGGAAGATTCCACATGCCTTGGAGCAACCAAAGCCCACGAACCACAATTACTGAGCCCACACTCTAGGGCCTGTAAGCAACAACTACTGAGCCTGCGGGCCCCAACTATGAAGCCGCCGGCCGGAGAGCCTCTGAGATCCAACTGCTGAGCCTGGGTGCTGCAACTCCTGAAGCCCATGCACCATAGAGCCTGTGCTCCGCAACAAGAGATGCTACTGCAATGAGAAGCCCCTGCTCACCACAACTAGAGAAAGCCATGTGCACCAGCCAAAACAAATAAAGAATTTATATATATATATATATATGTAAAGAATGGACTGATGGATAGACAAATGATTAAGCAAATATAGCAAAATGGGTATTTTGGAATCTAGATGTGGGCATATGTGTGCTAAGCATACAATGGTTTCAAGTTTTCCAGATGTTTGAAAATTTTCATAACAATGCTGGAGGAAAATTATTCAAAATTAAAATCACCGTGAAGGAGACAGCAGGCCCCATGGGAAAAACCTCAGTCTGGAAGGGAAGACTGGTTCTCAGCCTAACCCCAGGAACTCACAAAGTGTAAGACTGGAAAGGACCTTGGGAATCCTCCAGAACAAGTAAAATACACGGTTTTGAGTCTGTGAAAAATGAGAAAAATAGGAGCATAACATTTCCAAGGAAACTAAAAACTTTTTTTTCTCTCAGAGAGTGTATGTCTCTGCCTTTCTGCTTCAAAATATCCTTTATTTCACAAAAGGTTAGTATAGTAGATAAGAAATTTGGCTTTTTATGTCCTCACTTAGCAGTCAAATCTGGTCACCCCTGATTTCTGATCAATGTCCTCATCTCCCGTCTTGACCTTCAGCAAGAATCCCCCTACCCTTGATGTTTCCTCTTAGTAATTTTCCATCCACTGACCTCATTGCTCCATTCTTTGGTTATAAATTTCCAGCTGTCTTTACTGTCCTGGGAGTTTAATCTTATCTCTCTCCCCATTACAATGTCCCTACTGCCAACAGTTTTGAATAAAGTCTTTCTTACCATTTTAAGTGCCAGGATAATTTCTTCCTTGATCATACCTTTGTATAGGTATGTATATAGGTCTTGGGACCTTCAGGCACAGAGAACTTGGCACCTAATCATAATACTTGCTGAAAGGAAAAATTTGCTTCCCTAGTGTGACCTTAATGCTCCAAATACTGAGGTTTGAAATTTCCCAGAAGCATTAAGACGTTCAAAACAAAACAAACAACTTCACTCACTCCCCAGTTTTCGTCTCTTATAATCTTAATACATGATTTCATTTCAACTTAATTTCAAAGAATAACTCTAAAGGGGAAAAGACTATGCCATAAACTTCTCTTCAGGATGATGACTATGTCATAATTATGGACCCAGCATAGGAATGCAATGATTTTATTGACTCGATGAGAAAAATAAAGGAAGCAGCTGAATGTTATTTATTTCCTGAGGGAAAATCTCATAAATTCAAGGGAAAAATTATCAGTCATCTGTTAAAATTAGGCAAATCAGAGAAAATCATAAAGACACTTAATTCTTAAATTAACTTATTTTTTAAATGTTTTAATTAAGAAAACAATTCCATTTACAATTGCATCAAAAAAATACCTAAGAATAAATTTAACTACAGATGTGGAAGACCCATATACTAAGAACTATAAGACACTAAAAAACTAAGTTGAAGAAAATACAAGTTGATGAAAAGATATTCTATAAGTTGAAAGAATTTTGTTAAAATGTCCACACTACCCAAAGCAATCTACAGATTCAATGCAATTCCTATAAAAATTACAACGGCATCTTTCACAGAAATAGAACAAACCATCCTAAAATTTGTACAGAACCACAAAAGACCTCAAATAACCAAGAAATCTTGAACAAGCACAGAACTGGAGGCATCACACTTCCAAATTTAAAACTAAGGTGATAGTAACACAAACACTAGGGTATTGGCATGAAAACAGACACACAGATCAATGGAACAGAGTGGAGAGTCCAGAAACAGACTCACAACTCTATGGTTAATTAGTTTAGGACAAAACAACCAAGAATATGCCATGGGGAAAGGTCAGCCTCTTCAGTAACTGGTCTTGGGGGAAATGGACAACACAGGTGAAAGAAAAAGGTTACTATCTTACATCATATATGAATTAACATAAGATGGGTTAAAGACTTGAATGTAAGAATTGAAAATTCCTAGAAGAAAACATAGGCACTAATCTCCTTGACACTGATCTTGGTAATGATTTTTTTGGATTTGACACCAAAAGCGAAAGTAACAAAAGTAAAAATAAACAAAACAGGCTACATCAAACTCAAAACTTCTGCACAACAAAGGAAGCCATTACTAAGATAAAAAATCTATTGAATGGGAGAAAATATTTGCAAATCATATATCTGAAAAGGAGTTTCTATCCAAAATATATAAAGAACTCATACAACTCAATAGCAAAACAAAACAAAAAAAACCCCAAATCCTCAATTTTTAAAATAAGCAGAAGATACATTTTGCCAAAGATATACACATGGCCAACAGGTCCATGAGCAAATGTTCAGTATCACTCATCATGAGTGAAACGCAAGTCAAGACCACAATAAAATACCATCTCACGCCTCTGAGGATGGCTATTACCAAAAAAAATGAGAAATAACAAGTGCTGATAATGATGTGGAAAAAAGGGGACGTTTGTGCACTATTCATGGGAAGGTAAATTATCGAAACCAATGTGGAAAACAATAGAGAGGTCTCTCAAAAAATTAAAAATAGAACTATTATATGATCTAGCAACTTCACTTGTAGGTATTTATCTGAAGGAAACAAAATGCTAACTCAAAAAGGTATCTGCATTTCCAAGTTCATTGCACCATTATTTATAGCAGCCAAGAAACAACCTAAGTGTCAACTGATAGATGAATGAATAAAGAAAA
Source organism: Capra hircus (assembly GCF_001704415.2). Taxonomy (NCBI): domain Eukaryota; kingdom Metazoa; phylum Chordata; class Mammalia; order Artiodactyla; family Bovidae; genus Capra; species Capra hircus. Next base: position 49,946,495 of record NC_030812.1, on the reverse strand, counting down.
TATGATATATATAAAAGATATATATATTTTAAAAGGAATATTACTCAGTCATCCTACCATTTGTGACAACATGAATGGACCTTAGTGCCTTATATTAAATGGAATAATTCAGAGAAAGACAAACACCATATGATCTCACTAATACTTAGAATCTTAGAAGAAACAACCAAACTCACAGAGAACAGACTGACGGCTGCCACAGACAGGGCCTGAAATGAAAGTGGTTCAAAGTGCACAAACTTCCAGTTATAAAATAAGTCCTGGGAATGTAATGCACAGCATGGTGACTATAGTCAATAACATTGTACTGTATATTTTAAAGCTACTAAAAGTTTGCACTTCAAGAAAAAAATTGTATCTGTGAGTTGGTGATGGGTGTTGACTATCTCACAATGGCCGAAACAACGGGTGATCATGTCACAGTACATGCAGGTACTGAATCATTATGTTGTACATTTGAAGTCAGTATATGTCAATTATATGTTAATTTTTTAAACTGTCTAGAATAACACATTTTTAGAAGTCAATTCTATTATGTAGTCAGCTTTAAATTATCAGCCAATATTGATGTAACTGGGCTTCCCCGGAGGCTCACACAGTAAAGAGCCTGCCTGCAATGCGGGAGACCCGGTTTGATCCCTGGGTTGGGAAAGATCCCCTGGAGGAGGGCATGGCAGTCAACTTCAGTATTCTTGCCTGGAGAATGCCCATGCACAGAGCAGACTTGAGGGCTATGGCCCATGGGGTCACAAAGAGCAGGACATGACTGACCCACTACGCATAGCACACTGATGTAACTGTAACAAGGAAGCACTGTGCGGTGGAGCAAAATCAGAGATGATGTCTATCTAACTGGGGCTGAAACACAGGACAAACACAATATCTCACAAGAATTAAATCTTCTGTCTGGAGCATTACTAGTCATTGATGAAGTGGAGCCATTTTTCTAAGAAAAGGAATAGCCCAGGAGCTCCACCCCAGAGGGAATGACTTCATTATAATCTGAAAAATGGAAGAGAGCTTAGCCACCTGCTTTAAAGTAGGAAATTAACACTTTCTGCAGGTTAGTGGAAAGGTAGGTGAAATATTTTAGACTACTTTGCACTGGTCTTCAGAAAACTGCTAAGGAGAGCTCTGTTAAGTGAATCTCCTCCCCCGCAAATAGTACACCTCATTCATTTCCCCCCCTTATCCAACAAGAAGTAGAGAACCTCAAGTTTCTTCAGTTACAAGTCAAAGAGGAAGTTCCCAGGGAGGAGCTCTGCTACCAGGTATAAGAGGGGTGGGTGTAGTGGAGGTCAGAAGGGAAAAACAAAGGCCAGGGGATTTCTGAGCTTCGGGGCCAGGGAGAAATAGTGGTTTCTCTGTCATCACCACTACACAGCCAACTAATGTCATTTATGTGTAATTGCTAATTAGGGCCAGTGACGTAGGAGATGGAACAGCCTACAGATTCCAAACTAAATCCAAATATTTGTGGGCTGTTTGCTGGATTTAAATAAGGTTATTTCATTAACATTTTCACTACCTTCATGAGACAAAAAGAACTTGTATAATGTACATGTAACAGAAGCTCTCAAAGTAGCTTTCTTTAAATACCCATGTCTGGGGCAGTTTTGTAAGAAAAATAATTGGGAAAAAATTGCATAGTTACAGCTATAATCTAAGTAAAATGATGCTATAACTATGATTTATTCTTCCTGTACAAGCAGAGAAACCTATCGCTGATAAAACTTGAATATGATGGTTTCATAGAGCACTGCACATTCTCTGGCATTATCTACTGCTGTAGTTTTAGGCACAAACTCCACATTCACTTGGATCTCTATGTCCAACTGACCATCAGTGGGAAAGAGGCTGGGCAAACAGATCAAAGGGAAGGAAAGTCAAAAAGCAGTCCTAACCCATTAAAACATGGAACCCATTTCCAAGTGCTTGTAGCACTTGGGTAGTATTTAAACTTATGGAGAAAGAAAGGCAGCAGCTGCCCTATGAGGTCTCTGGGTCATACCATTGCTTCCCGTGGTTCTCTCCGAGCTGGTCTAACAGGCTAAGTCTGTAATTTAATACCAAACTAAAAAATAAAACTTGCTAATCCATGTTTTCGTAAAGATTTTAACTCGGTGGTTATTGTCTGTAACTGTAATGTTTTAGAGCCTAGCAGACAGCCCTGAAACAAATGGCTAAACTTTTCAACCACAATAGGAGGCTTTCTGAGGAGCCAGGAAATTCCATGTAGCACAATGCCAATAAATACTGAATAAAAGAGGGTTTTCTGTTTCCAGATCCTCAAATCTTACAGGGGTCACATAGGCTAATTCGCTAGTTCTATAACCTAAAGAGGGGCTTCCTTGGTGGCTCAGCAGTAAAGAATCTGCCTGCCATGCAGGAAATGCAGGTACAGTCCCTGGGTTGGGAAGATCCCCTGGAGAAGGAAATGGCAACTCACTCCACTATTCTTGCCTGGGAAATCCCAAGGACAGAGGAGTTTGGTGGGCTACAGTCCATGGGGCTTCATGAAGTTGCACACAACTTAGCGACTAAACAACAGCATAACCTATAGAGCAACTCCTTTTGAAAAGGATTAATAGTAAACTGCAAAAAACTAGACCATTTCTTTTATTATTTTTCTACCATACAAAAGTTCAACACTAGAGTTCAACTCTCCTCTAACTCCTCAGTTACCACGTGATGTCAATTCCTCCTCCTCAGGAAGGCTTACAAAGTAGCTCACTTTCTAGAAAGGTAAGCAAACCACCTGTGATTCAGGCTGCGACTCACACCCCTCTGATCCCCACTCTGAGCAATCTTCTTACCAATTCTCTCTCTCTGGTACCTTCTAAAACAAAGATAATCCCTCCTTTCAGTAGATCCTCAGCAGTATTACTGGCAGCCACCTCTGACCATAACCACAGTTCCTACTTGTCTTTCTCTCCCCTTCTCTATTTCAACCATTTTGATCATTCGGGATGTATTGTCGCAGGAGGACAAAGTACAATTCAAGGTTTGAGGAAGTAGTTCGTCACAAGGGAAGTGGCAAGACAATGTCAGTGGTTAATCCGGGATACGGATGGATGTGCCATAGTGTAACACACTGGAGGGAGGTAGTTTGGGATTCCTTGGTGGCTCAGATGGTTAAGAATCTGCCTGCAATGCAGGAGACCTGGGTTAGATTTCTGGGTTGGGAAGATCCCCTGGAGAAGGGAATGGCAATCCACTCCAGTATCTTTGCCTGGAAAATTCCATGGACAGAGGAATCTGGTGGGCTACAGTCCATGGAGCAGGGAGGTAGTTTGGTATTATGGGCTCTGCAGTCAAACCGCCTAAGTGCAAATACAGGCTCTGTTAAGGTGGTAAGACTCTGGACAAGCTGCTTAACCATTCAGTGTGTCTGTATCCTTATCTATAAGACGCAAATGTTAGTACCTACCTCACAGGATTGTTGTGAGAATCAAAGGATACGATACAAACCTGGAAACAGTACAATCACTAAACAGTAAGCATTATGCTAGTTACTTTTGAATGTATAGTACGTATACATTCACGAAATGTATAGTACGTTCTTTTGAAATGTATAGTATGTATTCATTTCATGAATGTATACATACTATACATTTCAAAAAAATGAGGTAATTCTATATTATTTTCTTGGAATAAAGTCCATGACATAGTCTTTTGTGAAACTACAGAATAACATGCTTAGCTTGAGTCTATTTGAGAAAGGAAAAAGAGGAGCAGGATATTTATTTATAGGTGTCTCCAATTAAGTCTACAAAGGCAGATACCACTACTCAAACACAGAATTGTCTGGGTAGATGGCGGTGGGGGGTCGCTTACATCTGTATACAGGTCTTTGCTTGAATTCACAAGTATATATTAATTTCATAACTAGCTTTAAAAACTAAACATTTTACGGTGGCCTTTCTAACCTTCCAATTGAACCTCCCTTATGTTCTTAGTCAAGGAAAAGATTAGCTTCTTTGAGATAAGGAAACTGAGGCCCAGGTAGGAGGAGGTACAACTCCTCCCACGGGTCTCATTTCAGATCCCTAGTCTGTATAGCCCTTTGCACATCATCTGCTTGCCACAGTTTTCAAACTGATCGTTTTTTTCCCCCTTCCCCTTCCTTCTTGCTATCTGAGGTACTCCTTTAACTGTGTTCAAGTAGCTTCCACATTGTGTTTTAACATCTTTCTTCCTAACTCTCATAACTTTCTCACCACTTGCCTGCTTATCTCTCTGCCCTTCAGACCTAAGTGCCATGGCTCTGGTGAACCCACCGGAGTGACAATGGGTCCCTACCCATTCTGACAGGCACAGAGCCCCTTTTACAGAACTGTAGAACAAACTTTGCTCCGAGCTGATTTTTGCCTTGCAAAAGTCCAAATGATCTTCCAAGCAAGATGGAGGGTATGGCGGAGTCCGAGGTGGTATTTTAGTCAGGAAATAGTACTTGCTGCTTTGGAAGGCACTTTTCAACCACACAAGTGTTTTCGCTTTAGTTTTCTCCTGAAAGGTACAATAATTTTTTGTACCTCCCTCACCCCAACGCTCTCTACCACGCCTGCCTTTTATTATGCGTTAATTTTTTTTATTGTTTTAGCACTCATCACTCTTACCTGTTTAATATTTTTCACCCTCTAGTCACACACCGCCATTTATGCATATTTTTTATTTCAGCACGTGGGGAAACAACTGTATGATGAAAGGGGAAAGAAAACAGAATTCGGAGTTCTCGGAAGAGCGTCTTGCAAACTGTCACCCCGGAACCCGGAGCATCAGGGATCATGCCTGCTCGGGGCTATCCGGGCCACCAGAACAGGGTCAGCATCAAAGCGCCCGGCTTCGGGAGAGCCGATTGGTGCCCGGATGAACCAATCAGCGGGCGAGGCCGTGCACCGGCGTGGGAGGGCCAAGATTATAGAGCGGGTGGAGTTAAAGGAAAAGGGGCAGGTGTGCCAGGCAAGGTTTCGCGTGCACTTTTGCACCCACCGAGTCATTATTAATCCCGAAACTCTGGTCTCCTAAATTCTACCTTCCGAATTTCCCAGTTTTATGACGCTGTATAGGGGAAATAAACAGTCCATGTCCTACCATTCATAAGACGCTCAATGGAACAGCTGTAGAGTTGGGGGTGGGGAGGCTATTAGAATCCTTCCTCTCTCCTTTCCCAGTTCCACTCCAGGTCATCAACGTAACTCAGTCGGTTCTTGAAATAGTAAATCACTCAACCTCTCACTTAATCGCCAAAGCTGATTACCAAAATGCTATCATTAGACACCTGGAAGAAGCTGCCCCCTCCCCAAGGACTGGGGGAAACAGTATTGGCAGTCACTAAAGGCACAGGGTTTTCCCACCCACAAAAAGAGAAGCCAAGGAGCTCTTAGGCTAAAGTCTGAGAAACAGAGACCTTCTGAGCTGTGCAACCCAGCGCCGGACCGCGGCCGCCGGGACAACCGCCCCCAAAGCCCCAACCCCGAGCGCAGCGACACTTTCTCCAAGCTCTACCCCACAAACTTCACGCGGAGGCACAAAGATTTGGGGGGATGGGCGCACAGACACCAGATTTCCCTGCTGTGTTTCAAACTTCAGCAGGGCTGTTCCACACACTTTCTTCCAAGTGACACAGCCCTCAGATTCACAGCGGCGTCCAGCCTTAGCTTTCCCACGGTCCAGCGCTGCCACCCACCACCCATCTACCACCCAAACCCGGGCTGGAGACGCCGCGTCCTTGGGGCTGGGGGAGAAGGTAGGAGAAGAGAGGAATGGCCAGCATAAGTTAAGAGGTGCCCTCCGCGGCCTGGACGCCGGCAGCCAGCGGAGAGCCCTGGGGCCAAGGAACGAGGAGAGAGGAGAGCTGGAACCGTGCGGGGAAGGGCCGCGGAGAGAAGGCGCGCCGCCGGTGTCGCTGCACTCACTCTGCGTAGCCAGTGGCCCAGGGCAGCCGCCGGGTCTCCTTGAGGATGAGGATAGGGCGGGCGATGTGGTCGGCGCTGCACTCCACCTCGTCCTGAGACAGCCCCAGGAACTCGGGTCGCCCGTAGGGGAAGCGCAGGGGCAGGTCCGAGCCTCCGCAGCCGCCGCTGCCGTGCTCGGAGCCTGAGCTGCCAGCCATGATGCCGCCCATGAAATTGGCCACGGCAGATTTCACTCGAGTGAGCATATTACTCCGGCGCCCGGCAGCAGCAGTGCGAGCAGGGGTCGGCGGCGGCGGCGGTGGCGGGGGCCGGGCGAGGCGCAGCGCGGGGCATGCAGGCTGCGGCGGGCGCCGGGCGCACGGGCAGCCGGGCCGCGGGGCGCGCCGCGCGGCTCCCGGAGCCTAATGCTGCAGGGGGCCGAGCCCCGGCCTCCCGCGCTCCGTGCCGCCGCCGCCTCCCCCCACTACACTTCCGCAACCGAGCGGCATGGAGTGGGCCCCCGGCCCAGCCGGGGGAGACGCCGAGCGCTCCGGGAGCAGCTGCGCGGCTGCAGCTTGCAGCAGGTCCGTTCCCTGCCCGCAGCGCTCGACTCCTGCGTGAGCGGAACTGAGCCCACCCAGCGAGCCCGCGGAGCCGGCGCGGCTGCTGCCACGGCTACCGCCGCCGTCGAGTCATGTGATAATCCCGTTGCAAGGGCTCCAGCGGCTGCCGGGGCCGTGGCTCAGCCCCTCCCCTGCCGGCCCGAGCGAGGCTCGCACCCGGACCGTGACCTCCTGTGGGAGGGGGCGCCAGGCCCCGTCGGTACCTGGCGGAGGGGATGGGGGGCGCTGTGAGCCGGTGGCTGCACAGGTGTCAGGGGAGGTCACGTGGAGCCGGGCCGCCGGGAAAAGCCAGTTGAGGAATCCACTCGCGGAGGAAGGCTGCCTACGCTTTCAAAAAGGGAAACTTCGGACGCTGGAGGGGAAAAGGTAGACACGTAGAATCCCGATGGGGCTGCTCCAGGTACTGGAGTGGAAAAGAGGAGCACCTGGTGTGAGAGACTTCGGAGAAAAAGCAACAACCCTCAGTGGTTGCACAAAAATCATTTAAAGTTTTTCCCGAGGCATTTCTAAAATTACTTTTCTTTTTCTTTCAGTACCACCACACGCATCATTATCTGCGGAGCAGACCCTGTTTCAAACCAGAGTAAGGTTGATGGCCAAGAAAACAAAAGAGCTCTAAGAAATCAGAAGCAAGCACTATTTTACCTATTAGTTAATTGTGTAATAGGTTTATACATGCACATTTTCCTTCAACATACCAACAAAACCGGAGTATCTTTTCAAAGCTGACCCTGTTTACTATTGATACACTTAATGCAGCCTTTTCTTTATTCAAAACATTGTTATAAAATTAAGCGCACATTAAAATGGAAGAAATTTTTAAAAAAGCAACTCAAATGCCAAAGTAAAAATGAATTAATGTCTGGAACCATAACATTTTGTGGTAATCTTGTATTAAAACAAAATGTTTGTGAAGAATCGATAAATGTGCTTCATCAGGGGGTAACGTTTGTTAAATGTTGGCTTAAGGTTTTTTTTTTTGCAAGAGAGCTGTGTCCTGTTCATGTTTACTTATTCTGTTTCCTGTTCCTATGTTTACCTACCATGTAATTTGCCAAGATTCTGTGTTACTTGTGGAGGTACACACTGAAAGTCTCACTTGGAAATCGGGAAGGAATACAGGCGTTTTCTCAGTAAGTGGGGACTGGGGAAAGGGCAGCCCAGGTTTTGGAAGGTAAGAAAATTCTTTGAACAGAAATTAGCATCCTGGCTTTTAGGGGAGGACTGAGTAAACTTCACTGATTCCCTTTATTCAGTATCTATACTTTTTAAGGCAATTTCTCCTTTGGCTCTTTCATGAATAGGTACTTCGGTTTACTATATACCAAATGATTATGTAAAAAACAACATTCAACCTTTCAGTGAATATCATGCCTGTCAATGAATTCTTTAATTCTTTTCTGAGGTAGCTCAACTGGTAAAGAATTCCCCTGCAATGTAGGAGACGCCAGTTTGATTCCTGGGCCAGAAAGATCCACTGGAGAAGGGACAGGCTACCTACTCCAGTATTCTGGCCTGGAGAATTCCATGAACTGTATAGTCCATGGGGTCCCAGAGAGTCAGACATGATTGAGTGACTTTCAGAACAGAAATGTAGTTTTTTATCTTGGCCCTCTTTCCCTAATTTTAAAATTGGGAGCAGAACTGAAAAATATGCAAAAGCTAAAGAACCATCCCCTTCCCTCAAAGTCTTCTCAATCTTTGCTTTGTTCATTGTAAACTGCTTCTAAATGAGAAATATCAATGTAGTGATTAAACATCCAACCAACTATTAATACCTGCTCCAGCATCCATTGAGTTATAGAAACTTAGAATCTCCTTGTCAAGTTCTTGTAGAACAATGACCTTTTAACAACCTTCTATGGATAGTTCCTGCTTCCCAGGTGGCTCAGTGGTAAAGAATCCATCTGCCAAACAGGAGATGCAGGTTTGATCCCTTGGCTGGAAAGATCCCTTGGAGAAGGAAATGGCAACACACTTCAGTATTCTCACTTGGAAAATTCTATGGACAGAGGAGCCTGGCAGGCTGCACACCACTGGTCGCAAAGAGTCAGACATGACTGAGCAACCAAACAGCAGCTACAACATAGATACTTCAGTAACAGATCTCTGTTGAGATGAATTTACTATTTTCTTCCCTTCATTTCACCTTAGGGCAAAGCTTTACTAGAGGCTTTACTTTACCTAAGGCTTTACTTCAGTTCGGTTCGGTTCAGTTCAGTCGCTCAGTCGTGTCCAACTCTTTGCAACCCCATGAATTGCAGCATGCCAGGCCTCCCTGTCCAGCACCAACTCCCAGAGTTCACTCAGACTCAAGTCCATCGAGTCAGTGATGCCATCCAGCCATCTCCTCCTCTGTCGTCCCCTTCTCCTCCTGCTCCCAATCCCGCCCAGCATCAGAGTCTTTTCCAGTGAGTCAACTTCGCATGAGGTGGCCAAAGGACTGGAGTTTCAGCTTTAGCATCATTCCTTCCAAAGAAATCCCAGGGCTGATCTCCTTCAGAATGGACTGGTTGGATCTCCTTGCAGTCCAAGGGACTCTCAAGAGTCTTCTCCAACACCACAGTTCAAAAGCATCAATTCTTCGAAGGCTTCTTCACAGTCCAACTCTCACATCCATACATGACCACAGGAAAAACCATAGCCTTGACTAGATGGACCTTAGTTGGCAAAGTAATGTCTCTGCTTTTGAATATACTATCTAGGTTGGTCATAACTTTTCTTCCAAGGAGTAAGGGTCTTTTAATTTCATGGCTGCAATCACCACCTGCAGTCATTTTGGAGCCCCAAAATATAAAGTCTGACACTGTTTCCACTGTTTCCCCATCTGTCTCCTATGAAGTGATGGGACCAGATGCCATGATCTTTGTTTTCTGAATGTTGAGCTTTAAGCCAACTTTTTCACTCCTCTTTCACTTTCATCAAGAGACTTTTTAGTTCCTCTTCACTTTCTGCCATAGGTATTTACTGGAAAAAGGATTTATTTTTCAATTTAAAAGTAGTACCCAATCATGGTCAATAAATAGAGTCCAATAGTACAGAACTGTAAACAAAAAAAGTAAAAGACCAAATCATTTCCCTAGGGGATGACCACTGTTAATATTTTCTGTAGGCTTTTTTGTCAAGTAGGATATTTATCATAATTAAATTTGGTAATGTTAGCCATATTTGTGAACCAACATTTTGTAAGATTATTTTATGTTTCTCTGTAATCTGGTTATTATCTGTCATGGCAAAGTGCTGTCATATCTTTATGCACAGCAAACTTTGTTCTGCTAACCACAGGCAAAACAGGAATCCTATGCCTGTTCTCCTTTGAATTTCTTTGTTATGTGCTCACAGCCAACTAATTAATCAACTATCTTATCTTTATACCCACCTCTAAGATCAGTGTCCCATCCTAGGGTTTTTCAGAGAAATATTTCCCATGTAATTTACTCCCCAGTTATGTCACTCATGAAGATCAGTGCTTTAGCTAAGTGATAAATTGTCATTAAAGTGGGAGTAGTCATTGCTTTTAGGGAAGCCCCTGAAAAAGTACCTTTCATACCTATTACAGATGCAAATTTGTGCTTCCAGCTTTAGAAGTAGTTATTTATTCCCTAAATCAAATGGCATAGTAATCAATGGGTTTGTTATACCCTGTGCGTATGCTCCACTCATCAAAAAGTATCCTTCATTTGTCTCTCTTGTTATTCTCTTTTTCCCTGAAAATTATGAGTTTGAAGCCTTTAGTAGAATATTCATTTACAGGATAGATACATAGACCTTATATTTGGATGTTCTTTGTGTAAACATAATCTCATTTCTAGGCCTATGATATTATATTTTTGACTATTCAATGACTCTTTGCTAGCAACAAGACTATTTTCAAGAGAAAACAAAAAAGGTCTGGATGATGTCTTCAGTCAAAACATCAAGGAAACCCCCCAACCCTAGATATTAATTAATTACAAAAAGAAAAGCAATGACTTGCAATGAAACAAACAAACAAACAAAAACCTGGCAGTCATCACCTAAAACAAGTGACCACGGTTAACATCCTGTGAAGAAGTGAAGTTGCTCAGTCGTGTCCGACTCTATGCGACCCCGTGAACTGTAGCCCGCAAGGCTCCTCTGTCCATGGGATTCTCCAGGCGAGAATACTGGAGTGGGTTACCATTTCCTTCTCCAGGGGATCTTCCCGACTCAGGGATCAAACCCAGGTTTCCCGCACTGGAGGCAGACGCTTTAACCTCTGAGCCACCAGAAAAGCCCATCCTGTACCTGCTGACATTTCACGATGAAACTAACACATCACTTCCCAAATCCTTAACCTCTGTATAGTCATGAGGAAACATGAGTCAAACCCAAGCCAAAGGTCTTCTACAAAAATTCCTGACCAGATATCTTCAAAGTGTCGAGGTGGAAGGTACAAACTATTGGGTATAAAATAGGCTACAAGGATGTATTTGAAAACATGTGGACTAAAGTCAATATTTTGTAATGTGTGTGTGTGTGTGATAGTTGCTCAGTCATGTCTGACTCTTTGCAACCCCATGGATTGCAGCCTGCCTGGTTCCTCCGTCCATGGGATTTCCCAGGCAGGAATACTGGAGTGGGTTGCCATTCCCTTCTCCAGGGGATCTTTCTGACCCAGGGATTGAACCCAGGTCTCCTGCACTGCAGGTGGACTTTTTACCATCTGAGCCACACGAGTAATACTATATGTACACGAAGTGTAATCTTTAATATAAAATTGTTTTTTAAGTGTCCAATTTCTGTAAGTCAAGGCAGACCTGAGGAACTGTTAGACTGGGGATATAAGGAGAACAACCTGCTACAACGGTATATGAACGTTAATTTCTTAGTTTTGACGTCAACATTAGGGGAAAACTGGGTGAAGGGTACATAGGAACAGAAATTTTAAAAGTAAAGAGATTTGGGTTTCAAGTAGAAAGCTCATTTGCAAGACAGGCCACAAGAAGGATGAAAGTGAAAGTCTGCCAGTCGCGTCTGATTCTCTGCGACCCCATGGACTATATGGTCCATGGAATTCTCTAGGCCAGGAATACTGGAGTGAGTAGCCTTTTCCTTCTCCAGAGGATCTTTCCAACTCAGGGATCAAACCCAGGTCTCACACATTGCAGGTGGATTCTTTGCCAGGTGAGTCACAAGGGAAGCCCAAGAATACTGGAGTGGGTAGCCTATCCCTTCTCGAAGAAGGATGAATAATGCCATTCCAGGACTCAGCCCTTTCAACAGCAGCAGGTGCTTACCTCCTCAAATTTTATCTGGCAGTTTATCCATGTCTTCTCATTAGACAGTGAAATCCTATAGGGTGAAAACATTCTTACTCATCTTTGTATTTCCAGCACTTAGCCTAATGCCTAGCAAGTTAAACGGCTCAGTTGGTAAATTAATTCTTTTTTTCTTTTTTGGCTGTGCCACGGCGTATGGGGATCTTAGTTCCCCAACCAGAGACTGAACCTATGCCCCTGCAGTGGAAGCATGGTGTCCTAAGCACTGGACTGTCAGAGAATTCCCAGTAACTTAATTCTTTTTTTTTTTTTAATCCATTCTGGAGAAGAATGTAACTTTTTTGAATGGCCAAAACTGTTATATTTATACCCTCTGTTTTCTTAAAGTTCTTTCTCAAGTTATCCCTTAAGATCAGTGTTATCAGTAAGCAGAACTTCCTTAACCTCTGGTATTTGATAAGATAGTTCTTAGCTAACTTTAGTCAATATCCAGATTGGTAATAATATGGATGGGAATTCCCTGGAGGTCCAGTGGTTAGAATTCCACAATTCTGCTAATAATAATAATAGTAATAATAATGGTAATATCAAGGCATGTGGGTTTCTGCTTCACAGCAAACTTGTAACCTGATGTATATCAATCAGGATATAATATTAAAATAGTTATCATTAACTTGCTTTTGCTTCAGAAATACTTGAGATTCTGGTTTCACATGTAGTAATGTACTGGCTAGAAATCTTTGACTAGTAAGAAGGATTTTATTTCTTCACAGTAAAAAAAAAAAAACAACCCACTTTTATTTATAAATAACAATTTCCTTATGAACCAGGAGATTTATAGCTAATTTTTGAATACAGAGTTACAGCATCTCAGCAAATTTTACATCCATCAGTATAGATGTTCTCTAGATTACGAACACCTAATTTCAGAATCACTAGTACATTCAATCAATGGATTACATCTGACTTTTCCTCTTACTTTCCCATTGGCCACATTCTATAGACTATTCTATCCCATGCCCACCTTGTCCTACTGAAATCACTGCTTTGAAACTGATATGGGAATTGTATAAACCTGGATCCTTCTCACTTAATTCTGGGTCCCATAAGACCTACTGTAGATTAGACAGTGAAATATGCCAATTATAAGAATACTTACAAATAAAATGGAAATATGTATATATAATATAAACATAAGTATATATTTTAAATATGTATACAATAAATAGATAAATATATTTTATTAATAAACAATAAATATTATAATAAATAATATAAATATATAGTATACATATATTATACATAAGTATATAATATATATTTAATATATAATGTACTGCTAAGGCTAAGTTACTCCCATAGTGTCCGACTCTGTGAGACCCCATAGACTGTAGTCCACCAGGTTCCTCTGTCCATGGGATTCTCCAGGGAAGAATACTGAAGTGGGTTGCCGTGCCCTCCTCCAGGGGATCTTCCCCACCCAAGGATCAAACCCAGTCTCCTGTGTCTTCTGCATTGACAGGTGGGTTCTTTACCACTAGTGCCACCTGGGAAGTCCACTCTGTACCTTTGATGACCCACAATTTAAACACACATACATATAATCTATAAAAAATATCCACTATGTTGTATATGTGAAACTGAAAAGGAGTCCCCTTAAAACCAAGATCTCTTATTGAGTTTATGATTAATCTCTCTATTCAAAACTTTATTCATTTGTTTCTCCCATTTGACTTTGATCCTGTGCTAACAGAACACTAATCAACCCATGGTCAGATGACTAAAGTTACTTAATATATAATAATTATATTAAATGTACAAATAATTATTTATAATAATATAACACAAATATAGCATATACATAAATATATAACATTATTACAAATATAAAACACAAAGTATATATATTATAAATATAAAATATATATCATATATATAATAAAAATTAAGTAATTTAACATTTAATTAATATGTATTTAAAGCAGGTCTGTATAAAATTATTTATTTTTAACATATATATAATTTATAAATAACATGGAAAAAATAATCTTTCCAATTTCATAGGGTAGCTTTGAATCAGTGAGAAAGTAGTTATAAATATGATATAACTAATATTGGCCCAGGGTTATCTGTTCTATTTAAACCTATTTTTTATATAGGGACTAGTTTTTAATATTAAAATTTTAAACCATTCCCTCTTTTTAATTATTTTTACTTAAAACAAGAAAAGTAGAAATACTGCATAGGATTATTTTGATAATTAAGTGGAAAGCATGGAAATTCCTATTATTTTTTCTGATACAGAGTGGATGGTTAATAAATAAATAATCTAAATAACAGTTCTGACAGCACCCTGCCCTGTGAGAGAAGGAAAGTTTACATATGTTGTTGACAATGCTCTTCTATCCTACAAGTTAAACATTGTTTCCAATGCTGCTGATTAACACTGCCGGCTTACTAATGAGGAAACTGAAGCTGGGGAAGGTAATGACTTGTCTAAAACCACATAGCTAGTAACAAAATAGGACCCAGTCCCATTGTGTACTTTCACATTCCATCAACTGTAAAGTTTACATTACAAAATATTTTCCCTACCTTTTCCAAATAAAGACCTGATATTTCAGTTAATTTAAGGATTTTGTTAATTTTCTATGGATTCAGAAATTTCTAAATTTCTTAGAAACTTCAGACTGTTATAAGTACAATAGTGCCATTTGTAAATGGTTCCAAATTCCAAACAAATTACTTTCTATTTTTTTAGATAGAACTTATTTCTAAATTGGTAGCTGCCTAGGTCATGCTAAAGTTGTTTGAAAATTCTAAACTCTATTATACTGAAATATTTTCTAAAAATTTATAAAATTACCAGTCTGTTTCCAAGCCTTGCTATGTTAACATCTCTCTCTTTTAAAAATCTATTTATTATCATCTGAGCCTATAATCTATCTCCATTAACCCTATACCCAAGGGAGGAGGGGACAAGTTTATTTCTGGTTCACCCTAACCATGAGAATATAGTCCTTGCAATTCAGTTCAGTCGCTCAGTCGTGTCCGACTCTTTGCGACCCCGTGAATTGCGGCACACCAGGCCTCCCTGTCCATCACCAACTCCCGGAGTTCACCCAAACTCACGTCCATCGAGTCAGTGATGCCATCCAGCCATCTCATCCTCTGTCGTCCCCTTCTCCTCCTGCCCCCAATCCCTCCCAGCATCAGTATCAGAGTCTTTTCCAATCAGTCAACTCTTCGCATGAGGTGGCCAAAGTACTGGAGTTTCAGCTTTATCATCAGTCCTTCCAAAGAAATCCCAGGGCTGATCTTCTTCAGAATGGACTGGTTGGATCTCCTTGCAGTCCAAGGGACTCTCAAGAGTCTTCTCCAGCACCATAGTTCAAAAGCATCAATTCTTTGGTGCTCAGCCTTCTTCACAGTCCGACTCTCACATCCATACATGACCACAGGAAAAACCATAGCCTTGACTAGATGGACCTTAGTTGGCAAAGTAATGTCTCTGCTTTTGAATATGCTATCTGGGTTGGTCATAACTTTTCTTCCAAGGAGTAAGCGCCTTTTAATTTCATGGCTGCAGTCACCGTCTGCAGTGATTTTGGAGCCCCCCAAAATAAAGTTTGACCGTTTCTACTGTGTCCCCATCTGTTTCCCATGGAGTCCTTTAGGGTCCCCTCCTTTTTTAGTTAGCTATTTATCTTTGGCTGTGTTGGGTATTCGTTGCTGCCTGGGCTTTTCTCTAGTTGCAGTGACCAGAGGCTACCCTATAGTTGCAGTGGCTTCTCTTGCTGCAGAGAATGGGCTGCAGGGTGAGCAGGCTTCAGTAGTTGCACTCTTGGGCTCTGAAGCACAGGCTCAGTGGTTGTGGCACACAGGCTTAGTTGCTTCATGGAATGCAGGAATCTTCTGGGATCGGGGACTGAATCCGTGTCTCCTGCCTTGGCAGGCAGATTCTTTACCACTGAGCCACCAGGGAAGCACAGCATCTCTTTTCAAATGTGATCTGTTCGCCATTTTAAAATTCCTGCTATGAGGATTATTTTTTCAAGGCAATAATAGTCTGAGTCAAGTAGCCAATGAAGATTGTTTACTCAGTGAAAAAGTTAACTTTTACTCTGAGAAGGGCATGTGGTTCACAAAAATTCAGAAGTGAAGCAACTAAAGACAGCTTTTTAAGTAAGAACTGCAAACTCAAATTACTTTTTATTCCCTCAAAGGATCAGTCTTGTTCTATGCCACTATATGCAATAGCTATTTAGACTGTCTTGAAATGCAGAATTAGTTGCTTTGTCCGTTTGTCATCAGTTGTATTTTCAGTTAAAGTAGAGAGGCTTTCTATGCTTGTCTGTAAATATTTTTAGGATCAGCTTTCCAAAACCCAAGTGGACAGTCACAACAAATGTCAGATTTTATTGAAAAGCAAGGTGACCCACCTCAATTACCCTGATTATCCCTTCATAATGAACATATCCTACTGTTATGAACTTTTCCCTTATGTCTACTTCAGTGAATTTAAAAATTAATTTATGGTCTCAATTTTCTTCTAATTGCTTTGACTGTGGAAAACTGGCATATTAAATTCTAGACCAGCAACCATAAGGATCCCCTATAAACTTGTTAGGAAAGTAAATTCTCTGGCTCCATCCCAGCTCTATTGAATCAGAACCTATGGGGGTGGTACCCAACAATCTCATTTAGCAAGCCATTCAGGAGATTCTGATAGAATCCATCTGAGAAATGCTGGCATATGAGAAATATGTGCTGTTTATTATATTTAATGGACAGGCAGACACGGAAGTGAGGGAATATATCAAATTAAAAAATAAGGAGTGGCCCAAGTGCTTTGACTCTAAATGGATACAGAACAAGCACAGCCATGGATGAGCCTCATGAACTGGTTCTGTTCAGATATGGATGAACTGGCCCTTTCTTCTGTTTGGTTTCTATGGGCTTACATTAGTGTAAAATCCCAAGTACGTTTTCCATAGGCAGATCTGTAATAAACTGGTTCTGTTCAGATATGTATGAACTGTCCCTTTCTTCTGCTTGGTTTCCATGGGCTTACGTTAGTGTCAAACCCCAAGGACATCTGCCATAGGCAGATTTGTAAATTTTTCAGCATATGGGAAACTGTTGAGAAAGAAGTAGGCTTGACCACTGCCTACTAATCACTTCCCAGCCTGGATTACACAATATGCAGTCTGTCTGTGCACATGCTTCTGTCATGTGGCAAACAGGAACCAAAAAAAAGTAATATATAAATGCTGCTGTTTAGTCACTAAGTTGTGTCTGACTCTGCGACTCCATGGACTGTAGCTTGCCATGCTCTTCTGTCTATGGGATTTTGCAAGCAAGAATGCTGGAGTGGGTTGCCATTTCTCTCTCCAGGGGGATCTTCTCAACCCAGAGATTGAACCTGCATCTTTCCAGTAAATAAAGCCCAATAAATAAATATATGTGTATAAACAAATACATTTATATGAATATATTTGCATAAATAAGAACATTATATAAATAAAGGTATTTATATAAATAAATATGTATAATATATATTTTAAAAAACCATTTTTGGTAATGTTTTACTAAAGTAACAAAGTGATCATTTTTAGAAAAAGCAAAACATTTTTGGCCTTCCTTTTATTTTTTGTAAGACTTTGTATTGTTTTTTAGTTTAATTGAGGGAACCAGGACACTAGATATAATTTTTCAAATCCTGAGGGTTTATAGGGTTTTAATCTGACTCAGAATTCTCTACTTGCATATCTTCCAGGTATCTTAAAATAAACATACACAAATAGAATTTCATGACCATGACTCTGCTTTTCCTCCTCCTGAAACTATGGTCTCAATTAATATTAGTATCCACCTACCTAATCTAGAGATCTGAGAGGTATCTTCCCATATCAGTCTGTCAACCTGTTTTGTATCTGCTTTCCAAATACCTGCCAAGCTTATCTTCCCCTGACTATAGCAGAGCTACCAATTTTGCTCAGATTCACTATGTCATACTCAGACTTCTCAGCAGTTTTCTTGCTGAGAAAGTGAGAGCTCTGCTCTTCACGTGGAGCTATCTTTCACACAACAGTGAAAAGGGGCTTTCTAAACAGAGCACCTGGTGATGTTATTTCCTTCCATTTTAAACTCTTCAGTTGGCTATTTAGTTAAAAACCATAAGCCTTCATGATCTGGTTCTGATTACCTTTCCAGACACAGGTTAACCTTGTCTGTGCTACAGACTTATTAACTGTCACTTCAGAATGGGATGTCCTTTTACCCCACCTTCTTGCCTGAACAGGCTATTTGCTTTTGCCTGAAATGCAGCAAGCCTGTCTTCTCTTCCTCCCCCGACACCCGATGGCTAACTCCTAAATTTTTTTTTTAATCCCTCACATCTTTTCAGCAGCTAACAGCTTCTTTCTGTATATTCCCAAAGCACCTTTATATAACTGTATCCATAATTATAGCACATCACATTGTGTTAAAATTATCTGATCCTATATGTAAGACAGTTGAAAAAAGGGGGCTGTTTCTTTTTCTCTCCGAATCTATAGTATTTACAACACATTATATGTATTAAATACAGGTTGAAAAAATAAACAACTATGGCAAAGAGGAAATGGCAACAATAAGTGTCTCACTTAAAGATCAAATTAGAGGGCTTTAGTAGTACTTTCTAGTGTAAAAAAAGATAGAGATAAAAGGTTCACAGACCCAGGCCAGTACTTCCTAGCATCCTAATTTTGGTGCCCAGGGATTACCAGATTTAGTGTAAATATCCTCAGTATACAAGTCTGATGAAACCATATGTTGAAAAGCACTTTATTTGATGCACCTGGAAAACAAAACTGTGCCCTAAATTTGAATAAAAATGTATTTTGACTGCTCTTATACTTGATGCCTTTGATATTTCTATTAAATTATGAAAAAATGTATGTAAAAATCAATAAATAAAAAAATCTCAATTAAAATAGAGTTGGTAGGCCAGAAGGTGAAGCTTTCACATCCTATGATGATAGCTCAGCCCAAGGAAAGACTTCTTCTTGCCTGGCAAGAGTTCAGCCAATGAAAGGCTGAGCTAATGGAAAGGCACTATAGTTCAGAACTCTCAGTTCCTCCAGTGGATTCTTTGTTTACTATTGCCTTCCTAACTTCCTTTCCCCCTTTTAGAAGAGTTTTTTTCATTGAGGGAGATGGCTGTGACAGGTGGAACGGTGGCAAAGAGTCTGTCTGCCAGTGCAGGAGATGCAAGAGATGCGGGTTGATCCCAGGGTCGAGACGATCCCTTGGAGTAGGAAGTGGCACCCCACTCCAAAATTCTTGCCTGGAAAATTCCATGGGCAGAGGAGCCTGGCAGAGCACAGTCAATGCGGCTGCAAAGAGCCGGACACGACTGAGCCCTCTGAGCAGTGTCATAGCTGTAAACCTGGATTTGCAATTCTTTGCTGATCTTGAATAAAACCATTTTTTTGGCAGAAGGACTAACTGGCAGTCTATTTATTTTAGGTAAACATAAGAAATGCCTGTTAGTGAATTTTCAATTTGAAATTCAGAATCAATTTTAATTAATCTTGGTTTTCATGAATACTACCCATCAATGGTTTCTGTCATATTCAGCAATGTTTTCTTCCTAGTACATAATTCTTTTTCATTGTTTTTCTATTGTTCATAAAAATGATAGAAAGATATTTTCAGAAATTACCAACGTTTGTAAAACATGACAGTTAAACTCAACTTAGTTTAAAAAAAAAACAAAACCCACAACTAACTTGGGTTATCCTAAAATGTAGCAGGGTAACAAGTCCGAAGAGACGTATTATCAATTAGAGCTTGTATGTGTCAGAGCACATGTAATATTGTGCTTTTTTCATCAGCAAGGCTCATCAGTATTAGCTACTGGAACTTTGTAAAATAATTCAGAAATGTTTATTATTGAGATATTCTGGAATAACATACTTAAAATGCCTACAGTGTGCCCAGCACCTAGTAGGCATTTAATAAATGATAGCCATTATTTCCACCAATAGCTTCCTGGGTGAAAAGCAATTAGGAGCTTGTGTTTAGCCTCTAAACTTATGGAAAAACTGCCTCCTTCCGCTTAAAAAGGAGAATAAGGCTTAAACCTCAATTATGCAATCAAAGATGGATGCTCATTTCTCCTTCTTTCTGTCGTACAGAGGTTATGCTTAGATTTCCACAAGAATACAAAATACCACTTTTCTTTTTCTATAAAGGAAAAGACAGCTTTTAAGTCCTCTGCTGTTGTTCTCACTACCTTTCTTGCTTTTTGCTTGTCTGTTTTGCTTTTCATTCTGAATGCATTCTGCATCAAAATTTGAAAACAGAGTTCATATTACAATGTCCCAGTTCCACATTTCAATTCAGAAGCTTACATTACCTTTTCTTTTTACCCCCATCTCAGTTATCCTGAGAAGCCTCTTGAACATAGTAATTACCCCTGCCTTTCTTCATCTCAGTCCATGAAAGGTGTTTTCTGGACAGAAACTTGGAGAGACATTGTAGACTTTCGGGTCTGACTCAAGTCTATGAAGCGATGGGAGAAATGGACTGCAATCCCCTTTTTAGGCTTCAGTGTTAACTTCACTTTTTTTTTCTTTTTTGAAAGATTATAATTCCCTCCTTGAACCAGATTCGAGTAAAAGTATAAATTTATTCATTCCAAAGGCATATGTAAGCAGTTTGGGGTTATATGTAACTTAGATTGCTGATTTTTATCTCTTTGTATATGTTATTGGGACTCAAAACATTTACTTTAGCATTTCAAAAAAACCTTTTCATTAGTGCAAGATCAGTACTTGGCAAAATCACTATTCCTCATTTTATGCAGTGTAGAAAAATGAAGGGATTTTTGAAAAAAAAATTTGCCAACATTTACAGATTTTTCGAATAAACAAACACTAAATACTGGATCATTTAAGAGCCCTTTTTTCTGTAATTTTAAGGAATTCTTTAGAAAAGTCTACATCTAGGACTATGCCCATTGCTCCTCCTTTTATAAATTCTTTTATATTTTCCATTTTTCAAGCAAGACTGAACTTTTTCCCCAGTGATTTTAGAGACAAACAGGTGAGATTCTCTTCTTCAAAAATTACATTCTGATTATCCTCTGCACGTTTGAATATTGTTTTTCTCACTCCACTCCATCCTAGAGATATTTTGTCCATTCTTTCCTTTGTCCTGTGGGATAGGGTAGGGTTTTTTCCTTTATTTCAATGTTTTATTATTCCAACTGCTGTCCCGCCACTTTCAGAGTAGAAGCATTTTTCTTTGGAAACACATATCTGCTTCTTTGTTTGTTTTAGCTTAGGGGTCTGTAAAAAAGACTTCACTGCTTAGTCAGCTGCCCAATTCCGGGGTTAAATTCCAGGAGGATGGCAGACTATAATATGCAGCCATTAACTCTTCACGGCTATGCTCAAAGAAAGAGCATGAACCGCAGTAGCCTGGCAAAAACCCTGTGTGGCAGATCCGTTTTTATACAGAAACGAAAGGCATTTGTGGCTCTCATATGCCATTTTGCTTGTCAGAAGCAAAAAAAAAGTTTGAGCAAAGGAGATAATATCACTCTCTTAAACAAACACTGTGTTCCTTTCAATTGGCTACCACAAACATCAGCAAAGTCAGAACACCCTGTAGAGGAATTATTGGTATGTGTAGTCTATTGGTAACAAGGAACAAAACCTAATTTTGAATTGTAGAACATTTGGCCATCTTAAATTGCAAAGAGCAATGCCTAGAGAACACTGGGTTGCCTTATTGATGTTTCCTGTCAATAACTAGGTTAAATATGTATCAGTGTTTTGGTCAAGTAGACAGTGGTGCCTATTTTTCTTTTTCTTTTCTTTTCGGCTGTGCTGGGTCTTAGTTGCTGCTCACTGGCTCTCTCTAGTTGCCGTGAGCCCGGGCTGCTCTTTGATGTGGGGCGGGGGCTTCTCACTGAGATGACTTACCTTGTTGCGGAGCACAGGCTCCACGTACACGAGCTTCAGTAGTTGTGGCTCTCAGGCTTAGCTGCCCTGCTGCCTGTGGGATCTTCCCGGACCAGAGATGGAGTCTGTGTCCCCTGCACCGGTAGACACATTCTTAACCACTGGACCACCAGAGAAGTCCCCCTATTTTTCTTTTAAGGAAAAAATGTTAGGTTACTTGGGAAAATGTAGAACTGTAATGGAGTCTAAAGTTGAAAGCAAACAGATCCCAGATCCCACCTCTGCTTTGGAGAAGGCCAGAACCAAAAGTTGTGCAAGAAGCCAGGTTTACGTTCTGTGCCTGCTCCCTCATGGTGCCGCCTCTAACCCCAGAGACCATCTGAAATACTCTTAAGATCAGTCTTTCCCAGGCGTTTGTCCTCTCGTGGTTCCATGATTACTCAGACATCTCTCTCTAGTCTTCCTTCCTCTTTTCTCAGGTCCAGCTCTCTGAGTCTTATGCCCTGATGGTGAATTGGATTGTCAAATCTCTTCTCTTCTGATCAGGAGAGAAAGTCATGAGCCACCTTCTCCAGCCTGAAAATATATATCCAGTGTATATTTGAACAAGAGTGTACAGTTGATCAACCATATCTCATAGATTATTATCACAATGCAATCTTATATCTGTCTTCTGCAATTATTGAAAACTGATTAAGGATAGAGGAGAGCTAATTTCCCCTGATCTTTATTAAGAAAAATTATTAAAAAGTTGGAACAAAGGCAAGAGGATTTTTACATTTTATCTGTGTCATATTGCAGTATCATCTCAGAGAGCTAACCAAGGATTACTTAATTTTCTAGGAGAATAGGTCATGTTCTGTTACTGTTGATTAGGACCTACATTTTAACTCTCATTTTTGTCTAGTAGAAATCTGAATGATTTCTGATGGAAAAAAAAATTAACCAGAGGTTATGGTTGTCTTGCCCTGCAGGAGTTTAGCCATTTCAGTTTCTAATCTCACCGTCTCCAAATATTCTCTTCTTATTCAGTTCCCACAAATATTCAGTTTCTCAAATGCTCACTGAACCAACATTAGCTTCCTTCTGGCTCTCATCAACAAGTTATATAAATGTTAATGTGCTTCTTCTGTGCTTATATGAGTTACAGTTTTATCTTTCAAAAATGATACCTGACCATCCTAAATGAAGTCTTAGATAGACATATCTTTCCTGGTCATGCTCAGAAAATAAAATCCTATAGTCACTTTTGGTTAAAAAAAAAAAAAAACCAGTTTCAATTCAGTAACTAGAATGTCTCATCTTGTGTTTGTTTTTTTTTTTTTTTAAATAGTTTCAAATCAGTAACTAGAATGTCCCATCTTGTTTAATTGTTAAAACTCTGGACTCTGCCTTCTCTGGCCCAGGTTACTCTCAGGACAAAAATCTGCAAGAGAAAAGATGAACGTGATTGTCTCACTCTATTGTCTTTCTGCTCACCAGGTGAGTTGCAGTTGGGGATCCCATGAGGGCCAAAGGTGAGTGGAGGGCATGGAGAGAGGAAAGGCAATCCACCAGGCCCTGCTTGGCTCAGTGCCTCCGTGCTCTTAACCCAAGCCTGACAGTTGATAATCATAACATCTCTACTAAGCCCTTCTCTCAAGCAGGGCTCTTGAAAAGGCAGATAAAATTTGCTGGATTCCTTCATCATCGTCTGGGCAACCAGGAGATCTGTAACCAAGCAGGACCCTGTGGGGCCTTTCTGGAACAGACCTGTCCCTCATACCTTCTGCTTTAGCTCTTCTCTGAAGTATCTAGATAATAGTATCTGATGCACATTTCCTGAGCTGTTTTACAGTGTGAAAAAACTCCACCAGATGGAAGAAATTAACTCTTTGATGACTATGAGCACACGGCCCACAGACCTACTGAAGACTGAGGATGGATAAAGTTAACCCCTGTCACAGGACCCTGTTACCACATCATCAGTCAGCCAGAGAACTGGGCACAAGCTGATCATATACCCTGGGACTTCCCTCCTTCACCTTCTGTTTATTTTTTTAATTTTGGCTGCGCTGGGTCTGTTGTGGTACTTGGGCTTTCTCTGCCTGTGGTGGATGGGGGCTTCTCGACACCTTGTGTTTAGAAATGCTTGGCTGAAACCCACCTGGGAGTTCAGGTGCTTTGAGCACTAGCTAATCTGGACTCCCTGAGATAAATGCTGCACTTTCCTTCACCGCAACCAGTAGACTGGCTTTACTGTGTGCAGCTGAGCCAATCCAAGTATGGTTCACTAACAGATCCACATGAGTCTCTTTCTGCAAAAGATCTCAGTCTGCTCCAGAGGGCTCTGCTGGGCAAGACCTGGTACAGCCCACGCCATCAGTCCCTGAGAATGCACATCTTTGCCCCACAAAACTCTGGGAATCCGGATGATCCTGTAGGAGCAGTCTTTCCCTGCCTCCCTTCCCAAGTAGTCAATGCCTTCTCTCACCATCTGGATGTCCCAGGTGGAACTCAGGCCCCTGTCCAGAACCACAGTAAGTTTTCTCATGTGTGTATCAGGCCCTGGGACTCTGTGTCTCCCAACTTAGAGAACACAGTTTTCTGAGTGGTTGTCTCTAAGCTTGTGATGAAAAGTTTACACCTCCCACTCAAGGTGAAAGGATGGGTTAGGTCTCTCTAAAGCAATCTCTTCATCAATTCAACTCCTGCCCACTCTCTAAATTCTTGTTATGGTGCCCAATTGATGGAGGGGATCAAGGGCTGAGGAGTACCTCTGAGGTTCATTTCTTTTGTAAACCCACATTTGGGGGTGGGGGGAGTGGGGTGTGTGTGTGTGTGTGTGTGTGTGTGTGTGTGTGTGTGTCGAGGGACATGTCTCAGTCTTCCTGTGCCTCAGTATTCTGGTTTTTGTCTCACTCAAACTGAGTTAGAAGGAATCTCATTTTAATTTCCTGTTTCATTTACATTTAAATTTACTAGAAATAATCAAACACAGGTGGGAAACACCTGTCAGGAGAAGTGTTGGGATTGAAGCACACTCAATAAGCAATTACCTATTCGATCTAGAAGTGAAAATGAGTTTGAAATAAAAGCAGAAGCTTTAAGAATATGGCCATCATTCAACAAAAGTCATATATTTGCTCTTCGTACACATATGATGACAATACGTGTACATTAAAAACCCATATTTGGAGACTTCCCTGGTGGTCCAGTGGCTAAGGCTCCTGTCTCCCAATGTCAGGGGCCCGGGTTCCATCCCTGGTCAGGGAATTAGATCTTACATGCTGTGACTAAAAATGCCACAGGCCACAATGAAGATCAAAGATCCCACACACTGCAGCTAAGACCCAGCACAGCCAAAAAAAAAACAAAAAACAAAAAACCACAACTAACCATATTTGCCATGGGCTTGGGATGGGATGGTACCTGCAACTATACCTCCATCTCCTCAACTTTCATTTGTTATTTATTTAATGATTCAAGTCAGGCATTGTGCTAAGTGAGGGGTTATATGGTGGTGAATTAAACATTTGTGCCCCAACTTTCTAGAAGCTATAGGAAGCTGCGTGTATGTCAGATTTTATCACATTCTCGTCTTCTCCGCTTCACTCACCTTTCACTTATAGAACTCTTAAGGGACTGAATGGGTTTTCACAAGGTTCTGACTTTTCCCCTAAACACACCTTTGCCTTTCCTCTTATTGTGCTTTCTTTGGAACTATGATTCACACACTGGACTAACCCTGAAAATGATTATATTTTTATATTCTTTCCTTCACATCCTTGGGATTGTACTGGAAAAACACTCACTTTGGAATTAGACCTGGATTTGAAGACCAACTCTACCACTTACTATTGGCTTTATGCTGCTACTGCTGCTGCTAAGTCGCTTCAGTCGTGTCCGACTCTGTGAGGCCCCATAGACGGCAGCCCACCAGGCTCCGCCGTCCCTGGGATTCTCCAGGCAAGAACACTGGAGTGGGTTGCCATTTCCTTCGCCAATGCATGAAAGTGAAAAGTGAAAGTGAAGTCGCTCAGTTGTGCCCGACTCAGCGACCCTATGGACTGCAGCCAACCAGGCTCCTCCATCCAAGGGATTTTCCAGGCAAGAGTACTGGAGTGGGGTGCCATTGCCTTCTCTGATTAGCTTTATGACCAACCAGCAATCCCCTACCATGGAAGAGTGGAATCTTAACCACTGGATTGCCAGGGAAGTCCCTGAAGCTTGCCTTCTTTATCCACGTGCAGGACTAATACTGTCCAGTCTAAGTGTTTGTATTAACTGAGATAATGTCTTCAAAGTGCTTACATGAACTAGATGTTCCCTAAGTGCATTCCCCTAGGATCTTCCTTTCTCTTCATCCTGCTTTTGAGGCACCTCTTCCAACTTGGGTATAGGACTGAGGTTTATAATTATGTCTCCTACATGCTTAAAACTAAAATTCATTCTTTGTACTTACCATTTAGAGCCTGAGGTTATCCACTCTTGTTTTACACAGTAGGATAATGGCTATGCTTTTTAAACTCACATTCTAAGTAACTACTTAAATAACTGTCACCTCACAGACAAAACCAGGCTGCTGTGCTTGTTCTTATCTATTCTACTGTACCCCTTTTGCTGATGATTTATGTAGCATGCATGTGACTCACCGATCTTTAGAGATCATTAAGTTGCTTCTTAAAATAGAGCAAATAATATGTTTAGCTGTTAATCACAAAGTTAGTCCAGCATTTGTTCAACAAGCACCTCATGTGTGATCATTTCTGACCAATCATTGACTAAGCGCTGTTTCTGAAGGGGAGATAGGAACTATAATATTGTGAATCATGGGACCTCATTTTAAGGGCATGAAACTTGATTGCATCAGTACTTTGCACGTTTCAACTCCAAACCACCCTCATACTCACAAATTGTTAACTTTCACCACACCCCTAGATGAACATCAAATTGATCTAGTTTTTCAACCTCTCATTTCTTATTTTCCACCCAACTCACCAAGATTCATTGAGCACTTCATGTGGGAAGAACCAGATTCACGTATTCACCTCAGGACTGACGAGATCAATGCCCCTAGATACTGCTCAGTACCACCAGTTATTGAAACAATATGTCTCTTCTCACTGACCCTTGGCAGAAACCAGATCCCTCAGAGAAAGGTGAACGGACAACTGCCAAAGGCACTAGAGATTATCTAGTGTCAACTTGAGGTTTGATATTTCCAATTGACTTTTTGAAAAAATCATTGAAACTTAAAAAAAATGCATAAGAATCATCTCAAATAAAACCAATAAAAGATGGCTAGTCTGATTAAAGCAAAGGTGAGGGATCTAGCACTCAGCCACTCAGCCCTTCCTTATCTATTTCTTTAAAATTTTTTAAAGTTTTATTTATTTTGGCTGTGCTGGGTCTTAATCGTGGGACACGATATCTTCATCACAGCACGTAAACTCTTACTTGAGGCATGTAGAATCTAGTTCCCTGACCAGGGATCAAACCCAGGCACCCTGCATTGAAAGTGTGGCATCTTAGCCACTGGATGACCAGGAAAGTCCTTCTCCGAGTTATTTCTGAAGATTTCACATGCTGTGCAGCTCATAGTCTGAATAACACTAATCTAGGTCGACCTCTTCCTTTTGCAGAAGAGGAAACTGAGGCACAGAAATAAGAAAAATCTTACTCAAGATCAAGTAGTGATGAGTGATAGATTTTATTCAAACCCTATTCAGGGTTTTCTGGGTTTTGTTTTGTTGTAATTTATACCATTGTGCTGCTTTGCATGATGGCTAAGTAATGCTTCTGGGCCAGGGCTAGGGCGAGACAAGTGAGGTGTCTAGGGTGCAAAATTTAAGGACACAGTATCTTTTGGGTCTGTACGAGTGCTGACTCTGTACTTGCAGTGCCTTGAGAGGAAATGCTTCTGTAAGTTTTGTGCCTTATAGTTGTCTTTTTTGCCTTCCTAATCCTAATTCTGCCTCCATACTCTATGTCATGTATACCTGCTATCTCTTGCTTCTTGCCCTCTTTCCTTTGTCTTCCTCATTAGACTATGTATCTTTCATCCTTTAGTTCCCAGAGTTTGTGAGAATAAAAGGATACTCAATAGTGTATTGAATTGACAAATGGCTGGGTGGATCTAAATTCCATCTCTTATGAGTATTTTCCTGATAGCTCAAATCTACCTTGATTTCTTTTCTTTAAAAACAAACAAACAAACAAAAAAAAACTTCTAGTGTCTCCTCTTTTTTTTTTTTTTGTAAGATTTATTTATTCATTTATTTTTGATGATGCTGAGTCTTAGTTGTGGCACACAGTCTTCTCTCTAGGTTTAGGTTCCTGGTGGCATGTGGGATCTTAGTTCCCCTACCAGGGATCAAACCCATAACCCCTGCATTGGGAGGCAGATTCTTAACCACTGGGCACCAGGAAAGTCCCCTATCTTGATTTCTATGTTATCTGAAGTTATAACACACTATCTAAATAACTCAATTTGCATTTAATCATGTATATTGACAGAAGTTTTATGTTTGTGTAACTCTTGTGCAGTAATTTTCCAATGTTCTGTCTTCATGCCCAGTTAGATTTTGTTAGTTAAGAGCAAAAGCCAATTTACGTTCTTTGAATTCTCTTAGCAGCTAGCACAAAAGTCTGTGCATTGGAGCCATGCAGCAAATGGTTCTTCATTAGATGAATGAAAAATGAATAAATGAAGGGCATTTTCTCAGCTGCGAACAGAGCTTATAAAATTCAGTAGCGGTTTGTAAGCCCTAACTTGCCCACTAAACTAGCTGAGTGACCTTGTATAAATCATTTCACCTCTTTGGCTTCAGTTTCTTTATATGTAAAATGAGGTGGTGGCTTGAGTGATTCTAAAGATAGCATCTTAAGAATCCATGAATTTTGAAATCTGCAGTGGAAAAATTGTATAGAAGATCAGGTATAATTTTGCTACTAAGAATCCACTTGTCATTCTAATACGAATTGCCTAATTGTAGCTGATGGCCCAATGTTTAAGTGCTCAGAAAGTCCTGAAATTGTGAACAGGTTGTATGTCAAAAATTAACTTTCAATATACAAAGTATATCATGGTTGAGCTAGCTTTTGAGGTCATTGCCTGGAAATTAAATAACTTGTATATAGAACTAATAATATTCCAATATACATATTCGCTGATAGCATTATTTCTGTGGGAAAATGCATTCATAATTCTAACAAGAACAAATTTCCTCAAGTTAGTACATTGAGAAGAAGGAGAATAAAAAGGGATATTCTGTTTCTGTGACTTTAACTACAGTACTTAAAAAAAAATCAAACATTGCACCTTCAACCTTCTATCTTGATCATTAGCATATAACAAGGTCAAATTGAGTATTTTATTATTTCAAGATGGTAATACAGATTTTTCACAATAGCTGATTATATCATTACGTTCTCATTTAGCTATTTTCAGTATTTACTTTTTCTTCTATAAAACAAATGCAAGATAGAAAATAGCTTGTTAAAATTTCTTTAAAGAAATTAATCTTCCAAGATACTCCCTGAAATGATTTAATTCTTTCCTTACTTGCTTTTTCCACAGTGTATTTAATGTAAGTGTCAATGTTAAAAAAAATAAAATAAAAGCCATGGAAAGTCCCTAAGTGAATGATGTCTGTTTGGTGACTAAATTAACCATGTGAGGAAACATTTTCTTTAGGAGCAGTATATAGTTTCATGAGGAATTATTTGGTGGTTTATGACAGGCCCCATGCCCTCCTAGAATTCTTCTCTTAGAATCATGATCTAGGTGGTTTAATTCTTGGCAATGAACCAACCTTGGGTATACATGTGATTTCTCCTCTAAATCCCCTTTTATATTTAGGCTGGTCTTCACTTAATGAGTTATCACGGATTGTGAACAAGAGTGCAAGGCTCTGTGTTAGATCTGACAACTTTATTATTTTCCATGGCTGTCATTTACTGGTCTTGGAGGCTGCTCTTTCCGTCTAGTCCTTTCTAAAATTTTATTGTGTCTTTCTTTTTGGCTGGGTTGGGTCTTTGTTGCTGTGCATGGACTTTTCTCTAGTTGCGAGGAGCACGGGCCACTCTTTGCTGAGGTGTGCAGGCTTCTTGTTGCAGTGGCTCCTCTGGTTGTGAAACACAGGCTCTAGGCACCGTGCTGTGCGGCTTAGTTACTCTAAGGCATGTGGGATCTTCCTGCACCAGGGATCAAACTCCTAGGCTCTGCATTAAAGGTGGATTCTTAACCTCGGGACCACTAGGGAAGTTCCTCGATCTACTCTGGTTGATCATGGTTGGCCGGTTAATATTTCATGAAAACAATTCTTCTCCATGAGTCTTTAGTTTTATCCACTATCTTTAACCAAATCTGAACATTTCAAAGTCCTCTCTATGCCTGTTATCAGACTTCTCCATGTCTGTTCAACACCATCTATCCCATCTTGCCACCCTTTGACCCCAATCTGTGGTAGCTAGTCTGGCCAAGGGCATCTGTTCAAACCTTTTCCATCTTTATTTATGCTGGAACTTTGTGGGAGACAGTGAGGTGATGGGCCATGTCCTCTCATGCCTCACTCCCTTCTCCCTTTCTCCCGATGCCTGTATTGTCTAAGCACTTAACACAGGGCATTATGCAGTAACAACAGACATAATAACAATATCTTCCATTATGGAGTACTTATTATATCAGGCACTAAATTCTCTGATATGCATCAGCTCTGCTAAACAGGTCTCTGCTCAAGCTGTGACACAATTAGTTAAATACGGGTGTTGTTTTTTCCATTGTAACAAGGAAATTGAGGCTCAAAGAATTAAGAGATTTACATAAAGTCTTAAAGCTAGCGAATGCCAGAGGCAGGAATTGGAGGAGGTCATTGGCAGGATGTGACCACTGGCTGACCCACAAGCTGGGCAGAGGAATCGGAGGCCCCCCAACCTGTCTCCTGTCCTTGGAATGTGGGTTGTACTACCCACATTGGAAGCTGAATCAAAGACAGCTTCCTGAGGTGGTAATGTGTTTTTGAGCCCAGGGTATGTGCCAGAACTTTAAGATTCTGGTGGGTGCCAGACAGAGAGAACAAACTTGTTACTAAAGAGAAAGTGGGTAGGGGAGTGATAAACTAGGAATTTGGGATTAGCAGAGGCAAACTATTATATATAGGATGGATAAATAACAAGACCCTACTGTAGAGTGCAGGGAATTGTGTTCAATATCTTGTGATAAAACATAATGGAAAAGAATATGAAAAAAGAAAGTATGTATATGTATAATGGAATCACTTTTCTGTACAGTAGAAATTAACACATTGCAAATTAATTATACTTCAATGTGCTATGCTCTGTCACTTCAATTGCATCTGACTCTTTGGGACCCTATGGACCGTGGCCTGCCAGGCTCCTCTGTCCATGGGATTCTCCAGGCAAAGATACTGGAGTGGGTTGCCATGCTGTCTTCCAGGGGATCTTCCTGACCCAGGGATTGAACCCTCATCTTCTGAGTCTCCAGCATTGGCAGGTGGATTCTTTACCCCTGAGCCACTGGGGAAGCCCACACTTCAATAAAATAAACTAAAAAAAAAAGGAAAGGATTCTGGTGTGTGAGTGTGGAGATCTAGTCTTGCTCCTCGCAAGACAAGCCTGGTAATTAAGTTCCCTTGTTCTTAAAACCTGCCACCTATCAATCTGGAGTGCTTCTTACCTAAGTCTCTCCTTGCCATCCAAGTACAAGGCTGGTTTCGGATTTCAACCAGGAAGCTCCCAAGGTTTCTAACCAATGCCCGGATTCAACAAGCTGATAAGACTCCAAAGCTTTTGATCTTAACTAGTGTATCTTGCTGGTTCCCAAAATAACAGAGCACTGTGAGGAATGCAAGGATGTAAAAGGACCAGTGTCTCTGTAACAAAGTAGACTGTTTAGTTTGGCAGATCACAAATCAATATCCTATAAAGCAGTGTGTGCAGAGTACTGAAAAAAAATCAGCCCAAGGTTTCAGATTTGGGAGAGGGCTTCCCAGGAGCTACAATACTTTAGTCTTTTAAAGATAGGTAGCATTTTAATGGGTATTTGAATCATTCAAATTTATGCATAATTTTATTCTTTCATTATTTATTTTAATTTTGTTGGTCTGTACTTCAATCAGAGAAGTTCTTTTAAAACATGGTTCATGTTCACTTTGCTCCATGGTAGAAACTTGCACATCATTGTAAAGTAACTGTATTCCAATAGAAATTAATTTAAAAAAATAAAATAAAACAAGGTTTGTGTCTTATGCATCTCCATTTCCCAATATCACCTAGTCCAGTATTGCATATCCAGTAAATGATCAGCAATTTGTGACTATCACATAAAGATAAAATTTGTTCATGAAAACAATGAAGTCAGATTTTTCTCAAAGTACATTTACTAAATATCATTCTCTCTTAAATGTTCTTCATGTGTGTGTGCTAAGTCGCTTCAGTCGTGTCCAGCTCTTTGAGACCCTGTGGACTGTAGCGTACCAGGCTGCTTTGTCTGTGGGATTTCCCAGGCAAGAACACTGGAGTGGGTTGCCAAGCCCTCCTCCAGGGGCTCTTCCTGACCCAGGGATTGAACCCCTGTCTTCTGCATTGGCAGGTGGATTCTTTACCACTGGTGCCACATAGGAAGCCCTAAACGTTCTTACGGCAGCCTATATTTTACCTTCCATCACATTCATCAACTTTCAAGTAAGAGTGTCTTATGTGTCTTCTCTACTAGACTATAAATCCCCTGAAGACAAGGACTGTGTGTGTCCCATTTGCCTTTGAATCCTGGGTACTCACAGCATGTGCACATAGTAGGTGTTTCATTAATATTTATGGAATGAATGAAACAGGCCACTCAAGAAATTCTTCTAAAAAGGGCTCCCTTTAACTAATGAATTGAGGAAAAGTAGCATATTATGTCATCCTTTTGGGTAGTCACTCTTGCGTATCAATACATGAAATCTCTAAGAATCTTGCAGTAAGGAAACCTGCTTTAAGGGGATTATGTAGTTCCTTAAATTATATAGACTGTGAAGAGCCACCCCTGCCCCCTTTTCCCCTGAGAACATCAGTTAATATTCTGTGACATCACTATTGAGCTGATACTCTTAAGAAAACCGTTTTGGGTGGTGCCAGATGCAGCCCTGTCAGACCTTGTCATTCTTACCACTGCAGATTCCAAGAAGTGGTCTCTCTTCTTGATCCTTTTCCAGCCGAAGGGCCTGGGAATTTGAAAAGATGGACACCAGGATGATAACTTTCTGAGGCAGCCTTTTCATCTAAGAAAAGGGGGCTACTCTGTGCTCTTATTCCTCGGTGTGACCTTCGAAGCCTTCAAAGTAGTCTGCCTGATGGGGGATTATTCTGTCTGTGTCCAACATTCAGTTATGAGCTTAGCGTTTATTCAAAAGAACCACAGGAGAACTAACTTCATTGGGCTCACAGAATAATAATAAGGGTGAAAGATTGGAAGCTAGGTCTTTGCAAAAAAAATGGTAAATGAGTTGAAGTAATTTTTTTTTTTATTTAAAGAAAGAAAACAGAAAAATACTAAGAAAGGGCAGGCCTAATGAAAAGCGATGTAGCATGCTACATGAAGTAGGTCTATGTGTAGGCTGTGTGGTTTTTCATCACTGTGTGCCTGAAAGCCCAGAGGCTGGTCCTCTCTGATGCTTCCCTTCAAGACCAGCATTATCTCTGATTCCAGAGCTTATGCTGCAGGTCATCCCCTATCTCTATATCAATATTAAAGCTAAACTCACCCCTTTGAAGACTATCATTAAATAAGTGCTTACTGTGTATCAAGCAATGTGCCGAGTGCATTTCATTTCACTACTCGTTCAGTCAGTAAATATTTTTCAAGTATCTCCTCTATGCCAGGTGTGGCTGCCCTTGGTATGTAGAATATATCAGTAAACAGCACAGACAGAAAATGTTGCCTTGTAGAACTTACACCCTAGGGAGCAGAGACAGATAATAAGCACAATAAATAGTAAATGTCATGAAAAATATAGAGCAAGGAAAGGGGAAAGAGTGTCTGTGTGTAAGGGGAGGTGGCCTGTAGTCTCAGTTTTAATGGATTGGTCAGGATAGACCTTGCTGAGAAGGCGGTGGTGGTCACGTCTGTGGTCATGTCTGACTTTTGCGACTCCATGGACTACACAGCCCACCAGGCTACTTCTGTTCACAGGATTTCCCAGGTAAGAATACTGGAGTGGGCTACTGCCAGCTGAGAAGGTGATACGTGAGCAAATATTTGAGGCCAATGAGTGAGTTAACCATGTAGATACTTGGACAAAGAACATATTGACCAGAGGAACAATCAACTCCAAGAAGTTGAAGACTCCAAGTCAAGAATGTGTATGTTGGGCTTGATAAATAGTAAAGAGGTCAGAGTGGCTAGACACTGGGACTTGAGGACTGATCCTCCATTGGACCATGATAAGGACTTCGATTTGGGATGAAATAGGGAATTATTGGAAGATTTGAGCAGAAGGTTGTCATATACAACTTATGTTTAAAGGGGTCCCCCTGGAAAGGGGATCAAAAGTGGAATCAGGGTAATGAGTTGCTGCTGCTGCTGCTGCTAAGTCACTTCAGTTGTGTCCGACTCTGTGCGACCCCATAGATGGCAGCCCACCAGGCTCCCCTGTCCCTGGGATTCTCCAGGCAAGAACACTGGAGTGGGTTGCCATTTCCTTCTCCAATGCATGAAAGTGAAAAGTGAAAGTGAAGACGCTCAGTCGTATCCAACTCTTAGCGACCCCATGGACTGCAGCCTACCAGGCTGCTCCGTCCATGGGATTTTCCAGGCAAGAGTACTAGAGTGGGGTGCCATTGCCTTCTCCAAGGTAATGAGTTAGGAGGTGGTTACTCCTATATAATAATGCAAGTGTGCATAAACTGGGGCTCACATCAAAGAGTAATGATGAAGTCAGTGAGAATTGATCAGATGCTGGATATTTCTTCTGAACATAGAGTATCAGCGTTATCTGGAAAAGCTGTGTTGGAAAGAGGGGCATTAATCATGACTCTAAGACTTATTAGCCTCAATTAATCTCTAGCCAAGTAGCTTATATTATCATCTCTATCTTACAGATGTAGAAATTAAAGCCGAGAGAGATATTAACTTTAGATTATTTAGCTAGCAAGCAGCAGATTTGGGATTTGAATCCAGTGCTATCTGAATCCAAAGGCTGGGCTTCTTAACCATAACACTATGCTGGAGGCATAGAGCTATTACTGTGAACTCTGACCTTACATGTCCAAGAAACTGATTCCAGATGTATTTTCTGGTTACTCAGTATCTACCTTGAACATGAGGTTCCGTTCACTTGTTTCCCTGCTTTAAACCTGGGTTCATTAATGGCTGTGTTCCTGTCCCCCCACATCTTCCTTCCTTAGTCTCCCATTTCTGAAACCTGTTGCCTGACTTTCTTAATCACCCTGAGCACCAGAACATCCATAATTGTCTTGATCTGCTCACGATTTTGGACTCAGTTTGGACTTCTGCCAAAAGGTTTCCCCATTGGCAAACCTTCACATCTAGAGCTATTCTCTATTTGTCCTCTTAGACCCACTTTATATTAATCAACTCCTGACCACTTAAAAAAGTAAAAACCATGTGATTCTCCATGAGGAAGAGGGAGCATGTGCTAGGGACAGCCATGCTGACAGTGACTTTTTTTTTTTAAATTTTTGGCTATGCTGGGTCTTTGCTGTGGTATGTGAGCTTTCTCTGGTGTGCAGGCTTTCTCTAGTGCTCTGCCTTCTCTTGTTTTAGAGCATGGGTTCTAGAGCTAGGGCTCAGTAGTTGTGGTTCATGGGCTTAGTTGCCCTGCGACATGTGGGATCTTAGTTCCCTGACTAGGGATAAAAACCATGTCCCCTTCATTGGAAGGTGGATTCCAACCATTGGACCCCCTGGGAAGTCCCAGTAGTGACGTCCCTGAGATCACTACATCTTCCCAGTTGGTGGTGGGAGAGAATAAAGTGTGGCAATAGCCGCCAAGTTGGAGGCCTCCGGGAAGGACAGATTCTGATCTGTTGGCTAGAGAAACCCGGCTTCCCGGAAATCTTCCCCAGGTTTTACCTTCTTCAACCAGAGCAACTTAGTGTCTTCTTATGTCTCCCCTTGCAGCTTCAAGCAAACTTGTAATGAACTAACGATATTACCTTAAAACCCAGCACTGAAATTCCTCCTACAGAGTAAATGGTCAGTACTGAAGAAAATGTTTGCTATGGGTTTAGGGCAGAAGATGAGTTCCCCATTGGCTGGGGTGTCAGCTGGCCCCCAGGTCTAAGGGGAGGGTGAAGCTGCCAAGCTCAGAGGAGAGAAAGTGAAGCTTCTGGTTCACAGGGGAGGAGGAGAAGGGAAAGTGAGCAGAGATGGACAAAGCAGAGGAAAGATAAAGCCATCAAATTAGAAGAAGCCTATTCAGGACGCCATCTCTCGTCACACTTCACCACCATATTCTGCAATCGCCTCCAAAATCTGCTTGTCCTCAGAAGGCCTGCTGTGAATGAGACTTTCTATGCATCTAAAAGAGAGGCTCAGTTTTAGTTTAAGGGTCAAGAGGCGCAGAAGGCTGGAGAGAGATTTGACTACCACTGGTTTCGAAATAAGGGGATTCAAGGCAATTTTACATAGGTCTTAGAGGCAGAGAAGTTTCCACTATTTCTGTACCAGTAATGAATTTAATCTTCTTCCATTTATATTCTTATATTCATTTCATTTTCTCTGCCTGATAAGACTCCAGGTTCCAACATTTCTGCATATCAAAATCTTGTTCAAGTCGAATCCCATTCTTCTGGAAATCTTGATTATCCGGCATGAAGTGAACTTTCTCTCATCTATTGTCTGTATGCCCTATTTTTAAAACCTAGATCTTATGCTTCCAGAAAAGAGAGATTTCTTGAATTTTTAAAACAACAAACTTATACTTGTCTTATAGAGGAAGTTGTCTTCTTCCCTTGGCCTGCTATTAACTCCAAAGTAAGTTTGACTCACTCTCCTTAACGGTTACTCATAATTAGTCTATGTATTTCCATATATTTGTGTTTATGACAAGCTTGTATCTAATCATTCCAATTTAAGCCCTTGAAGTAAAAAATTAAAATCAAAATGAGATACCACTGTATTTCTTAATTCTATATTTTTAATTTCATAATTCAAACAACCTACCATATAGAGTATTGATGAGGATATGGAGGAACTGGAATTTTTCTGTTAATATGCTGTTCTTTGGAGGGCGAAGTAAGACGACCACTTTGAGAAAAAAGATGCGGAGTTTCTTTAAAGGTTAAATATACATCTTCTGATACAGCCATTCCACTCTTAGGTACTTTCTCAAGATAAATGAGGGTACATGTCCATGTAAAGACTTGTATATAGGTCTTCATAGCAACCTTGTTCATGGGAGTCCATAAGTGAATTCAATCCAAAGGTCATCAAGAAGTGAATAAATAAACAAATCATGGTATATCCAGGTAGTGAAGTGAAGTCGCTCAGTCGTGTCCGACTCTTTGCAACCCCATGGGCTGTAGCCTACCAGGCTCCTCTGTCCATGGGATTTTCCAGGCAATAGTCCTGGAGTGGATTGCCATTTCCTTCTCCAGGGGATCTTCCCAACCCAGAGATCAAACTCGGGTCTCCCGCATTGTAGACAGATGCTTTACCGTCTGAGCCACCAGGGAAGCTATATCCAGGTAATGGACTGCTTAATACTCAGCAATAAAAACTGAATTATTGATACATGCAGCCACAAGAATGGATCTCAAATAATTATGCTGATGAAATAACCCAGGCATAAAAGAATACATTTTGTATACTTCCATTTGTATAAAATCTCAAGAAATGCAAGCTAACCTGTCCTGACAGAAAACAGAGCAATGGTTGCCGAGGAGCAGGGAGTTGAGAGGAACTATGAAGGGGCAGGAGGAAAAGCTTGGTGGGGAAGCATATGTTCACTGTCTTGATGTTGGAGATGGTTTCAGAGGTGCACCTCCGTGTCAAAATGTATCAAACTGTACATTTTAAACACATGAACTTTACTTTATAACGATTATACCTCAGAAAGTTGGATTAAGAGAATTTTAAGAACATTGAGGCTGAAGTTGTGACTTTTCTTTAATAGCTTTCTGAAATGCCTGGTAAAATGCCACATGCCCTCTGAGGACTAAGTAAACATCTACTGTCAATTTTTTTGACTAAATAATAGTTCAAGAGTTTCCCTAGGACCATGACATTTAGATGCTTTCCTGACATTGAGAACAATTCAATGGATTAACATTTATTAAACTTTTCTTACTGATTCAACAAAAATATGAGAGGTGCTTTTGATGAGTTTGTAATTAGGCTGATTTTAACATATCCAGGGACATGGGTTCTTCCTTTTTAACAATAAAACAAAATTTAGTAAATTCTATAAAAATTAAGCAATTTAAGAAAAAATGTAGTTAGGCTAGTTTTCCATCACTCAGTTTAAGCATTTCACTAACTTTTGTTTTCCCATTAATAGTAATATTCTATAATATTCAGGAAGAACTTTTACCTGTTTCTTGTTAATGATAAGCCAAGTGTTTACTGCTTCTTAAGCACAGATAGTCAGAGAAGGCAATGGCAACCCACTCCAGTACTCTTGCCTGGAAAATCCCGTGGACAGAGTAGCCTGGAAGGCTGCAGTCCATGGGGTCGCTGAGGGTCGGACACGACTGAGCGACTTCACTTTCACTTTTCACTTTCCTGCATTGGAGAAGGAAATGGCAGCCCACTCCAGTGTTCTTGCCTGGAGAATCCCAGGGACGGGGGAGCCTGGTGGGCTGCCGTCTATGGGGTCGCACAGAGCTGGACATGACTGAAGTGACTTAGCAGTAGCAGTAGCAGCAAGCACAGATAGTACCTCATGTATCAGGTACTTTAAAGAATTACCTAATTTAATCCTATAGCAACAATGTGGGAAATAATTAGTTAATCAGGCATTCCTCTTACATAGATGAGGAGACTCAGAGACATCAATGATTCAACCAGGGTCATAACAACCAGTAAGTCATAGAAGCAAGATTTAAATAGTTTTAACTTCAAAACATGGTTTTCTATCTCTGTAGCTCACAGCCTCTAGGATTGTCCTTGCAGGACTGCCATAGACTTAAAATACTGCTGCTGCTAAGTCGCTTCAGTCATGTCCAACTCTGTGCAACCCCAGAGACAGCAGCCCACCAGGCTCCCCCGTCCCTGGGATTCTCCAGGCAACAACACTGGAGTGGATTGCCGTTTCCTTCTCCAATGCATGAAAGTGAAAAGTGAAAGTGAAGTCACTCAGTCGTGTCCGACTCCTAACAACCCCATGGACTGCAGCCCACCAGGCTTCTCCATCCATAGGATTTTCCAGGCAAGAGTACTGGAGTGGGGTGCCATTGCCTTCTCTGAAAATACTGCTAGCTATTGTTAAACCAAATTGCAAATTCTCTGCATTTTGGAATGAACATAGAACAAAGAAGATTTAAAATAGTGCTGTTTATTCATAATTAAGCTAGAAGCTACTAAAACCACACACACACACACACACACACACACATTTAGCATTTAAATGACACTTCCATTTTTTAAAGTATTATAATTCTTCTTATCTCTCTTTAATATACACTTTATGTCCAGGTTACTAAATAAAGTATGTCATACTGATGATGCTTTTCCTGGTCCTTATCTAAGGCTCCAGTAATTTTGGATACTCTCAATGTGACCTGGAAATTTCTCTGGAGGCAAATATATGGCATCTGGCCTATTTATCTGGAAAGTTCCACTTCTGCCCGGTTTCTCGGATGTTTGCATTCCTTGACTTCCGCACGCTCTTTTCTTCTACTTCGTGTTCTCTACTATGACTCCCAGTTTTCACAATCATATGAGAAACAGAAACAAACAAAATAGTTACTTCCAGTGCAAGCAGTACCAGTGGCTGCCCAGAACTCCTGCCTACAGTTTCCCTTGTCATTTCAGCAGATCTTAAAGACCAAGAGAAACAGAACAAAAGTGATGTGGGAGCCTCGCAGTCCTAGCCCTAAATTGTAAATGTTTTGACATACTTGTTTCTGATCTTTTAAATTAAAAACTCATTAATTATACAGTGGCAACTACACTGGTTACCCTTATGGATACAGCCTCTCACTTCTGTTTCCAGAGGTAACAGCTGTCTTAGGCTAATGATTTCTCTTTCCACCCATGTTGTCATTAATATGCAAAATTGATTTGGATGTTTGCAGTGTTTACTAAAGCAGGAGGCTTTCTTTCCCACTTGATATTGTTTTTAAGATTTCTCTACACGTATTCATGTGGCTGGATTGCACTAACTACCTACTAAATTGCTTCTTGTTACATGAATATGCCTTAGGTTTTCAATCCATCTTTTGTTCATAGCTAGTTAGGTGAATTTCAAAATTTTACTGTTAAAAAGAAAACTTCAGTCAGCTTACCTGTACACAGTCCCTTATGCAGACGTGTTAGGTTGTCTCCAGTTTATAGGAAGGAATCTATCTAGAGGTGAAAATTATGGGTTATAGAATGTATGTATTTGTTTATATATTTAATTAAAAAATTTCTAGTTTCATTGAGTTTTAATTGACATAGAACATTGTTTAAGTATAAGGCATACACATCTACATTATTAATACAAGATGATTACCACTGTGTTTATGAGGTCGTCAAGAGGGTGTGATTGCTATTTGACTCATGAGCTGGACCCAGGCACTGAAGGTTGTCACCCCCTTCTGTGTCCTTGGAATATGCATTCTGCCCACTGTGCCCACAGTAGGAGCCATTCTCAAGGACACGGCCTTGAGAAAGTAAGTTGTTGTTGAGACCATCTGGACTGAATCTGTGACTGAACCTGAGGAAGGCCTCAACATAAATTTTTAAGATTCTGGACCGATGCAAGGTATCTGGCAGTCACCCAAGACAAGCCTCCTATACAAGTTCCCTTACTTGTTAAACCTGCCATGTATCAATCTTCCTCCCATCTCAGCTTGCCCTCCAGTGGGGGTCAATTTCAGATTTGACCTAGGAAACTCTTCAGGTTTTGAAATAACACAGTATACCATGCTGTTAACTAACACCTCCATTACATCCCGTAACTGCACTTGTATGTATGTGTGTTTGGTGAGAACATTTAAGATCTACTCTCTTAACAAAGATGGTGAGTGGAGAAAGAAGTGGTGTACATATAAGGTGGAATATTATTCAGCCAGGGCTTCCGTGGGGACTCAGTGTTAAAGAATTTGCCTATCAATGCAGGAGATGCAGGTTCCATCCCTGAGTCAGGAAGATCCCCTGGAGAAGGAAATGGCAACCCACTCTAGTCTTCTTGCCTGGGAAATCTCATGGACAGAGGAGCCTGGTGGGCTACAGTTTGCTGTTAAGTCACTTCAGTCTTGTCCGACTCTGTGAGACCCCATAGACGGCAGCCCACCAGGCTCCCCCGTCCCTGGGATTCTCCAGGCAAGAACACTGGAGTGGGTTGCCATTTCCTTCTCCAATGCAGGAAAGTGAAAAGTGAAAGTGAAGTTGCTCAGTTGTGTCCGACTCTTAGCG
The DNA here is from genome assembly GCF_001704415.2 of Capra hircus. Lineage (NCBI taxonomy): Eukaryota > Metazoa > Chordata > Mammalia > Artiodactyla > Bovidae > Capra > Capra hircus. The sequence goes on along the minus strand of NC_030812.1, from coordinate 49,905,212 downwards.
ACCCCATGGACTGCAGCCTACCAGGCTCCTCCATCCATGGGATTTTTCAGGCAAGAGTTTTGGAGTGGGGTGCCATTGCCTTCTCCGGGGCTACAGTTTACAGGGTCACAAAAGAGTCTAACACAACTTAATAACTAAACAACATTATTCAGCCATGAGAAGGAAGGATCCTGCCATTGTGACAACATGGATGGATCCTGAGGGCATTATGCTAAGTGAAATGTTAGCCGAAGGAAGAAACACAGACTGTTTCAATACTTAGCAAAATGCTTGCCAGGTATTGAGTTCAGAATCTAATACTATGGGACCAGCTTTTGAGAAAAGAAAGACCAGCTTTATTGCAGAGGTTAACCTGAAAGGAGACAGAAGGCAGGGCTGAGATACAGCAAGGTGAGGTGGATAGTTATAGGGTTAGAGCTTTGGGGTGATGAAGAAAAGGGCGGGAAAAGCGGCTAATTAAAAAGTTTGAGGGAAAGATAGGTCCACATGCGCAGATGCGAACAGGGCTTTATAGGTCTTCATGGGTCTCAGATGTAAGTTCAAGGGAACTGATATGAAACAAGCAAGGGAATTCTGGATATGATGTCAGAAAGTCACCTGTCAGACAGTCAAGCCTACTCTGCGCAGACTTCGATCAGCCATGTTGGTTCCAACTGGCTTCAGCCAACTTTGTCCTGTTATAAGTGGAGGCGAGTCTACTAACTCGCTTCCTTATCTGCTGTCCTGTAAGATGAGCTCAGGACTTTGTTGGTGATCGGGCATGGTTTCAGTACGATATTACTTTTTTGTGGGATCTATGGAAGCCAAACTTGTAGAAACGGAGGGCAGAGTGGTGGTTACCGGGGGCTGGGGGTAAGGGAAACGGGGAGACGATAGTCAAAGGGAAAAGACTTCCAAGTGGAAGGTTAATAAGTTCCTGAGAGCTAATTTAATCGCATAGCATTGCGATTAGAATTAATAACAATTATGTACTAGAAGGTTAGGCCTTCCTGGGTGGCTTAGTGGTAAAGAATCCGCCTGCAATGCAGGAGCCGCAGGAGACTTGGGTTCGATCCCTGGGTGGGGAAGATCCCTTGGAAAAGGGAATGACAACCCACTCCAGGATTCTTGCCTAGAGAATCCCGTGGACAGAGGAGCCTGGAGGGCTACAGTCCATGAGGTGGAAAATTAAGTGAGTGATGGAAAATGCCCTCTGCTCTTCACCAGCTGGAGGGGCATCACTTCTCCAGCAGACCCCATTATGTTGCCCTGGTTACTTCAGTAGCCTTCTGGAAATTTTTGCTGTAACCAGTGACAGAGGGTTTGCCAGTTTGAAGTTGGAAAAGCTTGCTTTCTGGACTGAGTGCTTCCAGATGCTCCTTGTTATCACTTGTTATGTTAAATGTTTACTCATTTAAAAATTTTTGTTTATTATTACTTGGAAGCCCCTTTCTTAGTTATTTTTAGCTCTCACTGTCTAGTATCACATGGTACCTAACTTTTTTCCCCCCTTTTAGAGTATTTATTTATTTTTGGCTGTGTCCCCTGTCACGGTTGTGAAACTCAGGATCCTTTCTTGTGTCCCATGGGGTTCTCTCTCGTTGTGCTGCCTGGGCTCAGTTGCCTCTCAGCATGTGGGATCTTGGTTCCCTGACCAGGGATCAAATCCACGTCCACTGCATCAGAAGGTGGATTCTTAACCACTGGATCAGGGAAGTCCCCTACCTGAGGTTTTAAGTTGCCCACTTGGGACAAGATGCTGCCTTTTGAGGACTGAAAAAAAATATGTCAACTGCTTTGTGTCTTTCAGGTGAATTAGAACTTGAAACATCCAGGATGATGCCCTATTCAGTCATTAGACGGTAATTATCTTATTTGGTTCTCCCAGCCTCCTGGTTTCCCACGGCATGTCAGTGTAATGCCAGGGAAAGACACAGAATGGAAGAAACCTGGCAGAGGGGGGATTGTCTGATTGAAGGTAATTAATGTTGCAGTCAGTTTACATTTCTGATGTGGTTTCTAGTCTGAAAGTATAATTTGGAAAATGTCTGATGTGAGAGTACTTCTAAAATTATATCTAATGTAGAGGAAACACCATCAAACCTATGAGAGGAGTATTGGACTTCCTAATGTAGGCGCAACTTTAGATAAACAAACTCATTGTGATACCTTTAATACTGTACTCAACTCACTTTAGAGTCCCCCAGTTCCATTATATTTAATTATTTATTGAAACTCATCTGTGTACTTGACTCTGAACAGCCATAAATGAAAACCTAGGCCATCCCCAGGGGTCTCCCAAGCTAAATTCTGTTGGTTAATATCCTGGTATTATTAGACAATGGACTGGTCTATAGCTCAAGAAAATTCCCTGAAGTTTACATTAATTATGAAGACCTTGAGAAGTGATTCTTTTATATTAGCTCTAAGCCAAACTTGGAATCATTTGTTTCTTAAGTACCTAAATGGTTGATGGTAAGGCTCTTAGGTTATACTTCAGAGTGATATATGGACAGATTCTTGGTTTATTGATTAATGGTTAGATTAATGGTGAAATGAAAGTTGCTTGCTTTCACATAGGACAAGCCCCATTAGTGACTCTTTCAATGTTTGTAACATACCGGGCCACAAAGGAAGTTTTGAACCATGTCTCACTATTAAAAAGTAGCTTATTCAGAGCTCACATTTTGCTCACTTTGCCTTATTAGCGTCTCATCACCTACAAGCCACAGCACAGTCCACTGGGGCTTTGCTACTGAAAAGTGTAGGCTGGTTGACCAGCAACTTGAACATCACCTGAGAAGTTGTACAAGCCACCCCAGACCTGCTGAATCAGAGTCTGCGTTTTTAACAAGATCCCTAGGTGCTTTGTACACACCTTCAAGTCTGAGCAACATTGTGTCTAGTCCATCAATAAACTGTTAAGAGCTGTAAGAGGGTAGAGGCCCAGAGGAATCAAGGAGTCTACTCAGTTAATAATAATAGACAAGTAGCTAGTGGTAGGTTTATAGTCTATGCATTACTGACATCTGTTTTAGTTGTCTGCCCGGGAGGTCATTCCCCTCTGTTTTTGGAGAGTCTTAACACTGCCTCCTTCCAGAAGATGCCCTCTACACCACCAGTCAAAGAGGCTTCCTCACGCCACTCTACCCTGCCCCCATCCACAGGGGTTATGACTTAAGATGGGTCAATCAGCTTCTCTTCCTAGAGCTTGTGACCTTTGTGTGCTGTGCTGTGCTTAGTCGCTCAGTCATGTCCGTTTAGTTGAGACAGAAAGGGATGCAAGCTGCTCGACACTGAATTGCGTCATGGCAGCCCTACAGAGAGAGACCCAGAGTTGCCTCCTGCTGCCCCAGGAGATGAGCCTGTTCCTGTGATGGCAGATGTTCAGCACTGCCTTCTGTTCCACTCCTTAGAAATAAGAAAGACATACTCTTTATAAAAAAGACATACTCTTTTCAGAATTTCCAGGCCTAAACCTGTCTGTATCTTTAAGCAAATTGGTTAATCTTCTCTATTTGTTCACTTAGTGTAGGCTGCAGTTCCTTGTTGGGAGCCTTTGGGGCCGGTGGAGTTGAGTGCAGAATCTTTTGGAGTAGAGACAGTGATTAGAGATAGCAGAGAAGCGATACAGTGCATACACCAAATATCACGTAACAGCTGGTGTGGTCTGAGGCAGCACCCCATACTGGCACTGGGAAGTATGAATATTCTACTCACACCATGTGAGATCAATTACGACTTCACACCTTTTCATGTCAAGACAGGTGAATACTTGCTGTCAGGTGAGTTTAGGACTGACCAGGTTTCAACACCAGTTAACTTTCAAAAAACCTTATAGTTTCTAGAGTATTTTGGATTTTGGAATTGTGGATAAGAAACTGTAACACAGGTAATATATTTTAGAGATATGGCTTCTAATTAGTACTTATGGACTTAACTTTACCTTTTCCATGTCTGTAGAAGTATTCCGCTGCTTGAATGCAGCATAATTTAACTTGTTCTCTATTGGTGGCGTTTTGGGATTCTCCTGTTTCTGCTCTTACATGGAATGTTGCAATGATTATCCTTGTATGTTTGGTATCATGTAAATATGGAGCAGTAATCTAAGTGTATTAAAGGAAAATGTTGCTCATTTTCTAGCTGCAACAGATTTCTCTTGTTGTTGAAAGGCATTTATGTGGAAAATTCTAAGTCCAATGGTGGAAAATATCTTGGAAGAATGGAAAGAACTCAGCCTTGGGAGTCAGGACTCCAAAGTTCCAGTTCAAGCCTCACCAGTTAACATGGGCAGTGTCAGTTTTCCTGTGTGTGTGTAGCAGTTTCTGTCTATGAGCTAGAGAACTGTAATATTATATGACTTCAATCAGGATTGAGTTCCTGTGTGCAGGGACTGTTCAGAGTGCCTGGGAAACAGAAATCCAAAACAGAGTCCCTGCTGTTATGGAGCTTATATTTTAATGGGAAAGACCGACAGTAAACATGATAACAAAGTGTTTAGTATGTTAGACAGCACAATATGGCAAGGAAAAAAGTTAATAAAGCAGCAAGAGGTAATAGGACACGTCAGGAAAGGAGCCTGAATTTTAGACAACATGGCCAGGGAACTCTTCACAGAAAATATCTGCACAAAGCAGAGGGAGCAGCCAACACAGAGATGCTGAAGTGGGATTATGCCTGGAATGTTCAGAAGTTCAAGAAGGCCACTGTAGTTGAAGAGGACTTAGCAAGACGGGGATCAGAGGAGAAGTAGGTGAGTGCAGTGAGGCACCAGAGGGCCAGATGAAAGAGCTCGAAAGGATTCAGTAAGGGCTTTGACTTGCACCGTATGTGAGAGAGGAAGCCCTTGGAGGGTTGCACACATGAGAGGAATGCGGCCTGGCTGGCGCTTTCAAAGGGCCTCTCTGTGTGAAGACTTCCCTGAGAGGGAGTAAGAACAGAAGTGCGGGAGGCTGTTGGTAGGAAGACTTTAGGTGGGAGGCTGCTGAGCGAATCTAGGTGGTAACAGCAAGAGTGGTAAGACATGGCTGAATTCTGGATATAATTTGAAGGTAAATCTAACAAGAATTATTGATGGATTTGGTATGGGATGTAAGAAAAAGAATTTAATGAGACTTTCTGGTTTGTTGTCCTAGCTGCTGGAAGAATGAAGGACCATCAAGTGAGATGGGGAGAGGAGCAGATAGTGGAAGAGTAGGTGCAGGGGGAAATCAGGAGCTCAGGTTTGGATGAATCCAGTTTGAGGTCTCTCTTAGGCATCCTCAGGAAGATATCACATAGACATTTGGATAGAGATGAGTCTGGAGTGTAAGGGAACAGATTTGGGTCGGGGATAAAAATTTGGCAGTCATCCGTGCACAGACAGATTTAAAGGCTTGGGATGGGATGGTGCAGGGAGTGCCTGCAGGTAAAACAAGAGGTCTTAGGACTGAACCTGAAGGAACTGTGGCACTGAAAGGTCAGGGGAAGCAGCAAAGGAGATTTGGAAGGAACAAACAGAGGAGGAGGAGAAAAGGCAGGAGAGAATGGTGTCCTGGAAGCCAAGTGAAGGGGCTGTTTACAGGAGGAGAGCGATTGCCTGTGCTAAACGCTGCTGTCAGATCAAGTCAGGGGAGGAATCTGGCAACAGAAGGTCCTTATTGACCTGATCAGAACAAGTGCGGTAGAGTTGGGGTGGGAATGAAAGGCTGGCTGCAGCTGGGTTCGAGAGAGGTAGGAGGAGAGAAAGGGAGACAGTGAGTGCTGACAGCGGTTTCAGGTAGTTTTTGTGGACATGTGTGACGAGTAAAGAGAAAAGCAGAGAAACTTGGAGGGAGCAGAGGGGGTCAAGATAAGCTTTATTTATTTATTTTTTTTAATGTGGGAGGATTAATGGTATGTTTATGTGCTAATGGGAACATTTCAATAGAAAGGGAAGAAATGAATGCTGCAAGAGAGAGAGAGGGGAGTATTGTCATGGAGCAAATGAAAGGCGATGGTCTTGAGCACAGACTGGGGCCTGGCCTCATCCCAGCTCATCCAGGGAAACGGGAGAAACCACGGTAGAGGGGAAATGGGATGGGGACCTGTGGAAGTTCTTGGGTTTTGTTTCTATTTTGTTTTCTGGTGAACGCATTTAAAACCACTCTTCTAGCAAATTTCATTTATACAATGGTGTTATCAATTATAGTCATCACGTTTTGCATTAGATCTTCAGAACTTACTCATCATATTACTGAAAGTTTGAACTCTTTTACCAACCTCTCCCTATTTCTTCCATGCTCCCAGTGCCTGGAAACCCTCTTTTTAACTTTGTTTCTGCGAGTTTGACTTTTTTTTAGATTACATGTGTTAGTGATACCGTTTGGTATTTGTCGTTACCTGTCTTATTTCGCTTGGCATAGCACCTCCAAGGTCCATTCATGTTGCCACAGTGGCAGGATTTCCTTCTTTCTCATGGCTGAATACCACTCCGTGTGTGTGTGCGTGTGTGTGTATACCACTTTTTCTGAAGGTTGTTTTTATTTTAAAATGGCGGTTAGGTCATTAGTGAGAGTGAAGCAGGACTTTGGTGGGAAGGTGTGAGGCAGAGGACTGCTGTTTCTTGTTGTGGTCCCTATGGGTTTCCCAGGTGGTGCTAGTGGTAAAGACCCCGCCTGCCAGCGCAGGAGATGCAAGAGTTGTGGGTTTGATTCCTGGGTTGGGACAATCCCCTGGAGTAGGAAATGGCAACCCACTCCAGTATTCTTGCCTGAAAAACTCCATAGACAGAGGAGCCTGGTGGGCTACAGTCCATGGGGTCACAAAGAGTTGGACACGATTGAGCACGTGTGCATGCATACACACACATGTTACTTCTGATGGATTAAAACCTTATACACATATTAATTTGATAAAACATACATTTTTAGAAAGAAAGAGAGGGGAATGTCTGGTTTACTTCTGTGCGGAAATGCTTGAGGGAACTCTTGCGAGTAGGGGCAGAGCAACCACAGAGGGAAGAAAAGGCCAGGGCATAGTCATGATTCTACGAGATATCAACATCCGAATGAGCCACTGGTGTAAGAAAGATTTCTGGAGACTTCTAAAACAGGAAGAAATAGGAAAAGTCTAAAAAAAAAATTACTGCATTTCAATAGGACTCCTATTGGGCAGGATTCCATTTCTTAAAATTCCAAATATATTTCACCGGTCAAGCAGTATTAACCACTGACATTTCTGTCTCTCAAATAAATATTTATTTAGCTCTATGGATGGAGGTGTTGGGAGGATTATACTTGTGAAGAGGAGCTCTTTGCAGTCTTTTGTAATTTGAAGGTTAGGACTGAAGCAACTTTCTTTCTCTCTCTCTCTCTCCCCCTCATTACTGTTGAAAGACTTGGGCTTGCATACATCGCATTCTCAGGGATGATCTTTATTTCCCCAGGATCTCCTCCCTTGCTTCTGCTCTTATTTAAATCATACTTATTTTTTCCTCTTTTTTTTTTCAGTTCTCTCTGTACCTGGAGAGAGAGATGAGGCCTAATGTTGGGTACCGCTGTTGTTCAGTCACTAAGTGGTGGCCGACTCTTTGTGACCCCATGGAATGCAGCATTGCAGGGTCCTCTGTCCAAGGGATTTCCCAGGCAAGAATACTGGAGTGGGTTGCAATTTCCTTCCCAGATCAGGGATCAAACTCAAGTCTCCTGCATTGACAGGTGGATTCTTTACTGCTGAGCCACCAGGGAAGTCCTGTTGTTGAGGATAATGAGCGAATATTAAGGTATGCAGAACTGAGGAGAATTTGATATAGAAAACTCCCTGCTCAGAGACTAAAAGTTAAAAATGAACTTTTGATAGAGCAATTTAGAAAGAAAAAGAAAGTTTTCAACGTGGCAGAGTTGGACTAAGAATCTGGAAATTTGGATTTTAATCCTGACTCTGCTACTAGTGGTATGGCTTTGATCAAGTTATATAAATTCTCTGATCCTTAAAAGCTTTGTCTTTAAAATTAATGGGTTGGGGGACTTCCCTGGTGGTCTGTGGCCAGGGCTCCACAGTCCCAGGGCAGGAGCCCGGGGTTCAGTCCCTGGTTGGGGAACTAGATCCCAAGTGCCACAACTAAAAGATCTCACATACCACGATGAAGATGAAAGATCCTGTGTTCAACAACTAAGACTCGGAGCAGCCAAATAAATGCATAAAAGCATTTTTAAAAAACAAAAATTAATGTGTTGTACTAGATGATCAAACATTAGTGCATGTGTGCATACCAAGTCACTTCAGTTGCGTCTGACTCTGTGACCCTATGGACTGTAGTCTGCCAGGCTCCTCTGTACGTGAGGATTCTCCAGGCAAGAATACTGGGGTGGGAATAGCGGAGTGGGTTGCCGTGCCCTCCTCCAGAGGATCTTCCCGAGCCAGGGATCGAACCCATGTCTCTTATGTCTCCTGCTTGGCAGGTGGGTTCTTTATTACTAGTGCCACCTGGGATGCCAATACCAGACTAAATTGCAAATATTCACCTATGCTTTCAATATAGGGAGAGTGTTGGTTGGACAGACTTTGCCTTGGTGAGGAGTATGGGATTATGGGTTGACTCAGGACTTCCTGTAGCTCAGACACCATTCATTGTCAGAACCATTCACCTTCATTTTGAGTGACCATCAAAATGGCACTGAATAAGAAGTGGGCTTACCTTTTATTGGAGGATCTTAAGCAAAAACAAAACAAGAAGTGGACTTCTTATTCAGTGCCAAACAGCAGGGTACTTATTAGCTCTTGCTAGTCGTGATCTTGTTCTGATCTACTGACCTGGGTCTGCTCCTCCTCCATATTTATTATGATCTGCATCCTCTCAGCTTTATACCTACGTTTCTTTCTTGTCTTTCTATCTCTCTCTTTAAACTTAAAACTCAGTATTATATTCCTGGCTGCAGATCTGTCTCTACTTTGATGGTAATTGGGATAGTCCACCTGGCTGTGGATCTGACTTTATCCAGAGTGCACTTTTATTATTGCTCTAGTGAACTTGACCACTATGAGATCTACCCTTTCCTAAGACTCAGATCTAAGAAAAATCACTCCAGTCTTCTAGGTCGAGGTGATGACTCTGATGTTGGTATTAGCTTGATAACTAGATTATAATTCCCTGCATATGAGGATCAATGCTTTTTTTTCCTGCTGATTCCCTTGACGACTTTATATAATGTTGAGCTCTTACTAGATGTTTTCTGTTTGCTAATTCATCCCTACTTCTCAGATCCTCACCTGGCTTACCTTTTATTGGAGGATCTTAAGCAAAAACAAAACAAGGAAGAATAGAGATTGCTGAAGGAAGGAAAAGTCAAGAAGTGACTTGTTTCTTCCTCTTTTATTTTCTTCTCCCTGTTTTTATTTTCTCCTTTTCCTACTTTTAATATAGTAAAATATAGCATGCTCAGTAATATAGCATGCTTAGTTGCTCAGCTGTGTCTGACTCCTTGTGACCCGATGGACTGTAGCCTGCCAGGCTCCTCTTATCCATGAGATTTTTCAAGCAAGAATATTGGAGTGGGTTGCTATTTCCTCTTCTGGGGGATCATTCTGACCCAGGGATCCCACCACATCTCTTGTATTGGCGGGCAGATTCTTTACCACTGAGCCACCGGAGAAGCCCTAATATAGTGATAGGAGTTGTATATTATAACTACCAATGTTTGTTTAATTCAGTGAAAAATATCTTTTCTAGGAATCACTCTTTTTTCTTTCAGGGTACTATATTCTTTATCATTTTATTTATCTTATATAATTTCCTATATTAATTTTATACATTAGTTTCCTGTTAATTTCACAACACTTTTCAGTGCCTGGCTCCTGAATACAAGGATCAATTATCCTGTCAAAACTGAAACTCATATAAATTAGCTTAGGTTAGAAACAAACAAAAAAGAGGAATTATTCTATATCTGAAGGTAGCCCTAGTAACTGTAAAGTGATAATTACAGAGATATGTTGTAAGGCATTGGAACCAGGAACTGCTGCTGCTGCTGCTGCTGCTAAGTCTCTTCAGTCGTGTCCTACTCTGTGCGACCCCATAGACGGCAGCCCACCAGGCTCCACCGTCCCTGGGATTCTCCAGGCAAGAGTACTGGAGTGGGGTGCCATTGCCTTATCCAATGCATGAAAGTGAAAAGTGAAAGTGAAGTCGCTCAGTCGTGTCCGACTCTTAGCGACCCCATGGACTGCAGCCCACCAGGCTCCTCCATCAATGGGATTTTCCAGGCAAGAGTACTGGAGTGGGGTGCCATTGCCTTCTCCGGAACCAGGAACTAGAAGATTCAAATCCAAAGTTATTTACTCTCCTAGAATGTTTGATCTCTTGGTTCTGCTTCTTTTGGCACACTTATTTTTCCTCAGTCTTCTTCTAGATTATTTTACTATGCTGTGGCCTGCACCTCTTGGTCTCAGCTGCTGTTTATCCTGACTGCTTAGCTCTAGCATTCATCAGAAACCAAACAAAGTCTAGTTCCTGTAACTGAAGTCACTCAGTCGTGTCTGACTCTTTGCAGTCCCATGGACTGTAGCCTACCAGGCTCCTCAGTCCATGGAATTTTCCATACAAGAGTACTGGAGTGGGTTGCCATTTCCTTCTCCAGGGGATCTTCCCAACCCAGGGATCGAACCCGGGTCTCCTGCACTGCAGGCAGACGCTTTACCGTCTGAGCCACCAGGGAAGCTCCCAGTTCCTGTATCCCCAGTCAAAATTCCAAGGAGAGATTCTGAATGGCTCAGTTTGGTCTGATACAAATTCCTTGTCCAATCAGCAGTGGTGAAGGAGAGACTAAGCCATGTCCTACAACATGGCTACACATATAGGCAGGCACACAGGGGTTCATTTACCCCAGAAAGTTTCAAAAATGTTGGCAAAGACGGTGATATTTGTTATATTAGTCATATATACTTGTCATATTTAGTATGCCAGGCTGAGAATAAAATTTATAGAAAATAGGCCTTCCCAACCTCCTCCTTGGTTTCTTTCTTGAGTTGTTATTGTAATCACTAAAGCTAAAGATAAGAAATGGCTGATGTCTAAATATAGAAACAAACAAAATAACTGAAGTGCTGTTCAGAGATTTAGCCTGAAGGGCAATTACTTTTTAATTTAATGAGTATTTCAGATCTGGATTTAAGCTATCTTTCTTTGAGTGAAAATTTGTTTGATCCTGTCTTACCATTAGAAAAGTCATACCATGCAGATTTTATGCATTCTTGTAAAGTTCAAACACATTACCTTTTGTTGACAGGTACTAATTAGTGCTAGGAAGGCAAAGGAAAAATTCATTCCATCAAACGACTTAAGTCCAGAAGTATGCTAACTAATGGATTTTTCTAATTAGTTTACTTTTGGATTTTTTTAAACTTTTGCCCAAAGTCTGCTGATTAGTTAGGATTGCTTTGTTGAAAGACTTTGGAGGACGTCTGATATAATCACTGGCCTGGGAAAATAAGACTTGGTTTAGGGGACTGATCTTTAGTTAAAACAGTACTACCCAATAGAAATGTAATGTGAGCCACACATGGAACTAAATTTCTTTTGTGGGCTGTGCTCAGTTGCTAAGTCGTGTCTGACTTTGGGACCCCAAGTACTGTAACCCAGCAGATTCCTCTGTCCATGGGATTTTCTAGGCAAGAATACTGGAGCAGGTTGCCATTTCCTCCTCCAGGGGATCTTTCTGAATAAGGGATGGAACCCACAACTCCTGCGTTGACAGGCGATTCTTTACCACTGAGCCACCTGGGAAGTCCGTAAATTTTCTCTTTGTCACACTGAAAAAAGTAAAGGGAAATTAATGATTAATTTTAGTAATTTATCTAAGCTAGTATATCCAAAATATTTTTACTTCATCATGCAGTCAAATGAAAATTAATGAGATACATTACACATTTTGTACTAAGACTTTGAAATTCTGTGTGTTTTACATATACTTATAGCATAAATTTCAACTCAGATGCTAATTTCTCAATGATTAAAGAGAAATATAGTCCTACTAAAACAATAAATTTGTGTTTAATGGGAAAATATTTTATGCTGCTTCACTGTTTTCATTTAAATTTAAATGAATTAAAATTAAGTAAAAGAAAAAATCCAGTTTCTCCGAGTGCACTAGCTCCATTACGAGTGTTCAGTAGCCTTGGGTGGCTAGTGGTCATTGTGTAGGACAGCACAGCTTTAGAGGGTGGTATTCATAAGCCCTGAGGCCAGAGTTTATCTTCTGCTGGTGGAGTTTAACCTAAGAGGGCATTTTTAAGTGAATCAGCCCACTCTTTCACTGCTCCAGTATTGCTCAGAACTCTGCCTTTGGCCCCCTCACTACAGACAGCGGTTCACCTCGTCTCACCCTCACTGCTGCCAGTGGCCCCAGTTCCTCTGCTGCTGCCTGGCCTCTGGAGGGGTGGTCCTGCCCTGCACTCTGCCGTCCTGGCCCATGTCTGTCTTTCTCTGGGGCAGACTTCTATATAAACTTCCCTATGGTCTGTTCCTTGAGGCAAAAGTCCTGTGACATCCCCCATTGATCTTGAATGAGCTTGGCAAATGCTGCGGACTTGGAGATGAGCGTGTTAAGGACCCTGAGAACTACTACAGCCGAGGAACTTGCTTTACTCGGATACCAAGGTAGGGAGTCCCCCAGTGGGCTACTTTTTAGGATTCAGTGCTTTCGCTGCAGGGAGAAGGCGATGGCACCCCACTCCAGTACTCTTGCCTGGAAAATCTCATGGACGGAGGAGCCTGGTGGGCTGCAGTCCATGGGGTTGCGGAGAGTCAGATACGACTGAATGACTTCACTCTCACTTTTCACTTTCATGCATTGGAGAAGGAAATGGCAACCCACTCCAGTGTTCTTGCCTGGAGAGTCCCAGGGATGGGGGAGCCTGGTGGGCTGCCGTCTACAGGGTCGCACAGAGTCGGACACGACTGAAGTGACTTAGCAGCAGGAGCAGCTGCAGCTTTTGCTGCAGAGGCCTGGGATTGATCCCTGGTTAGGGAACCACCCCAAATGCTGCACATACCCCACAGCAGACCACAAAAAAAAGAAAAAAGAGATACCAAGTATCCATTAAAAGCGAACACACCTGGCAAAAGGTACAAGGTACAGCTGGCAGAACTCACCCATCAGAGGGGGTTCTGAGCGATACTTGAGCAGTGAAAGAATGAGATTATTCACCATGCCTGGTTCCATCCCCTCAACTTCTGGGGAGCCCCTCTTCCTTTATGCTTCCCAAATGAGTGCAACAACTGCTCTGACACTGAATAGCTGGCAGTTTTAATGAATCTCTTTTGTATCCCTGATAGCTCAGTTGGTAAAGAATCTGCCTGCTGTGCAGGAGACCCTGGTTCTATTCCTGGGTTGGGAAGATCCCCTAGAGAAAAGATAGTCTACCCACTCCAGTATTCCTGGGCTTCCCTTGTGGCTCAGCTGGTAAAGAATCCACCTGCAATGCAGGAGACCTGGGCTCAATCCCTGGGTTGGGACGATCCCTGGAGAAGGGAAAGGCTACCCACTCCAGTATTCTTGCCTGGAGAATTCCATGGACTGTATAGTCCATGGGGTTGCAAAGAGTTGGACAAGACTGAGCAACTTTCACTTTCTTTTGTAGTTATCAGGCTTCCCCTCACCTCAGGAGTTTTTCCTCACTGGAGTGTGAACTAAGCAGATTGATTTGAGGGACACATGGAACTGAGTAAAGCATATGAATTTGGTGCTAAAGGCAGTATCTTTATTGTGGTGGTAAACTCAAGGAAATAAAAAACCAACAAAATGCTTGGGGTGATACTGGGTCTGTCTCTGAAAAAAGTGAAAGTGTTAGTTGGTCAGTCGTCCCACGCTTTGCGACACCATGGACTGTAGCCCACCAAGCTCCTCTGTCCATGGAATTTCCCAGGCAAGAATATTGGAGTGGGCAGCCATTTCCTTCTCAGGGGATCTTCCTGACCCAGGGATCAAAACTGGGTCTCCTGCATTGAAGGCAGAGTTTTTACTGGCTGAGCCACCAGGGAAGCCAAAATGGGGGTAATAATACTTATTTCACAAAAGTGTTCTGAGGATTGAATAAAGTTGATTACATAAAATGTTTAACTTACTCGCTGGTTATGTAATAAATGCTCAATAAATATTCTTTCTAATTCCCCCATCTAATTCCCCCCCAAAGCTGTTTATTCTCAGTACTTGACAAAACTAGATTTACTAAGAATATGTTAACTCTGTGAAGTACAATATATACAGCAAAATTGATGATTTTATATAATTTCTGTTACTTAAACCTTGACACAGTAATTTGATTGTAATTTGGTTACTTTTAGAACTAGATGATCATTGTGTCATCAAAGGCTTGTTATCCAGGACAAAAAATTGATTGTGTAGGCTCTTAAAAACATGATCCAGTTAAGGTTCTTTAAAAAAAACACTTAGATGTTAGTGATCTGTGTCTCTTCACTGAAAATAATGTTCTTTTATTTCCATATCAAAATTTTAATGTGATTTAATGCTAGAACATTCTGTTTTCTCATTCTAAAGCTTAATCTGTTGACCTGATTTAATCTGCTTTTCTATTGTCTGATGATGCTTTTGTTGACAGAATCAGTGAAAATTATTGGGTTAAGTAGTAGAACTCTTTCCATTTTTCTTCTAAATAAATTTGTAATGTACTTGTCAGACTTCAAATACGTGATGGAACATGGCATAAATATGCCCCGGATAATTGTATTATGGAAAATAAAAGGTCTAGACAATAAGGTAAGAGCCAAGAGTATTTTGAATTCAAATTGGTTAGAGATATTTTTATAATGTAGGTAGTAGCTAGAAACAGATCAATAGAATAAGAATGTTAGTGGCTTTTGGAGCATGGTGTTCCTATCAATGTGTATTTTGGAGTTACATGCAATAGTCTTCACATTCATAGGCCATTTGTGTTCATGCCCACCACCTTCATCCCAGCCCACCAGCTCATACCAGGCAATGACATTAGCCTTTTGATCTTCACCATTTAGGTTACATTACACTCCCACACTCACACAGACAGAGCTGCAGTTCATGGGGTTGCAAGGAGTTGGACACGACTGAGCGACTGAACTGAACTGAACACTCCCACACAAACATACTGAATACCATTGCCCTCCAGATGAAATCCAGACTGCCTAGTCTGACATCAAGGTACACTATTACTGTGAGCATTATACAGGGTAATATACATTTTATTTATAGTAATTAAATTAATTAATTTAATTCACTCATTAATTCACTCATTCAGTATACTGTGGGAGGTTCAGAGGAAAGATACCAATTTCTCCAACTTACCTCCCACTACTTTATTCAAGCTTCCTGGTAGAGTGACCTGTTTGCAATTCTCTTAAATATTATGCACATTCTTACTTCTCTGACTTTGCTGATATATTTTTTGGTGCTTGAGCTCTTCAGCTTCTGTTTATTCATTTAACCAACAAGGATTGCAAGTATACCACATGCCAGAACCCTGTGCTATCCACGGTTGAGACTTGAATGAGAGAGGCACAGCCTTACCTGTGTGACACTACCGGTGTTACCTTTCCCAGCCTCTCCTGCTCCCTGTAACCCCACTTTCCCTGAGCACTGAGTCCTTGGTGAGCTCTTTCTTCTTGAGCTTCAGTGAACTTATTGTCTGTCACAAGGGATCAATCAATATTTCAGTTCAGTTCAGTTGCTCAGTCGTGTCCGACTCCTTGCGACCCCATGAATTACAGCACACCAGGCCTCCCTGTCCATCACCAACTCCCGGAGTTCACTCAGACTCACGTGCATCGAGTCAGTGATGCCATCCAGCCATCTCATCCTCTGCCGTCCCCTTCTCCTCCTGCCCCCAATCCCTCCCAACATCAGAGTCTTTTCCAATGAGTCAACTCTTCACATGAGATGGCCAAAGTACTGGAGTTTCAGCTTCAGCATCATTCCTTCCAAAGAAATCCCAGGATTGATCTCCTTCAGAATGGACTGGTTGGATCTCCTTGCAGTCCAAGGGACTGTCAAGAGTCTTCTCCAAAACCACACTTCAAAAGCATCAATTCTTCTGTGCTCAGCCTTCTTCACAGTCCAACTCTCACATCCATACATGACCACTGGAAAAACCATAGCCTTGACTAGACGGACCTTAGTGGGCAAAGTAATGTCTCTGCTTTTGAATATGCTGTCTAGGTTGGTCATAACTTTTCTTCCAAGGAGTAAGCATCTTTTAATTTCATGGCTGCAGTCACCATCTGCAGTGATTTTTGGAGCCCCCCAAAATAAAGTCTGACACTGTCTCCACTGTTTCCCCAACTATTTCCCATGAAGTGATGGGACCAGATGCCATGATCTTCATTTTCTGAATGTTGAGCTTTAAGCCAACGTTTTTGCTCTCCTCTTTCACTTTCATCAAGAGGCTTTTTAGCTCGTCTTCACTTTCTGCCATAAGGGTGGTGTCATCTGCATATCTGAGGTTATTGATATTTCTCCCAGCAATCTTGATTCCTGGTTGATTAATTTATCCATAGTAATAGAACATGTAAATGTCATGTGGAGATAAAAATTTTGGATTATTTAAAAATTCTACTGTTTTACTTTTAGTTGGATGATAGTTGGCAATCTTCTAATCTGTTAAATGAGTAGAATGAACCAGAAATGTGTTATTTCCCAAGTATGCAATTATTTTTTATTTATTTACTTTTGTTTTATTTTTGGCCTCAACACTTGGCCAGCGTGCATCTTAATTCCCTGACCTGGGATTGAACCCAGGTCCCTGGCAGTGAGAGCACCAAGTTCTAATCACTGGACCACCAGGGAATTCCCTATAGGTATATTTTTAAATCTAAAATTTTTTGATGGGTTTAATAAAATTAGATTGAATTTTTGTTCAGAACTTTTAGTGCTTGTGGGAGGAAGCATCTAGAGGAAAGGGATGGAGGAAGACAAGGAGAAACAGGGCAATAAGATCAAAGGCCTTTTTTGGCAGAGTATATCCCCAGGGCTTTCCTGGTGGCTCAGACAGTAAGGAATCCTCCTTCTATGCAGGAGATCCTAGTTTAATCCCTGGTTTGGGAAGACCCTGGGTAGGAAAGATCCCATGGAGAAGGGAATGGCTACCCACTCCAGTATTCTTGTCTGGAGATTTTAAGGACAGAGAAGTCTGGTGGGTTACAGACCATGAGACGACAAAGAGCTGGACATGACTGAGCGACTAACATACAACAGACAACACAGTCCCCTTTTCAGGGCTCCCTTCTTCCTACTCCCCATGTCAAATTTTGTGAACAAGCTGATTTTGTTGTTAACCTGTGATATAAAATTCATATATTGAAAATCAGTGGCTGGCTTATGGTATAGGAAATATATGTCTGACTTCCTAAATCTCTCAATATATTTCTCATATGGTGGAGTAAAGTGATTTTTTTTGTAAAACTGAGTATATTTTTATAAATATCAATAATACTCAATGTTAAAACCTTCCAAAAACAAATAATAATCTCTTCTAACTTCTCATGTGTTTCTGATACTATTATCAAAGGATCATGAACAAACTCCATTTTTTTAATTTTAGACCAGATCTACTGGGTAATTCACTTTATTCAGCATTATTTTACTGCGCACCTACTGTCTGCTAAATAAAAAATTTATATAACTGATGAATGAAGCATAGTTTTACTCTCAAGGTGTTTATAATCATTGGAGGGGTACATATTCTTAGTTATGGGGCTTCCCAAGTGGCGCTAGCAGTAAAGAACTCGTCTGCCAGTGCAGAAGATATAAGAGAGTGGGTTTGATCCTTGGGTCAGGCAGATCCCCTGGACGAGGGCATGGCAGCACACTCCAGTATCCTTGCCTGGAGAATTCCATGGACAGGGGAGCCTGGTGAGTTACAGTCCATAGGGTCGCAAAAGAGGCAGACACAACTGAAGTGATTTAGCACGCACACACATTCTTAGTTGTAGAAACAAGTATGCTATGTTATAACATTTTACATGATATTCATATCTATTTTTATTTCAAATTTGTTCATGCTTCATGTGCTGTGTCCTATGGACTGTAGCCCATCAAGCTCCTCTGTCAGTGGGATTCTCCAGGCAGTGCTACTGGAGTGGGTTCCCTTGGCCTCCTCCGGGGGATCTTCCTGACCCAGGGATCTAACCTGTGTCTCTTACATCTCCTGCACTGGCGGGTAGGTTCTTTACCACTAGCACCGCCTGGGAAGCCATAATATGAACATATCCACATAGACATCTACTCATATATTTATCACACCCTAGTGTAAATATGTGCTAGCATGGAGAAAAATATTTGTGTTTACTTACAAACACACTTCTATCTACTACAGCAAAGAAGTTTCATACTTAGGAGAGATTACATTGCTGAGAAAAGTTCTGAAATTGTAAATGAAGTTATATATTAGATTCTATATATTTTGGATCATGCCTTCCTTACAAATCTGCTGAGAGCTATGGAACCTCTCCTAAGAAAGAACCTAATGATGTGAAATTTTAGAAGGCTGGTGGATTCCCTGAAGTCCATTTATGTACCCTGGGTTGGGAACCTCAGGCAGAAACAAGAGCAGAGTTTCCTATAGAAAAATTTGAAGTTAAGGTACTGTCCTGTTTAACAGCTTCATGCCAACATTTTAAAGTTAAAATGTTGACAACTCCCTATTAAGACTCAAATGGAACACCTGAATCCTTCAAGTTCTCTGTAGCTAACGCAAATAAACGTAAACAGCCCAAGGAATTGATCTGTCATGGGTCTATTTAAATATCATGTTATAAACTTTTATATATCAGTACATATAAATGTTATCTTTTTCCTATAGCAAATCAGATGAGCAGTCATTAATAGACTATTACAGTTACTGTTGGAAAGGCTTTTCTTTCCTGGTGAGAGGTAACACCACTTGATGGGATCTTGCCAAGTTGATTTATCGCTGGCTGTTTTGCCAACATCTTTTCCTTAGGTTAATCATGATGGTGTGATCACTCACCTAGAGCCAGACATCCTGGAATGTGAAGTCAAATGGGCCTTAGAAAGCATCACTACGAACAAAGCTAGTGGAAGTGGTGGAATTCCAGTGGAGCTATTTCAAATCATGAAAGATGATGCTGTGAAAGTGCTGCGCTCAATATGCCAGCAAATTTGGAAAACTCAGCAGTGGCCACAGCACTGGAAAAGGTCAGTTTTCATTCCAATTCCAAAGAAAGGCAATGCCAAAGAATGCTCAAACTACCGCACAATTGCACTCATCTCACACGCTAGTAAAGTAATGCTCAAAATTCTCCAAGCCAGGCTTCAGCAATACGTGAACCGTGAACTTCCAGATGTTCAAGCTGGTTTTAGAAAAGGCAGAGGAACCAGAGATCAAATGGCCAACATCTGCTGGATCATTGAAAAAGAAAGAGAGTTCCAGAAAAACATCTATTTCTGCTTTCTTGACTATGCCAAAGCCTTTGACTGTGTGGATCACAAGAAACTCTGGAAAATTCTTCAAGAGATGGGAATACGAGACCACCTGACCTGCCTCTTGAGAAATCTGTATGCAGGTCAGGAAGCAACAGTTAGAACTGGACATGGAACAACAGACTGGTTCCAAATAGGGAAAGGAGTACGTCAAGGCTGTATATTGTCACCCTGCTTATTTAATTTCTATGCAGAGTATATCATGAGAAATGCTGGACTGGAAGAAACACAAGCTGGAATCAAGATTGCCAGGAGAAATATCAATCACCTCAGATATGCAGATGACACCACCCTTATGGCAGAAAGTGAAGAGGCCTAAAAAGTCTCTTGATGAAAGTGAAAGAGGAGAGTGAAAAAGTTGCATTAAAGCTCAACATTCAGAAAATGAAGATCATGGCATCTGGTCCCATCACTTCATGGGAAATAGTTGGGGAAACAGTGGAAACAGTGTCAGACTTTATTTTTTGGGCTCCAAAATCACTGCAGATGGTGACTGCAGCCATGAAATTAAAAGATGCTTATTCCTTGGAAGAAAAGTTATGACCAACCTAGATAGCATATTCAAAAGCAGAGACATTACTTTGCCCACTAAGGTCCGTCTAGTCAAGGCTATGGGTTTTCCAGTGGTCATGTACGGATGTGAGATTTGGACTGTGAAGAAGGCTGAGCACGGAAGAATTAATGCTTTTGAAGTGTGGTGTTGGAGAAGACTCTTAAGAGTCCCTTGGACTGCAAGGAGATCCAACCAGTCCATTCTGAAGGAGATCAGCCCTGGGATTTCTTTGGAAGGAATGATGCTGAAGCTGAAACTCCAGTACTTTGGCTACCTCATGTGAAGTGTTGACACATTGGAAAAGACTCTGATGTTGGGAGGGATTGGGGGCAGGAGGAGAAGGGGACGACAGAGGGTGAGATGGCTGGATGGTATCACTGGCTTGATGGGCTTGAGTCTGAGTGAACTCTGGGAGCTGGTGATGGACAGGGAGGCCTGGCGTGCTGCGATTCATGGAGTCACAAAGAGTCGGACACGACCGAGTGACTGAACTGAACTGAACTTTCCTTAAGTTTCCTGTGTCAGATCTAAGCCCTGGAAATCAAATTGTTATTCTTGTTTTTGATAGCTTTCTTGAACTTTCCTTTAAGTACCAGCAGCTTCGACCTGTTTCTGGCAAAACATACCTGCCTTTTAGCTTGCCTGATTCCAGACCTCAGTGCTACAAGCATTTTTTACCCTTTGACCCCTCTCTGCATTGTTGTTGATCACTTTCAAATAGTGGTGGTTGAGGGGTGAGCAAATTCAAAGGTGCCCAGCATCGCTTCTGACCCCGGATCCGTAAAATCAAGTCACTCACACATCTAGCATGTTTTCTCTAACCAGGCTACATGCATCACCAAAGCACCACTTTTCCTTTGATTACTGAGTAATGTAAAGTATTGAATGTGAACTTTTATCTTCAAAATAATGAGCAATTTCCCCCCTACTTAGCACACAGAAATTTAGTTATCTATATGAGATCTCTTTGCTGTATACATTTCCTTCTTAATAGTTATCTCAGTTTTATATTTGTGTGATGGCTGACTTTATTTTTCTGGGCTCCAGAATCACTGCAGATGGTGACTGCAGCTATGAAATTAAAAGATGTTTACTCCTTGGAAGGAAAGTTGTGACCAACCTAGACAGCATATTGAAAAACAGAGACATTACTTTGCCAACAAAGGTCCATCTAGTCAAGGCTATGGTTTTTCCAGTAGTCATGTGTGGATGTGAGAGTTGGACTATAAATAAAGCTGAATTGATGATTTTGAACTGTGGTGTTGGAGAAGACTCTTGAGAGTCCCTTGGACTGCAAGGAGATCCAACCAGTCCATCCTAAAGGAGATCAGTCCTGAGTGTTCATTGGAAGGAGTGATGCTGAAGCTGAAACTCCAATACTTTGGCCACCTGATGTGAAGAGCTGACTCATAGACCCTGATGCTGGGAAAGATTGAGGGCAGGAGGAGAAGGGGATGACAGAGGATAAGATGGTTGGATGGCATCGCCAACTCAATGGACATGGGTTTGGATGGACTCCGGGAGTTGGTGATGGACAGGGAGGCCTGGCGTGCTGCGGTTCACTGGAATGCAAAGAGCTGGACATGACTGAGCAACTGAAATGAACTGAACTGAACTGATGATAAAAGAAGAGATCCTTTTGAACTGTAGCGCTAGAGAAGACTGTGATGTGGGAGAGTCCCTTGCACAGCAAGGAGATCAAACCAGTCAGTTCTAAAGGAAAGCAACCTTGAATGTTCATTGGAAGAACTGATGCTGAAGCTAAAGCTCCAATATTTTGCCCACCTGATGAGAAGAGCTGATTCATTGGAAAAGACCCTGATGCTGGGAAAGATAGAAGGCAAAGGGAGAAGGGGGTGACAGAGGATGAACTGGTTGGGTGGCATTATTGACTCAGTTCGGTTCACTCTCTCAGTCTTGTCCAACTGGTCACAAAAAGTCGGACACAACTGAGCGACTGAACAACAGCAAATAATAATTCAGGTATATCTCTGCTTTTACTGAAAGCATCTTGCATCAGGGAGCATGTCTAGATGGCTCCCCTTTATAGTCACAGTACCTCGCACAGCGCCTGGCATATAGTAGGTGATAATTAATTTGTGCTGTATGAATTTAATCTCACCCAAATACTTTGAAGTTTCTCCTTTGGAATTATCTTCAGAGATGGCTTCCCAGCAATACCAGAATGGCTTTCTTGATTTTCTTTGAAGAACATTGGAGCATCTTGTTCTGCCTGCTCTTTCCTTTCTGTCTCTTTCTTTGGTCCAATTAGTTCCGCTCAGGTGGTGTCTTTTCCCTTTCCTCTCAGTGCTTTTGAAGCAACCACTGGAAGTTACCTGGTGCAGCTGTACTGATGCCAGCTTGGACTCTGCTAAAGGCACCCGGGACAGGCTGAGGCATGGAGATAAAATAAAGCCTTTGACGTGACACTCACCACACTGACCAAACGCTTTGGATGCTGCCTACCTGCTGCCATTGCCGTGAAAGTCTTCAGGGGCTGCAGTCAGCTGAACAATGAAGATGAGTATTGCTGAAGGTTTAGGACTTGATTCTAAGCAAGTTAATTATAAATGAGATGTGTTAATAGCAATTATCAGGGGTGGGAGGAGGAACTCAATTTACACATACTGTAACTGTCTTCATGCATTTCTGTAGTTTTAGCTTTTTTTCTTATATTAGGGTTATGTTTGCTTTAGTCATTAAAAAAACACATACAATGAATATTTTAAGTATCATAAAGGAGATGATGCTATTAAGCCACTTTCAAGAAAAAACTTCAAAGGCATAATGTAAAATTGAAATGAATTTATAATAAAATATATCCAGATAAAGTTATTGAGTTATAATAAAGTTCTCCTAGAATAACTATTTTGAGATCAGTACATGAAATTATGTTGTATCCTGGTCCACAGAGGACTCAGAGCCAGGGTGCTGCAGGATGCTCCTGCTTCCCAGCTATGACTCCAGCAAGTTACTGAACACATGCCTCAGCTTTGTCATCTGTAGAAAAAGGATAATCATAGCTTTTATGGTATAGAGTGTAAAGCACACCTTGAAGCTGATCATGCGATAATGCTCCATCATTGTTGTTGCTGTTGTTATTTTATAACTCAAATAACCTAAATATACCTAGGGAGAGATTTCAAAATGTAATTCCCTATTTATTTATCAGAGCTTATTGTTCATATACACAATTTATAGTTGAAAAAAAAGTAGTGGTAATTTGTGTAATATCTAGAAAATTTGTCTTCCCATGAGAATATTCACCCTTTGTTTTGGTCCCATCACTTCATGGCAAATAGATGCGGAAAAAATGGAATGAGTGTCAGACTTTATTTTGGGGGGCTCCAAAATCACTGCACATGGTGACTGCAGCCATGAAACTAAAAGATGTTTACTCCTTAGAAGAAGAGCTATGACCAACCTAAACAGCATATTAAAAAGCAGAGACATTACTTCGCCAACAAAGGTCCGTCTAGTCAAAGCTATGGTTTTTCCAGTGGTCATGTATGGATGTGAGAGTTGGACTATAAATAAAGCTGAGTGCCAAAGAATTGATGCTTTTGAACTGTGGTGTTGGAGAAGACTCTTGAGAGTCCCTTGGATTGTAAGGAGATCCAACAGTCCATCCTAAAGAAAATCAGTCCTGAATATTCATTGGAAGGAGTGATGCTGAAGCTGAAACTCCAATACTTTGGCCACCTGATGTGAGGAACTGACTCATAGACCCTGATGCTGGGAAAGATTGAAGGTAGGAGGAGAAGGGGACGACAGAGGATGAGATGGTTGGATGGCATCACCGACTCGATGGATATGAGTCTGAGTAAACTCTAGGAGTTAGTGATGGACAGGGAGGCCTGGCATGCAGCAGTCCATGGGGTCGCAAAGAGTTGGGCACAACTGAACTGAACTGAACTGAACTTGAATATACTGATACTTGGAAAGATTGAGAGCAGGAGGAGAAGGGGGCAACAGAGAATCAGATGGTTGGATGGCATCACCTGCTCAATGGACGTGAGTTTGAGCAAACTCTGGAAGACAGTAGAGGACAAAGAAGGCTGGCGTGCTGCAATCCATGGGGGTCATAAAGAGTTGGCCACGATTTAGTGACTGAACAATAAAAACAACAACTTGAATGTATTTATTTCACTATAATGTCGACAAACACTTGGGCAAAGCAATGAATGGAATAGAGGTTGGTCATGTACCCAGGGAAATAAATGGTGTCCTGGCATGGTGATGATAACAAAGATGATGACAATGATGATGTTAGAAGCTATATACCAGGTCTGCTATCAATACTTGTGTACTAGCTACGCGACCTTGGGCATATCACTCAACCTCTCTGAGCCTCTCTGAGATCAAGATATTCTCTACTTCATTCAGTTGCTGAGAACTATTGTCTATAAAAGTGCTTTGTGAATGTTTAATTTTTTCCTTCCAGTTTTATTGTGATATAATTGACATACACTATGTAAGTTTAAGGTGTACAGCATAAGAATTTGATTTACATGCATTGTGAAATTATTATCACAGTAAGTTTAATGAACATCCATCAGTCTCATATACACACAAAATTAAAGAGACAAAATAATTTTTCCTTATGATAAGAACTGTTAGGATTTACTCTTAACTTTCATATGTGACATATGGCGTGTTAACTGTATTTGTTATGGTGTAGATTACATCCCCAATACTTATTTATCTTATAAGTAGAAGTTTGTACCTTTTAACTACCTTCATTCAATTCTCCCCACCCCATTTCCTCCTTCACTTCCCGCCTCTGGTAACCAGATACCTGGTATCTTTTTGTGAGTTAGGTTTTACAGTATAATTGACCTACTGCACTATGTTAGTTCCTATTACAAAATATACTGATTTGACCTGTCTGTCCATTTCAAAATAATCACCCTAATTAAATCTAGTTATGATCTGTCACCATACTAAGAGAGTACATAATTACTGACTGTATTTCCCATACTATACTTTTCACAACAGTGACGCATTTATCTTGCAGCTGGAAGTTTGTACCTCTAAATCTCCCTCAACTATTCCTCTCCTCTCCCAGTGCCCCTCCTCTCTGGAAGCCCCTATTTTTTCTCCAAATCTTTGACTCTGTTTCTGTTTTGTTATGTATGTTCATTTATTTATTTTTTTAGATTCCCCTTATAAGCGAAAACATATACAGCATTTGTCTTTGTTGACTCATTTCACTTAGCATAATACCATCTAGGTCCGTCTGTGTTGTCAAAAATGGCAAGATTTCATTCTTTCTTTGTGGCTGACTAATATTCCATTATATTACGTATGTATAATGGGATATATACCTGTACCACATTGTCTTTATTTATCTGTTAGTGGGCACTTAAGTTGCTTCCATATCTTGGCTGTTGTCAGTAATGATGCAGTGAATGTAAGGCCGCATCTATCTTTTCTTTTTGTCTATGTCATGAGGCCTGTGGGATCTTAGCTTCACGATGAGGGATTGAACATGGGCCCCCGGCTGGAGTCCTAATGACTGGACTGCCAGGGAAGACCTTATCTTTTCTCCACATCCTCACCATCCCTTGTGACTTGTCGTCTTGTTGATAAAAGCCATTCTTACAGTAAGAGGTGGCATCTCATCATAGTTTTGATTTTCGTTTCCCTGATGATTAGTGATATAGAGCATCCTTTCATGTGCTTGTTGCCCATCTATATGTCTTCTTCAGGAAAATGTCTACTTAGTTCCTCTGCTCATTTTTAAATTGCATTGTTTATTTTATTAATGTTGAGTTGTATGAGTTCTTTGTTATAGATATTTACTCCTTATTAGATATATCACTTGCAAATATCTTCTCCCATTTAGTAGATGGCCTTTTCATTTTGTTGCTAGTTCCCTTCATTGTGAAAAGCTTTTCAGTTTGATGTAGTCCCACTTGTTTATTTTTTCATAGATTTAGTTTGCTGGGAGCCACATGCCACCCATATTTCTCTATGCTTTTCCTCACAAGTTTCCTTCCCCTTTCCTCCTCTAATCTTCCCTTCTTTGTCCATATTATCTTTGAAACTGTGTGTTTATTTCAGCCCCTAAACTCTGGCATTCAATCATGCATTGGTGTAATTTGTTCCCAAGTTTATTTGTCATCTGTCCTACCACAAGTTTAAGGCATTGAAAGCCAGGGAAGGAGAAATAACTTAAAATGTTATTGAAACACAGCTTAAAGAAAGATAACCTACCAGCCTATAAATGAAAAATAGTTGTGGCAAACGGTGTCATTTAAGAGCTGGCAGCAATGGTGTTGTCTATAAGTGAAAGCTATGTGCAAAAGCAGATCTTCCAGGGTCACAGACATCTACAAGCTTTTTAATACTGATTTTAGCTGCAGTATTCAGTAAAGGGCTCAGCGGTAATGAATCTGCCTGCAATGCAGGAGACATAGGTTTGATCCCTGTCAGGAAGATCCCCTGGAGAAGGAAATGACAACCCACTCCAATATTCCTGCCTTGGGAAATCCCATGGACAGAGGAGCCTGGTAGGCTACAGTCCATGGGGTCACAAAAGAGTCAAACACAACTTAGCGACTAAACAACAACATTCAGTAAATATTTAGCTCGCAGTCAAATAATGTCATGTAGGGGGATCTAAAAGAGAAAACCGAGAGTATTTCATGCCTTTTAGAATCCAGTATCCAGGTGTGATATAGATGCAAATTTGTGTTTTGTGTAGAAAGGGCGATTAGCATATTAGTATATACACATGCACACAAACACATTATTGTGTTTGAAAAACAGAGCAATGTGGTCACTTAGAGTTAGCTTCCAGTGCTATAAATATCGTTTAACTACTTAAACTGGTGGTCTGCTTAATAGGCAGATGCACAGTGCAAGTAACGGTCAAAGGTAAAATGCAAAAGGATATCTAAAAATAGAAAACACTAACTTTGAAAACTTATATAGTTTTTTCATTGCCATAACTTCGTCACTAAGATTGCTCAGACTGTTCCACTTCCCAAGTACTTCTTAAAAAATTTTTTATAAAGTAAAGGTCTTTGCTTTTTGAGCCTGTGACTGTGCTTATCATTCAAACATAGAGACCCTGCATTTTTAGAATAATCCATCTCACGAAACACAGAAAGTCAAAGGTCTCTAACACACATACACATATTCAGAGTTCTAAAATCCACCAAAACCCTAGAAGTAGTCTCCTATCACGTGTGTGTGTGTGTGTGTGTGTGTATGTGTATGTGCTTAATCATGTCCAGCTCTTTGTGACCACATGGACTGTTGCCCACCAGGCTCCTCTGTCCACAGAATTTTCCAGGCAAGAATCCTGGAATAGGTTACCATTTCCTCCTCCGGGGTTTTTCCATATTTTGAGCCTAAAGAATCTTGGTGTCCATTCCTTTAAAGTGCGTGCCACATCACACGGTCTGCTTGATTTGCTGGTTAGTTTCTTTTATCAGATGATCACGAGTCCACGCGTATGCTCTTCTCTGCCTCTCCTTTGGCAGCCCTAGAGACTGAAGTGACCTGGGGCCTGAGAAGGCCCAGGATGCCACTTGTGACTTGTCCTGTGGTTTGTCAGTTCCTTTTAACAGATTGTCTTCCTCTTTTTGGTGTGGGTATTTGGAAATCTTTCACTTAGCAAATTGACAATCCTTGTGGAAATGACTATAGAGTGTAGTACAGATCAAAATCCAGCCTAAAAGAGGACAGACACTCTTGAGCCAGGAAAATCAGCTACATAAGAGATAAAGGTTGTGTTAGTGAAGTGAGGAATGGTTGAAAAATTCTCTCCAAGGATAATGGGAAATGAGTCAAGCACCACAAATCTTGGTTTAATTCACTGCTTGGTGGGAGCCCTGTGTGTGCTCAGTTGCTTAGTCATGTCTGGCTCTTTGGGATCCCATGAACTGTAGCCGGTTAGACTCCTCTGTTATCCTCTACCCATGGAATTTCCCAGGCATGAATACTGGAGTAGGTTGCCATATCCTCTTCCAGGGGACCTTCCCAACTCAGGGATCGTACCCTTGTTTCTTGAGTCCCTTGCATTGCAGGCACATTCCACTGCATCAGCTGGGAAGCCATAGAGAACAGGTAAAAGTTGAGCCCATTAAAATTGCTAGACAAGCAGTTGGATTTTTTTCTAACTCATCTGAGTTACTGTTTGGAAAAATAAGAACCATTAATGTGAAGTGTGGTTTCCAAAAACTCTTCAGAAGCTGAGAGAGAGAAAGAGAATATGAGAATATGAAGAAGTCGTAAATGCTCCCTGGATCAAAAAGTTAAGGACAGAATAAAAGCAGCTGGCCAGTTAGGACGCAGTGCTACCATTGTCAGGGTTACACTGTTCTGAGTCTAGGTATCTAGTCTGGTGATTCATTCTCTCTGTTTCTGTCCTCCTATTTTCTTTTTTCCTGGGACAGTGGAGGTGAAGTCAAAATCAGTACATTATTTCCCCTTCGTAGCAACACTTGTAAATGTTTGAAGAAGAAGAGGTGATAACTGACAACTACAATAAAGTTTTTCTGTTATATCTGATATCATTTGCCAATGTATTTCCCAATTACCATAAATAATTGCAAACTAATGGATGACTATTAAGCAATACTTTTAGGTTTAATATTTGGATGTCTTTATTCAAAATTTTACTGCGACCTGCTTCCTTATAACAAAGCTGTTGACATTTGCTGTGGAGTTCATGACACAACATACTTGGAGGTAGACGTGCCAAACTGGGATACCAGGCAATGCTCATTCAACACAGAGGGATGGGTATCCCCTGCCATTTGCTGAGGAGGGCTTTCTTGTGCATCTGCCTATTTTCACTGCACTGGGTCTTCGTTGCTGCGCTCAGGCTTCCTCTAGGTGCAGCAGGCAGGGGCTGCTCTTTGCTGCGGCCCACAGGCTTCTCGTTGCAGTGGCCTCCCTCATCGTGGAGCACCGGCTCTAGGTGCACAGGCTTCCATAGTTGCAGCTTGCAGGCACTGTAGCACTTGGACTTCAGTAGTCATGGCACAGGAACTTAGTTTCCCATGGCACGTGGAATCTTCCCGTGCCAGGGATCGAACCTGTGTCCCCTGCATTGGCAGGCGGATTCTTATCCAACTCGAACCACCAGGGAAGTCTGAGAAGGGTTTTCTGTATGAGGTTGGTGTGTCCCAGACATTGTTTCGGGACATCTGAGACTGCTTTCTATTACTTTGTGGGATTACACAGCCTTGCAAAATAACCTCAAAATAAGATTTAAATTAACTTTAGTTTTGTACGTATGCCCTGTGTTTTATAGTACCTCCCCTGTTCTGCCTCTTTTGAGATGGGGACGAATGAAAGAAGACTGTCATGATGGGAACTCAATTATTTTTCCTTCTAGGAAGACCTGTCATGTGCCAGACACTGTATATACATGAGAGATACAGTAACCCCATAAAACAGAGTTTATAAGTGAAGAAACTGAAACTATGAAAAATCAAGATGACTGGCCCAGGTCATACAGGTATAAGGAGCAGTTCTGGAATGCTAACCTAGTTTCTATAACAAAAACGTTTACTCTTTCCAGTTCACATAGCCATTCTCTGACCACTTAAATTCAAATATTTGTATATTGCATAGATTAGAAGTGGAAACCTGGAGTCAAAGATTTTGAAAATATTAACTAATTGCTTGGGTAAATCACAAGATCCCTCTGGGTCTCATGTGCTTCACTTATGGCCAGATCACTGTAGTGAACACTTATGGACTACCTCCTGTACAGTGGGCGTTGTTAAGTATAGTGTATATATTAGCTTAATAAATCCTCTTGACACCTTATGCTATGTCATAAATATAAACCTTTTATATGGAAGAGAAATAAGAGACTGAGAGACATTAGTTGTTTGGGCAAGTTCACAGAGCTGAAATTGTGGAATCTTGACTCAAATGTAGGCTCTCTGACCCTAGTCTAGCACATGGATCCTTAGCCAGTGTCCTATGCATCTTTCTATACTTGTCTCAGCCTCTTCCAGCTCCCTCGTCTGTGACTCTGTATACCTGCAGACATGTGTATCTTGAAGACTCCTTTTGATTCCCTCACTCATTCTTTTTAGAAACTTTTACCTACAATGACTTTAAAAATAAAGTTTGTTGTCCTCTACAATTAGAGAAATTCTTCGTTGGTTAACCCCTAATGCTGCTCTGAAGTGTTTATTCTATTATTCCATAGTTCCAATGTAGCACAGTTTACTGTCTTCTTCAAGTGATTTACACAAGCCAGATCTTATAGGTATCATATTTCTCCATCTGGAATGGCCCTTTAAAAAAAGCATAATGTCTTCCATTTTAAAAAAAATTTGACCTAGTGCAGCACAAAGTATATATCATATCAGGAAACTACATCAGAACTCCTGTTTTCACAGTAACAAGCTGTGATGCTGCAACATAGGATTATGCTTCACAAGTGAGGAGTGAACCTCAGGAACAGGTGATCCCTTAACAAACAAACAGCAGTCTTGTTTTTATTCCATTTGTGTTAAAACCATCTGTCTTAAGAGCTGCTGCGGCTGCTAAGTTGCTTCAGTCGTGTCCGACCCTGTGTGTCCCCATAGATGGAAGCCCACCAGGCTCCCCCGTCCTGGGATTCTCCAGGCAAGAACATTGAAGTGGGCTGCCATTTCCTTCTCCAATGCATGAAAGTGAAAAGTGAAAGTGAAGTCGCTCAGTCGTGTCCGACTCTTAGCGACCCCATGGACTGCAGCCTACCAGGCTCCTCCATCCATAGGATTTTCTAGGCAAGAGTACTGGAGTGGGGTGCCATTGCTTTCTCCATCTTAAGAGCAAAAGCAAATAAAAAATATTAATAAAAAATAAAAGACTATGCAGGTCAAATATTTATTTCCTCTTCTGAATATAAATATGTGAATATAAACATGCTAATTATCATTTTAAATAGTAAGTGTTCTGGAAAAAAATAAGAATTATATTACCACTTAACCATTTGGGCTTGATCCAGAATAGGTGGAATGACCTAACTGAAGATCATGGAAATGAAGATAAATAGCGGAAGAACAAAACAGTGTAACAATAAAGAGTTGCTGAAAAATCTTATTTTTGTCAAGCTAAATATTCAATGTCATTTATCCAGGGTTTTTTGGAGAATTATTTAAAAAATCAAATATGATTTCTTAAATTTAGGGTGTTTATTTTAATGACTCAGGTTTAAAAAGATGGAAATTTACAAGTATGTCCATAAGTAAACTATGTTCTGTTTTATTATTGCTCATTTTGCTAAAAGGCTGCCTTTTTCTAGAAGCATATTTTAAGTAAATGAATTTATGAGGAGAATTACAAGTAAAATGTTAGAGCATTTGCATTTTGTAAAAACAGACAAAACTAGGAAATAGTTTGTTCATATTCAATGAAAGTGAAAATCGCTCAGTCGTTTCCAACTCTTTGCAACCCCATGGACTGTATAGTCCATGAAATTCTCCAGCCCAGAACATTGGAGGTCTCTCTCCAGGAGGTCTTCCCAACCCAGGGATCAAACCCAGGTCTCCTGCATTGCAGGCAGATTCTTTTCCAGCTGAGCCACAAGGAAAGCCCAAGAATACTGGAGTCGGTAGCCTATCCCTTCTCCAGGGGATCTTCCCAACCAAGGAATTGAACCAGGGTCAATTCTTTACCAGCTGAGCTAGTTGCCCTTATTTACTACATGTCAACTTAAAACACTGAGAAACTGGCAACCTTATTTAGTAGTTTTCAAATATTTAACACTCTTTAAAACTTTTTTTCTCCTCCAGCATATGATAAGGTAGTATATGTCAAACATTTCAGAAAATTCCCCCTGAGTTACTGGGATAAAAGAAGAACCTATCTGAGACATACATTTATGTTTTCTGAAAGAATTCAGTCCTTACCCAGAATGATTTTTTTCAATAGGAGTGATATGTTTTTCTGCTTCAGGAGTTGAAGAAGAGAATTGATCCATGCTCCTCAAATACTGTTCAAATCTAATAGAATGTTTTTAAAGATCTATGAAATAATGGGCTTGAAATGTTCCAAAAAAATAAAATCTATATTGAAGCGAGTATATTTTCCTATATAATTTTTACTGCTTTTGTGTTTTGCTTACCCGCTTGACTCTTGGGATTTCTTATTTTTTTCTACTCATTGCTCGACTGGGAACAAATCCCTTTTCTTAGATCGGCCCTGGGATTTCTTTGGAAGGGCTGATGCTGAAGCTGAAACTCCAGTACTTTGGCCACCTCATGTGAAGAGTTGACTCACTGGAAAAGACTCTGATGTTGGGAGGGATTGGGGGCAGGAGGAGAAGGGGACGACAGAGGATGAGATTGCTGGATGGCATCACTGACTCGATGGACATGAGTCTGAGTGAACTCCGGGAGCTGGTGATGGATAGGGAGGCCTGGCGTGCTGCAATTCATGGGGTCGCAAAGAGTTGGACACGACTGAGCGACTGAACTGAACTGAACTGAACTGAACTGAGCTGATGGGAGTTTTGTTGAAATAAAAAGTCAAGAGGAGGGTGAAAATATGAAGCTGATTGGTAGCAGTCAGAGCTTTTAACATTGTCCATGAAATGGCCTAGGGCTCACATCAAGATGGGATGGGTGGGGTAGAGGAGAGGTTTGGATTCCTCCTCGCCACCCAGTGAGTGGAATATCCCCAGTGTGATGGTTTCCTGCTTTCTTTGGAAGGCAGCCTCGCCCAGTGTTTGGAAAAGAAACATCCAGCTACCTTCCTGCAGACTGCATTCATGAGCTCCTTCCCCTTGTTGGGCTCTTCTTAGATTTCGCATGGTTCAGAGTAGTTGCCCATCAGGCTGGTAACTATGGTCCTGAATTCTGAAGTCTTGTCTGCTTTGCGAAAGATGAATCATGAATCATGTGTGCCCTGTTACACAGAAGAAGCGTCAACACACTAATTCTGAGCTTTTGCTGTGTATCGGGAAAGTTTAGGAGCCAGTACACGATGATAATCAAGACAGGGACCCTGGTCACATGGATCTTAAATTCTCAGATAAAACTGGGGCAAAACATGGAAATGAAGAGAAATAGGGAAGGAAAGAAAGGAGAGAAAGAAGGAAAGAAAGAGTATCAGATACAGTAAATGTCAAGGTGATGGAATAGCAAAATATTAGTGGGAAGAGGCACCAGAGATTAGGTGGTCAGGAAAGGTCCCCCGAGGGAGATAAAGCAAGCTGAGAACTAAGTGACGAAAACAGGCAACTATGCAAAGAATGACGGAAGGATATTCTAAGCAGAGGAAAAAAGCTAGTGCAGAGGCCTTCTGTTGAAATAATCTGTGTGTTTTGAGGAATATTTCTGTGGGTGGAGTGGGTGAGAGGAGAGTGGTAAGAGACACATGGTGCCAAATTGTGGTGGGCTTTGCTTTTATTCTAAACATGATTGGAAGCCATCCAGGGGATTTCAGTTAGGATGAGGATACGGGGTGACTTGATCTGTTATACATCTTTTAAAAAAATCACATTTTAAAAAAGATCACATACTTTGCTGGAGAGCAAAGTATTTGCATAGAGGCAGGAAGGCCGGTCAGGATGCTGTTGCTGGAAGTCCAGGTAAGAAGTAAGTTTGGCTTATGCAGGAGATTTGTTTGGGGGAGAAGCAGAAAAATGGATCATTCTGGATATTATTGATTATTGAGAGGACAGGACTAGCAGATGGATTAGATGTGGAGGGTGAAGGAGTAAAAGGAATGAAGTTACAGATTTTTGGCTGGATAAAGTAGGTGGGAGGTGGTACCTTTTGCTGAGATTTTTAAAGCTGAAGAAAGTCAGACTGGGAAAGCATTGTGAAATTGAGTTGTTTTAACTCTGTTATTTCTGAGCCATGTAAGTGAAGATATCAAGTAGGTCATTGGATGTGTAAATCCAAGGACTTAAATTTCATGACTAAGACAAACCTGGAGATTTGATTTGGCTTTCATCATTTTGTAGATGTAATTTAAAATGTTGGGTCAGCTGAGACCTATCTGGGTGTGACATGCAGTCTAGCCCATTCCAACATTTAGAGGTTGGGGAGAATAGGAATATTTAGCAAAGATGTCTGAAAAAGTAGTGGCTCACTGAGATAAAAGGAGAACCAGGAGTTAAATTTCAGTTGGAATGTCATGACAGTCAAGACAGGAGGTATTACTTTATTTTTATTTTTTCAATTGAACCAATAGTTGATTTACAGTGTTGCATTAGTTTCAAGTATATAGCAAAATGATTCGTATACATATATATTCTTAAGATTCTTTTTCCACAAAATATTGAGTATAGTTTCCTGTCTATACAGTAGGTCCTTGTTAGTTATCTATTTTATATTCAGTAGTATATATGTGTCAATCCTAAATTCCCAATTTCTCTCCCACCCCCTTCCCTCTTTGGTACTCATAGGTTTCTTTTATATGTCTGTGGGTCTAGTTCTCTTTTGTATAGAAGTTCATATGTATCTGTATTTTAGTCCCATATATAAGTAATATGATTATCATATATTTGTCTTTGGTTTACTTCACCTATGACACTCTCTAGGTCTATTCATGTTGCTATAAATGATATTATCTCATTCTTTTTAATGACTGAGTAATATTCCATTGTATACATTGTGTATATGTAACACAAAAAGGTTTATATTTATAACATAGTATAGGGTGTCAAGAGGATTTATTAAGCTAATATATACACTATACTTAACAACGCCCACTGTACAGGAGGTAGTCCATAAGTGTTCACTACAGTGATCTGGCCATAAGTGAAGCACATGAGACCCAGAGGGATCTTGTGATTTACCCAAGCAATTAGTTAATATTTTCAAAATCTTTGACTCCAGGTTTCCACTTCTAATCTATGCAATATACAAACATTTGAATTTAAGTGGTCAGAGAATGGCTATGTGAACTGGAAAGAATAAACATTTTTGTTATAGAAACTAGGTTAACATTCCAGAACTGCTCCTTATACCTGTATGACCTGGGCCAGTCATATTGATTTTTCATAGTTTCAGTTTCTTCATTTATAAACTCTGTTTTATGGGGTTACTGTATCTCTCATGTATATACAGTGTCTGGCACATGACAGGTCTTCCTAGAAGGAAAAATAATTGAGTTCCCATCATGACAGTCTTCTTTCATTCGTCCCCATCTCAAAAGAGGCAGAACAGGGGAGGTACTATAAAACACAGGGCATACGTACAAAACTAAAGTTAATTTAAATCTTATTTTGAGGTTATTTTGCAAGGCTGTGTAATCCCACAAAGTAATAGAAAGCAGTCTCAGATGTCCCGAAACAATGTCTGGGACACACCAACCTCATACAGAAAACCCTTCTCAGACTTCCCTGGTGGTTCGAGTTGGATAAGAATCCGCCTGCCAATGCAGGGGACACAGGTTCGATCCCTGGCACGGGAAGATTCCACGTGCCATGGGAAACTAAGTTCCTGTGCCATGACTACTGAAGTCCAAGTGCTCCAGAGCCTGCAAGCTGCAACTATGGAAGCCTGTGCACCTAGAGCCGGTGCTCCACGATGAGGGAGGCCACTGCAACGAGAAGCCTGTGGGCCGCAGCAAAGAGCAGCCCCTGCCTGCTGCACCTAGAGGAAGCCTGAGCGCAGCAACGAAGACCCAGCGCAGTGAAAATAGGTGGATGCATAAGAAAGCCCTCCTCAGCAAATGGCAGGGGATACCCATCCCTCTGTGTTGAACGAGCATCGCCTCGTATCCCAGTTTGGCACCTCTACCTCCAAGTATGTTGTGTCATGAACTCCACAGCAAATGTCAACAGCTTTGTTATAAGGAAGCAGGTAACAGTAAAATTTTGAGCAAAGATATTATGTGTTCAGTTGTGTCTGACTCTTTGCAAGTCCATGGGCTGCAGCCTACCAAGCTCCTCTGTCCATGGAATTCTCCAGGTAACCATACTCGAGTAGGTTGCCATTCCCTTCTCCAGGAGATCTTCCCAGACCAGTGATCGAACCCAGGTCTCCTGCATTGCTGACAGATTCTTTACCATCTGAGCCACCAGAAAAGTTCATTAAGTCTCCTAGGGGAAGGTAAGTGCAGAAGCAGAGATCATAGACACATGCAGAGCCAATAGCTATTTCATGGAGAGTTCGGGGAGTAGTGAATGGATGAAGTTCAAATATCAGGGTGTCCTGACCAAAGACAGGAAGCCATGAGTAATATTTAAGGGAGCAGTGGATAGCCAGGACTGACTGCAGCATAGGAACTGTTAGGAAGTAAGTATATGAGGATAAAAGGGCAATATTGTAGTTAGGTTGAATGCCAAAGCAAAAATTTAATTTTGCCAGGATTTTGTATGACTAGAAATTTTTGAACAGAGGAATTGTCTTTTTGATATTAAAGTATATCTCTTTTTTTAAAAGTATATTTCTTTTTTAAAAAGTATATTTCTTTTTGATATTAAAGTATACATTCTGGGTTACACTTTCTCTAAGAGTTTCATAATATAAACTTTTGAAGTGGTCAAGCCAACAAATGTCTTGAAGAACATGAAAACTAAAATAATAGTAATAATCATAGCCACTATTCTTTGAGAATCATTATGTGGCCTGCACTGTGCTAGGGGGTCAACATCTGCCATCACATCACCCCATGAAGTAGGGATTCCAGTCCTCAGGTTAGATCTAAGAAGAACGCCTCAAGAAGGTTTAATAGTTTGCCTAAGACCGGATGAAGAAACCAGAATGAAAATTTAGCTGACTCTGCCTGAAAAGCCAGAGAAGAACACCTCTTGCCTTTGACAATGCTATACTCTTGTTGGAGAGATAAAACATCTGCATGAAATGGGTCTCAGCTGTGGCCCATGTGAGCTCTAGTTGTGACATGGAGCTCAGTTTTGCTTGTGACCTCATAGTTGTGCCATACGGAGTCTAGCTCCATGACGAGGGATCAAACCTGGGCCCCCTGCACTGGGACTGTGCAGTCTTAGGCATGGCCCACCAGGGCAGTCCCTATATATTCTTTTTCATATTCTTTTCCATTGTAGGTTGTTACAAGATGCTGAATAGAGTTCCCTGTGCAATATAGTAAGTCCTTGCTGTTTATTTTATAGGGCTTTGTATTTTGGACTGTTGACTTCTTTAAACTCCTTTGATTCAGTTTTTCAGCATTTTCCCCCTTCCTCCAGGTTGTCTCTACAAGCTTAAACTGTTAACAGCCTGATGCCTTCCATTGGGCTTCCCTGGTAGCTCAGTTGGTAAAGAATCTGCCTGTAATGCAGGAGACCCTGGTTCAATTCCTCAGTTGGGAAGATCCTATGGAGAAAGGATGGGCTACCCACTCCAGTTTTCTTGGGTTTCCCTGGTGGCTCACACAGAAAAGAATCCACTTGCAATGCAGGGAGACCTGGCTTCGATCCCTGGGTTGGGAAGGTTCCCTGGAGGGAAGGATGGCAACCCACTCCAGTATTCTTGCCTGGAGAATCCCCATGGACAGAGGAGCCTGGCAGGCTACAGTCCATGGGGTTGCAAAGAGTCGGACACAACTGAGCGACTGAGCAGAGCACAGCACAACATACCTTCCACCTAAACTTAGTATAATTAGAGGAAGGTGAAGGCTTTGAGAGCCTGAGAGTCTCATTCAGAAGAAATGTCAGAAACATGCGGAAGCTATCAAAAAGCAGATAAAAGCAATGCATTCATTCATTCATTCATTCATTAAACATTTTTTTGTTGAGCACCTAGATGAACCAGACAGCTGCAGCTTCATGAGTATACGACCTGTGCAATCACAGAGGGTCCCTAACTCAGGCTGTTTTAATGCTTTACTGTCCCCATCTTAAAATTCATAGCTTTATGTTTAAAAATGTGATTTTTAAGTGAAGTTCAGCAGGACAGTAGAACGTGAGCAGAGGAGATACATACAGCATGTTTATCCACCTTATTCTTTCCTGCTTATTCCTATAAAGCATATGTGATGCTCACAAGCACACAATTCCAGTGGCCCCATTGCCTGGAGAATCCCATGGAAAGAGGAGCCTGGCAGGCTACAGTTCATGGAGTCGCAAGTGTTGGACATGGCTTGGCGATTAAACCACCACCACTATGATGGACAGGAGTTCAGCGACACTCAGAGCTAGTATAAGATAAGCATGTTCCATCTAGGATGAAGTAGGCAGGTGTGTAGAGAGCCCCAAGAGGCCACGATTTCCATTTAAGCCAGAAGCTGCTTCAAACACAGAAAGAAGCATTGGTGTTCTAAGTAACATGAATGATCAAGGAAACTTACCTTTTCTTAGTTTCATTGAAAGTGATGATATAGAAAGGGAAAAATAGTTCCTTTTCCTTTCAGCTGTTTTACGTCATAAGCTGCCAGTAGACAGTGTGGCAGAATGTGCATATATAAAGAGGTGAATTAAAATAATTGAGTTAGTTGTTTGCAGCAAATTTGCTCTTCTTGTATGTATGTGCAGGTGTAAACTACAAAGTACAAACTAGTTCTGATATTTCTACACCTGTTAAATGCTCTTACACTTGCATTTAGAGATGGAAACACACAATATGAAGATGAATGGTACCAAATCATCCTGTACAAATTACAATTTAAACTTTTCTTAGAACAATGTTAAGTAGCAAATAAAAAAATACCATAACAAGTCAAGAGACAGAACTTGGAAGGAAAATACTTTATGTTTTAATGCTTTTAATAGTACTTCTATCCTGCTTTTTGAATAAGGAGCCCCACTTGCCATGTTGCATGGGTCCCACAAATTACATAGTCGGACTTGGGGCCAAACACTGTGTTAGGAAACAGGAATATACTGATGGACAAGTAAGACATGGACTCGGCTTTCACGGAGTATACAGTTCAGAGGGGATAATTACATAATAACAATTGTTATAAGAGAAACAGAGGAAAGGTGCAGGGTGTTACAGGTGCAGGGTGTTACAGGAACACGTAAATGGGAGAAACTGCTGAATGGACATTGTTAATTGCCTCTTCAACAGCCTTTCTCCTTTGCCAGTAAAACTTCCTTCCTTTAGAAACTAAAACTTTCTGATCCTCCACTTCCCTGGCATATAGAGTTTGAGCATGTGAGTAAATCCTGTCCAGTGATAACTGAGTGAAAGTCTGCTAGACAGAGACACTGTAGGGAAAGATTTTGCTCCCTGGTACACAGAGAAACATGTGAGGAGAACACCCTCCCTTTTTTTCCTACTTTAAATACTGTTGAGTGAGAATATGATGCTCAGAACTGTGGACCCTATCTTGCAACCATGAGGGGAAAGTAAAGATAATGGCAGAAAGCTCATTTGGAACTAAAATGTAACTTTGAACCTCTGGGCCTATTCAGAACTATATGCCTATAGAGTGCTTGTTAGGTGAGGAAAAAAATGCATTCTCATTGTTAAAGACACTGTTAGCTGGGTTTTCTGTGGTTTGCAGCCAGTACTTCCTAAGTGATGTTTTGATCTATTCTGGGTAACCAGGGAGGTTTCTTCTGAGAAAGTGACATTTCATATACACCAAAATGTTGATTAGGAATTAAGTTGTCAATGATTTGAGACAATAGAGATCCAAGGCTGAGAGAATATGCATTATTTGAATGCCCTAAATTAGGAAGGTACTTGACATATTTGAGAGCTAAGATCCTGAAGAATATGTGCTGAAGACCAGAGTAGGTGTGCAGCAGTCCCGGACATGAGGCTCTCAGATACACCCCCAGATAGATGATTTGACGGTTTTCCTTCTGGAAGATGGTGACAAGTTGGTTGCTGTTACTCTGTACCCTGTCCAGAAAACCCCAGGCTCCAACACTCAGCATATCAGGTGTCCCA
Source organism: Capra hircus (assembly GCF_001704415.2). Classification (NCBI taxonomy): domain Eukaryota; kingdom Metazoa; phylum Chordata; class Mammalia; order Artiodactyla; family Bovidae; genus Capra; species Capra hircus. The sequence goes on along the minus strand of NC_030812.1, from coordinate 49,865,460 downwards.
CAGCTGACTGAGAACACAAATGTTCATTTTCATGGATGGTCCCACTTGTGGGAAGTGGATGCCTTGTCTGCATGTCAATACTGTGAGCAGTGACACAGTGTTATCAGAACCTTTAGCGAAATGTAAACCTTTTAGTGCATCATCCTCCATGTTTTCATAAATAAGCAAAATGATGTGGAAATGCCAGAGAACATAGAGTGAAAATCTGTGGAGATGTGCACCATCAGATATACTTAAAAGTATTTTTATGAAAGACCTGGATGATTCCCCAAATGATAGAAATAATGAGAAAGAAGGCTAGAGTCATCAGGAGCATTCGTATAATTGTAGTGTTAATGGTCAGAACCCAATCAACCTCTGTGACGAAGTTGCGGCCTGGGTGCCTAGCGATTCCTGCAGTAATGACACCTGGAGAAATAAGGCTGTCAGAGCCATTATCATCATCGTGTTTACCAGCATATCATCCCAGCCATGGATTCAGTGCCAGGAGGCAAGGAGGGCTGTGGTTTACAAAACAGACACTCACCTCAGAGGCCCACTTAAACTGCAATTACACACTGGTAATGACTTTCTATAATTTGTGGTGGGAGGGAGATGGAACCCTGGACTCAGTGTTAGAGACAAAAAGAAAAACAAGGAGAAGAGAAGGAAACAGAATGCTAATTATGTTTTGAAAAAATGCATATGGCACCTGTCAGCATTACAGAAACCTGATCTCATTAATCCTCATAATAGCTCTATTAGTCCCACAGTTGAGAAGAGGAAATTGGAGGAATGAGCTGTCTAAGTAGCTTGCCCACAGCATGAACAAACTAGAGACATCATGGAAACACAACTGGCATTGATGACGTAGTGAGAGGTCCTCTCTCACCTTTTCTTCTCGTTTATAAGCTTTGACTCAGATGGGGCAGGAAATAAAAGAGCAGACTGCGGTAAAAAGCAGCTTTTGGCTTTGTGATACTCAAGTGGCAGTACCTAGCATGATATAATCACCTGGTAATCTTCTAAAAGTGATTTCCGAGTCTACATGAGGTATTTCAGTGGATTTTCAAGGAAAATCCAAGAAGTGTTTAACTTGAGCTAAAACAGGTATTTGCAAGATTTCTGTGTCCTCAGTCATTGATTCAGCAAATATCGCCTGTCTGTCATGTGCCTGGCACGGCGCTAAGCACTAGAAATAGAGCAGTGACTCAACCAGACAAGTTTGTGCTCTCATGGAGCTTTTCTTCGACAGGCGGGAAACAGGCAACAAACACGTAAACAGGACATGAAGGAGAGAACCACAGAGTGGTGCCTGCTGTGGGAAACAGAACAAGGAAAAGATGAGAATGTGAGTCTGAAGGGTGGGGTTTCTTTGGACAAAGTAGCCAGGAAGGATTCTTTATAGGAGTGAAAACCTGTGGGAAAATCAAGGACAGATTTTTGGTGAAGTCTGCAAGTGCCAAGGCCCTGAGACAGGGCCAGGAAAGGCAAAAAGAAACCAGTGTGACTAGATCATAAAGAGAAAGGGCGAGTGGTAGAAAAAGGAGCTGGAGAACCACGCTCTTTCCAAAGACTGACTACTCTTTGCCTGTCAGTGTACTCGGGGCTGCTCAGAGGAAGGTTCCAAGCCTTCTTTTGTTGGCTCTTTTGCAAGATTCCCCAAAATGATAAAAGTGAAGAGAGAAAATGCTCTGCCCAGTGGGCCTCCGTCTCTTGTTTCTTTCTTGCCTGTTCTGCAGTGAGGTGCTTAATGACCCTATTTTCCCCTAATGTACTCTCATAGAAAAAAAACCCTAGGATATTATTCCATGCCTATTTTTAAGGTAGTTCATGAAATAGAAATGAATACGAGCACAGTTTGTTCCAGCGAGTCTCTAATAATCAAATACCTCCTCACTTGGCAGATTTTTGGCTTCCACAAAGGGATTTTAATTGAGAGGATTTTTGCAAAATCAGCATTTGGTATTCTGAGACACTCATTCAGCAAATACTTTGTTAGTATAATCGGCTTCAATGTATAAAGTAATTTGAAGAGTGGTTCTGAAGAGAGTCTCTGACCAATCCCTGTGTGATCCCGGATGCATGACACTGCAGAAGGTCTCCATCCAGATCGAATCAGCATGGATTTGTGCATTTATGGGTTTAGCTTCTGTGTATAAATCCAAACCACTTAAATCCTGGATCAAGGGATATATGTGACTCCTTTTTTCTGCTATGGCTGAAGTTCTGATCATGTTCTGAGCCTCAGAAACCTCAAAAAGACTTACAAATAATATTTGCTTTTTGTCTTTATTCTGTTATGGTTTAGATTTTATGGTCACTGGAGCCTATGGGGTTAATGCTAGGTATACCTATAGTATTTGAGCCAGCAACTTGGAAAGTTTAGCAGGGGAAATTGAGGAGAGTTAGCAGCACTGATTGATTGACGTAGCTGATTTGCAGATATCAATGTAGTCTTTATTTTTTTCAGTGTGATTTGAAACAGATTATGTCTGTCCTGTTGGGATGACAGGTGTGAGGAGGGTCATGTGACTTCATTATGCGGCAGGTTCACTGATCCATCTTCCACTGCCGTCAATGCCTTGAGCAGACTGAGGCTGTGTCTTTCACAGTGTTTTCCCCAGAGTCTGGCTCACTGCCTGGCATGTGGTAGATGATCATTAAATATTTGTTGAATGAATGAAACATTAACAAAAATAGGAACTACAATGATTTAGTTATAACTAAGACAGTTTTTGTGTGGAATAAACCAATAAAAAAATTATAATATGTTGTCTTACAATATTTCATATGTTTTTTATTAAAAACGGCTGAGCACTCTGTGACAACCTAGAGAGATAGAGGGGAGGGAGGCTCCATACGGAGGGGATATGTATATAATTATGACTGATATGTACTGTTGTACAGCAGAAACCAACACAATAGTGTAAAGCGTTTGTCCTCCATTTTTAAAATAAATAAATTTAAATTTAAAAATGTTTAATAGCTTTGTTTACATATACTAATTTTACAGATGTATAAATGTGGTGTAATATTGTTTTCTTCGTTCAGTCATTTTCCCCCCTACATTCACTTATTCTTCCTTTCTCCACCTCCAGTCCTCCAGTCCTTTACCCCCACATCCAGATCATATTAATAATCTAGTAATTTGTGTAATTAAGACCAGGAATGTGTTTGCATCCCAGCACCACCATTTATAAGCTGTGTGACCTTGGGGAAATTTCATAAATTTCCTTATCTGTAAAATCAAGATTGTAAAATCTGTATCACAGAAGTATGAGTATTAAATGAACTAATGCATATGGAGCTCTTAGAGGAGTGTCTGTCACCTGCTCATATATATACACAGTGGTCCCCCGTTATCCATAGGGATACATTCCAGGACTCCAGTGGAGGCCTAGAACCACAGTACTGAACCTTATGTATGCTATGTTTTTTCCTATACATACCTACCTATAATAAACTTTAGTTTATCAGGTACAGTAAGAGATTAATAACAATAGCTAATAATAAAATAGAATAATTATAGCAATACACTGTAATACAAATTATGTGAATGTGGTCTCAAATATTTCATTGTACAAATTTAATGCCTTTTTCATCTTAACTAAGCACTTAGGCACTGTGGCTCCAATTTTTGCAGTTTTGAGATGCGACAGGAAGACCTGCATGAATTTCTTGTTCTTTCTTCGCAATTTCATAGATAGAAGAACAACACATGCTTTTTTTTCCCCTGAAGTCAGGAGTGTTCACCTCTTCACTTAAAGGAAGCGCTTTACAGCTTCTCTTTGGCAGATCAGAATCGCCAGAATCACTATTCTTGTGTCTTGGGGCCATTATTAAGTAAAGTAAGAGTTATTGAACACCAGCACTGGGATCCCATGGCAGTCGATCTGATTGAGAAGATGGCTGCTAATGAGTGGTACATGCTGGACAAAGAGATGATTCACATCCAGGGTGGGACCAAGCAAGACACTGTGAGATTTAATCACATTACTCAGGTTGGCTTGAGGGGCTTCTCTGGTTGCTCAGATGGTAAAGAATCTGCCTGCAGCGCGAGAGACCTGGGTTCAATTGCTGGGTTGGAAAGATCGCCTGGAGAAGGGAATGGTTACCCACTCCAGTATTCTTTGCTGGAGAATTCCTTGGACAGAGGAGCCTGGTGGGCTACAGTCAATGGGGTCACAAAGAGATGGACACAATTGAGTGACTAACACACACACTAACAGGTCACCTCGCAAATGAATTGTTTATTTCTGGAATTTTCCACTTAATATTTTTGGAGCACAGATGACCCTGGGTAACTGAAACTGAGGAAGCTGATACCTCAGCAAAGGGCGGGAGTGGTGATGGAGGTGTTAGGGGCTACCTTAAGTGGACAGGCTGGGGGTAGAGGGCTTCAGTTCCTCACCTTATCTGCCTCTCTGTAGGGCTGCTGACCCTGAGACAGTTAACCTCCCGCAGACGGAGAAATCCCAGAGACAGGAGGAAGCTGCAGTGCCTCTTATGAACCAGTCTCCAGTATTTGGAATTCTCCAGGTAAGAATACTGGGGTGGTTTGCCATTTCCTTCTCCAGTGGATCTTCCCATTCCAGGGATCAAACCTGGGTCTCCTGCCCTGCAGGCAGATTCTTTACCAGCTGAGCCACCAGGGAAGCCCTATATTTATGACATTACAGTTTAAACAGGTTTCCGCTGATTTTAAAAATGACTGTGTTTAAAATAGCTTCAGAGTTTCTAGTCTTGGTTAAGAAACATTTGTTTATATATGTATTCAGAAAGAGTTCTTAAAATATTTTTTTATTTAGGAAAAAACTCCAACTCTTTAATCCACCTGGAATTCATTACTATGTATAAAGGTATAATTTTATTTCTCTTCAATGCTAGACAGTTAAATATTAATTAATTTTTAATCTACTTAATTAATTTTATAATCTACTTTTTTTTGGTTGTGGTTTTCTTTTTTTGAGGGGGGTGGGTTTTATCTTTTTGGCCGCTCAGCACATGGGATTTCTTAGTTCCCGGGCCAGTAATTGAACCCATGCTCCCTAAAATGGAAGTGTGGAATCCTAACCGATAGACCAGCAGGAAATTCCAATCTACTCTTTATTCTGAGTCAAATTTGTATCTTTACTACTAACTACTTTAATATGTAAATTTCCCCAGTCTCAGCGGTTTAGCCTTGTAAAAATTATTTCCTTTTTGCTAACCTGTCCAACATGGGTATTTCTGGGTGGAAGCTCCACTTCATGGACTCTCCATCGTAAACATGAGGCTTCTAAGCCTACCTGGGTAGTCATCACTATTCCAGTTAGCCAGAAGAGGGAAAGTAAGTAGAAAATCAGGTGTGTAAGCTTGGAGGTGGTGAACAACATTTCCACGGTCATTTTACAAGCCAGAGCTCAGATGCATGGCTGCTTCTGGCTCCAGAGGAGGATGGGAAATATATTCTCACTGGTGCCACTGATCTGTTTGTCAGTGTCTATGCTGATGCCATGTTGTTTATATTATAATGACTTTGTAGTGTATTCTGATATTTTTAAAAGAAAATCTGATTCACTGGCTCTCTTTTTGTTTTTCTCTCCACTTTTCCTGGGTATTATCCTTCCATACACAGTTAAATCAATTGTATTCACTTACAAAAACAAAATGAAACAACCATAACACAACTGTTGAGATTCTAATTGAAAAGGTATTCAACTCAATATTATTTGTACAACTTGTGATATTCCTCTGAATTTAAGTCTTCCCAATCAGGATCATGTATCTTTTCTTTTTTTATAGGTTTTATTTTCTGTGCTTCCTTGAGATTGGATTGTGAAAGAGACTGTAAAGTATCAGAAAATTTCATGACTGAGTTTTTTTAATGAGATATTATTTATTATTTATTATTTACTAAATTTACTTGTTATTTACTTATTATTTATTAAATGAGATATTATTTACTTATTGTGAAATGGATCTTAAACTCCTATCAAGATACAGAACATGACCAGCACCTCAGAAGGTTCCCTTGTGCCTCTGCCAATGAATTTTTTACCACACAGGTAAGAATTATTCTGATTTTTAGCATCACAGAGTTAGTGATGCTTATTCCTGAATTTTATATAAGTGGAATGATATATGTACTTTTTTTGGTGTAAGGTTTCATTTGCTCCATGTAGAGAGTCATCTGTGTTGCTATAATTATCAGTTTAGTCCTTTCTATCACTGGGTAGTATCTCATCCCATGGATATACATTTGTCTATTCTTCTGCATGCTGAATGGGTTGTTTCAATTTGCTGCTATCTTGCTTAATGTTGCTGTGGACATTCGTGTGCAAGTTTCTGTGTGGTCACATGTGTTTTATTTCTCTTGAGAAAATACTTAGGAGGGGAATTCCTGGGTCATAAGATAGGTATATATTTAACTTTACAAGAAACTGACAAACAATTTCCCAAAGTATTTGTGTCATTTTACACTCCCACCAGCAATGTCTTCTCCCCATTAACAGCTGTTGCATGTTATATCCTTACTAACATTTGCTGTTATCAGTCTTTAACTGTAGCCACTTGGATGGGTGTATAGTATTTCACATACCAACTTTGTTGCAGTATAATTTATGTACAGTAAAATACACATGTTTTCAAGCCTACAGTTCAGTAAAGACTGACAAGTAACACACCCATAAAACTACTACCACAATGAAAATATAAAGAGTACCCATTACCCCAAATATAAAACATTCCTATTACCACTTGTGTCCTTTTTGATTCAATCCTCACCCCTCATCCCACTTCAGGCAACTGCTCAGCTGCTTTTAATCACTGTAGATTTGTCATTCTAACAGTTTTAAATGAAAGAACATAAAATATATAGTCTTTTGTGTCTTGCTTCTTTCACTTAGCATAATGTTTGTGAGATTTATATATTTTTGTTGTGAATAGTATTCTACTGTATAAATATACCGTGATTCACCTGTTGATCAATAATGGGTTGTTTCTAGTTCCTGGCTATTTTGAATAAAGCTGCATATATATGTCTTTGTATGAACATATACTTCTATTTTTCTTGGATAAATAACTAGAAGTGGAATTGTTCTATCACATAGTAAGTATATGTTTAACTTTCTAAGGAATTGCCAAACTACTTTCCAAAATGGTTACATTATTCAATGTTTCATTATTAATGAATTAGAGTTACAATTGCTTCATATGTTTGTCAATACTTGGGGTTATCAGTCTTTTAAATTTTGATCATTGTAATTGACTTGTATCTTTCTTTAGTATCTTATCTCTAATATTTATTTCTTTGATGACTAAGTATGTTAACCACCTTTTGATTGATGTTTGAACGTGTTCATTTCTGAGGTGTCTGGCAAATCTTTTGCCCATTAAAAAAAATTGGATTGCTACTTTTGTTATTGTTGAGTTGTAAGAACATTCATTCTGAATATAAGGCCTTTGTAGATACATCACAAATATTTACTTCTAGTCTGTGGACTGACTTTTTATTTTCTTTAAGTGTCTTTAGAGGAGCAGGAGTTTTTAAATTTGGAGAAGTCTATTTTTTTCAATTATTTTTTATGGTTCACACTTTTTGTGTCCTATGTAAGAAATATGCCCTTGTTAGGTTTGCAATAATCTTGTTATGTTTTATAATAGAAGTTTTTAAGTTTTAGCTTGTAACAGATAGGATCTATTTTCTATCTCTAATTATTTTTATGTATTAAATGAGTGTGTTGAGATTCATTTTTTCCATATAAGTTTTGATTTGTTTCAATCACTTATTGAAAATGTCTTCATTTCCCCATTGAATTGCCTTTGTTGGAAATCAGTTGACCATATAATGTAGGTCATTTTGAACTGTGTATTCTGTTCCTTTAATCTATATGTCCATTGTGATGTCAGTGCCATACTATCTTGATTGTTATAGTTTTAAAGAAAGTCTTAAAATTAGATACTGTGAATTTTCCAACTTTATTCTTCTGTAGCATTGTTTTGGCTATTCTAAGCCCCCTTTGCATTTCCACATAAAGTATATAGGCAGCTCACTAATCTCTATTTTAAAGAAGACTGTGAAATTATTATTAGGATTTCTCAGTTTTCTTTATACTACTCTATAATAAGTTGATTGTATATTATATATTGATTGCATTTTATAGCCTTACTAAAGGGACTTACTAGTTTTAATATTTTTATTGTAGATTACATAGGGTTTCCTTTGTAAGTGATAATAGCATCTAAGACTGAGATGATTTTATTCTTTCTTTTCAACTTCATGCATTTTATTTTATTGCCTTATTACACTGGCTAAGACTTCCAATGAAATGTTAAGTAGAAGGTAGTGAGAGGGACAGCTTAACTTTATTCTCTATCTTTAGATACCTTCAATACTTCAATACCTTCAATATTTCACAAATAAGTATATATAATCCTTTTACTGTGACTTTTCATCATGAGTAGGTGTTGAATTTGATCAAGTGCTTTTCTTGTAGTTGTGTGTGTGTGTGTGTGCTCAGCTCAGTTGTGTCCAACTCTTTGAGACTCCATGGATTGTAACCCACCAGGCTCCTCTAACCATGGAATTCTTCCAGGCGAGAATACTGGAGTGGGTTGCTATTTCCTACTCCAGGGTGTCTTCCCGAGCCAGAGATCAAGCCTGCATCTCCTACACTGGCAGGTGGATTCTTTACCACTACATCACTTGGGAAGTGGTAAAGAATCTGACTGCTCCCAGGGAAAAAAATCGTCAGGACCAGATATATTTACCACTGATTTTTATCTAACCTTAAAGAACAGATGATTTTTATGTCATTTAAACTTTAGCCTCAGAAAAAGATTAAAATTTCTCTAATTCAGATTTTGAATCCAGTGTAGCTTTAATACTAAGGCATTAAATTCTCTGGAATGTATACCCAGGAGTGGAAATGCTGGGTTGTATTTTAACTGTATGTTTAAGTATTTGAGGAACTGCCAAACTGTTTTCCAAAGGTGTCTACACACCGCTTTAAATTCCCATCAATATTTCCACATCCTCATCGACACTTACTATTGTCTTTTTTATTATAGCCGTTCTAGTCTGTATAAATGGCATCTTACTGTGGTTTTGATTTGTATTTCCCTAAATGGCAACCCACTCCAGTATTCTTGCCTGGAGAATCCCATGGATGGAGGAGCCTTGTGGGCTACAGTCCATGGGGTCTCAAAGAGTCGGACACAACTGAGTCACTTCACTTCACTTATTACTAATGATATTGATGATGTTTTCAGTACTTATTGGCCATTTGTATATCATCTTTTATATTAAGTTGTTCCCACACCATTTGTTGAAAAGACTGTTCTTCTCTCCATTGAAATTTCTTGGCATCCTTATCACAAATAAGTTGCCTTCAAATATGTGGGCTTTCTGACTCTCAATTTTATTCCACTGATCTTTATGCCTATACTTTTTCCAGAGCCAAATGATTTTGTTTATTTTAGCTTTGAAATCATGATATGCAAGTCCTCCAACTTGAATTTGCCAAACAAGATTGTTTTGGCTATTCTAGGTTCTGAATTTCCATATGAATCCCACCTGTGAAGAAGAACAGGTGGGATTTTGAGAGAAATTGCACTGAGTTTGTAGAACAACTTGGGTAGTATTTTTATCTGAACAAAATTCTTTATCTGTGAATGTGAATGTCTTTCTACTTTCTTAGGTCTTAATTTCTTTCAACATGTATAAATATTGCATTTAATTTTGTTAAATTTATTCCTGACTATATTATTCTTTTTTAGATGCTATTGTAAAGGAAATCATTTTATTAATTTTATTTTGGGTTGTTTATTGTTAGCATATAAAAACACAATTGATTTTTATATGCTGGTATTGTAACCTGCAACTTTGATAAACTAATTGATTAGCTCCAATAGATTTTTGTGGATTTCTTAGGATTTTCTGTATATGGAATATTACTTGCAAATAGAGATAATTTTACTTCTTCCTTTCCAATTTGGAGTTTTTTTTTATTATTAATCTTTCCTAATTGCCCTACTTATAACCTCCAGAACAATGCTGAATAGAAGTGGTAAGATTAGCTATCTTTGTCTCGTTCCTGATCTTAGGAAATAAACTTTCCATCTTTCACCATCAAGTATAGTATTAGCTGTGAGTTTTTGTCAATGCCATTATCAGATTGAGAGAACTCTCTCTATTCCTAGTTTGTTGAGTGATTTTATAATGGAAGGGTGTTGGGTTTTATCAAATGCTTTTTCTAGACTACTGATATTATCATGTGATTTTTGTTGTATTAATAATAATGTTTACATTGATTTTTGTATGTTGAACCAATCTTGTATTCCTGGGATAAATTTATCTTATTGTTTTAAGATGTAGGTTTTATTATTATTCAAAAGTGGTAAGGCCAAAAAATCAGGAGACAGTTGCCATTGAAAAGATAGTTTATTGCTCAGTTTCCAAGAAGAGGGACACGTTATGCCACGTGGGGTAGAAGGAGTACATGGAGGAAGCACCGTCGTCAGTCAGGAGGTGGGCGGATGTAGAGGAGAATGTGGGCAAGTATCTTTATTGTGGTTTCCATGGGCAGAAAAGGGAAAAGCAGAGTAAGCAAGTTTACGGCTGGCTAGTTTGAATAACTTCAGTGGGCTTTAGCTGTCTGGTACCTGGCTGTGGATGTTTGGGGTAGAGGAAGAGTGGCATAGCCTGGGAGGACCCTGTGAAAGCCTGATGAATGAGATGGTTGAGCCATGGGTTCTGAATTTCTTGGTCTGCATGGAAAACAGCAGAAGCAGATGAGTTGTTTGGTCTCAAGGATTTGGCCAGCTCTGGGAGGAACAGTCTCTCCAAAGTCAGCAAGACCTCAGATTTCCAAGCACCCCAATAAAAAGATATGGTTAGTATAGCCACAGTCTATAATTTTTTTTTGCTATGTTGCTGAATTCAATTTTCTGGATTTGTTAAGGATTTTTACATCAATATTTATAGGAGATATTGGTCTGTGGTTTTCATCTCTTGTGATGTCTTTGATTTCTGTATCAGGGTAATCCTGGCCTCATAAAATGAGTTAGGAAGTGTTTCCTCTTCTGACTTTTTGGGAGGATTTATTAAGTACTGGTGTTAATTGGTCTTTAAAAGTTTGGTAGAATTCATCATGAAGCTAGCTGGTCCTGGGCTTTTATTTCTGGTGGGTTTATGATTATTAATTTAATCTGCTTATTTTTTTTTAAAGCTTGGTCAATTTTGGTATTCTGTATCTTTATAGGAACTTATGCTTTTCATCTCGGTTCTCTAATTTGTTGCATAAAATTTAAGCATTTTGTTATATACAGTAGATACAACTTTTCATCAACACACCATTTCATAAAATGAAGTAAAAACCGCACGAAAGTACCTGGGATATCATCTCAAAATAAATCCTCCTGTTTGGAGGGACAGAAATAAAGATCTTAAGCTATCATAGCTGATTTTTTCTTTAAGGATCCTTTGGTTATCAGAAACCCACATAAAACTTGCACAAGTGAAAAGATTAATTACTGTAAGAATGACAAAACATTAAAATGGAAATTTCAAATACTAGAGGATATAAAGGTTTACAGTGTTGAATATTAAGAAGCAAGAATTTGTAAGAAGCATTTCTTAGAGTTGTTTTGTGTGCTTTCTCCTTCCTTCCTTCCTTCCAAGGGTAAAGGCTTGTGGTATCTGTTTCTCCCTTCAAACCTTGGAAAGGTGGTTTTAATAGGATTAACGGAGAGCAGATAGAGGACTCTGAGCATTGGTGTCTGACCTGATGTGCCAGAGCAGATTGAGAGGCGGTTGCTTTGGGGTTAGCCTGCACTCCTCAAATTTTCCCGGGCAAAGATGCTCAGGTGCCTCCTGAGGATCATAGGTGAACCGTATACATCAGAAAGGTAATGGGATGTTGGACTGGGTTCTTTCAGTAGCGCCATCAGAATGGGAGGTGGGATTGCAGCAGGCAGAGGCTAAAGGTGGACTGAAGCATACTGTGGGACTGTAAAAGAAATGATGATGTCATTTTGTTGAAAGATATATTCATCTGAGTTAGAGGAACTTCCAGAAGAGATGCCTAGCAATGGATTCCTTAAAGAACCCATACAAGCAATGCAGACATATATTGGGCTTCCAGAGAGGGCAAAACCTGCTTTTGACCTTCTATTCCTTCACCTCTGCTTCCTCTGACTGATCACTCCCCCAGTCCTTTAGGAACATAAAGTAGCCAGTGAATAGAAGAAGAAATGGTGAGAACTGATGAAAAGGGTACTATCATACCTTTCCCTGGGTAGAAGTTCCTACCTAGATGGAAGGAAATGTCAAGATCTGTGAAGGGTCTGAGAGTTTATCTTACTTGCAAGTTAGCCTTCTGTAATTTCAAGGTTGCTGGTAGAAGACAAAAGATTCCTGGGCCAGAGACAAAGAACAGTTTCTTACTCACAACAATGATATTTTTAAGTTGGTTGCTGAGCCTGTTCCCACAGGGTGATGCAAAGAGGGCCAGATTGCCCCTGCATACGCAGTGGATTCTGCTATAGGAGAGGAACTCTAAACTTAGGGAAGCTGAATGGTTTTCTGTTTTGTTTTGAAGTGTAGTTGATCTACAATATTGTGTTAGTTTCAGGTGTATAGCAGTGATTTGGCTAAACACACACATGTATATGTGTATATATATATACACACACATATATGTTAAGTCACTTCAGTTATGTCCAGCTCTTGGGGACCCTATGGACTATAGCTTGCCAGGTTTCTCTGTCCATGGGATTCTCCAGACAAGAATACTGGAGTGGGTTGCCATTTCCTCCTCCAGGGGATCTTTCTGACCCAGGAATCAAACCCACATTGCTTATGTCTCCTGCATTGGCAGGCAGGCTCTTTACTACTATTGCCACCTAGGCCTATATTCTTTTAAAGATTCTATTCCATTCTGGTTTATTGCAAGTATTGAATGTAGTTCTCTGTGCTATGCAATAAATCCTTATTGTTTATTTTATATATGGTGGTATGCGTCTGTTAATCCCATATTCCCAATTTATCCCTTCCCTTGCTTCTCCTTTGGTAGCCGTAAGTTTGTTTTCTATGTCTGACAAATATTTTTTAATGAGTAGTAAACATGCCTGTCCTTTCCTCCAGAAGGAAACATTATCTGTATTAATGCTGAACAGCAAGCAGTCTACTCTTTCCTTCGAAGGAAGACCCTATCTCTGTCTAAGGCTGTTCACTGTACAAAGAGCCTGGAAAAATGGTGCGGAACAAAGGAAAGTCAGGGCCTCTAGCAGATATGCAGTAACACGGGAGGCCCACAGAGAGCTGTGCCCCATAGGAAGTAGCTGTCACCTTAAGGGAAATTTGAAGCTTTGTCCCTAGCATGAAACTGAACCTTATAAATAACAAAATTGAAACCTATGCCTCTTCACTATTTAGATTGATCATAGTGTGTTACATTGTATGAGCAGAGAAGAAGTTTCCAACAAGGTGTAGGGGAAAAACCCCTCCCATCCCAAATAAAATGTCAGGGGGAGATTAGAGGGAAAAATTCAAATTGTTTTGATTAATATGCCCATTTCATAAGACCTTGATGAACAACCCTAAATCGTCTGTGGCCTACTAATGTGGACGTAAAGTAAAGGCAAACCTTTTGCAAAGTGGAAAGCAGGATGATGCTAGCAGAATTAGACAAATTCTGACTCTCTCTCTGACTCTGTTTTCTTTCTCTGGTCTCTCATCTCTGGTTTCTCTGTTTGTTTATTTTGCTTCCTGTGGATCAACTTCCTATGCTCTCTCAGATCTCCTGTAATCTCAGTGTGTGAGCAGCTCCACCTGCCATTCTCCCGACTCGGGCTTTGCATCTGCACAAGTTTTATTCCTGAATCCCAGTACCGTTTGCCCATAGTTACTTCATCTTTTGGTTCGAATTCTCCGGAGAAGAAATCATATGGTTATTGCTCAGCCAGTGGATTAATTTCCTTTAGTCAAATGGTCCAATAATCTGGAGGTGGGGCTAGGATTGGCATCTGGTGGGGCTACAGGTAGGAATAAGGCCACAGCAGCTACAAACATGGGCGTGTTCTGAGAAAACGTAGTTCAGGGAGGGTCATGTGCCTCCAAATACTTTCTGGGTCCTGACTTGAATGTGATCTGAATTTAGAAGAATTTCCAGGTGCAATATGTAAATTTTTAAATAAAAAGTGTGGCTTATTTGTTGGTAATGTCTATAAAATTTCAAGGAAATTCTAATTGAATTCTGTAAATATTGGTTCTAAGAGCTTGATGAGTAGCACTGAGTCAAGGCAAACCCATTCTGTTCATAAACATCCCAAGGTGCATGTTCACCTGAAGGGAGTTACGTTTATCCTGCTGACAAAGAGCAAACGCCTAAAGCAAGAGAGATGGCCGTTTAGTCACTATCCCTAAAAAGGATGCCAAGGACATTTTCCAAGGTTGTTTTCTTATTATGGATAAATCTAATGTGATTACAGTGTTAATATTATTTCTATAATAATTTGAATGGCTCTTTAAAAGACAACAAGCAAGAAAAGACAGGCATCTTTTTGTTCCTGGATGAGAGTTGAAAATTTGGGTATTAATAAATCCCATCAGTGGCAAAACAATTTTTACTAGCACTTGTGGTTGTTGGTGTAAGGAAGACTGTTATTTTTTTTAAAAACAGTAGCACAAAGAAGTGATTCTTTTGAACAAAACTAGGAGTAGAGAACAGACTATGAGTGAAATAGGAAAATGAGACAGCGTGTCAGTTTAGCTAATTTTTTCTAAAACTGTTTTTCTTCTGATTGCTATTCCCATCTAGTTCATTTTATGGTATAACAAATCAACCTTGCTGACTGATGTGAAAGAAGAGAACTTTATTAGCTGTTATTAAATTTATAGATGTTGACTTACATCCCCTCTTTACCTTTTTTTTCCCCAGAGAAGAGGCTTCTTCTCATAAGGGACTGTGGTTGAAATAATCATATTTATGATTATTATATAAAGACACAAACATTTCTTGACGTGTAAGAAATCCATTTTCTGGTTATTGCTTTGAGGGAAATGCTGATCGGTTCGACATTCTTTTTCATGTCTCCCTTGAAGAGATTGCAAGAAGGATTTTCAGGGGACTGACAATCAATTATGCAGGCATTTTCTTTTTTTTTTGACTTTTTATTTTTTTTTTATTTTTATTTTTTTAATTTTTTATTTTTTTTAAATTTTAAAATCTTTAATTCTTACATGCGTTCCCAAACATGAACCCCCCTCCCACCTCCCTCCCCACAACATCTCTCTGGGTCATCCCCATGCACCAGCCCCAAGCAAGCTGCACCCTATGTCAGACATGGACTGGCGATTCAATTCTTACATGACAGTATACATGTTATAATTCCCATTCTCCCAAATCATCCCACCCTCTCCCTCTCCCTCTGAGTCCAAAAGTCCGGTATACACATCTGTGTCTTTTTTCCTGTCTTGCATACAGGGTCGTCATTGCCATCTTCCTAAATTCCATATATATGTGTTAGTATACTGTATTGGTGTTTTTCTTTCTGGCTTACTTCACTCTGTATAATTGGCTCCAGTTTCACCCATCTCATCAGAACTGATTCAAATGAATTCTTTTTAACGGCTGAGTAATACTCCATTGTGTATATGTACCACAGCTTTCTTATCCATTCATCTGCTGATGGACATCTAGGTTGTTTCCATGTCCTGGCTATTGTAAACAGTGCTGCGATGAACATTGGGGTACATGTGTCTCTTTCAATTCTGGTTTCCTCGGTGTATATGCCCAGAAGTGGGATTGCTGGGTCATAAGGTAGTTCTATTTGCAATTTTTTAAGGAATCTCCACACTGTTCTCCATAGTGGCTGTACTAGTTTGCATTCCCACCAACAGTGTAGGAGGGTTCCCTTTTCTCCACACCCTCTCCAGCATTTATTGCTTGCAGATTTTTGGATCGCAGCCATTCTGATTGGTGTGAAGTGGTACCTCATTGTGGTTTTGATTTGCATTTCTCTGATAATGAGTGATGTTGAGCATCTTTTCATGTGTTTGTTAGCCATCCGTATGTCTTCTTTGGAGAAATGTCTACTTAGTTCTTTGGCCCATTTTTTGATTGGGTCGTTTATTTTTCTGGAATTGAGCTGCAAAAGTTGCTTGTATATTTTTGAGATTAGTTGTTTGTTAGTTGTTTCAGTTGCTATTATTTTCTCCCATTCAGAAGGCTGTCTTTTCACCTTGCTTATATTTTCCTTTGTTGTACAGAAGCTTTTAATTTTAATTAGATCCCATTTGTTTATTTTTGCTTTTATTTCCAGAATTCTGGGAGGTGGATCATAGAGGATCCTGCTGTGATTTATGTCTGAGAGTGTTTTGCCTATGTTCTCCTCTAGGAGTTTTATAGTTTCTGATCTTACATTTAGATCTTTAATCCATTTTGAGTTTATTTTTGTGTACGGTGATAGAAAGTGATCTAGTTTCATTCTTTTACAAGTGGTTGACCAGTTTTCCCAGCACCACTTGTTAAAGAGATTGTCTTTACTCCATTGTATATTCTTGCCTCCTTTGTCAAAGATAAGGTGTCCATATGTGTGTGGATTTATCTCTGGGCTTTCTATTTTGTTCCATTGATCTATATGTCTGTCTTTGTGCCAGTACCATACTGTCTTGATGACTGTGGCTTTGTAGTAGAGCCTGAAGTCAGGCAAGTTGATTCCTCCAGTTCCATTCTTCTTTCTCAAGATTGCTTTGGCTATTCGAGGTTTTTTGTATTTCCATACAAATCTTGAAATTATTTGTTCTAGTTCTGTGAAAAATGTGGCTGGTAGCTTGATAGGGATTGCATTGAATTTGTAAATTGCTTTGGGTAGTATACTCATTTTCACTATATTGATTCTTCTGATCCATGAACATGGTATATTTCTCCATCTATTAGTGTCCTCTTTGATTTCTTTGATCAGTGTTTTATAGTTTTCTATATATAGGTCTTTAGTTTCTTTAGGTAGATATATTCCTAAGTATTTTATTCTTTTTGTTGCAATGGTGAATGGAATTGTTTCCTTAATTTCTTTTTCTACTTTCTCATTATTCGTGTATAGGAATGCAAGGGATTTCTGTGTGTTGATTTTATATCCTGCAACTTTACTATATTCATTGATTAGCTCTAGTAATTTTCTGGTGGAGTCTTTAGGGTTTTCCATGTAGAGGATCATGTCATCTTATGCAGGCATTTTCTAAAACAGTGAAATATGTATTTAGGAACATATTTTCTGCTGAAGGAAAATTCTTTTGTTATTTTGTCTTCTTTCTCCTTGAAAAGATGGCGCCTCCCCTGGTCTCATTTTAAGGATCACCTAAGACCAAGCTGCTTCAGGACATCTTCCATTTTCATGTAGATTTTTTGGCTATTACGTTTGCCCAGAAAGAGATTTTTTTTTTCTTTGTCCTAGGGCTGACTTTGAAAAGAAAGCTAATCATATAAATAAAAATGCTATGCTATGCTAAGTCACTTCAGCTGTGTCCGACTCAGTGCGACCCCATAGACAGCAGCCCACCAGGCTCCCCCGTCCCTGGGATTCTCCAGGCAAAAACACTGGAGTGGGTATAAGTAAAAATAGTCATTGGCTAAATCCAATATATTGTTGGTTTTCCCACTGCTTAGCTGGACTTTAAGATCCCAGATCGAGGGCAAAGATGCTTCAAGGATTTTGCTTGGCTCCAGTGTGTTTGTGTGCGTGTTTTTGTGTAACTGAGAAGCAGATTGTCAGAAAAATTTCAGAATGAAGAACAAAACTTCAAATTTATAAGTTTGTTAGTAAACAAAGAAAATAAAGGGTGGATCTATATAGTTAAAATATGCTGAATTATGCATGCATGCATGCTAAGTCGCTTCTGTCCTGTTTGACTCTTTGTGACCCTATGAACTGTAGCCCACCAGGCTCCTCTGTTCATGGGGATTCTCCAGGCAAGGATACTGGAGTGAGTTGTCATGCCCTCCTCCAGGGGATCTTATTGACCCAGGGATCAAACCCTCATCCCTCTCCTGCATTGGCACGCGGGCTCTTTTACCACTGACATCACCTGGAAAAGTCAGTCCAATAATACAAAATGGTATAACCACTTGGAAAAGTTATCAGTTTCTTAAAAAGGTAAACACACACTATCATATAATCCAATGAATCTACTCCCAGGTGTCTACCTTAGGGAAATGAAAACCTATGTCTACACATATACTGGTGTGTGGATATTCCTAGCAATACTATTCATAATAGCCCTGAACTGGTAACAACTGAATGCCCATCAACAGGTAAATGGATCAACAAAATGTAGGTGTATGCATTTAATGAAATACTATTTAGTCATGAGTGAAATAAACTATTGATATGTGCGACCACATGCATAATCTCGAAAAACAGCATTCTAAAACAAATGCACCAGATACAAAAGACTGCTTATGATATATCTTAGTCTGCTTAGGATACTATAACAAAATACCAGAACCTGGGTGGCTTATAATCCACATAAATTTCTTTCTCTCTCTTCTGGAAGCTGAGCAGTTCAAGATCAGAGTTCCAGAAGGGTCAGGCTCTGAGCTGCTGACTGCTGACTTCCTGTCCCCTCATCTGGTGGAAGGGGTCATGGAATTCTCTGGCGCCTCTTTCACAAGGGCACTAATCTCATTCATTAAGGTGAAGCCTCCTGATAACTCAAGCAGTCATTTAATTTACTTGTTTGCTTGTCTGTTTGTTTTGTTTCGCTTCTTCACCATCACTGAAGTCAGTGTTGCAGTGTGCCCTGAGGCTAGCAACATTTTCAGGGCACATGGAAAGGAAGTTTGGGAAATATCCTTTAACCGATGTAAGGAATTCAGTTCAGTTCAGTTTAGCTGCTCAGTCATGTCCGACCTTTGTGACCCCATGGACTGCCCAGCATGCCAGGCATCCCTGTCCATTACCAGCTCCTGGAGCTTGCTCAAACTCATGTCCATTGAGTCGGTGATGCCATCTGACCGTCTCATCTTCTGTCGTCCCCTTCTCCTCCTGCCCTTCAATCTTTCCCAGCATTAGGTTTTTTTCCAATGAGTCAACTCTTCTCATCAGGTGGCCAAAGTATTGGAGTTTCAGCTTCAGCATTAGTCCTACCAATGAATATTCAGGACTGATTTCCTTTAGAATTGACTGGTTTGATATCCGTACCACAGAAGATATAAAGAAGAGGTGGCAAGAATACACAGAAGAACTATACAAAAAAGATCTTAATAACCCAGATAACCACAGTGGTGTGATCGCTCAGCTAGAGCCAGACATCCTGGAGTGGGAAGTCAAGTGGGCCTTAGGAAGCATCATTGTGAACAAAGAGCTTTTTTATTCATTTACTCATATTTTCTTACTACTAAATTATTCATTCTTATTTGAAATATTTGTGTCTAAAATCTGAACTAGTCAATATAGTTTCTCTTTATACTTTGTGGTATGCTACCCTTTTGCTTTCTAATGTTTTTGGAATCATATTCTACCCTATCTCTACTTCTAGATAGATCTCAATTTCATTTTGGAACTTAAAAAACTCATAACCCTCTAAAACTGAGATATTCATTTTGGCCTTATCACCCTCACTGGAAGAAAGATAACAGTCACATCTTAAAGTCTAGATTTATTTAAATGTGAGGTAAATCATGGGTACAGAATTAAAATCCAGATCTGTGTGACTCAAATCCATGGTCTTTCCAACCATCTCAACATACAATCAGTCAGTTCAGTCGCTCAGTCATGTCTGACCCTTTGTGACTCCATGGACCACAGCATGCCAGGCCTCTCTGTCCATCGCCAACTCCCGGAGTTTACTCCAATTCATATCCATTGAGTCGGTGATGCCATCCAATCATCTCATCCTCTGTTGTCTCCTTCTCCTCTTTTACCATCGATCTTTGCCAGCATCAGGGTCTTTTCAAATGAGTCAGTTCTTTGCATCAGGTGGCCAAAGTATTGGAGTTTCAGCTTCAGCATCAGTCCTTCCAATGAATATTCAGGACTGATTTCCTTTAGGATTGACTGGTTGGATCTCCTTGAGGTCAAAGGGACTCTCAAGAGTCTTCTCCAGAATGACAGTTCAAAAGCATCAATTCTTTGGTGCTCAGTTTTCTTTATAGTCCAACTCTCACATCCATACATGACTACTGGAAAAACCATAGCTTTGACTAGATGGACCTTTGTTGGCAAAGTAATGTCTCTGCTTTTGAATATGCTGTCTAGGTTGGTCATAACTTTTTTTCCAAGGAGCAAGCATCTTTTAATGTCATGGCTACAATCACCAGTGATTTTGGACCCCAAGAAAATAAAGTCTGTCACTGTTTCCACAGTTTCCCTATCTATTTCCCAGGAAGTGATGGGACCAGATGCCATCATCTTAGTTTTCTGAATGTTGAGTTTTAAGCCAACTTTTTCACTCTCCTCTTTCACTTTCATCAAGAGGCGCTTTACTTCTTCTTCACTTTCTGCCATAAGGGTGGTGTCATCTGCATGTCTGAGGTTATTGATATTTCTCCTGGCAATCTTGATTCCAGCTTGTGCTTCATCCAGCCCAGCATTTCTCATGATGTACTCTCCAGATAAGTTAAATAAGCAGGGTGACAATATACAGCCTTGACGTACTCCTTTTCCTATTTGGAACCAGTCTGTTGTTCCATGTCCAGTTCTAACTGTTGCTTCTTGACCTGCATACAGATTTCTCAAGAGGCAGGTCAGGTGGTCTGGTATTCCCATCTCTTGAAGAATTTTCCAGAGTTTGTTGTGGTCCACACAATCAAAAGATTTGGCATAGTCAATAAAGCAAAAGTAGATATTTTCTGGAACTCTCTTGCTTTTTTGATGATCCAGTGGATCCTGGCAATTTGATCTCTGGTTCCTCTGCATTTTCTAAATCCAGCTTGAACATCTGGAAGTTCACAATTCATGTACTGTTGAAGCTTGACTTGGACAATTTTGAGCATTACCTTACTAGCATGTGAGATGAGTGCAATTGTGTGGTAGTTTGAACATTCTTTGGCATTGCCTTTCTTTGGGATTGGAATGAAAACTGAGCTTTTCCAGTCCTGTGGCCACTGCTGAGTTTTCTAAATTTGCTGACATATTGAGTGCAGCACTTTCACAGCATCATCTTTCAGGATTTGAAATAGCTCAACTGGAATTTCATCACTTTCACTAGCTTTGTTCATAATGATGCTTCCTAAGGCCCACTTGACTTTGCATTCCAGAATGTCTGGTTCTAGGTTGGTGATCACACCATTGTGATTATCTGGGTCATGAAGCTCTTTTTTGTACAGTTCTTCTGTGTATTCTTGCTACTTCTTCTTAATATCTTCTGCTTCTGTTGGGGCTGTACCATTTCTGTCCTTCATTGAGCCCATCTTTGCCTGAAATGTTCTCTTGGTATCTTTAATTTTCTTGAAGAGATCTCTAGTCTTTCCCATTCTATTGTTTTCCTTTATTTCTTTGCACTGATCATTGAGGAAGGCTTTCTTATCTCTCCTTGCTATTCTTTGGAACTCTGCATTCAAATGGGTTTATCTTTTTCTCCTTTGCCTTTTGCTTCTCTTCTATTCACAGCTATTTGTAAAGCCTCCTCAGACAACTGCTTTGCATCTCTTTTTCTTGGGGATGGTCTTGATCCCTGCCTCCTGTACAATGTCACAAACCTCCATTTGTAGTTCTTCTGGGACTCTGTCTATCAGATCTAATCCCTTGAATCTATCTGTCACTTCCACTGTATAATCATAAGGGATTTGATTTAGGTCATACCTGAACGATCTAGTTGTTTTCCCTTCTTTCTTCAATTTCAGTCTGAATTTGGTAATAAGTAGTTCATGATCTGAGCCACAGTCCACTCCTGGTCTTGTTTTTGCTGAGTGTATAGAGCTTCTCCATCTTTGGCTACAAAGAATATAATTAATCTGATTTCGATATTGACCATCTGGTTTTGTCCATGTGTATAGTCTTCTCTTGTGTTGTTGGAAGAGGGTGTTTGCTGTGATCAGTGTGTTCTCTTGGCAAAACCCTATTAGCCTTTGCCCTGCTTCATTCTGTACTCGAACGGCAAATATGCCTGTTACTCCAGGTATTTCTTGACTCCCTACTTTTGCATTCCAGTCCCCTATATGAAAAGGACATCTTTTTTGGGTGTTAGTTGAGAAGTTTTTGTAGGTCTTCATAGAACTGTTCAACTTCAGCTTCTTCAGCATTACTGGTTGCGGTATAGGCTTGGATTACTCTGATATTGAATGATTTGCCTTGGAAATGAACAGAGATCATTCTGTCATTTTTGAGACTGAATCCAAGTACTGTATTTCAGACTCTTTTATTGACTATTATGGCTACTCCATTTCTTCTAATGGATTCTGGGACACAGTAGTAGATATAATCACTATTGAGAAATAAAAACAAATTGACATCTCAGAAAAGTTTTAAGCTACATGGAGAGAAATGGAAGTAGTTTTTTTTTCCCACTAATGAGAAAATTTATTTCACCATTTTATTATAGTCACCAAAGGTCCTATTTTGCTGATTATCGTGCAAAACCCATAAACAAACCACAACTCAGTGATGAGTGAGGCTATGATTTTGAAGTCAGGACACGTTATCAACAAAAGAGAAGTCTGAATGGGGAAAGCATACACTAGCATCTCAAAGCACCTAGAGTAGACAACTGAAAAAGAAATACAACCAGAATTTTGTGGAGGTAAGTTTTCTGAAATGATTAATCATAGTATCTAATATGTATCAAGCACCTATATGTGGCAGACATTGTGTTAGGCCAGGTACATGGAGGGTCTTATTTAATCTTCAGTTGAACCTTATGCATTAAGACCACTATTCATCAAGAGCCCATTTCACAGATGGGAAAACTGAAACTTATCAGTAGAAACTCATTTGATGACATACGTGGTACATAGTGTGGGACTAAGGATTGACACCAGAACCTGCTCTATCAATCAAAAATTTACTATAGGAATTTACTGACAACAGAGTCAACTAGTGTATTATTTACTCTTCGAATAAGATTATTTTTTTCCACAATGAGAATTGTTACCAACGCTATAGCTTCAGCACATGTGCTTAAGATGAAAGAAAAATGTTGAGGTTTAAAGAACACTTCCCTATCCACTTTTTTTCCCCTAACTGAAATTGGAGGAATGGTGTATTGTGAGCATAAATGGAAGCTAGCAAACATGATTTGAGTAAAAAGATAGGTCTGACATACGCTATTCAGTTACTGAAGGAGAAGACTCCAGATGCTGCATTCAGAAACTTTGAAAGAAAGCAGAAAACCTCTATCATTTCCATATAAAAGACACAGGGTAGGAATTCAGTATCTTTTTATTCTTTGGAGAAAAAGAGTGTAGCTTTTTGCTTGCTGATAAAAATTTGCTCACAGCAAGAGGGGCCCATGCACCACTTTCAGGCTGAGAATGACTTCTGTGACTGCTGTTTTGTGCTCGAGTTCCTCCCATGTCATGCTATATATGTAGAAGATGATGTCGTTGACCTCCAGAGCAAAAGCAACTGAGGGCACCAGTAGAGTTGCATGGGGGTGGCTGGGTGATTTGTGTCTTCCAAATTTGCATTACTGAGGTGTAGGCCAAGACCTCACCTTGTTATTCATTTCTCTGGATGCATAAGGCCAGGTTTGGGAGCCATTATGGCTTCTAAGCCGTTAAGAGCTGTAAAGCAAAAACTGGGGCAAGGAATCACATAACACAGGGCTTAGGGTGTGAGTTTAAGTGTTTAACTTCATGGGTTTGTATCCCAGCTCTCACTCCTCTAGGATGTTATGTTAAAAGTGGTTTCATTTATTATTTTTTAATTAATTAATTAATTATTTTTAAAAACATTTACTTAATTTTTTTTAAATTTAAATTTATTTATTTTAACTGGAGGCTAATTACTTTACAATATTGTATTGGTTTTGCCATATGTCAACATGAATCCACCATGGGTGTACACGTGTTCCCCATCCTGAACCCCCTCCCACCTCCCTCCCCGTACCATCCCTCTGGGTCATCCCAGTACACCAGGCCCCAGCATCCTGTATCCTGCATTGAACCTGGACTGGCGATTTGTTTCATATATGATATTATACAGGTTTCAATGCCATTCTCCCAAATCATCCCACCCTCTCCCTCTCCCACAGAGTCCAAAGACGGTTCTATACATCTGTGGCTCTTTTGCTCTCTTGTGTACAGGGTTATTATTACCATCTTTCTAAATTCCATATATATGCATTAGTATACTGTATTGGTGTTTTTCTTTCTGGCTTACTTCACTCTGTATAATAGGCTCTAGTTTCATCCACCTCATTAGAACTGATTCAAATGTATTCTTTTTAATGGCTGAGTAATACTTCATTGTGTATATGTACCACGGCTTTCTTATCCATTCATCTGCTGATGGACGTCTAGGTTGCTTCCATGTCCTATTATAACAGTGCTGTGATGAACATTGGGGTACACGTGTTATTTTTAATTATTATTGTTATTTTTTTATTTTAACTTTTGTTTCTTTCTTTATTTTTTGGCCATGCCTGACGGCTTGTGGCATCCTAGTTCCTTGGCCAGGGATTGAACCCAGGCCCTCAGCAGTGAAAGCGCCAATTCTTAACCACTGGAACCCCAGGGAGTTCCCTGGGAGGGGTTTTAAAACGAAGGTTGGATGTGTTCTATCGTTTTTTTCTTGGTATCTCTGGGGGTTGGTTCCAGAACCCCCTTGGATATCAAAATCAATGGATGCTCAAGTCTCTTACATAAAATGGCATTTGTATTTGCATATACCCTGTACATATCCTCCCATGT
This sequence comes from Capra hircus, assembly GCF_001704415.2. Classification (NCBI taxonomy): domain Eukaryota; kingdom Metazoa; phylum Chordata; class Mammalia; order Artiodactyla; family Bovidae; genus Capra; species Capra hircus. The sequence goes on along the minus strand of NC_030812.1, from coordinate 49,840,648 downwards.
ACTTCAAATCATGTCTAGATTGCTTATAAGCCCTAACACAATGTAAATGCAATGTAACTTGTTATAATACAATGTAATACTGTAGTTACTGGTGGGAAAAAGTCAAGTTTTGATTTTTGGAACTTTTTAGAATTTTTTATTCCCAAATATTTTCCATCTGCAGTTGGTTGAATCCTTGGGTACAGAACCTATGAATATGGAGGGGTGACTGTATATATAAAGATTAAAATAGTACACAATTCAGCTTAACACACACACACACACACACATTGCAGATAAGTCCAATTCAATGTTTTTGGTGTTCTTTAGATTTTCGTAAAATGAGTACATCTTTTTTACTGTGTAAAGTGCTTAATTTGTCTCAGTCTCCAACTTTCAGGCCAGCTGCAGCTCCCTATTCTGGTTTCTCCAGGGCTGCCTCATTCTGTGTGAGTCAAAAATACCACAAAGCATATGGTATTTCTCTACCTGAGAGTTTTGAGTTTTCACCATGTGCCTAGAGGTGGTTTTTTTTGACTTGGTTTGGTACTTTTTGTTTTCTGGGCACATTTTCTTATTAGAGATAGCATTTATTGAGCACTTACTAGCATATAGTGTTAAGTACTCTAAATACACTTATAATAATGTGGATAGTGTTTGTCCAGTTTACTTATGGAGAAACCAAAGCTCAGACTGATTAAAAACTTGTGAAGCATCACAGAGCTAGAAAGCCACAAAACTGTTTAACCAATCAGCTCTGTTTTTCCATTTGTGAAAGATGAAAGTGCCAACCTAAGTTGACCATCTTGTAAATAAGATCTATGGTTCACATGAAGAGTAAAGTCAATAAATATACATGTGGGTAAGTGTAGCCCAAGATCACTACTGGAGACACATTCAAAGACTATTTGTGTTTGGTCAGAGTCCAAGAGTGAGACTAGAAGCAGTTCCCTCTTATGAAAAAACTGGACCTCAGACTGAGTGAACAGATTAACACAGTAGGGGCAAAACAAAAGCAAGTCTTAGTGCTGACCCCTGTCCTCCCTAGACTTAACAGGGAGGAAAGGGGAAATTAAGCAGTGAGAGTAAAGGGTTATAGTTTCTTACTCTCAGATAACAGCACCAGCAACCTGATGTTGTCTTGGTTTCTGATGCGCATTTAAGGAGAGTGGAAAAACCTTAGTCCTCATTCTGTTAGGAAAGGCAGCTCTTCTTCCAGTGGGTCTTAGCAACTGCTGCCCTGAATGTGCACCCTTAGGCCACCAGAAAGACTATTTTATGGGATAGCTAGTGTGGTCCTGGTTTAACATCAAGAGCGGTCAGGCATTCAGAATCTGGGATGCCCAGACAAAAATGATGCATCCATCTTTTAAAGAATAGGGCTGAAAGCCAATCTCATTCTTTCATTTCAAAATCTAATTGGTGCTTAAATTCAAACTGTTGTGTTATTACCAGACAGCTTTGCAAGTAAGGCTTAAAAATTTAAGCTAATTTAGAGAACAGTCTGATGACAAACGTGACAAGCATTATTACAAAATGGCTTTTGTTCAGTGGAGCTTAAATGCAAAAGAATTTTCCCAGGAACCAGGATTCCTTACTAACACTAACCCCCATTAAATCATACATCAACCACTTCATCTTTATATATGAAGTATAGCTCAAATATACTTTTGTGTGTATTTGATTGGTGGAGAAGGCAATGACACCCCACTCCAGTACTCTTCCCTGGGAAATCCCATGGACGGAGGAGCCTGGTAGGCTACAGTCCATGGGGTCGCTAATAGTGGACAAGACTCAACGACTTCACTTGCACTTTTCACTTTCATGCATCAGAGAAGGAAATGACAACCCACTCCAGTGTTGTTGCCTGGAGAATCCCAGGGACTGAGGAGCCTGGTGGGCTTCCATCTATGGGGTTGCACAGAGTCGGACACTACTGACGCAACTTAGCAGCAGCATATTTGATTGGAACCAATGGAGTCAGATACTGGCTAATATACTAGGCAATGGAAGTATATAGTAAGCACCTTGAAAATGTTTTAGCAAGTAAGAATTTCAGAGCATAGGCTCAAGTATAAGAAATATAACTTTATTTTCCTTTAACTCTGCTTCTATATGTAGAAATGAAATCTTAGTCAATTTGTATTCCTACCTTCCTCCTGGGCTCCCCAGGTGGTGCAGTGTTAAAGAATCTGCCTGCCAATAAAGGAGATGCAGCCGACATGAGTTCGATCCCTGGGTCAGGAAGATCCTCTGGAGTAGGAAATGGCAACCTGCTTCACTATTCTTGCCTGGAAAATTCCATGGACAGAGGAGCGTGGTGGGACTACAGTCCATGGAGTTGCAAAGAGTCAGACACAACTGAGTGACTGAACACATAGGCGCGCACACACACACACCTTCCTCCTAGGCGTGCACCTATCAAGTTTCAGGGGGCTTACGTAGGAAAGCCCAGGGTCTTGGAAGGAGAGGGTGAAGAACTGAGTTCTCAGTATCATGTAGATATCAATGAAACATCCATTGTCCCATCAGTCCTTAAACTGATGTGTACTGGCCACGCCTTCCATTGAAGTGAGTAGGGCCTGTGGCAACTCAACCAGTGTGGGTCAGACAAGCTCAAGATAACTGTGTTAATAGCTGCAGAGACTTCCTGGTGGTCCAATGAGTAAGACTAAGTGCTCCCAGTGCAGGGGGCCTGGTGTTGGACTCCTAGTCAGGGAAATAGATCCCACATGCTGCAACTAAAGATTCTGCAGGCCACAATGACGCTCCCCAGTGCCACAGCTGAGAACTGGTGCAGCCAAATAAATAAAAATAAATATTTTTTAAAAAGATAATTGCAGTTGGAAAGAAGCTTCATTGCTGATATCTCTAAGACTTTTGAGATGTGATTAAAGACAAATTTCAAAGTTAAAATTTTTAAAAATTTTAAGCGTATCGAAAACTAGAGAACAATGAAGCAACAGCTAGAACTGGACATGGAATAACAGACAGGCTCAAAATTGGAAAGGAGTACGTCAAGACTGTATGTGGTCACCTTGCTTATTTAACTTACATGCAGAGTATATCGTGTGAAATGTTTGACTGGATGAAGCTCAAGCTGGAATCAAGATTGCTGGAAGAAATATCAATAACTTCAGATATGGAGACGACACCACCCCAATGGCAGAAAGTGAAGAGGAACTAAAGAGCTTCTTGATGAAAGTGAAAGAGGAGAGTGAAAAAACTGGCTTAAAATTCAACATTCAGAAAATTCAAATCATGGCATCCAGTCCCATCACTTCCTGGCAAATAGATTAGGGAAAACATCCAAACAGTGACAGATTTTATTTTCTTGGGCTCCAAAATCACTGCAGATGGTGACTGCATCCATAAAATTAAAAGATGCTTGCTCATTAAAAGAAAATCTATGACCAACCTAGACAGCATATTAAAAAGCAGAGACATCATTTTGCCAACAAAGCTCTATCTAGTCAAAGCTATGGTTTTTCCAGTAGTCATGTGTGGATGTGAGTTGGACCTTAAAGAAAGCTGAGTGCCGAAGAATCGGTGCTTTCAAACTGTGATGTTGGAGAAGACTCTTGAGAGTCCCTTGGACTACAAAGAGATCAAACCAGTCAATCTTAAAGGAAATCAGTCCTGAATATTCACTGGAAGGACTGATGCTGAAGCTGAAGCTCCAGTACTTTGGCCACCTGATGCAAAGAGCCAACCCATTGGAAAAGACCCTGATGCTGGGAAAGATTGAGGGCAGGAGGAAAAGGGGATGACAGAGGATGAGATGGTTGGATGGCATCACCAATTTGATGGACATGAGTTTGAGCAAGCTCCAGGAGATAGTGAAGGACAAGGAAGCTTGGCATGCTGCAGTCTATGGGGTCGCAAATAGACACGAGTGAGCAACTGAACAAAAGAGAACAATGAACCCCAGGTATGCATCACCCACTTGCAACAATCATCAGTGTTTGATTCACCCATATTCCTCCTGCACTAAATGATTCTGAAGCAGACCCCAGACAATATACAATGACACTGAGTTTTGATGAGTTGATGAGACCATGAGTTGATGAGACCATGGCCTCCTAATGTGAGGCCATGAACCATTGCCTAGGTTGCCCAGCCCAAGAGAGGGGCCTGGTTGCATGTTGGTCACCATCTATAAGCCCCTCTTTTCATGGACCTTTAGAACCAAAGCCTCTCTCTCCTTTGGTACTATAACTGAGGTATTCATAACCCTCTGAGACACAGTAATTTTTCTGAAATTCTCTGTGACCCATGTCTATTCAGATAGGAACCACCACAGCTCCAACCTGACAAGTGGGATGCTGGGCCCCTCTCAGATACCCATCTTGGTCTCTGCTCTGCCTTCTCTCCTGACACTCCTTCTTCCTTCCTTCCTTTTTAAAAGAATGGGTGAGTGGGAAGATGGGGGTGCTGATGGGTGCTGAGGGACAGACGACCCACTCCTTTCCACGAAAAGTGAAAGTGAAAGTGTTAGTCATTCAGCCTTGTCAGACTTTTTGCAGGGCTGCAGCCTGCCAGTCTCCTCTGTTCATGGAATTCTCCAGGCAAGAATACTGGAGTGGGTAGCCAATCCTGTCTCCAGGGGATCTTCCCAACCCAGGGATCGAACCTGGATTGCCTGCATTGCAGGCTGATTCTTTCTCTCTGAGCCACCTGGGAAGCCACGGAGCCTACTGCAAACAACTTGTCATTCCTGGAGTCCTCAGAAGTCACAGTCCGGAAGAGACTCTTCAGCTGTGTCTTCTTTTGGAGCTACCTAATCTCTCATCGGACTTCCCTGGTGGCTCAGTGGTAAAGCATCTGTCTACAATGCGGGAGACCCAGGTTCGAGCCCTGGTTTGGGAAGATCCCCTGGAGAAGGCAATGGCAATCCACTCCAGTACTATTGCCTGGAAAATCCCATGGACAGAGGAGCCTGGTAGGCTACAGTCCATGGGGTCGCAAAGAGTCGGACAAGACTGAGTGACTTCACTTCACTTCACTTATCTCTCACCAGTGGGAAGGAACTCAGAACCTAGCATCTCTGTGGATGAGATGGGAGAAAGGAAAAAGAAAATCAATATTTCAAAAATATCATCTTGTTAGATATTGACTGAAAATTCTGTTTCAGAGAATGAGGGAAGCCAGCACAGCACTCTTCATAGCCTTGAAAGATGTGATAGGCAGTACAAGAATGTGGGTTCCGAAACAGATAGACATAGACTGTCATTTCTTTTAAAGTTCAAGAAGATATTTTGCATCTTTTCTCAGTTTCTTCATCTGTGTAATGGGGTTGATGACACTTACTTAAATGTTATTATTAGGAGGTGAAATCATATCTTAATCTTAGTGCTAGCTAGTTACATGTTAAACACCCAATAACATTAAGTGTTATTATCATTATTACAGATGCTATGAGAATGGGAATGAATTGTCACTGAGGTCATATAGGAAAGTAGGAAGAGGGACTCGAGTTGAGTCTTGAAGACTGTTTGTCCTCTGTAAGCAGATAGGAGGGTGTGTGGCAGGGAGAGTATGCCAGGTAAAGAAAGTATGTTGAGCAGGACCAGTGGCCAAATCCTTCTTTATTGTCATACAAAGTTATTAGTTGCCAAAAATAATGTTAACTAAAGATAAAATGTGTTTCCTTTTTCATATAATTAGAATCCCCTTTATTATAAGAAAAATACATTTATAGAAAATATTTAGAAAACACAGATGAAATGAGGAAAAATTAAACTACTTATAATACCATCTCTAAGACATAAAATTTTAATTGTGGTAAAACACGCATAGTAGAAAATTTACCATCTTGACCATCTTTAAGTGTGCACTTAAGTACATTCACATTGTTGTGAAATGAGTCTCCTTTTCACCTTTCTAACTGAATTCTGTACTCAATAAACAATAACTCCTTTTTTCCCCCCTCCCATCCCCTGACAACCACCATGCTACTCTCTGTGTCTATGTATTTGACTATTCTAGGCACCTCATATCGGAGAAGGTGATGGCACCCCACTACAGTACTCTTGCCTGGAGAATACCTGGGACAGAGGAGCCTAGTGGGCTGCCGTCTATGGGGTTGCACAGAGTTGGACACGACTGAAGCGACTTAGCAGCAGCAGCAGGCACCTCATGTAAGTTGAACCATAGAGTACATATCTTTTTGTGACTAGGTTATTTCAGTTAAAATTGATATTCTAGTGTATTTTTGTTACCTGTTTTTCTAAGGAACTATTTGGATCCACCCCTCTTTATTTACTGATTTCCCTCTGGTAGATAGTCAGATGCTTACGATAAATCATAAATGACGCACAATTATTCTTCTTATAGTGCGTCTTTAGGTACATTCGTTGTTAGTTCTTTAGAATGCATTTCTGGAAGTCCATTTGCTGGGTCATAGGGCATGCACACATTAGGCTTTTGATGCACACTGCCACCTGCCCTCTAGACACGGAGCAAACTCTACTCCCATCAGTGATATGAGTGCTGGTGTCCTTATCCTTTTCACTATTCTTTTTATTTGTTTTCTTTAACAATTGTAATTGGAATCATTTTTGATCCTTTATCAGCCATTGCTTAAAGCCCAATGAAGCCGACTTCACAATGAACGTACCAAGCACCTCACGTACTCTAACAGAGAGCGCAGGAGTCAAACTGAGAACTTTGTGCCAGGCAGTTAACCTAATCCTGTTTAGTCACGAAACCTCAGACTCCTGGTTTGGGATTCTCTCAGTCTGTTGAGGTACAGAGAACCATCCTGTTTACTGACTTACGAATACAGCTGGCATTGGCTGAATTTACTTTTGTCATTGTTCTTTAGATTTAATTCCTAGCGATATCAGTTTTGGGGAAAATGAGGTAAATAATTCAAGCTAAAGTGCCACAATAAGACAAAATAATGCCCAACTCAAAACAGATAATCATGCCTACAAAAAAGAACCAGTCTACAAATAATTTCCCTGAAATTCGTTCTGGGGAGGTGCTTTAATTACTTCATTCAGAAAATCAGAGTTTGGGCACACTGATTACCTGTGATTTTCTTGACTGCACGTCAAGTAGTAATTTAGCACCTTCTTCGAGGTTGTGTTCAGTATGTTGTTTCCTAAGGAATCTTTTAAAAGAGATTTTTAGCAAAGTAATAAAAAATTAATAAGCTTGGAGATCAACAAAAATATTGCTTCTGGAAATCAAATTTACAGGAACATATTACTGAGTGAGCTTAACAAAGTTAAAGATATTGGAAAGATTCTAAATCAGGAGGAAATACCAACTACTAATAATACCTAATTTATGCTTAATTGTTCTATAATGCAAGCACTGGCACACACGAGCACACACACAGACACACACACCCACACACCCACATACGCAGGAAGAAAGAACAGGAAAACATGGAATTGTATTGGTTTGAAAGCCATTTCCTTTGCAATCCATATCTTGAGTTTCCACAAGGGTGGTCATGGATTTTGTTTCGGGGTTTGATAGTTCTGGATAGTGATTCAGTCTTCAGTCATAACTGGTGATTTTTCCCCTCTTTGGCTTGTCCCTGTCAGTTAAGGCCTTATTATGAAATTCCACTTGACTTTTTCTCCTGTCTTCCTCTTTTTGCTATTCATCATGAGAAGACAGATTCCCTGTGTCAGCAGCCCCTGACTTATGATTAAAGCTGAATATAGGCAAACCCTGGCTTGACTGGGAGGCATGGCATCAAGAGGACGGGTACTCAGGGCCTGGAGAAGAAACTGGTATGACAACCCTGAGCATATATTCCCAACAAAGGTGGTCTCATCCCCAGGCGGGTGAAACTTGGAGCCACTACATACCCTAATATTTTTATATGTAAAGCAAGAGATAAAGAATATCTGTGATAGTAGGATTTTCTGAGATAGAAAAGCTTGGGGGTGGGGACAATAAAGAAGTAAGTTTGAGAAATATTACAGGAATAGCAATAGTTTTTTACAGTGCTCAACTGCCTAGGAAGGACTAAATTTAAGAACCTATGTTCTTTAAAAGGGAAATATTGACCTCTATAGAATATCTCCATTGACAGTGCTTTGGGGTGCAGGGTATAAACTAAGGTTCTCTCAATTTCTTTTCTACTCCCACCTTTCTAGGTTTCCCAGTGGAGAGAACAGCACAGGATAATGGTCTAACTCAGAAAGGATAGAGTAAAAAGTTAATAAACAGACAACTCGGTTAAATAGAGTGGGGAGACCAGGTGGGGGAATAGCTGGGAGCATCATGCCATGTGATGACAGCAGGGCTCGAAAGTTAGGAGAAAGACTTCTCTTCTTTCCTGGCAAGGACGCAGTCAGTGAAAAGCCATGAGCTCTGTGTTTACTCTAGTCCGTTCAATTTCTTTTTCCACCTCCAGAAGCTTTCTCCTTTCCTTACTGGGGGGTAATGTGATATGGCTCACCATGGTTGCAAATCTCAAATTGCAATTCTCTGCTGATCTTGAATAAAGCCATCTTTGCTGGAGAAATATCTGACAGTCTGTGTCTTTCTGCTCAACAATAGCCTGCTGTATTTGTGAGAATTTGAATTGCTTTCAAAATGATGGCTAAAAGGATTGTGAAGGGAGAGCATAGTCATTGACCTTGCATTATGTGTCAGGCATTGAAGGCTAGTTGATACTGTTCTTGAGAGGAGCTCTGGAAGTTTTTTTTTTTTTTTTTTTTCAAAAACAGCTGAAGTTATTCTTACAGCTGTGCCTTCTGCCACTTTACAGCATCTCCAGCCAAGAGGCAATCCTATTTCTCCAGCCCTCGTAAGCTGGGGCCTCAAGAGGCCTTGACATGCTTTTGCTGTCTTTAGGGACCCCTGCCTCCTCCAGGAGAACAAGCCTGAGTTAACCTGATGAAGGATGGGAGACTGCGTGGAGCAGAAATGGGCCATCTCAGCCCCTGGAGCACTTGACTGACCCAGCACCTGACCTCAGACACATGAGTAAATCCACCCGAGACTGGAACTGCCCAGCTGAGCCCAGCAAGTGTTGAATCACAGAATCATGAACTGAACTAATACTTGGTGCTTTTAACCACTAAGTTTCAGGGTGTTCTTTTTATGTGGCAACAGCTAAATGGTAGAGTAATTCAAATGCTGCTGTGTGGATAAGAACCCTAAACGAGCAAAAAACCCAGCATGCATGAGTAAATAATACTAAAAAAGTACAAAAGTCTACCAAACCCTGGGTGTCCTGTCCAGATGCTGTTGTGGGTTTTTTAATATGCAATTAACATGAAATCAGTAGATATTAAGTAAAGCAGATTATTTTCCTTAATGTGGGCAGGGCTCATTCAGTTACTTGAAGGTCTTAAGAGGAGAGAATGAGGTCCTCTGAGGAGCGAGGAATTCTGCCTCCAGCCTGCCTCTGGACTCATGCAACATCATCTCTCTCCGGAACTTCCAGCTTGTTGGTATGCCCTGCCATACCAACATGAGCCAATTTTTAAAAATAAATCTCTCTCACCATGCATCCTGTTGGTTCTGTTTCTCTGGAGAACTCTGACTAATACAGTAAAGATGAAGTTATTATTTAACTCTCAGACCATTCAGTTCACTTTAGTTGCTCAGTAGTGTCCGACTATTTACGACCCCATGGACTACGTGTTTAAAACTTGCCTTGGGTCACACTAGCTGGCACAATTTAAGAACCAAGGTTTTCCTGAAGTCCCCCTCCCAGTCCTGTTTCACAGAGAGGATCTAGTGTCCAGGGTCAGGGAAGAGAGAATCTTTAGTCTCTGCTTTTTACTTCTTCTATTTATCATACAGCTTCCACAGAGCATAAGTGTTCTCTCTGATCCTGGCAGATAAGTTCCTGGTTCTTGTGTCTCTGATTAGTGTCAGTGAAGGCAGATGTATTCCCAAGTGATCATGGTGCTGAGGAAGCCATAGAGGTGTGTGTGTGTGTGTGTGTGTGTGCGTGCACACGTGCACACGTGCATTTGTGCCATGTTGGAAAGGACCCTCACGACCTTTGCTGGAACACATTCTTCAACAGCCACACAGAGACACAAGATCTCCCAGGCCTCCATGGCTCTGGAACGGGCTATGTACTTCCCTCTTATACAAGTGCTCATGTATGTTTCTTAAATGGACTGGCAGCCCAGTGCAATGGTTTCTCTAACATCTTCTCCATCTTACTCTGTCTTTAAATGAACATTTAATTGAGCATTCAACACATAGAAGGGAGAAAAGTAGAGTGGCTATGTTGAAGTGGAATGGGGGTCCACAGTATTTCTTCTTTGTCCCCCCTCCCTATCCTCTGGGCAGTTCCTGAGCAGATTTTGTAGAACTGCTGGGGCTTTGAGGAGCCACTGAAGCTCAAGAGTGGTCAGGCCACGGCTCTAAATCTCTCGCATCTCAGCTTTCTCTAGGTGTTCCACTAAGTGATCACCAAAGGAGGCGTCAGCTCACATTTCAGGAGTCTGATTTCTTGTCTCTAATATTAGTGGCATTTATTGGGTGTGGACTGTATATTAAGTACTTTATCCATGGTTGTGTTGACCTAAAATAAATAGGCTATGAGATGTTTCTGCAACAAAGGTGTTTATTTGAGATCAGCAGAGAATTGCCATTTGGGGTCTGCAACCACAGTAAGTCATGTGCAAGATTCACTCCCTTCCTCCAGCAAGGGAAGAAGAAGGCTTTTCTAAAGGGGAAAAGGAAGTTGGGCAGGCCATAGTAAACACAGAGTCCATGGCTTTTCATTAGCTGCATCTTTGGCAAGAAACCAATAGAGTCTTTCTTCTTCCATTTGGGTGCTGTATTATCGTAGGACAAGAGAGTGTCCTCTTCTGATCTCCCTACTCTATTTAATTGAGGTTTCTATTTATTATTTTTTTTATAGTTACTGCCTCAGTCAATATGACCATCCTATAGAATAGGAATATTATCCCCATTTTACAGAGGAGGAAATGAAAGTTCAAAGAAGTTAAGCAATAACTAGGTGGCAGAGCCAGATCACGAACGCAGGTGTGTGTGACTCCAGTGACAATGCACTTTCCACTGGACCATACTGCTCTTCAGATGTTGGCCACTCAGTCATGTCCAACTCTTTGCAACCCAAGGACTGCAGCCCTTCAGGCTCCTCTGTCCATGGAGTTCTCCAGGCAAGAATACTGGAGCGGGTTGCCATTCCCTTCTCCAGGGGATCTTCCCAATCCAGGGATCAAACCCAAGTCTCCTGCATTGTAGGTAGATTCCTTACCATCTGAGCCACTAGGGAAGCCCATATTGCTCTTCAAGCAGGAAGCAAGCAATTCAGGTGAAGAGTCCCTGAAAAGCCTTCTTTGATTCCTTTTAGAAGGAAAGGAATTCCTTTTTGTTTCTCTGCAGTTCTGACCCTTTGATGCTCCTTTAGGTGCCCTGTTATTTGTATAACCTGTCCTGTAGATACAAGTCTGTCAGCCAGTCTTAAGATGGTTCAAAGACCAAGCTAGCATGCTTTTTCATTCTTACTTACCTTTTATGAGCTATCCCAAAGTTCACAAATGGGGTTCCTTATCATAGAAATAGCATTACCTAGCAAACAAAATAAAAGTAATTTCCTGGATGCCTCTCATTGTAGATGGGCAGCTATTATAGTCCATAAGCCATGTCTGTTTCTTTTCAAGCCACCAGATGCTCTTTGGAAATAGGCTAACATGTTCCCCTGTCATGGTTTTGCAAGGATACTTCTCTATAAATTTTTCTTGTTTATGAAAGCACCTGTATATTCTTTGGTTATGTTGATTAAACACAGACTGAACATGAATATCCCCATCCAAAAAGAAAGAAAGTCAGCTTTTGGAATTGCAGCTTGATGTCATGACAGTGTAGGGGGTTTTAACCAATCCCACCATAACATGGAGCCCATTAAATCTTCTTTTAAGAACTGTCCCTTTAACATATTGTCTTATCTTTCTTTATTCTTTTACTTTCTGCCCAATAACTACTCCACAGTTTTCATTTTGCTTTGCATCATTACTGCTCTGAGTTAGCTGAACTTCACTCACACTTGTGACATCAATTTTGTTTTTCCAGTATGAAATGTCAAAAGGTTAAGAGATCAAATACTCAAAAGCTACATCCCTTTTGTAACATATATTCTTTTATTTAAGAAGCAATATTCTACTTTCGTAAGATGAAAGTGAATTGTATTCTCCATCTTCTTCAACCCTTTTTTCCATTATTTTTCAGCCTAGGGTGACTTCATTTCTATTGATGTTTAAGTAGCTGCTGATAGCAGAGTTAGCAGAGGCTCTTCTAAGAGAAAGTTTACATACAACAGGAAACTCTTATTTCCCTCCTCTCCTCTTTTAATGATGGGAAGATAGTTCTCCTGGATATCCATGACATTTTGTTATTTTAGGTAGAAAGAGGAATCTTGCAAATGTATAAATGGATTCTCCATACTGCACTATGCTTTGACACAAAAAGCGTAATAACACAGGCCAATTATGAGCTACTTTATAAAGGCATGCCATTTAAGTTTTACTTTTCCATAGCTACCAAAGAAGTAAGTAGTTTAATTAAATGACAACTCCAGAGACTTTTTGTTAGGTATATATATTTTCTCAGCTTCACTGAGATATAATTGATGAATTGTAATATATTTGAAGTGTACGGTATGATGATTTGAACCCTAATATAAACTATGGATGGGCTTCCCTGGTGGCTCAGTGGTAAAGAATCTGCCTATAGTGCGGAAGACCTGGGTTCAATCCCTGGGTCAGGAAGTTCGCCTGAAGAAGAGCATGGCAACGCACTTCAGCATTTTTGGCTGGGAAATTCCATGGACAGAGGGGCCTTGCAGGCCACAGTCCATCATGTCCCAAAGAGCTGGACACGACTGAAGCAACTTAATGCGTGCACACACATATTAAAAATATTTTGGGCTTCCCTGGTGGTTCAGATGGTAATACAGGAGACCCAGGTTTGATCCCTGGGTTGGGAAGATCCCCTAAAGAAGGAAATGTCTACCCACTCCAGTATTCTTGCTTGGAAAATTCCATGGAGAGAGGAACCTGGCAGGCTACAGTCCATGGGGTCGCAATGAGTCAGACATGGCTGAGCAGCTAACGCGTTCACGAACTACGGACTATCAATGATTGTGATGTGCCATTTTGCGCTCATCAGCTGTAATAAATGTGCCCTCTGGAGGGGATTACTGATAATGGGGGCCTCTGGCATGTGCAGGGGCAGCATTTGTATTGGGTAAATCTTTGTGCCTTCCTTCAGTTTTTATATAAACCTAAAACTGCTGAAACAAATGAATCTATTATGAGGGGAAAAATGTATAGAAAGTTATTGCCACAATTATAGACACCATCTAAGTATTCAATAAATAGTAGCTATTGTTATGTTTGTGCATCTAACAACAAGAGAATAAAAAATTATATTATGGTTCTTCTATTTAATATATAATGGAGTAAAGTAAAACTATGAAAATTGTGATTATGAAAAATAAGGATAGAAACCAACAAAAAGGGTAAAAACACTATTCATGGTAAAATATTTCATAAAATAATGAGTACCCAAAATTTTATGCATGATTTCATTTCATCATGAAACACATGCCAGGATATTTCTCTATTTTTATAAAGAAAAGACTGGAGGAAAATGCTGAGCATGATTATCTCCCAATAAGTGATATGGTCTTTTTTACATAGTTACTTCCCATTTACTATAAGCTTGGATTATTTTCCTACTCAGTAAAGATATGTACTCTTCCTTCCTACTTCCCAAAAAGACAAAAAAAATACCCACAAGGGTTCTTGCCATTGCAGGATGTTACCCTATTTGAGAAATGCTATTTTGTTATCCATTTAAAAAAATTTAAAACAATTGTCTTAGGTGTAATTTTTTTTGTAGTATGTTTCCTTTTGGACAATGTTTGTGTGTATGTATGAGGAAGGACAGAATTGAGAAACAAACTGAAAGAGAACGTTAAGAAAGAAAATAAAATTTAGGCTGTTAAGATCTGGAACAAAGCCATAGAATTTAAGGAAGGAGTGCTAATTATTTAGACATAGAATTAGCAGGCAACATAAAGGACATTTTGACTCTTCATTTGCATATTCTTTGAGGATTTCACCTTTCCAGTTTTGTGTAGCTTCTATACAATTATGCCTTTGGGGCAACTTATGGGTGAGACATAGTATATCTGAGGGATATAATTTGGAAACTCCTTTGGCTGTGCTTTTTGATGGACAGGTCATACACTTATGTCTGCCTTAATGTAAGAACATCTTGATAGGAATGGATCATGTCTCCAATGCTCATGTTTGTAAACCACTTTATCTTATCTCGTTATGATCCTATGAGCTAAACAGAGCATGGGTTATCTCATCCATCTTGCAGAACAGAAAACAAAGATGGGGACATTGAATGAATTATTCCTACGCTACAACTAGAGCACAGGAAGGATTAGAGCCTAGACTCCTCCCTCCCAAATCTAGGCTTATCCACCTCAACAGTGCAGGGTTTTTTTTTTTTTTTTTTCTTTCTTTTTCTTTTTTTAAGATATCTTATAAACAAGAACATAAGGAAAAGAGAAAGTGAAAAATGATAAAAAACGAGTTAGGGTGAATAAAAATTGTGATACTTGATTACATGTTAAATGACTTCCTGTCTCAAAAAAATACCTGTATTCAAGTCCTAATCAGTCACTCATGTACAGAAGTGTAATGCTTGGTTTTTAAGTCCACTTGAGGAAGCGGTAGATAACGGGAAGGGCTTTCTGTGTAATCAGAGCTGTGCTTCCTGCAGTAATTCTGCTATAGTCAGAGGTCTGGCAGCTTTTCCTTTTAGTTCTTATATAAATACAGACCTAAGTACAGAATTGATTTTTAGAACAGAACGTTTACCAATATTGTGAAAACACTTTACTCAAAGTATTTCCAACATTAACCCTTTCCAACTAAAATCAACCTCACTAGAGGAGCTGTTAAAAAGTGAGAACACTGGACATCTGATCAGGACAGCTAAGTTCTTGGTCACAAGTGTCTGAAACACTCCAGATGAATGATGCAAATGCACTTGGCCTGAGTTTCCTTTTCTGTGAAGTAGAGGATTTGAAATAGGCTAGTGCTTCTTGACTCAGTACGCCTGACAGAACATAGCTTTTTACAAATGTTAATGTTTGACCAGACCTCTAGACTTAATTGATCTGGATGAATCTATGCAGGTGATGTCTACACATTAAGCAGCTTTAAGATCCACTGGGTTAGGTGTTCTTCGAGATGCTTCTAGCTCTGAGATTCTGGGGTAATGTGGCTGTATTTTTCCTTCCCGTAGTAAATCAGGAGGTGGTACACTATCCACCCCTTTCTCTCCTCCATTCTTAGAATAACTTTCTGACTTGTACTTAAAGTAGTGATTTTCAAATTTTAGTGGTGACTGGGGACAAAAAGCTACTTAAAAATGTAGATTCCTATGACCCACTCCATGAAATTCTGATGATGCTGACCTGAGGTGTTACCCAGGAATCTGTTTTTTTTACAAGCAACCTGGTGGTTCTGAGGCTATTGACTGAGAACCACGCTTTACAATACACCGTCAAGGGTATAATTTGTAACTAGAAGGATAGGGCTTTGCCCATGGACTTTTTGGTATTCTGGAATACAACTTTCAGCTAAACGATGAAGTAGGTGCAGTGATTTTGAGCTTCAGAGCTCTGAACCTTCCTCTTCATTTGAACCAGGTAGCCAGGATCCTGACTTTCATCAAAATCTTCTGTAAGTAGGTAACAGAGAAAGGATTAGGACCCATAATAGACAAATAATTTCCTATAAATAAATAGAAACATAAGAAACATTGGAAAAACAGGCCAAAGATATGAATAGGCAACGTACGGAAGAAGAAACCCAACGATGAGTAAGCATTCACAGTATCAGAGCAATAAAAATCAGACTGGCACACATTTAACAACTGACAGTGTCAAGTGACTGCAAGGGAAAGCGCTGCTTCCAAGCATTCATGGGGGAATGTAAACCTCGAACCAATTTAGAGGGTGTGCTGATTTTACCTATTAAATACGTTTATACCTTACGACGCTAAAAATATAATTTCACTTCTCAGTATTAACGTTAGAAATACTGGAATATAAACAGAAGTAAGTATATTCAAGGATGATTTTTTTTGAATTAAAAAAAATGGAAAGCACCTAAATGCTCCTAAAAGAGCAAGTATCTAAATACATTTTGGTATAGTCTTAGTGTTGCTGCTGCTGCTAAGTCGCTTCCGTCGTGTCTGACTCTGTGTGACCCCATAGATGGCAGCCCGTATTATGCAGCAATTAAAAGAATGGAAATATGGACCAACTTGGGTAGCTCTTCAAGACTTATTGCTGAGTGAAAACCTAGTTACCGAGTGCTATTCACTGTGGTAACTTGTATTTATGGTGATGCCATCAATTCCCTCCTCTGTATGCATGTGCCATTCCTCCAGCAAGACGTTGAGTCTCTTCCTGACCTCACTTTGAATCTGGGATAGTCTTAGTAACTTCCTTAATCAATAGAATATGGCAGAAGTGACTCTGGGACTTCTGGGGTTAGGTTGTGAAAACCTTTGCCGCTTCCTCCTGGGTCTCGTTGATCTAGTTACTGTAGCTTTTTCTCCGGGGAGAAGGCCTTTGCTATGTAAGAAATGCACTTGTCCTGGGGATGGTGTGTGTGAAAGGAGGAAGATGCCAGTCAGCCCTGCCTAGTTTGGCCCTTCCAGCCATCTGAGCTGAGGCAATGGACATGAGTGAAGCTGCCATCTTGGCCATCATAGTCCCGGCAGATGCCACGTAAAGGAAAACCAAGGACCAACACATATGGCCCAGGGCCCAGTCAAGCCACCCATCCATCCATAGCCTTTTGAGTCACCCCAGGCCGAGGCCCCAGACGTGAAGCAGGATAAGTCATCTCTCCTATGCCCTGCCCTAATTTCTGATTCTCAGAATTGTGAACATAGTAAATGTTAGTACCTTTTTACACCAGTAAATTTTTGTGTGCCTTGTTACACATCAGTAGATGATCAGAACACTCACAACACATTGTGTGTTAGAAAAACATATAAAACAGTACTAGGTATTTTCTGTGTGCATGTTTATGTGTGATCTGCTGCTGCTGCTGCTGCTGCTAAGTCGCTTCAGTCGTGTCCGACTCTGTGCGACCCCATAGACGGCAGCCCATGAGGCTCCCCCATCTGATGACAATATTTATGTCTGGGTCAGAGAGGAAGTTAAGGAGGATTCAACATGGTGAACCTTAAAAGGGACTTAAATCCTTTGTACAATCAGGGTTCAATCAGGAAAGCAGAAGTTACTGTGAAGCTTCAAGTGGGAGGGGCTTGAATTCAGGTAATTAGATGTTGCATAAAGGGCCGGGAGACGCAGCTTTGACACCTGGGTCAGGAAGATCCTTGAATCAGGAAGATCCCCTGGAGGAGGGCATGGCAACCTACTCCAGTATGCTTGCTTGGAGATCCCCATGGACAGAGGAGCCTGGTGGGCTACAGTCCATGGGGTTGCACAGCGTCAGACACAACTGAAGTGACTTAGCACTGCATGACACATAGAGGGCAGGGGAAGGGAAGGTGAGGGAAAGCTGACATTAATGCTCATGTGTGCCACTAACTTTCAGAGACTGAGGACGTTGCAGGAATTGCAGGAAAGCACTTGGATGGTCCTCTTGGCTGGCAGCACTGAAGGAATTGTGTGGGGGCTGCTGTGAAGCCTCATGGCCACAGAATATCTGCCCAAACTGTGTGGGCATAAGGATGGGTCTGTCTCCCTTCTGCCTTCCAAGCCTTGACTGAGTACCTCCTACTTATGAAACATAATTGAGAATCCTCTTGGCAAGGGGTTCTAGGAAACATAGCCTAGATAGAGAAAGTAGGAAGCTGTGATTAGAAGCCAACAGAAGACCCTGCTCTAAAAAAATTGTGAAACACTAGCTGTCTAAAGTATATATAATTGGAAGTTGCTTCACCTAGTAGTTCTCTTACAGAGATGCAGATTTTAAGCTTCAGCTCATTAAAAAACCTAGTTATTTTCAGTATTTGTTTTTGCATCTTCCCCCCTTTGACAGCAGATAGTGAGATGGCAAGACAGTCCCTGAAGATGGTCCCATGATCCCCACTTCCTCATTTTTCACTCTCTTGTGTCTTTCCCCTCCTCCTGAGTTTGGGTGGCACCTGTGACTTGCTTCTAAATGTTAGAGCACAGGTGATGGGGGGGGGCGTGCTATGAGTTAATGACCATGTCATTATATCGCTGAAATGTGGAGTTCTGCTCTTGCTGGTTCTCTGTCTTCCTGGCTGGCTGTGAGGAAGGGAGTAGCCGTGTTGAGGAACCCATGTGTCAGGGAACTGTGAGCAGGCTCTGGCCAACAGCCAGCCAAACCCGGAAGCTCTCAGTCCTGCATCGCAAGGACCTGAATGCTGCCAGCAAACATGTGAGTAAGGGGGTAGGTAGATCCTTCCACAGCCAAGCCTCCAGATGAGAACCCAACCCTAGACAGTGAGTCAGTTGCAGTCTTGGAGAACCCTCAGCAGGGGACCCTAAGCTAAGCCATGGCCAGACTCCTATGCCAGGAGGTGTGAAATAATCAATACATGTTGCTTTACACCTCTCAGTTTGTGGTACTGTTGTTATGCAGCAATACAAAACAAGTCCAGTGGCTTCTTCTGCCTCTGGTTGGGCCTGACCCTGTTGTGGACCTGTGAAGCTGTTCTCTGCAGATCCTGTGTTTCACTGGACCCCTCTTCTCGCAGTGGTCACCAAAGTAGGGGGATAGAGAGGCATATCAGTCTTAGGTGTGGGCAAAATGATCCATTGGCATATGAAAAGGAAATATTTGACTTTTTATTTCTTTCAGTTCAGTTCAGTTCAGTTCAGTTGCTCAGTCGCGTCTGACTGTTTGCGACCCCATGAATCAGAGCACACCAGGCCTCCCTGTCCATCACCAGCTCCTGGAGTTTACCCAAACTCATGTCCATTGAGTCGGTGATGCCATCAAATCATCTCATCCTCATCCCTTTCTCCTCCTGCCTTCAATCTTTCCCAACATCAGGGTCTTTTCAAAGAGTCAGCTCTTCGCATCAGGTGGCCAAAATACTGGAGTTTCAGCTTCAACATCAGTCCTTCCAATGAACACCCAGGAACAATTTCCCTTAGGATGGACTGGTTGGATCTCCTTGCAGTCCAAAGGACTCTCAAGAGTCTTCTCCAACACCACAGTTCAAAAGCATCATTTCTTCTGCACTCAGCCCTCGTTATAGTCCAACTCTCACATCCATACATAACCACTGGAGACGGACCTTTGTTGGCAAACTAATGTCTCTGCTTTTGAATATGCTATCTAGGTTGGTCATAACTTTCCTTCCAAGGAGTAAGTGTCTTTTAATTTCATGGCTGCAATCACCATCTGCAGTGATTTTGGAGCCCCCCCAAAATAAAGTCAGCCACTGTTTCCACTGTTTCCCCATCTATTTGCCATGAAGTGATGGGACTGGATGCCATGATCTTAGTTTTCTGAATGTTGAGCTTTAAGTTTTATTTCTTTACTTTTCTCTAAAATTATAGGAAGGAATTTAAGCTTTCGGAATATTCGGTATATAGACTGACACTCATTGGGTTCAGACCACATGTCATAGGGTCATAAATTGTGGAGAGAGGTGAGATACTTTTAGAGCAAACAGGAGTCCACCCACAGGAAGAGGCTCGCACACAAGTGGCTGTCTCATTCCTTCCTTCATTTCAGTGCATTGTGACACACGACAGTGCAGGGGAATTTGGTATCAGTTTTTCTGCTTAAGTAAAATAATCTTCCCAGTTGCCTGGTGGCTCAAAGAGATTCTTACGAAGAGTGTAAGAAACTGTAATATAATACTAACAGAGCAAGAACTAATCATTTACAAGAAAATGGCAGTACTGACAATTTTTTAGTATGATCATTATTTTACTTTATGAAATTAAAAACAATGATAGTATTTTACATATTAAAGTATAAATTATTAAACACACTATTTGATATATGAATGGATGCAAATATTACAGCATGTTTTTATGGGATTATTTTTTTAGCTTCTCTGACTGTTTAAAACAAGTATCCAAATAAACTCAAACCTTTGACTTACAATAATCCTAAAGAAAAATGATATGAGAACAAAAAGGTGTTTTGTGGCACTAAAATGATGAATTATTAAATATTTTATTACCTCTTTCAGTCATTTAAAAATTCTACTCTTGTGTATGTGTTTTGAAATGTTCCTAAATATTTGTAATTATAATAACTTATAAACATGGAAGTGAGTTTAATCATATTGGTATTATAAAATATTATAATAATATAGTATTTAGATTGAAAAATATTTTTGTGCCCTTAAAAAGGAAATAAACTATATAATTACCTAAACATATTTTTCAGTTCAGTTCAGTCACTCAGTCATGTCTGACTCTTTGCAATCTCATGGACTGCAGCAGTTCAGGCCTACCTGTCCATCACTAACTCCTGGAGTTTACTCAAACTCATGCCCATTGAGTTGGTGATGCCATCCAAGTTCATCTTAATTTTTAATACTTATTTTTCTATTTAAATATGTTTTGAAATATAAATATTAATAGATAGGCCTATCTGTAATTTATAAATACATACCTGTGTATTAGGGATGCAAGCCTATATGTTTTTATTGCTGGGGTACAAACTCAATTTGTTTAAAGATCTACTCCAGTGAGTAAAAATACCTAGTATGTCTAGAATTGAATAGACGGGTTTTCCTGATTTTGCTCAACCTTATCATGTAACCAGGGTGTCTCCAGGTCGGTGAGGGTACCTACCATTGTGTGTGTGTGTGTGTGTGTGTGTGTGTGTGTGTGTATGTGTCCTACAGAGTTTATGGGAAGTCACAGAGACCAGGCAAATGCAATTTATTTATTTAGCTAGCAAATTCAATTTCTTGATTAACTTGCAAGTCATTGTGGGAGTGATTGAGAAGGGGCTGGATTCCTGCCCCAAAGGAACTTACTGTGTCATTGTTATTGCAGAGAAAGACATAAATAAGAACATGTGTACTGTCATAAGATATAAGGTAGCCTGTGATGGAGTTTAAAGAAGGTAAACATATTGGGGACTCTTGGTTATGAACCAGACTTTGGACCTCAGGCTAATTACATACTGCTCTGTTTTGCTTTCTTAGTCTGGGAAATAGATAATAATGGTGGTAGTGGTTTAGTCCCTAAGTCATGTCCGACTCTTGCAACCCCATGGACTGTAGCCCACCAGCCTTCTCTGTCATCCCAGGCAAGATTACTGGAGTGGGTAGCCATTTCCTTCTCCAGGGGATCTTCCTGACCCAGGGATCGAACCTGCGTCCCCTGTATTGACAGGTGGGTTCTTTACCACTGAGTAAACCAGGGAAGCCCAAGATGATAATACCTCCCTAGGTACCTCAAAGATCACTGTGAAGTTAAAATAATTAAGAGCTGAGAATTTGATATAAGTATACAAATAATAGGAATTATATTTTAGCTTAGAGATCGACACAACTGAGCTATTTCACTTTCATTTTTTGCTTTTATGCATTGGAGAAGGAAATGGCAACCCACTCCAGTGTTCTTGCCTGGAGAATCCCAGGGACGGGGGAGCCTGGTGGGCTGCCATCTATGGGGTCGCACCGAGTCGGACACGACTGAAGCGACTTAACAGCAGCAGCAGCAGCTACATTCTTTTTAAAAGTTTTAGTTTGAATTTTTATTTTTCCTTTTTCCCCTCTGCAAATGAAAATGGTGATAGTTGAATCCTTGCTTTAAATCCAGGATTACTCTGTTAGAATTTATGCAGAACCTTTCATTTTAACCTATATATAAGATGGCATTGAAGTGGGGAAAGAGTCTTCTGCCTGTGGGTCAGGACTTTTTTAGATTCCCTTGGAGAATTGTTATTTCTTTCACTTCTTTAAAGATTGAGAGAACTCTCCCAAGCTGCATGTAAATTAATTTATAACACTTCTTGTTCTAAAAAAAAAAAAAGTGACAAATGGAAAATAGTGAATAAGCAGGGGTTTACTGACCTCTGATGGCCAGACATAAAAACTGCTACTTTTATCATGGTGCATACACTTCAAGGCAAATCAGTTCAGTTCAGTTCAGTCACTAAGTCATGTCCAGCTCTTTGCAACCCCATGAACTGCAGCACGCCAGGCCTCCCTGTCCATCACCAACTCCCGGAGTTCACCCAAACTCATGTCCGTTGAGTCGGCGATGCCATCCAACTGTCTCATCCTCTGTCGTCCCCTTCTCCTGCCCACAATCTTTCCCAGCATCAGGGTCTCTTCAAATGGTCAGCTCTTCTCATCAGGTGGCCAAAGTAATGGAGTTTCAGCTTCAGTATCAGTCCTTCCAATGAACACCCAGGACTGATCTCCTTTAGGATGGACTGGTTGGATCTTCTTGCAGTCATGGCAAATAGATGGGGAAAAAGTGGAAACAGTGACAGATTTTATTTTCTTGGGCTCCAATATCACTGTGGACACTAATTGCAGCCATGAAATTAAAAGATGCTTACTCCTTGGAAGAAAAGGTATGACAAACCTAGACAGCATATTAAAAAGCAGAGACACCACTTTGCCAACAAAGATCCTTCTGGTCAAAGCTATGCTTTTTCTAGTAGTCATGCCTGAGTGTGAAAGTTGGATCATGAAAAAAAGCCAAAGAATTGATGCTTTTGAACTGTGGTGCTGGAGAAGTGTTGTGAGAGTCCCTTGGACTACAAGGAGATGAAACCAGTCAATCCTAAAGGAAATCAACCCTGAGTATTCATTGGAAGGACTGATGCTGTAGCTGAAGCTCTGATACTTTGGCTTCCTGATGTGAAAAGTAATCTCACTGGAAAAGACCCTGATGCTGGGAAAGACTGAGGGCAGTAGGAAAATGGGGCAACAGAGGAAGAGATTATTGGATGGCATCACCGACTCAATGGACATGAGTTTGAATAAATTCCTAGAGATAGTGAAAGACAGAGAAGCCTGGAGTGCTTCAGTCCATGGGGTCAGAGTCAGACAGGGCTTAATACTGAGCTGTCTCTGAAAGCTACCCAAGGGTACATTCAGTTCAGTTCAGTTCAGTCGCTCAGTCATGTCCGACTCTTTGCGACCCCATGAACTGCAGCACGCCAGGCTTCCCTGTCCATCACCATCTCCTGGAGTTCACTCAAACTCACGTCCACTGAGTCGGTGATGCCATCCAGCCATCTCATCCTCGGTCGTCCCCTTTTCCTCCTGCCTCCAATCCCTCCCAGCATCAGAGTCTTTTCCAATGAGTCAACTCTTTGCATGAGGTGGCCAAAGTACTGGAGTTTCAGCTTTAGCATCATTCCTTCCAAAGAATACCCAGGACTGATCTCCTTTAGAATGGACTGATTGGATCTCCTTGTAGTCCAAGGGACTCTCAAGAGTCTTCTCCAGCACCACAGTTGAAAAGCATCAATTCTTTTGTGCTCAGCTTTCTTCACAGTCCAACTCTCACGTCCATACATGACTACTGGAAAAACCATAGCCTTATAATGCATTTAAGTATCACTGGCCTAGAAGAGGGAGACCATAGATGTCAACTAGTCAACCTTCCTTTTTCCAAGGAGGCTTTTGTCTAAATCATCCTAGGCTAGATTCTGTTAGGTCAATGGTCAGTCCATTTAAAAATGCTTCACTGAGTAAGTTGGAGTAATGTCAAACTGTGCCTGTTCAACTTACACTGTAGGAGTGATTAGACTATTAGATGATTAGATCTTTTGGAGTATTTTAATCAGAAATCCACACTCCATGAGTGGTTAATCAGCATTTGAAAGACTTTTCAGGAACCCACACTAGAGGAAGATCTGACCACAACATTTCAAATATTGTTATCTAAGTCTGCAGTCAGTCAGTCAGTTCAGTCGCTCAGTCGTGTCCGACTCTTTGTGACCCCGTGGACTGCAGCACGCCAAGCCCCCTTGTCCATCACCAACTCCCGGAGTTTACTCAAACTCATGTCCATTGAGTTGGTGATGCCATCCAAACATCTCATCCTCTGTCGTCCCCTTCTCCTGCTTAATTAGTATAAGAAATATTTGAAATAATGTTTCTTTGGAGAATTGGTGGTGTGTAAGATGGCTAGAAATATTATATAGGTATCTTAGCCTTGTGTGAACAGGGTATAAGAATATTCCAAAAAAATATGTATGTGGAGCAGAATTCAGTGCAAATTTTGCTTTCATCTGGTCTTCCTGGTAGCAAGGTTACGAGGGGGAGATATATAGCTCTCACTTACCTATAATCTTTAGAAGCATTATGCTTGCATGCTAAGTAGCTTCAGTCGTGTCCAACTCTTCGCGACACTATGGACTGTAGCCCACCAGGCTCCTCTGTCCATGAGATTCTTCAGGCAAGAATACTGGTGTGGGGGTTGCCATTTCCTTCCCTAGGGATCCTCCCTACCCAGGGATTGAACTTGCGTCTCTTATGTCTCCTGCGTTGGCAGGCGGTTTCTTTACCACTAGCAACGCCTGGGTAGCCCCTGGAGGCATCAAGAGTCATCAAAGAGAAGCTAATGATTGTGAAATGGTTCAGTTGGCTTAGGTCAATTTTATTCTTAAAACTTGACAGAAAAAATTATTACAAAATTTGGCTTAGTAATTTCTTTCCCTCTATTTTATACCATATTTCATTAAGATATGCCTTCTAGCTTTTATCCCAAATCTTATCTATTATAATTTACACGTGGTTCCATGAATACATAGATAAGGGAAATGAAATAGCCCCAGCCAAATGTTTTTCTGGCAGAGATAGCTTAAAAAACAGCAAAAACCAGGTTTAAAGACACTTGATTTAGGAAGTGCTTAGTAAGTAGCATTGTGCTCTTCTGCATGGCTAAAAAATAGCTGGGAGGTTGTTTGGACATCTTAACAGACACTATTGGTAGCCTAAAGTCTAGTAATCATTTTTTTGTGCTCAAGAAGCTTGTGTTTCGTTAATGCCACTGTTTTGTCAGTTTACTAGAAGGGAAATAGGAGATAATAAAATTGAGATGATGATACTTTTAAAAATCATGTTTCATATAAATAAGTATATATTTTAAAAAAGAACTGTATCATATCTCTAAAAAGTGGATTAGTATTGCTTTGAAATCCGCATCCAGTACTTAAAAGTTAGCCTTAAGGCATAAGACCTGGCCTCAGGGAATCTCTGGACCTCACATCTGCTCCTTTCCCCTCATTGCCTCTCGTCTGATCTCGCTGACCTTCCTGCTGTTCCTGCATCACTCCCATCACACTCCCGCTCTACACCTTGCTATTTGCACTGCCTAGAATATTCTTTCATCTTTCTGATGGCTCCCTCCTTTCTCCAACAGATCTCTCTGCTCAAATGTCACTCAGGTAGGAGTTCCCTCACAACTTTATCTAAAATATTAGCCCTCACCACTCTCAAACCTCCTTGTCTGCTTCATTTTCTTCACAACACTTACCCTTCATTTTTTTTTTTTTTTTTGACATAGAAAACAAATTTATGGTTACCAAAGGGGAAACATGGTAGAGAGAGGTAAATGAGAATGCTTGGATTAACATATACACACTTTTACATATACAGATGGCTTAAGAGACTCAGGTTCAGCCCCTGGGTTCGGAAGATCCCCTGGAGGAGGGCACAGCAACCCACTCCAGCATGCTTGCCTGGAGAATCCCATGGACGGAGGAGCCTCGCAGGCTACAGTCCATAGGGTGGAACAGAGCCGAACACGACAGAAGCGACTTAGCGTGCATCCATATATAAAAAAGGTAACCAACAAAGACCTACTATATAGTACAGGGAAGTCTACTAAACACTTTGTAATAAACTATATAAAAAAATAGATATATGTATATGTATAACTAAACCATTTTGCTGTACACCTG
This sequence comes from Capra hircus, assembly GCF_001704415.2. Lineage (NCBI taxonomy): Eukaryota > Metazoa > Chordata > Mammalia > Artiodactyla > Bovidae > Capra > Capra hircus. The sequence goes on along the minus strand of NC_030812.1, from coordinate 49,814,765 downwards.
AAAGTAATACAACATTGTAAATCGACTATGCTCCAATATAAAATTTAAAAAAACTTGCACCAAAATGCAATATTGTCTTTACCCATAATTGACAAGACACCAAATGTCTTTATCAATAATTGATATACTACTTCCTGAATTTTACTTACTAGTTTTAAAATGCACACATTTTATTTTTTGATGAGAATTGGTATAGATATTGCAATTCCCTGGGGAATTTTCCCAGCAATTACATGTCCAGTTGATTAATAACATCCAGATGCCATATTTTTAGTTAGGACTCCTTTTACTTTTTATTGCAGGTGATAGAAACCCAACAAAATTTGTCTAAACCAAAAAAACACAAAAGTAATTCATTATGTATGTGATTAGTAAGAAAACCAAAATAAAAAGAGAAGTAAGACAGATTCATTATCTCGGATTTATAAACCTTGAAGTTGACTAAAACAGAAGAAGTCATCCTCATATAAACCTATAAATAAAGCAATTCCACAGCTTAACATGTTTGAAATATAAGATTCGACTTTTGAAACAGTGTGTTACTTTATGATTTCTCATACCTGTACACACAAAATTTCATTGTTCTGTTTAACAGAACAGTTAAACAGTTATTTACGTATCTCTATTGGACAATTATATCTCTATCATGGGCAACTCCCATCAAAGTTCCTTTTTTTATACCATATTGTTTGCCTTCATTTAATTTTTTATGATATGAATTTGTTAGCTCTGCAATTTTGGTTTCATTTGACTTGGATACGCTTTTTCATTTTTCCCATCATCATTCATAGCCACTTTTTAAAGTAGGTCTCTTACACTTCTTGTAGGGATGGGTTTCAGTTTTGTTTTGTCTTTTAAACAGATCTGGTAGTCTACTTTATTTTTGGTTCCTTTTCCTTGAACTGGGTAAGTTCATTGCATTTATATTAAAATGGTCATTGTCATTCTAACATAATTTTGGATTTACTTCTGCCATCTTCTTGAACATTTGTGGCTTTTCTGTGTTGTATCTTTTAGTATCAGGCTTGTGTCATCATTTTGTTATCTTGGTTTGTTGTGTGTTTGTTTGAGTCCACAAGAACCCTTTTCTTTGACACTTAGTCATTTGAACCCTAGAATATTTATTGCCTTCCTCCCTTTGTAATTCTGTTGCATCCGCATTTTACTTGGCTCCTGGAATTTTCATACCAGTTCATCATCATCTAAATGTTATTGTTTTATGATGTAGTTTTTACTTTAAGAATAATTATCTTCTTTTTGGTAATAAAAATTTAATTTCATAAATTAAACTAATGTCACTGTAAGGCTTTAAAAGCATTTGATATAAAACACTCTTTCCTACCTTGCATTTCTCAATAATGAGGCTTTTTTTTTGGTCTTTTAAACTGTGCAACATATCTTATAGATAAAAATAATAACTTTAATGCACATTTTAATAATGATGAAATAATAAATGGAAAAAAATATACGTGGTACTCAGTTAATGCCCAAATCTGTTCTTATTTCTTGCCCTTTAAAACAGTTTTATCATGTATACATATATGCTTTAATTAATATATTATTTAATTTTGGCTAGTTTGCTGCTAAGTCATTTTAGTCATGTCCAACTCTGCGTGACCCCATAGATGGCAGCCCACAGGCTCCTCTGTCCCTGGGATTCTCCAGGCAAGAATACTGGAGTGGGCTGCCATTTCCTTCTCCAATGCATGCATGCATGCTAAATCACTTCAGTTGTGTTTGACTCTGTGCAACCCTATGGATAGCAGCCCACCAGGCTCCTCCATCAACAGAACTCTCCAAGCAAGAATACTGGAGTGGGTCGCCATTTCCTTCTCCAATAGTGTGTGTGTGTATATATATACATATAGCATCTCACAGTAAGATCTGCAAAGGCAGAGAAATTTGTGCTTCACTCAGAAAAAGTGAATAAATGACTCCCTCCATGACAATCATATGGCTATCTTGCTATTAACTTTTAAAAATTGTAAAAATAAAACACAAATGCCAAAAATAACACAGAACATGTGTATAGCTTAATTAATTCTTATAAAATAAGCCTCTTTGTAAATCACCACTTGAGGTTAAGACATAACTTTCCCAGCCTCCATTCAGCTCTTCCATGTGCCTCATTCTAATCACAACCCCTGCCTCTTCATGAAAGCATCACTAGTCTGATTTTCATAGTAACCACTTCTTGTGTTTCTTTAGAGTTTTAGTACTTAAGTATGCATCCCTTGACTAGACGGACCTTTGTTGGCAAAGAGCGACTGAACTGACTGACTTACTGATGCATCCCTAGTGTTTTCATTTAACCTTGTCCTATTTTTGGTTTGCTTGTCTTTAAATTTTCTTCTAATCCATACATTCATCTTCCATTGCTTTGTTTTTCTCATAACTTATTCTTTGAAGCTCTCAGGCTGTTTTTGTTGTTGTTCTTATCCAGTCACTAAGTCGTGTCTGACTTTTTGTGGCCCATCAACTACAGCACTCCAAGCTTCCCTGTCCTTCACCATCTCCCTGCATTTGCTCAAACTCGTGTCCATTAAATCAGTGATGCCATCCAACCATCCCATCCTCTGTTGCCCTCTTCTCCTCTTGCCCTCAATCTTTCTTAGCATCAGGGTCTTTTCCAGAGAGTCAGCTCTTTCCATCAGGTGGCCAAAGTACTGGAGCTTCAGCTTCAGCACCAGTCCTTCCAATGAATATTCAGTGTTGATTTCCTTTAAGATTGACTGGTTAGATCCTGCTGTCCAAGGGACGCTCAAGAGTCTTCTCCAGTGCCACAGCATCAATTCTTTGTTACTCAGCCTTCTTTCTGGTCTAACTCTCACATCCATACATGACTATTGGAAAAACTATAGCTTTCGCTAGATGAACCTTTGTCTGCAAAGTGATGTCTTTGCTTTTTAATATGCTGTCTAGATTTGTTATAGCTATTCTTCCAAGGAGCAAGCATCTTTTAATCTGATGGATGCAGTCACTGCCTACAGTGATTTTGGAGCCCAACAGGAGGAAGTCTGTCACTGTTTCCACTTTGCTCCTTCTATTTGCCATGAAGTTATGGGACCAGATGCCATGATCTAATCTAGGAGATTTGTTTAGACTAGGCAAAGGAGACTACTTGTTTTAGGATCATTTTTTAAAATAAAATTTAAAAAATCTCTTTCCAGATTCTTCAAGACAGTTGTTGTATTACCTACTCCTGTTTTAATTGCCAAGCACTCTGGTAAAGTATAATAGTTTGGTATAATAGTTACTCCATCTTAAGAAATCACACATGGTAATTTAAGCAATCATTTTGCTAATGCATGACCTACAAATATCTCATTTTTCATAGTCTCTAGATAATCCATGTGTTATCTAATCAATTAAATAATCAATTAAAAAATTGCGAATAGAACTGCCTTATGACCCAGCAATCCCACTGCTGGGCATACACATTGAGGAAACCAGAATAGAAAGAGACACATGTACCCCAGTGTTCATCGCAGCACTGTTTATAATAGCCAGGACATGGAAGCAACCTAGATGTCCATCAGCAGATGAATGGATAAGAAAGCTGTGGTACATATACACAATGGAGTATTACTCAGCCGTTAAAAAGAACACATTTGAATCAGTTCTAATGAGATGGATGAAACTGGAGCTGATTATACAGAGTGAAGTAAGCCAGAAAGGAAAACACCAATACAGTATACTAACACATATATATGGAATTTAGAAAGATGGTAATGATGACCCTGTATGTGAGATAGCAAAAGAGACACAGATGTGTAGAACGGACTTTTGGACTCTGTGGGAGAGGGAGAGGGTGGGATGATTTGGGAGAATGGCATTGAAACATGTATACTATCATGTAAGAAATGAGTCGCCAGTCTATGTTTGATGCAGGATTCAGGATGCTTGGGGCTGGTGCATGGGGATGATCCAGAGAGATGATATGGGGTGGGAGGGGGAGGGGGGTTCATGTTTGGGGACTCATGTACACCTGTGGTGGATTCACATCAATGAAAAAAAAATAAAATTAAAAAAATAATAAATAATCAGTCTCACATTTTTCTCCTTGAAGTTCTGATCTCTGCTTCTGCTTTGGGTATCTAGGTCAGTCCAGATTTAGTGCAGGAAGTAGTAACCAATCTAGATATTTTAAGCAGAAAGAGACATAACATGGAATAAAATCCTTGGCAGGGCTGAGGGAAAAGAAGTCAGAAGGGACTGACTGATGGAATGATTGAGTTTAAGATTACAACATCCAGCCCTTCTGCCTCTGGGTTCTGGTCATGACCCACTCTTCACGCTTGTCAGGACTTGAAAGGTTGCCACTGTCACTAGCTTCATACTACTATTTACCCATTTTTAGTAATCTCTTTAGTAAATACTTTCTCAGGTTTTCCCAGTTTGAATCTGCTGTTTCCTACTAATTCACAAATCTAATCTTTGATATATTTATTCTCTTCAATATGAACGCTTTAAATAGTACCTATACGAAGACCAAAGTTGTGTCTGACTCTTTGCTACCCCATGACTGTAGCCCACCAGGCTCCTCTGACCATGGAATTCTCCAGGCAAGAATACTGAAATGGGTTGTCATGGCCTTCTCCAGGTGTCTTCCCGACCCGGGCGTCTTACCCGGGTCTCCCACATTGCAGACAGATTCTTTACCCTTTGAGACATCAGGGAAGACCCAACTATTGATTACAAATTTTTAATCTTGAACTTAACACAGAAGTATTAATAGTCTACCTGGAGGTGAAGTATACTTAATCATGAAGACTGCTATGTATGGCTGCATGCATGATTCCCTGAACAACTGTGGGGGTAACATTCATACCAAATATTCTCTAATAGGTAGACTCTGGAGGGGCATTGTAGGCTACAGTCCATGGGGTCGAAAAGAGTCGGCACGACTGAGCAACTTCACTTTCATAGAGTTGCACAGTGCACACCCAGCACACTTTTGCATGTGGTGGCCTGGCATCTATCAGTGAAAAGCTTTTACAGTTCCAAGAATATGGAGGCTATCTTCTCAAGCAAATTGGGGCACACTGAGGTTGCTGATTAGCTAGAGAATTTTGACTTAGTCTTAGGTTTTATTCTCTCCTTTCTGCTAACCAATATGATTTTTTTTTAAAATCTATGCCCTCCAGATAATGTGTTCTCACAAGGTATGTGTCCCAGATTCGCTTTGAACAGTATCTAATTCCGTCTGATTAGAGTCTGAAAATCCCATCCCAGGTTACTCCACCACTTGATTGAGTTAAACTAATCTATTTACTGCCTGCCTCTTTTCAGTTCTTCCTGTCTGGCCAAGCCATGGCCTTAAATCTATCTATTCTCAGACTGAATCCTGGATCTCTCTCTCTGTTAGCTTTCTTAGCAACACATGGTTATGAATAAGGGGATGGTGACACAAAACGAGGCTGAAGATGTAGACAGAGGTCAGTCATAAGGAAAAAAGACTTTGAAAGTTGTCTTTTTTTCCCACCAGGAAATCTATACTTTTTTTTTCTGTTTTATTGAGATATGATCAACAAATAGATTGTGAGATATTTAAACTGTACATTGTGGTGATTTGGTATATGTATACATGGTGAAAGAATTCTCCCTATCGAGTTAATTAATTCACCTGCCACTTCACATATTTATTTAATTTCTGTTATGTTGGGGGAAGAAAATTTTATTCTACTCTCTTGGCCAATTTATATTATATATGACAATGGTATCAACTATAGTCACCATATTTTATATTAGATCCTCAGACTTTATTCATCTTACAGTTGAAAGTTTGTACCCTTTTATCAGCTTCTCCCTATTTCTCCCATCCTGTAGCCTCTGGCACTGTTTTTCTGTTGTCTAAGAGTCTGACTTTTAAAAATCTTTCACATATTCATGATACTATACAATATTTGTTTTTCTATGTTTGGATTATTTCACTTAGCATAATGCCCTCAAGGCCCAACTATGTTGTTCCAAGTGGTAGGATTTCCTTCTTTCTTACGGTTGAATTCCATTATGCAATGGAATAATATATATACATACGTACACACACCACATTGTCTCTATCCATTCATCCATTGATGGGCACCTAGGTTGTTTCCATGTGTTGGCTATTGTGAATAATGCTGCGGTGAACATGGACATGCAGTTGTTTCTTCAATATCCTGTTGTCATTTCTTCTGACTATATGCCTAGGTGTGGGATTGTTGAATCACATAGTAGCTCTATTTTTTCAATATTTTGAGGAGCCTCTATACTGTTTTCCATAGTGGCTGCACCAATTTACATTCCTATTGTGTGTGAGCAAGAGTTCCCTTTTCTCCTCATCCTTACTCAAAGCTTTCAGACAGGAGCCAGTCTTGAAGTAGTGTGAATTTTAAAAAGATCTCTAGCTGAGTTGTACAGAATGAATTAGAGAGTAAAAGGGTGAATGCAGGGAGAAGAGTTAAAAGCCTTTTGAACAGATTTACACAGAGTTGGGTGATTTGGATTAGCGATGATGGAAATAGAGATGAGTAGATGGATTGGAAAAGGATTTTGGAAATAAAATTTATGGAACTTGGTAGTGTCTGGGTCTAAGGGTTAAGACAAAGAGAGACAAAGGAAGATCCTTGGTGATAGCTGGTGGATTGTAATGTTTACTGAGATGGTAGGAATGGGGAGGCAGGGGAGGGAGAGCAGGGAAAGACCCTAGGTTCAATTTGAAGTGTCTGCATGAAAGATATTCAAGTGACAATGTTGAGCAAACATAAGATATATGGTTTGAGAGGTTATTGGTGCTAATTGAAGCAGACATGAAGTCCTTAAACTTTAAAAACATGCAGTATTTAATCACTGGGGGTGAGGTGGGGGAAAAATAAAGATGGCATAAAATGTAATAAAAATTTGCCTATTATCCATTTATGCTAATTCATGAAAAGAATATTAGTTGAAGCTGGCAGAGGAGTAGGTGGACGTGGAGTACATCTCTGTCCATGGATACATCAGGAATACACCTTCAGACACAGAAGTGCATGCAGAACACCAGCTGAGAAGAGACAGGACTACCTAACCAGAGGAGAAGAGTATATGGAACCACACAAAACTCGGTAGGATGAAGGAACTAGAGGGAAAAGCAGGGGTGTTAGTACCATGCACCTGGGTGGGGGAACTGAAGCAGGGGTCTGATCCCCACATCCGGGCAATTGTCTGAGTCAGAGGAGAAATGTTTAAGGCTGAGTGAAACAGCTGATCTGTGGCAGCCTAAATGGAATGAGAATCAGACAGTCCTTGCCACAGCCATACATACCCCAGACAGGGATGCGGAGTCTGGAGACTGTGGAGGGATCCCAGGGCGAGGGCTGCTGTTGACTGTGGCGAGATGGATCAAGAGGAGGTGAAGGAGGAGACTGTGGTGGGAAATGCCTGTGGAGGAAAGCCGGGCAGCCACGGAATCAAGGCGATACTGCTGAGTCATGCGTAGTGGGTGGAGCCATCACCATAGCCTCTCTCTCCCCACAGGCCAACATCAGCAGCTGAACAACAGAGAGCCTGGCCCATCAAACACCTGAGGCACTGAACTACAGAGCAGGACCCCACCCAGAGTGCTCTTTTAAGTGACTGACATGCTGATCTACAGAGTAGCTCCCCAACAAGGGTGTAACTGCCATTTGTCCGGGGTTCATCTTTGACTTCTCATTTTTGGATATTTGTTTTAATTTTACTTAATGCTATAACAAACCACTTGTGAAATCTTTATTCCTGACCAGAGATCAAGCCCTGAACCTTTTGAGTGGGAGCATTGACTCCAAGGCCCTAGACTACCAGAGAACTAACCCTAGGGAATATCAAATAGTGAGGACTCATTCAAAGCAAACCAGCATCACCCAACCACCAGTAGCACCCTGTGCAGGATGCCTCATCCAAACAACAAACAAAACAAAAATACAAACCCAATCATCAGCAGACAAGATTACCACCTCACTCAGCCTTGCCCATCAGAGGAAAACCAAACAAACGAACAAAAAAAATCGCCACAAATCTCACCCTATAGGAAGCTTACGGAAACCAGTGGACCCACCTTAGGAGGGCAGAAACCAAAGGGAAGAAAGAATTCAACCTTTGAAGCCTGGGAAAAGGAGATCTCAAACACAGTAAGTTTAAAAAAAATATATGAAAAGGCAGAGAAATACTACACAAATGAAGGAACAAGCTAGAAACACAGAAGTCCAAATAAATGGGGAGGAAATAGGCAAGCTACCTAAAAAAGAATTCAGAATAATGATAGCAAGGATGATAAAAAACCTTGAAAACAAAATGGAGAAAATGCAAGAATCAATTAACAAAGACCTGGAAGAATTAAAGAATAAACATACAGAGACAAACAACACAATTACTGAAGTTAAAAATATTTTAGAAGGAATCAATAGCAGAATAGCTGAAGCAGAAGAATTAGTCAGTGAGCTGGAAGATAAAATGGTGGAAATAACTTCTGAAGAGCAGAATAAAGCAGAAAGAATGAAAAGAACTGAGGATAGTCTCAGAAACCTCTGGGACAATATCTAATGCACCAACATTTGAATTATAGGGGTCCCAGAAGAAGAAGAGAAAAAGAAAGGGTATGAGAAAATTTTTGAAGAGATTATTATTGAAAATTTCCCCAAGGTGGAAAAGGAAATAGTCAAGTCCAAGAGGCATGAAGAATCCCATACTGAATAAACCCAAGGAGAAACACACCAAGACACATACTAATGAAGCTAACAAAGACTAAACACAAAGAAAGGAAATTAAAAGCAGCAAGGGAGAAGCAACAAGTAACATACAAGGGAAACCACATATGCTTAACAGCTGATTTTTCAGCAGAAACTCTGCAGGACAGAAGGGAATGGCAGGATATATTTAAAGTATTGACAGGGAAAAGTCTACAACCAAGACAACGGTACCCAGGGCAAGGATCTCATTCAAAATTGATGGAGAAATAAAAAGCTTTTCAGACAAGCAAAAAGTTAAGAGAATTCAGTTCCACCAAACCAGCTTTACAACAAATGTTAAAGGGACTTATATAGTCAAGAAATACAAGAGAAGAAAAAAGATCTACAAAATCAATCCCAAAAATTAAGAAAATGACAATAGGAACATATATATCAATAATTACACTAAATGTAACTGGATTAAATGCTCCAACCAAAAGACATAGCCTGGCTGAATGGATACAAAAACAAGACCCATATATATGCTGTCTAAAAGAAATCCGCTTGAGACCTAAAGACACACAAAGACTGAAAGTGAGAGGATGGAAAAATATATTCCATGCAAATGGGAAAGCTGAAGTAACAATCCTCATATCAGACAAAGTTCAGTCGCTCAGTCGTGTCCGACTCTTTGCGACCCCATGAATCGCAGCATGCCAGGCCTCCCTGTCCATCACCATCTCCCAGAGTTCACACAGACTCACATCCATCAAGTCTGTGATGCCATCCAGCCATCTCATCCTCGGTCGTCCCCTTCTTCTCCTGCCCCCAATCCCTCCCAGCATCAGAGTCTTTTCCAATGAGTCAACTCTTCGCATGAGGTGGCCAAAGTACTGGAGCTTCAGCTTTAGCATCATTCCTTCCAAAGAAATCCCAGGGTTGATCTCCTTCAGAATGGACTGGTTGGATCTCCCTGCAGTCCAAGGGACTCTCAAGAGTCTTCTCCAACACCACAGTTCAAAAGCATCAATTCTTCGGCACTCAGCCTTCTTCACAGTCCAACTCTCACATCCATACATGACCACTGGAAAAACCATAGCCTTGACTAGACGGACCTTAGTCAGCAAAGTAATGTCTCTGCTTTTGAATATGCTATCTAGGTTGGTCATAACTTTTCTTCCAAGGAGTAAGTGTCTTTTAATTTCATGGCTGCAGTCATCATCTGCAGTGATTTTGGAGCCCCCCAAAAATAAAGTCTGACCCTGTTTCTACTGTTTCCCCGTCTATTTCCCATGAAGTGATGGGACCAGATGCCATGATCTTCGTTTTCTGAATGTTGAGCTTTAAGCCAACTTTTTCACTCTCCTCTTTCACTTTCATCAAGAGGCTTTTTAGCTCCTCTTCACTTTCTGCCAGAAGGGTGGTGTCATCTGCATATCTGAGGTGATTGATATTTCTCCCGGCAATCTTGATTCCAGCTTGTGTTTCTTCCAGTCCAGCGTTTCTCACGAAGTACTCTGCATAGAAGTTAAATAAGCAGGATGACAATATACAGCCTTGACTATACTCCTTTTCCTATTTGGAACCAGTCTGTTGTTCCATGTCCAGTTCTAACTGTTGCTTCCTGACCTGCATACAGATTTCTCAAGAGGCAGGTTAAGTGGTCTGGTATTCCCATCTGTTTCAAAATTTTCCACAATTTATTGTGATCCACACAGTCAAAGGCTTTGGCATAGTCAATAAAGCAGAAATAGATGTTTTTCTGGAACTCTTGCTTTTTCCATGATCCAGCGGATATTGGCCATTTGATCTCTGGTTCCTCTGCCTTTTCTAAAATCAGCTTGAACATCAGGGAGTTCACAGTTCATGTATTGCTGAAGACTGGCTTGGAGAATTTTGAGCATTACTTTACTAGCATGTGAGATGAGTGCAATTGTGGGGTAGTTTGAGCATTCTTTGGCATTGCTTTTCTTTGGAATTAGAATGAAAACTGACCTTTTCCAGTGCTGTGGCCACTGCTGAGTTTTCCAAATTTGCTGGCATGTTGAGTGCAGCACTTTCACAGCATCATCTTTCAGGATTTGAAACAGCTCAACTGGAATTCCATCACCTCCACTAGCTTTGTTCATAGTGATGCTCTCTAAGGCCCACTTGACTTCACATTCCAAGATGTCTGGCTCTAGATTACTGATCACATCATCATGATTATCTGGGTCGTGAAGATCTTTTTTGTACAGTTCTTCTGTGTATTCTTGCAACCTCTTCTTAATATTTTCTGCTTTTGTTAGGTCCATACCATTTCTGTCCTTTATCGAGCCCATCTTTGCATGAAATGTTCCCTTGGTATCTCTAATTTTCTTGAAGAGATCTCTAGTTTTTTCCATTCTGTTCTTTTCCTCTATTTCTTTGCATTGATCACTGAAGAAGGCTTTCTTATCTCTTCTTGCTGTTCTTTGGAACTCTGCATTCAGATGCTTTTGTCTTTCCTTTTCTCCTTTGCTTTTCCCCTTCTTCTTTTCACAGCTATTTGTAAGGCCTCCCCAGACAACCATTTGCTTTTTTGCATTTCTTTTCCATGGGGATGGTCTTGATCCCTGTCTCCTGTACAATGTCACGAACCTCAGTCCATAGTTCATCAGGCACTCTATCTATCAGATCTAGGCCCTTAAATCTATTTCTCACTTCCACTGTATAATCATAAGGGATTTGATTTAGGTCATACCTGAATGGTCTAGCAGTTTTCCCTACTTTCTTCAATTTGAGTCTGAATTTGGTAATAAGGAGTTCATGATCTGAGCCACAATCAGCTCCTGGTCTTGTTTTTGCTGACTGCATAGAGCTTCTCCATCTTTGGCTGCAAAGAATATAATCAATCTGATTTTGATGTTGACCATCTGGTGATGTCCATGTGTAAAGTCTTCTCTTGTGTTGTTGGAAGAGGGTGTTTGCTATGGCCAGTGCATTTTCTTGGCAAAACTCTATTAGTCTTTGCCCTGCTTCATTCCTCATTCCAAGGCCAAATTTTCCTGTTACTCCAGGTGTTTCCTGACTTCCTACTTTTGCATTCCAGTCCCCTATAATGAAAAGGACATCTTTTTTGGGTGTTAGCTCTAAAAGGTCTTGTAGGTCTTCATGAAACCGTTCAACTTCAGTTACTTCAGCGTTATTGGTTGGGGCATAGACTTGGATAACTGTGATACTGAATGGTTTGCCTTGGAGACCAACAGAGATCATTCTGTTGTTTTTGAGATTGCATCCAAGCACTGCATTTCAGACTCTTCTGTTGACCATGATGGCTACTCCATTTCTTCTGAGGGATTCCTGCCTGCAGTAGTAGATATAATGGCCATCTGATTTAAATTCACCCATTCCAGTCCATTTTAGTTCGCTGATTCCTAGAATGTCGATGTTCACCCTTGCCATCTCTTGTTTGACCACTTCCAATTTGCCTTGATTCATGGACCTGACATTACAAGTTCCTATGAAATATTGCTCTTTACAGCATCGGATCTTACTTCTATCACCAGTCACATCCACAACTGGGTATTGTTTTTGCTTTGGCTCCATCCCTTCATTCTTTCTGGAGTTATTTCTCCACTGATCTCCAGTAGCATATTGGGCACCTAATGACCTGGGGAGTTCCTCTTTTGGTATCCTATCATTTTGCCTTTTCATACCGTTCATGGTGTTCTCAAGGCAAGAATACTGAAGTGGCTTGCCATTCCCTTCTCCAGTGGACCACATTCTGTCCGAGGATGGAAAAATATATTCCATGCAAATGGGAAAGCCGAAGTAACAATCCTTATATCAGACAAGATAGACCTTAAAATAAAGAAGATTACAAGAGATAAGGAGGTACACCACATAATGATCAAGGGATCAATCCAAGAGGAAGACATAACAACTGTAAATATCTATGCACCCAACACAGGAGCATCTCAATACATAAGACAAACATTAACAGACATAAAAGGAGAAATTGAAGTAACACAATAATAGTAGGAGACTTTAACACCCCACTCACAACATTGGACAGATCATCAAAACAGAAAATTAATAAGGAAACAAAAGTTTTTTTTTTTTGTTTGTTTGTTTTTTTATTTTTTTAAATTTTATTTATTTTTTTATTTTTTAAGTGATACATTAGATGAGATGGATCTCATTGATATCTTCAGGACATTCCATCCAAATGCAGAAAAATACACCTTCTTCTTGAGTGCACATGGAACATTCTCCAGGATAGACTACATCTTGGGTCACAAATCAAACCTCAGTAAATTTAAGGAAATTGAAATTGTATCAAGCATCTTCTCTGACCACAATCCTATGAAACTGGATATCAATTCAAGAAAAAAAAATTATAAGAAACAAACACATGGAGATTAAGCAACACATTTCTAAATAATCAACAGGTTACTAAAGAAATCAATAGGGAAATCAAAAAATTTCTAGAAACAAATGACAATGAAAACAACTCTAAACCTATGGGATGCAATGAAAGCAGTTCTAAGAGGGAAGTTTATAACAATAGAATCCTACCTCAAGAAATAAGAAAAACATCGAATAGACAACGTAACTTTACACCTAAAACAACTGGGAAAAGAAGAACAAAACAACCCCCAAAACTAGTAGAAGGTAAGAATCATAAAGATCCAAGCAGAAATAAGTGAAAAAGAAATGAAAGAAACAATAGTATAAATCTAAAAGCTGGTTCTTTGAAAAGATAAACAAAATTGACAAGCTTTTAGCCAGATTCAGCAAGAAAAAAAGAAGAATCGAATCAACAAAATTAGAAATGAAAAGGAGAGTTTATAAAAGACAATTCAGAAACACAAAGGATTATAAGAGACTATTATGAACAACTATATGGCAATAAAATGGATAACCTGGAAGAAATGGACAGATTCTTAGTAAAGTGCAATCTTCCAAGACTGAACCAGGAAGACATAGACAATATGAACAATCCAATCACAAGCACTGAAATTGAAGCTGTGATCAAAAATCTCCCAAAAACAAAAGCTCAGGACCAGATAGCTTCACAGAAGAATTCTATCAAGCATTTAGAGAAGAGCTAATACCTATCCTTCTAAACCTCTTTCAAAAAATTTCAGAGGAAGGAACACTTCTAAACTCATTCTATGAGGCCACCATCACTCTGATACCAAAAACAGACACAGACAACACAAAAAAGGAAAACTACAGGCCAATATCACTAATGAACATAGATGCAAAAATCCTCAACAAAATTTTAGCAAACAAAATTCAGCAACACATCAAAAAGCTCATACATCATGATCAAGTTGGGTTTATTCCAGTAATGCAAGGATTCTTCAATATATGAAAATCAATGTGATACACCATATTAACAAATTGAAAGATAAAAAACCATATGGTCATCTCAATAGATGCAGAAAGAGCCTTTGACAAAATTCAGCGCCCATTTATGATTAAAACTCTTCAAACAATGGGCGAAGAAGGAACCTACCTCAACATAGTAAAGGCCATATATTGTAAGCCACAGGAAACATTGTCCTCAATGGTGAAAAACTGAAAGCACTCCTCCTAAGATCAGGAACAAGACAAGGGTGTCTACTTTCACCACTATTATTGAACATAGTTCTGGAAGTCCTAGCTACAGCAATCAGAGAATAAAAAGAAATAAAAGGAATCTAGATCAGAAAAGAAGTAAAGCTGTCACTGTTTGCAGATGACATGATACTGTACATAGAAAACCATAAAAATAGTATCAGAAAATTACTAGAGCTAATCAGTGAATTTAGCAAAGTTGCAGGATACAAAATCAATACACAGAAATCGCTTGCATTTCTATATACTAACAATGAAAAATCAGAAAGAGAAATTAAGGAATCAATCCCATTCACTATTGCAACAAAAAATTAAATATCTAGGAATAAACTTACCTAAAGAGACAAAAAAACTGTACACAGAAAATTATAAGACACTAATGAAAGCAGTCAAAGATGACATAAACAGATGGAGAGATATTCCATGTTCCTGGGTAGGAAGAATCAATAGTGTGAAAATAACTATAGTATCAAATGCAATCTACAGATTCAATGCAATCCCTATCAAATTACCAATGACATTTTTCACAGAACTAGAACGAAAAATTTCACAATTCATATGGAAACACAAAAGACCCTGAATAGCCAAAGCAGTCTTGAGGAAGAAGAATAGAGCTGGAGGAATCAACCTTCCCAACTTCAGATTATACAGTAAAGCTACAGTCATCAAGACAGCATGGTACTGGCATAAAAACAGAAATATAGACCAATGGAATAAGATAAAAAGCCCAGAAATAAGCCCATGCACCTATGGGTACCTTATTTTTGACAAAGGAGGCAAGAATATAGCATGGGGCAAAGACAGCCTCTTCAATAAATGTGCTGGGAAAACTGGACAGCTACAGGTGGAAGAATGAAACTGGAACACTTCCTAACACCATACACAAAGATAAACTCAAAATGGATTAAAGACCTAAATGTAAATCCAGAAACTATAAAACTTTTAGAGGAAAGCATAGGCAGGACACTCAGGGACATAAATCAAAGCAAGATCCTCTATGGCCCACCTCCAAGAGTAATGGAAATAAAAACAGAAGGAAACAAGTGGGACCTGATTAAACTTAAAAGCTTTTGCACAGCAAAGGAAACTATAAGTAAGGTGAAAAGACAACCCTCAGAATGGGAGAAAATAATAGTAAATGAAAAAACTGACAAAGGATTAATTTCCAAAATATACAAGCAGCTCATACAACTCAATACCAGAAAAATAAACAACCCGATTAAAAAAATGGGGAAAAGACCTAAACAGACATTTCTCCAAAGAATACATATAGGTGGCTAACAAACACATGAAAAGATGCTCAACATTGCTCATTATTAGAGAAATACAAATCAAAACTACAATGAGATATCACCTCACAATGGTCAGAATGGCCATCATCAAAAAGTCTGAAAACAATAAATGCTGGAGAGGGTGTGGAGAAAAAGAAATGCTCTTGCACTGTTGGTGGGAATGTAAATTGATACAGCCACTATGGAAGACACTATGGAGATTCCTTAAAAAACGAGGAATAAAAACACCATATGTCCCAGTAATCCTATTCCTAGGCATATACTCTGAGGAAAGCAAAATTTTAAAAGACACATGTATCCCATTGTTTATTGCAGCATTATTTACAATAGCTAGAACATGGAAGCAACCTAGATGTCCATTGACAGATGAATGGATAAAGAAGTGGTACATATACACAATGGAATATTACTCAACCATAAGAAGAAATGCATTTGAGTCAGTTCTGATGAGGTGGATGAACCTAGAACCTATTATACAGAATGAAGTAAGTCAGAAAGAGAAAGATAAATATCATATTCTAACACATATATACAGAATCTAGAAAAATGGTACTGAAGAATTTATTTACAGGGCAGCAATGAAAAAACAGACATAGAGAATAGACTTATGGACATGAGGAGAGGGGAGGAGAGGGTGAGATGCATGGAAAGAGTAACATGGAAACTTACATTACCAAATGTAAAATAGATAGCCAATGGGAATTTGCAGTATGGCTCAGGAAACTCAAACAGGGGCTCTGTATCAATCTAGAGGGGTGGAATGGGGCAGGAGATGGAAGGGAGGTTCAAAAAGGAGGGGAAATATGTATACCTATGGCTGATTCATGTTGAGGTTTGACAGATAACAACAAAATTCTGTAAAGCAATTATCCTTCAATAAAAAAATAAATTAAAAAATATAAAAAGAATACTAGTTGAAGGCTTTGCTCACCTTGATATGCTAGGTACAGAGGGAAGCAGTGAACTGAAGTCCCTACTCTCAAAGTTCCTGCTCTCAGTGGAAATTAGTTCAGAGTGTTGAAACAAAAGGTCAATGCTACCTTCAGAAAAAAAAAAAAAAACAGATACAATTTGCTTGTATTTACTTTTTTAGACATGTCACATTGATATTGCTTTTTCCATTATTTTGTTGAACTTTACAGAAGTCCTCTACTGGCCAGTAGTGCTAAGTAATTTCCATAAAATGTTTATATTTAAATATCTAGAAATGCTGTTTGATAGAGTATTATTTTATATTCTTTCTTGAACTTTGCTAGCCTCAGAAGTTCCCTAAATACTATCCACTAGATGAAGAGGCATGTCACAAGGAGAGACTTTTGTTATAAAATAAAATTGTGTGTAAAATAACTTTATAACCCAAAATATACTTCATATAGCAGTTTTACAAATGTAAAATACAAATTTTACATGTAGCAGTTTTACAAATTTTAAAATAGTCAATGGAATCCTTTCCAAAGATTTCAGCAAAAGTGAAAATGAAGTCACTCAATAATGTCCAACTCTTTGCAATCCCAAGGACTGTAGCCTACCAGGCTCCTCTGTCCATGGTTTTTTCCAGGCAAGAGTACTGAAGTGGGTTGCCATTTCCTTCTCCATCCAAAGATTTCAGTACAGACAGCTAAATTCTATGGGAAAGTATGCTTTCCTTAAAAATCTATTTCAGTTGAAATCATGATGTATTATGTTCAAAGCAAGGAAATAATCTTGGCATTAGAAATAGGGTGCTCTTCTTGTTCCAAAATACATTCACATATATTTTGGAAAACAAATCATAATTTCATTGAATATGGCCAAGTTCTAAAATTTCCTTGCTTAAAAATGTGCAAATTGGCAAATATGCGGTGAAAGTTGGGTTGCTTTAAACCAAAGAAAATAAATAATCCATGACCCCATCTAAAGGTCTTTTTGAGAAAGGCTGACTTTGGGACTTTTAATAATGCTATATTGCTGATTATTGCTGTAATATTAGTTGTTGACTATTAAGTTGTCAATAACAGTTGGGGAGGGAGGGATTCATTGTGCTCAGGCAAATCAAAATCCTAAATACACATTTATTGAGTGCTCAGGTATTCTGTGCATTGAGACAGGGTCTTGAGCCACAAAGTTCAAAAGACTCAAAAGTTCTTGATGCAGAGAAAATTTCTTTCCTCAATATCTATCTAGGAAACATATATGGATCTTAATGTGTTGTACTGTATACATGGCTGTGAACACTGATCAATACCCCTCCTTTCCTACTTGTTTTAAGAAAGTGGCTTACTTTTTCAGGTTTGAATAATCCTTTTGTTTAGCATTGCTAAGAAGTGAAGTGTCATATTAACAAATTTTCTAATATTTTGGATAACTGATCTTGGTCATTAGTCAGTGTTCTTTTTAAGCAAACAGAAATTGCTCTTTGTATCTGAATATAGGGAATTGGACATTTCCCTCCTGTCAGATGGGATAGGGAAGGGCAGGTCAAGAAGCCCACTGCCAATAGATTATTTATTTTGTTTGCCCATCCAGCAGCACTGCAGTGGGTGGTCATCGAGAGCATGAACAAAAATGCTGTGCACTTCTCATGCGTTATCTGCTCAGCATCTGCCTGTAACTGCCAGCAGAGAGTAACAGCCTCTGCTCTCCTTTAGAACGTCTCTAAGTGTCCCATTCCAATTCCCATGACCCCATTCTTTCCCAGTCAACACTCTAACTTAAGAGACTTGACAAAGTTCATTATCAGTCCAACTTTCATAGTTATCCAGCCAACTATAGAATCACATTTGGGTTTTGATTTTCAGGTATCTCAACCATGTAGCTACAAGAAATAAAAGGTTGTTTCAGGACACTCCTAAAGGCTCTTTGTTTCTCTGACTTCTTGAGAATTTCAAATCTTTCCTTCTATAAGCTGCAATGTTATCTATTCAGTCAGCTCCCTGACCCTTGTTGTCAGACTTTCTATGAAACTTTCTGTTGTAATAGTCATTTAGTCTTCCAGTGCTTAATTCTCTCTAGATACTTAATTCTAGGCAACTAGAAGTGGAAATTTAAGGAATGCTTTGCCATGGCATGCTGTGCACCAAAAGTCTTAATTTTTACTAGCAATGAGGTTATTAATTCTTTTAACTTCCTTTAGATCACAGAACATATCCCAGATTCTCTTCTTTGAGGTTCTATTTTACTGAAGCTGCTGCCAATACTAAATGTTCTAACAGCCAGAGTTTTATGATTAAAGCAGGAACCACTCTCTATATTTCAAACATGGAGAGTTTCATAAGAGGAAAGTAAGGACCTACAAACCATTTTGAAAGGCCAGGGGATCAGAATCAGAGAAGCCATTTCCAAGAGTGCCATTCTGAAACACTGAAGTAGGTGAATCTTAAGAGCTCACTGAGACACCACTGAGAATCCTATATCTGCTGATTTGTCTGTATGAGAGGTTGGTATACTATGGCCATGGGAAAAACTGACCTGGCTGTTTTTGTGCAATGTGTGGGTGAAGAATAGATTTATTCTTTTAAATGATAGGAAAAAAATCAATATTTTGTGAGATGTAATTACATGGAATCCAATTTCAGTGTCCATAAATAAAGGGTTATTGAAACACAGCTACACTCATTGTTTGTCTATTATTTACGGCTGCTTTTGCTTCACAGTGACAGAGTACAGTAGTTGTGACAGAGACTGGCCTGTAAACACTAAACTATTTGCTATCTAGCCCTTTACAGAAAAGATTTGTTGATTCTTGGTCTATGGAGCTGACTGCAAGTACTTCTGCCAAATAATGGCTTCTCTTTCTCTTCTGCTTTCCAAGTTTAATGAAAATGTCTCATTGGCAAGTCCTCATCATCACATGGGGAAAGTAATTTTGAGAAATGTCACTCTTGAGTTCTCTTCTGGATTGCAGAGAAGCAGTAGTCCTGTGTTGACAACAAGCACTTGAGAATAGTCATAGTATGGTTGGTAATCCCCAAGACCACTTTTATGTTAAATGATTAGCCAGAAGGACTCACAGAACTCAGAAAAGCTATTATATTCACTCTTATAGTTTATTACGGCAAAGGGATACTGATGAAAAGCAGCAGAAGTAAAAAGATCAGAAGGCAGAGTTTAGGATAGAACACACATGAGTTTCTAAGTGACTTCTCCCAGTAGAGTTACACAGTGTTTAATTTTCCCAGAAGTTACATGTCACAACATACACGAAGTATTTTCTATCATGGAGACTCAACCAAATCATGGTGTCTCTGGTTTTTATTGGTTAGTCACATTGGGATGATTGCCAGTGTGGGTGACCTTATTTACTCAATCTTCAGCCCCTTTAAGAGTCAACTGGTTACTATTAATATATGGCACACCACACACCCCCTTAAATAAATACAAATTGTCAGCATAAATTATCTGGAGTGGCCCAAGGTCCTAGAAAAATGGAGATACTCTTTTTAGGCAGGATGGTGCAGAGTGTTAGAGATTCTCTCTCAGGAACCAGACAAGGACCAAACTTTTCATTGGAATGTGCAAGATTTGGACAACCTAGGCCTTTTGAGATAATCCTATATTCCAGTAATCAGTTCAGTTAAGTCGCTCAGTCATGTCCGACTCTTTGTGACCCCATGAAGTGCGGCACGCCAGGCTTCCCTGTCTCTCACCAACTCCTGGAGTTTACCCAAACTCATGTCCATTGAGTTGGTGATGCCATCTAACCATCTCATCCTCTGTTGTCCCCTTCTCCTGCCCTCAATTTTTCCCAGCATCAGGATCTTTTCAAATGAGTCAGCTCTTCACATCAGGTGGCCAAAGTATTGGAGTTTCAGCTTTAGCATCAGTTCTTCCAATGAACACCCAGGACTGATCCCCTTTAGGATGGATTGGGTGGATCTCCTTGCAGTCCAAGGGACTCTCAAGAGTCTTCTCCAACACCACAGTTGAAAAGCATCAATTCTTTGGTGCTCAGCTTTCTTTATAGTCCAACTCTCACATCCATACATGGCTACTGGAAAAACCATAGCCTTGACTAGATAGACCTTTGTTGGCCAAGTAATATCTCTGCTTTTTAATATGCTGTCTAGGTTGGTCATAACTTTCCTTCAAAGGAGTAAGCATCTTTTAATTTCATGGCTGCAATCACCATCTGTAGTGATTTCGGAGCCCCCTCCAAAATGAAGTCAGCCACTGTTTCCACTGTTTCCCCGTCTATGTGCCATGAAGTGATGGGACCAGATGCCATGATCTTAGTTTTTTGAATGTTGAGCTTTAAGCAAACTTTTTCACTCTCCTCTCTCACGTTCATCAAGAGGCTCTTTAGTTCTTCACTTTCTGCCATAAGGGTGGTGTCATCTGCATATCTGAGGTGATTGATATTTCTCCTGGCAATGTTGATTCCAGCTTGTGCTTCATCCAGCCCATCATTTCTTATGATGTACTCTGCATATAAGTTAAATAAGCAGGGTGACAATATACGGCCTTGACATACTCCTTTTCCTATTTGGAACCAGTCTGTTGTTCCATGTCCAGTTCTAACTGTTGCTTCCTGACCTGCATACAGGTTTCTCAAGAGTCAGGTCAGGTGGTCTGGTATTCCCATCTCTTTCAGAATTTTCCATAGATTACTGTTATCCATGGAGAAGGAAATGGCAACCCACTCCACTCTTCTTGCCTAGAGAATGCTATGGACAGGGGAGCCTGGTGGGCTACCATCTATGGGGTTGCACAGAGTTGGACACAACTGAAGCAACTTAGCATGCATGCAAGCATTGGAGAGGGAAATGGCAACCCACTCCAGTACAGTAAAAGGCTATGACATAGTCAATAAAGCAAAAATAGATGTTTTTCTGGAACTCTCTTGCTTTTTCAATGATCCAGCGGATATTGGCCATTTGATCTGTGGTTCCTCTGCCTTTTCTTTTTTTTTTTTTTTGATGTTTATAGTAGCTTTATTCTTTTTTTTATGTTTTATTTTTTATTTTATTTTTTTTTTAAATTTTAAAATCTTTAATTCTTACATGCGTTCCCTAAAACCAGCTTGAACATCTGAAAGTTCACGGTTCGTGTATTAGTGAAGCCTAGCTTGGAGAATTCTGAGCATTACTTTATTAGAGTGTGAGATGAGTGCAATTGTGTGGTAGTTTGAACATTCTTTGGCATATCCTTTCTTTGGGATGGGAATGAAAACTGACCTTTTCCAGTCCTGTGGCCACTCCTGAGTTTTCCAAATTTGCTGGCGTATTGAGTGCAACACTTTCACAGCATTATCTGTCAGGATTTGAAATAGCTCAACTGAAATTCCATCACCTCCACTAGCTTTGTTTGTAGTGATGGTCCCTAAGGCCCGCTTGACTTCATATTCCAGGATGTCTGGCTCTAGGTGAGTGATCGTACCATCGTGATTATCTGGGTCATGAAGCTCTTTTTTGTACAGTTCTTCTGTGTATTCTTGCCACCTCTTCTGCTTCTGTTAGGTCCATACCATTTCTGTCCTTTATCGAGCCCATATTTGCATGAAATTTTCCCTTGGTATCTTTAACTTTCTTGAAGAGATCTCTAGTCTTTTTCATTCTATTGTTTTCCTCTGTTTCTTCACATTGATAGCTGAGGAAGGTTTTCTTATCTCTCCTTGCTATTCTTTGAAACTCTGCATTCAAATGGGTATATCTTTCCTTTTCTCCTTTGCTTTTTGCTTCTCTTCTTTTCTCAGCTATTTGTAAGGCCTCATTAGACAGCCATTTTGCTTTTTTGCATTTCTTTTCCTTGGGGATGGTCTTGATCCCTGTCTCCTGTACAATGTCACGAACGTCTGTCCATAGTTCATCAGGCACTCCATCTATCAGATCTAGTCCCTTCAATCTATTTCTCACTTCCACTGTATAATCATAAGGGATTTGATTTAGGTCATACCTGAATGGTCTAGTGGTTTTCCCCACTTTCTTCAATTTAGGTCTGCATTTGGCAATAAGGAGTTCATGATCTGAGCCACAGTCAGCTCCTGGTCTTGTTTTTGCTGACTGTATAGAGCTTCTCCATCTTTGGCTGCAAAGCATATAATCAATCTGAGTTTGGTGTTAGCCATCTATAGACTCACTGAAATCTGGATATCTAGGAATGTCAGAGATTATCCAATGAATCCTCTTTTTTTAATAGATTAAAAAAGTAGAGGCTTTGGAATCAAATAGATGTGGTTTAAATCCCAATTTCATTGCTTACAAGCCACATTGTCTTGAAAAGTCATTTAACTTCTTTAGGCCCATTTTTTTTTCCCTCACAGATTGATAATTAATACAATCATAATAAGGACTTAAGTGGTGAGAAAAATTCTTAAGTCAGATTAGCGGTCAAAACATGGTGGGTATAGACACGGGAGACACTCCCTGTACCCCCTGATTCAATCTACAACTAATAAGACATGCATAACTCAGCGAAGACATTCATAACTCAGCCAAGGTGTTCTGACACAGCAGGATGCCAGAGAAATCCTTACATGTGTACATCTGAAGTTAGGGGGCTGGAGCACATACATGGAAGAGGCAGAACTGGGGGAATAGGAGGCAGTGCCAGTGATCCTGGCCCCCAGTCATGGAAACTGAGCCCACAGCCCCAGAAAACTCGTAGCAGCAGAAGAGTAGGCACAGATGACTTTAGCCTCCTGGCCACAACAGCACCCATGGCCACAGGGAACTGGGCAGCAGTGGTGGCAGGGTCTATGACCCTGGTTCTTCCAGCCACTGTGGCACCCAGGGCAGCAGGCTTGTGATCCCAACCACCCTAGATACACAGCAGACACCCCTGACCCTTGTTCCCTCCCCACCAACCTCCCCCTTCTGCACTGTCAGTGCCCACAACCCAAGTGACCTTAGGCATGGTGGAGGTGCCTGCCAACCTGGTGCCTTCAGAGGCAGCATCAGGGTCAGCAGCAGCACTAGCAACAGCAGCAGCAGCAGCAGCAGTAACAAGGCACTAGCAATCCTGGAAGCACAAGTCCTTGCAACTTCTGGCAGAGGTGATGGAGAGTGGAACGTGTTGATTCTCAGATACAGCCAGAGGCAACTCAGGGAAGAGAAACCAGAGCTTGTGCTATAGAACCACCAACTTAAAAAAAGAGAAAGTCCTATAATTATCAGCCTGTTAATTTTCAGAATTAAATTAAACAGTGATTCACCTAAATAAGAAATGTGTTGCCTACTTCAAATGTGCTGTCAGAGAAACAACTCACCAAGCACCATGAAAAATCACAGTAACACAGTGTTGCGAAAAGAAACCAACAATTCTCCTGAAACCAAACTTTGTCATGAAGTGTTGTGATTTAACAGAGAATTCAAAATAGCTGTTGTGAAGAAACTCAATGAGCTAAAAGAAAACAAGAAAACTCAGAAAGGTAGTTCACTGAGTTCAGGAGTAAAATGAATGAACAGAATGAATATGTCACCAAAGAGGTAGAAATGCTAAAAAAAAACAAAAAAACAAACCTGGAAGTTCTGGAGCTGAAGAACTCAGTACAGTAAGTCCCCTACATGTGAACCTTCAAGTTGCAACCTTTCAGAGACGCAAACCTGTTCGTATGTTCAATTACATAAGTTAGGGCATGTGTTTGGCTTACATTGTCACATGTGTGCATGTTCCACAAGTGGTTGTGCTTTTGTGTGCTTTACTGTATAGGACTATAGAAGGTACAATAGTACAGTATCTTTATTTCAAGCCCAGGATGTCCACAAGCAAGTGTAAAAGCCGTGGTATATAGCCGATTGTGTAAATTCGGTATCTAGGCTAAGTCTGTTGGACTTATCAACAGATTTGACTTAAAAATGGAACTCATTTGTATGTAGAGGGCTTACTGTAAATGAGATGAAGAATGCATTGGAAATAGAGCAAGTGATATGGAAGATAGAAGTAGCCAGCTTGAAGAAATAATCTAGAAGCAGAACCTGCCTCCGCCTTTCTGCTCTCCCCGGTGACCCCTTCACCCCCACGCTCAGT
This sequence comes from Capra hircus, assembly GCF_001704415.2. Classification (NCBI taxonomy): domain Eukaryota; kingdom Metazoa; phylum Chordata; class Mammalia; order Artiodactyla; family Bovidae; genus Capra; species Capra hircus. The sequence goes on along the minus strand of NC_030812.1, from coordinate 49,790,278 downwards.
CCTGCCAGGGCTCAGTGCTCCCACATCCCGTCAGGCCCCTATGTGGCTTCTGGGTTGGTTCGAGGGTGTCCATCCTTTTTGACTGCACTTTCATTGCCTTTGGTCCTGGGCTTGCCCTCTGCATTGCACCATCATCACTGAGTCTTTGAGCATCATCTTCCTCACCGTCAGAGCTTTCTTCTGCTTGTGTCTCTGTGGCTTTCCTCCCTAGTTTGGTTCATGGCAGCAACCATTACTGACAACTAAGATGGATCAATACAGAAATATCTGCTGATTTTAGGAGTGTTAGTCTCAGTCCTTATCCAAGAAATGTTCTGGTTTGCATATTATGAACTTAAAAAAGCCGGTGAAGGTTTGAAGAGTATAAACCCAGATGAAACAGCACCCTCGGTGGATCGCTGGCTTATGTTTCTGGCTTGGGCTTTGGAATCATGAGTGGAATATTTTCCTTTGTAAATACCCTGACTCTTTGGGGCCAGGCACAGTGGGCATTCATGGAGCCCCTCCCCAGTTCTTCCTAAATTCAGCCTTTAGGATACTGGTTATCACCTTGCTGCACGTGTTCTGGGGCACTGTGTCTTCTGATGGCTTTGCGGAGAAAACATGGTACCACTTTCTTAAAGGCCTTCCTCTGCTGGTGTCAGCCTGGACCATCACAAATCCCCATTACGATTAAATCTGAAGTCAGCATACATAATCATGATTCTTATGGGCATCCGGGCATTCTTTGTTTTTGGAGGCAGCTGGCAAAGCCTGACACTCTGCCTTCTCTGCCAAGACAAGGACTTGCTTCTCTTCAATCAGCATTCAGATAATCTGTGAGAACCAGCACTTACCAAACAGTAAACTGCCTTTTTCTAAAAGTCCCCTTTTCTTGTGGAATTTGGAAAAAACAAAGCTATCTAGATACAAATGGCTTTCATACAATGGCTTTCTGAAAGGGATGTATCAGTGGTGTAGAGCCTGGCTGCACATTAGAATCATCTGGGGAAACAGAGAATATACTGATTTTTGGGCTCTACCCTCCAGATTTAATTGATCTAGGCATTTGCTAATTTTGTAAAGCTTCCTAGATGACTCTGAGGTGCAACCAGGTTGATAACCATCGATGTCCAAATAGGAACTTCCTAAGAACATCATAACTGAGTAAGAATCAATGTTTAGCTATCTCCTAACTCAGCTTGTACTAAGCAAGTATGTACCTGAATGTCAAATCCTGGTTAGCCTTTGTCTTTTTTAAGTTCTGAAGCAGCAAAAGGCTAAAGGGCTGTCATGTCTTCACATGTTTCACTAGCATCCTGTTTTATGAGGATATGGTAGGGTATGCTTCTAAATACAGTGATAAATTGCACTGACTTACTATGATCATTTAGCCAAAGTAAGCTATTGATTAATTGGAGTATTTTTCTGTAGTTTTTCCATTTTGAGGGTAGATTCCATCTCTTTAACTAAAATCCAATCATTTTCTGACTTCCTGGGAAGACATTATAAAAACAAGAACTTTTGTGCCACTTCTGCGAGTCTTTCTTGGGCGTACGTCTTTTCATGGGCTTCACCCCAGGGCAGTGTTTACCAGCTGAATGCGAGTTGCTGGACTAGTTGCAGTAGAGCGCATAGTTCTGCCTCTAAGCAGTTCTACAGATTTCTGAGTGATGTATCCTGAGGCAGATTTCACTGGACTGGTGCAAGTTTACTGAAAGCAGGAAGAAGACAAGCCAATAGAGTGGTGTTAGTATTGCTGCTGTAACACTAACTAGCACTCTCCCCCAATGGTATAGTGGAAAAGTGGCAATATGTCTTAAACTGCCAAGTTCGTGCTTTTACATATTCCATCTAATTTTAGATCTAGTATATGTCTCTGGGTTTTGGTAGCAGATACAGCATTCCCTTCATAGGAATATCTAAGATGTTTGTTCAACTTCCAGGCAATTCCTTTGGTTTCCTTTATATAAAGAGTAATTGTGCCTTTACTAACTAGAAGTTGTTCCCAGTTGATGGTTTTTAGGGAACTAATGGTGTGAAATGGAAATTCCCTACACATTAAAGTGAGAACTTCTGTGAATCCTCTGTGTGCAGTAGAGCATCCAAAGGACATAAAAGCAGTTAAGAGAGCTTAGCAGTGACATGTGGGGTGGAAGAATTTGACAGTACTGTGATGAGGAAGAATAATGGACAGGTTTAAAATGGAAACACAGCCAGTATTTTGGGCTAGTCATACATCTTTCCAGGGACCAGCACCTTACGCGGGAACTAGAGCTTTATCAATGAAATCTCACTTTTAAATTAAAATTTTTCAATCTAGGTATTCAGGAAGAGTAGGTTTTTTAGCAAGGCTGTGAACAATCCTGTAAGCAAGTATAGTTATTCCTCTAAAGTTTACTTCAGCACTAATACCAATGCCTCTGGGCTTCTGTGATAGCTCAGTGGTAAGGGAACTGCCTGCTAATACAGGAGACAGGGGTTCGATCCCTTGTCCAGGAAGATCCCACATGCCGCGGGGCAACTAAGTTCAAGAGCCGCAACTACTGAGCCTGTGCGCTAGAGCCCTCTATCCGCAACGACTGAAACCTGAGTGCCCTCGAGCCTGTGCTCCACAAGTGAAACCGCTGTAATGAGAAGCCCGAGCACCACAGCCAGAGAAAGCCCACACACAGCACTGAAGACCTAGCACAGCCAAAAACAAGAATAAAAATAAATAATAAAAAAATACCAGTGTTTCCACTGGGGGTTGCAACTGTCCACATTTATGCAAGATTTTCTTTAGACTAGGTGAGTGATAGAAGCGGAGAAGGCAATGACACCCCACTCCAGTACTCTTGCCTAGAAAATCCCATGGACGAAGGAGCCTGGTGGGCTGCAGTCCATGGGGTCTCTGAGGGTCGGACATGACTGAGGGACTGAACTGAACTGAACTGAAGTGTAGAAATAGCTGAAAATATTAATATTGCTCATACTTGAGCTCTGAGGATGTCCTCTGTGTATTAATAGTTTAATATTAAGTAAAGAATCTGGGATATTGTGAAATTTCATGTGTGAAAACATCTTAAGTAAGAAGAAAGAAATTTTTTTTTATGATGACTGTTATCCTAGTTCAGGAAATTATTTAATACTCCCTGATTATCTGTGAATTTGAGAGCATTGTCCTAGTCAGCTTAGGAATTATTGTTGCGAATAGCCATGCTTTGCCTGATGCCAAGGAAGCCCAGAGAGGGAGTAGTCTTCCTCTCTTGCTGTGTATATATTGAGATATGCTCTTTTCCCCCTTTTTTTGCATTTGTTATCTATTATGAGCTTTATGCTAGTGAACTCCGGGAGTTGGTGATGGACAGGGAGGCCTGGTGTGCTGCGATTCATGGGGTCACAAAGAGTCGGACACAACTGAGCGACTGAACTGAACTGAACTGAACTGAATTGATGAGCTTTATGAGCCCTGATTGTATTTGGAGAAGAGGTGGTGGTGTTAATCTGGTTTTATTCCACACAAGGCTTTCTCTCTCAATTCGGAGGGAAGTGTGGCTGGAGTTAAAAGTTGACCTTGGAATGCAAATGTTGTTGCCACACTTCGCTATGTTGCCATGTGAAAAATAGAGATAGATTCTGGCTCTCTAATAAATTTGTCTTCATTTTGTATTCATTTGGATGAGTAGTTGTAACTGAAGAAGCGTTGTTACCCTTGATCCTGGCTTGCCTGACTGGCAGTATACTAGGAGCAGCCTCTTTTAGAGCATCTTGGTGAAAACATGGCTAAAAGGAATAAATGGTATCTGCTGACTGTAGAGAAAATGGCTTTTGTTCCCAGTGTTAATATTTTTTGCTTAAGCACATTTCAATGTTTGCTGAGAGTGGCAGATGTACATCAAAAATGCTGGGTGTTTTTATCCGTAGAGTTGGCGTGGATGGACAGTGGTGACAGAAGTTTCCTCCCCCCTGCTACTCTTCCCTCTCACCTCTCATCTCAAACTAGCCCCATGATGGGATCGGCAGTCAGAGTGGACCTGTGGGCCCCAGGGAAGCCAAGGTAGCAGCCTGTCTGGGGCATCTGTACCCTGCCTCCTGAGTAGAGCTTCTTGCGAGTGCTGGCTCTCTGTTGGCTAAGCTTTTCCTGGGCCCTACCATTCCAAACTGCAGGTGGATAAAGTAGATGTCACAAGAAAACACTTTTAATGTTCTTTGGTTGGCACACTTTGTTTATGATTGAAATGTTTATGTTTCTCAACTAATAAAAAGCATTACTTTATTGTATTACATTTTAGTGTTCATTTTATTTTTTAAAATTATTAATTTATTCTTGATGGTGCTGGGTCTTGAGTGGTAAGTGATGGCTGCGTGGCGCTGGAGTGGTAGAGAGGAGATACCCCACGTCCAAGGTAAGAGAAACTCCAGTAAGACAGTAGGTGCTGAGAGAGGGCATCAGAGGGCAAGCAGACTGGTACCACAATCACAGAAAACTAACCAGTCCGATCACATGGACCACAGCCTTGTCTAACTCAATGAAACTAAGCCATGCCATGTAGGGCCACCCAAGATGGATGGGTCATGATGGAGAGTTCTGACAAAATGTGGTCCACTGGAGAAGGGAATGGCAAACCACTTCAGTATTCTTGCCTTGAGAACCCCATGAACAGTATGAAAAGGCAGAAAGTTAGAGTTCCAACATCTGCTGGATCATCAAATAAGCAAGAGAGTTCCTGAAAAACATCTATTTCTGTTTTATTGACTATGCCAAAGTCTTTGACTGTGTGGATCACAATAAACTGGGAAATTCTGAGATGGGAATACCAGACCACCTGACCTGCCTCTTGAGAAATCTGTATGAAGATCAGGAAGCAACAGTTAGAATTGGACATGGAACAACAGACTGGTTCCAAATAGGAAAAGGAGTACATCAAGGCTGTACATTGTTACCCTGCTTATTTAACTTATATGCAGAGTACTTCGTGAGAATGTTGGGCTGGAGGAAGCACAAGCTGGAATCAAGATTGCCAGGAGAAATATCAATAACATCAGATATGCAGAAGACACCACCCTTATGGCAGAAAGTCAAGAAGAACTAAAAAACTTCTTGATGAAAATGAAAGAGGAGAGTGAAAAAGTTTGCTTAAAGCTCAACATTCAGAAAACTAAGATCATGGCATCCAGTCCCATCACTTCATGGCAAATACATGGGGAAACAGTGGAAAGAGTGGCTGACTTTATTTTTTAGGGCTCCAAAATCACTGCAGATGGTGATTGCAGCCATGAAATTAAAAGACCCATACTTCTTGGAAGGAAAGTTATGACCTATCTAGACAGCATATTAAAAAGCAGAGACGTTGCTTGGCCAACAAAGGTTCATCTAGTCAAGGTTATGGTTTTTCCAGTAGTCATATATGGATGTGAGAGTTGAACGCTGAAGAATTGATGCTTTTGAAGTGTGGTGTTGGAGAAGACTCTTGCGAGTCCCTCGGACTGCAAGGAGATCAGTCTTGGGTGTTCACTGGAAAGACTGATGTTGAAGCTGAAACTCCAATACTCTGGCCACCTGATGCGAAGAGCTGACTCATTTGAAAAGACCCTGATGCTGGGAGGGATTGGGGGCAGGAGGAGAAGAGGACGACAGAGGATGAGATGGTTGGATGTCATCACCAACACAATGGACATGAGTTTGGGTAAACTCTGGGAGTTGGTGATGGACAGGGAGGCCTGGCGTGCTGCATTCCATGGGGTCGCAAAGAGTCAGACACGACTGAGCGACTGAATGGAACTGAACTGTGCTGGGTCTCTGTGGCTGTGAGTGGGCTTTCTCTCGCTGCAGTGAGCGGGGGCTGCTCTTTAGTGTAGTGTGCATGCTCCTCCTGGGCAGCACAGGCTCCTGGGGCACGGGCTTCAGGAGCTGCGGTGCGCAGTCTCTAGAGCTTGGGCTCGGTAGCTGTGGTGCATGGGCTTAGCTGCCCTGTGGCAGGTGGAATCCTTTCAGACCAGGGATCAAATCAGTGTCTGCTTCATTGGCAGGTGGATTCTTATTCAGTGCCACCAAGGAAGTACACAGTTTAGTGTTTAGATGGATAGGTACTGTCTCTATGTACAACAGATACTTCCACTTGGCAATACACTCACACATAAAACGATAGTTTGAAACAACAAAAGCATAAAAGTCACAAGCAAAAGAATGAAATTATACCACTGTGTTACATCATACACAAAAAGTAATGCAAGATGAATTAAAGACTTAAATATAAGTCCCAAAACCATAAAACTCCTAGAAGAAAACATAGGCAGTGTACTCTTTGTCATCAGTTTTAGCAGCATCTTTTTGGATGTGTCTCCTCAGGCAAGGGAAACACCAGCAAAAATAAACAAATGGGACTACATCAAAATAAAAAGTTTCTGTACACCAAAGGGAACCATCAACAATTTGAAAGGTAACCTATCTTATCCAAGAAAGGGTTAATGTCCCAAATAAAGAAGTCATACAATTGAACAACGTTAGAACAAACAACTGATTAAAAATTAAGCAGAGGATCCAAGTAGACATTTTTCCAAGGAAGGTATATAAGCGGCCAACAGCACATGAAAATATGCTTAACATCACTGACTATTATGGAAATGCCAATCAAAACCACAATGAGATGTTGTAACACTCATGTTAGAGTGGCTATTATTAAAAAGACAAGGAATAGCAAGTGTTGGATGGGATGCAGAGAAAAGGGAGCCTTGTGCACGAGCAGTGGGAATGTAAATTGATGCAACCATTGTGGAAAACAGGAGGGAGGTTCCTCAAAAATTAAAAATAGAGCTGCCATTTTGCTGTTGGGCATTGCAGTGAAATGGCAGTTCTATTTCAGTTATCTCTTCACGCGTGCCCTCCTATTTGTGAAAGCTGGAAAAACTAAAGTTAAATACTCATTAGGTGCAGTTGGCTTGCTCTGACACCATTTACAGGGTTGGAAATCCCAGTTTCACATTAGAGCTCTGAGCCAGAATGAAGACTATTTCTGGCAGTGTTTTAACATGGGATGTTTTAACATTTAAAATGTTTTCACAGTAACTACCATCAGGAGTACAATATTATGGTTATCCTGTGGCCAGTTAATTGTTTTAAAAGACACTTTCTTCAGGGAATAAGCATTACCCTGAGGGATGCATTATCACAACAACAAAAATCATGTTTAGCATCTTTTTTGTTTTGACTGTGAAAATTTTAGAACATTAGGCACAATTTTCCCATTCTCAAATTTTTCCAGATAATGAGATATCTGTGCATTTGGGAATAAGCAGATAATTGACTGACCTCTTGAATTAATAAAATGAGATGAGGTGATGCCACTTACCTAAAGAAGGGCAAAAGTAAAAGTATACCCAATACAACTTAATTTGCACATTAGCTTTCATCTGAAGAATTTTAAATGGCTTCATAATTAATTTCTTATCACCACATATTTCTTTGAAATATAGCTATCTATTCCTTTACCTTTTCAGCCAGGAAACATTTTTGAATGCCCATGTTATGTTGAGTCACTAGGCTTCTATGAATTCCTTCTAGAGTACTTTTTAATTTAAATGATTATGTTATCATATGTGAAACGAATCGCCAGTCCAGGTTCGATGCACGATACAGGATGCTCGGGGCTGGTGCACTGGGATGACCCAGAGGGATGGAATGGGGAAGGAGGTGGGAGGGGGGTTCAGGATGGGGAACACATGTACACCAATGGCGGATTCATGTCAATGTATGGCAAAACCAATACAGTATTGTAAAGTAATTAGCCTCCAATTAAAACAAATAAATTTAAAAAATGTAAAGTAAATGATTATGTTGTCATTGTTGGTTTATTCCTTATATCTTCTAGGCCGTTGTCAAATGTGTAAAATATTCCCTACATTTTCTCTATTCTATTTCCAATATTCTGAAACTTCTTTACTGTCAGTACTCTAAATTCTTTCTCAGATGGGTTGCCTGGAAGGACAGGATGGCGGGAGGGCAGGGAGGCTAGGGAGGAAGCAGAGTTAGGTATAATTATGGCTGATTCCCTGTTGTTGTATGACAGAAACCAACACAACATTGTAAAAATTAAATTAAAAAAAAAAGAGTTGCTATGCTAGATGCTGTTGACATAAGTGTGAAAATCCATCATCCTTGACTGCGGGCCTGTAAAACTGCCATCTAGTGGAAGAAAGCTGTGAATAGGCAGGTAATTATGCAAAGTGCCGTGTATGTAATATGTTAAGGATAAGGATACTAATTTGCACAACACATTATTGAATTATTTAAACTCATCTCTAGGCATGGGGACACAAGTGTGTAAGGAGTGAGAAAGGGGTTCTTGTGGATGGAACTCCTTTTCTGAGTGCTGCAGGGTACACAAAGTTAGCTGTGCGAAGGAGTCGTGCGGCTGTGGGAGGCCGTAGTCCATCCGTGCAGCAGCCAGTAGAGACAGCCTGAACATGGGGAAGGTGGGTGAGATCTCAGCGGTGTTCAGCGGGGCATGAGCTCTGCACAGTAAGGAGCTGCTGGCAGTTAAGCTTGGAAGAAGAAGCCAAGGATGGTGGCCAGGGACCAGCTCACAGGAGGCTTCGGACGCCCCACTCGACTATAGATTGCAGCCAATAGCAGGCAGCAATTTCACTTCTTTGGAATGTGCAGAGAGTTTTTTACAAACATAAATTTATTCAATGGAAGTGACTGATAATTTTTCTGAGATTACATTCCGTTTGTGTGTGTGTGTGTGTGTGTGTGTAGTTTTAAATTACCTTTTCCTTCATGTAAGGATTTTCATAGATTAGTTTAAATTGTCTTTCCTTAGCAAAAGGTAAATTTGACATCTTGTGTAAGTTTCTAATATTAAAAAAGTTGTCCTGTAAATTCAAGAGTCTGAGGAGGACTACTTTTGTAGATGAGGGGGCCATTGAAAGGATTTAACCATAGGATACCATAGCTGGATTGACATTTAAAATGATTTCTTCATTTGTGTGGAAAGTGAATTTGTGGAGGACTAGACCAGAGGTGGGAGGACCATTTAGGAGGTTAATGCTCTAATTAACCTGAATTAGAGAGAAAGATAATAAAGACCTAAAGCTGGGGCAGCAGGGATGTTGGGAGTAAGAATCATTTCAAAATGTTTTTATAAGATAAAATCAGCAGGACTTGGTGACTGGATGCAGCAAGGAGAGAGAGACTGAATATCACCATTCTCATCTGTACTACATCTGGGTGGTAGAATGAGTTTCCTCACTGGCTGCTCAGGCAGATGCAGTTTTTGCTCCCTTTAATCTTGGTCCAGGACAACTGATAGAGAGATGGAGGAAGACAGCAAAGTTACCTTTGTGTAAGACCAGTTGCTTTCCAAGTCACACCATTTTGGAAAGAACCTCTACACGCAGGAGCAGCTTTTTGCATTGGGTGTGACTAGACATTCTCTGTGAGAGGCCTGGTGCAGAATGAGGGGGTGTAGCATGGGTGTTGAAGGGTCAGGCAAACAGGAAGGAGGTTTGGGAGTCCAGCAATGATCCAAGACACATTCGTGCTGTCATTCATACATGTGATGTTTGCCCTGGTTCTTTGCACAACCGTGTAAGTGTTAACGTCTTTTCCCTTTACCTCATTCTGTTAATCACGGTTTCTGTTTTCTATATTTTATGATGCTCAGCCTGGAGAGACTGCCCCTCCCAAGGCTAGCTAATTCCTACAGCTGAACAACTTGCCTATGAGACTTTTTTTCCCCCTTTATTTATTTATTTGGCTGCTTTTGGTCTTAGTTACTACACACAGGATCTTTCCTTGCAGCATGTGAGCTCCGGAGTGCATGGGCTCAGTAGTTGCAGCTTGCAGGCTGAGTTGCTCAGGGGCATGTGGGATCTTAGTTCCCCAACCAGGGGATCAATCCTTCATCCCTACATTGCAAGGCAGATTCTCAACCACTGGACCACCAGGAATGTCCCCTGCCCATGAGACTTTCATATGCAAACCAACCAATTCAAAGGCCTTATCACCAACCACCTTCTTTATCTGACTCACATACTGAGCCTATGTTTCCCCTAAATCATCTCAAGGCCAGCTACTGGCCAGCCACTGGAGACCACCCTATAACCCAGAGCCCACTGAAATTATTAAAACATCCAAACCTGAGCTTGCTCAGCTGGCTTACACTACCTTGCCCATTCCTTCCTTCCTTCCTGTAGAAAATACAATAGTGGGCCATGCTTTCAGTTCACTCCTTCTGCCTCCCGACTGACCCTGGCATTAACCTACGTGCCTTGTGTGGCATGGCATATCCACTGCTCTAGGGAAGTGTTAGTAATGTACACTTGCCTCCTCTGTAAAGGCAATAGTCTCTGTGTCTGTTACCTTACATTCCCTCATTGAACAGATCCTGGGTGCATTTTAACATACTCACACCTTATTCTACATCCCCTGCTCCAGCTCCTACAAGAAACTGAAATCATCAGTCAGTTCCAGTCAGGAGACAGAGCCCAGACAGGTCTTGGTTGCAAGGGTAACCATAAACCTTTGGCTTTCTTAGAGAAAGCTGGGTCTAACCAAGTGTCTGATTGGAACCGCTTGTTCAATCACACTCCTATTATTGCTGAAGTACAAACCACATCATGAAGTTTAGTTGAATGCCCTCTGGAAAAAGTTTTCCTCTGTGTAAACATGGGGAAATTAGTCTAGGAACCAGAATTCAAGCTGCAGGTATTTTGACCCAACCATGCATTATGCTCAGCAGAAAGTAATATTGCAAGTTAAAATACTGAAGGCCTCTGATTGGCAGCTAGCAAAAGATGTATCAGAAATCCCAGAGAATTGCTGGGAAAAGATTTGCTGAATGATAATAAAACAATACATGGCCCTACCCCTTGAGCTTTGATTCTTCTGGACTCTGTCAGAAAAGTATGCTTGAAATGTGGAAAATGCTCAATCAGAGGTAGATTTGAATTTTGGAAGGCTGCATCACATGGTAAGACAGCAAGAAATTAACTTTGATGGGAAAACTGTGGAAATAAGATTAAGCGAGAAAGGTATTGAAGACAAAACTGCTGAAACACCTGGTTCTTAAGTGACTGCTGCTGCTAAGTCGCTTCAGTCGTGTCCGACTCCGTGCGACCCCGGAGACAGCAGCCCACGAGGCTCCCACGTCCCTGGGATTCTCCAGGCGAGAACACTGGAGTGTGTTGCCATTTCCTTCTCCAATACATGAAAGTGAAAAGTGAAAGTGAAGTCGCTCAGTCGTGTCCATCTCCCAGCGAGCCCACCAGGCTCCTCCATCCATGGGATTTGGCCAGGCAAGAGTAATGGAGTGGGTTGCCGTTGCCTTCTCCCTCTTAAGTGACTGGCGTGTCTGAATTCAACAGCCAGTAGTCAAATTGGAACTTAAATAATTATTCTTAGCAGTTTGAATTTTATGAAGCTGGAGGCAGAATTGTGTTAGTTTTTCTGAAATGACTCCATCTTTTGTAAAATGCTTCGTGTTGATGTGAGGCAATAGGAGATAAAGTGACTTTCAGGTACATTAATTTTTCAGTGAGCCAATAGTGGACTTAGAGGAGATTAGTTGATAAAATCTCATAAAACAATACATTTCTCAGGGATGTATGGAGCATCTATGCTCTGGCGGATTCCATGTTGTGGGCACAGTGCACATGGCTGGTTGCCCAGGCATCGTCAGTTCCCTTTCTTCCGTCCTTCTAATAGCACGCACTTTTGCTCTGGGAGACCACTGTTCTCTTTGCTGTGGAGCAGCCCTGCAGTTTTGGTGCAGTTGAACCCACCTCCAGCTTCCCAGGTGGTGCAGTGGCAAAGAGTCCACCTACCAGTGCAGCGGATGCAACAGACACGGGTTCAACCCTTGGGTCAGGAGGTTCCCCTGGACTAGGAAATGGCAACCCACTCCAGTATTCTTAACTGGAAAATCCCATGGACAAGAGGAACCTGGCGGGCTACAGTCCATGGTGTCGTAAGCAGACACACACCAGCTGTCTGCTCCTAGCAACTTGTGAGATGAGCTTACATGCCCCAGGGCTGGTTGAGAGACCCTAGGTGTAAACCAATCAGTGCATGATTTTATCCTGGCCAGAGGGTGGTGCAGTCTGTTTGAAGCTCAGCGTTTCTGTCCTGCGTTCCGGACTCACTTTTCGAGATGTGAACAAGGAAGCCGTTCTGGTCGCAGCGGGCAGCCATCTAGTCACTATGACAGTAACTAGTCCGAAGACTGAGCCAGTATAAGGAAGGGAGGGGTGCCAGGGGAGCTGGGGAGAATGGAGCCAGAGGCCTGGTGAAGCTAGACTTTCCAGCATCATGAGCCATCCAGTGCCCTCTGTTGTTTGCCAGTTGGTTTGCTTGTCAATTGCTTGGTTGGTTGTTGGTTTGCTTGCTGATGCAGGGAGTTGACAGGAAGTATAAAGCCTGGTTCTATGTCTTTGCATTTATACAGGAAATATAAACCTTGGTTCTTTATGCCATGCCGTGCTAAGTTGCTTCAGTCGTGTCCAACTCTTTGTGACCCCATGGACTATAGCCCACCAGGCTCCTCTGTCCATGGGGATTCTCCAGGCAAGAATGCTGGAGTGGGTTGCCCTGCCCTCCTCCAGGGGATCCTCCCAACCCAGGGATCGAACCCATGTCTCCTGCAGCTTCCGCATTGTAGGTGGATTCTTTACCACTGGAGGCACTGGGGAAGCCCTTGATATTTAAGCTTAATTGTGGAATAACTGGGTTTCCTCAACCTTTTCTGGCAGACAATATTAGCAAGAGGAAGGTTTACTTTCTTTTTCTCTTTATTTTTTAAATTTTGTAGATATTGCGCTCTGAAGAATCTGACATTTTTCCTCAGGCTCTATTGAAGGGAACACAAGATGATGTGTATTGCCCGAGAGAGCTGGAAGAAAGCCACAGAGGACACAGAGGGAAAATGACTCCAACTTCCCCTGATCACTTTCCCAGACAGACTGACCCTGTTACAGGCCTTCCCCTGGGTGTTAAGACATGGTTTTGTGTACATGTAGCAAGAGGCTGATGCTTGAGGTTAAGACTTGTGTATCAGTGAGATTCAAACTAGTATAAACATCGCTGACCAATTAGTGGGATGGGTCTTCAAGGGGCTTATGTGCCCAAAGAACTGAGGAATCGCCCAGTGAGATCTCATTTTCTGAGAAGTCCAGGAGGTTGGCTTGATATAATGAACGAAACCTTAATTTTCAGAGCAGAGAAACAATTTTCAGGGGAGCCCCCAAGTGGACTCATGTGTGGTTCTTGAGATGGGAAAAAGAGCACTGTGGGTTAAAAATGAAAGAAGCTGAAAAAAAGAAGAAAGAAAGAGACATGAGAGAGAGAGAAGAGAGAAAGGTAAAGAGGAAGGAAGGAAGCAGGAGAGAAAAGGAGGGAGGGAGGAAGAAGGAGAAGCAGGGAGAAAAGAAAGAAAAAAGCACGCGGCTTGGTGTCAATGATTTCCGGCGGGCTGTGGTCACTCTCCCATGAGCTTGGGTGTCTGCTGCTCTTGCTAGCGTGGCTGTATCTCTAGCCTAGTCAGGGTAATAATGACAACTGAGTGCTGACAATTAGTTATTAAAAAAAGCAAACAATCTAGAACTCCAAGCAAACAGCCTAAAACTCCATGATGATAAAATAAAAGGGGATCAGATAACAACAGGGACTATAGTTAGAAACAATCGTCTGAAAGGAAAAGCTACAGTGTCATATGAAATTACCATTTCTTCAGACATTAACAAGGTATCCAACTTGCTTTCCCTAGAAGAATGTGAGGGGAGAGCTGTATTGCTTTTGGTGGAAAATAACACTAATTTGGTGGATTTGTAAAAGACTATCAAGTCGTTCTTCTCTCAAAAGAAATTCTGGTGCCAAAGAAAAATATGTCACGTGGGAAATTATCTTGATACAATGGTAGCGTCTGAGTACAGCCCAGGCAAGATATTCCAGAGGGTCCTAGGGCAGAAACCTCATAGGGTTAAGTCAGCATGCTCCAATCACGAGATTTATTGGATCAGCAGGAAACATCCATTGAGTAGACAGAAAAAAGAGGTTCGGGGTAAGTTGACATACTTAGGGGGGAGTGAAATGACCACGCTACTGAATCCTGTGTTCTTCAACCATTCCCATGTCCTCTCTCTCTCCTTCTCTATTCCCTCTCTCCCTCTCCTTCTCCCTTCCTCCTCTCGCCCACTATCTGTCTATTGCATCAGTTTTTCCCTGGGTCTGTGGAGCCAACACAGCTCTGTTGCCACAGAGGCAAGGATGCCTGCCACAGCTGGAGCTCACCAATTAGCTTGCTGGGCAGCCTTGAGCTGTATTTCTTTGGCAGAGTACATGCAAATCCAAAATGGGGCCCCAGTGGCAGGCCAACTGAGAGGTGAAATGTGTCAGTCTGAAGGTGGCTTGATTTGTACCTCCCGATTTGGGCTTTCCATCATTTTCCCTATGTAAGTAAATGTTCTGAATGTTCCATCTTTTTAAAAGCATGTATTTCAGTCCTTCTATCTTTAACATGTCTTGCTGATTGCCAACTATCTGTACTTAACCGGATTCACATCTTGTGAATTCTGCTCACGTCTCACAAGCCACTTGCTTGCTATCTTTATTTAGCACATCGTATGAGTTTTAGGCATCCTACTTGCTTTTTCTTGTCTGTCCAGTAGCACCGAGTATTCTCTGTCAATATCAAATACGCGGTTCAGATAATACGTGGCAACTGCCTCCCACAAAGAGCACATCACCATTTTTACCATCACCTACATTTCAATGAAAGAACTAAGCAAAGCAAGCTAAGAATATACTGTGTGTTCTTCAGCATCTTAGAAATGAAGACTACTCCTCCTACTGTTGCTGTTGTCCTTTACTGACTGTTTTTCTGTCCCAGCTAAATGTTTACATAATGTTCATATCCAGTCTCACAGTGAACCCATGAAGTAAGTATTATATCAGGCCTACAGGTGAGACAACTGAGGTTTGGAGAAGGAATATGACCTATCGGGGTCCAGTGGTATGGGGGGGGCAGAGTAGGAGGGAGCCCGAGACTGTCTGACCACCAAATCCTCCTTCTGGTCATTAGGCTAGGCTTTCCTACTCTCGGAGCCTCTGAGGAACCCCAGCATGCCACTTCTTAGAGCCCCTCTCCCACTCCCTG
Source organism: Capra hircus (assembly GCF_001704415.2). Classification (NCBI taxonomy): domain Eukaryota; kingdom Metazoa; phylum Chordata; class Mammalia; order Artiodactyla; family Bovidae; genus Capra; species Capra hircus. The sequence goes on along the minus strand of NC_030812.1, from coordinate 49,775,165 downwards.
CCCATCATCTCCGAGGGCTTCACTCCTACAGGGACCTCCATGGGGGCTTATTCGGTTTGAAAACATTTTATTGAAGTCTAGCTGGTTTACAATGTTATGTTAATTTTTGTTGTACATCAAAGTGATTCAATTAAGCATACATATATATATATATTCTTTTTCATATTCTTTCCCATTATGGTTTATCACAGGATATTAAATATAGTTCCCTGCATTATACAATAGGACCTTGTTTTTCTATCCATCCTATATATTATAGTTTGCATCTGCTAATCCCAAACTCCCAGTTCATCCCTTCCCCTGGTCCGTGGCAGCCACGAGTCTATTATATATGTCTGAGTCTGTTTCTGTTTTGTAGATAGGCTCCCTTGTGTAGCATTTTAGAGTCCACATATAAGCGATATCATATAGCATTTGCTTCTCCTTCTCCTTCTGTACTTCACTCCTAGTAGGACAATCTCTAGGTCCATCCGTGATGCTGCACATGGCATTGTTTCATTCTTTTTAAATGGCTGAGAAGTATTTCATTGTATAGAAGTACCACATCTTCTTTATCCATTCATCTGACAATTGGACATTTAGGTTGTTTCATGTCTTGTCTATTGTATAAACAGTGCAGCTATGAGCACAGAGGGGCGTGTATCTTTTTCAATTATAGTTTTGTCCAGATATATGCCCAGGAAGGGAATTGCTGGGTCATGTGGCAACTCTGTGTCAGTTTATTACTACATTCTAGGGTAGCTTATTCTTCATGTGCTCACTTCACATAATGATGTAGCATTAAATTTCAGGTCACATCAGAAGAAAATGAAAAAGAAAACCTAATTTTAGAATAAGATCCACATGGCTCATTTAGTTGAAAGTAGGTGCAAACGGGTTGTGGAAGTAATGTGTAAAAAGGAATGGCCAAATTGTTTAGTTAGCAAAGAAAAACCCTGTATCAGGGAGAGGCAACCTCTATTAATAGAGGACAGCACCCGTGTGATGAAGAGAATAGCAGCTACAATTTTCTGGGTGTTATTATGAGCCAGGCACAGTACACATGTTATTTTAAATCCACAAGCACTCTGAAAGTTGAATATACAGAGAGGAAAATGAGGTGCAGTCTGGTTTAATCATGTGTTCCAGGTCACTGGGCTGGGAAACAGAGAGGCTGGGTTTTGATCTCAGGTTGTCCCTGCCTTTACTCACTAACAATCTGCACAAGAGGAAGAAAGAATGTGGTGAGTAAAAGTGAAGGTAGAGGTACACAGGACATATTTTGGGTCTGTTTCAGAGAGAAGCAAATGGAAGCCTTTGAAATTGAAATAAAAGAAGTCAGAATTATATGTCTCCTACCAAGAAGTAAAGGGTGGAACCTTTGTTTATCCAAAGTTATCCAAGTTCAGTATAGTGTATTTCTATGCCCTGAAATGTTTAAAATCTTTTTTTGGGATTGTTTTCAAAGATCATTGGCTGGATTTATTAAGCTAAAGACAAAGATCTCAAGTCAGATTACTATTAAATATTCTGAGCTTTCTCACCCATGATCCAAGGAGATCAGAACTGTTAAGTGTATACCACATGTGTTCTCATGTGTTTATAAATACAAATCTTAAATTTTTCTGCATTTGTTTATATCATATTATATAAAAATAACTTAATTACAAAATGTCATCAAATAGGACTAGGCTAGTGGTAAAAATATTTCATAATGGCACCTATTGTCAATCATTTCAGACCTCTACTCAAGTTGAATTCACTGGAATTTCTTTCTCATTTTTTCCTTTCTCTGCCTTGAATTACATTTTTCCTCACTGACTACATAATAACTTGGTTTAACTTCTGATGGCTAGGATAGCTGTTATAATTAATATCTCCCACTGCAGCTGTTTTTGACCAGCTTAAATTAAATAAACACATATCTGACAGCTTCTAAATCCAAACACATTATTAAGTTGCAGTCTTTCACAGGTCGCAGAATGAGTTACTGGCAAAATGGGATTTTAACTGTGGTAGGGTACGTGTAGGAGAGCTGTCATGAATTTGTCTTCATGGAAAACTAGTTCTGCATCTGATTTCTGTCAAAGAAAATGACTCAAACACCACTCTAAAGAAAAAATCATCATTTTAGGCAGCAGTCTTTAATTGACTTACATAATTGGTCAATATATTTAGTTACTTGGACTACATTTTTCAGCTAAATTATGTTGAAAACTTGTCAGGACATTACATTGCTTAAAATTTGAAAATTTGAGCATGTATTACTAAGTTTTAAGAGCTATAGTGGAAAACTAACAAATATTTTCAAAATGTCAGGCTAAAAGAATAATTTTTTGAGCTTTGAATTGTTTGTGGGCAGGAGCAGCACAGAACTGTTTTCTGGAGAAAACCATGGCCTGCCTGTAGGGACTCTCTTGGCCAATTTCTGTGCCAAAGGTGTGGTAAATCTCCATAAAGGGCATTCATCCTGGCAAGGCTTTTTTTTTTTTTAATGTTAAAGTGTAGTTGATTTACAATGTTGTGTTAGTTTCTGCTGTAGAGCAAAGTGACTCCGTTATACACACACACACACACACACACACACACACACACACATATGCGTTCTTTTTTATATCCTTTCCATTATGGTTAATCAGGATATTGAATATATTCTCTGTGCTGTGCAGTGTAGGAGCCTGTCATTTTCCATTCTATGTATAATAGTTTGCATCTGCTAACCCCAAACTCCCAGCCCTCGCTTCCCGCACATCCCTCCGCCCTAGCAACCACAAGTCTGTTCTCCATGGCCATGATTCTATTTCTGTTTCATATATATGGGTTCGTTTGTGTCATATTTTAGACTCCACATGTAAGTGATAGCATATGCTATTTGTCTTTCGCTTCGTCTTACTTCACTTAGTATAATAATCTCTAGTTCCATCCATCTTGCTTCAAACGGCGTTATTTCATTCTTTTCTTTTTTTACAGCAGAGTAGTATTATGTTGTATATACGTACCACGTCTTCTATACCCATTCATCAGTCAATGGACATTTAGGTGGTTTCCATGTCTTGGCTATTGTCAATAGCACTGCTATGGTCATAGGGATGCATGTTTTTTTTGTATTATAGTTTTGGCTATATATATTCCTAGGAGTAGGACTGTTGAATCATATGGTAATTCTGTGCTAACTTTTGGAGGAACTGCCATACTGTTTTTCACAGTGGCTGTACCAGCTTACGTTCCCACTAACATTGTAGTAGGGTTCCCTTTTCTCCACACTTCCCTGGTGGCTCAGATGGTAAAGAATCCTCCAGCAATGCAGGAGACCTGGGTTTGATCCCTGGGTTGGGAGGATTACTGGAGGAAGGCATGGCAACCCACTCCAGTATTTGGCCTGGAGAATTCCATGGACAGAGGAGCCTGGAGGGCTACATACAGTCCATGAGGACCAAAAAGAGTCAGACAACTGAATGACTTTCACCTTCCATTTTCTCTACATCCTCTCCAGCCTTTGTTATTTGTAGACTTTACAGTGATGGCCATTCTGACTGGTGTGAAGTGTTGCCGGTGAAGCATCTTGATATTCACAGGAGAACATCCTTGTTCTCTTTTTCTCACCTGCTTGTTAAATCTCACTAAACTATTATTAAATGCTAGGAATAATGACTGCAAACTCCTATGACCAACTCTCAAAGGAGTGCTGTTGGATCATTGAGTCCCCTGATATTCTGAATTCTATGCCCGAATCAAGACAAATCATGAGGGACCACATAGTGCTGGCCCTCGTAGAACTGTTCTCTCTTGGGTGCTGTGCTCTTTCAGTTTGTTGGGATATTAAGCTACCATGGGATGGTCACTGTTGAATTTGTAAGTTGCTAGCAAGGTTCTTCCTTGCCATCTCGCATACATCTTTTGTCAACCTGGCTTTGATGTCAGTAGTAGAAACCAGGGGATTCCACCTAATGATCTCTTCATCTGGGTGGCTACCTGACACCCCTTTGACTGTAACTTACAGTGGGGTGGATTGGTGACAATGGGATATTTTAGAACAGTGGTACCTCACTTTCTGAAGATCTATTCAAACATGTTTCCTCTTGAATGTTGTCTAGTTTCCTAAATATCTCCTCCCACAGGCTTTCTTGTGGCTCCTCATTGCTCAAAGCTGCCATCCTCTCCCACAGAACAACGATCTTTCATTGAGGATGATAGAATTCTGGCCTCATGTTCTTCTTCTGTCTTAAGTTTCTCCTAGATCTTAACAGTTTCTCTATTTGCTTTAGCTTCTACTGACTTCTCAAGAGGGACAGATAAACACTGGTCACAGATCAGGAGAAGGGGAGGAAGTGATGAGTGACCCAATTCCATTTGAAGTATCTAAAGTCAAACACATTTCACCGTTTAATCTTAAATGTTTAGCTGCAACTTCAATATCCGCTTCAAACTGAACTTAACCAAGCCAAGTTCAGTCTAGGTCCGTTTGCAGAGCAAGGTAAAAGTTATCCTTTCATATCTTTCCTTCTATCCAAAAGCTCAGCTATACAGCTCTTGATACCAGTTGTGCAGTTGCCTTGAGGAATTTCTGCAAGACCTCCGTAAAGAAAATCGTAAACCTTTATTAAGATCTATAAAAGAGAAACTGAACAAATGGAGAGACATATCACGTCTAAGACAATGGCATAAATATGCCAATTCTTCCCAACTTGAATTATATATTCAAATAAAGTGCAATCAAAGTCATGGAAAGTGCTAGGTGGTTTTCACAATTTAGACAGAAGACAAAAGAGTGAAAAATAGCTAAGATACTTCTGAAGTATGGGGTTTCAGTAATGTGAAACTGTGATTAGACAGTGAGATTAGTAGAGGATGGGAAGAGATCTGGGATGGATATTCACGTAGTATAAAAGTACTCCCAAATGCTTTTTAATTAGGTTCCAATTAATAGGCTGAAAACACTTATCACATAACTTTATAGTAGAGAAATTGTCCAGACATGAAATTATCCTGTTAATAAAAGTTAAGTTCACGAGTTATGAGGCAAAGCAACAACATGTGCCTCTATAAAGGGTACACTGAGAAGGGCACAGAATCACTTCTATGCTATTCGGGCCCAGAATGCATAGCCTAAAGGTGATTATGAGGAAAGCCCCAAACAAGAGACTGTCTACCAAGTAACTGGACTGTTTTTTGTTTTTTTTTGTTTTTTTTTTCCATAAGTGTCAAGGTCATGAAAGGCAAAAGACCAAGGAACTCTTCTAGGCTGGAGACTAAAGAGATATGACAACAGCAACATGTGACCTGGGATTACATCCAGGACTGGGCAAGAAGCTGGACAATGAGCATAACTTGAATGACGTATGTAGTAACATATCAATGTGATTCTTTTGATTTTGATCCTTGTATTTAGCTATGTAGGAGACTATCTTTGTTTTTAGGAAATACAAGAGTATTGATGAATGATGGGTTGTCATGTCTGAAATGATTCAGAGAAAAAAATCACACACGTGCACATACATTCAGAAAGAGAGAGGGAGAAGAGAAAGAGAAAAATAAGGCAAATATAACAAAACATGAATAGCTGTGGAATGGGTAAACAGTATACATAGAAATGCTTTGCATTCTTCTCTCAACTTTTTGTAAACTTTAATTATTTTAAAATAAAGAGATAAAAGAGTACATCAGGAGCTCCTACAAATAAAAAGAAAGCATAAATGACACACCATAAGTTGGGGTGGGGGACATAGGCAAATGTTTCACACAACAGGATGTGCCCGTGGCCAGTAAAGCTGGGATGACATTATTTGACATCATTTATGGCTCTGGTCAAGACCATAATGAGGCATCTTTTTGTATCCATTTACTGTCCCAAATTTAAAAGTCTAAACATATCAAGTGTTGAGAGGATTTAGTTTTAAATGATCTATTATAAATTCCTGGAGAGAATGTAATTTGTTGCTGTCATGCTAAACAACAACTTGTCATTTTCTCAAAGTGTTGAACATTTGCATAGCCCATGACTCAGCAATTCCACACTAGGAATACAACTAATAAATAAATAAATAAATAAACCTCCAATACTTATGCACTTGGGGACCTGGGCAGCATAATCACAGAAGTACTATTCGCAACCTGGAAAGAATTCACATGCCTCAGTGGAAGAACAGGTAAAAGAACAGGTAAAAGATGGTACATTTGCACCATCAAGAATTTTAGCAATGTAATATGAAACATTCAGAAAGCCAAGATCATGGCATCCAGTTCCATCACTTCACGGTAAATAGAAGGGGAAACAATGGAAACAGTGACAGATTTTATTTTCCTGGGCTCTAAAATCACTGCAGATGGTGACTGCAGCCATAAAATTAAAAGACACTTGCTCCTTGGAAAAAAGTTATGACAAACCTAGATAGTGTATTAAAAAGCAGAGACAATACTTTGCCCACAAAGATCTGTCTAGTCAAAGCTAGGGTTTTTCCAGTAGTCATGTATGGATGTGAGAGTTGGACCATAAAGAAAGCTGAGCGCCAAAGAATTGATGCTTTTGAACTGTGGTGTTGGAAAAGACTCCTGAGAGACCCTTGGATTGCAGGGTCATCAAACCAGTCAATTCTAAAGGAACTCAACCCTGAATATTCATTGGAAGAACTGATGCTCAAGCTGAAACTCCAGTACTTTGGCCAACTGATGCAAAGAGCAGACTCATTGGAAAAGACACTGATGCTGGAAAAGATTGAGGGCAGAAGGAGAAGGGGACGACAGAGGAAAAGATTGTTGGATGGCACCGCTGACTCAATGGAGTTGAGTTTGATCAAGCTCCAGGAGTTCGTGAAGGACAGGGAAACCTGGCGTCCTGAAGTCCATGGGGTGGCAAAGAGTTGGACATAACTGAGTGACTGAACAAAAACAACAATATGAAATGGAAAAAGAAGGCATCCTCCAGTCACACACAGCATGATATCATTTTTGTGAAGTTAAAATAACTGAAATATTTAAAATGATGAACATGTAATAGATTCATAAAACTAGAAAAATGCAAGGGGATAGTGAACACACAGGGTGTGTATTTTTATTGCCATAGAGAAACACACTGCTTTAAAGGTGAATTCATGTTTCTCCAGAAAATAAAAATTTGGAAAGTATTAATTAAAAGACCTTTAATAAAACTTTTATCCACCAAGTGTACAAAGTCTTACTCTTTAGCTTTATCCAGTAAACCTGGATTCCTGATCTAGGAAACACAGTATACAGATTGTTCCTGTATTTTTTGTGGTTAACAAAATAAGAAATTTTATACTTCTATACTAAAATACAAGTTCCATAAAGACATAAATTTTTGTCTTTTGTGTTTACTGTTGTGTCCCAAGGATCATAGAAGATAGTCAATAAATAATTACCCATGAATAGTAAGTGAATGAATGAAAATCTCTATTTGCCAGTGTTTTTAAAGGGCAACATTGCAGTAACATAAAGTGTCCAGTGGGTGGCGCTCATGCTGCATTTTGATGACAGTACAACAAAGCAAGAATTGAACATTTTATTATTTTTTAAATATAAATTTATTTATTTTAATTGAAGGCTAATTACTTTACAATATTGTATTGGTTTTGCCATACATTAACATGAATCCGCCAGGGGTGTACACGTGTTCCCCATCCTGAACCCCCTTCCCACCTCCCTCCCCATACCATCCCTCTGGGTCATCCCAGTGCATCAGCCCCGAGCATCCTGTATCATGCATCGAACCTGGTCTGGCGATTCGTTTCACATATGATATTATACAGGTTTCAACGCCATTCTCCCAAATCATCCCACCCTCGCCCTCTTCCACAGAGTCCGAAAGACTGTTCTATACATCTGTGTCTCTTTTGTTGTCTCACATACAGGGTTATCGTTGCTGCTGCTGCTACTGCTGCTAAGTCGCTTCAGTCTTTCTAAATTCCATATATATGCGTTAGTTACTGTATTGGTGTTTTTCTTTCTGGCTTACTTCACTCTGTATTCAGTTCAGTTCAGTCGCTTAGTCGTGTCCAACTCTTTGCGACCCCATGAATTGCAGCACACCAGGCCTCCCTGTCCATCACCAACTCCCAGAGTTCACTCAGACTCACGTCCATCAAGTCAGTGATGCCATCCAGCCATCTCATCCTCTGTCGTCTCCTTTTCCTCCTGCCCCCAATCCCTCCCAGCATCAGAGTCTTTTCCAATGAGTCAACTCTTCGCATGAGGTGGCCAAAGTACTGGAGTTGCAGCTTTAGCATCATTCCTTCCAAAGAAATCCCAGGGCTGATCTCCTTCAGAATGGACTGGTTGGCTCTCCTTGCAGTCCAAGGGACTCTCAAGAGTCTTCTCCAGCACCACAGTTCAAAAGCATCAATTCTTCGGCGCTCAGCCTTCTTCACAGTCCAGCTCTCACATCCATCCCTACATGACCACAGGAAAAACCATAGCCTTGACTAGATGGACCTTAGTCGGCAAAGTATAATAGGCTCCAATTTCATCCACCTCATTAGAATTGATTCAAATGTATTCTTTTTAATGGCTGAGTAATACTCCATTGTGTATATGTACCACAGCTTTCTTATCCATTCATCTGCTGATGGACATCAAGGTTGCTTCCATGTCCTGGCTATTATAAACAGTGCTGTGATGAACATTGGGGTACATGTGTCTCTTTCAGTTCTGATTTCCTTAGTGTGTATGCCCAGCAGTGGGTTTGCTGGGTCATATGGCAGCTATATTTCCAGTTTTTTAAGGAATCTCCACACTGTTCTCCATAGTGGCTGTACTAGTTTGCATTCCCACCAACAGTGTAAGAGGGTTCCTTTTCTCCACACCCTCTCCAGCATTTATTGCTAGTAGACTTTTGGATAGCAGCCATTCTGACTGGCGTGAAATGGTACCTCATTGTGGTTTTGATTTGCATTTCTCTGATAATGAGTGATGTTGAGCATCTTTTCATGTGTTTATTAGCCATCTGTATGTCTTCTTTGGAGAAATTTCTGTTTAGTTCTTTGGCCCATTTATTTGATTTTTTTTTTTCTTTCTGGAATTGAGCTGCAGGAGTTGCTTGTATATTTTTGAGATTAGTTGTTTGTCAGTTGCTTCATTTGCTATTATTTTCTCCCATTTTAAGGCTGTCTTTTCACCTTGCTTATAGTTTCCTTTGTTGTGCAGAAGCTTTTAATTTTAATTAGATCCCATTTGTTTATTTTTGCTTTTATTTCTAATATTCTGGGAGGTGGCTCATAGAGGATCCTGCTGTGATTGATTTATATCGGAGAGTGTTTTGCCTATGTTCTCCTCTGGGAGTTTCATAGTTTCTGGTCTTACGTTTAGATCTTTAATTCATTTTGAGTTTATGTTTGTGTATGGTGTTAGAGAGTGTTCTAGTTTCATTCTTTTACAAGTGGTTGACCAGTTTTCCCAGCACCACTTGTTAAAGAGATTGTCTTTTCTCCATTGTATATTCTGCCTCCTTTGTCAAAGATAAGGTGTCCATAGGTGCGTGGATTTATCTCTGGGCTTTCTATTTTGTTCCACTGATCTATATTTCTTTGTTCCAGTACCATACTGTCTTGATGACTGTGCCCTTGTAGTAGAGCCTGACGTCAGGCAGGTTGATTCCTCCAGTTCCATTCTTCTTTCTCAAGATTTCTTTGGCTATTTGAGCTTTTTTTGTATTTCCATGCAAATTATGAAATTATTCGTTCTAGCTCTGTGAAAAATACCATTGGTAGCTTGATAGGGATTGCATTGAATCTATAGATTGCTTTGGGCAGTGTACTCATTTTCACTATATTGATTCTTCCAATCCATGAACATGGTATATTTCTCCATCTATTAGTGTCCTCTTTGATTTCTTTCACCAGTGTTTTATAGTTTTCTATATATAGGTCTTTAGTTTCTTTAGGTAGATATATTCCTAAGTATTTTATTCTTTTCATTGCAATGGTGAATGGAATAGTTTCCTTAATTTCTCTTTGTTTTCTAATTATTAGTGTATAGGAATGCAAGGGATTTCTGTGTGTTGATTTTATATCCTGCAACTTTACTATATTCGTTGATTAGTTCTAGTAATTTTTTGGTGGAGTCTTTAGGGTTTTCTATGTAGAGGATCATGTCATCTGCAAACAGAGTTTTACTTCTTCTTTTCCAATTTGGATTCCTTTTATTTCTTTTTCTGCTCTGATTGCTGTGGCCAAAACTTCCAAAACTATGTTGAATTGTAGTGGTGAAAGTGGGCACCCTTGTCTTGTTCCTGACTTTAGGGGAAATGCTTTCAATTTTTCACCACTGAGGATAATGGTTGCTGTGAGAGGAATGTTCCTTCTATTCCTGCTTTCTGGAGAGTTTTTTTTTTTTTTTAAAAATCATAAATGGATGTTGAATTTTGTCAAAGGCTTTCTCTGCATGTATTGAGATAATCATATGGCTTTTATTTTTCCATTTGTTAATGTGGTGTATTACATTGACTGATTTGTGGATATTGAAGAATCCTTGCATCCCTGGGATAAACCCACTTGGTCATGATGTGTGACCTTTTTAATGTGTTGTTGGATTCTGATTGCTAGACTTTTGTTGAGGATTTTTGCATCTATGTTCATGAGTGATATTGGCCTGTAGTTTTCTTTTTTTGTGGCATCTTTGTCAGGTTTTGGTATTAGGGTGATGGTGGCCTCATAGAATGAGTTTGGAAGTTTACCTTCCTCTGCAATTTTCCGGAAGAGTTTGAGTATGATAGGTGTTAGCGCCTCTAAATTTTTGGTAGAATTCAGCTGTGAAGCCATCTGGACCTGGGCTTTTGTTTGCTGGAAGATTTCTGATTACAGTTTCAATTTCTGTGCTTGTGATGGGTCTGTTAAGATTTTCTATTTCTTCCTGGTTCAGCTTTGGAAAGTTGTACTTTTCTAAGAATTTGTCCATTTTTTCCCAAGTTGTCCATTTTATTAACATATAATTGCTGATAGTAGTCTTTTATGATCCTTTGTATTTCTTTGTTGTCTGTTGTGATTTCTCCATTTTCATTTCTAATTTTATTGATTTGATTTTTCTCCCTTTGTTTCTTGATGAGTCTGGCTAATGGTTTGTCAATTTTATTTATCCTTTCAAAGAATCAGCTTTTGGCTTTGTTGATTTTTGCTATGGTCTCTCTTTTTTTTTCTTTTGCATTTATTTCTGCCCTAATTTTTAAGATTTCTTTCCATCTACTAACCATGGGGTTCTTCATTTCTTCTTTTTCTAGTTGCTTTAGGTGTAGAGTTAGGTTATTTATTTGACTTTTTTCTTGTTTCTTGAGGTATGCCTGCATTGCTATGAACCTTCTCCTTAGCACTGCTTTTACAGTGTCCCACAGGTTTTGGGTTGTTGTGTTTTCATTTTCAGTCATTTCTATGCATATTTTGATTTCTTCTGTGATTTGTTGGTTATTCAGCAGCGTGTTGTTCAGCCTCCATATGATGGGATTTTTAATAGTTTTTCTCCTGTAATTGAGATCTAATCTTACTGCATTGTGGTCAGAAAAGATGCTTGGAATGATTTCAATTTTTTTGAATTTACCAAGGCTAGATTTATGGCCCAGGATGTGGTCTATCCTAGAGAAGGTTCCATGTGCACTTGAGAAAAAGTTGAAATTCATTGTTTTGAGGTGAAATGTCCTATAAATATCAATTAGGTCTAGCTGGTCTATTATATCATTTAAAGTTTGTGTTTCCTTGTTAATTTTCTGTTTAGTTGATCTGTCCATAGGTGTGAGTGGGGTATTAAAGTCTCCCATATTATTGTGTTATTGTTAATTTCCCCTTTCATACTTGTTAGCATTTGTCTTACATATTGCAGTGCTCCTATGTTGGGTGCATATATATTTATAATTGTTATATCTTCTTCTTGGATTGATCCTTTGATCATTATGTAGTGTCCTTCTTTGTCTCTTTTCACAGCCTTGTTTTAAAGTCAATTTTATCTGATATGAGTATTGCTACTCCTGCTTTCTTTTGGTCTGTATTTGCATGGAATATTTTTTTTCCAGCCCTTCACTTTCAGTGAAGTGTCCCCTGTTTTGAGGTGGATCTCTTGTAGACTACATATATAGGGATCTTGTTTTTGTATCCATTCAGCCAGTCTTTGTCTTTTGGTTGGGGCATTCAACCCATTTACATTTAAGGTAATTATTGATAAGTATTCTGAAGGAGATCAGCCCTGGGATTTCTTTGGAAGGAATGATGCTAAAGCTGAAACTCCGGTACTTTGGCCACCTCATCCAAAGAGTTGACTCATTGGAAAAGACTCTGATGCTGGGAGGGATTAGGGGCAGGAGGAGAAGGGGATGACAGAGGATGAGATGGCTGAATGGCATCAGTGACTCGATGGACATGAGTCTGAGTGAACTCTGGGAGTAAATGATGGACAGGGAGGCCTGGCGTGCTGTGATTCATGGGGTCGCAAAGAGTTGGACACGACTGAGCAGCTGAACTGAACTGAATGATCCCGTTGCCATTTACTTTCTTGTTTTGGGTTCGAGTTTATACACCCTTTTTGTGTTTCCTGTCTAGAGAAGATCCTTTAGCAATTGTTGGAGAGCTGGTTTGGTGGTGCTGAATTCTCTCAGCTTGTGCTTATCTGTAAAGCTGTTGATTTCTCCTTCATATTTGAATGAGATCCTTGCTGGGTACAGTAATCTGGGATGTAGGTTATTTTCGTTCATCACTTTAAGTATGTCCTGCCATTCCCTCCTGGCCTGAAGAGTTTCTATTGAAAGATCAGCTGTTATCCTTATGGGAATCCCCTTGTGTGTTATTTGTTGTTTTTCCTTTGCTGCTTTTAATATTTGTTCTTTGTGTTTGATCTTTGTTAGTTTGATTAATATGTGTCTTGGGGTGTTTCGCCTTGGGTTTATCCTGTTTGGGACTCTGAGTTTCTTGGACTTGGGTGATTATTTCCTTCCTCATTTTAGGGAATTTTTCAACTATTATCTCCTCAAGTATTTTCTCATGGTCTTTCTTTTTGTCTTCTTCTTCTAGGACTCCTATGATTCAAATGTTGGGGTGTTTAATATTGTCCTGGAGGTCTCTGAGATTACCTTCATTTCTTTTAATCTATTTTTCTTTTTTCCTCTCTGATTCATTTATTTCTACCATTCTATCTTCTACTTCACTAATCCTATCTTCTGCCTTGGTTATTCTACTGTTGGTTCCCTCCAGAGTGTTTTTTTTTAAAAATCTCATTTATTGCATTATTCATTATATATTGACTCTTTTTTATTTCTTCTAGGTCCTTGTTAAACCTTTCTTGCATCTTTTCAATCCTTGTCTCCAGGCTATTTATCTGTGATTCCATTTTGTTTTCAAGATTTTGGATCATTTTCACTATCATTATTCAGAATTCTTTATTGGGTAGATTCCCTATCTCTTCCTCTTTGGTTTGATGGACATTTATCCTGTTCCTTTACCTGCTGGGTATTCCTCTGTCTCTTCACCTTGTTTATATTGCTGTATTTGGGGTGGCCTTTCTGTATTCTGGCAGTTTGTGGTTCCTCTTTATTGTGGAGGTTTCTCACTGTGGGTGGGGTTGTATGGGTGACTTGTCAAGGTTTCTTGGTTAGAGAAGCTTGTGTCGGTGTTCTGGTGGGTAGAGCTGGATTTCTTCTCTCTGGAGTACAATGAAATGTCCAGTAATGAGTTATGAGATGTCAATGTGTTTGGTGTGACTTTGGGCAGCCTGTATACTGAAGTTCAGGACTGTGTTCCTGTGTTGCTAGAGAATTTGCGTGGTATGTCTTGCTCTGGAACTTGTTGGCCCTTAGGTGGTGCTTGGTTTCAGTGTAGGTATGGAGGTGTTTGATCAGCTCCTGTCAATTAATGTTCCCTGGGGTAAGGAGTTCTCTGGTGTTCTCAGGATTTGGACTTAAGCCTCTTGCTTCTGGTTTTCAGTCTTATTTTTACAGTAGCCTCAAGACTTCTCCATCTATACAGCACCATTGATAAAACATCTAGGTTAAAGATGAAAAGTTTCTCCACAGTGAGGGACACCCAGAGAAGTTCACAGAGTTACGTGGAGAAGAGAAGAGGGAGGAGGGAGATAGATGTGACCTAAATGAGATGAGGTGGAATCAAAAGAGGAGAGAGCACGCTAGCCAGTAATCACTTCCTTATGTGCGCTCCACAGTCTGGACCACTCAGAGGTGTTCATGGAGTTATACAGAGAAGAGAAGAGGGAGGAAGGAGACAGAGGTGGCCAGGAGGATAAAGGGGGGAATCAAAAGGAGAGAAACAGATCCAGCCAGTAATCAGTTCCCAAGTGTTTTCCACCATCCAGAACACACAAAGAGATTCACAGAGTTGGGTAGAGAAGAGAAGGGGGAGGGAGGAGATAGAGGCAATCTGGTGGAGAAAAAGGAGAGTCCAAAGGGGGAGAGAGCAGTCAAGCCAGTAATCTTGCTCCCGAGTAAAAATGGGTACTGAAGATTGGGTTCTTAAAGGTACAAAATTGATAACAAATACCAAAAAACAAAGATTAAAAATCCAGAGTAGAGGTTGGATTTTCAAAAATACAGTATTAAAAAAAAGTCACAAATTATAAAGTATATATATATATATATATATAAAGTTTGTTTTTTAAAAACAAGGTCTCTCTTTTCTTTTGCAAAGTAATAGTAGGTTATAAAAATGAAAATTAAAGGAGTATTAGAGGACTTAAATTTTTTTTAATTTAAAAAATATAAAGAATGATAGTAAAAATTGTAAAAATATATCTAGGACTTTCCCTGGTGGTGGTGTGGGCAGTATGGGGTCAGTTCATTTTGGGCTAGTTCCTTGATCCAGCTTATATTTCTCAAGATCTATGGGCCCCTTCCTATGTAGTTGGTACTAACTACAGGGTGTTAATCTATTGCACCTGTCACTTCCAAGGCGGTTCCCTCTGTTTGTTTTAGCTTCTTCTGTTTGCTGGTCTCTTCAGTGTCTAATTTCCGCCCTGACACAAGAGGGTGGTGGTGGACACTTTTTTAGGCTCACTTGTTCAGTCGTGCTGTGGGGAGGGAGAGACATTGCCGATAGATAACACTGGCGTGTGCTTGCACTGACTTGGCCACACTGGGTTTGCCCCTGATCATGGGGTGTGTGCCTTCCCTGTCTACACTGCTTAGGCTTTAGGTTGCTCTGCCGGGAACTGTCTGAGGCAGGCCCCGGGTTGTATGCACTTCCCAGGTCTAAGCCGCTCAGGTTCAGGTACGCAGGTAGTCCTCAGAGGCACAGACTCAGCTGGGCCTGCGTTTTGTGCCCTTCCCAGGTCTGAGCAGCTCAGATGACCGGGTGTTTGGCAAACACGGTCACTGCGACTTATCGCCTCCCCCAACCCTGCTGCTTGGCTTTCTGGGTGTACAACCGGCGCGCCTTCTCAGGCGGATGGTGACCGTCCAGAATCCCAAGCGGTCTTAGCAAAGAAGCCTGCTTGTAGTCTGGCAGATAATGCCTCTCTGGGGCCGCGATTGCCCCCTTCCGGCTCTGGCTGCCTGTCACTGGAGAGGGATGGTCTGCAGCCGGCGAGCTCTGCTCAGTCCTTTGTTCTGTGAGCGGG
Source organism: Capra hircus (assembly GCF_001704415.2). Taxonomy (NCBI): domain Eukaryota; kingdom Metazoa; phylum Chordata; class Mammalia; order Artiodactyla; family Bovidae; genus Capra; species Capra hircus. The sequence continues at coordinate 49,759,634 of NC_030812.1, read as the reverse complement.
CCTGGTGGTGTCTTAGGGTAGGGCTTTTTGCATGGTAGTTATCCCACAGTCTGGTTCGCTAGCCCGAGTTAGTTCCCTTGGATTGCCCTCGGGGCATTCAGGCCCAGTCCTTACTCTAAGCAAGGCAGCCCCCGCCTCCCTGCCCAGCCCCCGCTTGCTACTGAGGGGTGTAGGCATCTGTCCTGCCTCTCCGCTACAGGAGCTACTGTTGGGCACGAAATCTGTGGGTTTTAATTATTTATTTTTCCTCCCGGTTATGTTGCACTCTGTGGTTCCACAGACTCAGCAGTGAGAGTGTTTCCTGATGTTTGGAAACTTTTCTCTTTTTAAGACTCCCTGAATGAAGCTCCGTCCCTACCTCTTTTGTCTCTTTTTTTGTCTTTTATATTTTTTCCTACCTCCTTTCGAAGACAATGGGCTGCTTTTCTGGGTGCCTGATGTCCTCTACTGGCATTCAGAAGTTGTTTTGTGGAATTTACTCAGCGTTCAATTGTTCTCTTGATGAATTTGTGGGGGAGAAAGTGGTCTCCCCGTCCTATTCCTCCACCATCTTAGGACTGCCCCCCTGAACATTTTTTTTTCCATGTCCTTGGGTGAAATTTAGGTGGTTCTATGTGGACTCTGTAATGAGTTTAGATTTTCTCTAAGTATATTGATTGGTACCAAACTTAAACCTTTTTAGTTTGGTATTTAATTGTGTTTGATCAACAACTTTCGTGTGTGTGTGTGTGTGTGTGTGTGTGTAGTGTGTGTGTTTGCGTGCATGCATGCTTAGTTTCACCCAATTCTTTGCGACCCCACCAGCTCCTCTGTCCATGAAATTTTGCTGGCAAGAATACTGGAATGGGTTGCCACTTCCTGTTCCAGGGGATCCTGTTGACCCAGGGATCACACTGGTTTCTCTTATGTCTCCTACATTGGCAGGCAGATTCTTTACCCCTGAACCACCTGGGAAGCCACAACTTTCTAATAGAAACTTTAAATATTTTGGTTTTTGAGTTAATAAGCGAAAAGTTTGTCCTCTTTAGGAAGTTCAACTCTGTTGCTAACTTTAAAGATTTACTTATGGGTTAAAAACCTAAGAGTTTTAAAGAATGAAAAAATTACTTTGAAAGAGAATGAGAGGTCAAACAGCGATAAAAAATGTAATATGAATGGTGACAACGCTGACACTGTTGAAAGGAAAGGAGAGTCAAAGCAGTTTTTGCTATCATTTAGTTAAAAGTCCTAGCATTCATATGAATGCTGTGTACTTCAATTACATCATTAGATTTGTTAAGTTTTCATTTTTTATTGAAGTATAGTTTGATTTACAGTATTAGTTTCAGGTGTATGGCATAGTGACTCAGTATTTTTTAAATTAAAAATTGTTACATGATAATTGCCATTATTTCCTGTGCTGTACGATGTATCTTGTTGCTTATTTATTTTATATGTGGTAGTTTGTATCTCTTAACCCCATACCCCAATCTTGTCCCCCTTTTCCCTCTCCCCACTGGTAACCCTTAGTTTCCTGTATCTGTGAGGCTGCTTCTGTTTTGTTATATACACCGATTTGTATTAGTTTTTAGATTCTGCATGTAAGTGATCTTGGGTGCTAGGGCTCAGTCAGGTCTGACTCTCTGTGACCCCATGGACTGTAGCCTGCCAGGCTCCTCTGTCCATGGGACTTTTCAGACAAGAATACTGGAGTGGGTTGCCATTTCCTCCTCCAGGTGGTCTTCCTGACACAGAGGTCGAACCTGCGTCTTCTGTGCCTCCTGCGTTGAAAGGTGGGTTCTTTACCACTGAGCCATCTGGGAAGCCTATCATTCAGTATTTGTCTTTGACTTATCTCACTGAGCATAACATTCTCTAGGCCCATCTACTTTGTTGAAAATGGGAGAATTGAGTCAGTTACTAGATGTTTATCCTCATATGGCTGCTGTACATCTGCTGACCGGGCATCTTCCTCTCCCCTCTTTGCTCTTTGGATGCACTTCCATGCGATCTCCAGATCTGCCATTTGTAATATGTGCACATCCTTCTTTTTACTTCTTGTTCAGTGGAAGTCTGGCCCTTGTGTGAAGACCTTGCTTTCCCACCCCCTCTTAAGCTGCTTTCCCTTCTGCACTCTCCTTACCACTGGGCCTGGACAAGGACAGGAGGAGCCAGCTGGTTCCTCAATGCCATCCCTGATCATTCTCCCTTCCACCTCCTGAAAACCCTGCTTTGAAGTCCTTGCCATCAGATTATTCTACAGCCCCTGCCTGCTTCAGTCCTCTACTTCCGGTCTCTCCTCTTCATTTCTTTAATATTTTTAGCTCCTGGCTCATTGCCCTTTTCTGCTTAAAAGTCCTGTGATGCTTGTTGGTTATTTCAGTATCCAGATGAATGATCTTTTCAGCACCCTAACCCTCAGCTCTTGGTTGCTTAACCTTCTTTTCTCCAGGGATCTTTTCCTTTCCCTTATCTCAGTCATTCACTCCCATGGTCATACCTTTGCTCTTGTGTTTATCAAAAAATTAGTTCCTACCTTACTCTGTTTCAAGCACCTACTTTCCCATCACCACATGCTGTTTTGCTAGCTCACTCTCTCTGATTCACTGTCCTCACTTTTCCAGCCCTACCAGACCTTCAGTCCATTGATTGACCACCTTTTTGTCTTCTCTCACTCTCCGTCTTAACCTCATATTATAGCCTTACCTGACCTGGATTCCATGCTGTGACATCATAGTAACTCCATAGAAATCCCAGATGACCTTGCCTCATTCTTCAGCACAGATGCCTGGAAAACCCCAGTCCTAGTTAAATCTAGCTCTCTGCCTACTCCACGCCTGCCTCCTTGCAGCCAAACATGATGGATAAAACCCTACACCCATGACTATTGGACTCACTGAAATTCATCCCCATTAATCTGAGTGGCCCCTCCGTGTTGCCTAGCAGTCCTGCTTCATCTTTTTAGTTCATGTCTTCTTCTGCTTTTTTGGACCCTTGTTCTTCAAATTGGGTATTCACAAAGTTAAATAGATGAGAACAGAATGAACTGAGTGTAGTTTATAGCACATAATAGGAGTAAATATTATGCCATGAAATGCTTATTTCAGTTATTCATATACTGTTTCCCCCCCTTATCTCTGGGGTATATGTTCAAAGACCCTGGGTGGATACCTGTAACCGTGGGTAGTCCTGAACCCTATATTTACTATGTTGTTTTCAATGGATACATAGCTATGATAAAATTTAATCTATAAATTTGACATAGAAATCAACTATAATAACTAATGATAAAAATAGAACAATTATAACAATGTATCATAATATGCAAATGTGATCTCTCCATCTCTCTCTCTCAAAATACCTTATTGTACAGATTGAATGCCTTTTCCATCTTAAGCACCTATCATGCAGTTTGAGATGCAACAGCAAAAATTCTCTCCTTCTTCACAGTTTCACAGATTTGTTCTTATTGAAGATCTTAGGAACGCTGGCACTCAATTTTATTTTTCCATGTTAAGTTGAGAACTTTCTCCTTTTCAATTTAAGGAAGCACTTTGCAGCTTCTTTTTGGCAGATCTGAATTGGCAGTATCACTGCTTTTGTGGTTTGGGGCAGCTACTGAGAAAATAAAGGTGGCTTGAACACAAATGCTGTGTGCTAGAGCAGTCTGTCTGATGGCTGAAAAAGCTAAGTGATGAACAGGTGAGGCTATGATGGACAAAGGGATGATTCCTCTGTGTTTCAGACCAGTCCCTCCATGTCTTCCTAAATCTCATCAATCCTCAAGTTCTCAAATATATTACTTATTATAGAATCATGTAGTAATTAGTCAGAACCCCTCTCAGCTTCTTTCTGATGCATCATCAATTTTACCTTCTCTGCTAGATAATTTTTATTAATATGAAACATTCTGTTCCATAGCTCCCACCTTAAGAACAAATATCAAAACTGAACAAATCCTATGGTGATTTCTCTTTAGCTGCTCCCCTTAACAGCAAAGCTCCTTAAAAATGTTGTCCACAGGTGCTGTGTCTGTAGCTCTACTTTCCCCATTTTTGTTTGTCCTTACTCCAGTGACCTTTTACTGTCACTATCTTGCCAAAACCTTTTAGTCAAAATGATTGGTGACTTTCATTTTTTAAAATCTGATGAACCTCCTTGGGTGTGACCACACCCTTCTCCTGGAAATGCTTTCCCCACTGACGTTCAGGATGCCAAACACTGCATTCCTGGTTTCCCCACTTTTACCTCCTACATCATATGTCATTTCTGGTGGATATTGGAGTGCCCATGTTGGAGTTCCCAAGATCTCAGTCCTTGGACCTTTTCTCTTGTTTATTTATACATATCCCTTGGAGATTTCATCTAGCCTCATGGCTTTAAATAGCATCTATATACCAATGATTCTCAAATTTACAAAGCACAGACCTTATCCCTGAAACTCCCACTTATACAGCCAGTTGCCTGCAGCCTCTTCAATTGGGTGCTGTGTCTCAAGTTATAATCAAATGCCTTCCTTGTTCCTTCTATCCTCTTCCCCATCTCAAGTGATGGAACTTCAGGGTGAAAACCTTAGTGCCAATCTTGGCTCCTTTCTTTCTTTTACACATTACATCCAGTTGATATTACCAAATTCCACTAGCCCCCTCTTCAAAATATAACCTAAACTCAACTTTTTTTTTTTTAACCTGAACTTTTTTTTTAAAACCATCTTTGCATCTGGTAATCAAGCCACTGTGTGTGATAGGTGGGGATATAAATATGAAAAGGCATACTTGGTTGAACTCATTAATACAATACAGAAGATTAGTGTCATCAGGGCCTCCTTGGTGGCTCAGAAGGTAAAGCATCTGCCTGCAGTGAGGGAGACCCAAGTTCGATCCCGGGGTTGGGAAGATCTCCTCGAGAAGGAAATGGCAACCCACTCCAGTATTCTTGCCTGGAACATTCCAGTAGTGTCATTAGGGAATAACTATAGGGTGAGACATGGGGTTGGGAAAGGCTTTGTCAATGAATTGGCATTTGAACTGGAACTTGAAGGATGAATTAAAGTTAGCCAGGTGAACACAGGTAGAAGAGAGTTTCAGATCGAGATGGCAGGGTATGGAGGTATGGTATGACCTGGGAATAGTAAGGGATTTGAGGAGGTTGAGGACATTTTCCTTGTTGGTGCCAAGCCCTGAATGCTGATAGTGGAGCACTTGAGAGAGAATTAGGATGTAGATGTTTTCAAGAAGCATTTTCAGTTCATTCAGTGACCATTTAGAAGGCAAATGTGGGTCAAACATGTGCTATACAGTCACATAGTCACATCTCTGATGTTTTGATGGATGTCTTCCTGACTGTCAAGCCTAAAAATAGTCCTAACATTTGAAGTTCTTGAAACCCTAACCATACATAATACAGTCCATTTTACCCAGAGTTTTAAAACAAATACAAATACATTGCCTGTGATCTTAATAATTTTAGGTTAATATAGTAAACAAAAACTTATTGCATACATTCAGTATACTAGCCACTGCATTTAGTGTTGCGAGGAATAAAAAAACAGTATGTCAAGCCAGGACTTAACATACTCAATGTTAATGGAAGAAACTTAAATGCATATTACTAAGTGAAAGAAGTCAGTCTGAAAAGGGTACATACGGTGTGATTCCAGTTAATATGAAAAGACAAAAACTGGAAAGACAGTTTGTCTGGAAAAGACAAAACTATGGAGACAACAGAAAAGGTCAGTAGTTTTCAGGGGCAGAGATGTGGAGGGATAAATAGGCAGAGCACAGAGGACTTTTAGGGCAGTGACAGTAGTCTGTATGATATTATAATGGTGGATATATATCCTTACATATTTGCCCAAACTCAGAATTTACAACACCAAGGATGAACCCTAAAATAAACTATGAACTTTAGGTGATTATGATGTATTAATGTAAGTTAATCCTTGGTAAAAACTGTAATATTCTGGTGAGTGATGTTGAAATGGGGGACACTATACACTCATGGGGGCAGGGAGTATATGGAAAATCTTTCAATTTTGTTGTAAACCTAAAACTGCTTACTTTAAAAAATAAAGTAAAAAGAGGTCAAGGTTTATATTCATAAGGGTCTTATTTTCTTTTAAGGAGTAATATGATAGAAATACCAACTTCCCAGCTAGCACTAAGTGGTAAAGAAACTGCCTGCCAATGCAGGAGATGCAAGAGACAGAGGTTTGATCCCTGGGTGGGGAAAATCCCCTGGTAGAGGGCATGGCAACCTATTCCAGTATTCTTGCCTGGAGAAGCCCATGGACAGAGGAGACTGGCGGTTACTGTCCATAGGTCATGACTGAAGCAACTTAGCATGCATGCACACACATGGTAGAAATATAGATCAACCTACTGTATAACAAAGGAATTCTATTCAATACCCTGTAATAAACCATAATGGAAAAGAATATGAAAAAGAATAGATATATGTATAACTGAATCACTTTGCTGTATAGCAGAAATTAATTTAACATTGTAAATCAATCATACTTCAATAAAATAAAGGAATATAAATCAGAAGGCTAGAAAGAATTTCGCCTTCCTGAAAGTGTCCATTCAAGAAGTTTTGAAACAGTAAGTAAAACAATGAAAAAGAACTAAAGAGCCTCTTGATGAAAGTGAAAGAGGAGAGTGAAAAAGTTGGCTTAAAACTCAACATGCAGAAAACTAAGATTATGGCATCTGGTCCTATCACTTCATGGGAAATAGATGGGAAAACAATGGAAATAGTGAGAGACTTTATTTTGGGGGGCTCCAAAATCACTGCAGATGGTGATTGCAGCCATGAAATTAAAAGACACTTACTCCTTGGAAGGAAAGTTATGACCAACCTAGATAGCATATTCAAAAGCAGAGACATTACTTTGCCGACTAAGGTCTGTCTAGTCAAGGCTATGGTTTTTCCACTGGTCATGTATGCATGTGAGAGTTAGACTATGAAGAAAGCTGAGCGCTGAAGAATTGATGCTTTTGAACTGTGGTGTTGGAGAAGACTCTTGAGAGTCCCTTGGACTGCAAGGAGATCCAACCAGTCCATTCTAAAGGAGATCAGTCCTGGGTGTTCATTGGAAGGACTGATGCTAAAGCTGAAACTCCAATACTTTGACCACCTGATGTAAAGAGTTGACTCACTTGAAAAGACACTGATGCTGGGAAAGACTGAAAGCAGGAGGAGAAGGGGACGACAGAAGATGAGATGTTTGGATGGCATCACCAACTCAATGGACATGAGTTTGAGTAAACTCTGGGAGTTGGTGGTGGACAGGGAAGCCTAGTGTGCTGTGGTTCATGGGGTCGCAAAGAGCTGGACACGGCTGAGTGACTGAACTGAACTGAAATAAAACAATAACTTATAACAATTAACTAGCAGATTAAAAATAGTAGCATTTACCAGTCTATAGGTTTATCAGTGTAAGACAGCTTTAGTGTAGGTATCTATTTTTCCTTCATATCTTCCATTTCAGAAGATATGTCTTTTTTTTCATGTTCAAGGTTAGTCTTTCACTCGAGGCCCTTGATGACTTTCTGCTGGTTTCCTCTGGGATGCTGAGTCATCATTTACTCATTTGTGTATTCAGTTAGCAGACCTTGGACACTTGTGTGTCAGGCACTATGCTGAAACTGAGGAAGAAGAAAAGAAAAAGACAATCCGAGGTGCCACAGAGCTCATTTTTAGTGAGTTTTCTTTCGTTTCCCTTTTTGTTTGCTCTAGTGGCTTCTTCTCCCCAGTTTCCAACAGGCTCATAGCTCTTCTATCTTAATATAATTTTCCTTTGACCAAGGCACCACCACTTCTTTTCCCTGCTCACCTCTAATATTACTTACCCTCTTTCTTTTTCTTCCCCTCTCATTCAGCTTCTTTAAGGGTCTTCCCACACTCATTGCCTTCCCATCCTCACCTGCTTTTCATATCTCAATTTTCTGCAATTTGGCCTCAGGCCCATTGTCCCATGGAATCCTCCCTGCCTATGTAAGCATCGGCAGATGGCCTTCATCCAGCCAAACTCAATGATTATTTTCCTGCCCTTATCTGTTTGGACTACTCTACTGCAATTTTCACCCCTAATTTCTTTCTTTCAAACTCTGTGTCCTTGATTTACAGCAATTACTCACCCCTGGTCATGCAACTTCTTCCTTCTTCCTTTGGCCATCTTCCTGGAAACTCCTCCTTTGCCTCTTCCCTATGACCCTGAGCTCTGTTTTTGGTTCTTTGCTTCTTCCTCTGTACATGCTCGCCTCAAACAATCTCATTTTCTTTTATGGTCTTAGATTTCCTAGTCTGATTATAAGAGCCTGGGTTATATTTCAAACTGCCCACTGCACACATCTGTTTACATATCAAACTGTCTACTGCTTATAGTGACTTGATGCCCCCAGCTATCTAACCTCTACATGTTGCAACTGGAGCTCATTTTCTTCCCTATCCCACTCCAAACCTGTTCCATCTCTGCATGTCATTTACCTTATTCTCTCCCCTTCTCCCCAATTCTGTCATCATCAAAGATGCTGATCCTAGGTCTATTTGTTTCCTAAATTGACCCCTATCCTTCATCTTTATTACAATTGCTTTAGTTCCTGTCATCACCATCCCTTGCTGATATTATTTATAGCTTTTAGCCAGTGCCATACTGGCTTCCCCAGTGGCTTAGCAGGTAAAGAATCTATTTGCAGTGTTGGAGACAAGGGTTTTATCCCTGGGTTGGGAAGATCCCCTGCAGGAGGAAATGGCAACCCACTCCACTATTATTGCCTAGAGAATCCCATTGACAGAGGACCATGGTGGGCTCCAGTTCAAAGGGTCACAAAGAGTCAGACACAAATGAGCTACCGAACACTACTACCATACTCTCTCATAACTGCATGCCCTTTGCCTAAAGTGCCTTTTCATAAACAGATAGACATTCATCCTTCAAGACTTTCTCAAGAGTCATTTTCTCTAAGAAGTCTTTTCTGAACTGTGCAAAATTTTATTTTATTGTATTCAATTAATTTTATTGCTGCTGCTGCTCCTGCTGCTAAGTCGCCTCAGTCGTGTCTGACTCTGTGAGACCCCATAGACAGAAGCCCACCAGGCTCCCCTCTCCCTGGGATTCTCCAGGCAAAAACACTGGAGTGGGTTGCCATTTCCTTCTCCAATGCATGAAAGTGAAAAGTGAAAGTGAAGTTGCTCAATTGTGTCCGACTCTTAGCGACTCCATGGACTGCAGCCTACCAGGCTCCTCCGTCCATGGGATTTTCCAGGCAAGAGTACTGGAGTGGGTTGCCATATTGCACTCACTTTGAAAAATAAACTATCTACTAATGTGTCTTCTTTACCCCATTATATAATAAATTCGGAGAGTGAGTATAGGGACTAACTCAGTGCCTGGCATATAGGAGGTCATCGGGCCCAAATGTGGCTTAGATCTTCCCACTTGGCTGCAATCTACAAGCTTTACTACATTGCAGGATGCTTGGCCTTTTCCACTTATTAAATGAATGCTGACAAGGTGCTTCATGTACATGGGCACTGTGAAGGAGTGATCGCAATGTGCCCCTGTTGCAAGTGGATTAATTGTGACCACCATGGGGTTTAGGAGGAGGGTAGTGGGAGGAACCAAACCAGAGAGGTAATCCAGGCCAGATCATGAAGGCCATGCACATAATGAGTTTTGCTCATTGAACATTTGGTCAAAGAACATTCTTTGGCAGAGTGAAAAAGGATGATGAGAGCAAGCATGGAAGCAGAAAAGTCTTTCACAGAAGCAAATGTACTGTTTAGATCACTTCTCATTATGATGTGTCTACTTGGGTTGTACTAACTTGCCAATAGCAGACTGTTTCTTTGAAGTGTGTATTGAATTATATTTAATCATGTATTCATCCTATGACACTAGTGATTATTAGATGCTAAATAGTATGCTTATGATATTTTGGGGATCCTGATGTATGGACACTGTCCTTGGCCTCAGAGAACTTATGGTCTAGTGGTAGTACTGGTTGAAACAATGGACTGATGTGACTCAGCATCAGTGCTGCAGGAGGGGTAAGCACATTGCTTTAGAGCACATTGTGCTCCATTGCTTATGGAGCACAAAAGGGGATTGACCTCTTACTTGGGAGTCAGAGGGGCCCAGGGAGGGCCACTTGGAGTTACGGCTTTGAGCTCAGTTTTGAAGAATGAGTAAGGTTTAGCTTCTCAAATAAACTAGAAACTTGCCAGATCACTCCAGTCAGTGAGAACAGCTTGTGCAAAGACTCAAATAGGACAGCTAAGTTTTCAATGGCTTGAATTTATGGTGCAATGGGTGGTAGGACCAGGAATAAGGTAGGAGGGGCAAGTGGGCAGGCCATGTTGAAATAAATTTTATCTTGACTGGTATGTCACAGAAGAGAGCGAAATTCTGACCTGCTTTCATTAATGGATCAAGTAGAACAAGGTAATATTTAAGAAACTGAAAGGTAGTCAGTAAGGTAAATCATCAAAATCATAAGGGCTTTTTGGTAGAAATATATTCTAAAGAAAGTTTAGTGAGTCTTTCTCTCGTCACCAGTCCATATTTCTTGCTTGGATCTGTCTCTGAGTCATACTCCAAAAACTGAATCCAAGAAATCCTGCAGTTTCCCAGAGGGCCAATAGTTCCTGCAATAATGACTCTCATGATATTTCCTGGATATGGTTAAGTCCCATATTTACAGACTTATAAGTCAAAGATTTTCTTCAGAGATTTTCTTCAACTTGCACCCTCAGTTCACCATGCCATGTGCCTCAGGCGAGGTAATGACTAGTCTGGCAGAGGAAGGAAGGGGACCTCCATGGTGGCCTTTCCTGTCTACAAAATTATCTTCTCCTGGATGCACAGATTCAGTCAAAGTTGAATTTTTTATTCCAGGGTAACTTGGGTTCATTAAAATACTGTATGATGTACCTTGAAACAAAATAATTACTTTCCTAGCAAAGTGGTGAGGGTGTCTCTACTGTTTACAGACCTCCACCTTTAGGCTGAGCTGTGACCTTGACAGAGAAGAGGAGAGAATATAGTTTTAGAATATAATAGATGTGCAACTGCCTGAGTGTGATTTTCAGTGCTGGGCTTCAAGAATGCTATGAATTAGAACCTGTTCTTTCAGATGGAAATATACTGGTTTCCTGGTTGTTGGTGGATGTTAAATGTTAGTTTTACTGCTGGGTCTGAGGAAGAAGTCTAACTCCTTGCTTTTGCATAGGAGAACATTTTATAACTTTAGATTCTTTGAATAGATTTTAGTTTCTTTTATGTCTGGATTTTTTTTTTTTTTTTTTGGCCTAGAACTAGTCTTTCTTGAATCCTACTGCCTTACACACATGTGATTATTATAGCCGTCAAACTTCTGAGGCCCAAAATGTAGGTCAGGTGCTTTTTAAAGGAATAAAATTATTTCTATTCAGTTTTAAAATACATTCATTTTTGCCTACACATTAGTCTTTGATCCTTAAGCTGATCTGAAGAAATGTTAAATAATAAAGCAGAGTTCTGCACAAAAATATGCATTGATAATAAGGGCAGACTGTGGAAGACTTAATAAAAATGGAAGACCCATTAGACATTGCCACATTATCTCCACAGAGCTGCTACTCTGTTAAACTCAACTTCCCTCCACTTTGACAGAGCTATCAGCATTTTTCTAACCTCCCGAGGAAGGTGGTACAATGATTAGGAAAGTGCATGGTCTTTCTGATTCAGACATGATTAGGCTTATGTTGTAACTTTAAGACTTTTGCAATGTGGTTAAATTCTTGGAGGCTCTGTTTCCATATCTCTAAAAATGAAATAATAGTTCCAACAATATAACATGGTGAGAATGAAAGGATGACGGAACTAACAAATTTAAGATAAGCATAGAGAGTGATGAGTATCATAAAAACTCCTGGTATTATCTCTTGTTTTCCTTTTCCCTTTCTTCCCAATATCTAATCTTTACAAAGTTCTGTAATTTATTTTCTTGGAAATATTTCATATATACTTTCTTTATATTCTTACAGCTCTGAGCTTATTAAATTCTGCTTGGATTATTGCAAAAATCTCTTAGCTGATACCTGTCTCTTCTTTTCACTTTTACAAATAATTTTTTCCCTTACTATTGAAAAGTAATTCTGAAATCTTCTTAGAGCACAGATATCCATGTGCCATATCCTGTTAGAACGTATTGACCCTCTAATTTTTTTCCAAATTATATCTAATCACCTTATTGACTCTCAGTACCTAGAGAGACGCAGTGTGTTGACAGTGGGAAAAGCACAGGTTTTAGATTCAAACCAAAGTAGATCCAAACCTTGGATAGAGGGTTTATATCTAGTAGATACTGGAAAGCTAACCTAAGCTTTGAGAGTATCAGTTTATTCAACTATAAACAATGTCTATGTGTGCAGTTAAGAATTGACTTAGCAGCTCTACCCTGTCCAAACCCGACATGGTCCAAAGAAGGTTTATCCCTTGCCTGACTTCTTAGAAATAAGCTCTAAGCTCTTGGAATACCTGCCTGTGTTAAAATAGATAACTAACGGGAAGTTGCTATATACAACACAGGGAGCTCAGTATGGTACTCTGTGATAACCTAGAGGGGTGGGATGGGGTGGGGATGGGGGGACATTCTAGAGGGAGGGGATATATGTATACTTATGCTGATTCATGTTGTTGTATGGCAGAAACCAATGCAATATGTTGTAAAGCAATTATCCTCCAGTTAAAAATAAATTTTTTAAAAAGTGCTTTTATTTACCTGGATCACACCAGGTAGCTTATGTTGACAGTATGGTTTTGTGTGATTGAGTCTGAGTCTTAGAACTTCCGTAAGAATGAAATGAAATAGATCATATATAGCATCTAGACAATGAGTTGACTGCTTTTTTCTCACAGTCTTCTTAAATCCCTCCCCATCTTTTTAGTCATATACCTGACAGCTCCCTTGCCTTTACGTTCTGTGGTACTGAGGCTTCTCTCACTGGCTGAACACACACTTGATACCTGTATGTCTTTGTCCATGCTGTCCCAACTGCCTGGCCCACCTGCTTTTCCCTTTTGTCCAAACAAAGCCCATGTATCCCTTCCTCGTACAGTTGAAGTTCTCCATCTTTGTGGCTCCTCCACTGACTACCTCAATCTGGGTGAATTTCTTTCATTCCTGAATTTTATTGCACTTTTAGCTGGTAACAAAAGCTGAGTGCCACCTTATGCACTTACATATTGGGCCTCTAAGTCAGCAGTTCAGTCGCTCAGTCATGTCCAACTCCTTGTGACCCCATGGACTGCAGCATGCCAGGCTTCCCTGTCCATCACCAACTCTGGAGCCTACTCAAATTCATGTCTGTTGCATCAGTGATGCCATCCAACCATCTCATCCTCCCACCTTCAATCTTTCCCAGCATCAGTGTCTTTTCAAATGAGTCAGTTCTTCACATCAGGTGGCCAAAGTATTGGAGTTTCAGCTTAGCACCAGTCCTTCCTTCCAATGAACACTCAGGACTGATCTCCTTTAGGATGAACTAGTTGGATCTCCTTGCAGTTCAGGGACTCTCAAGAGTCTTCTCCAATACCACAGTTCAAAAGCATCAATTCTTTGGCACTTAGTTTTCTTTATAGTCCAACTCTCACATCCATACATGACTACTGGAAAAACCATAACTTTGACTAGATGGGTCTTTGTTGGCAAAGTAATGTCTCTGCTTTTTAATATGCTGTCTAGGTTGGTCATAACTTTTCTTTCAAGGAGCAAGCACCTTTTAATTTCATGGTTTCATTCACCATCTGCAGTGATTTTGGAGCCCCCCAAAATAAAGTCTCTCACTGTTTCCCTTGTTTTCCCGTCTATTTGCCATGAAGTGATAGGACCGGATGGCATGATCTTAGTTTTCTGCATGTTGAGTTTTAAGCCAACTTTTTCACTCTCCTCTTTCACTTTCATCAAGAGGCGCTTTAGTTCTTCTTCGCTTTTTGCCATAAGGGTGGTGTCATCTGCGTATCTGAGGTTAGTGATATTTCTCCCAGCAATCTTGATTCCAACTTATGCTTCATCCAGCCTGGCATTTCTCATGATGTACTCTGCATATAAGTTAAATAAACAGGGCGACAATATACAGCCTTGATGTACTCCTTTCCCGATTGGGCCTCTAAGTAGACTGTAGTAAACTTGAAGGATACAATAATTTTCTTTGTCTCCTTGTTAGATGCTCAGTAAATGTTGTCTTATAATTTACTGAGAGCTCAATTTTGAGCTCACACACCCTCAGGAGTGAGTAACTTTAACTTAAGTTGAATGTCTGCTCTCTGTGTGTTTAAGGTTCCAGGTTTTTTTCCTCATATGCTGTCTGACTGCTCCTTCTGCTGTGGGCCCCCTGGTGGCTCAGATGGTTAAAAAAAAAAAAAATCCACCTGTAATGCAGGAGACACAGGTTTGATGCCTGGGTTGGGAAGATCCCCTGGAGGAGGAAATGGCAACCCATTCCAGTATTCTTGTCTGGAAAATTCCATGGACAGAGGAGCCTGGAAGGCTGTAGTCCATGGTGTTGCAGAGTCAGACACAACTGAGTGACTAAGCACATTTATTATTTTTGTTGTGGGCCTGATAGGTATTGGCAGCAGCCAGGGCAACTCATCCATGTCTGTGTCACTCTCAAGGCTCTAGAAGGCCCTGGAGTCTGCAAACGCATAGTCTATGTAAGGGTGAGCCGCCCAGTGAGGCCAGCTTGGCCACTTTGGCAAGCATATTCTGCCAATTCATTGAGAAATCTCATTACTTAGGGGATCAAGATGAAATTCCTTGTTCCCCAGTAAGTGCCTTCTAACTGGGTTATGTTGAATCCTTTTCCACTGGGAAACAGTTCCTTTAATTACAAGTTGGCTGCATATATTTATTGATTTTCAAAGATTAAAAAAAATTTTTTTTGGATGTGAACCATTTTTAAAGTCTTTATTGAACTTGTTACAATATTTCTTCTGGTTTACATTTTGGTTTTTTGGCCAACAGGCGTGTGAGATCTTAGCACCCTGACCTGGGATCAAACCCAGACCCCTGCCTTGAAAAGCAAAATCTTAACCACTGGACCACCAGGGAAATCCTTCAGCGATTTTTTTAAAAAGTAATTTTAACACTTTGCAGTTTAAATGTCACTGTCAATATAATTCAGAGCCTTCCTCCTCTCCCATCAGCACAGATCAGCTCTGTCTCTGCTTCTAGCTGCAGAAAGGGCTGGTCTCATTATGCTCTTGTCCCTCCTCAGCCTTTCAGTGCTAGGGGCAGGGATAAGGAGGGGCAAAAAGGGCAAACCCCTCTCACTTATCTCAGCAGGGTGGCAGACTTCCTCCTGGCTGGCAAGTACTGTTTTCCTGGCTACCACTGACTCACTGTTGATCACATCTAGGAAGCATGTGTCCACATGCTGACTCTCTCATGGTGGGCATCTATGGGTGCATTGAAGTTTCCACTGGGCTTCTTGCTGCCCAGTTCCCTGATATGAAGGCAGGGCTCTGTGAATGTGGAAACTGTGGGAGTTGAGACCAGTGACACAGGACTTTGTGCTCAGAAGCACCCACCCATTTCTGGGAGTTTAATGCTTTGCAGTTGCCATCTTGAAATTCTTAATAATTCTAACTTTTATGTATATTTTGTAGGTGAAGTGTGTTTTCTCCAACAGGAAAATGGAGCAATTGCTGAGTGGCATGGAGCCTCGGCTCTTGTGTGGTCCTGTCTAGGCAGCTCCTCCTCTCCTCTCAGCAAGGTCTCTATCACATACTCTCTGTTCCCTACTAACAGGGTTCTGCTCTGCCTCCCTCTCCTGGTACCTGCCTGAACTACAGCTCCCACCCTCTGCCCAGGGCAGTGATGCCATGGTGGTGGGGCTGGGGGAAGACTCGAGTTCCACCATCTCCTGGATGCAGGCATGGGGAAAGTCAGAGCTGATGACGAAGGAAAGTGCCTTAGTGCCTTGGGCAGGTGACTCTTTAGGGCCTCTTGGCCTTTTCTCTTGCCCTCACCCCTCCTTCCAGGCATTCAGCATCCAGTGTGTCCCTGCACAGAAGTGGCAATCCTGCAGGCTGCTCATCCACTGTGGGCTGGAGCCAAGGAAGTATGCGAGAAGGGGAGATTGATACCCCTAGCCCTACATTTTCATTTTGCACCAAGCTACAAATTAGGTAATTAGTCCTGCCAGAGATTTGGCTCTGTCTCTCCTGCCCCCATAGACTTACCTCAGCCTCTACTAAAGGAGACAACATCCACTATTGCTTGGGAGGACCTCTTGGGAGGAATCAAGCCAGATCAAGCCCACCTATTTTCTCTGGGGTGCCCATTGAACCCTGGGAAAACATGAGTAAGCTTGTTTTGTCAACTGATAGAAGTGCAGGTTGCTCCTCTATTTCATGTGTCAACTCCAGCATTTCTCCTTTCTTTTCCATTCCTGCTTAGATTTACAAGCACTATACCTCTCATCTTACAGTCTCTCCTAGCGTGGATGGGGTGGGGAGGAGTGGTAGAGCACCTCTCATTGATCTTAGAAGGAAGATGGTTTGTTGTCTCCAGGATCTGGCGGCCAACCAGCATCTCTCTGAACCTAGATTATGGGGTACTATCTTGGGACTTGGCTGCAATTTGGGAGAAAAGGAAAAATTCCTCTTGGCACCCCGTTCACAAAGAATGCAAGATAGATACTGGATGTTACCAAACTCTTCAGAAAACAAAACTTCAGGACTCTTTGAAGGGAAAATCCCATATAAACTAATGGTAACAATAATGAGTTTATATTTATTGCATGCTTACAACATGCCAGGTATATGATGCACTCTATTTAAATACACCTATTAGGTTTGGACCATAAAGAAAGCTGAGGGTCGAAGACTTGATGCTTGTGAACTGTGCTGTTGGAGAAGACTCTCGAGGGTCCTTTGGACTGCAAGGGGATCAAACCAGTCAATCCTAAAGGAAATAAGTCCTGAATATTTATTGGAAGGACTGATGCTGAAGCTGAAGCTCCAGTACATTAGCTACCTGATGAGAAGAACTGACTCCTTGGAAAAGACCCTGATACTGGGAAAGATTGAAGGCAGGAGGAGAAGGGAATTGTAGAGAATGAGATAACTGGATGGTATCACCAACTCAATACACATGAGTTTGAGTAAGCTCCAGGAGTTGGTGATGGACAGGGAAGCCTGGCATGCTGCAGCCCATGGGGTCACAAAGAGTCACATGTCTGAGTGACTGAACTGAATTGGCTAGGTACTGCTGCTGCTGCTGCTGCTGCTAAGTCGCTTCAGTTGTGTCCGACTCTGTGGGACCCCATAGACAGCAGCCCACCAGGCTCCCCGGTCCCTGGGATTCCCTAGGCAAGAACACTGGAGTGGGTTGCCATTTCCTTCTCCAATGCATTAAAGTGAAAACTGAAAGTGAAGTCACTCAGTCATGTCCGACTCTTTGTGGCCCCAGACTCGTTGTGGACTGCAGCCTACCAGGCTCCTCCACCCATGGGATTTTCCAGGCAAGAGTACTGGAGTGGGGTGCCATTGCATTCTCTGCTGATTGGGTACACACACACACACACACACACACACACACACACACACAGAGATATATACATGAAAATGAAGTTCAAAGGAGTTAAGCCCTTTGCTCAAAGTCACACACCTGGTGAGTGATAATAGCCAAGAATCACACCCAGACATTCCAACTCTGAAGCTTGACAATTGATCATACACAATGCTGCCAACCAGAGAGCATAAATACTTACATTTAGCAACATTCACCTGGTCCATTGTCTTTCTTCGACATGAGAACATGTTTCTAGTTGTGTCATCCACATCCAAAGACAATAGATTAAGATCTTCCTTTTCTGAGGGCAGGGCTGAAAATACCCTTCACACAGTATTTCTTTTAAGTCACCAAACCACATTTCAGTTCAGTTTCAGTCGCTCAGTCATGTCCGACTCTTTGCAACCCCATGAATTGCAGCACGCCAGGCATCCCTGTTCATCACCATCTCCTAGAGTTCACTCAGACTAACGTCCATCGAGTCCATGAGCCATCCAGCCATCTTATCCTCAGTTGTCCCCTTCTCCTACTGCCCCCAATCCCTCCCAGCATCAGAGTCTTTTCCAATGAGTCAACTCTTTGCATGAGGTGGCCAAAGTACTAGAGTTTCAGCTTTCGCATCATTCCTTCCAAAGAAATCCCAGGGCTGATCTTCAGAATGGACTCGTTGGATCTCCTTGCAGTCCAAGGGACTCTCAAGAGTCTTCTCCAACACCACAGTTCAAAAGCATCAATTCTTCAGTGCTCAGCCTTCTTCACAGTCCAACTCTCACATCCATACATGACCACAGGAAAAACAATAGCCTTGACTAGATGGACCTTAGTTGACAAAGTAATGTCTTTGCTTTTGAATATACTATCTAGTTTGGTCATAACTTTTCTTCCAAGGAGTAAGCGTCTTTTAATTTCATGGATGCAATCACCATCTGCAGTGATTTTGGAGCCCCCCAAAATAAAGTCTGACACTGTTTCCACTCTTTCCCCATTTATTTCCCATGAAGTGATGGGGACCGGATGCCATGATCTTCGTTTTCTGAATGTTGAGCTTTAAGCCAACTTTTTCACTCTCCTCTTTCACTTTCATCAAGAGGCTTTTTAGTTCCTCTTCACTTTCTGCCATAAGGCTGGTGTCATCTGCATATCTGAGGTTACTGATATTTCTCCCGGCAATCTTGATTCCAGCTTGTGTTTCTTCCAGTCCAGTGTTTCTCATGATGTACTCTGCATAGAAGTTAAATAAGCAGGGTGACAATATACAGCCTTGATGTACTCCTTTTCCTATTTGGAACCAGTCTGTTGTTCCATGTCCAGTTCTAACTGTTGCTTCCTGACCTGCATACAGATTTCTCAAGAGGCAGGTCAGGTGGTCTGGTATTCCCATCTCTTTCAGAATTTTCCACAGTTTCTTGTGATCCACACAGTCAAAGGCTTTGGCATAGTCAATAAAGCAGAAATAGATGTTTTTCTGGAACTCTCTTGCTTTTTCCATGATCCAGCGGATGTTGGCCATTTGATCTCTGGTTCCTCTGCTGTTTCTAAAACCAGCTTGAACATCAGGGAGTTCACAGTTCACGTATTGCTGAAGACTGGCTTGGAGAATTTTGAGCATTACTTTACTAGCATGTGAGATGAGTGCAATTGTGTGGTAGTTTGAGCATTCTTTTGCATTTCCTTTCTTTGGAATTGGAATGAAAACTGACCTTTTCCAGTCCTGTGGCCACTGCTGAGTTTTCCAAATTTGTTGGCATATTGAGTGCAGCACTTTCACAGCACCATCTTTCAGGATTTGAAACAGCTCAACTGGAATTCCATCACCTCCACTAGCTTTGTTCATAGTGATGCTTTCTAAGGCCCACTTGACTTCACTTTCCAAGATGTCTGGCTCTAGATTAGTGATCACATCATCATGATTATCTGGGTTGTGAAGATATTTTTTGTACAGTTCTTCCATGTATTCTTGCCACCTCTTCTTAATATCTTCTGCTTCTGTTAGGTCCATACCATTTCTGTCCTTTATTAAGCCCATCTTTGCATGAAATGTTCCCTTGGTATCTCTAATTTTCTTGAAGAGATCTCTAGTCTTTCCCATTCTGTTGTTTTCCTCTCTTTCTTTGCATTGATTGCTGAAGAAGTCTTTCTTATCTCTTCTTGCTATTCTTTGGAATTTTGCATTCAGATGCTTATATCTTTCCTTTTCTCTTTGGCTTTTCGCCTCTCTTCTTTTTACAGCTATTTGTAAGGCCTCCTCAGACAGCCATTTTGCTTTTTTGCATTTCTTTTCCATGGGGATGGTCTTGATCCCTGTGTCCGGTACAATGTCATGAACCTCAGTCCATAATTCATCAGGCACTCTATCTATCAGATCTAGTCCCTTAAACCTATTTCTCACTTCCACTCTGTAATCATAAGGGATTTGATTTAGGTCATACCTGAATGGTCTAGCGATTTTCCCTACTTTCTTCAATTTGAGTCTGAATTTGGTAGTAAGGAGTTCATGATAAAACACATTTAGACTAAATGAATGCAAGCCCTACAGATCTTTTTTTTTTTTTTTCCTTAACCATGGGATTGTGTCCACAGAAACTAAGTTTCAGAGAAAGCATTGGCTTTTTCTCTTTAAAAGAAAGAACTTTAGGAATTGCCGGAAGCAAACCTAGACATGAAAAGTATTAGGATAGTAGTAGTTTCTATAGGAGAAATACATCTAGAGTTTTCCCATATCAAGTGCTTCATCTGTTAGAGTTGACATTTTGTTGGGGATATAGCCAGGGGTGAGTGGGCAATACATCTTAAATTTTATTATATAGAGTGAAGTAAGTCAGAAAGAAAAACACCAATACAGTATACTAATGCATATATATGGAATTAAGAAAGATGGTAACAATGACCTATATGCAAGAGAGCAAAAGAGATACAGATGTAAAGAACAGACTTTTGGACTCCGTGGGAGAAGGCAAGGCTGGAATGATGTGAGAGAATAGCACTGAAACATGTATATTACCATATGTGAAATAGATTGCCAGCCCAGGTTTGATTTATGAGACAGGGCACTCAGGGCCTGTGCACTGGGATGACCTTGGGGAATGGGATGAGGAGGAAGGTGGGAGGGGGTTTCAGGATGAGGGGCACATGTACACCCATGGCTGATTCATGTGAATGTATGGCAAAAACCACTACAATATTATAAAGTACTTAACCTCCAATTAAAATAAATAAATTAGTTTACACAAAAAAATTTTAAGGGTCAAATGCAGTATCTGGTAAACTAGGTCTACCAAGGGCTACATTAAAAATAGCTTTTGGTGTATTTCTAAAGTTTCTTCTTATGTCTGCAGGCATTAATTATTTACAACATTTGTTTTCTCAAACAAAGAGTACAATTGACCATTTTAAATTACCCCGAACAGACCGAGATCATCAATTATTGCATCTGTCCATCAGGATAAACAATTGACAGTTGTCTGCTTGAGGCCTTTCTTCTCCTGAAGAATTCTGATTTGTTTCTCTGAGCTTGGCCACTAGGCGCTGTGTCTGCCCTTTGGGAAGCAGTGCAGCGTGGTGGCTGTTCACAAGCTGGCTCCTTCATTTAATATCTTGTGACCTTGGACAGTGACTTACATACTCTCAGCCTCATGGTTTACCTCTGTAATACAGGGTTGTTGTAATCCTTACAGATAGGATTGTTGTAAGAATGAAATAACGTAATACTTGCAAAGCACTAGTGCATTACATGGCACAAAGATGACAAATGGTATTCTCGCCACTGCCTTCTCCGAGAATATTGATGAACTAACAAAAATATAACAAAGTGAAGTTTGGTTTTTCTTCACAGTGCATGTGAAGAGAAAAGTGTTTCAAGTTGTATCCAACTTTAAAAATATGGACATTGTCTTCTCATTCTTTAAAAGACATCAGTTCATCTCACAGTGCATGGTACTCGTGTAGAAAAAATAATGGTGTGTTAACTATACAAAGGAGAAGGCAACAGCGACCCACTCCAGTACTCTTGCCTGGAAAATCCCATGGATGGGGGAGCCTGGTAGGCTGCAGTCCATGGGGTCACTAAGAGTCGGGCACGACTGAACAATTTCACTTTCAGTTTTCACTTTCATGCATTGGAGAAGGAAATGGCAACCCACTCCAGTGTTCTTGCCTGGAGAATCCCAGGGACAGAGGAGCCTAGTGGGCTGCCATCTATAGGGTTGCACAGAGTTGGACTCGACTGAAGCAACTTAGCAGCAGCAGCAACTATACAAATCTTTTCCTTTACAAAGCCAATAACATCATGTATTCTAAGTGGCTACAGGTGAGAAGAAATGTACACTCCAATTTGTTTGAAATAGAAGACTCACAGTAGGGAGTGACTGGTTTGGTGTCTGCTGAGGTGCTCATCCCAAGTCTGCTCTCGCGTGGCTTCCTGCCACTTCTCAACACTGACCGTGCTAAGTGGCTTCTTACTCTCTGTTTCCCAGATGCGCTCTGCCCAAGATATTCTTGCTTATATTTTCTTCCCGTCCAATATCTATGTACTCGTTAAGTCACAATGAAAGACTAATTCCAGCATAAATCTGTTATTGATTTTATTAGCTCATATTAGTTTTGGTGTATATTTATGGAATTGAGTGTCCATATATGATTATAAAACAACAGACTGGCCCATTGTTGGAGAAATCTCCAAAGTAGTCAAAATTGTAAGTATACCATCCTCCATTTCCTTCCCATCTCAGGTTCTGCAGGACAATGATGATATGATGATAGTGTAACGATTATTGAGTACCTACTTAATGATCCATAGCATGCTAACCTCTTTCAATGCATTACCTCATTTAATCTTTACAGCAGTCCTACAAAGGGGCTCTTAGGATTATTGTCCCTATTTTACAAATGAGAGAACTAATGTCTAGAAATATTCAGTGACCTTACACTTACCTGGATCTACATAGATAGTAAACAACAGATTCTAGATCTGAAAGCATGTTGGCCTTGTAGGTTACCAGTACCAGGATTCTTTTCATCATTCTTGGCTTCTCTTGAGATTTGGGGAAAATGAAAATTAATTCCTTTGTGAAAAATAGTTGGAGCTTCTTGGCTTTTACCAATTACTTATTTATCGCAGTGTTGCCTTAGACTATTGTTTAACTTTTCAAGGCGTAATTCCTTCAATTTGCTACAAATTTCTGTAGGGAAAAATTCACTGTAATGCTTTGTATTCATCAGAGTGATTAGCAAAATACCGTATTATATTTTTAATGGATTAAGGAATTTTATAGTAATCCTTTTTTATGACTTGAAAAACGCTTTAAGAATTGTGCAACTTTGTGATGTTTGTTATGAGAAGTGACTTTTTTTTATTTTTTTACTTTACTTTACTTTAATTTAATTTTTTTAATTTTAAAATCTTTAATTCTTTTTTTTATTAGCTATAAATTTTATTTGTTCACTCAAAATATCACCCGAAATTTATTAACATGAATGAAAGAATTGCACACAAAAATATCCAGAGTGATTCATCTCTTAATGTCAGGTTCACACATTACCAATAAACTAAGAAGGTTAAACAGTCATCAGATATCTCTCTGCCATAAAGAGTGTGACAAATTATAATTTATCTGTACAATCTTCAGGGAAAATATCCCTTGTTTGCCTATGTTACCTATGTTACCTCCCTTAGGTAACATAGTCATTCTATTGGCCTTCAAATGCCCCAATTAAATGTCTGTTTTCTTTTTTTTTTTTAATTTTAAAATCTTTAATTCTTACATGGGTTCCCAAACATGAACCCCCCTCCCACCTCCCTCCCCATAACATCTCTCTGGGTCATCCCCATGCACCAGCCCCAAGCATGCTGTATGCTGCATCAGACATAGACTGGTGATTCGATTCTTACATGATAGTATACATGTTAGAATGCCATTCTCCCAAATCATCCCACCCTCTCCCTTCCCCTCTGAGTCCAAAAGTCCATTATACGCATCTGTGTCTTTTTTGCTGTCTTGCATACAGGGTCATCATTGCCATCTTTCTAAATTCCATATATATGTGTTAGTAAACTGTATTGGTGTTTTTCTTTCTGACTTACTTCACTCTGTATAATCGGCTCCAGTTTCATCCATCTCATCAGAACTGATTCAAATGAATTCTTTTTAATGGCTGAGTAATACTCCATTGTGTATATGTACCACAGCTTTCTTATCCATTCATCTGCTGATGGACATCTAGGTTGTTTCCATGTCCTGGCTATTATAAACAGTGCTGCGATGAACATTGGGGTACATGTGTCTCTTTCAATTCTGGTTTCCTCGGTGTGTATGCCCAGCAGTGGGATTGCTGGGTCATAAGGTAGTTCTATTTGCAATTTTTTAAGGAATCTCCACACTGTTCTCCATAGTGGCTGTACTAGTTTGCATTCCCACCAACAGTGTAGGAGGGTTCCCTTTTCTCTACACCCTCTCCAGCATTTATTGCTTGCAGATTTTTGGATCGCAGCCATTCTGACTGGTGTGAAGTGGTACCTCATTGTGGTTTTGATTTGCATTTCTCTGATAATGAGTGATGTTGAGCATCTTTTCATGTGTTTGTTAGCCATCCGTATGTCTTCTTTGGAGAAATGTCTATTTAGTTCTTTGGCCCATTTTTTGATTGGGTCATTTATTTTTCTGGAATTGAGCTGCATAAGTTGCTTGTATATTTTTGAGATTAATTGTTTGTCAGTTGCTTCATTTGCTATTATTTTCTCCCATTCAGAAGGCTGTCTCTTCACCTTGCTTATATTTTCCTTTGTTGTGCAGAAGCTTTTAATTTTAATTAGATCCCATTTGTTTATTTTTGCTTTTATTTCCAGAATTCTGGGAGGTGGATCATAGAGGATCCTGCTGTGATTTATGTCTGAGAGTGTTTTGCCTATGTTCTCCTCTAGGAGTTTTATAGTTTCTGATCTTACATTTAGATCTTTAATCCATTTTGAGTTTATTTTTGTGTGAGGTGTTAGAAAGTGATCTAGTTTCATTCTTTTACAAGTGGTTGACCAGTTTTCCCAGCACCACTTGTTAAAGAGATTATCTTTACTCCATTGTATATTCTTGCCTCCTTTGTCAAAGATAAGGTGTCCATATGTGTGTGGATTTATCTCTGGGATTTCTATTTTGTTCCATTGATCTATATGTCTGTCTTTGTGCCAGTACCATACTGTTTTGATGACTGTGGCTTTGTAGTAGAGCCTGAAGTCAGGCAAGTTGATTCCTCCAGTTAAAGAGCTTCTTGATGAAAGTGAAAGAGGAGAGTGAAATAGCTGGCTTAAAACTCAACATTAAGAAAACTAAGATCATGGCATCCAGTCCCATCACTTCATGGCAAATAGATGGGAAAACAATGGAAACAGTGAGAGACTTTATATTGGGGGTCTCCAAAATCACTGCAGATGGTGACTGAAACCATGAAATTAAAAGGTGCTTGCTCCTTGGAAGAAAAGCTATGATCAACCTAGACAGTATATTGAAAACCAGAGACATTACTTTGTCAACAAAGGTCTGCCTAGTCAAGTCTATGGTTTTTCCAGTAGTCATGAATGGATATGATAGTTGGACTATAAAGAAAGCTGAGTGCCAGAGAATTGATGCTTTTGAACTGTGGTGTTGGAGAATACTCTTGAGAGTCTCTTGGACTACAAGGAAATCGAGCCAGTCCATCCTAAACGAAATCAGTCCTGAATATTTATTGGAAGGACTGATTCTGAAGCTGAAACTACTGTACTTTGGCCACCTGAAATGAAGAGCTGACTCATTGGAAAAGACCCTGATTCTGGGAAAATTGAAAGCAGGAGGAGAAGGGGATGACATAGGATAAGATGGTTGTATGGCATCAACTTGATGAGTTTGAGCAAGCTCCGGGAGTTGGTGATGGTCAAGGAAGCATGGCAGTCCATGCCATCCCAAAGAGTTGGACACAACTGAGCGACTGAACTGAATAACCATAGAATCCAGATCACATGGTATATGATGCCATTGTATTTGCAATTTTTAAGGAAAAATTAGTATGGAAAATAAAAGATACTTTCTCTAAGATATGTAACCTCACAATGTGTAGTCTATAGAGGTATTCATCTTATTTCTGTTCACCAAATTTAGAAAGCCAGTGATAAAGATATGTCTAGTTATATAGAGAAATGATTTCTTGTTGCGCTGTCAAGATGGAAAACAAAATGTTTCCCCTTGACTGAGTGGTAGTAGTCTGGGCCTTTGTGTTGGGAAATGTTCTGAGGCTGTGCCCAGGAGAAAAGGAAAGCCATAATTGATCAGTGATTCCTAATACAAATATGGGAGGGAGAGTGGCAGTGTGTGTGCTAAGTAATTGTGACACCTGAATCAAAGTTTTGAGTTATTTCTTAAGAGCAGAAATAACTTTCTCCTGATTCATGGTTTTACTGCTTTTCCTCTCTTGATAAGTGGGATATGCCTACAAGATTACTCAAGGGTAGTTATTAAAGAGAGGGCTTCCCAGGTGGCTCAGTGGTAAAGAATTTGTCTGCCAAGGCAGGAGACATGGGTTCAATCCCAGGTTCAGTTCCCTGGAGAAGGAACTGGCAATCCAGTCTAGTATTCTTGCCTGAGAAGTCCCATGGACAGAGGATCCTGGTGGGCTACAGTCCATGGGGTTGCAGAAGAGTCAGACATGACTTAGCAACTGAACAGCAACAAGTTATTGAAGAGCCCAAAGGTAACAGGTGCACCTAGAGAAACAACCCCTGAACTTAGTTTTATTGTGGCTAAATTTTAACCACCTAAACTCAATAGCTATCAACTAGCAATGACAATTAAATCAAGACCTGAAATGGTGCCTTGAAATAACATTTGCCTATTCTCTACGTGTCCAAGTCAGTTCTAAAGTCAGTAAAAATATATTTTGATGATGAAAACCACTGCAGAATCAGTGTGTTGTTATAAAAATTGGGACAAGAATAAGCTGTGCAGTGTTTTTTTTGTCTGTGTTTTGATTCAAAAGCTATTTTCATCTAAATTCAATTTCAGAACCATTATTTTTGTTGGAAAAATACTAAATATGAAAAGTAGCGGTCACAGTTTGAGTTTCTGATCTAGTGCTTGGTTTGTCCAGCAGAGCTGACATGTGGAAATGTTCTTGTTTACCTGCCCCCCTAGAAATCATCCTCTGGAAATCACCACCAAAGGGGCTGTATGGTCCTCACTAATTTTTTTTTTTTGATGCAGTTATTTGTGGTCACAATAAAGATTCATACCCAAGATTCTAAAGAAAGGAGAGCTTGGTAGGAATAAAAATACTAATTTGTCTATTTATAATTTTACTTAGAAAATAATGTTTCAACCTCATTCTTAACATTTGTTAAGTCCATACATTCCTGGTTTTATAGTAATTTCAGGCAGTCTGCCATCAGCAGGAACAATTAACAGAGTAAATTCCAAACTTTGCTAGCAATGTGTGATGATTATGTCTCACTGACTCTTGAAAGAGGCAATGTACTACTGTTGTGACATTTATTACATTTTTAAACTTTCTCTTTTTGTGTGCTCCTGATCGTCCCTTCCCTTTCCCTTCCCTCTACTCTCTCAGTTAACCCTTATAAACTGTTAACTCGTTGATGCCACACTTTTCCCACTTGGAGTTATTTTCTTGTATTTTGTTGTTGTAGGTATTTGTTACTGCTCAACAAACCACTTCAAAACTCAGAGGTTATAATCTCTCTTAATTCTGTAGATGGACTTGGCTGAGCTGTGCAGTTCTTATTTGGGGTCTCTCATACAGTTGCAGCCAGATGTCAACTGGGGGCTGCAGTTATCCGAAGACTCTGTCACATGGTTGAGAATACTGAGGCTGCTTGTTCGCTGGGAGCTCAGTTGATCACTGTGGACCAGAGTGACTACACATAGCCTCTCCGTATATCTTGGGCTTCTCTCTTCATGGTGGCTGAAATTTGAGAGGAAAGTGTCTCAAGACTGAACATTTCATGAGGTCCAGGCAGAAGCTCTAATGTTTTTTTATGAACCAGCCTTGAAAATTCAAGGATTTTACTTTTACCATGGTCTCATGGTCAAACAAATCACCAAGTCCAGCCAAGATTCCAGAGGAGAGTAATTAGATGTCTTCTTTTGGTGGGGACCTTTTACCTTGTAGAAGAACATGTGGGATGGAGAATATTTTGGAAAATATATTCTGCCAAGTTCATATTTATCCTTTAAAAATGCATAGGTCATATCTTTTGCCCTGAAAATTTCTTGATCAGAGTGCCTGGATCCTTGGAAGAGAAAAGCCAAATTTCTTAGAGACCTAAAAAAAACACTGGGGAAATGACATTCAGTTAAGGCAGACACCAAACTGTGCACACTCAGGACAATGAAGCTATACATATGAAAACTGGGTTAGAATCTGGGAGTTCTGATCCTGACACCCTTGAGAACTTGTAAATTTAAATAGACCACTTTTCTTCTAAACTTCATAATTCTCATATTTCAAATGAAGGTTAGACAAAACAACAGAGTTATCCAAGGTTTCTCTATCCTGGTTGCACATTAGAATCATGTGAGAATCACTTAAAAAACCAAACCAAATGATCCCTCACAACTGCCTGAGACAAATTAGGAGTGGAGTGATTGAAGCTAGGGCATCTCTCTTCACCCCCACCCAAATCAGTTAGGGTGAAGAAATACTAGATTAGGTCTGTAATACTTTATCAGCCACACTTTGTTTTCTTCAGAGCCTGAGTTATGAGCCTTGATATAATCACCTTGCATTGTGTCTGTTCAAATTCTGATTTAATTGATCTGGGACTGGGTGCAGGTATTGATATTTACTAAAAACTCCCCAGATTATTTCAGGATGAAGCTAGGGTTTATAGCTTCTGCCTCAGAGGAATGGTTTGTAACCTTTAGCGTGCATTAGAAGGTCTTGCTAACATATGTATTTTCAGTTTTCTGTGCAAGATGTCTTAACATCTTAAAAAATCTTTCTGGTTGAGGAGAGACTACCCTCCTAGGGTCAACTAATGATTACGATAATAACAACGTGTCTAGAGTATGCTTTTCATGTGAAAACCAATAATTCACAAGTTTATACTACCCCAACCACCTCCTTATCTAACTCTCATGCTCCAAGGCAGTATTTCCTCTGTCCTGAATCATCCCAGAGCCAGGTACCAGTTGATTGGAGACCACCCTTATAGCCCAAAGCCCACCAGAATTATTCAAATTAGCCAGTCCTAAATGGAACAACAGACTGGTTCCAAATAGGAAAACGAGTACATCAAGGCTGTATATTGTCACCCTGCTTATTTAACTTATATGCAGAGTACATAATGAGAAATGCTGGGCTGGATGAAGCACAAGCTGGAATCAAGATTGCCGAGAGAAATATCAGTCACCTCAGATATGCAGATGACACCACCCTTATAGCACAAAGTGAAGAAGAACTAAAGAGCCTCTTGAGGAAAGTGAAAGAGGAGAGTGAAAAAGTTGGCTTAAAGCTCAACATTTAGAAAACTAAGATCATGGCATCTGGTCCCATCACTTCATGGCAAATAGATGGAGAAACAGTGGCTGACTTTATTTTGGGGAGGCTCCAAAATCACTGCAAATGTTGATTGCAGCCATGAAATTAAAAGATGCTTACTCCTTGGAAGGAACGTTGTGACCAACCTAGATAGCATATTCAAAAGCAGAGACATTACTTTGCCAACAAAGGTCTGTCTAGTCAAGGCTATGGTTTTTCCAGTGGTCATGTACGGATGTGAGAGTTAGACTATGAAGAAAGCTGAGCACCGGAGAACTGATGCTTTTGAACTGTGGTGTTGGAGAAGACTCTTGAGAGTCCCTTGGACTGCAAGGAGATCCAACCAATCCATCCTAAAGGAGATCAGTCCTGGATATTCATTGGAAGGACTGATGCTGAAGCTGAAACTCCAATACTTTGGCCACCTGATGCGAAGAGCTGACTCATTTGTAAAGACCCTGATGCTGGGAAAGAATGAAGGCAGGAGGAGAAGGGGACGA
The DNA here is from genome assembly GCF_001704415.2 of Capra hircus. Taxonomy (NCBI): domain Eukaryota; kingdom Metazoa; phylum Chordata; class Mammalia; order Artiodactyla; family Bovidae; genus Capra; species Capra hircus. The sequence continues at coordinate 49,730,077 of NC_030812.1, read as the reverse complement.
CAGAGGATGAGATGGTTGGATGACATCACCAAGTCAATGGACATGAGTTTGGGTAAACTCCGGGAGTTGGTGATGAACAGGGAGGCCTGGTGTGATGTGGTTCATGGGGTCGCAAAGAGTTGGACACGACTGAGTGACTGAACTGAACTGAACTGAACTGAAGCTGTTTACTCTGCCTTGTTTTGCGTTTCCCTGGAAACCCCGATAAACTCTTTGTTTAAACCTTCTGCTCACTTCTGTCTTCTGTCTCCTGACCACTTGGTGCTGTGTCCTGTGACACTGTCTGGCATGTAGTGACACTCTTTCTGGGATCTGTGAGCATAATAGACTTCTTCCAAGCCTTGTTAGCATCTCCTCTTGTGGCCACACCAACTTTACCATACTCTGTCCAACAAGAATTGCTTGAAGGACTTTTTTTTTTTTTTTTCAAAATACAGATTATTCAGGGGTGTAACATACAGCTTAAAGAATATGGTTAATAATATTGTAATGACTTCATGTGGGGACAGATGGCTACTAGACTTATTGTGGTGTTCATTTCAGAGCATATCCAAATGTCAAATCATCATTTAGTACATCTGAAACTTGGTTGACATAGGTGTATGTCAACTATATCTCAGTTTTAAAAAGTACACAGATTGCTGAGCCCTACTCTCAGAGTTTCTGACTCAGCATACCTGAGATAGGCCTGGAATGTCTAGTTCTAACAAGTTGCCACATGATGCTGATGTTGCTGGTCTGAGGGCCACATTCTGGGAGGGCCACTGTTGCTGGTCTGAGTGCCACTGTCTTACTACTGCAGTGTTGAGTCTTAATTATGAGTATGACTGGGTTGGGGAAACCCCTCAAGGGTGTTGGTGGGAAAAGTCACTGGAACAGTGCTCCTCCAGCTTGAATGTGCATCAGCTAGGGATCTTGCTGCAATGAGAGTCTGCATTTCTAACAGGTGCCCACGTGATACCCATGCTGCTGGCTCACAGGCAGAGAATACTGTATAGCAATACACTTAAATAAATAATCTGTAATGAGCACTACAAGCCTCAATTCAGTATTATGGTAAAAAGAAGACCAGGCACAGAGCCACATCCACACGTAAAATCTGTCATGTAAACTAGTATGAAAAACGACAGGTAGTACTGGAAGGACCTGAAGCAGAGACGCAGGAGCTGTATGGTAGTGGTCCTGCCATCCCCCACACAAACTGGGCCTTTAATGGACTTTTCTTGCCAGTGTCTTGCTTTTTAATGTATTATGTTTCTTTTTATGAAATCTATTGTATGTAAGTATCTGAGGGCCATAGGAAACATACAGGAGAAAACAAATAGAGCCCCAGTAAAAAACTTCTCTGACCCAGATTTAAAAAAGTCTTAAAATGAGATGAGAATAGCAGCCACTTTTGAGTAGTTGAGAGACTTCAACAACACATATCCATTTCCACCACACTCAAGGTTCCCTGGTGCTAGAAGTACCATCAGAGATACATTTCTTTGGATTAAGGAATTTTAACACCGACTCAATGGATGTGAGTCTGAGTGAACTCCGGGAGTTGGTGATGGACAGGGAGGCCTGGCGTGCTGCAATTCATTGGGTCACAAAGAGTCGGACACAACTGAGTGACTGAACTGAACTGAACTGAACATATAAATGCTCCCAGAAAGATAATTATTACCACTTGATTTGTGTTCTGAACCAGATGAGACACATCAGAAGTGGGCACATGTTGGGGTGCTTTTGGAAAATATAAATGTCTTTACCCTATTCTTAGAGATTCAGATATAGAAGACTTTAAAGGTCATAAATCGCTATTTTAAAAAATCGCTCTGGGTAATTTTCATGTGCATCCTCAGTTGAGATCCATTGTCTTAGTGGGTCATTTTTGTTGAGAATAGTGTTGTTCAGAATAAAGCCAAGTGGAGCAGGAGGCAGTGGAAAGATTTAGGGCCCAAAATCTTTATTTTGAGTCTTCGCTCTGATCTTAACAGTTTGGTCTTAGGCATAATTTATAAAATGATAATTATTAAAAACAGATTTTTCACAAAGTTATTGTAAGAGTTAAGTTAGGTATCACATAAAAACACCTTGTAAATTCTAAAACACTACAGAAATATACAGTCATCATCATTCAGCTATATAAAAGTTAAGCGTTGATGGTGGGAGAGATGGCAGATACGACATTAGTATTTTTTACAAGCCATCTTTATGTATATTTACAAAGAAGTGTAAAGAGACTAGGGATTATTTAACCTGTAAGCAGGGTTTCTCAGCCTCAGCACATTGATGTTTTAGGCTGGATAGGTCTTTGTTGTTGGGGAGGGGAAGAGAGGTATGAGCAGAAAAGAGGGGTGCTCTCCTGCACATGGACGATCTTTAGTAGCATCCCTGGTTCTGCCCACTAAATGCCAGTAGCACTCTCCCACAACTCTCAGGTATGATAACTAAAAATGTCTCCAGAATTACCAAATGTCCCATTAAGAATCACTTAATGTAGACATAGTGGGCTTCCCTTGTAACTCATTTGGTAAAGAATCCACCTGCAATGCAGGAGACCCCCGTTTGATTCCTGGGTCAGGAAGATCCTCTGGAAAAAGGACAGGCTACCCACTCCAGTATTCTTGGCCTTCCCTGGTGGCTCAGCTGGTGAAGAATCTGCCTGTGATGCAGGAAACTTGGGTTTGATCCCTGGGTCGGGAAGATCCCTTGGAAAAGGGATCCAGTATTCTGGCCTGGGGAATTCCATGGGCTGTATATCCATGGGGTCACAAATAGTCGGACACAACTGAGGAACTTCCACTTAAAAAATAATCACTTAAGTACAGCCTTCAATTAAGTTATTAAAAACAGATTAGCAACATAGTGGGTACCTGTTTATCAGTTCTACCTCACAAGACAAGAGAAAACACTATTCAACATCAAGAAAGAACTAATAGCCAGAATTAACACTTAAAACTTGGAATAGTTTATCAAACGTAGCCCTTGGAACATTTGAGCCCCAGGATGTTAACAGTCGAACGTCCTAACTCCTGGGAAACCCATTTCTACAATTTATTTTGTTTTCTGTAGAACCAAGAGAAGGGGATAAATCCGCATTTGTTGACAATAAAGGAAACTTGATGTTTGTTGGGTGCTGGTTTTGTAATAATTAGATGTGTTACATGTTTATACGGCCTCATCTTCACAAGTTGAAGGCAGGTAGTTGCCTATCATAGAGAAAGAACCTGAAACCCAGAGGAAGATAGAAAGTCCCCTGATAAGGCAGAGCTATCAAGTGACAGAGGAGGGTTCATTTTCAGATGATTCTTGATCTAATGTCTGCATTCCTTTCACACCGTTTCACCCACTGCTCTTACCAGCTGTCTTGATATTTTTGAACCCCTAAGTGGCAACTTGATTTTCTAGCATCTTTAATAAGTGTTTCTAAATAAAGGAAGTGGACACATAATTTCTCGCCCAATGGTCTGTTACAGTTGACCTCTGGTTAGTGAGTTTCTGAGATTAAAAGAATTTGGAGAAACACTCTCTATCTTCTTGCTTGTCTCTGATACAGGAAGAGAACCTACAAAACACTGGAGCATCCTGTCCTGTAAATAGGATCAAATTCAAGGCTACCATGAAAATCTATGTTCAACAGAGGCCCAGAGAATATATATAGTCCATTACATTTCATTAGATTTCATCAATCTTCTGCAAACGCATCTAGCTCTCCAGGTGAGAAAGTGATATTTTTATTTTTCGTTGTCTTGGTTAATTGTATTTCACAATGGCCCATCTACTGTAAAAGATACATTGATTAGTGGCAAAATTATATTAGAGATGTCTTATTATGTTAGAAATGCTATTATCTGTCTCAGTTCACTGTCACAGGACAGAGCACAGTGGCTTAAAATTGTCCTTCAGCCATGCGAGAACCTCAAGGGAAAGGAGATTGAGAGAGTGACATAAATGGGAGTGAATGACTGAATGTAACTGTAGGGTCTGGAATGCAGCTCAAAATAGGCCAAGCATTTCTAAAGATTTGGAACTGCAATCAAATCACTGGTTGTGTAATGCTTTTCTGGAAGTGGCAGTCTTACAAATGCCAATGAGAAAATTAAAGGTAATCTGAAATTGCTAGTTGTCACTTAGTAAGTGAGCATGACTTGCCAAAGAAACAAATTTGCTCAATAAAAGTAGTTAGTTAAGAATAGCTTTATATCTCTCCAAAGTTTGGAGAGATGAGCTGGTGGCTCAGCTGGTGAAGAATCCGCCTGCCATGTGGGAAACCTGGGTTCGATCCCTAGGTTGGGAAGATCCCTTTGACATTTGGAGAGATCTGTAGATAACTTTTTAGACAGGATAAAAAGAAGAAAACTAAGATGAGTAGAACTCTTGCTGTGTCTGTGGTCAACTCCTCATGTAAAAAGAATACTTTCCAGCATTTGACAAATCATTTCACTTATTGGACATTTAAAGAAGAATAACATTCTGTATTGCCATGGGTTCCAATAACAAAGGAACACATTAGCAAATTATGGCTCCACTGACCTTTTGTTCCTATCTGCATGGTTAGGTTTTTGAAAATAAACAAGGAATGTTAGGATTATTAGTCTTCCCTGGGAGCCTCTAGTCTTTTAAGAAATTCAAAAGTCACATATGGGGTGGAGCGTTAAATTATACTCTTTATTCAATCTAAAGAGACAGTTCAGGGAACATAATCATCTTCAAATATTTGAAGAAGTTGCAGGTGGAAGACAGATTAGGATTTTTCCAGCTATACTGAGAAACAATTGACATGTATCACTTTATAAATATGAGGCATATAGCATGATGGTTTGATTTATGTGTATTATGAAATGATTACCTCAGTAGGTTCAGCTAACACCCATCTTCCTTTAAAAATTATTTGTTTTTATTTTATTGGAGTATAATTGCATTATAATGTTTTGTTAGTCTCTGCTGTAAATTGGAGTGAATCAGCTATATATATACATATCTCCTTCCTCTTGGACCTCCCTCCCACCCCCACTGCCATCCCACCCCTCTAGGTCATCACAGAGCACCAAGCTGAACTCTTTGTGCTATGCAGCAGGTGTATATATGGTAGTATACATATATACACATATGTGTAATAAACGTATTACCCATGGTAGTGTATATGTGTCAGTCCTAATCTCCCAATTCGTCCCACCTTCCCTTCCCTCCCTGTGTCCACATGTCATTTTCTATGTCTACATTTCTGTTCCTGCCCTGGAAACATCTCCTCATAGAAAGAACAAAAAGAAGAGAATGAGAAAAGAAACAAAGAAACTGTCTTTGTGATGAGAACTCGTAGGATTTACTCTTTCAACAGTAGTCTTACGTATCATACAGCAATGTTGGCCATAGTCATCATGTTGTACATTACATCTAGTACTTATAATGGATGTTTGTACCTTTTAACCACTTTTCTCCAATTTCTCCTTCCCCAACCTTCTGCCTCTGGAAACTGCAGGTCTGATCTCTTTTTTTCTATGAGTTTGTTGGGTTTTAAAAAATGATCATTCTGTATATAAATGAGATCATACAGCAGCTTTCTCAGTCTGTGATTTTTCACTTAGCACAGTGCCTTTACAGTCTATTCATATTGTCAGAAATGGTAAGATTTCCTGTTTCTTTTTTAATGGCTAAGTAATATTTCATTGTATTACATATACCACAACTTCTTTATCTGTTTATCCATCAGTGAATACTAAGAGTGTTTCTATGTCTTGGCTATTGTAAATAATGCTGCTATAAACATGGTGGTACAGGTATCATTTCAAGTTATTGTTTTAATTTCCTTTGGATATATTCCCAGAAGTGGAATTGCTGAACCATATGGTAGTTGTAGGTTTTAATTTTTGTGAGTCCTCCATACTATTTTCTATAGTGGCTGTACTAACTTACATCTCCACTAACAGTACACAAGAGTTTGTTTATTCTCTGCATCCACAGCTGCATTTGTTATCTCTTGTCTTTTTGATGATGGCTAAAAGATTAGGTAATATTAATGAGGTGATGGAATTCCAGTGGAGCTATTTCAAATCCTGAAAGATGATGCTGTGAAAGTGCTGCACTCAATATGCCAGCAAATTTGGAAAACTCAGCAGTGGTCACAGGATGGGAAAAGATCGGTTTTCATTCGAATCCCAAAGAAAGGCAATGCCAAAGAATGCTCAAACTATCGCACAATTGCACTCATCTCACATGCGAGTAAAGTAATGCTCAAAATTCTCCAAGCCAGGCTTCAGCAATACATGAACCGTGAACTTCCAGATGTTCAAGCTGGTTTTAGAAAAGACAGACGAACTAGAGATCAAATGGCCAACACCCGCTGGATCCTGGAAAAAGCAAGAGAGTTCCAGAAAAACATCTATTTTTGCTTTATTGACTATGCCAAAGCCTTTGACTGTGTGTATCACAATAAACTGTGGAAAATTCTTCAAGAGATGGGAATACAAGACCACCTGACCTGCCTCTTGAGAAACCTGTATACAGGTCAGGAAGCAACAGTTAGAACTAGACATGGAACAACAGACTGGTTCCAAATAGGAAAAAGAGTACGTCAAGGCTATATATTGTCACCCTGCTTATTTAACTCATCATGAGAAATGCTGGGCTGCAAGATGCACAAGCTGGAATCAAGACTGCCGGGAGAAATATCAATAACCTTAGATATGCAGATGACACCACCCTAATGGCAGAAAGTGAAGAGGAACTAAAAAGCCTCTTGATGAAAGTGAAAGAGGAGAGGGAAAAAGTTGATTAAAGCTCAACGTTCAGAAAACAAAGATCATGGCATCCGGTCCCATCACTTCATGGGAAATAGATGGGGAAACAGTGGAAACAGTGTCAGACTTTACTTTTTGGGGCTCCAAAATCACAGCAGACGGTGACTGCAGCCATGAAATTAAAAGATACTTACTCCTTGGAAGGAAAGTTATGACCAACCTAGACAGCAAATTAAAAAGCAGAGACATTACTTTGCCAAAAAAGGTCTGTCTAGTCAAGGCTATGGTTTTTCCAGTGGTCGTATATGGAGGAGAAGACAATGGCAACCCACTCCAGTACTCTTGCCTGGCAAACCCCATGGATGGAAGAGCCTGGTAGGCTGCAGTCCATGGGGTCGCTAGGAGTTGGACACAACTGAGCAACTTCACTTTCACCTTCACTTTCATGCATTGGAGAAGGACATGGCAACCCACTCCAGTGTTCTTGCCTGGAGAATCCCAAGGATGGGGAAGCCTGGTGGGCTGCTATCTCTGGGGTCACACAGAGTTGGACACGACTGAAGCGACTTAGCAGCAACAGCAACAGCAGCAGCAGCATGTATGGATGTGAGAGTTGGACTGTGAAGAAAGCAGAGCGCTGAAGAATTGATGCTTTTGAACTCTGATGCTGGGGAAGACTCTTGCAAGTCCCTTGGACTGCAAGGAGATCCAATCAGTCCATCCTAAAGGAGACCAGTCCTGGGTGTTCATTGGAAGGACTGATACTAAAGCTGAAACTCCAATACTTTGGCCACCTCATGTGAAGAATTGACTCATTGGAAAAGACCCTGATGTTGGGAGGGATTGGGGGCAGGAGGAGAAGGGAACGACAGAGGATGAGATGGCTGGATGGCATCACTGACTTGATCCACATGAGTTTGGGTGAACTCCAGGAGTTGGTGATGGACAGGGGGGCCTGGCGTACTGCGATTCATGGGGTTGCAGAGTCAGACACGACTGAGCGACTGAACTGAACTGAACTGAACTGAACAGATAAGGTAATATTTTGCTGTGGTTTTAATTTACATTTCCCTAAGGACTAGTGATATTGAGGATCTTTTCATCTATCTGTTGACTTTTCATATATCTTTCATTGAAGAAATGTCTACTCAGGTCTTTTGCCCGTTTTTAACTTGGGTTGTTTATTTATTTTTGCTAATGAATTGTTTGATTTCTTTCCATATTTTGGATATCAGCCCCTCATCAGATATATGGTTTGCAAATATTTTTTCTCATTGCATATATTGTCTTTTCACTTTGTTGTAATCTTTTTAGTTTGATGTAGTTCCATTTAATTATTTTTTATTTTGTTGATTGGGCTTTAGATGTCATGTCCAGAAAACCATTACCAAGACCCATATCAAGGAGCTTTACTCTTATATTTTCTACTAGGATTTTCATGGTTTCAGGGCTTATATTTGTCATTAACCCATTTCAAGTTAATATTTATGAATGATGTAAGATATAGGTCCAGTTTCATTCTTTTACATGTAAATATACAATTATCCCAGCAGTCGTTATTGAAAAGACTGTCATTTCCCCACTGACTATTCTTGACTGTCAAATATTAGCTGGCTGTATATGCTTGGGTTTATTTCTGGGCTTTTTATTCTGTTCTATTAGTATATCTGTTTTTATGCCAGTGCCATACTATTTTGATGACTACATATTTATAGTATAGACTGAAATCAGAAAGTGTGATGCCTCTGGCAGTGTCCTTATTTCTCAGAAATTCTTTGGCTATTTGGGGTCATTTCTGGTTCAGCATGTTGAAAAGCAGAGACATTACTTTGCCAACAAAGGTCCATCTAGTCAAGGCTATGGTTATTCCAGTAGTCATGTATGGATGTGAGAGTTGGACTGTGAATAAAGCTGAGCAGTGAAGAATTGATGCTTTTGAACTATGGTGTTGGAGAAGACTCTTGAGAGTCCCTTGGACTGCAAGGAGATCCAACCAGTCCATTCTGAAGGAGATCAGCCCTGGGATTTGTTTGAAAGGAATGATGCTAAAGCTGAAACTCCAGTAGTTTGGCCACCTCATGCGAATGCTGGGAGGGTTTGGGGGCAGGAGGAGAAGGGGATGACAGAGGATGAGATGGCTGGATGGCATCACTAACTCGATGGACGTGAGTCTGAGTAAACTCTGGGAGTTGGTGATGGACAGGGAGGCCTGGTATGCTGTGATTCATGGGGTTGCAAAGAGTCAGACACGACTGAGCAACTGAACTAAACTGAACTGAACTGAACGGGTTCCATGTAAAGTTGAAAGAGTGTTTTTTCTAATCCTGTAAAAAATGCCATTGGAAACTGGATAGGGATTGCACTGAATCTATAAATGGCTTTTGTAGTATCGCCATTTTAACAATATTAATTCTTTCAATCCATAAATGAGGGATACCTTTCCATTTATTTTTGTCTTCAGTTTCTTTCATCAATATTTTATAATTTTCAGGGTAGAGATCTTTCACATCCTTAGTTAATTTTTTCCTAAATATTTTATTGTTTTTGATGCTATTATAAATGGGATTAATTTTCAAATTTATTTTCTACAAAATTTGTTGTTAATGTATAGAAACACTACTAACTTTTGCATGTCAATTTGTATCCTACAACTTTACTCAATGAATTGATTAGATCTAACAGTATTTTGATTGAGTTTTTAGGATTTTCTATATATAAAATTGTTATCTGCAAATAGAGTCAATTTTATATCTTAATTTTCAATTCAGCAGCTTTTAATTTTTTACTTACCTGATTGCTCTGACTACAACTTCTAGTACTATGTTTGAATAGGAGAGGTGAGAGTGATCACCCTTGCCTTATTCCTGATCCTAGAGGAAAAGCTTTCAACTCTTTACTATTAAATACAGTGTTAGCTGTGGGTTTGTCATATATGGCCTTTATTATGTTAAGATATGTTCCTTCTATGACTGTTTGTTAAGAGCTTTTTTAAAAAAATCATGAATAGATGTTGAATTGTTAAAATGTTTTTTCTTTGTCTATTGATATGATCATATGACCTTTTTCATTCTTTCTATTAATGTGACATATCACATTGATTAATTTGTGTATGTTGAACCATCCTGACATCTTAGGAATAAATCCCACTTGCTCATGTTATATGACCCTTTTAATGTACTGCTGAATATGGTGAAAATAATAGTATTTTATTGAGAATATTTGAGCATCAGGGATATTGGTCTGTAGTTTTCTATCAGTGTTCTTTGCTGGTTTTGGTATCAGGTAATGTTTGCCTTATAAAATAAATTTGGGAGTGTTCAGTCCTCTTTGATATTTTTGGAAGAGTTTGAGAAGGGTAGATGTTAATTTAAATTTTTGATAAAATTCACCAATGAAGCCATTTGGTCCTCGGCTTTTCTTTGTTGGAGATTTTTAATTACTGTTTTAATCCCCTTACAAGCAATTGGCCCATTCACATTTTCTGTTTCTTCCTGATTCAAACTTAATAGGTTGCATGTTTCTAAGAATTTTTCCATTTCTTTTAGGTTACCCAGTTTTTTGGTGCATAGTCGCTTATAGTAGCCTGTTATGATCCTTTGAATTTCTATGGTATTAGTTACGATGTCTCATTATTTTGTTGATTTGGGTCCTTCTTATTTTTTCCTTGGTTAGTCTAGCTAAGAATGTGTCCATTTTATTTATCTTTTCAAAGAACTAACTTTTAGTTTGGTTAATCTTTTCTATTGCTTTTCTGTTCTCCATTTCATTTATTTATGCTCTTTAGTACTTCCTTTCTCCTGATAGCTTTGTTTCTACAGGACAGCTTTGCTGGGTATAGAATTCTTAGTTGACATTTATTGTCTTTCAGTATTTAGAATATGTCATCCCATTATCTCCTGGACTGAAAATTCTCTGTTGAGAAGTTCACCAGTTAGAACTATGGAATTTCCTTGTATATGTCTTCTTCTCTTCCTTTGTTTTGCCTCCTGTTGGTCTTAAAATTCTTTCTTTGTTTTTAATTTTTGACAGTTTAACTGTAATGTGTCTCAGTGTTGCCCTATTTGGCTTCAAACTATTTGAGGTCTTTTAGTCCTCATAGATCTAAATGTCTATGTCTCTTCCTAGGTTTGGGAAGTTTTTAGTCATTGTTGCTTTAAATATACTTCTGTTCCCTCTTCCTTTCCTCCTTTTGGAACTCCCATAATGTGTATATTATTTCTTTTCACCATGTCCCATGATTCTTTTAGATAGGAATCAAATGCACAGATACCAGCATAAGGAATCAAGACTCACAAAAAATTAGGTAAATAAGATACCACAAAAGGCAACTAATAAAGTTCTAATCAGTTCAGTTCAGTTCAGTTCAGTTGCTCAGTCGTGTCCGACTCTTTCTGACCCCATGAACTGCAGCATGCCAGGCCTCCCTGTCCATCACTAACTCCCGGAGTTCACTCAGACTCATGTTCATCGAGTCAGTGATGCCATCCAGCCATCTCATCCTCTGTTATCCCCTTCTCCTCCTGCCCCCAGACTGTGGAAAATTCTGAAAGAGATGGGAATACCAGACCACCTGACCTGCCTCTTGAGAAATCTGTATGCAGGTCAGGAAGCAACAGTTAGAACTAGACATGGAACAACAGACTGGTTCCAAATAGGAAAAGGAGTACGTCAAGGCTATATATTGTCACCCTGCTTATTTAACTTCTATGCAGAGTACATCATGAGAAATGCTGGGCTGGATGAAGCACAAGCTGGAATCCAGATTTCCAGGAGAAACATCAATCACCTCAGATATGCAGATGACACCACCCTTATGGCAGAAAGTGAAGAGGAACTAAAAAGCCTCTTGATGAAAGTGAAAGAGGAGAGGGAAAAAGTCGGCTTAAAGCTCAACATTCAGAAATCAAAGATCATGGCATCTGGTCCCATCACTTCATGGGAAATAGATGGGGAAACAGTGGAAACAGTGTCAGACTTTATTTTTCGGGGCTCCAAAATCACTGCAGATGGTGATTGCAGCCATGAAATTAAAAGACGCTTACTCCTTGGAAGAAAAGTTATGCCCAAGCTAGATAGCATATTGAAAAGCAGAGCCATTACTTTTTCAACTTTTCCAACAAAGTTCCATTAACTGACCCTAAATAAATGGAGATCTATGAACTGTCAGGAGAATTCAGAATAATCCCATATAGGTCATTATGGAGTATTGAACAGAGTTCCCTGTACTATATGGAAGGTTCTTATTAGTTAACTATTTTATATATAGTAATATATATGTGTCAATCTCAATCTCCCAATTTACCCTTCCTATCCTTCTCCCTTGGTAACCATAAGTTTGTTTTCTACCTGTGATTCTATTTATGTTTTGTAAATAAGTTCATTTGTACTGCTTTTTTTGGCAGGGAGGTGTTTCCCCAGTGGCTCAGTGGTAAGATTCCACCTGCAATGCAGGAGTAACAGAAGATATGGGTTGATCCCTGGGTAAGGACAATCCCTTGGAGGAGGGCATGCCCACCCACTCCAGTATTCTTGCCTGAAAAATTCCATGGACAGAGAGCCTGGTGAGCTACAGTCCATAGGTTTGCAAAGAGTCAGACATGACTGAAGTGACAGCACACACATACACCATTTTTTAGATTCCATGTATCAGTTCAGTTCAGTTCAGTTGCTCAGTAGTGTCCAACTCTTTGCAACCCCATGAACCACAGCATGCCAGGCCTCCCTGTCCATCACCAACTCCCAGAATTTACACAAACTCATGTCCATTGAGTTGGTGATGCCATCCAACCATCTCATCCTTTTCCATCCCCTTCTCCTCCTGCCCTCAATCTTTCCCAGCATCAGGGTCTTTTCAAATGAGTCAGCTCTTCGCATCAGGTGGCCGAAGTATTAGAGTTTCAGCTTCAGCATCAGTCCTTCCAATGAACACCCAGGGCTGATCTCCTTTAGGGTGGGCTTGTTGGACCTCCTTGCAATCCAAGGGACTCTCAAGAGTCTTCTCTAACACCACAGTTCAAAAGCATCAATTTTTCTGTGCTCAGCTTTCTTTATGATCCATCTCTGATATCCATATGTATGTGATATCATATAATATTTGTCTTTCTCTGACTTACTTCATCTTCATTTTTTTCCATTATTTTTTCTTTTTGCTCCTCTGATAGGGTAATTTCCAATGTCCTATCTTCCAAGTTACTGATTCTTTCTACTGCATTATTGAGTCTACTTTTGAAACTCTTTATTTAATTCCTTAGTACAGTTATTCTATCTTATTTTTCAACTCCAGGATTTTGATTAGGTGGGGTTTTTTATGATTGCTATTTCCTTGTCAAACTTCCTGTTTTGTTCATGCATTGTTTTCCTAATTTCTTTTAGCTGTCTGCCTATGTTTTATTGGGCTTCCCTGATGACTCAATGGTAAGGAATCCCTCTGCAAGGTAGGAGACACAGGAGATGCGGGGTCAATCCCTGGGTCAGAAAGATTCCCCTGGAAGAGGGCATGGCAACCCACTTTAGTATTCTTGCATGGAGAATCCCATGGAAAGAGGAGCCTAGCAGGCTACAGTCCATAGGATCGCAAAGAGTTGAACATGACTGATGTGACTTAGCATGCACCACCCCGTCCCCGCCCCCCCCCCCACTATGTTTTCTTATAGTTTCGTATAGTTTACTAAACTTCTTTAAGAGGAAATGCCACAGAGTGCACTGAATTCCCTGGCCAGATGAGGCCACCAGTGTTGCTTTGCAGATGTAGGGAGCTGCTGGCTGTTCTTTCTGTTCAAGCACTATTGAACATGGAACTGTTGGATGGACTCTGCAGCTTCCTGTGCGCTCTGGTTAGGCTTCCTGATTGGACAGGCTCTAGGCTATATTCAGTGATAAGCTGGGATTCAAATTAGATTCCCTCTGTAGGTGCAGTGGAAGAAACAGCTCTAAAACCGGTAAGGTTCTTTGCTTGTTGTCTTAACTCAAGCCAACCCAGACTCCAAATTTCCTGGCCAAATAGGGCCAGTGGCTATGTTCTGCAGTCTATCAGCTCTGCCTGTCCACCTCTTGGCTTGAGTGCTGCTGGGCTGCACAGCTTCCAGAAGTTGTCTCCAGCCATTCCAGTCAGCTAGGGCCAGCAGACACTCCACAGTGGGTAGGGATGCAATTCAGCTCCTTACCTGGGCATGAACAGACTGGGCTCTGGGGCCAAAAAACTCCTCCTTTGAAGATCTAAATCAGGTTTCCACACCCTGCCAAATTCCCTGGTCCGTGTAGGTCTGACTTTGTTCTGCAGATGAGCAAAGATGTTAGTTGGCGTCACTAGTTGGGCACCATAGGTATACACTCGGTCTGCCAAGATCTGTGTGCTGGTTGTTGAAAGCCCCTCCTGCTTCTCTGCCATGGTCAGATTCCCAGTGGCTGAGCCCCACAAATTCCCCTGCCATCCCCATGATGTGAGATCAGAGAAGGGGCTCCCACAAAGTGACCCACAATTCTGAGGAGGACGGGTTGTTCCCTCTAGGCTCTCTTTTCCCACTGGAGGAACCAGAGGTTCAGGGGCAAGCTCTTTGCATGGTACTGCGCTGACCAGGGGGAGGGGCAATGTGGTCAACATGTAGCCACTTCTCTTACCTTCTAATGAGGTCTGTAGTGGTCTCTGTGGTGCAGGGGGTGCTTCAGCCTCACCCCTGTGTTCTAGGATTCTCTCAGTGGTGTCTTGTTCTTGAATAGTAATTAGTTGTTCTTCTCGTGATGGGAGGTGAAGTCAGGAACAATCTAGGTCCTGGTTTTGATACGTCACCCTCCCAGATTAGGGTTTTATGAATAGCAAAGGAGTACATAATTGGAACCTTGGGTAGAAGTTACAGGGAGAGAGATTTCAACTTCACTATAATACAAAACACCAGTCTGCTCCAAAATGGAATAAATTGCATGGTGGGTGAGCAAGTTTTCAGACACAGCATATTTATATGTGTATTTGTTCATTCATTCATTTATTCATTCACTTAACAGTAATATCTCAAATGCCTACCAAGTGCCAGGCACTGTTCTAAATTCTGGGAATATAGTTATAGACAGAAAGGCCAAGATCTCAGATTTCATGGAGCTTATATTCTAGAGTTAGGGGTTGACAAACTTTATTCTGTAAAGGTCCAGATAGAAAATGTTTTAGGCCATTTGGTTTCTGTTGCAACTACTGAACTCTGTCACATAGTATTGCAAAAGGAGTCAAAGATCATGAGTTGGCCACCTGTGGCCCACAGGCCAAATCCTGCCCACCTTTACAGAATAAGTTATATTCATGCATGCATACTCAGTCGTGTCCAATTCTTTGTGACCTCATGGACTGTAGCCCGCCAGGCTCCTCTGTCCATGGGATTCTCCAGGCAAGAATACTGGAATGGGTTGCCATTTCCTACTCCAGGGGAACTTGCTGACCCAGGGATCAAACCCACATCTCCTGTGGCTCCTGCACTGACAGGCAGATGCTTTACCACTGAGCCACCTGGGAAACCCCAGTAAGTTATATAGGAGGGGCTGATTCATTTTTATATTATCTATACCTGGCATTATCCTACCTGGTTGTGACAGAGATGCTTTTCCCCATAAAGCCCAAAGTATTTATATTCTCTTACCCTCTACAGAAAATGTTTGCTGATTCCTGCCCTAGAAAATAGAGAAACAAATGATTGTAGCTGTGTTGTAATCAGATTTTGTTTATGGATGCCAAAACCCAACTTTATCTAATTTGCGCATGTCACAAAATAATCTTTAAACTTTTTTTCCCATCCATTAAAAGCTATAAAGATTACTCTTAGTGCACCAGTCACGCTAAAACGAAGGGAGCCCGAATTTGGCCTGTGGGTCATAGTATGCCAATCCCTGTGCTAAAGAAGTTTGGCCAATTTACAAATCTTGAGTAGCACTATTTTCACTGGTGAGAGTCTGTTTCTAGCTTCATTTATGCTGATAATTACAGATTTCATTAACAACGTGTCAGTTGCTGATCAGAGAAGAGGGTCACCAGAGTGCTCACAGTAGTTCTCTCTGGAGGGTGGGGCGTCCCCTGCTTCCTTCCATCATTCAGAGTGAAATCCCATTTAGAACATCTGAATGTGCTGGGTTGTACTTTAGCCTTACTGACACGTAATGTCGCTCTATCTGTGCTGAAGTATTTTAAAGTAAATTACAGTTGTCACTACACTTTAACATGCAGAGACATTTGTCCTTTTCTTCTCGCCTCACTGCTCCCTGTATAGATTCTGGGGCATCCTTTGCATAATTAAAAAGGTCCATGAATCTCCCAAACAAAAGAGCCTTTCATCTGGCAGACTATATTTAGATGCCAACTATAATTTTTCTTCTTTTCCCTCACATAGGAATTTTCCCTTCATGTCACATATCAAAACAAACTACTCATGGTCAAATGGAAAAAAAGTAAAAGTCTTTGACTGTATTTGACTGAATTGACTAGTAAGTTCAATTTTAAACGACTGATCTAATAGCCACCTTCAGGTACCACCTGAATACTTTATTCTGAAATTATTTCTCTTTTCCCCCTAGGATAAATTCTTGATTTTGGCAAATGTGTCACCTCTCTGTCAAAATTTTCTGACATAGGATTCTTCTATCCTGTCCCCATTTGCCTCCTTCTCTCAATTCATCTCTCTTTCAGTTGATAAAAGTCAGATCATATGTCCTTTCAGTTTTTAAAATCTTTTCCTGCTCTTTTATGCATTAGTAGATTTAACTCTGGAAACTGAAATTACTTTTGAGTAATAAAATGTTTGAGAAATGGCCCTTCCCATTTTATAGATTAAAAGTGTTTTGCGTTTGGTGTTTATTATGCCAGTGGGCTAGTGAGGGCCACTTTTGAGGAGCTAAAGTCAATAGATGTCTGGCTAAGAGAGCTTATTAGTGGAAGTTCCTAATGAGGAGCAATTGGAGTTCTAAAGAGAAAATTGACGATGATTTAACCATTGGGGTGACCTCGAACTAAATTATCTAAAGCAGCAATGTCTTCAAACATAAAAGGTGGCACTGTCTAAGCTTGTTTATTTGAGTTGTTTATTTTCTTTGCAGTTAAAACAAATCTTTGTTTTGTGAAATAAAGGAGGAGATTTATATTTCCATTGACTTTGAGTGCTGACTGCTTGCCACTCTCTACCAAGAAGTTTGCTAGAGAACAGTCATGTCACCTTGACTAAAGGGCCCAACCCTTACCTAAAAGTCCTTCACAGTAACACGCTTATTTTTTATGTGAAAATGTGAGATTTTTATTGGTGAAAGTTTATTCGTGTAGGTTACATATGTGAAGTTACAAACAAATTCAGTGCTCACTGCTAACACAAACACCACTAGCCTCCTCACTTCGCACAAAAAGAGACATTTAATTTGCAAGTGGCAGGATGACTTCGGTTTGGGGGCATAGACACAAATCATCTGAAACAGATGTTGCTTTGGGGCATGGACAAATACAAGGACAGTGATGTCATAACTTGCAAACAGTGATTACGGTTATCACACTCACGCTAAACAGTTGTGCACAGACTCAGTTCCCTTGACCCAGTATTGCAAGGTTAGAAACTTTGGCAAAATCCAACCTTCCCCCCCAACTCTGCCTGGACCCAGCTGCTAATGGTAGGAGGCAAAAAAATAGTCATAAGAACTAGTGTTAAGTTCATTTTATTGTGCTGACCTCTAGTCACTTCAGTGGTGTCCAACTCTTTGTGACCCTATGGACTGCAACCTGCCAGGCTCCTCTATCCACAGGATTCTCTAGGCTGGAGTACTGGAGTGGATTGTCATGCTCTCCTCCAGGGAATCTTCCCAACCCAGAGATCGAACCCAGGTCTCCTATGTTGCAGGCAGATTCTTTTACTGCTGAGCCACCAGGGAAGCTGACCTCTTGGTTCATTTCAGTTCAGTTGCTCCATCGTGTCCGACTCTTTGTGACCCCATGAATCGCAGCACGTCAGGCCTCCCTGTCCATCACCAATGGTCCTTAATATTTGAGAGGACTCTCCGGCTTTTTTCTCTCTCTTCACCATTCTCCTTTTTCAGACTTTCTTACATCCAGACAGAGAGTCACTGAGAAGAATTTATGAGGTGGATTGGGGTGCCGGAGGTGGACATAAATTACCAGGGTTGGTTTAGAAGGTGTTGGGGCCTGAAATCAAGGGAAATGTCAAGATTTTGACATTTGTGTCTCTAGTATTTGTAACAATCTGAAGATATCAAATTCTTCAAAAGGTGACAGTGCATAGAGATTGGCCTGGAAAAAAAAATATGGTAATAAAAGAGACTGTTGAAAATTTGTGCAGTAGTCCTTTAGAATAAGATCAAAAAGCATCAGCCAGTCCCCAGACTTAATAAATAACTTCAATAGAGAATTTTTCCAACATAATATTTTTATATTGCTCTATAAAAATTTTAAATATATGGTATTATAGTAACATAAAGTATTTTAAAAGCAACCTTCGTTAATAAAATTATAGGAGCTCTCTGCATTTTAAATATTTTCAACAATATGGATGTTATATATTTGTAAATAATTTCATTGTTTCTGAAGTAGCTGCACTAAATATGATGTGTGAAATACTAAGACAAATCAGTTCAGTTCAGTTCATTTCAGTCGCTCAGTCATGTCCGACTCTTTGCAACCCCATGAATCACAGCACGCCAGGCCTCCCTGTTCATCACCAACTCCCGGAGTTCACTCAGACTCATGTCCATCAAGTCAGTGATGCCATCCAGCCATTCCATCCTCGGTCGTCCCCTTCTCCTACTGCCCCCAATCCCTCCCAGCATCAGAGTCTTTTCCAATGAGTCAACTCTTCGCATGAGGTGGCCAGACTACTGGAGTTTCAGCTTCAGCATCATTCGTTCCAAAGAAATCCCGGGGCTGATCTCCTTCAGAATGGACTGGTTGGATCTCCTTGCAGTCCAAGGGACTCTCAAGAGTCTTCTCCAACACCACAGTTCAAAAGCATCAATTCTTCGGCGCTCAGCCTTCTTCACAGTCCAGCTCTCACATCCATACATGACCACAGGAAAAACCATAGCCTTGACTAGACGGACCTTAGTCGGCAAAGTAATGTCCTTGCTTTTGAATATGCTATCTAGGTTGGTCATAACTTTTCTTCCAAGGAGTAAGCGTCTTTTAATTTCATGGCTGCAGTCACCATCTGCAGTGATTTTGGAGCCCCAAAAAATAAAGTCTGACACTGTTTCCACTGTTTCCTCATCTATTTCCCATGAAGTGATGGGACCAGATGCCATGATCTTCGTTTTCTGAATGTTGAGCTTTAAGCCAACTTTTTCACTCTCCTCTTTCACTTTCATCAAGAGGCTTTTTAGCTCCTCTTCACCATAAGGGTGGTGTCATCTGCATATCTGAGGTTATTAATATTTCTCCTGGCAATCTGGATTCCAGCTTGTGTTTCTTCCAGTCCAGCATTTCTCTAAGATAAATACTCCCATGGAAAACAACTTTAACAATGAATGCATATTCATCTGTGTAGTTCCTTTTGCCTTTAGTATTATGGACTGCATTCATCTCCAAAACTACTTATATCAGCATATTTTTCTCCCAAACCCTTTAGTAAAGTTGTTTTATACATTTGTAATGGGATGAGATTTCTGTATCAAATTCTGTATTTCATCCTGGGATCCCCCAACCTTCTAAATGTTTTTTTTTTTTTTTTTTGTTAAAGTCGCATACTAAGGTTTGATTTTTGTGCTATAAAATTCTATGGATTTTTGACAAACATATAAGGCCACTTATCCATTATTGCAATCTATGCAGAATAGTTTCGCTACCCTAAAACATCCCCTGTGCTTCACCTATTCAGTTCTTCTCCCTACACCTAAATTTTTGTCAAGCACAGATCCTTTCACTGTTGCTATCATATTAAAATGCCATGTAATTGGAATCATACAGCATTCTCTTTCCCAACTGGCTTCTTTCACCTGCCATTGTGCATTTAATATTCATTTGTACCTTTTGACACTCACACGTTTATTAGTGTTGGATATATTGTTTTTCACTGATGAAATGAGCACTGTGTAAGGGTTAGGGTTTGGGGTTAGGGTTAGAGTTAAGGTAAGGCTGACTAGGAAGCTCGTATATACTATTTAAGGTGATAACAGGTAAGAGAAGAGAATAGTAATTGGAACCTTTTTTAGTCTCATAGAACATCTCTTTAGGAATTGTATCAGTTTTGTTTACTGTTGTATTCTCATTGTTTGGAACAATGCCTAGAATATAGTAACACTTAGTGTTTGTTTGTTGAATGAATGTTAATACATCATTGAGTTGAGGAGTTAGAAAAAGAAACAAGAGTAACATTGTCTTTGTTGGTTTCTGTTATTTTCATTCCAACCAAAAATTTGAGTTTAAAGAGTTGAGTATGGATTTGCAGAATGTTTTTAAAACAGTTGGAGAGATTTGTTAAATTATCTTTATAATTTTGAGCTATCTGTGAGCATGCACAGTTTTTTTTTTTAATTTTTTATTTTTTTTAAATTTTAAAATCTTTAATTCTTACATGCGTTCCCAAACATGAACCCCCCTCCCACCCCCCTCCCCACAACATCTCTCTGGGTCATCCCCATGCACCAGCCCCAAGCAAGCTGCACCCTACGTCAGACATGGACTGGCGAATCAATTCTTACATGACAGTATACATGTTAGAATTCCCATTCTCCCAAATCATCCCACCCTCTCACTCTCCCTCTGAGTCCAAAAGTCCGTTATACACATCTGTGTCTTTTTTCCTGTCTTGCATACAGGGTCGTCATTGCCATCTTCCTAAATTCCATATATATGTGTTAGTATACTGTATTGGTGTTTTTCTTTCTGGCTTACTTCACTCTGTATAATTGGCTCCAGTCTCTTGTAAAAGAATGAAACTAGATCACTTTCTAACACCGTACACAAAAATAAACTCAAAATGGATTAAAGATCTAAATGTAAGATCAGAAACTATAAAACTCCTAGAGGAGAACATAGGCAAAACACTCTCAGACATAAATCACAGCAGGATCCTCTATGATCCACCTCCCAGAATTCTGGAAATAAAAGCAAAAATAAACAAATGGGATCCAATTAAAATTAAAAGCTTCTGTACAACAAAGGAAAATATAAGCAAGGTGAAAAGACAGCCTTCTGAATGGGAGAAAATAATAGCAAATGAAACAACTGACAAACAACTAATCTCAAAAATATACAAGCAACTTCTGCAGCTCAATTCCAGAAAAATAAACGACCCAATCAAAAAATGGGCCAAAGAACTAAATAGACATTTCTCCAAAGAAGACATACGGATGGCTAACAAACACATGAAAAGATGCTCAACATCACTCATTATCAGAGAAATGCAAATCAAAACCACAATGAGGTACCACTTCACACCAGTCAGAATGGCTGCGATCCAAAAATCTGCAAGCAATAAATGCTGGAGAGGGTGTAGAGAAAAGGGAACCCTCCTACACTGTTGGTGGGAATGCAAACTAGTACAGCCACTATGGAGAACAGTGTGGAGATTCCTTAAAAAATTGCAAATAGAACTACCTTATGACCCAGCAATCCCACTGCTGGGCATACACACCGAGGAAACCAGAATTGAAAGAGACACATGTACCCCAATGTTCATCGCAGCACTGTTTATAATAGCCAGGACATGGAAACAACCTAGATGTCCATCAGCAGATGAATGGATAAGAAAGCTGTGGTACATATACACAATGGAGTATTACTCAGCCATTAAAAAGAATTCATTTGAATCAGTTCTGATGAGATGCATGCACAGTTTTAAACATTTTTTTTTAACAGAATTAAGGCTTCCTCCCACCCCAAGTTACTAAAGTATATTGGTTTTCCCTTAGAAAATTAGGTTCCTTGATCACATAAATTTGGAAATTACTATATAGATAGAAGTATTAACTTATGTTTATTATTCTACCTATCTTTCTCCTGTTGCCCATTTCTTTCACCAATTTAAACAATAGCCAGCTGTACTTCATTTGGCTTGGAGATGGGGCATGAAGTAGGATAGAAATAGTCTACAAAGCTTTTAAATCTTAACCAGAAGCTTAAAGGGTGCTTGAGAAAGGAGAGAAGGCAGTGGAGTGAAGACAGATGTTTAACAGCTGGCCTTCTATGGAGGAAGAGGAGAGGAAGCCTTAACTTGTGGCATTTATTGATTCCCATGATATAAACTTACACTACAGCTGATGTCAAGTACTGAGGTCAAATCTAAGTGCTTGCAAAATTCCTGAATATTTAACAGTTGGTGCTCCTGAGCTTGTTTGATTTCAGGATGCCACTGAGAGTAGGTCTTAACTCTTCTTATCCCCACCTCTCCCTCTCCAGGCCAATTAAGAAAGAGATTTATCTAAACCCAGCAGAAGAAAAAGAAAGGGAGTAGTAAGACCTGAGAAATCATTCTTGGCAAATCTAAGCCAAAGGGACCTTGGCTAACCTTATGAAATGTTCCTGGATCTCAACTTGGCCTTGGAAGCATTCTCCAAGGAGTAAAAGAAGAGACTGATTTATAATTCAGAAACAGCTGGTGGAAATTGATGGCCTGTGACAAGTGGGGCTGGATTTATGTCATTTACCATCCTTGTCCTTGCCTCTATCCCCATACATGCATTAACACTGCCTGAGATTCCCAAACTATATCCAGCTCCAGGGAGGAAGGAGAAATCCCAGAAAAAAATGAGAGCATGCTCTCCTTTTCATATTGATAGAATGGAAGCTTGGTGTCATACCTTAAGTTGTGTTCTAGAAAATTTTTGACTTGTTGATTTATCCTATTATAATTACATATTTTATCAACTCAATCATCATATTACAGATTGAGATAGTCTACAGTAACGAAATCTGTTTAACTTTTTTGTATAGTGTGAGCATTTTACAACCTTGAAATGGTTTAAACACACACATACACATATATAAATATAGCACTATTGAGCACCATAAGGAATTGATTTCTCATGGAAAAAAATTTGGGAAACAGTTTTGTGTATTTTTCCAGTTTTTGGCTATGTGTGTGTCTGTGAGTGTGGTGTGTATAGAAATAAGAACTATATAAAATAGGGGCTGTGCATTCTTGTTTATTATTAAGACTTCATTCCTTTGTTTTTAAGGGAGTATTTTCTTGCTTTTAAAATATTTCTGGGAATAATTTGGAAGCAAACTAAATAATTAAAGGTGTGATGAATGCTCTCTTTTAATCCCTTTTCATGCATCACAGTATAGACTTGGAAATAACTCCTCAGCTACCCCAATAGGGCATCAGAAGAATAACTGAATAGGTCAACAAGTGCTCATCTAAACAGAAAATGGTGCTCATTACCGGAGAAGCCCCAGGAAGAGAGGTTTCTAGTGGGTAGAAGGATTTACTGGTAGACTTTGAAGACTTTCTTAAAAACAGTTCTAAACTAGTTACTTCTGTCACATCTTCCATTTCTTCCTGTTTTTTGAGAGTCAGTCTGTAGTCTTGTCTGTCTGTCTCTCTCCCTTACACACACACAAAGGTACATTTTCTTGTCTTTATGAAAAGAATTTAGGTTTGCTTTTAAAAAGTTACCAACAGTATCAACTTTTCTACAATTGTATCAATTGCAGAGTTTAAGAAAACATCTGTGGTTCATTGCTATGATTATAGCTCATTAAGAATATCTTTTAAACTCAAATTCTCCAGTGATGTTCTAAAAACAGAGCAGCACACAATAGTCAATATCTTGAAAAGGAAACTGACTTCTGTATCTTTGAAATTTCCTCTAGTTTCTTGCTGGAACCTGATAACTCTGATAACTCTTTATTTCAATAGAGTAGGCTGTATTCCAAGATACAGTCTATTGGCTTAGCCAAGGTAGAAAGACAGAAAAAATATTTAAATTAGGTATTCAAATTAAGAGTACCATCAGTCAATTCAGTTCAGTCGCTCAGTCGTGTCCGACTCTTTGCGAACCCATGGTCTGCAGCACACTAGGCCTCCCTGTCCATCACCAACTCCTGGAGTTTATACAAACTCATGTCCATCGAGTTGGTGATGCCATCCAGCCATCTCATCCTCCGTCATCCACTTCTCCCCCTGCCCTCAATCATTCCCAGCATCAGGGTCTTTTCACATGAGTCAGCTCTTCTCAGCAGGAGGCCAAAGTATTGGAATTTCAGCTTCAACATCAGTCCTTGCAATGAATACTCAGGACTAATTTCCTTTAGGATGGACTGGTTGGACCTCCTTGCAGATCCTTGCAGGTACTCTCCTTGAAAAGTACCATAGTTACTACAGATTTTCCAGGATTGTGGCTAAATACTTTAAATTTATCTCAAGGCATTATCACCATCTGAGGCCACATTAAAATAATGGTATTAGTCTCTTTTGAGAATTAGGACCTGGAAAGTGAAAGTGAAGTCGCTCAGTCATGTCCGACTCTTTGCGGCCCTATGGACTGTAGCCTACCATGCTCCTCCCTCCATGGGATTCTCTGGGCAAGAATACTGGAGTGGGTTGCCATTTCCTTCTCCAGGGGATCTTCCTGACCCAGGGATCGAACCCAGGTCTCCAGCATTCCAGGCGGATGCTTTAACCTCTGAGCCACCAGGGAAGCCCCTAGGAAAGTTGAAATTTTGTTAAATCCAGATGTGTCAAACCATTTTAACAATGCCCAGGTGAAAACAAATTTAATCAAGTGGTTGCATATTAGTCCCACAGGCAGCAAAAAACATGTCTTACTCGCTTTTTTATTTTTTAAACCATCGCTTTATAACTATATAAGTTGTAATCATAGATTTACTTTTTTTAATTGGAGGATAATTGCTTTATAACTTTGTGGTGGTTTCTGCCATACATCAACATAAATCAGTCATAATTGTGCATATATATATATGTATATGTATATATCCTCCCTCTTGAGCCTCCTCCACCATTCCACCACTCTGGTTTACTTTTTAAAAATGATTTCAAAATCATTTACTGATACTAAAGCTGAAACTCCAGTCCTTTGGCCACCTCATGCAAAGAGCTGACTCATTGGAAAAGACCTTGATGCTGGGAGGGATTGGGGGCAGAAGGAGAAGGGGACGACAGAGGAAGAGATGGCTGGATGGCATCACTGACTCGATGGACATGAGTCTGAGTGAACTCTGGGAGTTGGTGATGGACAGGGAGGCCTGGCGTGCTGAGATTCATGGGGTCGCAAAGAGTTGGACATGACTGAGCAACTGAACTGAACTGAACTGAATTATCTAGTAAAGGAAACCCCAGACAGGTAAGATTAGAAGAGAACACTGAGGCAAATGAGGGCTGTTTGAACAGCATTATTCCAAGAATAAAGTCCTCTGCTTTATTAACCAACTACAAAAGTGTCCTTACAAAGCTATTCATTAAAAAATTCTTTTGGAATACATGGACTTCTAAAATTTAATGCTATGTCCCAAGAAACGTAGCTTTTAATTCTGAAATACTGCATGTTAACTGGTTGTTATGGGAAACACTGCTCAGACTGGTGTTTATAATTTTCAAAGTTGTATAAAATCTTCTCCTCTTTCTTCTTCTCATTTGTGTAAGAACCTCTAAAACTTCATATCTGCTGTTTTCCAGGTGATCAAAGGAGCATTTAATAAATCAATGACTTAAGCTAAAACAATGGCAGAAAAGAGGCTTTGGGTTTAATAATGTGAAACAACTAGAAAGCAAGTTTATGACCGTATATAGGCAACCCTGAGACTACAGTAACCTACCCTATCCCTAAGCACTGATGGCAGTCAGAACAAGAGAAAGCCAGGCCACAGAGGAAAGCTAGAGTGGGGTGATTCTCGGGCTTCAATTTCCTATGAAATTTAAGTGGGAAAGAACATTACATAGAGAATTCTAGGAATTTAGGATAAAAACAGTGAATATTTTTTCATAATGGCAACTGAACTAAATTTTAATAAAGACTGACTAGTTGAATGTCTTTCTCGCCTGTCTTAATTTTGTTAATACTAGCTTATCCTTCAAAACCCAGTTTAGTACTTACGGCCTCCAGAATGCTTTTTTTGATCCCCAATATTTGTTTCATGCCCACTCTTTGGGTCTCCCAGGTATCCTCTATAGTCTTCTTTCTTTGTTAAATTGAATTACAGTTGATTTACAACATTGTGTTAGTTTCAAGTGTACAGCAAAGTGATTTGGTTATACATATATATGTATATTTCTTTTTTTATGGCTAAGTAATATTTCATTGTATATATTGGATTGGCCAAGAAGTTCATTCTTTTTTTCCCATAAGATGGCTCTAGTAATGCTTAGTTGTCTTTAACTTCATTCAAAACAATTTCATTAGATTGTATTGTGATAGCTGTCATGTCAGCCTGCATTAAAAAAGAACTTATCAAAATTGGTGAATTTTTGTGTAGCCATATTTTTAAAAAAGCAACATTTTTGGCATACAATGTTTTATTTCAAGGAAGGTAAAAATGCAACTGAAATACAAAAAAGGATTTGTATGGAGAAGGTGCTGTGACTGCTCAAAAGTATCAAAAGTGGTTTGTGAAGTTTCATGCTGGAGATTTCTCTCTGGATGATACTCCATGGTTAGGTCAGTTCAGTTCAGTTCAGTCACTTAGCCATGTCTGACTCTTTGCAACCGCATGGACTGTAGCATGCCAGGCCTCCTTGTCTATCACCAACTCCCGGAGTTTACTCAAACTTAAGTTCATTGAGTCGGTGGTACCGTCCAACCATCTCATTCTCTGTCATCCCCTTCTCTTCTCGCATTCAATCTTTCCCAGCATCAGGGTCTTTTCAAATGAGTCAGCTCTTCGCATCATGTGGCCCAAGTATTGGAGTTTCAGCTTCAACATCAGTCCTTCCAATGAACATTCAGGACTGATTTCCTTTAGGATGGACTAGTTGGATCTCTTTTCAGTCCAAGGGACTCTCAAGAGTTGACCAGTTTAAAGTGATAGTGATCAAATCATGACATTAATTGAGAACAATTAAGGTTATACCATGTGGGAGACAGCAGATACACTCAAAATATCCAAATCAAGCATTGAAAATCTTTTGCACCAGCTTGGTTATGTTGATCATTTTGATGTTTGGGTTCCACAGAGGTTAAGCAAAAGAAACCTGTTGACCATATTTTCACACGTGAATCTCTAAATATAATGAAAAGGTTTTTTTATTAAAAAAAAATTGTGATGGGTGATGAAAAGTTATTACTGTAGAATAATGTGGAGTGGAAGAGATTGTGGGGCAAATGAAATGAATCATCACCAACGACATCAAAGGCTGATCTTCATCCAAAGAAGGTCATATTGTGTATATGGTGAGACTGGAAGTGAAAGTGAAAGTTCCTCAGTGGTGTCCGACTTTTCTTCAGGCCAGAATGTTGGAGTGGGTTCCCTTCTCCAGGGGATCTTTACAACCCAGGGGTTGAACCCAGGTCTCCCACACTGCAGGTGGATTCTTTACCAGCTTAGCCACCAGGGAAGGCAAAGAATACTGGAGTGGGTAGCCTATCCCTTCTCCAGCAGATCTTCCTGACCCAGGAATTGAGCCAGGATTCCCTGCATTGCAGGCGGATTCTTTACCAGCTGAGCTTCGTGGGATTGGAAGGGAGTCCTCTATTATGAGCTTCTTCCAAAAAACAAAACAATTCATTTGAACAAGTACTGCTCCCTGTTAGACCAACCGAAAAGAGCACTTGATGAAAAATATCCAGAATTACTCAACAGAAAATGTATAATCTTCCATCAGGATAATGCAAGACCACATGTTTCTTTGATGACTAGCCAAAACCTATTACAGCTTGTCTGGGAAGCTCTGATTTATCTCTGGTATTCACCAGACACTGCACCTACAGATTTCTATTTATTTCCATCTTTATAAAAGTCTCTTAATGGAAACAATTTCAATTCCCTGGAAGACTTTTAAAGGTACTTGGAACAGTTCTTTGCTTAAAAGATGAGAAATTTTGAGAAGATGAAATTATGAAGTTGCCTGAAAAATGACAGAAGGTAGTAAAACCAAATGGTGAATACATTGCTTGATAAAGTTATTGATGAAAATGAAAAATGTCCCTTATATTTTTACTTTAAAAATAAAGAAGATTTTGGCCAACCCAATATATACAACTTATTTATGCATTCACTTAGATTGCTTCTATGTATTGGCTACTGTAAATAGTGCTCTATGAACTTTGGGGTGCATGGATCTTTTCAAATTATTGTTTTCTCTGCATATATGCCCAGGAGTGTGATTGATGGATCATATAGTAACTCTATTTTTAGTATTTTAAGGAACCACCATACTGTTCTCTGTAGTGGTTGCACCAATAGCCGCTTGTGTGAGATGATATGTCATTGTAGTTTTGATTTGCATTTCTCCCATTCTTAGTGATATTGAGCATCTTTTCATGTGCCCATTGGCCATCTGTATGTCTTCTTTGGAGAAATGTCTGTTTAAGTATTCTGTTCATTTTTTTATTTATTTTTTTTGTGCGTTTTTTGTTATTAGTTGTATAAGCTGTTTGTACATTTTGGAAACTAACTGGTTGCATAATATGTAAATATTTTATCCCATTGTATAGGTTATTTTTTTGTTTTGTTGATGGTTTCCTTTGCTGTGCAAAGACTTGTACCTTTCGGTCCCATTTGTTTACTTTTGCTTTTATTTCTACTGCCTCAGGAGACTAACTTCAGGAAAAAAAATGCTGCTATTTATGTCAGAGGATGTTTTGCCTATGTTCTAAAATTTTATGGTGTTATGTCTTATCATTAGGTCTTTAAGCCATCTGGAATTTATCAATTAATCTTTGACAAAAGAGTCAAGAATGTACAGTGGAGGGAAGACCATCTCTTTAGCAAGTGGTGTTGGGAAAGTTGGAGAGCCACATGTAAATCAATGAAGTTAGAACACTCCCTCATGCCATACACAAAAATAAACTCAATTTGGCCTTCTCTTTTATAATTTACTATAATATATGAATATCACAGTGCCTGCTTGCATGTCCATACATTCCACTATTTGTAAAGCCTCAGTTAGTGTTTTATTTATATATGTTAATTCCAGGTCACTGAATTTGGAACCACAGACTGATTCCAAATCGGGAAAGGAGTACCTCAAGGTTGTATATTGTCACGTGCTTACTTAACTTATATGCAGAGTACATCATGCAAAATG
Source organism: Capra hircus (assembly GCF_001704415.2). Classification (NCBI taxonomy): domain Eukaryota; kingdom Metazoa; phylum Chordata; class Mammalia; order Artiodactyla; family Bovidae; genus Capra; species Capra hircus. The sequence continues at coordinate 49,701,183 of NC_030812.1, read as the reverse complement.
ATGGGCCGCATGAAGCACAGGCTGGAATCAAGATTGCCGGGAGAAATATCAATAACCTCAGATATGCAGATGACACCACACTTAAGGCAGAAAGCGAATAAGAACTAAAGAGCCTCTTGTTGAAAGTGAAAGAGGAGAGTGGAAAAGGTGGCTTAAAACTCAACACTCAGAAAACTAAGATCATGGCTCCGGTCCCATCACTTCATGGCAAATAGCTGGGGAAACACTGACAGACGTTATTTTGGGGGGCTCCAAAATCACTGCAGATGGTGACTGTAGCCATGAAATTAAAAGGTGCTTGCTCCTTGGAAGAAAAGTTATGACCAACCTAGACAGGATATTAAAAAGCAGAGACATTACTTTGCCAGAAAGTTTCATTTAGTCAAGGCTATGGTTTTTCCAGTAGTCATGTATGGATGTGAGAATTGGACTATAAAGAAAGCTGAGTGCTGAAGAATTGATGCTTTTGAAATGTGGAGAAGACTCTTGAGAGTCCCTTGAACTGCAAGGAGATCAAACTAGTCAACCCTAAAGGAAATCAGTCCTGAATATTCATTGGAAAGACTGATACTCAAACTGAAACTCCAATACTTTGGCCACATGATGCAAAGAACTAATTCACTGGAAAAAACCTGATGCAGGGAAAGATTGAAGGCAGGAGGAGAAGGGGACAACAGGATGAGATGGTTGGATGGCATCACTGACTCGAAGGACATGAGTCTGAGTAAGCTCCTGGAGTTGGTGATGGACAGGGAAGCTTGGCATGCTGCAGTCCATGGGGTCACAAAGAGTTGGACATGACTGAGCAACTGAACTGAACTGAACTGAACTGAATTGAAAGGTGTTCAAGCCATAGAGATAATTTGGGCTTAAATAAGGGATCAAGGGGAGTCCTTTTAAATTCTTGAGCTGAAAAACAGTATGAGTACAGGAGTACTTTTGGAATAATAGACTTCAGCAATGGGCAGCCTGGATGAGGAAGGGATAATGGAAACAGGGAGACAAAAGAGGAGTCTGACACAGCAACAACACATGAATAACGATGTTGTATATGTGCATGATGTTATTTTGTGAAAGATGCTTTATATATGACTTTGTGGAAATTTAAGCCTTTAATTCTAAGTATACTAATCATTTGAGCAGGTATTATTAGTTTCATTTTAAGAATAAGGGAGCTTGGAGGGGATAGTGATTCATCCAGTATTATATAGAGATAAGAGGCAAGAACTGAAGCCTCCTCAGTCTGAGTTCAGGATTACTTTTACAAAAAGGTGGTGACAGAAGGCTTTGTCTAGGTGTTTTCAGAGATGTAGAGAGAAAGGAAAACTGTTAATCACAAGACTGACAGACCTGCAGAACTAGATGACTGGTTGCAGATGGAATGTGAAAAAAAATGGGTAACTCTAAAGATACAATCCAGCATGTGACACTGGGGATTCTAGAGAGTGATGTTCCTCTTAGCAAACCTGGGGAAGCAAGAGTGCTGCTAAGCCACTTCAGTCGTGTCCGACTCTGTGTGACCCCAGAGACAGCAGCCCACAGGCTCCCCCGTCCCTGGGATTCTCCAGGCAAGAACATTGGAATGGGTTGCCATTTCCTTCTCCAATGCATGAAACTGAAAAGTGAAAGTGAAGTCGTGTCCGACCCTCAGCGACCCTATGGACTGCAGCCTACCAGGCTCCTCTGTCCATGGGATTTGCAGGAAAGAGTACTGGAGTGGGGTGCCATTGCCTTCTCTCACTGGTTAAACTCATTACTTAAAAGATAACTTGAACTTGTGGGACTGTGTAGGCAAAACTTTTCTAGGTTTGAATGGTAGTTTGTGATACTGAACATTTATTTGTGTTCATAATTTACCAGAATTCTATAGGGGCAGTTGTCTTTGTTGTTCAGTAGCTAAGTTGTGTCTACCTCTTTGTGACCCCATGGACTGCAACACACCAGGCTTTCCTGACCTTCACCAGCACCCTGAGTTTGCTCAGATTCATGTCTATTGAGTTGGTGATGCCATCCAACCATCTCATCCTCTGTCACTCCCTTTTGCTCCTGCCCTCAATCCTTCCCAGTATCAGGCTCTTTTCCAATGAGTTGGCTCTTCCAATCAAAGTAGCCAAAATATTGGAGCTTCAACTTCAGCATCAGTCCTTCCAATGAATATTGAGGGTTGATTTCCTTTAGGATTGACTGCTTTGGTCTCCTTGCAGTCCAAGGGACTCTCAAGAGTCTTCTCCAGCACCACAGTTCAAAAGTATCAGTTCTTCAGCACTCAGCCTTCTTTATGGTCCAACTGTTACATCTGTTCATGACTACTGGGAAAAAACCATAACTTTGATTGTACAGACCAGTTAAGCATAAAGATACCCATAGTGCATTTCCAATAAGCTATTTTTTGAGTAGTTTTCTTATCTACAGTAGACTTTTTAAAGTGCTCAGGACCCTAACTTTTGTATCCAAGACAGGATTGCCTATGTGTGTGTGCATGCATGCTCAGTTGCTCAGTCGTGTCTGACTGTTTGTGATCCCATGGACTGTAGCCCACCAGGCTCCTCTGTCTGTGGGATTTGTCCAGGAAAGAATACTGGAGTGGGATGCCATTTCCTCCTCCAGGGAATCTTCTCGACCCAGGGATAGAACCTAAGTCTTCTGGGACTCCTGCATTGGCAGGCATATTCTTTACCATTGAATCACCTGGGAAGCCCAAGATATTCTTCCCTAAAAAGTAAAGATAAAAAACTGTTCTTCGAGGATTTCTCTGGGCCATCTTTAAGGTCATAGTAAGTATCTAACTCTTCTATGTTAATTTCGATTGTTTGAATCCAAGGGCACTGAGTGCCAGGGAGATAGTTTCAGCTTAATTCAAGAGCCATATTTACGAAAGGGACTTGTAAATATGTGACTCAAAGTGTACTTTTAAAAAATTATTTTTAATGGGGAGATAATTGCTTTACAATGTTGTGTTGGTTTTTGCCCTACAACACCACTAATCAGCCATAAATGTACATCAAAGAATACTTTTGAAGATCAGTTTTTGAGCAAGAGAACAGGAAGTTGGTAAAAGGAAGAAGAGAAGAGACCTCATATAAACTGAGGAACTCACTATCTGGCATCAGGGAAGAGAACAAAGGAGAATTTTAGGTCTCTTTGGCTAGGGCAATAGAAATCCAAAGTCTGAGTGCTTAGATCCGACCCAGGAAAGAGATCTGTTTCCCTGGCACTGACCTTGGGAGATTCTAGGGATGATAAAGTGTGCATGCCTTGAGAGAGCTCATTCTCACACTTTCTTTACGAGGCTCTCATCTGGAATAGTTTTTTTTTTTCTTCTTTTTTTTAGGAGGGTGTAGTGAAACAGAACAATTCAAATATAGTCAGCCTGGAATTTGAATTAATTATATATTTCTTCCCTTGGATTTTCTCTGGCACAGCCTCTTCTCTTCTTTGCTGATCCCCAGAATTTATCTCCTGTTCCAGTACCTGCTGTAACAGCTGGTGATAATCTCCATGAAATGCCTCTGAATATGAGAAATCATCCTCAGTAGACACGTTGGGTCAGGGTTCAGTAAAGAGAATGGAATGTTTGACCGGATGTTTTCCTCTTGTCAATTTATAATTGTCTCACCACAGTCTTTATTTTCATTCTGGTCTGGATGGAAAGATTATAAGGGGAATTCAGCTAGAGGTAAAGAATTCTGTCACCTCATAGATTCTACCCTGTCACTCTTATATATAAACTCCACTTGTTTTTTTTTTTTTTATGATGGAAGTGGGGATTGGGGTTAGCTTGGTGTCAATGAAATGAACAGAATTTGATAAGGTACAATCTATATGCCTAGCACTAAAAGCCTCTTGATGAAAGTGAAAGAGGAGAGTGAAAAAGTTGGCTTAAAGCTCAACATTCAGAAAACTAAGATCATGGCATCTGGTCCCATCACTTCATGGGAAATAGATAGGGAAACGGTGTCAGACTTTATTTTTTGGGACTCCAAAATCACTGCAGATGGTGATTGCAGCCATGAAATTAAAAGATGCTTACTGTTTGGAAGGAAAGGTATGATCAACCTAGATAGAATATTGAAAAGCAGAGACATTACTTTGCCAACAAAGGTCCATCTAGTCAAGACTATGGTTTTTCCAGTAGTCATGTATGGATGTGAGAGTTGGACTGTGAAGAAAGCTGAGCACTGAAGAATTGATGCTTTTGAACTGTGATGTTGGAGAAGACTCTTGAGAGTCCCTTGGACAGCAAGGAGATCCAACCAGTCCATTCTAAAGGAGATCAGTCCTGGGTGTTCATTGGAAGGACTGATGCTAAAGCTGAAAGTCCAATACTTTGGCCACCTCATGCAAAGAGTTGACTCATTAGAAAAGACCCTGATGCTGGGAGGGATTGGGGGCAGGAGGAGAAGGGGATCACAGAGGATGAGATGGCTGGATAGTATCACTGACTCGATGGACATGAGTTTGAGTAAACTCCAGGAGTTGGTGATGGACAGGGAGGCCTGGTGTGCTGCAGTTCATGGGATCACAAAGAGTCAGACACGACTGAGCGACTGGACTGAACTGAATCAAAAAATTGGTCTAGAAAATTATCTGCCACGTGATTATTTCATGCCCACTGTCTGGGCTTCCTATATTTTCTCTATACTCATCTCTCTTGTAATTTATCATGTTACATGGATCTGAAAATGCCTGATTGTATGCTGATGTATTATGCTATTTTTAAGGCCACGACCAATGTTTTACTCATTTATGTTAATAATGGTTCACTGAATTGGAAGCGTTGAATGCCTGGGAAAACACTGATTTACATATACTTTACATAGATCTCAAGAGATGTGACTCCGCCCCTCTGTTCCCATCTCAGCGTCCTCTCTTCTACCTCTTGCTTTGTCTCTTGTTGTTGTTGTTGTTCAGTTGCCCCGTTCTGTCTGATTCTTTGCGACCCCATGGATTGCAGCACGCCAGGCCTCCCTGTCCCTCACTAGCTCCCAGAGTTTGCCCAAGTTCAGGTCCATTGCATCAGTGATGCCATCCAGCCGTCTCATCTTCTGATGCCCTCTTCTTCTTTTCTCAATCTTTCCCAGCATCAGGGACTTTTCCAGTGAGTCAGCTGTTCGCATCGGGTTACCAAAATACTGGAGCAACAGCATCTGTCCTTCTGCTTTTTCTCTTACTTTGTGCCTAATACTAATGTCCTCATGTTGCTCAGAGCCTTCTAATTAGCATTTCTCCTGGTCTGTTCTTGTTGCCATGGTCCTGTGCCCCACACTTTCCCTACCTCTTTCTTCATCATAACTAAGGCAGATACGACTGAGGCGTGGCCAGGGTATGCAGAGAACAATAGAAGAAGAGACAGATCAAAAATAGACGATGACCGCGGGACCTGATCACTACAGGCAAAAGGAGTCCATAAGTGAGAAGTCTCCCCTGGGTCCAAAAACGAAGCTTTAACGGGAATGTAGTAGGAGAATACTTGTACCCTTGGTTCAGGCAAATGTTGGACCATATTCTAGGCTGATGTGTATGACCGACAGATGATAGAATCTCCTCTCTGAGAAAATGTCAGCTTCTCTTAAACTTCAAGAAGGTGCTTAATTAGGTCCTACATAGGCCATTTAGTTGTACGGAACTTAAAATTCCCACTGGCCCATATAGAGAGTGAAGTCACTCAGTCGTGCCCGACTCTTTGTGACCCCATGGATGGTAGCCTACCAGGCTCCTCTTTCCATAGGATTTTCCAGGCAAGAGTACTGGAGTGGGTTGCCATTTGCTATCTCTTATTGGAAGCTTATGTTCTAAAGTCACAACATAGGACAAAAATTTAGTTTGGGTAACACTAACCTCAGCAATTCCTTTGGAAGGATTAGGACTGGGGGTTAATTATGTCAAGTGGATCAGGTTAATTTCTCATTAGTTGAGTACAAGATAAAGCATTTTTTTCATTGAGAGGGCATGTTATATGAAATACTTTTGAACATCTCTAGGCACTAGGCTTATATTTAGCAGGTTGATACAGTCATGTTATGAGTGGCTCATGGAAATGCAGAGAGAGGGAGCTGCATCTTCCATCTCATAATCAACGTAGATATTAACTGATGAAGTAGAATGGTGGGAAGGATTGCCTACACTATTGAAATTGTCTGTTCTCTCTGTCTCTCTCCCTCCCTTTGCCTCCCTTTCCCTCTTTCTACTTTGTTTTGTCTTGAGGGGATTCAGTAACATCCTTCTAAAAGAAATTCTTCTCAAACACGACTTCTCTATATAGGGCTTTCACCCCTGGCAGAGGCCACACAGGTGCCTTCTTAAGGAGGCTCCTATCCAGGAACTATTGTGATGATATCAATTGTAAGATTGGCCAAGGGAGAGAGATGAAAGTCTAGAACGGACCTCTTATACAAGATAGGTGACTTGTATAAAACAACATGACTGTTTCAAGAAAACTGTACGACCCTAGGTCTTTCAAGGAGAGGAGATTTAGTGCAGGAAATTTGTTCTGCACAAGTTGGAAGGATGAGAGAGCAAAAAGGGAGGCTAAGAAAGTAACCTAGATATTAGGGCCTTCAGGGATCATCTGTCCACCTAGAGCTGTGGGAAGATAAAAGGAGAGGAGGTGTTCCAGAACTGGTCAAGAGTCAGTCAGAGAGTCAGATCTGGAAGCTGAGGTTCAGGGATCCTTAGCATTTCTTTGCGAGTGGGAAGTCACAGTAAGTCAAATGAGCTTTACAAAATTGTTTTTAGATATGACATTTTAGGGGAAAACCCCCTGTTATTAAAAGGGAAATTCAATTTGAAACATTGTATAAAAATATCTGCAGTTTTATATTCAATATTCACATAGTTTAAATTTTTTACTGCTTTTGATTTCCTATTTCATACATTGCCTTCGTAAGGACCTGATTTAGAAAATGCTAAAATCATTAAAAAAATTCTCAGTGTGAAGTCATGTTGAAAACAAGTAGGAAGAGGAAGGTTCTTTTACCAGTACAACTGTTTTTAATCAAGTAAATTAGGTCTTAGTTTTAGACGAGGTGTGACTCATGTGCCTTTAATTCCATGGAGAGACTCAAAATGAGAAGCTGTCATTCAGATTAAAGTTCAGCCTCACAACCCAACGGATTTGAGAGGATGACAATAGATAAATAAGTTAATTTTAGATATGATTTTACAGAATGCTTGTCTTTTAAGTCATAAAATTTAGAGTCACAAAAATGAGTTCTTCACTTTTTATAGGACTCTTGAGAGTCCCTTGGACTGCAAGGAGATCCAACCAGTCCATTCTAAAGGAGACCAGTCCTGGGTGTTCATTGGAAGGAATGATGTTAAAGCTGAAACTCCAAAACTTTGGCCACCTCACACGAAGAGTTGACTCATTAGAAAAAACTCTGATGCTAGGAGAGATTGGGGGCAGGAGGAGAAGGGGACAACAGAGGATGAGATGGCTGAATGGCATCACTAACACAATGCATATGAGTCTGAGTGAACTCCTGGAGATGGTGGTGGACAGGGAGGCCTGGCATGCTGTGATTCATGGGGTCTCAAAGAGTCGGACACGACTGAGCAACTGAACTGAACTGAACTGTCATAGACTGAACGTTGGCTCCCGTGAGAATTTGTATGTTGAGAACTTAATCCCCAGTATGATGGTATGTGGACATGGGACCTTTAGGAGGTGATTAGTTCATGAGAATAGGACCCTCATGAGTGAGATTAACTTTGTTTAAAAAAAGACCCTAGATAAATTTCTTGCCCCTTCCACCATGTGAGGAAGATGACAGCAATTTGTGAACCAGAAAGCAGGCTCTCACTAGACACCCAGATGTGAATCTGAAGGTGCCTTGATCCATAATTATGAGAAAGAAGTTTCTCTTGTTTATAAGCCAAGCAGTCCATGGCAGTTTGTTGCAGCAGCCCAAGAGGCACCTTAAAGAAAAATTTCTCTTCTGTATTTGAAAAATAGTCATTTTCCAAATGCTCACATGATCTGTACCTTTTAACCATAATTCCAGACCAAGTCACAGGAGAGAAAGTATTGGCTTTCCAATCATGTTCAGGGGTCAACAGAATCTTCAGGTGGTGTCATTGTGCTCAGTAGCTTAGTCGTGCTGGACTCTGCAACACTATGGGCTCTAGCCCCCCAGACTCCTCTGTCCATGAGAGTCTCCAGGCAAGAATACTGGAGTGGGTTTCTATTTCCTCCTCCAGGAGAACTTCCCAACCCAGGGACCTGCATCTCCTGTCTTCTGCATTGGCAGGCGGATTCTTTCCCATTGAGCCACCTGGGAAGCCCCCTTGCCAGATCTAGCCGACTAAAGATCTCGCGTGGAAAGATGTTTCTACCTTTACATGGGCGACCTATTCTTCATCTCACTGCACCTTAAACATAGCCCAATGAAACATTTTAAATGTCTGCAAATCTGTATATGTTTTGGCCTGATGTTTGTTCTAAGCAGATTAATGAGACATATATATATATAATGTTGCCTTTGTGTTTCTTATAAATAATGTTTGGTTTTACCTCTGTTTTCTGAGATAGTATATTTCAGGGGTGTTTTAGGTAAATTCCAAGCATGAAAATTAATTGGAGTTCATAATATATTTAAATATGTCTTGTGCTTTACTTTTGCTATTTTTAAAATGATGCTAAGAGAAAATTTAAAGCTGCTTGTGGTCAAATCTGTTTGTCTTTATTTTGTGGGTTTTCCCATTTTAATTTTAGAGTTAAAAGGGCCTCCTCACTCAAGAATTTTGGTGAGGGCTCAAATGGGTTATCTTCCACTATTTTACTCTTCAGTCTTTCCAAATTTAATATGGGAGTATGAAGTGAAATGAGAAACTAAATGGTTTTTTTTTCTGAATTATTAAGCAATTGTATCAGCACCATTTACTAGAATGATGGTTCTCTTCTTTATTGATTTGTCAGAACTTCCTTATCATATAAAACTCATATGAAATCTGAAATAGAGTCTATTTATGGAAAGTCTATTCATCAGTTTTTTTGTTTATGTCTGTGCCAATGGCCTTGAAATATGTGTCAGTATATGAGAGGGCTGGCATTCCTTCCCTTTAAAGATCTTATCTATGCTTGCCCAAAAACTCAATAGAGGAACTTTCATTTAATCTTTGTTAACTGTTAAATTATAAAAAATGGAACCATTCTTGGACTAGAAATAGGAAAAACTGAAATTCCATGTTCTTCCCTGCCCTCTCTTTTCCACTTTCCTCCCTTCCCTAGGTGTAACCACTGTCAACATTTTGGTGTGCTCAGATCAACTCTCAAACAGTTGGTAAGACTCAAAAATATTATCAGCGGTTTTTTTGTTGTTGAAGTTGTGTTAAAGTTATACATTAAGAAAAATTATCATCCCATATTGTCTTCCTATTGAAAAATATGTTCACTTGGTTAAATCTTATTTTATATATCTCATTAAAGCATTATAGTTTTATTTATATAGATTGCAACATTTTGTATTATTTCCAAATAGTAAATATTGTGAAGGGATTATTTTTCTAATCTATTGTCTTTCTAATAACCAATGGTAAAAGCAAATGCTCTTTGTTTTTTCTAGTAATCTTATTAATGTTAATAGCTTTGCAATGGATTGTTTGGGTTTTTATGCTACATAATCAGATCATGGGCAAATTATGATAATTTCACATCCTCTATGTTTGTATTTTATTTCTAGTTCCTGTTTTATTGCTTTTTGAAAACTTACAGGAAGACAGAAAACAGTAGTTGATAATAACAGAAATTCTTATTGGTCCTGATGAGGAGCAGATCATCTCTGATTGCAATGTTTAGTCTCTGCAGCCTCCTTGCTGGCTTCCTAGCCTGCTGTGATCTTCCTAGAGGTGTAAACTTAGGCAAGTTCCTTCTCTCAGTGCCTCACTGTGTTTGTCTCTAAGACAGCGGTAATAACAGTTTCCACTGTATACAATTTTCCTGAGGATTAAATATAATATTTTATAAGCATTTAGAAGAATTTTGACACTATATTAAGCACTGATTCCATCAATAAAGCATTGTGCTTTACTTCCTCAGCAACTTTTAGACATTCAATACATACTAATAATTCAGAGCAAGAGCAATGTGCTAGTTTAAAAACATTCCACAGCTGAAGTGTAGAACGTCGGTGTGTTCTTTTTCGCCCCTCTCTGTTTTCAGCCTGAAGTATGTTAAATTAGCTCAAGATTTTCTATTCCAACATTTTCCAAAGAATACTGTTTATTACTTGGAGACTGTAAATTAGGACCATTAGATTTAGGCTGCTGCAAATGAAGTGTGGCTTTTTATTAATAATAGTTCCAGTTGCTGTAAAGCCCCGCTGCCTGTGCTAATGCCACTGCCTTTTAACCATTCATTCAAAACTAAAACTGCTCTTTATGTTTGGAATTATTAAGTTTAAGGTGGCCCCCATGGTCAATTTCTGCCTTTTAACTGGCTCTGCCTGGTCAATATATTTATGATGTGTATAGAACAGGGACCCAGGAAGACATGACAGCTAGAATGTATCAGTCTCTGGTTTCACAAGATTTCCTTTTTTTCCCAGATACTCTCTTTCCCTAGGGCAGGGGTCCCCAACTCCTGGGCCAGGCTGGACCCAGTTAGGAACCCAGCCGCACAGCAGGAGGTGAGCAGCAGGTGGCCCGCGAAGCTCCATCTGTATTTACAACCACTCCCCATCGTTGTTACCGCCTGTGCCCCCTCTTCTATCAGATCAGGGGCAGCATTAGATTTTCAGAGGAACGCGAACCCTACTGTGAACTGCGCATGCGCAGTATCTAAGCCGCCCACTCCTTATGAGACTCTAATGCGTGATGATCTAAGGTGGAGCTGAGGGCTAGGGCTAGGGCTAGGGCTAGGGCTGGGGAACGACTGAAATACAGATTATCATTAGCAGAGAGGTTTGACTACACAGAGACCATAATAAATCAATTGCTTGCAGATTCATATCAAAAGCATATCCGTGAGTGACAGTGATGATGAGTTGTATAATTATTTCATTATGTATCACAATGCAATAATAATAGGAATAAAGTGGACAATACATCGGAGAAGGCAATGGCACCCCACTCCAGTACTCTTGCCTGGAAAACCCATGGACGGAGGAGCCTGGTGGGCTGCAGTCCATGGGGTCGCTGAGTCATACACGACTGAGCGACTTCCCTTTCACTTTTCACTTTCATGCATTGGAGAAGGAAATAGTAACCCACTCCAGTGTTCTTGCCTGGAGAATCCCAGGGACGGGGGAGCCATGTGGGCTGCCGTCTATGGGGTCGCACAGAGTTGGACACGACTGAAGCGACTTAGCAGCAGTAGCAGGACAATGAATATAATGCACTTGCATCATCCTGAAACCATCCCCACCCCTGATCTATGGAAAAAATGTTTTCCATGAAACCGGTCTCTGGTTCTAAAAGGTTGGGGATGAGCAACTTTTCGGCATTTTCCTCCTACAGGGGATCTTCCGGACCCAATAATCGAACCTGTGTCTCCTGTATCGACCCGCAGATTCTTCATCACTAGCGCTGCCTGGGAAGCTCTTAGCTCCAGTTGTTGTTCCTCAGTCACTCGGTTGTGTCTGACTCTCTGAAACTCTGGACTGCAGCATGCCAGGCTTCCCTGTTCTTCACTCTCTCCTGGAGTTTGATCAAACTCATGTCCATTGAATCAGTGATGCCATCCAACCATCTCATCTTCTGTTGCCCCCTTTTCCTCCTGCCCTCAGCCTTTCCCAGCATCAGGGTATTTTCTAGTGGTCAGCTCTTTGCATCAGGTAGCCAAATTTTGGAGCTTCAGCTTCAGCATCAGTCCTTCCGATGAATAAAACAAGGTTGATTTCCTCTAGGATTGACTGGTTTGATCTCATCAGCTCATGTTAGAGACCAAAAAATATCTTATTCACCTACTCAAGACATGTATTCACCCATTGACTATATATTAATACTTCTATATAGTAAAGATTGAAGATCCCTTTCTTTATTGTGTAGCCTATATATTTGCTAAAAGAAATTACAGTTTTGCTTAGGTAAGTAGGCCATTTAAAAAAATCCCCAGAGGCTGATTTTTATAGTTATCTAAACTGTAATTATCTTATTGGAGTACCTTCAGAATTCTCTAGATAAATTGTAACTTAAAATAGAAATGAAGGAAAAAGACATTTATACATATTTACAAAAACTTCCAAATTTTTCTCCTTTATATTTGTCATTATTTCCATTCCAAGCAGCTTCACTATTTACCTGCATTATTTTAGGTCAGGGGTTTGGAAAGTTACTTGGATGAAGTTGTAAGTGGGATGTCTATAAAATGAAGTAGCTGAAGGATAATTAGCAGTTGAAATATCTCCCAAATCTTCATTTTTCTGTGTTCATTTTTTTGGGGAAAATTGTAATTAGTTAAGAATCTTATCTGAACTCTTTGTTTTCTCCAGTCTTCAGATTCTTTAGGTTTTTCTAAAGGCTTTCACTGTTTATAGACTGTCCTTTCACCTTAAAGAGCTCCTCAAGAGTAAGCATTTTTGCATGTCTTCGTCCTGGATTTCTCACTGACAAACTCAGGACCTGAGGAACTTGACATATCAGTTACGTTCAGATTGTAGAAGAGCCCTCTTCCTTTGGACATTTTGGAGCTATTGCCTGTAATTTGAGCCATGGCTGGAAAATAGAGGTTGGGAAATGGGACTGGAGAGTGGCATGAGGAGGAGGGAGAAAGAGAAAGAGGAGAGAGGGATATAAATGCCTCTAGCAGAAGTTTCTGACAAATGTCTGGGCCAGACAAAAGACTAACTGTGGCAGGATTTTTTTTTTTTTTTTGCTTATGTTTTCATTTGTATTAAAATATCTTAGGGTTGTTGCTGAATCTATTTTTATCAATCTATTTTATATGACAAGATAATACGCAGGTAAGCTGGAGCAAAGATCTGGGCCAGGGCATTAAGGACACAATGGCTATAAAAATATATTGATAGCACCCAAAACGGTATATACATTGCTGTTGTTGTTCAGTTGCTCAGTCATCTCTGACTCTTTGTGACCGCATGGACTGCAGCATGCCAGGCTTTCCTGTCCATCACCATCTCCTGGAATTTGCTCAAACTCATGTCCATTGAGTCAGTGATGCCATCCAACCATCTCATTCTCTGTCATCCCCTTCTCCTGCCGTCAGTCTTTCCCAACATCAGGGTCTTTTCCAGTGACTTGGCCCTTTGCATCAGGTGCTCAGAGTATTGGGGTTTCAGCTTCAGCATCAGTCCTTCCAATGAATATTCAGGATTGCTTCTATTAGGATTGACTGGTTTGATCTCCCTGAAGTTCAAGGGACTCTCAAGAGTCTTTGAGCACACAGTTCAAAAGCATTAATTCTTTGGTGCTCAGTCTTCTTTATGGTCCAACTCTCACATCCATGCGTGACTACTGGAAAAATCATAGCTTTGGCTAGCTAGACCTTTGTTGGCAAAGTAATGCTTTTTAATATGCTGTCTAGGTTGGTCATAACTTTTCTTCCAAACAGCAAGTGTCTTTTAATTTCATAGCTTCAGTCACAATCTGCAGTGATTTTGGAGCCCCCCAAAATAAAGTCTGTCACTGTTTCCAGGGTTTCCCCATCTATTTGCCATGAAGTGATGGGACCAGCTGCCATGCTCTTAGTGTTTTGAATGTTGAATTTTAAGCCAGCTTTTCACTCTCCTCTTTCACTTTCATCAAGAGGCTTTTTAGTTCCTCTTTGCTTTCTGCCATAAGGCTGGTGTCATCTGCATATCTGAGGTTGTTGATATTTCTCTCAGCAATCTTGATTCTACCTTGTGCTTCATCCAGCCCAGCATTTTTCATGATGTACTCTGCATATAAGTTAAATAAGCAGGGTGACCATATACAGCTTTGATGTACTCCTTTCCCAATTCTGAACCAGTCCACTCTTCCATGTGTATATGTGTGTATACACAGAATGTAAAAATATCAGTGGTTTCTGGAGGTGGGGGAGACACAGCTGGAGGATGAATATTGGAGCACCAAGGAAAATACTTTGTTTGATACCACAATGGTGGTTGCATGCATTCTGAGTCACTCAGTTGTGTCTGACTCCTTGTGAACCCATGGACTGTAGCTCATTGGGCTTCCCTGTCCATGGGATTTTCTGGGCAAGAATACTGGAGTGGGGTGCCATTGCTTTCCCCAGGGAATCTTTCTGACCCAGGAATCAAACACAAGACTCCACACTGCAAGCAGATTCTTTACCACTGAGCCACCAGGGAAGACCATAATGGTGGTTCAGTTTAGTTCAGTTCAGTTCAGCTGCTCAGTTGTGTCCCACTCTTTGCAACCCATGAATCGCAGCACTCCAGGCCTCCCTGTCCATCACCAACTCCCGGAGTTCACTCAGACTCACATCCATCGAGTCAGTGATGCCATCCAGCCATCTCATCCTCTGTTGTCCCCTTCTCCTCCTGCCCCCAATCCCTCCCAGCATCAGAGTCTTTTCCAATGAGTCAAGTCTTCGCATGAGGTGGCCAAAGTACTGGAGTTTCAGCTTTAGCATCATTCCTTCCAAAGAAATCCCAGGAGTGATCTCCTTCAGAATGGACTGGTTGGATCTCCTTGCAGTCCAAGGGCCTGTCGAGAGTCTTCTCCAATGCCACAGTTCAAAAGCATCAATAATGGTGGTTGCATGTCTTTAAACATTTGTCCAAAGCTGTCGAATGTACAGCCATAGTGTAAACTATGAACACTGGGTGGTGTGATGTGTCAACTTAAGTTCATTGATTGTAGCTAATGTATCACTCATGTGAATAATGTTGATAATAGTAGAGGCTATGCATCTTTAGGGGTAGAGGGCATATGGGAAAACACTGTACCTTCCACCAAAACCTGCTCTGAAAAAATAACATCTATTATATATCTGTATCTACAGTTATATCTCAAATTATAAGTGAAGTCGCTTAGGTGTGTCTGACTCTTTGCGACCCTGTGGACTGTAGCCTGCCAGGCTCCTCTGTCCATGGGATTTTCCAGGCAAGAATACTGGAGTGGGTAGCCATTTCCTTCTCCAATATCTCAAATTAGCCTGTGCAATTGCTTATGTTTGACTGATATGGCAAGGGATATTGTAGAATTTGCACATAAACAAAAAGAATATATACAATAATCAAGAAGGAAGAGAAACCCAATTATCCCCAATTGGCCTCCATCTAAGGGTATTATGGGATGAATATCTGTTAGAGTATTTTGAAATGATCTTATGACTGCACACCTATGGGAACAGAGAAATCCAGCATGAAAAAATATCTATTGTGTGAAAGTTATTGAAATGCATAAAAAAGGCAAAATCTAAATTATTTAGGTACCATATATATGTTTCTTGACTAGCATAATTGAAATGAAGGAAAAGAGGTTATTTTTTAGAGTTTTCATTGGACTATAGTTGATTTTCAGTGTTATGTTAGTTTCAGGTATATAGCAAAGTGAATTAGTTATACATATATCCACTCTTTTTTATAGATTATTTTCCCATATAGATCATTATTGAGTACTGAGTAGAGTTCCCTGTGCTATAAAAGAAGTCCTTATTTGTTATCTATTTTATATATAATAGTGTGTATAGGTCAATACCAATTTCCAAATTTATTCCTCCCCCCATCCCCCTTGGTAACCATAGATTTGTTTTCTACACCTATGACTCTATTTATATCCTATAAATAAGTTCATTTGTACCTTTTTAAAGTTTGCACGTAAAAGTGATAGCATATGATATTTGTCCATCTCCGTCTGACTTACGCTCAGTATGACAGTCTCTAGGTCCTTTCACATGGTTGCAAAGCACATTACTTTGCTCTTTCCATGTCTGAGTAATATTCCATTGTGTATATGTACCACATCTTCTTTGTCCATTCATCTGTCAATGGACATCTAGGTTGTCTCGACTATTGTAAATAATGCTGCATGAACACTGGGGTACATGTATCTTTTTGAATTATGGTTTTCTCTAGGTATATGTCCAGGATTGGGGTAGTTTTGTGTTCAGTGTTTTAAGGAACCTCCATACTATTCTCCATAATGGTTGTATCAATTTACATTCCAACCAACAGTGTAGGAGGGTTCCCTTTTCTCCAAACCCTCACCAGAACTTATTGTTTATAGAATTTTGATGTTGGGCATTCTGACCAGTGTGAGGAGATACCTCATTGTAGTTTTTATTTGCATTTCAAAAGGATGTTATTTGAAAAGCTCCATGCAGTTTGAGCTCTTTGGTCTTGGGAAAAGACAATATTCCTTTGGAGATGAAAATGGCTCTTTTCCTTGAGGAACTGTCTCACAGACAATGCACTGTTTTGAAAAACAGAGTCTAAATGACAGTGCTTTAGACAAATAAAAGCTAAATAGTTGAATAAGTCTACAAAGTGAAGTGGAAGAAAGGTTAACTTATGGCATTTGTAGAAACAAGAAAAGAATTTGGGGTCTTGGTAGAAAGAGGAAACTTGAGCAAGATGACAACAAGCAAGGTCTTAAAGGTAAGAATGATTAGCAACTAATCCCACTGAGAAGGGATGGCTGTGAACCTTTAAAACAGTTGGGTCAGCTGAGGCATAATCTAAACCCCTACATGACACGCCATCCTTCAGGGGAGCCCCAATCCCACTGGGGCACCAAGTGCTCAGATAGTTGTTGGAAGGTGTCAAGGGGGTAAGTGAAGAAAAAACAGGCCTAAGAGTATGCCAATGAGCTGTGGATTGAGAGTTCAAAGGAACAAGGAATTCATAATACTCAGGACTCCTCTTAGATCTAGGAAAAGGCACAGACTTTACAGAGCCATGAGATGAGACTAAAACAATTGCATTTGGATATTAAAGGAAGGAGAGAGTGCAAAAGCTCAAGGTTAAAGGCAACCATCTAGGCTGCAGATACTTAGGTAACACACTTAATTAGATGTTGTTGTGGTCACAACATGGATGACTTGGTGAACCCCGAAAGCTGGGATTTGAGAAGGATAAATACACATTCTACTAAAGTTCCACTGAATTCCCACAGGCTTGTGCCTAGGGACAAATGTCCACTACTGTGGTGGTTACAAAGCCTTTCTCATAAGATTGTTCGGATTTGAATCTGTAAATTCATTTTATTCCCCATCAAGATGGTATTAATTAGGCTTTCCTGATTTATTAAAGTGATTTCTGCAAGGTCATTCAGCTATTGATGGTCGAAAAACTGGGGGTTTTGATTTCCTGCTGCTGCTGATGCTGGTAAGTCACTTCAATTGTGTCCGACTCTGTGTGACCCCATAGACAGCAGCCCACCAGGCTCCCCTGTCCCTGGGATTCTCCAGGCAAGAACACTGGAGTAGGTTACCATTTCCTTCTCCAAAGCATGAAAGTGAAAAGTGAAAGTGAAGTCGCTCAGTCGTGTCTGACTCTTAGCGACCCCATGGACTGCAGCCTACCAGGTTCCTCTGTCCATGGGACTTTCCAGGCAAGAGTACTGGAGTTGGTTGCCATTGCCTTCTCCGTTTGATTCCCTGATATAGTACTTTTTATTTATTTATTTATTTTTACCATACAGTGCTCTTATAATTAAAGCTTCAAACTTTTGTTAAACACAATGTTTAACACATGTCACATATGATTACCATATATATATTATATTTAGAATATCTATATTAATTACATTAGTTACATAGCTACTATGGAGAGTCTCTATGAAGATGCAAAGGCAAAGAAGATATACCTTTTATTTAAAAGATAAACATGATGTGATTGTCATTAAAAAGACAGACTGAATAAACCAACATTGCAAATCATTTCGATACATGTTACAGTGAAGGTATTTAGCGAGCATTTAGAAAGCAGAAGGGAAGAAACATTCAACTCTAGAGAGTAAGAAGGGATACATACAGAAAGAGTGGATGAATGAATAAATTCGATACTAGTGCATTTCTTTATGAATCTCTTTTGGTATACAATGAAACTATTGTTTCAGTTCTACCTGTTTTGTAGGATCTTGTGAAAATATTCTTTGGTAGAAATCCTATTTATTCTTAAACAGTTATAAGTGTTTTAAAATAACAGTGAGTTTTAAAATAATAGTATTTTAAAATAGAGACTTCAAATTCCCTTTCTTCCATTCTGGGTATTCATTGCTTCCAGAATTTAAGTCAAACCCAAAATAAGCCTTTTAGTTTATGCTATTAGGGCTTACTTTGTAAAAGAAAAACAATGTTACAACATAAGTTAATATGATCTTGAGTCTACTAGCCTACAGAGTAAAAAATCACAATTTTTGAAAGAAATACAACTTTAAAGACTGTTAAATGGACCCAGGAGTCAGTCTCACCAAGTTCTAGAAACATGTAAATAGATGACATTTTTAGAGGATGGCACACATGACTTCAGCTAAACTAGTAATTTTGTTATCTCAGTATATACTATAACAAAAATAATTTGCTTTGTAATTATAATTTATTGAAAAGGCAGTTACAAAGTTTCACCTATTCTTGCTATAATCAAAGAGTATAAACATGAACATATTCGTGCTCAAATATAAACCTATCAGTAGCTACCAGCTGTAGAACAGGTCTATGCCTTTTTTCAAAATCAGCATAATTAGCTTGAAATATATTTCATTACTGAATGAGATTTTAAGAGAATTATTTCAGACAAATTTAATTTTTCCCCTTTTTTTGATCAGACATTTTGAAAATTGAAATATAGTTGATTTACAATATTATGTTAGTTTCAGATGTACAGTATAATAATTCAATATTTTTAAAGATCATATTCCACCAAGAGTTATTACAAGATAACGGCTATGATTCCCAGTGCTGTACAATATGTCCTGTCGTTGACTATTTTTTACATAGTAGTTCTTATATGTCAACCCTGTACCCCTAATTTATCCCTCCTCCCTTCTCTCTACCTTTTGATAACTTCAAGTTTGTTTCTGATACCTGTGAGTCTATATCTGTTTTGCTACATATATTCATTTGTGTTATTTCTTAGATTCCAGATATAAGTGATATCATATAGTATCTATCTTTCTCTGACTTGTCTCACTAAGCTTAATATTCCCCTAGGTCCATTCATGTTGCTGCAATGTCAGAATTTCATTATTTTTATGATGGAATAATATTTCATTGCATAGATATACCACATCTTCTTCATCCATTTGTAAAAGCTGGTATTTATTTTTATTTGTAGAATCAAGTCACTACACAATAAACCTGGGTAAAAATGTACCAGTTATTTCAATGTAATCCCATAAGGTGTTGTTTTTTTATTTCCCCTGTAGAGGGCCGAATATTAGATATAATCACAAAACATTTCAATATTGTTCAAAACTATGACCATACAATTGTCCCAAGAAAACACATTGAAATTCTTCTATACAGCTTAATAAGCTAGGAGATACAGAACATTTAAGAAAAACTGTTCCAAAATGGAATACTAAATATACAACATCAATTCTTAGTAAATTTGCTACAATAATGAAGTAAAGCATCATAGAATATATTAAGTCAGAAACTCTATTATATAAAGACAAATACTTTGAAGTGTAGAAATGCTAATTATTTTATATTAATACTAATTATTAATTTTTCTGATATTACTATCAGATTTATTCTCAGATTTCCCTTTCTGAGTTTGCTAAGTTGACCTTGGAATACAAGAAAGTTTAACATACCCTATAATACTTTGTTTTATGATGATATATATATATTATTTATAATAAAAAAGAAAAATGGCATTTAATTTTCACCTGTAATATATATTTTTGATACTGACATACTGTAGACCACATATACATTTTCATTCATCATAATTTAATGTACCTAAAAATTGAGTTAGAACAATATTCTGAAAATGCCTATGTGAAAATAGGATCTCATGATTTATGTGATTCAGCTCATTTAAGTCCCTCGTGGGGACTTCAAGGAAATAACTTTTTTTATGAAGAGTTCTTAAATTTTTGCTCAAATTGTCAGAGGTCAAATTGTAATCAAGAAACATTCTCTGGTATTTACTCTCCATGTGTTGCTCATGATGTCAAGTGATGCTAATGAGAGGCACTGGAAGGACCACTGGGAGAGAGTGGGCAGGGATACAGCCATTGCTTCTGCATCGCCAGGATTAACACCAGGTGGCCCCTACCCTGAGCTTAAAGTAGCCTCCAGTATGAAAATCCATAAGGGCCCAGTTGACATGACTTTAAAGGAATCAAATATCTGATATTTGGGATTAAGGATGAGGCTCAGTTTCTCTCTAGGTGGCTTCTAATTATGGTAGAGTCAAACTCTGAAGCTATTATTTAAAGCTCTGAGTATCCAATTATACTACAAAAATGTAGGTTTTAGAGTCTGAAAAACATAAAATTTAACCTAATTGGTTACTTCATTGTGAATAACAGAGTGAAAGTTGTGTTTCTCAATTGCCAATGGTTGTCCATTCTAGGAAATAAAATAAGTTTGGAATGGTACAGCATGTTAGTAAGAGTACGTTTTTTTTCTCTTTAAAACCACACAGGAATCCCCTGGTGGTACAGTGGTTAAGACTCTCCACTGCAAGGGTCATGGGTTCCATTCCTGGTCAAAGAACTAAGATCCTGCAGGCCACACAGTATTGTCAAAAAATAAAATAAAAATACCTTCTTCTTGTAAAAACAAAATAAAACAAAAACCACCCTTCCCTCAACTATGATGTGAGACTTATTTGCAGATGATGAAAGTTCTGTGTGTAGGACAAGTATTTAATTAAAAAATTTCACCAATTTTCTTCACAGCTATTTTTACACTTTAAAGACACATGTCCAAAAATTAACCCATTAAGCACTTAATATGTACTTAAAGATGACTTTCTCATTGTCAATATTTATCAAATGTCTGAAAGAAATACCGCTAGTTTCTCCTTACTGGTAGATGTTTATCAATTGCATTTCGCATACACACATGGGGCTTCCTGGTAGCTCAGATGGTAAAGAATCTGCCTGCAGGAGACCTGGGTTCAACCCCTGGCTAGGGAAGATCCCCTGGAGAAGGGAATGGCTACCCACTCCAGTCCAATATTTGTGTCTGGAGAATTCCATGGATAGAGGGGCTTGACAGGCTGTGGTCTACAGGGTAACAAAGAGTTGGACATGACTGGACAACTAACACTCTCACTTTTCATACCCACATAGATACATTAATATTGTATAGTTGAAGGATGTTCCCTCAGATAACTGCCCAATAAAATAAGCTGATGGAACACACTTATCCTTGACTGCAGCCCTTCATTTGTTACATTCAGGTCCTCTTTAGTCAGGAAAGGGAAATCTTCCCTTCCCAACATATGCTTCTCGCTTACTACCTATCGTTTTCTTTCTTCTGAAATAGACAATCAGGACTCTTCCAATTTGGGATATTGTTTGGGGAGATATAAATACCATTTCTGGCTGTATATCATTAGGAAAGTTTGGCAGCCTGATAAGTTAAACTTCTCAGCCTAAACCACAGAGAATAAGACCATGAACTTGCCTAGTGGAGAGCTAGCACCCAGATCTTCTGATGTCTCCTCAGCCCTTGTTCTACCATCTCATCTCTTGATGCATTTGAAAGCAGAGAACACAGCTGGGGGGTTAATTTGTACCTTAGTTGAGAGATGTTCCTAGAAATGAGATTCAAACAGAATTTTTTCACTTGGAGATACATGTTAACATTTTGAAATAATCTGTACAAGAACTATGAGGTTATTATTTTGGAATTGGGTTTAGGAAAAATGTGGGCTGTTTGTGCCAACCCAAAAGGCTTTAGTTTTGAGCTACAAAAGAAAAGTTGTCAAAAGGGCTGACAGTGTTACAGAGGGTAGGGGCACTGAGATGCTGCTGTGACTCAAATAATGAAGAATGGAGAATTTATTTGATGATTCATATTGGTCATTGCTCTTTAGGAGACATATTTGTTATTTTTTAAAAAGCAGAATTCTAAAACCTAGGTGCTAACCTCTATAAAACATTTGCAAGCTATTTTTTATGCATATAAAATCAGGGAGTAAAACACCAGGGAATTTGCAAAGGTAAGAGAATGAAGAGGAGTGAGGTTAATGGTTCCAAGCTCTGACAGTACCACTCAATGCTCAGTTTCTTATCTGCAAAGTTAAAAAAAAAATATGCTATCAAAATAACTATTACTTCCTCTAAGGGGTGCGAAGTATTTATGATGTATCCTCAAATCACTGCAGGGTCTCTAAGAAGGAAAAGGAGCCATACAAAATAGCTCAAAAAACCCCACTATGTTCCATTAATGAGAATGCAGTAACAACAGCCAAGTAGTATCATAATGTATCTTTGTCTAGAAATGAAAGACTGGCATCCAGAGGAAAGCAAACGCTCTCTTTAAATTGGAAAGCTTTGGTTAGACAGGAGTTAAAATGTAGGGGCCGCTGCTGACACTCTCCAATGAATCAGCAGAGCTATATTTAAATTGTAGGACTTTGTATGCCAGATATGAAACCAATACATTCTGGTTAGTGAAAAGTAAACAGGAAAAAGCTGTGCAGTTTTGAAGACCCCCCGCCCCCGCCTCAGAATACTATGATAAAAGCAAGAGGTAGCATTCATATAGCATTTGACAGTTTAGGAAGATCTTTTCATACACTTGATTTCATTTAGTCCTTACAACAACCCTGTGAAGTAAGTGTTATCAGCGCCGTTGTACAGCCAGGGAAATGGAGGCTTTATGTCATTTGAAGTTGTTTGCCTCAAGTCACGCGCTTAATAACGAAGGAAGGCAGACTAGATGCAAAGCAGTTTTCTATTTCCTCGCCCTCATCCTGCCCAACCCTGTCTCTCCTCTACTATAAAACTGTTAGATGGGTGGGAGATCAGAAGGAAGGTCCAAGTTATTTCTAGTTAGTCATGAGAGGACATTCAGTATCCTGAGTCACTTTTTAGAAGACTCACAGCTATGAATCTGAATTTCCCAAACAGGATGTAATGATGGTGTTAATATCCAGGATAGCACAGGATACCTTAGAACACTGGTCTAAACATGTTTACTATGTTCTAGAGATTAGGCTCCATAGTCCCTTGGGCAATCTGTCTTTTCTACCCTTCTAAGAAAATCAGGTATCTGTCATACAAATCTGACTTTAAAGCAACTTTGCAGTGAGAGCAAAAAGGATATCATCGGCCAGCTGACAACATTTTCTCTAACCTTCAATATCCTGGTAATCATGCCTTTCATATCCAATAAAATGTGAGGAACCAAAGGAGGAAGTTGCCAGTTTTAAAGTGACGTTTCTGAAATTGAGGTAATTTATAGCTTTCCTGGTGGCTCAGATGGTAAAGCGTCTGCCTGCAGTGCGGGAGACCCAGGTTCAATCCCTGGGTTGGGAAGATCCTCTGGAGAAGGAAATGGCAACCCGCTCCAGTACTCTTGCCTGAAAAATTCCATGGACTGAGGAGCCTGGTGGGCTACAGTCCATGGGGTCGCAAAGAGTTGGACACGACTGAGCAACTTCACCTTCACCATAGCTTCTAACAGAACTTTCCCCTTTTCACTCTGCAACAGGCACCCCATGATCAATAAGCCTCAAGCTCTCATATCTCTCCAAGGCACCATCCCATCTCCATGCCACAGTTTGAGGCTGCATTTTCTGATACACAAATTGATTTTACTGGACACAAAAATAATTTCTGTAAAGTCTCTTCCAATTCCTTTCAAACCCTGATGACGAACTTACTTTGTTCAGAAATAATGCCCCCACATTATATGACTTCTAAACCAATCAAGCCCTAGTTATGTCAGAAATAAAAAGAAAGGAAACCTACAGAAAAATATAAAGCATGGTTATGATTATTCCTATAGAAATAAGGCTTCTGTTATTTCTGGGAACTAGGTCTGCAGATTTTAGTGTTGCATGTTTTTATTAACATTCTGTATAAAACAATTCATTGCTTTTGCTTGTAGCAATGTGAAAAATGCAAGGAGAAACACAGTCTTATACTCAACAGATTGATTAATCATATCTCATATAAGTTCACTTGTCTGATAATTCTAGCTGGATTCAGTCAATGGGCTGAAAAGTCCATTACAAGAGTCAGACTGTGTGAACACAGGGGGCTCAGGTTGAAACAGGAATGAATTTGATGGACTTGGAAGATTTAGGCGAGTCTTTCCATGTTCCCATACTGTTGGTGGGGCTTCGGTTGTTAGTGAAGGAAGTCTGTCTTCGGCTCATACTGTTAGAATCTTCTCTGGTGAACGTTCGTTTCACATTTTGACAGCATGGGAAACTTTGGGCACAGTCTTGCAAGAGATGGCCACTAAAAAACATGTATATCCAGGGGTTGCAGCAACTATTCAAGGAAGCCAGTAATGCAGGGATGGCGGTGGCTGGGTTTTCTGACTCTGTATGGAAAACATAAGGAGAGAGCATTTAACTAATCAAACGCAAGTAAAAGCACTGGATAAACTCATTCTTTTATTGGTTCACAAAAGTGGGAAAATGTTTTGGGTCAATATAGAAAATGAAGTATTTTGTTTATCAATTGGGGAAATAGTTGGTGAATAGAAATTGCTTTGTTGTAAAATATTTTCATGAGCAAGATGCCTTGAAATTAATTCAGACATTTTAAACCACTATTAAAATATTTAAGTAGAATGAGGGAGACTTTCAAGAGGCTAAGAATACTGAATCATTTATTAATAAAACTTTGAATCATTTGTGTCAGCACTAGCATATGCTAATGGAGACAGCACTTACAGAATGGCTGCCATTTCAGTGAAATCTCAAGAGTCTATAGCCACATATACCAAACTGTATGCATCCTGATAACTTAGGCAAAAGTATGACACTATGGACCACGTTTAGTCATTTAAATTTTTTCTTAATACTAAACACGTTCTTGTAGTAAGAACTCTTTACAGAAGGGGATAGTTCAACTAGGTCCCTGAAGGATGCAGTGTTTAGTTGTTTTCTTTGGCTAATTAGAAACTTCTTTTAATTTTAAAAGAAAACTCTCTTTGATTCTGGTTTGAACAACTAGATTATATTATGGGGAATGGATGAATTAAGAAATTCCAAGTCTTTTGAACCATTTTTTTGTGTGTGTAATTGCATTGTCAAACCACATAAATATAAACTTTCACAGTAGAACTAGGCACCGAGAATATACCTTTTCTAAAGATAAGAATAATTGGCAAGCATTGACACTTCCTTATTTAATATAAATTTGGGTCTTCTCACTCTTGTTATGCCAGAATAAATTACACATTATTTCATCAAACTTTGTGCTAAGATGCAAATCTTAAAGTGATCATGATCTGTGACCAAGATTCTATTCAAAAAGAATGGAAATCATCAACATACCTATGCACAGTGAAAAAAATTAAAACATGTTGAGAAATGGAACACTAGCTAAATGCCAATTTGAAATGACTTAAGAATCTTCCTTCAAGGAGTTTAATCTTCATACCCCCAAGACCAAGCATAAAATAGGCACAATAATATTTGTTGGCTGGATGAGGAATAAATAAAACTTAAAAAAATTTTTTTAATCTTTCTTCAGAAAAATATGTCTTTTACCCTTATTTAGGGCATTTCTACAAAAATTTTACAGTGTGTTACTTTTCACAAGCTAGCAAAAAGCAGTCGTGACAGTATAAATATTTCCCTGAATCCAGCAGACTTGAAAGCAGGATATTAACACTGTTGTTAGTGCTTTGACAGAGAGTAAATTTTTCCGTTTTGTAACTGCGTGGCTGATGGGAGGGCATAGTTTCTGGATTTGTGGTCTTAGGAACTGGTTACAGTATCTTTTAACTATTCCACTCAAGGTGTGATTCTCATTCACTAAGTTAAGAACTATGGCCCTAGAGGATGTTATGAAAAGACTGTCTCTCTCTCTCCCCACTTCTCCCTCTCTCGCCAACTCCCTCTGTCCCCAACACAGAGCCCCCATTCCTTCACCTTCCTCCGCGGTCCTGACACCTACCGACCCAGGAGAAATTCTTATCCCAGGCAGACCACATCTGGATGATGAAGAAGGGCGCCCAGCAAACGATGTAGGCCGTCACGATCACGAAGGTCATTTTCACGGTGCGGATCTTGGCGCGGGAAATGGTCTTCACGCTGCTCACACACCGTGCGTGCAGGACTCCTCGGTACAAGGCGTCTTCTCCCGCGCCCTCGGCGGGGGCGCCCGCGCCCTGGCGCCCCGCTGTCTTTCCGCGGACGTTGCGCCAGATGTGGTAGCAGATGAAACCGTAGCAGGTGCCCAGGATGACCACGGGCGCCACGAACACGCTGCCGGTCATCCAGGTCACGTAGGCCGGGAGACCCCAGGGCTGGATGAAGTTGGCCCAGCAGTCGTAGGTCTTGGTGACGTTGCTCACCTCGACCACGGAGAAGACGAAGTACTGCGGGGTGCTCAGCACGAAACTCAGCACCCAGGCGGCGGCGATCATGAGGCGAGAGCGGCGCGCGGGCTGCTGCAGAGTCTTCAGCGGGTGGCACACGGCGATGTAGCGATCGGCCGTCATGACCACCAGCATGTAGGCCGAGGCGAACATGGCGAACACCTGCATGTGCTTCACCACGCGGCACAGCCCGTCGGGTCCGCGGAAACGGTAGGTGATGTCCCAGCCCAGCTGGGGCAGCACCTGGAAGAAGGCGACGGCCAGGTCGGCCAGGCTGAGGTGGCGGATGAAGAGGTGCATGCGGGACGTCTTGCGAGGCGTGCGGTGCAGCGCCAGCAGCACACTGCTGTTACCCAGCACGGCCACCACGAAAATCACGGCCAGCACAGCAATCTCCAGCTTGGCCAGCTCCTCGTTGCGCGTGTCCGCCTGCGGGCCGCCGTCTTCCCCGAGCGCCTCCGAGTCCCCGCTGGTGTTGGCACCTCCCGCATCCAGAGGCCACCACCGGCTGGAGTTACTCGCGGGCCCCGCGCTGGGGCTCCCGGAGAATCGCATGCTGTCCATGCAGCGCCCCCTCGGCCTCGGCGGAGGCCCGTTCCCTTCCCGCCTCCTCGCGCGGTGCGCTCCCTCCTGCCAGCGCTCGCCGCCAACCGGGCTCTGCTCTCTCTCTTGCAGGCGTCTCCGGGCGCAGAGTCTCACCAGCCAACTCAGCCGCGCTCGGTCGAGCCGCCCGTCTCTTTCCCTGCTCCGCCCTTTCTCAATTCCGGCGAAGCCTGGAAGGTGCGCTCCGAGTCTCCGAAAGCCCTGGACTCCAAACTCAGATTATTGATACGGAGTTTGTTTCTCCATATCGCGCTCCCTCTCGCCCCAGTGGTTGGAGGCTGCTCGGTGCCTACTCGCCACCTCCCTCTCCTCTCCTCCCAGGATTTTCCTTTCTCTCAACTTCCTACTTCGGTGATTTGTGCTTTTTGCATCACTGCTGCAGGGGTGGGGCTGGAACGCGCGGATTCCTCGGTGTATCGGTTGTGGTGATGCTTCCCCGCTCTTCTATTAATTAAAAACAAACTAAACTCGTAGAACTGGACGTGTCATACCTTTTCAGGGCTTCCCATCATTTCCTCAAGCCTCCGTCAAGAATCACCTTAACTCTGCATGTGACTTCAATAGACATGGCACCTAGAAATCCAGAGTCCACTGCCCGCTCGGGTGCTCTTGAACCTGAATTTGGCGCGTGACGCCCACCTGCGTCAGCCGGGATTTCTCCCTGCGCCGAGAGTCCGCCCATCCCTGGAGAGCCAGTCTGGCTAACTTCATTCTCAGGACAACTCGACTACGGGAATTTCGTCTCTTACTGCCCCGCTCCTCTCCACCCTCCTCTGCAGTGTAACAGTAACTTTTTTGATGCCTCTTGTCTGTCTCCTGCCTGCGTTCGCTGACCGGAAGGACGCAGTCGCTGGTCCCGAGGCAGTCCCCGCGGCTGCTTGCGTGCGCGTATCACAGCGGGGGAAAGGAATTTCTCCTGGTTTTCCACTTTCCCCTGGGGCTGGGAGCGGGTTTAGGGGTGGGTGGGACTTAGGAGTTTTCTCTAAACTAGATTCCTGGGGTTTTCTCCGGGAAAAGCCTGATTCCCACAGCTGGATGGGCGGGCATTGGGCCACAGGAGTCCGTGGGGACTTGATCTGCTTTACTGCCGAACCATGGGGACATCTCTTCGGGTGAACGAAGAGAGCTGCCGCAGAGCGGCAGCCCAGGAAGTGCTGTCCAGACTGGAACGAAAAGGCGCCAGGCTTCTTGCGCTGGTAGATGAGAAAGAGGCAACCTGGGCAGGAGAGAGATGCTCTGAACAAGAGGGAAAAGACCGCCTACCTATCGACTGGTTACTCTGGGCGGCGGGAACCCAGCAGCCGGGTCGGGGACCCACAGAAATACTAACTGCGCCCTCTTTCAACTTTGGTGAAGGTACACTCGGAAGAACAGCAAGGGGGAGCTGTTTTCAGGCTATTTCACACAAGAGGCTTCCCTGGTGGCTCAGATGGTAAAGAAAATGCCTGTAATGCGGGAGACCCAGGTTCTCTCCCCAGGTCGGGAAGATCCCCTGGAGAAGGAAATGGCAACCCACTACAATATTCTTGCCTGGAGAGTTCCATGGACAGAAGAGCCTGGTGGGCTGTATAGTCCATGAAAGTCGGACACGACTGAGCAACTAATACTTTCACTTTCACAAAAGTAGAAGAAGAAGAAAAAAAGAAACAACTCCATTCTGTAGATACAAGAACATGACTTTTTGGTCAGAATGTATTGTGGCCATGTAGAAATTTGATTGTCTGAGAAGAATATCTATGAAATGTAGGCAAATAAACCAGAAAATTTTCTGAACTGCAGTTCTCAATGATAATTCAACTTTGCGTCCCAGTTCATGCATGCCCAGATCTCAAGGCTGTCACGCTTAAGAGTGCCGAATTGGACCTTGGGAGTCCTTCATTATGGCTGCATAAGCCTCGGTGTATATATCTTTAAAATGGTAATGAAAGTACCTGCCTTACCTTATGGGGCTTCCCTTGTGGCTCAGCTGGTAAAGAATCCGCCTGCAATGCAGGAGACCTGGGTTTGATCCCTGGGTTGGGAAGATTCCCTGGAGAAGGAAAAGGATACCCAATCGGGTATTCTGGCCTGGAGAATTCCATGGACTACCGCCCACGGGGTCACAAAGAGTCAGACAGGACTGAGCGACTTTCACTTTCACCATCTACTTTTGAGGTTATTTGGAGGATCAAATAAGACAATGTTCAGTATAGAGAAATTTTCTCAAACCTACAAGTTGTGCTGCATTAAGGAGTCAAAAGATTTGAAAAGTTCAGAGATAGCAATAAGTAAAAGGTTTCCAGATCACCTGTCTGGAAATATACTTTAAGCAATTAGGTAATAGTCACTGACTCCGGGAGACGACCTTAAGTAACAAATTATGTTATTAGTGCCACATATGAGAAATAATCTTGTCTGACCCTAGTGTTCCAGGGTATTGCAAAAGTGGTCTGTTAGCCAGAACCTAGCAATTTTGTTGCTCTTGGCCCTACACCTTTGAGCTTACAGGTTTCCTGAAGGATGAAATCTGCAGTACAGGGTCACCAAAGTTCCTTTTAGTGTTCTTATTCCAGAGAGAGGGTGTGGTAGATTCTCAGGAAATCATTCATCAGTGTCAAGCCCTCTGATTAAACAATCAAACTATATACAAATACAAATTATGAAAATAATTTGTTAGGTTACATTGGCCTCACAGTTGGAAGATACTCATCCTCAGTGGACAGTAGTACTAATTGTCATGGATTGAATATATATACACACATTTATATGTTACATAGGAATATGTGTGTGTGTGTGAGGCAAATTCCAGAACCCTGTCCCTCATTTAATCCACACAGTTTTTAAAATGTGTCTGTCTTGGTTTTACTGGTTCTCTATTCAAAGGAAACCAGGACCACTGAAATACTCAAGTACCTGCTATAAAAATTATTCAGTGGAAGGTAAAGAAATTGTGGTCCTAAAATATGAAAAGAACATAGTCAGCATTTCCTGTGCTATTTCTTATGCTTTGTCTTCAAGAAATTTGTATTTCCTCTGCACTTGTATTAGGACATTACTTTCACCATCTTACTCTCAGTAGATTTCAGTTAACATATTGTGGGGGTAAAATGATGAAAAGAAAAAAAAATGGAAGTTGTCCTGGAGTAACCTTTCTCTCTACCAGTCTTCCTTTCTCCCAATTTGCAGTTGTCCTGGAGTAACCTTTCTCTGCCAGTTTTCCTTTCTCCCAGAGTGCAATTCCAGATGTTTAAGATATATTTCAAGTAATGGAAACAGGCATCTCTTTCCCTTACTAGCTGTATGACCTTGTTTTAATCTTTGAGCTTCAAATTCTTCATCTATAAAATCTTGGTGCTAAAACATAGCATACTGTCTACAAAGATTGTATAACTGTTTAAGTTTCTGGCATTTCATGGGTATTCAAAACATTAATTCTCCTTTTCTGCCCAAATATGTAAATATCCTCCATATTGCTTGTTATATAGCCAATAAGACTTTTCCTTCCAATTAAAGCAGAATTTCCCGAACCCCCTTCTTTGCAATAGATATGTCTTCTAGAAGAAAAGAATTCCACAGTTGAGTACATTGGGGGAAGTGCAATATTTGCATCTCATCCTCTCCTAGAGATTCATACGTAAAAAAACCTCTGAGAAACCTGCTTAACTGTGTTTGTCAATATTTCACTAAGTTATTGACCACGGAAAACACTCATCCTTTTACTTTCCCCATGAAATAGTGATGAACATGCCACAGGACAATGGATAGAGTTTGAAGCACACTGAGTAAATAAACTTGGAGTTCCAGAACTCTTGTGGACTACCACCAGACTTAGTCAAATCAAGAAGTCCAGGGGCAGGGATACCCAACATCAATGGGCTACATTTCATTTATCATGTCACCTTATGCACTGCTTTATAGCTGCAATCAATATGCTCGTCTTCTCCTTAAACTTGCAGTTTACTTCCCCTTTCTTACTGAGGAAGGGGAAGAAATTGGATAGCCACAGGAGCATCCATTTTATTTCTGTCACCCACAGAAATAAACTGTGATGCTTTCCCTTCAATTACAGATTAATGACACTCTATTAAAAGCTAAAGGGCTGTGGTCTGGTATTCATACAATACTTCTAGCAAATCAACAAATATTTGTTGCACATCACTCTGCTAGGTCTTGGGCTGGATACAAAGAAGTATGTAATGGTCACTAACATTTAGTAAACACTTTAGGCCAGGCACTCTTACAAGTGCTTTACCTCACTTAATTCTCCTAGTGACCCTATAAAGGATGTACTCTTATTATTTTACCTTACATTTGAAGAAACAGATGCACAGAGATGTTAAACAAGTAGCCTTTGATGACACAGTTGGCCAGTAGTGGAACAGGGATTTGAACAGAAGCAGTTGACTCTGGCAGAATTTATAATCGTAACTGTTACACTGTGCTACCACTAGTGAACCTCATGTTCTCACATCTTACACACTCATATGGGGTACTTATTTGGTTATTTAACATCTTATCTTTTTGGTAGGTTCTCCTTTAAGCCTAAGAGATCAGGTGGGATCTGCTCCAGTTTCTCTATATCTTTGGTTTTCTCTTTAGTAAATTAAGTACAGGGCTTCCCACGTGGTTCAGTGGTAAAGAATCCACCTGTCAATGCAGGAGATACAGGTTCGATACCTGGGTCAGGAAGATCACCTGAAGAAGGAAAGGGCAATCCACTCCAGGATTCTTGCCTGGGAACCGTGGAGTTTCACAAGAGTAGGACACAGCTTAGCGACTGAACAACAACAATGAAACTAAGGTAGTAGTAGGGTACTGCTAATAATAAGAGGGCAGTGACATTTACCAGTACTGACTAAGCTCTTAACTCATGAGCTAAAAGTTTCATATTTATTATTTCATTTAATATTTCAAATGAACTGAATATAGGGATACACTTATTATTATCCCACTTTACAGATTAATTACACAAAGGTTAGGGAGGGTAAACATCTTAACCAAAGTCACAGGACTCCAAGGGGCTGGGCTGAGTCACACATCAGTCCATTTGAAGTCCAGTACACTGTACTATTTCCTGTATACATCACAAGAACTTAACACATATTTGCAGAATTAACAAATGTAATAGAAACTGGTGTTTGAGTGCTGAAGGAACATAAAACTCAGACAGTGCTTGATGATTGAATAAATTAGGGAAGAGTTCTTCAGGAGTTATTTTTGAGCACCTGAATCTCTCTGTGTCTTAAATGTTGTAGTCATCTCTCTCTGCCTTACTCCCAGGTAAGTGCATATTTGATTTTAAAATCACCCAGTGAATGATTCTCTTTCTCTCTGTCATACAAACACACACAGGGGATTCTACAAAATGATGCATGTTAAACATGAGCAAAGGTCAGGTCTTCATTATAGTTACTCTATGGAGTCAAATGAAAAATGAAAAATGAAAACGCTATTTGGTTCTATTGATATATGATTAAAATTGGCTTGCAGGTTAGTGCACAGAGCTATGGCATTAGAGAAAGTCTGCTACGCTCAATAGAATCTTAAGAATCCTAGTATTTATTGACAAAAAATTGAAATCTTACAACTTGTTTAGAATTTTAAAATTTCTTTATGTCAGTCAAGGCAGCAGATTTAGTAGAAAAATCGCTTCACTCCAAAAGAAAAGATTTCTAAATTCATTATTATTTATATCATATGTTCAGAAAATGTTTGCATTTAAAAATTATACAGTGAATTTAACTTAAAACTTTTAAGATAAAAGCTCATTTAAAACATTGAGTTTAAGAGTTTTGCTCCTGATGAAGTAATACTTATTGGGTTCTCTGCATATTTATGGTTCAGCAACTTTGATTTTATGCTTAAAATTTGATAGTCATCAAGACACATTCTTTTAGCAAGTTGGCATCATTGAGCCTGTGTCTGTGTATTCATTAACTCCTTTTCTCACAAGAGAAGAGATTTATGTTGTATGAAGGGTGCTGACATCAGGAATCATGATACTATCATTATTTTGTTTATCTACTATGAACACTAACTCTGTAAAATAGAAAAAAATTCTGCTTGCTTCTCCTTTTCTTTTTTGAGGTTTGACAGGTAGTTTTGAAGAAATATATTCCATTTCTATTCTTCATCCACTCCTCCCACCTCTTTTGTCTGCCACCTCACATACACTTGCCAGATGCTTAAAGGTTTCTGAAAGCCTCTTTTTTTTTTCTATTGCCAGGGAGGAAAATTATTTTTTCTGTTAGGGTTTTCATGGTAATGATAACATAGGTACAACTAACTTATCCCTGGATATAGCAGACATGTGGCCTGAGAAAAGGTTTAATCTGTTTGAACTATAACCTCTATGTACATGTGAGAATTTCTAAGGTTTCATTTCTTTAGATATATTTAAGATATAGTTATAAAATAGGAGAGGCTGAAATATGTGGGGCTTTGCCCCTGTGTTCCCAAACAGATTTTTATCTGAAAATATTTTCTGATTATGTGTAAGTCAGTGGTTACATTTAAGTGATTACCTGGTAAGTCATGAAGTAAATATAAAGACATTACTATTATAGTTCCTGAGTACCTGCAGTC
This sequence comes from Capra hircus, assembly GCF_001704415.2. Lineage (NCBI taxonomy): Eukaryota > Metazoa > Chordata > Mammalia > Artiodactyla > Bovidae > Capra > Capra hircus. The sequence continues at coordinate 49,667,639 of NC_030812.1, read as the reverse complement.
AAATGGATGTCTGATGCTCTTTACTCATTCCTGCATGGAATATACTATTAAATAAAAAGAATTAATATGTAACTGATCTTCAAGGATAAGTTTTACACTTTGCAGAATCTCTGCTTAACTTTGTATTTGAAAAACCAGTCCATCTTTTCAAGAATTTAGCTATTCTTTCAATGAAGACCTATCACTACAACATAGCATTTTAAAAAGCTGCTTCACACAACTAAATCCTATACGGATTTGTTTTATCATAATGAAATGGTAACTTGGAGTACCCAACTGTAGAAGTCTGGGCATACAAAAAAAATCTGAAACATTTTAATATTACTTTTACTGTGATTATGAATAAGGGAAAAGGAAAAAAGCTATATGAATTCATTTATAATGATAATAGCTGCGTTTTTCTGCCTAGAACAATATTTTATAAAAATGTGATAAGAGAGAAAAATACAAAAATTAAAAATGTTTTATATTACTCCCAGTATTCATAATCACAATTATCATTTGCTTATGCCTTTCTAGTTTTCTTCCTGTGTATATCTTTTAAAGACTAAAATTAGACCATATTAATATAATTTTTCAAATTCACAACATATTGTAAACTTTTCTCCATGTCATTGAATATTCTTCTATATCATTAATTTTATGGCTTCAGACTTCTCCATCACACTGATGCACCTAGCTTATTTATTTTACATGTTTTTCTCTTTTTGAGGGGGGAGAGTTTTGACCCCCTAGATATCTTACATTCTGTCTTCACCCCAGCCTTCACCCTACATACCTGCCCATTGCACACAATGCTGATTACAGATACCTCTTCACTCACATCAATGTTCATTGCCTAAGGTTAAATTTCTGGAAGTAGAATGATGAGGCCAAAGGTTATATAAAATTTCAACCTTATTATCGCATCACAATATGCCAGCCTAATGATGCAATATGTAACAATTAATCAGCAATGCTTGGAAGTGCCCATTTTCCACAGCTTTATGGTGGTGGAATCTCTTCATTAAAAATTTCTTTCTAAATTTGATTAATGAATAACTAATTAATTGAATGTGTATGATTGATAAATAATGAGGCTAAATATTTTATAAATGTCTTATCTAATTATATTTCTTATTTTGCAAGTTAATTACATTTTTGGGTACATCTCTGGTAGCATTCTTAGTTTTCTATTTTTTCTTTTTGATTTGAAAGCATTCTAATTTATATATATATGATATTTTCTCCAGTTTATCTTTCATTGAACTTATTCAATTTGCTTTTAAATTTTTTGTTTTCTGATGAAACTGAATATATTTTAAAATATTTCTAACTTTCGATATTTCTTCTTTTGTATATTTCCTACATATATCTTTTGATTAATTTTCTATTTGGCTATACTGCTTTTTTATATTGATTGGTAAGACTTCTTACGGGCCTTCCCAGGTGGCACTAATGGTAAAGAACCTGCCTGCCGAAGCAGGAGACATAAGAGACATGGGTTCAACCCCTGGGTCAGGAAGATTCCCCTGGAGGAGGAAATGACTAACCACTCCAGTATTCTTGCCAGGACAAGCCCCATGGACAGAGGACCTGGTGGGCTACAGTCATGATTGAAGCAACTTATCACACACATGTGGTAAGAATTATGTACACTTAGTTATATATTCTTGCAATAAAGAAGATTTTAGTTTTCCTCTAGTCATATTTATCAAACATTCCCTTCAATGACATGATGAGAAAGTCTTTTCACAAATTGAAATTATAGTTGCTATGTATATACACATTTTTATTGATGTATATTGCTAACTTTTAGGTTTTTATGTCACTTGGAACTTATTTTGTGTAAGGAGTAAATCAGGGATTTTACTAACCATTTCCAGTGGCTAATTATTCCAATATCGTTTATCCAAGAAACAATTCTCAGGCATGCTCCAATCCATTAACCTGCCAACTGTTACTGTTCACCATCACTCTCTAGGTCCTCTCTTACCTTCTTACCTATTTTATATTCCGTAGTCCATTGGTGTCATTAATTCCTTTGAATTCTCATTTCTCCTTGCTCCTTTTTTTTTTTTTTTTTAAAAGGTGTACTTCCCATGGAAAATAGCTACTTTCAGTTAAATATAGTTTTGTTCTTGTGGTAGAGCAGCTGAAATTGAGGAGAAAAACACAACGACTGGTCTCATTTTATACCTCAAGGGGTTTGTAATCCTAATATAGTTACCAAGTTATATAGTATCCCACTTGGCAAGATAAAACTTTAACACCTTCATTTTTATTTTTTTACTTAAAAAAATAATTATATATTTGGCTCTGCTGGGTCTTAGTTGTTTTAGCCACTGGACCGTCAGGGAAGCCCCTGAGCTTCATCCTTATTTCACAAGAAATGGACATAAATCAGAAGAGAACTTGGCACCACTCACTCTGTCGATTTGCCTGCAGCCATACCCACATCTTCTGCCCCTGCTTCTTTTATAGTGTGAATTTCCCAACCTTCTCACCAGTTTACTGGATCTCTTCCTCTCTCAACTTCTTAAGGGTTTTGCTTCTGGAATCATCAGTTTTCCCCTCTCAACTGATTTGTTCCCATCAGCTTGTAAGTATGCTGTAATAGCTCCCATCTTAAAACTTTCCCTTGACCTCATAAACCCCATAGTTTTTGCTCCATTTCTCTGCTCCCCTCTATAGCAGAAAAGCCCATCTATATATGTTATTCCCAATTCTCTTCCAAGCCTCCTTTTTCTTACAGTTGCAAATGAAATATTATATCATAGAACATTGGATAATACATATGCAGTTAAGGCTGTGAATCATAAAAGCAGAATTGTTACCCTTGAACTTATCACCTTGCTCAAGAACTAAAATAACACTTAGCTTTTACCTATATGTTCCTTCTCTTACCCTCTTGCCTTCTCACCAACCATCAGTTCAGTTCAGTTCAGTCAGTCAGTTACGTCTGACTCTTTGTGACCCCATGGACTGCAGCACGTGAGGCTTCCCTGTCCATCACCAGTTTACTCAAACTCATGTCCATTGAGTCGGTGATGCCATCCAACCATCTCATCCTTTGTTGTTGTCCCTTTCTCCTCCTGCCTTCAATCTTTTCCAGCATCAGGGTCTTTTCAAATGAGTCAGTTCTTTGCATCAGGTGGGCAAAGTATTGGAGTTTCAGCTTCAGCATCAGTCCTTCCGATGAATATTAAGGACTGATCTCCTTTAGGATGGACTGCTTGGATCTTCCTGCAGTCTAAGAGACTCTCAAGACTTCTCCAACACCACAGTTCAAAAGCATCAATTCTTCAGTGTCAGCTTTCTTTATAGTCCAACTCTCACATCCATACATGACTACTGGAAAAACCACAGCTTTGACTAGACAGACCTTGTTGGCAAAGTAATGTCTCTGCTTTTTAACATGTTGTCTAGGTTGGTCACAACTTTTCTTCCAAGGAGCAAGCGTCTTTTAATTTCATCTGCAATGATTTTGGAGCCCCCCAAAATAAAATCTGTTTCCATTGTTTCCCCATCTATTTGCCATGAAGTGATGAGACCAGATACCATGATCTTAGTTTTCTGAATGTTGAGCTTTAAGCCAACTTTTTCACGCTCCTCTTTCACTTTCATCAAGAGGCTCTTTACTTCTTCACTTTCTGCCATAAGGGTGGTGTTATCTGCATATCTGAGGCTATTGATATTTCTCCCAGAAATCTTGATTCCTGCTTGTGCCTCATCCAGTCCGGCATTTCTCAGGATGTACTCTGCATATAAGTTAAATAAGCAGAGTGACAATATACATTATATTTTTTTGTTCTTTCATTTGGTAAAAACAAATGGTTGTATTATAGTTATGTGTGTTTGTGTGTGTGTGTATACACATATATTATGGGCTTAGAGAGAGTGTTCCCTAGTAATATATTATCTAATTTTACTCAATTTTTAGCTATCTAGAGATGATATATTATATATAAACCTATATAACTTGCTTTTTGTCACTCCAAGTTAAAAATACTAAAATTCATCCATGTTGTTACATAGACTACAGTTCATTTATTCCAACTATAGTATACTGTTCATTCTATAAATATGCTATGATTCATTTTCCTGTCAATGAACAGTTGGAATACTTTAAATTTTTTGTTCTTATAAATAATGCTGCTATGGACATTCTTGTTTATTTCTCTTGGCACACGTGTACAAGTGATATTTAGAGAACATGTCTATGAGTAGAACTGCCAGGTCAGAGCATATGTGAATATCCAAATTGTCTTCCAAAGCAGTTCTTTCGTCAGCAGTAGTTCAGTTCCCATTATTTCATATTCTTGCCATCACATGTTATTATCAGATTTAATTTTCATCACTCTAGAGTAAGTGGTCTGTCCCTGTGGCCTTAATTAGCATATTATTGGTTACTAAGAATGTTGAACATATTTTCATATGTCTATTTGCCATTATTATTTTTCTTTTGTTTGTGTGTAATGTTTCTTTTTATAGGTTGCCCAGTTTTCTGCTTGTTCTTTGTCTTTTTTTTTAATGATTTATACAATTCTTCATATATTTGGATACTAATCCACAGTATATCTTTTTGTTTAGTTTGAGGTTAGTCTTTCCCTTCTACTGGTGCTATCTTTCCATAAATAGCAGTTCTTAATTTTACTGTACCTGAGTTTCCTAGTTTTTTCATTTATGATTAGCCTAAGCAATATCTTTCATGTTTTGCATAAGAAATTATTTCCAATATCAAAACTTTATAGATATTTTAATATTTTATTCTTATAAAAGATTTAAAATTCTGTTTACACATTTAAGTCTTTAGCCCACTTGAAAATGATTCTCATTGATGGTTGGAGGGAAGGATCTATTGACATTGTTTAGTTCATATAGATGAGTGATTTAGAAGGATTTGTAAGGGAAAAAACCTTCTCCTTTCCCTGTTTATCTGCAATGACCAAACTCTGTCATAAAATACATTTTCCTGTATATGTAAATTTTTGAGATTGTCTATTCCTATTCCAAACCCACGCTGTCTTATTATTACATGTTTACTTCAAGTCTTGATGTCTATTTGGACAATTGGCCCTCTTTTTCCTTTTCCTCCTCCCTCTTTCCCTCCCCTTCCCCGAGTCAGATAGTTTATGCTAACAGTGTTGCTTATGGTGGGAACCTCGGGCCACAGTGCATCAGTTTTGCCTCTGGAGGTGCTGGAGACTGGAGACTGAGAAACTAAGGTCCATCGTGTGGGCACTTCATGTCTACACGTCTGACTCTCCTATTCTGCAGCTCTCCTATTCTATAGCCTCCCTAGTTGGCAGTACTTTGTTGTCACACGTTGTCACTGGGAGATAGAGTACTATCTGTATGACTCCACTGGGGGGTGAGGATAAATGGAATCTCATGCTTGTTCTCTCCTGAACCCTGCCCTCTGTGTCTTTCTTCTTTCCTAATTTTTATCTGTATTATTTGCTGTAATGAACTAAACGTGAGTATAAGAGCTATTGTGAGTTCTGTGAGTTCTTCCGGAGAATCGTTGAATCACTTCCTCCAGGTTCAATGGATTTAGAGTAAAACACAGAAATCTCTATTTATAACAAGTACGTAGGGGGTCTGTGGGTTGTGCTTTGAAAAACACTGAAATACCCCACAATATCTACTGCCGCAAGAACTCATCCTGCTTTGAAAGTGAAAGTGCAAGTTGCTCAATCGTGTCTGACTCTGTGACTCCATGAACTATGCAGTCCTTGGAATTCTCCAGGCCAGAATACTGGAGTGGGTAGCCTTTCCATTCTCCAGGGGATCTTCCCAACCCAGGGATTGAACCCAGGTCTCCTGCATTGCAGGCAGATTCTTTACCGCAATAGTTACCATTAAAATATATCACATTCCATGACTGCATATCCCAAAGTGTCTTCCCCTCTACCTCTGGCCACACGGGGTTCTGGGTAGAAGTGCTTGAATTGACTCAGGAAGGGACTATATATATGTCACAGAGAGAGAGAAGAGAGAACCTGGGAAGGTAGTGCAGTGCACTCTGGTTATAATTCCACCTACTAAACATATGCCCTGAAAGGAGGAAAACATGAGTCTATTCTTTTCTCAGTTTGGTTCAGTTCCCATTATCTCTCATCTTGAAATGCTGTGTGTGATCCAGTATATCGTTCATTCCAACAACAATATCCTCTGTCAAAAGCCAGCCATGTTTTCTAGCTTCTGATGCTATGGAAGACACTGATTGTGTTTGACTCAGAAAGAGGTAACATGTTCATGCCCATGAAGCCTTACTTGGAGAATTTTCAAGGGTCATTTGAACTGTACCAGTTTTTTGCTTTTTTGCTGACTTTAGGACTTCACCTGGTATCATAACAAACTTCCCTGAACTGACAGGTGGTCAGGATTCTTAACAGTCTCTGAAAATGCTAATGGGGTGTTTATATGTTTTCTGTGTAGAGCAAAAGCTTTGAAATTAATCATTAGCTAATAAATTAACAAATTTCTAGTTAGGTAGAAATTAACAGAGGGGCCATGGCTGAACCTTTCTGTGTATATTTACCAATGGGTTGTGCTGTTTGGTTTAATGAGATGACCACAGCATTGTTCTTTCAAATTAACTTCATCTGTCTTAGAGATTATGGAAATGTTTCCAAGGTTCTTGCAAATACTCGATCTCTTTCCCTTGATTTCCAGAACTGTCATGTTTTTTTGTGTATCCATGTGTGTATTTTAATGGGAATTTACAAATAAACATATTGGGTACTATTAGCAAAATCTTTTCTAAAATAGGAAGTTTCTTGAAACACTTTTAACACTGTATTAAATGTCTCCATTGGAAGAGTATTTTCTTTTAATATACATTCAAATAAGAAGATTACTACCATGTTATGACAAATATTTTTTCTAGTTTAATGCTGATTATTTCTTTATTCTTTTGATGCTGAAAATAACTACCCATTTTCAACAGCATCCTTGTTTCCTACAATTTCAGTGCTTATCCAAATTCTCAGCTTTTTTTGTGGGTCCTAAATATAGTATTATTTAAGCAAATAGATAGCTGATGCCTTTTGGTGATGATGTTAAAACTCAGAACTTCATGTCTCATAAGAAACTAATCTTGGGAAGATGTACCATTTAGAATAATTCCGTTAGTATTTTGGAGCTTAGAGTTTCTGTCTTACCATGCTTTCTGTCTTTAAGAAATTGTCACACTGCCTCCCCCAATAAGACTCTGTATGTGCATTTACTAATTGAAACCATTCGAAAAGTTGTTTTGTCAAAGCAGAGTACTGTAGAAAGGCAGCATTAAATTAATTCTTGTTTTTCCTGATAACTGTCTTCATAGCAACTTAATTTACTTTTAATGTTCTATCTTTTTAAAGTAAGGTATTATTAATATTTGATGAAAAGTAAGTTTCTCCTTTAAGGAGAATATTGTCAAATGTTTCCTCTACTTTCCCCTGAGAAACAGAAAATATATATACATGGAATGAAAAGAATATTGCCTAAAGACATTGTTTCTGGTTTTCAATGAAATGTGCTAGCATTTCCAAACATTTTGGAAAAAAAAATGCTTTTTGTTGTTTTCCTGAAAGAAAATGAATGATGAAATTTGAGAATAATAATGACAGCAGGAAGATTGTCCTGCTTGTGAGTGAACTTTTCTTCAACTTGCTTTCTGTTTTATAGCTAGTAATATAACTGGGGCCAAATGGGGGAAATGAGTCCCATATATCATCCTCCTGTAAAAAATGCAGATACAATAAATTTAGTAGCTCATTTAATTTTCCTTGTTATTAACAGGAAAATAATATATTGGAATGAACTATCATAAATACAGATTAACAAGACAGTCAAGTTGGTGAGATAACACAGTTGAAAACTTTCATTTACCAGACTGACAGAAAACTGAGAAAACAGTTAAGTAAATGCTTTCACCATGCTGAGGGAAAGTATTTGTCAATCTGAAACTGACATGAAACAATGACCTTAGGAGCACATTAAATACATTCTCAAATATATAAACTTTTAGAGAGTTTCTACCCACATTCCCTCCCCAGAAAACTATTAAAGGAGGGGTCCCCAACCTCTGAGATTTAATGCCTGATGGTCTGAGGTGGGGCTGATATAGTAATAATAGAAAAAATACAATAAATGTAATGTGCTTGAATCATCTCGATACCACTCCCCACCCTCAGTTCATGGAAAAATTTTCTTCCACTAAACCAGTCCCTGGTGCCAAAAAGGTTGGGGACTGCTGTGTTACAGGATATATTTCAGAAGGAAGAGAAGTTTTCTCTCAAGAGCACACAGTAAACGTATTAAACAAGTCAGTGAATAATTTAAATGGTTATTGTTTGTAAAATAATGTCAGACAGGTTTATGTGTTTAATAAAAAAGGTAAAATAATATTTTGAAAAACAAAAATAAACATAAGGGTAGGGTCTTAAATGGGTTTGATGGACTGGGGTTTAATCGTAATTATCAGGGGAAAGAAATACAGGATAAATTTAGATGTTCGCCATTTGCAGAATTCTAAAATAGTCCCCCAAATGCCCCTCCTTAATCCCTGGAAGCTGTGAATGTGCTGGATTATCACTCAAAGGAGATACAAATAAAATTACTGAATACCCAGGAAATATTATTATAATATATATTATTGCTAAGATATTCACATTTGAATATAAATATTAAAATAAATATTTAATGCTACATATTATCTTTGAAATATTTATTTAGCTTTGTATATTTCTGCATATTTTTCTATAAATTATATATTTTAAATTTTCATATATTATATTCTATGTATATTTCATATATTATATATATAATGTACATATCTTGATTCCAGCTTGTGTTTCTTCCAGTCCAGTGTTTCTCATGATGTACTCTGCATAGAAGTTAAATAAGCAGGGTGACAATATACAGCCTTGACATACTCCTTTTCCTATTTGAAACCAGTCTTTGTCCCATGTCCAGTTCTAACTGTTGCTTCCTGGCCTGCATACAGATTTCTCAAGAGGCAGGTCAGGTGGTCTGGTATTCCCATCTCTTTCAGAATTTTCCACAGTTTCTTGTGATGCACACAAAGGCTTTGGCATAGTCAATCAAGCAGAAATAGATGTTTTTCTGGAACTCTCTTGCTTTTTCCATGATCCAGCAGATGTTGGCAATTTGATCTCTGGTTCCTCTGCCTTTTCTAAAACCAGCTTGAACATCAGGAAGTTCACAGTTCACATATTGCTAAAGCCTGGCTTGGAGAATTTTGAGCATTACTTTACTAGTATGTGAAATGAGTGCAATTGTGCGGTAGTTTGAGCATTCTTTGGCATTGCCTTTCTTTGGGATTGGAATGAAAACTGACCTTTTCCAGTCCTGTGGCCACTGCTGAGTTTTCCAAATTTGCTGGCATATTGAGTGCAGTACTTTCACAGCATCATCTTTCAGGATTTGAAATAGCTCATCACTTCACGGGAAATAGATGGAGAAACAGTGGAAACAGTGTCAGAATTTTTTTTTTGGGCTCCAAAATCACTGCAGATGGTGACTGCAGCCATGAAATTAAAAGACGCTTAATCCTTGGAAGAAAAGTTATGACCCACCTAGATAGCATATTCAAAAGCAGAGACATTACTTTGCCGACTAAGGACCGTCTAGTCAAGGCTATGGTTTTTCCATTGGTCATGTATGGATGTGAGTGTTGGACTGTGAAGAAGGCTAAGCGCCGAAGAATTGATGCTTTTGAACTGTGGTGTTGGAGAAGACTCTTGCGAGTCCCTTGGACAGCAAGGAGAGCCAACCAGTCCATTCTGAAGGAGATCAGCCCTGGGATTTCTTTGGAAGGAATGATGCTAAAGCTGCAACTCCAGTACTTTGGCCACCTCATGCGAAGAGTTGACTCATTGAAAAAGACTCTGATGCTGGGAGGGATTGGGGGCAGGAGGAGAAGGGGACGACAGAGGATGAGATGGCTGGATGGCATCACTGACTTGATGGACATGAGTCTGAGTGAACTCCGGGAGATGGTGATGGACAGGGAGGCCTGGCATGCTACAATTCATGGGGTCACAAAAAGTCAGACATGACTGAGCGACTGAACTGAACTGAACTGAATGTACATATCTAAAGAAATATTCAAAGAATAAGTCATGGCATTAAATATATACTTTAATAAACAAAGAGAATAAAAATCGTTAAAGTAAACCTTAACTACCAGAAGTTATAAGAAAATGTAAATGTAAAGAGAGTAGAAATAAGAACTTGATAAAAAATGGAAAGCAATAAATTAGAAAACAGAAAATAATGGTAAAATAATTAAATCAAAGAGTAGCTTTTGAGGGGGAGATTAAAAAAAAGACACACTTTGACTAACTTAGTAAGATAAAGAAGGGAGAATGCAAATAAGAAGCATAAGAAAATGTAATGCTATTCTTTGCTGCTGCTGCTGCTGCTGCTGCTAAGTCGCTTCAGTCGTGTCCGACTCTGTGCGACCCCATAGACAGCAGCCCACCAGGCTCCCCCATCCCTGGGATTCTCCAGGCAAGAACACTGGAGTGGGTTGCTATTCTTTAGGAAACAAAAAGATCATAGAAAACTACTTCTTTTGATTTCTTAAATATTTAGTTTTTCAGCCCTGTGTAAATATTTGAAAACCAGAATAAATTTGATGCTATTAAGGGATATATAATTTACCAAAATTGATTCCAGAAGAGAGAGCAAATAAAAGAACACCAGTTACAATAGAGTAAATACAGTTATTAAAGAGCCACTCCCCTTATAGCAGGAGGCTCAGAGATTTCACAAAGGGATTGTATATTAATATTTAAAGACATTTATCCAATGGTGTTTGGGCTTCCCTGGAGGCTCAGTGGTAAAGAAACCGCCTGTAATGCTGGAGACTGCCTGCAGTGTAGGAGACTCAGATTCCATCTCTGGGTCAGGAAGATCCCCTGGAGGAGGAAATGACAATTCCCCTCCAATATTCTTATTTGGAAAATCCCATGGACAGAGAGGTCTGGAGGGCTACAGTCCACTGGGTCTTAAGAGTCAGACATGACTTAGCAACTAAACCTCCACTGACCACCATCCAATGCTGTTTAGAGTAGAAAAAAGTTTTAAAATAGAAAAAAAGCAGGAAAAGTTCTACATTCTTTTATACATTAAGAAATATTTGGATACCAAAACCCACAAGATACCTTGTGTGCAAGTTTATATGCATACACATCACATACATTGAACTAGATTTTTTTTTCAAATCACAAATAAGTATTTGATTTTGTCAAATGGTTTCTTTGCATCTAGTAAAACAATCATTTTTTTTCCTTTTTTGTTAATATGGGGAGTTATATTGATTATCTTTTAAATTTTGAATGGGCATTGCTATCCCATGGATAAAATCTTGAGGTTATGATATATTTTCTTTTAAAAATATTATTGGATTTGATTTGCTATATTTAAAGAAATTGTGCATCTATGTTCTTTAGAGATATTGGTCCATAGCAAGGTTTCTTTTTTTTATTGAAGTATATTTGGGCTAACAATATTCTGGATTTGATATTAAGGTATTACTGTGTTCATAGATTGAATTAGGAAATGCTCCTTTCTTGTCAATTTTCTGAAATAGTATAAAGTTGACATTATTTTTCCCCCAAATATTTGGTAGAATAAGAGAAGCCATCTGATCCTGGAGTTTTTATGTATTGTTGGATTAGATTTCCTGATATTTTTAGAAATTGTGCATCTATGTCTATAGTGAACTTTTTTGTTGAAGTATATTAGTATAACAATATTATATTAGTTTCAGATGTATAACACAGTGATTCAGTATTTTTATACATTGCCAAATAATCACCACTATGAGTCTAGTTATTGTCTGTTACTATACAAAGTTATTACAGAATTATTGACTGTATTTCCCATGATATACATCATTATGACTTCTGTATTTCATTACTGGGAGTTTATACCTCTTAACTCCCTTGCCCTATTTTGTCCATCCTCCAACTTAACTCCCCTCTGACACCTATTATTCTCTTTATCTCTAAGTCTACTTCTGTTTTGTTATATTGTTCTTGTGTGTGTGTGTGCTTTTTCAGATCCCATGTGTAAGTAAAATTATACAATATTTGTCTTTTTTTAATTTATTTTTTTAATTGAAGGATAATTGCTTTACAGAACTTTTTGTTTTCTGTCAAATCTCAACATAAATCAGCCATAGGTATACATACATCCCCTCCCTTTTGAACCTCTCTCCCATCTCCCTCCCCATCCTACCCCTCTAGGTTGATACAGAGCCCTTGTTTGAGTTTCCTGAGCCATGCTGCAAATTCCTGTTGGCTATCTATTTAACATATGATAATGTAAGTTTCCATGTTACTCTTTCCATACATCTCACCCTCTCCTCCCCTCTCCCCATGTCCATAAGTCTATTCTCTATGTCTGTTTCTCCATTGCTGCCCTGTAAATAAATTCTTCAGTACCATTTTTCTAGATTCTGTATATGTGCATTAGAATATGATATTTATCTTTCTCTTTCTGACTCCACTCTGTATAATAGATTCTAGGTTCAGCCACCTCATCAGAACTGACTCAAATGCATTCCTTTTATGGCTGAGTAATATTCCATTGTGTATATGTACCACTACTTCTTTATCCATTCATCTGTCAATGGACATCTAGATTGCTTCCATATTGTAGCTATTGTAATTAGTGCTTCAGTGAAAAATGGGATACATGTGTCTTTTTCAATTTTGGTTTCCTCAGGGTATATGCACAGGAGTCTGATTACTGCTTCCCTGGCAGCTCAGATGGTAAAGCATCTGCCTACAATGCTGGAGACCCAGGTTCAATCCCTGGGTTGGGAAGATCCCCTGGAGAAGGAAATGGCAACCCACTCCAGTACTCTTGCCTGGAAAATCCCATGGACTGAGGAGCCTGCTACAGTCCATGGGGTCGCAGAGAGTCGGACACAACTAAGCGACTTCACTTCACTTATGGTAGTTTTATTCCTAGTCTTTTAAGGAATCCCCATACCATCTTCCATAGTGGCTGTATCAATTCACATTCCTACCAACAGTGCAAGACATTCCCCTTTCTCCACACCCTCTCCAGCATTTATTGTTTGTACGCTTTTTGATGATAGCCTTTCTGACTGGTGTGAGGTGATATCTCATTGTGGTTTTGATTTGCTTTTCTCTAATAATGAGCGATGTTGAGCATCTTTTCATGTGTTTGTTAGCCATCTATATGTCTTCTTTGGAGAAATGTCTGTTTAGGTATTTTCCCCGCTTTTTGACTGGGTTGTTTGTTTTTCTGATATTGAGTTATATGAGCTGCTTGTATATTTTGGAAATTAATCCTTTGTCTGTTGTTTCATTTAGTATTATTTTCTCCCATTCTGAGGGTTGTCTTTTCACCTTGCTTATAGTTTCCCTTGCTGTGAAAAGCTTTTAAATTTAATCAGGTCCCACTTGTTTACTTTTGTTTTTATTTCCATTACTCTCAGAGGTGGATCATAGAGGGTCTTGCTTTGGTTTGTCATCGAATGTTCTGCCTATGTTTTCCTCTAAGAGTTTTATAGTTTCTGGGCTTACATTTAGGTCTTTAATCCATTTTGAGTTTATCTTTATGTACGATGTTAGGAAGTGTTTTAATTTCATTCTTTTACATATAGCTGTCCAGTTTTCCCAGCACCATTTATTGAAGAGGCTGTCTTTGTCCCATGGTATATTCTTGCCTCCTTTGTCAAAAATAAGGTACATAGGAGCATCAGTTTATTCCTGGGCTTTTTATCTTGTTCCATTGTCTACATTTCTGTTTTTGTGCCAATACCATACTGTCTTGATGACTATAGCTTTGTAGTATAATCTGAAGTCAGGAAGGTTGACTCCTCCGGCTCCATTCTTCTTTCTCAAGACTGCTTTGGCTTTTGTGTTTTGGGGTCTTTTTTGTTTCCATATGAATTGTGAAATTTTTTAATCTAGTTCTGTGAAAAATACATTGGTAATTTGATAGAGATCACATTGAATCTATAAATTGCATTTGGTAGTATAGCCATTTTCACAATATTGATTTTTTCTAACCAAGAACATGGAATATCTCTCCATATGTTTGTCATCTTTGATTTCTTTCATCAGTGCCTTATAATTTTCTGTGTACAGTTTTTTTGTCTCCTAGGTAAGTTTATTCCTAGATATTTAATTCTTTTTGTTGCAGTGGTGTATAGGATTGATTCCTTAATTTCTCTTTCTGATTTTTCATTGTTAGTATATAGAAATGCAAGTGATTTCTGGGTATTGATTTTGTATCCTGCAACTTTGCTAAATTCATTGATTAGCTCTAGTAATTTTCTGATACTATCTTTAGGTTTTTCTATGTACAGTATCATGTCATCTGCAAACAGTGAGAGCTTTACTTCTTCTCCAATCCGGATTCTTTTTATTATTTTTTTATTCTCTAATTGCTGTAGCTAGGACTTTCAGAACTATGTTGAATAATAGTGGTGAAAATGGACACCCTTTTCTTATTCCTGATCTTAGGGGGAATGCTTTCAGTTTTTCACCATTGAGAATAATGTTTGCTGTTGGTTTATCATATATGGCCTTTACTATGTTGAGGCAGGTTCCTTCTATGCCCACTTTTTGAAGAGTTTTAATCATAAACGGTTGCTGAATTTTGTCAAAGGCTCTTCTGCATCTATTGAGATGATCATATGGTTTTTATCCTTCAATTTGTTAATATGGTGTATCACATTGATTGATTTGCATATATTGAAGAATCTTGCATTCCTGGAATAATCCCAACTTGATCGTGGTATATGAGCTTTTTGATGTGCTGCTGAATTCTGTTTGCTAAAATTTTGTTGAGGATTTTTGCTTCTATGTTCATCAGTGATATTGGCCTGTAGTTTTCTTTTTTTGTGTTGTCTTTGTCTGTTTTTGGTATCAGAGTGATGGTGGCCTTGTAGAATGTGTTTGGAAGTGTTCCTTCCTCTGCAACTTTTTGAAAGAGGTTTAGAAGGATAGGCATTAGCTCTTCTCTAAGTGTTTGATAGAATTCTCCTATGAGGCCATCTGGTCCTGGGCTTTTGTTTTTTGGGAGATTTTTGATTGCAGCTTCAATTATAGTGCTTGTAATTGGGTTGTTCATAATTTCTATTTCTTCCTGGTCCAGTCTTGGAAGATTGTACTTTTCTAAGAATCTGTCCATTTCTTCCAGGTTATCCATTTTATTGCCATATGCTGCTGCTGCTGCTGCTAAGTCGCTTCAGTCGTGTCCGACTCTGTGTGACCCCATAGACAGCAGCCCACCAGGCTCGCCCATCCTTGGGATTCTCCAGCCAAGATCACTGTAGTGGGTTGCCAGTTCCCTCTCCAATGCATGAAAATGAGAAGTGAAAGTGAAGTCACTCAGTAGTGTCCGACTCTTCGCAACCCCATGAACTGCAGCCTACGAGGATCCTCCATCCCTGGGATTTTTCCAGGCAAGAGTACTGGAGTGGGTTGTCATTGCCTTCTCCTTATTGCCATATAGTTGCTCATAATAGTCTCTTATAATCCTTTGTATTTCTGCATTGTCTGTTGTAACCACTCCTTTTTCATTTCCAATTTTGTTGATGTGATTCTTCTCTCTTTTTTTCTTGATGAGTCTGGCTAAAGGCTTGTCAATTTTGTTTATCTTCTCAAAGAACCAGCTTTTAGTTTTATTCATCTTTCCTATTGTTTCTTTCATTTCTTTTTCAATTATTTCTACTAGGATATTTATGATTTCTTTCTTTCTAATTTTTGGGGCTTATTGTACTTCTTTTTCCAGTTGTTTTAGGTGTAAAGTTAGGTTGTCTATTCAATGTTTCTTAAGGTAGGATTGTATTGCTATAGACTTCACTCTTAGGACTGCTTTTGCTGCATCCCATAGGTTTTGAGTTGTTGTGTTTTCCTTGTCATTTTTTTCTAGAAATTTTTTTATTTCCCTTTTGATTTCTTCAGTAACCTGTCGGTTATTTAGTAATACATTGCTTAATCTCTGTGTGTTTGGGTTTCTTACAGTTTTTTCCTTGTAATTGATATCTAGTCTCATAGCGTGTGGTTGGAGAAGATGCGTGATATGATTTCAATTTTCTTAAATTTACTAAGGTTGGATATGTGACCCAAGATATGGTCTATCCTGGAGAATGTTCCATGTGCACTTGAAGAGAAGGCATATCCTTCTACATTTGGATGGAATGTCCTGAAGACATCAATGCAATCCATCTCACCTAATGTATCATTTAAGACTTGTGTTTCTTTATTAATTTTCTATTTTGATGATCTGTCCACTGGTGTGAGTGGAGTGTTAAAATCTCCTACTATTATTGTGTTACTGTCAATTCCTGCTTTTATGTCTGTTAGTGTTTGTCTTATGTGTTGAGGTGCTCCTATGTTGCGTTCATCAGTTCAGGTCAGTTCAATTCAGTCGCTCAGTCCTATCTGACTCTGCGACCCCATGGACTGCAGTACGCCAGGCCTCCCTGTTCATCACCAACTCCCGGAGTTCACTCAAACTCGTGTCTATTGAGTCAGTGATGCCATCTAACCATCTCATCCTCTATTATCCCCTTCTCTTCATGCCTTCAATCTTTCCCAGCATCAGGGTCTTTTCAGATTAGTTAGCCCTTCCCATCAGGTGGGCAAAGTATTGGAGTTTCAGCTTCAGCATCAGTCCTTCCAATGAATACTCAGGATTGATCTCCTTTGGGATGGACTGGTTGGATCTCCTTGCTGTCCAAAGGACCCTCAAGAGTCTTCTCCAACACCACAGTTCAAAAGCATCAATTCTTCAGTGCTCAGCTTTCTTTATAGTCCAACACTCACATCCATACATGACTACTGGGAAAACCATAGCTTTGACTAGACAGAGCTTTGTTGGCAAAGTAATGTCTCTGCTTTTTAACATGCTGTCTAGGTTGATCATAACTTTTCTTCCAAAGAGCATGCATCTTTTATTTTTATGGCTGCAGTTGCTATCTGCAGTTATTTTGGAGCCCCCAAAATAAAGTTGGGTTCATAAATATTTACAATTGTTGTGTATTCCTCTTGGATTGATCCCTTGATTATTATGTAGTATCCTTCCTTATCTCTTGTAAATCTTCTGTATTTTAAGGTCTATTTTATCTGATATGAGGATTGCTACTCCAGCTTTCTTTTGCTTATCATTTGCATGGAATATATTTTTCTATCCTCTCACTTTCAGTCTGTATGTGTCTTTAGGTATGAAGTGGGTTTCTTGTAGACAGTATATATGGCTCTTGTTTTTGTGCCCATTCAGCCAGTCTGTGTCTTTTGGTTGGAGCATTTAATCCATTTACATTTAAAGTAGTTATTGATATATATGTTCCTATTGCCATTTTCTTATTTGTTTGGGGTTGATTTTGTAGATCTTTTTGCTTCTCTTGTATTTCTTGACTGTATAATTCCCTTTAACATTTGTTGTAATACAAGCTGGTTTAGTGGTACTGAATTCTCTTAACTTTTGCTTTTCTAAAAAGCTTTTTATTTCTCCATCAATTTTGAATGAGATCCTTACTGGGTACTGTGATCTTAGTTGTAGATTTTTCCCTTTCAGTTCTTAAATATATGCTGCTATTCCTTTCTGGCCTGCAGAGTTTCTGCTAAAAGATCAGCTGGTAATCATATGGGGTTTCCCTTATATGTTACTTGTTGCTTCTTCCTTGCTGCTTTTAATATTCTTTCTTTGTGCTTAGTCTTCGTTAGTTTGATGACTATGTGTCTTGGCATGTTTCTCCTTGGATTTATTCCGTGTGGGACTTTTTATGCCTCTTGGAAACTATTTCCTTTTCCATATTGGGGAAATTTTCAACTATAATCTTTTCAAAAATTTTCTCATACCCTTTCTTTTTCTCTTCTTCTTTTGGGGCCCATATAATTCAAATGTTGTTGCATTAGATATTGTCCCAGAGGTTTCTGAGACTATCCTCAGTTCTTTTCATTCTTTTTACTTTATTCTGCTCCTCAGGACTTATTTCCACCATTTTATCTTCCAGCTCACTGATTCATTCTTCTGCTTCAGTTATTCTGCTATTGATACCTTCTTGAGTATTTTTGGAGAAGGCACTGGCACCCCACTCCAGTACTCTTGCCTGGAAAATCCCATGGACGGAGGAGCCTGATAGGCTGCAGTCCATGGGGTCGCTGAGAGTTGGACACAACTGAGAGACTTCACTTTCACTTTTCACTTTCATGCATTGGGGAAGGAAATGGCAACCCACTCCAGTGTTCTTGCCTGGAGAATCCCAGGGATGGGGGAGCCTGGTGGGCTGCCGTCTATGGGGTTGCACAGAGTCAGACAAGACTGAAGCGACTTAGCAACAGCAGAGTATTTTTAACTTCAATAATTGTGTTGTTTGTCTTTGTATATTTATTCTTTAATTCTTCTAGGTCTCTGTTAATTGATTCTTGCATTTTCTCCATTTTGTTTTCAAGGTTTTTAATCATCTTTGCTATCATTATTCTGAATTCTTTTTCAGGTAGTTTGCCTATTTCCTCTTCATTTATTTGGACTTCTGTGTTTTTAGCTTGTTCCTTCACTTGTGTAGTATTCCTCTGCCTTTTCATATTTTTGTTTTTAACTTACTGTGTTTGAGATCTCCTTTTCCCAGGCTTCAAGGTTGAATTCTTTCTTCCTTTTGGTTGCCCTCCTAAGTTGGGTCCAGTGGTTTGTGTAAGCTTCATATTGGGTGAGATTTGTGCTGGGTTTTTGTTTGTTTGCATGTTTGTTTTTCCTCTGATGGGCAAGCCTGAGTGAGGTGGTAATCTTGTCCGCTGATGATTGGGTTTGTATTTTTGTTTTGTTTGTTGTTTAGATGAGGTGTCCTGAGCAGGGTGCTACTGGTGGTTGGGTGATGCCAGGTCTTGTATTCCAGTGGTTTCCTTTATGTGAGTTCTCACTATTTGATACCCCCTAGGGTTAGTTCTCTGGTAGTCTAGAGTCTTGGCGTCATTGCTCCCACTCAAAAATGTTCAGGGCTTGATCTTTGGCCAGAAACAAAGATTCCACAGTGGTTTGTTATGGCATTAAGTGAGATTAAATCAAATATCCAAAAACAAGAAACCAAAGATAAACCCCAGACAAATGGCAGTTACAAAATCAGGCAAATAATAATTAAAATAATGGAATATAAACATATACATATACACCCATGATCTAAGTCAAAACAGTCCAACAAAAATAAAGTACAATAGATTGACCTGGAAAACAAAGGAAACCAAAAATTATATCTACCAGAACATAACTAACTTAAACACAAACTGGAAAACAAAACTAAAGCAAGGTGCCAACTGGGAAATAAAGCAATGAAAATAAAACTAACAAATATGTTGAGAGGAAAGGAAAGAAAGAAAAGAAAGAATAGATATACAAAGTTAAATAGAGGTAGATGAAGATTTATAGACATTAAAGAATAACTTCAAGGGGAAAAGAACAGTAGGAAAGGCAAATGAAGAAATAAATGTAGAAAAAATATAATGTTTAAAAAATTAAAATTATTAAAAAGAGGGAAAAAATGGAAGAAAGGAAAAAGGAAAAAAAGGAAAACTCCACAGAACTGCAAAAGCCCAACGTAGAGGCAGAGGTTTATAACAACAATAAAAGATGTGACTGAGAAAAAAAAAAGAAAAAGAAAAAGCTCAGTTAGCTTTCATAGTGCTGATAAAATCAACAACCACAATAGAAGAGGGGAAAAGGAAAAAAAGTGAGAAAAAATTCCAAAAGAATCTACAGAACAAGTCATAACATGAGAATAACAAATGTTTTTCTTGAGTCACTGCTGTCAGAGTCCTTTCCCTCACGGGGAGTCACAGTCCACCTCACTTCCCTAGGATGCCCTCTAACACTGTGCTGATCTCTAGACCTACTGTGGGGGCAGCTCAGATTCAAATCTGGTCCCACTTCTCTATGTTCTTGCCTCCAGTGTCCACAGCTATCAGAACTAGTGCATTTTGTGTGTGTGTGTGTGTGGGAGCTCTCAATGACTCTTTATATATTCCATGGACACAGAGTCTGCCTAGTTGATTTTGTGGATTTAATCTGCAGCTTGTACAGCTGATGGGAGGGTTTTGGGTCTTCTTTAGCCACACTGCCCCTGGGTTTCAATTGTGGTTTCATTTCCACCTCTTCGTGTGGGTTGTCCACTGGATTTTGCTTCTGAGGCTGCCCTGGAGGACTTGGGTTGCCCCTGTTAGGGCCAGGTATGAAGGTGGTGCAGAGTCTTGGGTCACAGGGGTTCTGGCAGCACAAGGTACACGGGAGTTGGCAGCTAGGGCAGCAGGAAATATAGTGTTCTAAAAGGCTATGGAAACCAGTATTGGCCAATACACTCCAGTATTCTTGCCTGGAGAACCCCACCTCCCTGACAGAGAAGCCTGGCAGGCCACAGTCTACAGGGTCACAAGGAGTTGGACACTACCGAAGCGACCCTATGTGCATAGGCGCAAGACTTTTTCTGCCTGTGGCAGCTCTGCCTCAGTGAGAGTTGAGCGTGAAGGTGGTGCAGCTGCTTGGCTTGTGGGGCCCCTGGTGGTGCCAAGTGTGTAAGGACAGGGACTGCCTCTGCCGCAGGAGTTATGACCCTATCAGGGTCTTTTTTCGAGCCTCTTGTAGCTGACGATCAGAAGGCCTCTTTGGCCAGTCTTCCTCTGTAGCTCCGTGCATTCAGGCACTGAAGAAGGCTTCCTTGCCTGGGGTCCTTCTCTGTTGTTCAGCATGTCAGGCGCATAGAGGTTCCCCCTGGTTGGGGTCCTACTCTGTAGATCGGCGTGTCAGTCCCTTAAAGGGGCACCCTGGGTGGGATCCTACTCTGTAGTTCAGTGTGTCAGGCCTTTGACGGGCCAGCCTCTCTACTGTCCAGCTGGCACTGTTTGCGTGTGGGGGGAGAGAGGCTAGGGTGATGGCTCCACCCCCTACACATGACTCAGCAGTATCACCTTGCTTCCACGGCTGCCCGGCTTTCCTCCACAGGCATTTCCCACCACAATCCCCTGTCTCACTTCCCCTCAATCCGTCCCTCCATAGTCAACAGCAGCCCTTCCCCGGGGACTGCTCCACAATCCCTAAATTCCACCTCCCAGCCGCTATGCCTTCCAGGGGATCTGTGTCCCTGTCTGGGGTATGTATGGCTGCTGCAAGGACTGTCTGATTCTCATTCCATTTAGGCTGCCACAGATCAGCTGTTTCACTCTCAGCTTTCAGTGTTTCTCCTCTGACTCAGACAGTTGCCCCAGTGCGGGGATCAGACCCCTGCTTGAGTTCCCCAACCTGCCGAGGGCAGGTCCAGTCCTAGTATCACTCCTGTTTTCCCCCTAGTTTCT
Organism: Capra hircus; assembly: GCF_001704415.2. Lineage (NCBI taxonomy): Eukaryota > Metazoa > Chordata > Mammalia > Artiodactyla > Bovidae > Capra > Capra hircus. The sequence continues at coordinate 49,646,313 of NC_030812.1, read as the reverse complement.
TTACCCTACCACGTTTTGCGTGGGCTTATATATTCTTTTCCGATGGTCAGATACTCCTGTCCGCTCTTAGCAGGTGTTCTGCATTTACTTCTGTGTCTGAAGGTGTGTTCCTGATGTATCCATGGAGAGAGAGGTACTCCACGTCCACCTTCTCCTCTGCCATCTTGTTCTCCCAATATTTGTCTTTGACATTTCATTTAGCGTAATTCTTTCTAAGTCTGTTGTGGACTTTTATTTGGGGAAATATTTTAAACTGCAAATTTAGTATCTTTATTAAGTATATGTCTATTTGTTATCTATTTCTTCTTGGGTAAGCTTTGATAGTTTGTATCTTTAAACGAATTTTTCCATCTAGTCTTAAGTTTTTGATTTATTGACATAGATTGCTCATAATATTCCCTTGTTGTGTTGTTCAGTCACTAAATTGTGTCTGACTCTTTGCCACCACATGGACTGTAGCATGCCAGGCTCCTCCGTCCTCTGCTATCTCCCAGAGCTTGCTCAAATTCATGTCCATTCCATCCGTGGTGCTACCTAACCATCTCATCCTCTGCCACACCCTTCTCATTCTGCCTTCAGTTTTTCCCAGCATCAGGGTCTTTTCCAGTGAGTTGGTTCTTTGCATCAGGTGACCAAAGTGTTGGAGCTTCCGCTTTAGCATCAGTCCTTCCAATGAATATTCAGGGTTGATTTCCTTTAGGACTGACTGGTTTGATCTCCTTGACATCCAAAGACTCTCAAGAGTCTTCTCCAGCACCACAGTTTGAAAGTATCAATTCTTTGGTGCTCAGACTTCTTTATTGACCAACTCACATCTTTACATGACTACTGGAAAAACTATAGCTTTGACTATGTGGACCTTTGTTGGCAAAGTGATCCCTCTGCTTTTTAGTATGCTGTACACTGCCTAGGTTTGTCATAGCTTTTCTTCCAAGGAGCACGTGTCTTTTAATTTCATGGCTGCAGTCACCATCCTCAATGATTTTGGAGCCCAAGAAAATAAAATCTGTCACTGTTTCCATTCTTGCCCCATCCATTTGCCATGAGGTGATAGGACCAGATCCCATGATCTTAGTTTTATAAGCTATTCCCTTACTATCATGTTAATATTTGTGGAAATTTTAGTGATTGCACCTTTCTTTTGTTCCTGATATTCTTAATTTGCATTTTTCTCTATCTTTCCCTGATCACTCTGGTCAGAGGTTTATCAATTTTATTGATCTTCTCAAAGAATCATAGTATTAGTTGCTGCATTATACATGAGCACAAATTTAGTGGTTTAATGCAAGACAAATTTAGTATCTTGTAGTTTCTTTGGGTCAGGAGTCCACATGGTACAACTGATTCATCTACTCAAGGTTTCAGGAGGCTAAAATCAGGGACTTAGATCTCTTCTGAGGCTTGAGATCCTCTTCCAAGCTCACTCTTTGTTGGCAGAATTCATTTCCTTGTGACTCTGTGGCTAAGGTACCCATCTCCTTGCTAACAGTTAGCTAGAGATTGCTTTGAGCTCCTACAGGGCTTTCTCACAACCTTGCCCTATGACCTCTTCCTTTCCCAACATGATATCTTACTTCTTGAACCAATATGAGTACACCTGCTGTGGCTTCTTATCCCTTAAGGATTACCTGATTTTTATCTTCCTTTTTGACTAATTCATAGCCAACTGATAAAGGACCTTTATTTAAACCTGCAAAATCTCTTGCTATATAGTGTAGCATAATTACAGGAGAGAGATTCTATCATAATCACCTGCCTTTCCTGCACTCAGACTTCCTTGGTAGCTCAGCTGGTAAAGAATCCACCTGCAATGCCAGAGATCCCTGTTCAATCCCTGGATTGGTAAGATACCCTGGAGAAGGGATAGGTTACCCATTCCAGTATTCATGGGCTTCCCTGGTGGATCAGACAGTAAAGACTCCACCTGCAATGCAGGAGACCTGGGTTTAACCCCTGGGCTGGGAAGATCCCCTGGAGGAGAGCAAGGCAACCCACTCCAGTATTCTTGCCTGGAGAATCCCATGGACAGAGGAGCCTGGCAGGCAACTGTCCATGGGGTCACAAAGAGTCAAACATGACTGAGCAACTAAGCACAGCACAGCTTCCTGCACTCAAGGAGAGAGGATTATGCAGATGGGATAGACTTGGGGAGTGTGTCTTGGTGGGCCATTTTAGCATTCTTCCTACCACAATCAAACTTTGTTTTCATTGATTTTTCTATTGTTTTTCTTCTTTTTTATTTCTTCTTTCTCTAATTTTTCCTCTGATACTTATTGCTTCTTTTATTTGCTTACTTTGGCCACCTGATGCGAAGAACTAACTCATTTGAAAAGACCATGATGCTGGGAAAGTTTGAAGGTGGGAGGAGAAGGGGACGGCAGAGGATAAGATGGTTGGATGGCATCACTGACTCAATGGACCTGAGTTTGAGTAAACTCTAGGAGTTAGTGATGGACAGGGAGTCCTGGCATGCTGGAGTCCATGGGGTCACAAAGAGTCAGACACAACTGAGTGACTGAACTGAACTGAACTAAGTAAATTTTTACTTTGCTCTTCACAAATTGGAAAAGCAGGTTATCAGTTTGAGACCTTTCTTCTTTTCTCATGTAGGCATTTATGCTCTCAGTTTACCCCCATGTATTTCTTTAATGGTATCCCGCAAATATTACTGTGTTATACTTTCACTTTCTATAGTTCAAATTTTACTTTATAATTCTTTGAGTCCTTCAAAATAACCCATGTGTTATTTACAGCTATGTTGCTTTAATTTCCAAATACTTGAGGATTTTCCAGAAGTTCATTAATAGTTTCTAATTTAATTCTATTTTGGTTCTGGAGTATGCTTTGTATGATTTAAAATCTTTTAAATGAATTGAATCATTTTTATAGACCATAATAGGATTAATATTGGTAAATATTCTGTATGTAGTTAGAAAGAAGGTACATCTGTTGTTGGGTGTGCTATTCTATAAATGCTAATCAGGTTAAGGTGACTGATAATTTTGTTCAAATCTTCTACATCCTCACTGATTTTCTATTTGCTGTTATTAAGAAAGAGGTACTGTAATCTCCTGCTATAACTGTGGATCTATTTATCCTTGCACTTCTATTAGTTTTTGTTTCATGTATTTTGAAGCTTTACTATTTTTACCCAAGGATAGTAACATTTTCATTTGAAATATGTTTTCTGGCTTCAGTGTTAGTAATTTTTCCTGATCTTTTAAAAGAGCAGATTGTGTAAAAAGGATAGTTTGTAATGCAGATAGGGAATGATCTCTTTTCATTTTTTGTATGCACAAAACAAATGCATAACAATATACTGATCCAGTAAAGGAGATTAAAGAGTGACCTTATGTGGAAGAATGTGATGTCACAAAATTCAAGAACAAGGCATATTTCAAGGAAGGAGTTGTCCAGTGTTTTATGCTGCAGAAAGCTCATGAATAGGACTATAACTATCCTTTGGGTTTAGTGTTGGGCAGATCACTGTTGGCCTATGTGAAAGCTAACTTGATGAAGTATTGAGGGGGGAACCACTGTGGATTCCCCTGAGGAGTGAATGAAGGGGAGAAATGATGACAGCAAGTACACATGGTTCTTGGGAAGAGTCAGATATTTTACGCAAAGTACCTTGTAGAATGACTAGAGTATACTCAATCCTTAATAGATGTATTATTATTATTGCTATCATTGTCATTGTCATTGTTGTTATTTTATTTTTTACTTTTATTGGAGTATAATTGCATTACAGTGTTTGCTAGTTTAGTTAGTTTCTACTTATTGTCATTATTTTAATTAGGGGCTTTCAGCCATTGTATTGGGATTACTTGGAAAAAGACAAGAAGTCTAATAAAACAACAACAATAATAATATATACTCATGTTGTTGTTCAGTCACTAAGTCACGTCCAGCTCTTCACAACCCCATGGACTGAAGCATGCCAGGCCTCACTGTCCCTCACTATTTCCTGGAGCTTGCCTAAATTTGTGTCTGTTGAGTTGGTGGTGCTGTCCAACCATCTCATCCTTCACTGCCCTCTTCTATTGCCTTCAATCTTTCCCAGCATCAGGGTTTTTTACAGTGAGTTGGCTCTTCATATCAGGTTGCCAAAGTATTGGAGCTTCGGCTTTAGCATCATATTCATAGCTGACTTTTACTAAACACCTCTATTGTAGGATTTATTCTACATTTTAGTTCTATATGCATTAACTCTTAAACTCCAGAAACATAAGTAGTTATTTACAGATGGCATCATCATTTCCAAGCTCTGTGACTTTAACAAAGTATTTAACTCTTTAACCCTAGATTCTTTACCTGTGTCTCTCTTCATGATATGCATGTTATCCTTTAGTAAATGGTTAATAAAATGTAGCTATTATAATTTCCAACATGTCTTGTGAATATCCATAGACTTAACATTTCTTAAGGTGCAGAGATACATTCTTTCCTGGATAAAAGCATGAGTATGAATTAGTCATGATTGGCATTGCATAAGAAATATGGATTACAGAACAGGTTATGTCCTAAAGTTTTTACAGGACACAGAAACATCACTCAAGTGGCTGTACCTTAAATACGACTCTAAGTAGGCTGAAAGAATATCCTTGGATAGCCTATGAAATTATCTAGTGGTTCAGTAGTTTTTAGTTTCTGTTTGGGGTTTTTTTTTTTCCTGAGAAGAAATATAGAATGATATTTTGTAAATATGCTCAAGAGAATTATTGCTCAACAAGAAATGCCCAATTTGAAATGAGGTAGGCCACAGTTTATACACAAACTAAGTATGTATGGATTTGGTTTAAATTAGACATACAAGCTGCCTAAAAATAGTACTTAGTATTTGGTTTTATACTACAGTCCTTTGGTTGGGGATTGGCAGAGTCCCTTGTCAGGTATAATTAAAAGAAAAGAGCTCTGGTCCCGTCCAATCATGTTTTCTGTCATCATTTTAAATCCAGCACCTTTTACATTCTGGTTTGCTCCATCATGGTGTTCATCACAGCTTTTCAGCCATGAGTGTAGAGGGCTATATTTATGGTCTCCTGGCCACCTTATTTACTCTTAGGGCTTCAGTGACTATCTATAGGCGGGAACTCCCAAATCTGTATTTTTAACCTGGGATATTTTCTTGAGATCATACTTAAATATTTACCTTTTTACTTTACATCTCCATTTTGCTCTATAGAACCTCAAATTCCACATATCTGAGACTAATCTCATCTGTCTGTCCCAAATAGTCTCTTCCTTCTGTATTTGGCCTTGTAGTGGGTGGTAACAACCGATGGCCCACATGCACATGATGGCCATTCCTTTACTTCCCCCAGCCCCTTATTCTTCGATGAGATATATTGCCAAGTGTTATTGATTCTGTATCTATGTTTTTCTGTCAAAGCTGAGGCTTTCTCTGTTTTTTCATTTGTGCCATCTGTGAAGATAGCATTTAACTCTCTCTCGACTTGGACTCTACCAAGATCCCTTTTCCCCATTTGTTTTTTATACAATGTGTTGATGACTAATCTTTCAAGAACTGGAGTTTCAACCAGCCTGAGGTGTGGTGCCTTGCACAGGGCAGTATTTTATATCAGAGTGGGGTTGCCAGGAAAAGGCTGGGGTAGTGGGGAATATTTCATGTTTATCAAAGGTGAAAATATTTCATGTTTATCAAAGGTGAAAATATTTCATGTTTATCAAAGGGATTGAACCTAGAAGGAAACATTGTTAGCCATCCTATTCTTGATTTCATGGTTTCTTCCCCCAGTGAGAAGTGTTTCTGGAGGCTCAGAAGAGAAATAATTAATATGAAAAAGATTTGCGGTTATTTGTGCATTTTCAATAGCATGATATTTTGCTTTTTCTTGAAGATTTGGCATGAATTGCAATATTTTTCCAGCTTTGGGTGTTGGGTTGAACTGGATTCAGAAGCATATTTTGAGTTGGTGACAGAAGCAGGACTGAGTTGACCTACGATTTAGAAGCATGTTTTATGTTTGGGTTGGCTACAGAGGAAGTAGTGTGTTGATGTCAACTGTAGAAGTGAGTTCCCTGGTGTTTGCTCTCCTAGTTGCTGACGTTCAAAACATGAGCTGTCACTGACTGGTTGGCTTTTAGGGGTATGCTCACTGAAGTAAGTTGTGACTAATCAGTTAGCTTTAAAAATTTGTTCTGGTTTTACTTGTTTCCATGATTATATGATTGTCATTTATTAATTAGAAAGGTTTAAAATAACCACTTCTGTGGTTATCTGTTACCATGAATGTAAGATGATAGGTTTTCTACAAGTGTGGAGACTTTTTATTGTCACCTATCAAAGCATATTGTCACATCCTATGTTTAATTGCTTATTCAATTCACTATCTTTTCTGAAACTCTAAACTATAGACGTGTTTCTCCCTTATTAGTTTATCTTGGCATCCAGCACAATGCCTGGCATACCATAGTTGTTTAACAATTATTTGTTGAATGAATAAATGAAAATGCATATTTTCTCAGATTTGGTGCTATTAATATTTTGGGCCTAACAATTCTTTGTTTGGGGAGTAGTCTTTTGTATTGTGGAATGTTTGGCATGATGCCTAGATGTCAGACTGGAGTAGGAAATGACAAGCCAATCCAGCATTCTTGCCTGGAAAATTCCATGGACAGAGAAGCCTGGTGGGCTACAGACCATGGGGGTCACAAAAAGTCAGACATGACTGAGTGCCCATTCACTGCACTGCACTAGATGTCAGAGGAATTTCCTCTGTTGTGGCAACCAAAGTTACCTCCAGCCATTGGTTAAGTTCCCCTTAAGGTGCAAAATCACCAGGCTATGCGAGAAAATTCTTGGATTTGAAGAGACTGAAATACAGAATTAGAGGTAATTCATATTCTATTTCAACTCTGATTCACTTTACTATAAGAGCATCAACTATGTTGGGAGAAAGATCCAAGGTTAAGTAAACTGAAAGTGAGAATAAATTTGAGATGGGGCATAGGATCCCACTGAGCAAAGTTTGCCATATTGATTTTCACAGCAGAAACAAGCCCCTTTGTCAAGTATTTACATAAGGGAAATGTACATTTTGACTTCCTAGACCTAATATGCTGTGGTCTGCTGTGCTTTAAAAACATTTCTCATTTTTCATGCTTTCCTCATGTATGAATATTTAGGTAATTATCATTAGCCCCATTTATCAGCCCTGGGATTTCTTTGGAAGGAATGATGCTAAAGCTGAAACTCCAGTACTTTGGCCACCTCATGAGAAGAGTTGACTCATTGGAAAAGACTCTGATGCTGGGAGGGATTGGGAGCGGGAGGAGAAGGGGACGACAGAGGATGAGATGACTGGATGGCATCACCGACTTGATGGACGTGAGTCTGAGTGAACTCCGGGAGATGGTGATGGACAGGGAGGCCTGGTGTGCTGCAATTCATGGGGTCGCAAAGAGTCGGGCACGACTGAGTGACTGAACTGAACTGAACTGAACTGAACTGAACTGAACTGGTACAGATGAGAAAACTGAGGCTCAGTTGTTAAAGGACTTGCCCAAGATCAAACAACCAGTTAAATGACTGGACTATATCTCTAATCCAGCTTTATCTGTCCACCAAACCTTTTCTGCTTCTCATCTGCAGGAAATGGCAGGGAAGCAGGGGCATCATTTCTCCTAGGAAACAATGGGTCAGATCAAAATCTGAGTGTCCCAGCAGGTGTTCCAGGTGAGCTTCATCTCTGGGAGGGTTCCACATTCTATTCCTGAGAAAGAGGCAAACATCCTGTTGAATGGAATCAGGTTCCAGCTACAATCTCTCTCACACAAACCTTGAGCAGAGGAATGAACACCCTCTCTCCCAACTTGCCACCACTCTAAATGGAAGTATTGCATTACTAGAGAACAGATACCAGAAGAAATTTGGATAGCAAATCATTCAGCCTATTGACATTAAATAAAAGTTTTTACTTATTTAATTGATTCTTTTTAGTTAAGAAATACCTAAAATAACTGGTCCTCTGGCAAGCAAAATTGTGTGCTGTAATATAATACAGATTTTAAAATTTCTATCAATTGTTATTGAAATGTTGTGCACCGAGGAGATAATATTGTTTGTTAACACATTTATCCATGGGTTTGTGACTTTTTTCCCCCTCTGAAGATTGTTTTGAGAAGTTCAAAAGAGAAATGTTTAATACAAAAAAAATCTTTCATTATTTGTGTATTTTCCAAAGATAGAATATTTTTATTTTGCTTGAAGACCTGTCATGAATCCCAATAACATCCCTGAGCTTTGGAGTTCTGTTTTGTTTTCAGTATAATTGACAGTTTTAGAAAAATTTTGCATAACTTCCTGCTTTGGTAGCCATTGCTCCTATGTGAGATTCAATTAGAAATTAAACTAAAGGGAAACAAGTACAGTATTTTATTAATAATATGTATTCTGATATACAGCATAAGGAATATAGTCAATAATACTTTAATAATTTTATACGATGAATATTGGTTATTAGACATTATAGTGATTGTTTTGTTATATATTTAAATGTCAAATCACCATGTTGTACACCTGAAACTAACATACTACTGTACATCAGCTCAAGATTGTACATTCACTTAGGACTGCTAGAAAAGGTGGCTGTTCTATTCTTTTGTAAGTTTTGGTCCTTCTGAGAAAGTTTTCTTAAAGATCAGGAGAAGCTAAAGTTTAATTTCGTCAAGCCTATGTTTGTCTTCTAATCGAGGAACTACAGAATATTATTTGGGGTAATGTTTGGATTTCTGAAAAATGAGTTGGCCAACCTTCTGAGCTTAAGCCAGGAAGATAATTTTTCTAATTTTTCTTGTCATACAGTCTGTGAGAGACTCGGCGGAACCAGTGTTCATACACCTTGGTGAGACCTGGTTCACCGTTGCACAAACTGCTTTCCTTTCTCACTCAATTCTATGAAATAGCACTTCACCTGAGTCACCTCCTGGATGACGTGTTTCCTACCTTTCAGTTACTACTGCAGATGACTTGACCCAGCAAATTTGCATTATCTCCTCTTTCCAAATATAGCTACATCCCAGATGCCAAATAGGTGTTCAGGAAGTTGCCCTAAATTGCATGGAGATGGCACACAAAATACTTCCTGTTTGCCACGCCAAGCCTAGATGATGCCATAATTTAAACAGCATAAACTTGACCTGTCTCACTTGGGCTGAGCTTTCAAATCCAGTGCTTTATCCCAAGGTCAATGACTGGACATTTTTATTTTGAGCAACACTGGAGAATAGTGGCACAACTATCCGGCTCATACTTTTTCGCTTTGGTTCTATGTAAATTCCCTGGTAAATGATATATATTTATATACCTTGTACTTAGAGCCATCCTATTTGTGTATATGGTGAGTGCTTAGGTTTCTGATATACTTTGGATTATCTTTTAATCTTTATTTTTTGATAATGAAACTTATGTCTGTGATGGCAATATTGTATTTGGAAAGCTTGAAAGCTGGGGTTGGAAGTTGGAGTGACTAGCTTTACCTGGCACTGTTGAAGAAGGAGAGAATTATTCTCTAGTGGGCCACTCCTATAGGGACAGACATGTCTTTTTTAAGGGACAATTCTTTTCCAAATAACTTACAAATAGAATCTAGGAGTGTTGAATTATGATGCTTGAGTGAGAAATACCATGCTTTTATTTACACCATGCAGTAAATACTTTACTTTTATTTCTGTTCTTTGAGCTGTTATAAATGACACAGTAAAAATACATGGTTTTTATTGACCATAATTAGCAGGAGCTATAATTGGAGAAGGAAATGGCAATCCACTCCAGTATTCTTGCCTGGAGAGTTCCAGGGATGGAGGAGCCTGTTGGGCTGCCGTCTATGGGGTCGCACAGAGTCAGACATGACTGACGCGACTTAGCAGCAGCAGCAGCAGGAGCTATAACAAGGGTTTTGCATGCATTATCTCTTTAATCCTCACAAATGCAATGAGATGGATTAACTGTCATTTTACAAATGAAGTTGTGGGTTTCAAGGTTAAATAAACTGCCCCCAAACACAGAATCAGCACTAGCCTTGCTCAAATTTCACTGGTGGGTCTTTTTTCTCCTGAGACTGTGCTCTTATTTCACGCTACTAACTCATTTCTGATGTAGGAACTCTCTCCATATTTGCTATCTACCTGACAATGGAGGGTCTGGTTTAGGTAGAAAATATTTTTCCTGTTGCCATATTCTTGCCCTGATTGTCACAGAGTCCATTTTGTCTACGTGATTGGACAGCACTTAGGGAGCAAGAAGCTTTTGAATTTCAGATATAACTTGACTATCTGAAGACTCCTTGAGAGTCTGTTTCCTGGATTTAAAAAAGACATTTTCCTTTCATCTCTTAATAATCGTTGACAAATTAAAAAAAATTTTTCTGCTCTGTGTGGGCAAATTCAGGCTTCACTTTCAAGTTCCTTCTTATTTGACTGAGATTTGCAGTGGAAAAAAAATTGGCTAAGTAAGCCAGTCAACTCTATAAATGGGCCACACAAGATCTTATGAAATTTAAACCTTATTATAAATCTCATATTGTCATCACAACACTCCAAAATACAGTCTCAGGGGAAGATACTCTGGTTTTGGCAATTAGTTTTAATACTAAGGATATAATTTGATACACAATAATCATATTAGAAAATAAATGCTTAAATTTTTTTGTTTTATTACTTTGTTTTAATCAAACAAATTAAGGTTCCAACAGTTGAAGTATAGTATATATGCTCAATAATGCAGCTTAGAGGAAAAAACACTGGGTAACAGAAGCATCTTCATCACTGAAAAAAATCTGATTAACACTACAACTGAGTAGCCCAAAGTAACCGATATAACAAGCATTTTGACATTTAATTGTTATGAACAAGAGGGCAAAGTATATCTTTATTTCCAATATGGTCTAACATACTAAATTTAACAGTTGAACCAATACATAGACATGAGAATATTTATGTTTTCTCTATGCAAATATAAAAACTATATTTCTATTAATTGTAATTTTGTGAGCTAGCTATACTTATTGGCAATAGCATAAAATTAATAAAGTTAACTGTAATGTCATTTAAAAAATCTGCTTCATTGACTATGCTAAGGCCTTTGACTGTGTGGATCACAACAAACTGTGGAAAATTCTTAAAGAGATGAGAATACCAGACCATCTTCCCTGTCTCCTGAGAAGCCTGTGTGCAGGACAAAAAGCAACAGTTAGAGCTGAACATGCAACAACGGACTGGTTCAAAATTGGGTAAGGAGTATATCAAGGCTGTGTATGGTAAACCTGCTTATTTAATTTCTATGAAGAGTACATCATGAGAAATGCTGGGTTGGATGACTCACAAGCTGGAATTAAGATTGCTGGGAAAAGTATCAGCAACCTCAGATATGCAGATGATAACATTCTAATGGCAAATAGATGGGGAAAAGTAGAAACAGTGACAGATTTTATTTTCTTGGGCTCCAAAATCACTGGAGACAGTGACCGCATCCATTAAATTAAAAGGTGCTTGCTCCTTGGAAGAAAAGCTGTGACAAACCTAGACAGCATGTTAAAAAGCAGAGACATCCCTTTGTTGACAAAGGTCCGTATAGCAAAAGCTGGGGGTTTTCCGGTAGTCATGTACATGTGAGAGTTGGACCCTAAAGAAGGCTGAGCGCTGGAGAATTGATGCTTTCAAATTGTGGTGCAGAAGACTCTTGAGAGTCCCTTGGACAGCAAAGAGATTAAACCAGTCAATCCTAAAGGAAATGAACCCTGACTATTTGTTGGAAGGACTGGTGCTGAAACTAAAGCTCCAATACTTTGGCCACCTGATGAGAAGAGCCGACTCATAGATAAGACCCTGATGCTGGGAAAGATTGAAGGCAGGAGTAGAAAGGGAGGACAGAGGAAGAGATGGTTGGATGGCACCACAGACTCAACGGATTTGAGTTTGATGAAGTAGATAAGGACAGGGAATCCTGGGGTGCTGCAGTTTATGGGGTCACAAAGAGTCAGATATGACATAGCGACTGAACAACAACATATGTGACTTCTTGCCAATATTTACTTTGTATTTTAAAGGATTAAAAATACATCATTATATGTGAATTTCAGAATAATGTGTGGTGTAGCTTGTCATTTGCTTACTATGTTACATTAAGTTTTCTCTGTCTCAATGCTCCCTCGGTTTTCTTAAATCAAGTTTTATAATATGTGCATTCAATTTTTTTTCCTGGAAAAGTTCTTTTTATACTAAAATAATAAAACTAAGCAATAGAAAGAAATTAACTTCTTGTTAACTAGCCTATTTTGCAAGTCTGCGAAGGTAACTGGTAGTAATGCAAGTAATTCTTTGCCACAGCAATGCAAATGAACCTGGTCTGATAGAAATGCAGCTGATTTCTGCCCTATAGAAAATGCCAATCATTTCATTTTATGGTCTTATAGGGTAATAATAACCAGTTCAGTTCAGTTGATCAGTCATGTCCAACTCTTTGCGACCCATGGACTGCAGCACACCAGGCCTCCCTGTCCATCACCAACTCCCAGACCTTGCTCAGACCCATGTCCATTGAGTCAGTGATGCCATCCAACCATCTCATCCTCTATTGTCCCCTTCTCCTCTTGCCTTCAAACTTTCCCAGCATCAGGGGCTTTTCAAATGAATTAGCTCTGCACATCAGGTGGCCAAAGTATTGGAGTTTCAGCCTCAACATCAGTCTTCCAATGAACATTCAGGACTGATTTCTTTTAGGATGGACTGGTTGGATCTCCTTGCGATCCAAGGGACTCCCAAGAGTCTTCTCCAACACCACAGTTCAAAAGCATCAATTCTTTGGTGCTCAGCTCTCTTAACAGTCCATACATGACTACTGGAAAAACCATGGCTTTGACTAGACGGACCTTTGTTGGCAAAGTAATGTCTCTGCTTCTTAATATGCTGTCTAGGTTGGTCATAACTTTCCTTCCAAAGAGTAAGCATCTTTTAATTTCATGGCTGCAGTTACCATCTGCAGTGATTTTGGAGCCCCCCAAAATAAAGTCTGCCACTGTTTCCACTGTTTCTCCATCTATTTGCCATGAAATGATGGGACCAGATGCCATGATCTTCGTTTTCTGAATGTTGAGCTTTAAGCAAACTTTTTCACTCTCCTCTTTCACTTTCATCAAGAGGCTTTATAATTCTTTGCTTTCTGCCATAAGGGTGGTGTCATCTGCATATCTGAGGTGATTGATATTTCTCCCGGCAATCTTGATTCCAGCTTGTGCTTCATCCAGCCCAGCATTTCTCATGATGTACTCTGCATAGAAGTTAAGTAAGCAGGGTGACAATATATAGCCTTGAAGTACTCCTTTTTCTATTTGGAACCAGTCTCTTGTTCCATGTCTACTTCTGACTGTTGCTTCCTGACCTGCATACAGATTTCTCAAGAGGCAGGTCAGGTGGTCTGGTATTCCCATCTCTTTCAGAATTTTCCACAGTTTCTTGTGATGCACACAGTCAAAGGCTTTGGCATAGTCAATAAAGCAGAAATAGATGTTTTTCTGGAACTCTCTTGCTTTTTCGATAATCCAGCGGATGTTGGCAATTTGATCTCTGGTTCCTCTGCCTTTTCTAAAACCAGCTTGAACATCGGGAATTTCATGGTTCACATATTGTTGAAGCCTGGCTTGGAGAATTTTGAGCATTACTTTGCTAGCGTGTGAGATGAGTGCAATTGTGTGGTAGTTTGCGCATTCTTTGTCATAATCATAATAATAATCAAGCTTGTATCTACTAGCAAATTCAGTTCAGCATACCTGACTATTTACTTATTCTTCTTCAAATTCTGTCCTGAACAGATCTTAAACTCTTATCAGTTTCCTTTGTAATTAATAAGTCAAAACTTTGGCACATGTTCATTTTGGATTTGCATGAGACTCATGATATTATCTTTCAAGGATTTATATTTCAGCAGCCTGTGTGGTCTTGGGGATATGACTCAATCTTTGCTGCATCCCATGCTGAGGTCCAGAGATTTTCAAGCTGGTCCTCTGTTCTTCTGTCACAGGCAAGGCACAGTCTTGGCTCTAGGGCTGAGGTAAGGGAGGAACACTTAGCGTTTTCTCCTGCTTTGTCCCTCTCCTCTCTTGCTGACCCTGCTTATCCTCCTAGACTTACTCAGATTGACATTGTTTCTTGCTTGACAGTTCGAGCTTAAGTCTCTACTTTGCACTTTCCCATCCTTCACTATGAAAACTGGCTGCCTCACCTCCTTCTGCAAGTCCTTGGTTACTACTTTCTCTCTTGGGTACACAAGAACTTTAAAAAATATCCTCTGTCGACTTTGTAGGGAGTCGAGTATGGCAAGCCATCTCAGGTTCTCTTTGCTTAAACATACTTCATTTCGTATGTATACTATTGCTTCCACCCCGGGTATGTCTAGTGTCTGGTGTATAATGTCTAATGTCTAGTGTCTACTCTAGAAATACTTTCTCCTCCAGAATTCCAAGCTGGAAATGAGATACGACTCTTATCTACTTTGTATTTCCAGGTATACTTATGAGTTTTTATTTCCTTCTCCCTGTGGCTTCAAATTTAAAATGTGTTGGGCAATTTCAAAGGAGTATTTTCAGCTCTTCATCTTCTGCACATAGTACTAAGCAAAACATTAAAGGGTTTTAGAAGATTTACTTAACTAAAAATAAAAAGTGTTTTAGAAGATTTAATTAAAAGCATCCCAACATTAAAAAACAACAACAACCCTTATTTATTCCACTTTTCGCCTGATACTTGAAGTTCACTGAAGCATTTAAGTAAACATCCAATATTAAGAGAGTTCTTTATTTTGGGGTGTTTTAATAAATCTGAAGTGAAGTGAAATGAAAGTTGCTCAGTCATGTCTGACTCTTTGTGACCCTATGGATTATACAGTCCATGGAATTCTCCAGGCCAGAATACTGGAGTGGGAAGCCTTTCCCTTCTCCAGGGGATCTTCCCAACCCAGGGATTGAACCCAGGTCTCCCACATTGCAGAGAAATTCTTTACCAGCTGAGCCCCAAGGAAAGCCCAAGAATACTGGAGTGGGTAGCCTATTCCTTCTTCAGTGGATCTTCCCAACCCAGGAATTGAACCAGGGTCTCCTGCACTGCAGTTGGATTCTTTACCAAATGAGCTATCAGGGAAGCCCATAAATAAAAGCCCATAAAGTGAATCTGAAGCACAGAATAAACCAGAGTAAAAGTATACTTACTCATCTTTTGCTAATCATTTTGTTTCCCTTTTCTCCTCTTTCTTCTACTCCACCCCAACCACCCCCACACCTCCCTACACCCCATAGCTACCATTCTGAAGTGAACAGTCTGATAAAAGACTCTGTCTTAAAAAAATGTTTTGCTTTTTTTTTTTTTTTTTTGGTAAAGCAGCAGAATGCCTTCAGAGGTCAGACATGTAACTTTTATTCAAGGTACAGAACAATAGGAAGTGAGGGAAATCATATTTAGACAAGTGTATGTCTTCCTTAACATCATTCAGATTTAAATTTAAAAACACACTGTTATAATCATATGAAACAAGTGTATAACGGCATCAATTTCACCCCACTATAATATGCACTCAAAATAGATTCTAAATCTTCTGAATCTTACCATGTCCAGAACAACTCTTACTTCTTTCATATCCCTCTCTCCTAGTGCTTCCAGTGCTATTTTTTAAGATTCAACTGTACACTTATTGGTTGTAACAGTCCCTTGTGAATATGTTGGCTTGATTCCTTCTGTCTAGGTCCTTGCAATAGAGAACTAATTTGTATAATATGAAATATCTTAGATCATGTCTCTCTATATTCTGTCTGGTATTAATAAAACTTGGAAAGTCTCATTTCTTATTATGTTATTATTAAATATTGCTTTCTCTCTCTTCTTAGTTTTTAAAATCTCTAGTCAGCATTGTCTTTTAATGTCAGTCCTTTCTTCATAGTAACAGTTGGTGAATGCTCAGATAATCTCTAATGATTTTTTGGTAAGTGAATTGGCTGGCTGCTGCAAGATTTTAACAAAGGATTAGCAGGAGTCAGTGTCCCCATCAAGTCCTGCTTATTCCTGTTCCCTTGTCTTCAAATCTTATGGGTTTTGTTAGACTGCCGCCCCAACTTGGGAAAGAATTTGAAACGGTTGCTATAAAAGAAGAGGAAGATTTTATTTTGAATTACCTACTGAAGCTTTCTTTTTAAAGCTTTTCCTCTTGGAATTTTCCCACGTGGAAGAATCACTTCGTTTACTGTGCTGCTTCTTGACTGATTGGTTGACTTCAATTCTAAATGCTTCCTCAGCATCGACAGATAGTAGAAAATTTTCTTTTATAAGAAATGGATTTTTAGCTCCATCTGGGTAGCCTTCCTGTTTTGGAACTATGAGATATCTAAAAGTTTTGAACTTTTTCATAACTTCTCTCTTGGCATCACCACTCAGTTAGCTAATTGTACCTTTTATTCAGAGAGATCTTATATGAATCCTTTTTCTGGCTAAATGGTTCCTCAATAAGACCTTAACTTCTTTGTAAAATAGTGATGCTAATACCAGACACATAATAATTTTAGAAAGACCGAACATTGTATCAGGCACAGGAAAGTGTTTTTAGTAAAAGGGCGTCCTTCCAATTTCCTCCATTAAATTGGGGTCATCACTGTTTCCAACACCACATTCGGTGCATGCATCAGTCAAGATGAGTCAGATTATGTCAAAGGAACAAAAACTTCCAAATCCGAGGGTTTTAAAACAATCAACATTTACTGCGTATTCATGCTACTGCCCATCGTGGAGAGCTGGGGCTCTGCTCCATGTGCTCCTTGTTCAGGGATCCAGCTGATGGGGCTCTGTTCTCTGCAGTGTCCCTGTGGCTGCAGCAGAGAGAAGGGAAGATGCAGAATCACGGTCAAGGTCCTAAATAATTTTGCCCAGAAGTGATACACATCACCTTCACTGATGCTTTATCAGTTGTAGCCACATGGTTGGCCATGGCTAACCTAAGAGGGCCGGGAAG
Source organism: Capra hircus (assembly GCF_001704415.2). Lineage (NCBI taxonomy): Eukaryota > Metazoa > Chordata > Mammalia > Artiodactyla > Bovidae > Capra > Capra hircus. The sequence goes on along the minus strand of NC_030812.1, from coordinate 49,629,305 downwards.
TGAAAGGTTTCTGTGTACTCAGAGAAAGGAAGTGTGTGTTAGTCACTCCAGGCAGGCTCCTCTGTCCATGAGGATTATCCTGGCAAGAATGCTGGAGTGGGTTGCCATGGCCTTCTCCAAGGGAAATTCCCCACCCAGGGATCGATCCTGGGTCTCCCACCTTGCAGGCAGATTCCTTACCAGCTGAACCACTAGGGAAGGGAAGAGAGCCACATACATTGTGAAGCAACATTAATGTCTATTATCAGTGAAAGTAAAAGTGAAAGTCACTCAGTCATGTCTGACTCTTTGTGACCCTATGGACTATACAGTCCATGGAATTCTCCAGGCCAGAATACTGGAGTGGGTAGCTGTTCCCTTCTCCGGGAGATCTTCCCAACCCAGGTTAAACCCAGGTCTCTGGCACTGCAGACCAATTCTTTATCAGCTGAGCCACCAGGGAAGCCTGTCTATTATCAAGTATCTCCTTTTTCTTCTTTCTGAGCTCAAAAATAAGATCTCCCCTTACTGACATTCTTATACTCTAGATGCTACAAATGGATGTTTTGGTTTGTAAATGACATACAGTGAAGCCAGGGTGCATGATTCTGTTTTTTATATTCTTTCTTGAAATTACTTGAGAGGATGCAAGGTGGATGGTTGGCACTTGTCTGCGCAGATAGTCTCCTAGATATTTGGGTTGGCTACTCATAACAAGTGCTTCTTTCAGAGGGAAAGAGGGGCTGGGGAGTAAGAAAATCAAAATAATATCATTTAAAATATATTTTTTCTTAATCACAAAAATAATACATTGAAGAGACAAAGGCAAATACCTCAATCTATGTAAACTGGCACCGTAAATGGCTCATTCTTTGTGTGGAATTCTTTTTGAAGCTCAGTCTATCATTCAAAATTAAATAGAAATTCTCATTTTTTTCTCTGTAACAAAGAATAATGAAAGGGTCTAATTCAACCTTTATAAGAACATTCCCATTCTCCCAAATTATCACATACTCAGATACACTAGAAACTTTCATTCAACAAACCCTCAAATTTTGCACATGAAAACTTTCTTCTCTCTCTTTTCTCTATACCCTATTATCATTATGTACATCATCTTAACCTTTACGCAACCTTATTCTTTTACATTTCCTTTCTGTTTTTCCCCTTATTCAAATTTTCCACAACACAGAAAACTCCTGTAACTAACCAAAGTATGGGCTATGTCCTATGTTGACACAAAACCCCCAATATTTCAGTGGCTTCATATAGGAACTTATTTCTTGCTCATGAAAAGTCCAGTGCAAATTGGGTAGCTTTACTCCAAGCAGTGATATGGAGGGTTCTTTTGTCAAGGGGTTCCTTGATATCGTCTGTTTCTAGACTAAGTCTCAAGTAGGTAGGAAGTTGGGAAGGCAGAATAATAAGCTAGGGATTTTGAGAGAAATTACATGACTTCTGACCACATTCTAGAAATAATCTAATGTCGTTTTAAGGGAGTTCTAACATGCCTGTAAGATGTTAAAATGTAGACTGTAAGGGAGGCTGGAAAATGGGATTCTCTTTTGAGAAAAGGAAGGGAAACATGATGGGAAGGGTATAACCAGTTTAGCTCAAAGCCAGAGAGCAAAAGTCTTTCTCTCTTTCTTCTCAAAGTAACTACCAACAATTAATATGACCTCCAAGTTCCCTTTCACTTGTTATATTTTATATTAAGACATTACATTTTTTCTTGGAGTCTTATAAAAGAAATCATCAAAAAGTTTCTGTGTTTTAGGCAAGTGTAAACAGGGTGTAAACTAAGTTTAAATCTCATTAGACAAATATTAATTCAGTTATGGAGTTTGGGCGGGAGTTCTAATTATATTAAGTATTTGTCTACCAAGAGCTGAAACTCAGCGCTAACTTGCTTTAGCAAAAAATAAGTACTGCAGAGGAACAAAGCTGCATGTAAGGCTGGATCCAAGGAGTATACACTGTCATCAGACCTCCCTCTCTCTTGATTTTTTAAGGTTTTTAGGTCAAGATATTTCTAAGATTCATTTATGTAACCCCAGTGAAAAGAGAGTATATTTCTCAGTAGACCTAATAGAAGTTTCCTAGGGAGAATTCTGTTCAGGATGGACCATATACCCATCCTTAGGCTAATGGAAATTGGATTGTGTGATTGCCTTGGCCTGGTTACATCTATAAGTGGGTGAAACAGCCTTATGTGAGTCACAGGAAATGGATGCCTACTAAAAAATAACAGATTTACAATGGATGGCTGAATTCTATCTGGGCCTTTCTTTGCATAAATGAGGAGGGGAAAGGGATACTGATTCCACTTTTTTGTTTCAAAATCATTTACAGTAAAATTTTTTGTCTGTGTCACATGGCTTGTGGGATCATGCTAGCTAACTAAATTGAATGAAAGAAATTCCTATATTATGAAGATTTTGTCTTACTAATAGCTCATAGCTGTCTTTGGAAAGAAGTATCTAGCACCTGTACTGAATGTTGAATGTTCTTTCTTGGAATCTTTTATTTAAAGTTGGAAAATGAGAATCTCACCATTGGTCATCAATGGTGATGACCTTCTGTTCACATCTAGTATGCATATGTTCAAATTTGGCCAAAAGGGTAAAACCAGATAGCAGCCAAGGTAACTTCAATAATGGTTTATCCAGAAGAGTTTACTGATACTTACACAGCATTCAAAACTCTGTGTACGGAGCTGGGGGAAATAGTAGTTCCTGCCATCAGGAAGCTTATGTTCCAGCCAGAAGAGAGATGTCAAGAAAGGAAAAGAGAACAGGCAGTGGAAATTCTTGAGAAAGGAAAGAGGAAGGATTATTTGTTAGAGCAAAAAGAAAACCAGTGTGACCGTAGCACCGCATCAGGATGAGGCTGGAGAGGCAGGCGGAGGCAAATCATGCCGTCTAATAGGTCACATTGAGAGATACTTAGCTTATCTACAATAAAGTGGGGAGGTTGAAGGAATTTTGATAAGGGAGAGACATAATAACTCGTCTTTTCAAAAGATTACTTTAGCTTTTATGTGCAAATGGTTGGAAGAGAAAGAGAAAAAGTTCAGAGATCATAGTTAAGAGACTGGCAAGGAAAGATGGTGGCTGGAGTACAGTGGGAAAAAACAGATGTAGAGTCATGATCTTGAGGATGAGTTTGGGAGCACTGGCATGATGAAATCTACATCTCTGCTGCCTGTGATGAGGATTCTTCGGGCCACCCAAGCCAGAACCTAGCCCCAGGTTTACAGGATGGAGGGCAGTAGAAGCGTCTGGATGAGGCACTTTGTTTACAAATGAGGGAGCTCAGGACTAGCCAGCTATGTGTCTTCTCTGAGCCTCAAAAATCATGAGACCAAATCAGGGCAAAAACGGAAAACCAATATGGCATTGTGCCCACCATGTGTGCCGTTGCTCTTACCCCTTCCCACCCTACCAGATCCTTCTCTTCCATAGACCTGACATGATGGCACCTGCCCTAGATTCCAGATACACATGACCAACCCAACTTACTCTTCTTCTTCCATGTCACTTGTTATGCTCTTGGTAACTTTTTATTTCTACAGTTAATTTAGGAGAATTACTCCAGCAAGTAACTCTATCAAGCCATGTTTGTAAGCATAAAGTTGCTATGTGAAGACAAGGAAAATTGTTTTTCCATGTGAAAAGGAGGTATTTTCCCTGCTGCACTAAGACGCCTTTTATTGCTTTATTAGGTGTGACACATAGCTGTGAGTGGACAGTGATAAGAAAATAAAAGATATCTATGGATTTTTCAGAAAGAAGATTGTAATAATGGTCCCTTCTTTTTTTCTAACTAAGATGAAGAATAAAACATAATGAAACAAAAATCATGGAGAGAGAATGTAAAATGAAAAGGGAGAGTTAACTCTGGTAGAATTTCTTTCTGAAAGGAGGAGATTAGATTACAGAGCATAGCTTTGAAATGAATATGTAGATTTTTGTTTCAGTGTAGAAGCCATTATGGAAGAATTAATTTACTCCTTTTTTGAGATCTTTCTTTCATTCAGTTTTATGGAGATAAAATTGACATAAAGCACTGTATAAACTTAAAATATACAGTATAATGATTTGACATACATATATCATGAAATGATTACCACACTATTATTTACTCCTTTTAAAGCTTAATTTTTATACTCAGTACTTATCTATAACAGTTCTGTACTTTCTCATTGCCAGATAATCATTCCAGACATCAGAGTTTGTTTTTTTCCCCCAGAGTTTCTAAGTAAATTGAATTCATTGGTGGAAGAAACATACAATAACTAATTTGATTTTGTTGACCAATATAGGCAATTTTCCATTAGAATTAAATTCCTAATAAAGAGATGAAAATTACGAATCTCACTAGTTAGATTAAAAAACTGTTCCAATATCCTGGCAAGTTTATTTAAAGGCTTGTTTCTGCTTGTTGTACGTGGCAGTCACAATAATGCTATGCAGCAGCATCTGTCTCCAGGTGTACTGGGAGGAAGCTTTGGGGAAGGAGCGTGGCTCACATGAGAAGCTGAGTTCAAAGCTCTTGTCCTAGGTCTGACTTGGGGACTGAATGACTTCGGCCAATTACCTTGATCAGTCTGCATCTCAGTTCCCTCTTTTAAAAATCAGGAGTTTCTTTCCTGTCCCAATCAGTGTGATAAATGCCAAATCAGTTGTGTATTTCAATTCAAGAGAAAATAATACTGAAAATGAAAAGTGCTCTCTCTGCTCTGCTCTGCTAAGTCGCTTCAGTCGTGTCCGACTCTGTGCGACCCCATGGACGGCAGCCCACCAGGCTCCCCCGTCCCTGGGATTCTCCTAGCAAGAACACTGGAGTGGGTTGCCATTTCCTTCTCCAATGCATGAAAGTGAAAAGTGAAAGTGAAAGTGAAGTCATGTCTGACTCTTCGCGACCCCATGGACTGCCGCTCACTAGGCTCCTCCGTCCATAGGACTTTCCAGGCAAGAGTACTGGAGTGGGGTGCCATTGCCTTCTCCGGAAAAGTGCTCTAAGAAAGGTATTTAGTGATGAGAGAAAAGGCAAAGTAGATTTTGAATTTCCTTTGTAAAATTCCATCCATTGACTTGTTCATGGGTGCCAGAATGTTAGGTTAGAATGATGGGCTAGGAATCTAGAGTATATATATATATATACATATATATATGTATATATATATATATATACACACACATACACACACATATACATATATATATATATAGAGAGAGAGAGAGAGAGATATGCATGTGTGTGTGCTAAGTGGCTTCAGTCATGCCCGACTCTTTGCTACCCTAGGACTGTAGCATGCCAGGCTCCTCTGTCCATAGAATTCTCCAGGCAAGAATACTGGAGTGGGTTGTCATGCCCTCATCCAGGGGATCTTCCCGACCTAGGGATCAAAACTGCATCTCTTACGTCTCCTGTCTTGGGAGATGGGTTCTATATATATGTTTATCAGGAAGAGTTTTTTGTTGATTTTAATCAATATTAAAATGGGGCATTTTGGATGTAGGCAAAATAAATTTTTAAGCATACAGACAACAAACTTGCTTTATAATTTTTATTAGAAGATCTCAATGTAAAGGAAAGAGTATTCCTTCATTTTCATTCTCTAAAACAGTTTTCCTAAAGTGTATTTCAGAGAACAATAGTTCTTCAAAACATTCTGCAACATGAAGTACCCATGATCAAATAAGTTAGAGATATTCAGAAACTCTGATGGCATTTTAAATGCTCTGAGATCTCCTGTAATATAGTCTTATAAATGTATAAGAATCAATGTATTCATGAAGGTTTTGTTCTTATATTTTTGTACTGATATAAAAAAAGATATTTATAATTTTGGTGTTCTCGTGTCTCTCAATTTCCCCAACATTTCACCCGCTGACTCCCCTCTCCACTTCAGGCTTTACCTGGAGAAACAAGGAGCTTGGGCAGAGACCAAATAAACTTTTATTAAAGTGCTGCCATGGTGTGCAAATAAGAAACAGTTGACAAAAAACTGAGAAAACATACAGACTGATCTTTCTACAAACGGATTTAATTTTTAATAAATTGGCGTGCTCTCAGAAATAGGGCTTCGCTGGTGGCCCAGCAGTAAAGAGCCCACCTGCCAATGTGGAAGGTGCCATTCGATCCCTGGGTCAGGATGATCCTTTGGAGAAGAGAATGGCGACCCCCTCCAGTACTTCTACCTAGGCAATCCCGTGGACAGAGGAGCCTGGTGGGCTACAGTACATGTGGTCACAAAGAGTAGGACAGGACTTAGTGATGAACAACAATCAGAAATATGACCAAAATGCTCCAGCACGACGGGAGGGACCCAGCAGTTGTAGCATGCTCCAGGGGCTGAGTCCTGAGGCGATCTGATGGCAGGGGCTGGAAACATGGGCAGCTGAAGCCAAGGGGCAGGTAGAGGATAAGTCTGAGTCTCAGAGCTTCTAGGTGCTAGTGATAGTCACAATGGTGACAAAGTATATCAGCAAGGAGACTGGAATTCCTTCACTGTACAGAGAGGACACACCCCAAATTCTACAAGCTCTAGAACATTAGCTGGAGAGCCATCAAGGCCTCCATAGAGAGGTTGGGGGAGATTAATTACACTTCAACCAGAGGCCAGTGGGAACTGGCAGAGAAGAGTCCCTTTTCCTGAAGCCTAACCTTATGAATCCAGACATTATCGTGGGAAGGAGATGGGGAGAGGATTCTTTGAGAGGGTAGAAAGATTCTTGATAGTGAATTTGAACTTTGATTAAACCGAATATTTACGTAAAAGCTTGTGTTAATCCAGTAAAATCAAAAAGTCTACCAGCACATGTATATTGATATTGGAAGAAATAGTTGGACTTTAAGCTGCTTAATGCCCAGCATGTAATTCCTAAGATAGAGCCTCATATTCTATAAGCCTAAAATATATATTTGCTGATCTGATAAAAGAGTTCAAAATGAATTTCTAGATATAGAAGGCAACCAGCTACTTTTGATCAGGCTGAATTTTTTCCTAGCTACCGAGCCAAGTATTTTGAGAAACTTCAGGGTTGCTTTCCCATGTCTCATTCTTTGAAGCAGTATTGGCAGTCCGTTCTGACAGGTAAAGGACATTTCCTCAGACGGTAGACCAAATGGCTACATGGATTACTTGTATATGAAAAACAAAAGCCAGACAATCCCTATATAAAAATATTTTTAAAAATTTTATAAAACTAATAATTTTTATTAAGGAACCAAAAAGATTAGTATTTTTCTTTTTGATTATGGTATAACTGTGCATTTTTGCTTGCCATAGAGAGTAAATTCATTACCTGCTAGTTCAGTTCTGCAGTGTTATTCCACATCCTGATGGCAGGTTTTTAACTGTTACTCAACTGCTTATTAAGGATGTCCTCTGACATCAGTGGGATATTCCACCTTCTAATAAACTTTCCTACCATGTGGTGTTATTACCAAAGTGACTTTGGTAAACAGCTATCTCTTGAAGTTTGTATTTGTATACTTTTCCCCTGGATGTCTCAGCCTTTTCTGATTTCTCTCAAAATCCCAACTCTGTAACATTGCCAACAGTGGTGTGCTGTCTGTAGCAGCTGAAGACAATGTGGAATTTCTAAAGCTCCTCTCTGTCCAGAATTTCAAGGGTTAAAATAGGATCATCTCGATTGCCACAAGGCAAGTGACTCTCAACCTCAACTGCACGTTAGAATCACTTGGGAAGCTTTGAAACTGCAGCTGATTATAATGTGTAGCTGGGGTTAAGAACCATAGTTAAAATAAATCTACTCCAAGCAGAAATTTGCAAGACAGGAACCACTGAACTTTAAGGGGAGATAAATCCTTCTCTCTTCCTTCCTCTGTGTACATCTTCCTTGTTCTCCCTCCTCCCTCTGTGCCACAATGTCTTTGTGGATGGAGAACACCATCCGGAAGCATGCCTCTGTGTGGCTGTGCCATCTCTGGGGGCAGAGGAGGGAGGGATGGTGAAGAATGAGGGTGGAAAAGTGTTGGGGGTGAGTAGGGCAAGATTATGATGGCAGACTAGACTGAAGCCTCTGTCTTTCTATCCACCATGAGAGGATGATTTCAAAGTGAGAGGGAAGGATGTAAATCTGAAGAACTGAATGATAAAGTAGGGAGTCAGACGGTAGTTGTGACCAGTAGGTGGGTCAGAAAGTTGACCTGTAGTGGAGAGGTCACCATGGTCCTGGGATCTGCTGAGGAAGCCTGTGAAGTGGTCCTATTTCAACAACTGAACATGGCCCTGGGCAGAAAATCCCTCGGGGCACTGCAACTTGAAGTACGCCGCAGCCCCCTTGGATTGTAGGGTGAACATCAAGGGAGTTTCAGTGGCCTGACTAGGGAGCGCAAGGCATCCAAGCCCTGAATCTCCTGATCTCACCCCTTCCTCTGCCTCCTGCCACACTACGTAAGGGCGTTAAAGGTTTGGAAATGATCATTGAAAAGGTAAAGAATAGGAAGGTTCTTTGAGGGGAAAATCATCTGTCCTCCTCGGCCGCTTAAGTCCCCAGAGGTGGATAAGTAGGACCTACACTTTGCTCCCCAGCCTTCTGCCAGCTTGTATGGCTGATACCCCCAAGGAAAATGGGTTCTCAGAAATAATAACCAGACATGTGAAGAACACAACCACTTTCTAAAGGAGAGTAAATTAGTGATTTGTGCTAGATGAGCAGGATTAATGAAACAGACTGAACAGAAATTTAAAATGAACATGATAAATTTCCTCCAAGATAAACGAGAAATAGAAACGTGAAGTTTTACAGGAAATAATTGGTATGAAGTATATTATAATAGAGATAAAAATTAAAAAGATGGGCCAAATATTAAAAAGAATATAATTCAAGTATGTTAATGAGCTGGTCAAAGACTTCTTTCAAAGGGCATCAGAAGGAAAAAAGAGGATATTTCCTCAAAGAAAAGTTAGCAAATATAGTGATAAAAGGGGAAGTATGAAGATCCATATATTATTATACAGCAAATATGTGAAAAAACGAAGAGCCAAACATTTCCAGGGTCAAACAGGAGAGAAAAAAGAAATGTCTCATAAAAACAGATTACCATGAAATTTGAAAACATCAAAGAGAACATTCTTAAAGTTTCTAGAGAGAAGGAGCAAAACATTTATAAAGAAAACAGATTAAGATTGATATAAAACTTTGGAAGAGAGACAAAGAGAAGAGGAAGATAATGAAGTGATATTTCCTAGGTGCTGATAAAGAAAAACTTTGAACTTAGAATTTTATATGCAATAATAATAATTTAACTTTGAATTGCTATAAAGATATTTATTCTCAGTTATATAAGCTTCAGAAGATCTTCTGTGCAAATATGAAAATATTTTTGTAGGAAGTTTAACAGCTGAGAGAAAAATTAATCCGGGAAGAATCTGGGCAATAAATGGGAAAGGGAAGATGGATAAATAATTTAGTAAAGATTTACAGGAACCACAGAATATGTTAATAACCTTCAGTTCAGTTCAGTTCAGTCGCTCAGTCATGTCCGACTCTTTGAGACCCCATGAATCGCAGCACGCCAGGCCTCCCTGTCCATCACCAACTCCCAGAGTTCACTCAGACTCATGTCCATCGAGTCCGTGATGCCATCCAGCCATCTCATCCTCTGCCGTCCCCTTCTCCTCCTGCCCCCAATCCCTCCCAGCATCAGAGTCTTTTCCAATGAGTCAACTCTTCTCATGAGGTGGCCAAAGTACTGGAGTTTCAGCTTTAGCATCATTCCTTCCAAAGAAATCCCCGGGTTGATCTCCTTCAGAATGGACTGGTTGGATCTCCTTGCAGTCCAATGTCCTTGCAGAACTATCAATAAGACAGAGGAAATTGGGGTGGGGAGAGTCTTCTTTGAAGGGAAGATGGAGGTATGAAGTTTAAGAAATTAATCTTCAAACAAGTAGAAGAAAATTTGATGCCTTTAAAGAAGTTAGAAAAAGAGAAAACATTATAGATATACAGAAAATTAAAAATAATATGGTAGAAGTAACTTCTGGTATAATAGTCATAAAGCCAAATACAAATAATGGTTTAAAACAGTGTTTCAGATCAGAAAAAAGTATAGGACTAACAGTTATAATGTATGCTTAAAACACTACCATGTATAGAATAGTTAGCTAGTGGGAAGCTACTATATAGCTCAGGCAGTTCAGGTTGGTGCTCTGTGATGACCTAGTGGGGTGTGATGGGTGGGTGGGAGGGAGGCTCATGAGGGAGGAGTTATATGTATGAAAAGTGAAAGTGAAGTTGTTCAGTCATATCCGACTCTTTGCGACCCTGTGGACTGTAGCCTACCAGGCTCCTCTATCCATGGGATTCCCCAGGCAAGAGTACTGGAGTGGGGTGCCATTTCCTTCTCCAGGGGATCTTCCAGACCCAGGGATTGATCCCGGGTCTCCCACATTGGAGGCGGACGCTTTAATCTCTGAGCCACCAGGGAAGCCTTATATGTACATTATATGTATACATATGACCGATTCACAGTGTTGTATGGCAAAAACTAATACAACATTGTAAAAAATTATATTTTAAAAACAAACCCTCAAAACACCCTCAGAAGTTTACAGAACATTGAAATAAATAGATTAAAAATGGCATATCACAAAAATATGAACAGTAATTTTTGTGTTAGAGTAAACTCAGGGATTAAAAAGTTATTGAAAAGAGTCATTATAAATGATTATAAGGATAAGGATACATAAAATCATTAACATACCTTAAAACACATGAGTCATAAGGTTATTGGCCAAAAATTTCATTTGGGTTTTTCCATAAGATGTTATGGAATAACAATAGCTCAATGCTAGGAGAAAGAGATAAATTACTAATTATAGCTAGGCTGTCAATAAATACCTCTTAGAAATTGATAAGCAATTATATAAGGTATAATTAAAGACAGAAAATATTTTTAATTGAAGTATAGTTGACTTACAATGTTGTGTTAGCTTCACTGTACAGCAGAATGAATATATATATATATATATATACACATATATATGTTCTTTTTTGCACTCTCTTCCATTGTGGTTTATGTCAGGATACTGAATATAGTTCCCTGTGCTACACAGTAAAACCTTGTTTATCCATTCTATATGTAATAGTTTTCCTGTTAATTTATTCTATATGCAATAGGTTTCATCTGCTAACCCCAAACTCCCAGTCCATCCCTCTTACCCCCACCGTCCCCCTTCAAGTCTGTTCTCCACGTCTGTGAGTCTGCTTCTGTTTCGTAGATTCATGTCATATTTTAGCTCCCACGTATAAGTGATATCATACAGAATTTGTCTTTATCTTTCTGACTTACTTCACTCAGTATGACAATCTCTAGTTCCATCCATGTTGCTCCAAATGGCATTATTTCATTCTTTTTATGGCTGAGTATTTTTCTATTATATATATATATATATCTCACATCTTCTTTATCTATTCATCTGTTGATGGAGATTCAGGTTGTTTCCATGTCTAGGCTATCGTGAATAGTACTGCTATTAACACAGGGATGCGTGCATCTTTTTGAATGATAGTTTTTCTGGGTATATGCCCAGGAGTGGGATTGATGGAGCATATGGTAATTCTATTTTAGTGTTTTGAGGAACCTCCATACTGTTTTCCACAGTGGCTGTATCAATTTATATTCCCACTAACAGTGTAAAAGGGTTCCCTGTTCTCCACACCCTCTCCAGCGTTTCTTATTCATAGACTTTTTAATGATGGCCTTTCTGACCAGTGTGCGACGGTATCTCACTGTAGTTTTGAATGGCATTTCTCTAATATTTAGTGATGCTGAACATCTTTTGATGTGTCTATCTGGCCATCTGTATATCTTCTTTGTTGTGTGTGTGTGTGTGTGTGCTCAGCTGCTCAGTTGTGTCTGATTCTTTGCAATCCCATGGACTGAGGCCCTCCAGGCTCCTCTGTCCATGGAATTTCCCAGGCAAGAATATTGGAGTGGGTTGCTATTTCCTACTCCAGGGGATCTTCCTAAACTAGGAATCAAACCCACATCTCTTGAGTCTCCTGCATTGTCATGCAGATTCTTTACCATTGTGCCACCTGGAAAGCCCTGTGTCTTCTTTGGGGCTTCTGAAGACCTTCTATTTAGGTTTTCTGCCCACTTTTCAATTGAGTTGTTGTTGTTGTTGTTATGTTTTTGTTGTTTTGTATGAGCTGTTTAGTGTATTTTGGAAGTTAAGCCCCTGTCTGCTGCATTATTTGCAAGTGTTTTCTCCCATTCCATAGGTTGTCTTTTTGTTTTGTTGATGGTTTCCTTTGCTGTGCAGAAGTCTGTGAGTTTAGGTCCCATTTGTTTATTTTTGTTTTTACTATGATTACCTTGGGAGACTGACCTAAGAAAACATAGGTAGATTTATATCAGAGAATGTTTTGCCTATTTTTTCTTCAAGGAGTTTAATGTATCATATCTTACAAGTCTTTAAGCTATTTTGAGTTTATTTTTGTGTATGGTGAGAGGGTGTGTTTTAACTTCATTGATTTACAAGCAGCTGTCCGACCTTCCCCTGCACCAATTGCTGAAGAGATTGTCTTTTCCCATTGTATATTCTTGTCTCTTTTGTCGAAGATCAATTGACCGTAGGTGTGTGGGTTTATTTTGATGCTGTCTATTCTATTCCACTTGTGCACATTTCTGTTTTTGTGCCATTACCACACTGTTTTGATTACTATAGCTTTGTAGTATTGTCTGAAGTCTGAGAGGTGGAAAGGTGGACTGTGGGCACAGAGACTTCCTTCCAAAGAGCTCAGAGTGTGGAAATGGATGGGAAAGAGTTATTTTACAGTGAAGAAATTTGACGAACACTGCTTCAGCCAATTATTAAAGGTAAATATCAACAGTGCTAAGTCATGCTAATAGCAAGGATGCAAGAAAACTGTTATGTTACCTCTGTGGTCTTCCTCCTGAAAACCCATAACCCCAGTGTAATCAGGAGAAAAACATCAAATTCCAATTGGAGGAGATTCTGTGAAATAGTACTCAAAACTGTCAGTCATCAGAAGCAAGGAAACATTGAGAAACTATCACAGCTAGGAGAAACCTAATAATGCATGATTGAATATAATGGGGTACCCTGGATGGTATCTTAGCACAGAAAAAGTATAGCAGGTAAACACTAAGGAAATATGAACAAAGCATGAGCTTTAGTTAATAATGATTATGAATATTGTTTCATTAATTGTAACAAATTATAAGATGTCAGCAACAGGGGAAATTGGGTGTATGGTATAGGGAGCCCTCTGTATCATCTGTGCAATTATTCTCTAAATCTACTCAGAGATATTAGTTAGTTTCGCATTAACTGGTTGCAATTAAAAAAACTTTAATACACCAGGCATAGAAGGGTTAAATCATTTTTCAAAGATATAGAGAAGTGACAGAACTGAATTTCATGTCCTCTTTCTTGAATACAGTATATATTCTAGTATATTGTATTACCTCATACATAATATAATGATGATAGAAATGAATCAAAAACATCAAAAAGTCTCTCAGAATAAAAATGTTCAAAGTCACTATTTAGATTAGTTTCTAGTCCTCCCTCCTAATGCTTCCTGAGTCCCCACCATTCTCCCATCTGAGATGCCACAGTACTTGTACTTACCTCTAGAGTATCACTTTACATTTCGCACATAACATTCTAATGCTTACTTACACATCCCTCCTTCCCCTTCGATTGCCATGTCTTCAAGGGCAATGGCCAACTATTATTTACTTGTGTATCACGCAGCTGAATACATGGTAGACACTCCATGAAATGTTATTGAATGAACAACTTAGAAGGAAAGGATGACGTTATCTAAAACCACCTGGGCTTAAAGATTGAAGCACTACATTGAAACAAAGATGGAAGCTGAACTACATCTTCCTAATCCATTCCTCTACTGATGGGCATTGAGGTTGTTTCCAAGCCCCATTGTAAATAATGGTGCTATGAACACTGGGATGCATGTATCTGAGATTGGGATTGATACATATACCCTACTGATACCATGTATAAAATAGATAACTAATGCGAACATACATATAGCACAGGGAACTCTACTTGACACACTGTGGTGACCTGAATGGAAAGGAAGTCCAAAAGAAAGGGCATATAAATAAGTTATTGTTCAGTTGCTAAGTCTTGTCCAACTCTGCAACCCCACAGACTGCAGCATGTCAGGCTTCCCTGTCCCACCATCTCCTAGAGTTTGCTCAAATTTATGTCCATTGAGTCAGTGATGCCTTCCAACTACCTCATCTTCTGTCATCCCCTTCTCCTCTTGCCTTCAGTGTTTCCCAGCATCAAGGTCCTTTCCAATGAGTCGGCTCTTCTCATTAGGTGGCCAAACTATTCAGCATCAGTCCTTCCAATGAATATTCAGAGTTGATTTCCTTTGGATTAACTACTTTGATATCTTTGCTGTCCAAGGGATTCTCAAGAGTCTTCTCCAGCACCACAGTTCAAAGGCATCAATTTTTTGGTGCTCAGCTTTCTTTATGGTCCAACTCTCACATCTGTACATGACTACTGGAAAAACCATAGCTTTGACTATACTGACCTTTATCAGCAAAATACTCCTTAATACACTGTCTAGGTTCATCATACCTTTTCTTTGAAGGAGCAGGCATCTTTTAATTTCATGGCTGCAGTCACCATCCACAGTGATTTTGGAGCCCAAGAAAATAAAGCCTTTCACTGTTTCCATTGTTTTCCCCATCTATTTGCCATGAAGTGATAGGACCAGATGCCATGATCTTAGTTTTTTGAATGTTGAGTTTCAAGCCAACTTTTTCACTCTCCTCTTTCACCTTCATTAAGAAGTGATATTATGATATCATCTGTATATCTGAGGTTGTTGACTTTTTCTCCCAGCAACCTTGATTCCCGCTTGTGATTCATCCAGCGTGGCATTTCACATGATGTCCTCTGCGTAGAAGTTAAATAAGCAAGGTCGTAATATACAGCCTTGACATACTCCTTTCCTAATTTTGAACCAGTCAGTTGTTCCATGTCCAGTTCTAATTGTTGCTTCTTGACCTGCATACAGGTTTCTCAGGAGATATGAGGTGGTTTGGTATTCCCATCTCTTTAAGAATTTTCCACAGTTTGTTATGATCCACATAGTCAAAGGCTTTAGCATAGTCAATGAAGCAGAAGTAGATGCTTTTCTGGAATTCCCTTGCTTTTCTATGGCCCAGTGGATGTTGGCAATTTGATCTCTGGTTACTCTGCCTTTTCTAAATCCAGCTTGTACATCTGAAAGTTCTCAGTTCACATACTGTTGAAACCTAGCTTGAAGGATTTTGAAAATTACCTTGCTAGCATGTGAAACGAGAGCAGTTGTATGGTGGTTTGAACATTCTTTGGTATTGCTCTTCTTTGGGTTTATGTCTATGTATTGCTGATTCATTTTGCTGTACAGTAGAAACTAAGACAAGATTGTAAAGCAACTATACTCCATAAAAATAAACTTTAAAAATATTGAAGCATCAAATCATAAGTACTTAAACAGAAGATAAAAAGGAGTCCATATATGACCTAGGTGAGACCTGGAATCAAAAGTAAAGAAATTTTTACTGTTTTTGTTTGAGCTCAACTGAGAAAATAATTTGCCCTTTGCTCTCTGACTGGGTAAATAGAAAGGCCAACAAGGACAGCTGCAAGGCATTTCAAATGATACTGGAAAAGATTCTATCACTTGAGTTGTTGTGAAAATATATCTAGATGACCAGTCAAGGCCTAAATGAGTGGGCTGAGAGCTAAAGCACAAAACATACAAATGATTTCTTTACAGTCAATCCACACAGACTCTCTGTAGAAAGTAATTTTCATCAAGGACACCATACAACCTTCAGTCAATCCCCCACATTTAAATACGTTCAAAGAATCTGGCATGCATAAAATGACTATATCAGCAACATTTGGATGAAAACTTAAATATTTAAATGCTTAAGGAAACAGATGACTTTTTTCTCCAAATTTTCTTCTCACAGTATTTTAAAGGAATCTTGATTCAAAAGAAGTAAAAAGAAAAATTTCCCTCCAGTTCAGTTGGATAAATATTTGTTGGGATTAGAATTTCTACTTTAAACAGAGATATGTTCTTAGAGCATCTCAGTATAAAAGATACCTGGGAAAACTCTTCATTTATTAAAAGTAGTTTCATACTCACTGAACAAAGCTAGCCAAATAGTAAAATAAGACAAGCAAAATAGTAGTAAAGTTGTTCATACTGAGCATTACAGAATGTCAGAAAAATCACTTATAATCTTAGACTAAATTTTACAATATAATGAAAAGAAAATTATACTAGGAGAGAAAATATTAATAACAAAGCTCCCTTTCCTGCCATTGACCTTCATTCAAGTCAGAGTTTAACACATACTATGTCTTTTACTAGAAATTGGGCTTCCCAGGTGGCTCAGTGGTAAAGAATCCACTTGTAAATGCAGGAGACACAGGTTCAATGCCTGGATCAGGAAGATCCCCTGGAGAAGGAAATGGCAACCCACTCCAGTATCCTTGCCCGAAAAATCCCATGGACAGAGGAGCCTGGTGGGCTACAGTCCATGAGGTCACAAACAGTTGGACATGACTGAGTGGCTGAGCATGCAAAGAACTACTTTAACACAAAACAGAGTAATGGAACAATGCAGGCAGTTTCCTATGTTTGGCTCAGAACATTCTTGTTCCATTTATTCTAACGTGCCCTTTTATTTCTATTTTTTAAAAAGCTACATATATTGTTTATGGTACTTAGCCAGTTTGGGTCCTACTTGAATTATGAAGGCTTCACAGAAAGCATTTAGTAATAAAAGGCAAGTTGGTTAATAGCAAAGTGACACTTTTCTGCTTTGTGAACGACTATAATAGGAGGATTCCCAGGTCTGTTTGTTTGGTTTTTTTCTGTAATAAAACAAAGCTGTATTCTCCCAGATGGAGTTTTCTTCATCTTTCCATTCTCAAATACACCCATCCTTATTTACCTGTGAATCCAGCAGATACGGTAAGCCCCCTACATATGAATCTTCAAGTTGTGAACTTTCAAAGGTGCAAATGTGCTTTCACATGTGCAGTCACGTTAGTTCATGTGTCTGGCATGCATTGCCACTGCACGCATCCTCTGCAAGTCACTGTACTTTTGTGTGCTTTACTTATAGTACTGTATACAGCACTGTAGTAGACGAGTATTTTTATTTCAAGTCCAGGATGTTCAGAAGCAAGTGTGAAAGCAGTGGTGATGTAGCTGGTACTTCTAAGAAGTGCCAGGCAATGGAAAGAAAAGTGAAAATAATTGAGAGAGTGTAGCGAGGCAAAAAGATAGTAGACATTGCTCATTCTTATAACATGAATCATTCAACCATTGGCACGGTTCTAAAGAACAAGCACAATATCATGGAACATGTGAAGTCTGCTATGTCAATAATGTGACAATAATATTGAAACAGCATGGGAAAGTGATGGAGGAAATGGAGAAACTTCTCAGTGTATGGACGCAGGATCAGCATCTAGTCCCGTTCTACTTAATGTTGATTCAAGAGAAAGCTAAAAGCCTTTACGAAGACTTGAAGAAGAGACACAGTGAAGAATCAGAGAGTGCACTTTTTTATGTCAGCTGTGGTTGGTTTCCGGAGAAGGCAATGGCAACCCACTCCAGTACTCTTGCCTGGAAAATCCCATGGATGAAGGAGCCTGGTGGGCTGCAGTCCATGGGGTCGCTAAGAGTCAGGCACAACTGAGCGACTTTACTTTCACTTTTCACTTCAATGTATTGGAGAAGGAAATGGCAACCCACTCCAGTGTTCTTGCCTGGAGAATCCCAGGGATGGGGGAGCCTGGTGGGCTGCCATCTATGGGGTCGCACAGAGTCAGACATGACTGAAGCAGCAGCAGCAGTGGTTAGTTTCATTGGTTCAAGGCTACAGCCAACCTTTACAACGTAAAAGTAAGTGGCAAGGCAGCAAGTACAGATATGGTAGCTGCCTGGTTATTGATGAAGTCACGTATTTACCATAGCAGTTTTTTAATGTGGATGAGACAGGACTGAACTGGAAGAGGATGCCAGACCGAAGTTACATCAATAAGGAGGAAAAGTTGATGCCAGGCTAAAGCAGCAAAGGATAAGTAAACTCTGGTGGCAATTCCTCTGGTGATAAGGAGGCAATCCTCTCTTAGTTTATCATCCAGAAAAACCAAGAGCCCTTAAAAACACATCCAGGGGCTCTCTTCCTGTTGTGTGGAATATTAGACCCAAAGCCTGGTTACAAAGGCCATTTTCCAGGACTGGTTTTTCCACCACTTTACTCCAGAGGTTGAGAAATATTGCTTAAAGAAGGACATCCCATTCAACATTCTGCTGCTCAACAATACTCTGGGCCACCCTCCATTCATGGATGACTTTCATTCCAATGCCAGTGTACTGTATCTGCCACTGAATATTATGTTGATCATCCAGCCTATGAACCAAGGAGTTATAGCAACTTTCAAGAAATATTATTCACATTACACATTTTGTCAGGCAATAAAGGTGAGTGACAAATCAGGAACAATCTTGCTACAGTTTTGGAAGGGCTGTAACGTATACCAGTCCATAAAAAACATTGACTTTGCTTAGTGTGACGTTATAGTTGTCACCATGAATGGGATTTGGAAGAACCTTTACCCACAGTTTGTTCATGATTTTCATGGATTTGAGAAGGTGGAGGAAGAGTCCAAGACTCACTAAGAGTCAGTCTCTTAGTGACCCTCAGGAAAAATCTGGAGCTAGATCTGCAAGAGGATGACCTCATTGACCTCCTTGCTTTGCAACATGAGGAGCTTACTAATGAAGACCTGACGGATTTGGAGGCCCAGAGAGAGGGTGAAGAAAGACAAGAGGAAGAAGTAACTGAAGAACCGAAGAGATGCACGATGCAGGAAATGGCAAGGGGGCTTTATTTGAGGAGGCATTGTTAGTTTTTGAGGCACGAAACTCGAATGTAGAATGATACACGAGGGTTGCCACAGAAGGCAGTCTCGCGCTACTCTGTCATCTGAGACAAGAAAAAAAAGAACTACCACCCAGACATCGCTGGGTCACTTTTGTGAGGGTAAATAGACTTGAATCCAACAAGGAAACAGACTCTGGGTCATCAATATCAGGCGTGAATGAAATTGCAGCTTGCCCTTCACCTTCTATTGCTAACGATCCTTCAACTCTGCCATCTCTGACCTCGTCTCCCTCCTCCAGCCAGTAACTCTTCCTGCCTTCACTCAGTGCCAGCCTCTGTATGCCAGCTGTTGTACTGTACTACTATACCTTTCAAGGTACCATACTGTAAGATTTTAAATGTTTTCTTTATTTTTTGTGTTTGTCATGTATTATTTGTGTGAAAAGCATTATAAACCTATTCCAGTACAGTGCTATACAGCCAATTGTAACTAGATTAACTTTATTGGACTAAAGAACAATTGGATTTAGGAACACACCCTCGGAACAGAACTCATTTGTATGTAGAGGACTCATTGTATTTATTTGGCTCTTTTTATGTGCAAGACAGCATGCAAAGTGAGGGCTACTAACTGAGGGCGGGGAGGGGGTGGCACAGAAGAGGCAACATGTTCTAATGGTTACCAGCATGGCCTCAGGAGGAGACCTCCTACATTCAAATCCTCACTAGCTGTGTAATCTTGCACAAGTTACTTAATCTATTTACATTTCAGTTTCTCCATCTGCATTGCTTATTGTGATGGTTGAACAGATTAATGTACCTCAAAGCACTTAGAAGAGAGTTCTAATCACTAATGCATAATTACAACTATGCATTAGTCATCACTATTCATTTTAAATATATTTTCCAAAATTTTCCCCTTGAGGGGCAGAGTGCACCTTTCCAACTCTGATAACAGGGTTTGTATCAGGGTAGATTAATTTTGAAGGGTAAAACAATAAACTAAAACCTTTACTACATTTCTTACAGGGCTGAAAGTCTTTAATTCATGAGTCTCTCTCTGCCCCAGGTACTCTTCAGGATAGAAGCCTTCCAACCCACAGTCTCAGTCCTCTGGTTCAAACCTGACCAACCCATCAGTTAGTAAGTTCTTGAGGCGGTCTTCTGGACCTCTGCCTGGTGTGTGACAGGGAAAGACAGGTGCCTGCTGTCTAATCGTCAGTCTCCTTCCAGGTGGGCTGAGTAAACATGATGACTTCTGGCTTGGTTTTCTGGCGCTCTTCTTTACTGGAATTAGAGCTCTAGTCTGAACCAACGAGGTTGCGTTTTCGTTTAGATTTTCCTAGCTCTTTGCCCTGAGAAGGTTGGACTCTATTCACCAATGCCTTCAACCTCATACTGGATTCTGCTGTAAACAGAGAGTCCTGAAATCACTGGCCTTAGCTATCTCTGAGGAGAAATCTCCTCCATTCCACAGGCCCCACACTAGATTGGAGCAGGACAGTCCCCCGGGGTGACTGTGAATGGATTCTTTGCCCAGTCTTTATCACCATTTCTGCTAACTTGGTTAATTTCCTCAGTCTTGGTCTTAGGACTGTTGAACTATGATAATCCCCACAAACATACATCAAAACTTCATCATATCAGACTTTTCAAAACAGGCAAAACTGTGTAGTGTTGAAATCCTTTGGAATTTAGAAATTAAATGGATAACTTAATTATATAACATGTAAGAATATGGATTCAAAAGTTTCATGACCAGCTCAATGGATTAAATCTTACAAGTAGAATTTAATAAGGGCATTGAGAATTGAGCTTCCTGGTAGCTCAGCTGGTAAAGAATTCACCTGCAATGCAGGAGACCCCAGGTTGATTCCTGGGTCAGGAAGACCCCATGGAGAAGGGATAGGCTCCCACTCCAGTATTCTTGGGCTTCCCTGATGGCTCAGATGGTAAAAAAATCCACCTTCAATGCAGGAGAACTGGGTTTAATCCCTGGGTCGGGCAGATTGCCTGGAAAAGGGAACGGCTACCCACTCCAATATTCCTGCCTGGAGAATTCCATGGACAGAGGAGTCTGGCATGCTATAGTCCATGGGGTCACATAGAGTCAGACACAACTGGGCATCTAAGCAAATATACTGAGAATTGGGGCTTCCCAGGTGGCGCTACTGGTAAACAACCCATCTGCCACTGAAGGAGATGTAAGAGACAAGTGTTTGATCCCTGGGTCGGGAAGATCCCCTGGAGGAGGCCATGGCAACCCACTCCAGTATGCTTGCCTAGAGAAGTCCATGGACAGAGGAGCCTGCCAGTCTAAGTTCCATAGAGTCGCAAAGAGTGGTACATGACTGAAGTGACTTTGCAAAGCACAGCACAGCGTTGAGAATTTAGTCCTTCATTTGAATACAAAAATCCAAGTCCATAAATAAGTACAGGGTAAGAGCAATGCCTGTTAACAACATGTGTAAAGAATTTTGAAGTTTTGTCTGCCAGTAAATTTAATTCTAGTTTGATGTGTAACTGTATGATCACTGCATGATGGTTCCCAGAGATATTAAAATCTTAATCCCTGGAACCAGTGAATGTTACTTTACATGGAAGAGGGACTTTACAGATGCAATTATAGTAAGGATCTTGAGATGGGAAGATGATCCTAGATTACTGAGCTGGGCCTTAAATGCAATTAATAAGAAGGATCCTTATAAGAAGGACACAGAAAGAAATTTGACTACAAAAAAGAGAAAATGTGATGTGGCAACAGAAGCAGAGAGAAAAAAGGCAATGAGATACGGGAAGGGGTCACCAGCCAAGGAATGTAGGTGGTCTCCAGAAAATAGAAACGACGAGAGAAGTTTGTTCCTTAGAGCCTCCAAAGGAACCATGCCTGACAACACCTTGATTTCACTCTTATAAGACTCTTGTTTGGACTTTTTAAGAAGACATAACAGAAAACAATGTTTATATGGCAAGTACAAAAGGGACATAAAATTGTATATACAGTAGAAAAGCAATTATATAAACACCCCCAAAACATCCTTGCGCAGAAATGTCTAGAGGAACATTTAACACCCACCCAGAGGTTTGGACTTCTAGAACTGTAAGAGAATAGGCTTGTGTTATTTTCAGCCATTAAATTTGTGGCAGTTTGTTATAGCTTTCATAGAAAACTAATACAGGCTCAAATTTTATTTCAGTTGGATCACATCTTAATTAGTAAATTCCATTTGAGTCACTGTATATCAGAAAGGATGAGAGTCTATTGGAGTGACTCAATTACAGAGAAAAACCCCAAACCATATAAGAGGGATGTTGGAAATAACTATTTCCTCTTAGGAAGTAGCAAGCACCTTGAGATTTCAAATATTTTGAGGGTAATCGTGTTGAAAGGGAATTAAGTGGACTTGAATGTCCCTGAATAATGAGACTGGTGTCACAGCTTGCAGTTCCACATTTATTTGCGTAATTAGTTCTTTACTGTGTTTCTCCTCCACTGTTCTTAAGTTTTCATGATGGCAGAGACTAGATTTGGTCACCGCTTTATCCCATGGTGCCTAACAGCACTAGGAGCCACTCAAACAATGAGAACTGAACAAGACTTTTTTTTAAAAATCCTCAACTGTGGAAGTTAGTGTACAACAAAGAGACTCAATTTCTTCCTGTTTCAGTCTTGAAAGGTTTTACTTTTCTATGAATTTGTCCATTTCTTCCAGGTTGTCCATTTTATTGGCACAGAGTTGCTCGTAGCAGTCTCTTATGATCTTTTGTATTTCTGCATTTCTGTTGTAACTTCTCCTTTTTAACTTCTAATTTTATTGATTTTTGAGTCTTCTCCCCCCTTTTTTTTTGATGAGTCTGATGGTTTGTCAATTTTGTTTATCTTTTCAAAGAACCAACTTTTAATTTTATGCATCTTTGCTATCATTTTCTTCATTTCTTTTTTACTTATTTCTGGTCTGATCTTTATGATTTCTTTCCTCCTACTAACTTTGGGGTTTGGGGTTCTTCTTTCTCAGTTACAAGGAGACTGAAATAATAGTGGTTTATCTAGGAGAGAAAAATTTTTTCCCTCTTCTGAAATAATCCCAGGGGAGTTGAGCATCCGTGGACTGAAAAGCACACAGGGTTCTTCCACCTTACTGCTCCACCAGACCCAATGTCATTCTTGGTCACGTGGTTGATATTGGCTCACCTCCCCATTAGCTTTCTAGCCTGTGGGAAGGATATGGTGGCAGGCCAAAAGGTGGCACAGAATCCATTCACATATCATTGTCCAAACTTACATAGTCACACTCAGCTTCAAGGAAAGATAGCTAATATGTGGATAAGGTTGATTGAGATGTGTCCAGTTAAAAGGCGGGGAAAGCTATTACCTAGACTGAATATTGAGGGTCAGTAGCAGTCTTTTTTCCATCCCAGAAGCATTAAATTAAAATGAAAGAGAGTTTTCCTCTTTTGTTATATTTTATTCATTTTACCTAAGTGTTTTCTTTCTTTCCTTTTTAAACAGTCCTAGTTTCAAACTAGGTAGGTAATATTTAGGTGATTCCTAAGCTAATTTTATGTATAGGATAATTCTCACTGTTCTTAATGAAAAAACTGATGTTCATCTTTTCTGCTACAGTAATTTAAAATATACATGCTAAACTAATTGCCACCATTAAATATATTTAAACCATGAAAACTACTGTAATTAATTCATATTATTTTCATCATTTAACATTGGTAATCCAGAGTCATTGGCATATTTTTAGAAGAATGATTCTATTCCATTGAATATAAAATTATTATTCAGAGGTGTTCTGTTAAACCATGCCACTTGTCACTATATTGATGTACAGAATCAATTTTAACTTTCTACCAGACACTACAACTCTAACATGCAGCAATTATCATTAAATCCTTTTATCACTTACCATTTATAATTTACCAAAAAAATGATATGATGATGAGCAAAGATTTATGATGGATGAAT
Source organism: Capra hircus (assembly GCF_001704415.2). Classification (NCBI taxonomy): domain Eukaryota; kingdom Metazoa; phylum Chordata; class Mammalia; order Artiodactyla; family Bovidae; genus Capra; species Capra hircus. Next base: position 49,605,400 of record NC_030812.1, on the reverse strand, counting down.
TGTGAGTGATCGGCTTTTTGAAGAATTCTGCATTTGAACTTTTGGAGAAATTATTTTATACATATAAGTAGTAGTGATAAATTCAGAACTACTCTCCAGTAAATTTTTCCAGCTCTACCTTCAAAATATATCCAAAATCAGACTCCTTTGACCACTTTGACTACTTTCGTATCCAAATCTATGTCACAATCATCTTTGACCTGAAACATTACCCAAAAACCTTCTATTTGGTCTCTCTGGTTTATCCCTTTTGTGGTCTATTATTTATATAGTAATCGAAGTGATTATTTAAAAACCTAAAACAGACCAAGCCAATGTCTTCCCATCTTAGAATAAAATCCAACATCTTTGCCATGGTCTGTAAAAGCTCTATTGTATTAGTCATCAATTGCTACAGAATAAATTACTCCCCAAACGTACTGTCTTTACATAAGAATAACCATCTATTATCCTGCACAGTTACTGTGAGTCAGAAATTATGGCAGGTGGGTCTGACGGAGGATCTCTTATGAGAGGCAGTAACGACGTCAGCTGGGACTGCTGTCACGTGATGCTCACTCACAGCTCTGGCAAGTTAAAACTGGCTGCTGGGGCAAAGGCAGTATGTCACCACGTGGGCTCTCCTTGGGACTGTTGATTGTCCATGTGGTGCTTAGAGCAAGTAAACAAACTTTGCTACCTAAAACTTGAAAGACTCAGAAAAGTTTAATTCAAGGAGACAAATGCTGTATAACTTCTTCAAACAAATTAATTCCACTGATAAATTTAACTTGACACCAACTTCCCTAGAGTGATTCCTCAGTGGGCCAGGTGAAAATCTCAGTGTCTTTTATTGTAAGTTGAACATCATAATCTCCACAGCATCCTACTTGTTCCATAGGTCCCTCTGTTCATTGTGAGAAGGGCTAGCACAACAGTGTGGGTATCAGAGGTGGGTGCTAGTGGGACACTCTTGGAGGCTACATTTCTGATTTCATCTCCTATCATTTTTTCTCTCTTCTACTTCCCACACTAACTCTTTGCTCTTTTTTAAACAGATTACATGCATCTTCTCCTCAGGTCTTGCTAAACTGTTCTAGCTGTCAGGTTCACTCTTTCTGCAAATATCCACATGATTCTTTCCCTCACTATATTCAGGGTTTTGTGCACATATAGCCTTAACACAGGACCTCTTTCCAACTAATCTTACATTTTAAAAAAGCACCTCTTTCCCAGTTCGAGTTTTTCACTTGCTTTGTTTTTCTTCATGAAACCTCTTACCACCCAACATATTATATATTTATTCATTTATTGTCTGTCTTTCCCTCTGAGAATGAGGATCTGGGTCACTACTGTATCCCCAGTGTCTATAATAGTGCCTGCATATAGTAGATGCTCACTGGGTATTTTTGAATGAACAAATGGTTAATGCATTCTATCAGTTCAGTTCAGTTGCTCAGTCATGTCTGACTGTTTGCGACCCCATGAATCGCAGCATGCCAGGCCTTCCTGTCCATCACATCCACAACTGGGTGTTGTTTTTGCTTTGGCTCCATCCCTTCATTCTTTCTAGAGTTATTTCTCCACTGATCTCCAGTAGCGTATTGGGCACTTAGCAACCTGAGGAGTTCCTCTTTCAGTATCCTATCATTTTGCCTTTTCATACTGTTCATGGGGTTCTCAAGGCAAGAATACTGAAGTGGTTTGCCATTCCCTTCTCCAGTGGACCACATTCTGTCAGACCTCTCCACCATGACCCGCTCATCTTGGGTGGCCCCACATGGCATGGCTTAGTTTCATTGAGTTAAACAAGGCTGTGTTCTGTGCGATCAGATTGGCTAGTTTCCTGTGATTATGGTTTCAGTGTGTCTGCCCTTTGATGTGCTCTCATAACACCTACCATCTTACTTGGGTTTCTCTTACCTTGGACGTGGGGTATCTCTTCATGGCTGCTCCAGCAAAGTGCAGCCACTGCTCCTTACCTTAGACGAGTCATCCATCCTGACCTTGAACGTGGAGTAGCTCCTCTTGGCCCTCCTGTACCCGCACAGCCTCCACTCCTTGGACATGGAGTTGCTCCTCTTGGCTGCTCAGTTCAGTTCAGTTCAGTTCAGTTGCTCAGTCGTGTCCCACTCTTTGCGACCCCATGAATCACAGCACGCCAGTCTTCCCTGTTCATCACCAACTCCGGGAATTTACCCAAACTCATGTGCATCAAGTCAGTGATGCCATCCAGCCATCTCATCCTCTGTCATCCCCTTCTCCTCCTGCCCCCAATCCCTCCCAGCATCAGAGTCTTTTCCAATGAGTCAACTCTTCGCATGAGGTGGCCAAAGTATTGGAGTTTCAGCCTCGGCATCAGTCCTTCCAATGAACATCCAAGACTGATTTCCTTTAGAATGGACTAGTTGGGTCTCCTTGCAGTCCAAGGGACCCTCAAGAGTCTTCTCCAACACCGCAGTTCAAAAGCATCAATTCTTCATCACTCAGCCTTCTTCACAGTCCAACTCTCACATCCATATGTGACCACTGGAAAACCTATAGCCTTGACTAGACAGGCCTTTGTTGGCAAAGTAATGTCTCTGCTTTTGAATATGCTATCTAGGTTGGTCATAACTCTTCTTCCAAGGATAAGCATCTTTTAATTTCATGGCTGCAATCACAATCTGCAGTGATTTTGGAGCCCCCCAAAAATAAAGTCTGACACTGTTTCCACTGTTTCCCCATCTATTTCCCATGAAGTGATGGGACCAGATGCCATGATCTTCGTTTTCTGAATGTTGAGCTGTAAGCCAACTTTTTCGCTCTCCTCTTTCACTTTCATCAAGAGGCTTTTTAGTTCCTCTTCACTTTCTGCCATAAGGGTGGTGTCATCTGCATATCTGAGGTGACTGACATTTCTCCCGGTAATCTTGATTCCAGCTTGTGCTTCATCCAGCCCAGCATTTCTTATGATGTACTCTGCATATAAGTTAAATAAGCAGGGTGACAATATACAGCCTTGACGTACTCCTTTTCCTATTTGGAACCAGTCCGTTGTTCCATGTCCAGTTCTAACTATTGCTTCCTGACCTGCATACAGGTTTCTCAAGGGGCAGGTCAGGTCGTCTGGTCTTCTCCAACACTACAGTACAAAAGCATCAGTTCTTCAGTGCTCAGCTTTCTTTATAGTCCAACTCTCACATCCATACATGACTACTGGGAAAACCATAGCTTTGACTAGACAGGCTTTTGTTGGCAAAGTAATGTCTCTACTTTTTAATATGCTATCTAGGTTGGTCATATAAAAAGAGCATATTTTAGATTCACCCTTGGTCTAGGCATGATGAGCACTGCCTAATTTAATAATATAGATAAAACAACTTCTATCAAAGCACTAAATAATTTTTTAAAGACACTTAGCTTAGGATAAGAAAAATTAAATACAAGGCTACATTAGAAGTATAATAAAACAAAAATTATGTATGTTTGATTTTTGTCTATGGTTATTTCTTCTTTATATAGGAACAGGATTAATAATCTCTGAATCTCTAATAATCACTAAAGTGAATTATTTATGTAGATACAGGGAATAATAATATAATGTACCAATCAAAAATTAAAAAAAAATTAGGATTATGTACAATATCTTGAAGAGCAAAGAAGATGCTTAATTCTCCAAAATGTCACAGTAATATCATATGTGATTTTTAGAATTATGATGAAGAAAATATATGGGCAAAAATATCTGGGGTCCTGTTGAAGGGACAAGTGATCTGAGCACATCCATCACCCACTTTATCAGTGGAGATAATTTGTTTGAATAAGTTACCTCATTTGTTTTCTCAAATTAAGTTTTTCTGAGTCTCTCAAGTTTTAGGTAAGAAAGTTTGTTTACTTGTTTTAAGTGATTTTACATTAATCCCAAAGGAAGATGTCTCTGAGGTAATCCTGAAGTGATACATGTGTGCTCTTGCCATCTCTATATCAGTTCGGTCGCTCAGTCGTGTCCGACTCTTTGCAACCCCATAAATCGCAGCATGCCAGGCCTCCCTGTCCATCACCATCTCCCAGAGTTCACTCAGACTCACGTCCATCAAGTCAGTGATGCCATCCAGCCATCTCATCCTCTATCGCCCCCTTCTCCTCCTGCCCCCAATCCCTCCCAGCATCAGAGTCTTTTCCAATGAGTCAACTCTTCGCATGAGGTGGCCAAAGTACTGGAGTTTCAGCTTCAGCATCATTCCCTCCAAAGAAATCCCAGGGCTGATCTCCTTCAGAATGGACTGGTTGGAGAGACACTAAAATTTTGGGTGGACTGAAATAATTGAAACAATTACATTTTTCTCATGCCGTTCTAACCCTCAGTTTAGTCAGAAGAGAATTTGAAAAGATCTTGAACATCATACTACTCTTGCGAAAGACCTGAGATATTTGGAAATCTCTGTTTAGTTTACAAAGCATTAGGTCACATGGTCATGTTACCCATTGCTCACATCCCTTGATTTTACCTGTTCTTAATAGAAACTGCTTAGGAGATAGTTGAAGGAAACAAGAAGATAGAATATTTTCTGGGAAGCAGTTAAATTGAAGTAACTTCCTTGTGTTCCCTTCTAAATATGTAGTGTTACTGTCTAACACATCATTGGAAACCACTGCAATTTCACTTTGGAAAGATAGTCTTAAATTACATGGAGCTTGCTGAAGTGTGTTCATCCTCATCAGACACATCATTTATTATCTCCTCCAAAAAGTTTAAAAAAGAAAAAAAACAAGAGAAAAGACTGAGAAAAGAATAAAAGGGAGGAGGAGGAAAGAAGAATGAATAAGTGAGAGAATTCCAGTTAATAAGAGGAAGTTCTTCAGAGTTATGTAATAAGTCTAGTCTATGCTTTTTGTTGTTGTTCAGTTGCTCAGTCATGTCCAACTCTTTGCAACCCCATGGACTGCAGCATGCCAGACTTCCCTATTCTTCACCATGTCCTGGAGTTTGCTCAAACTCATGTCAGTGAGTTAGTGATTCCATCCAACCATCTCATCCTCTGTGTACCCTTCTCCTCCTGCCTTCAGTCTTTCCCAGCATCAGGGTCTTTTCCAATGAATAGGCTTTTCACATTAGATGGCCAAAGTATTGACGCTTCAGCATCAGTGCTTCCAATGAATATTCATGGTTGATTTTCTTCAGGATTGATTGGTTTGATCTCCTTGCTGTCCAAGGGACTCTTAAGAGTCTTCTCCAGCACCACAGTTCAAAACCACCAATTCTTCTGTGCTCAGCCTTCTTTATGGTCCAACTCTTACATCCATACATGACTACTGGAAACACCATAGTTTTGACTATACAGACTTTTGTTGACAAAGTGATGTCTCTGCTTTTTAATATGCTGCTTAGGTTTGTCATAGCTTCTCTTCCAAGAAGCAAGTGTCTTTTAATTTCATAAACTTAAAGTCATTTAGTTAGTTGAATTTCAAAAAACCTCACTAGAAAGGTAGCACTGTCATAATGTTAAGCTTTGCTAAAGACTCCAAGGACCTGAATACTTTTCTTTAGTATTTTCCTCTTTTCACATTCTCTGGTTAAGGCCTTATGGAAGATGCCATCACAAATGATAGGAGAAACTATGATGGAGTTACAGGTAGAAGCTTCTTTATCCATGACATTTTATAGGAAGTAACATCATTATTATTGAATTTTGTATATGGACTGAAAGAACTGTTGCTATGGACTAAAAGAATGTTTGCATCCCCCCTCCCATTCATATGTTAAGGGCTTAATCACTGTGTGATGGTATTTGGAGATGGAGATTTTGAGACAATCAGGTTAAATGAGGTCATGAGAATGGAGAGTCCATAATGGTATCAGTGTCCCCAGAAGATGAGGAAGATCATTGCTTTCTCTCTGCCTTGTGAGGAAACAGCTATTTGCAATCCAGGAAGGGACCTTTACCAAACACTAATGTGCCCATACCTGATCTTGGACTTCCCAGCCTCCATAACTATGAGAAATAAATGATGTTCAAGCCATTGTCTGTAGTCCTTTGTTACAGCAGCCCAAACTAAGACAATTTTCCTTGGTAGTGCATGTAGTACAATCAAAAAAGACCGTTTGGGACTCCAGATCTCGAATAGAAGCAAGACGTCAACAAGATGAAACAGGAATTATCTTTCAACTGTTTTATAGGTTCTTATTTTGTAAGGCCCTCATAAACTTGAAAGCCAAAACAATCTTTTAACATAGAACAGAGGCACCATTCTTCAGAATGATAATAGTACTAAATGTAAAAATAATTTAGAGGATGCACTAACTATTATTAGTGACAATAATAACTGCCATTATTATCTATGATGAATATTTATAGACTGTTTACTGAATGAATGGAATTTTTCTCCTTAGAATTTCCCTTCTCACTGAGCCATTTTCTAAGATGAACTGGGCAGTGTATCTGAATCCCTTTGGTGGGATTTTAAAAGCACATATGGCTTCCATTCAGGATTTCATACCCCTTTCAGGTCCCTTTGTCCATCATGATATCCCTGTTTTGGTGACCCACTGATGATGGTAAGTTGTGCCATATCTTTTGATGTGTTGGGGTCAAAGAAAAAGCAACAAAAGGAACTGCTACTTTTGTTTCCTCTATTTCATTATAGCAGTTGTGATCAGTTATGTTTTAAAGCAATACCTCTCTATCTTGTTCATTCCTGTGGGAATGTGGTTTAGTGTATAAAGCACAAATACTCTTGACTCTTAAGACAGGCTGATGACAACTACAATGTAAATACCCCACTGATCTCTTGCCTTTAATACAGCTGGACTGCTTCCCCTTACCATCAGTTCATCTGACCCAGAAAACAGAAATTTATTTTTAGACTGATTTTTAGAAAACCCAAATCAGGAGAGAAAATATCATGCAAAAAAATTCCCTTGATGCACTCCAGAATCAAACAAAATGATAAGAGAATTCATCACGATTTGATATTCTGTGTCAATATTAACCTTGAGCACTGTCTGAACTTGAGGTTAATTCTTTACTGCAAATTGTGTCTTTATACTTTCCTGGGTCATTTCAGAATATATCTTCTACTTTTGCTAAAAATTGACAGTATGTACATGCATAGTATCCTCAGAATCTACTTTAATCTAATTCTAATTATTCATAGCCAAGATTTCCTCAAAAAATATCATGTACTGATTTTGCCTATGTGTTTTATATTCTACCTACAAATTTAAAATTAATTGAAGAAACTTAAAATAAGAAATATTGGAAATTCAGAACCACTAAATCAACATACTTATTTTTACTAAGATGATAAATTTTGAAATATTCTCAAAGCAGGGACACATAACATTTATATAATTACACAATATTTCAATTATTATTTACATGTAGCCCAAATTAAAGGCTTGTGTACATAATTTTTCTCACTTGTTTATTTACAATGTTCCATGGTCTTCCCTGGTGGCTCAGATCGCAAAGAATCTTCCTGCAGTGTGGGAGACCTGGGTTCGATCTCTGGGTCTGGAAGACCCCATGGAGAAGATAATGGCTATCCACTCCTGTATTCTTGCCTGGAGAATTCCATGAACAGAGGTGGGCTGCAGTTCATGGGGTCACAAAGAGTCAGACACAATGGATCAACTAATACTTTCACTTTCATGGCATAATAGAACATTTACAAATAGCTGAGGAAAGAAGAGAAGCAAAAGGCAAGGGAGAAAGGGAAAGATATACCCAACTGAATGCAGAATTCTAAAGAATAGTAAGGAGAGATAAGAAGCCCTTCTTCAGTGGAAAATTAAAAGAAATAGAGGAAAACAATGAAATGGGAAGAGCTAGAGATCTCTTCAAGAAAATTGGAGATATCAATGAAACATTTGATGCAAGAATGGGCATGGTATAGGACAGACACGGTAAGGACCTAACAGAAGCAGAAGAGATTAAGAAGAGATGCCAAGAATACACAGAACTATCAAGAAAGGTCTTAATGACCCAGAAAACCATGATGGTGTGGTCACTCATCTAGAGCCAGACATCCTGGAGTGTGAAGTCAAGTGCGCCTTAGGAAGCATCACTATGAACAAAGCTAGTAGAGGGGATGAAATTCCAGCTGAGCTCTTTTAAATTCTAAAAGATGATGCTGTGAATGTGCTATACTCAATGTGCTAGCAAATTTGGAAAACTCAGCAGTGGCCACGGGACTGGAAATGTCAGTTTTCCTTCCAATCCCAAAGAAGGGCAATGCCAAAGAATGTTCAAACTACTGTAAAATTGTGCTTATTTCACATGCTAGCAAGGTAATGCTCAAAACCTTTCAAGCTAGGCTTCAGTAGTACGTGAACCAAGACCTTCCAGATGCACAACTTGAGTTTTGACTAGGCAGAGGAACCAGTGATCAAATTGCTAACATTCCTTAAATCATGGAGAAAGCAAGGGAGTTCCAGAAAAACATCTACTGCTTCATTGACTGTGCTAAAGCCTTTGACTGTGTGGATCACAACAAACTGGAAAATTCTTAAAGAGATGAGAATATGAGACCACCTGACCTATCTCCTGAGAAACTTGTATGCAAGCCAAGAGGCAGTAGTTAGAACAGAACATGGAACAACTGACTGACTCCAAATTGGGAACGGAGTGTGTCATGACTGTATATTGTCACCCTGCTTATTTAACTTAGGTGCAGAGTGCATGCAAGTGTGCTAAATCGCTTCAGTTCAGTTCAGTCGCTCAGTCGTGTCCGACTCTTTGCGACCCCATGAATCGCAGCACGCCAGGCCTCCCTGTCCATCACCAACTCCCAGAGTTCACTCAGACTCACGTCCATTGAGTCAGTGATACCATCCAGCCATCTCATCCTCTGTCGTCCCCTTCTCCTCCTGCCCCCAATCCCTCCCAGCATCAGAGTCTTTTCCAATGAGTCAACTCTTCGCATGAGGTGGCCAGAGTACTGGAGTTTCAGCTTTAGCATCATTCCTTCCAAAGAAATCCCAGGGCTGATCTTCAGAATGGACTGGTTGGATCTCCTTGCAGTCCAAGGGACTCTCAAGAGTCTTCTCCAACACCACAGTTCAAAAGCATCAATTCTTCAGCGCTCAGCTTTCTTCACAGTCCAACTCTCACATCCATACATGACCACTGGAAAAACCATAGCCTTGACTAGACAGATCTTAGTCGGCAAAGTAATGTCTCTGCTTTTGAATATACTATCTAGGTTGATCATAACTTTTCTTCCAAGGAGTAAGCGTCTTTTAATTTCATGGTTGCAGTCACCATCTGCCGTGATTTTGGAGCCCCAAAAAATAAAGTCTGACACTGTTTCCACTGTTTCCCCATCTATTTCCCACGAAGTGATGGGACCAGATGCCATGATCTTCGTTTTCTGAATGTTGAGCTTTAAGCCAACTTTTTCACTCTCCTCTTTCACTTTCATCAAGAGGCGTTTTAGTTCCTCTTCACTTTGTGCCATAAGGGTGGTGTCATCTGCATATCTGAGGTGATTGATATTTCTCCCGGCAATCTTGATTCCAGCTTGTGTTTCTTCCAGTCCAGCGTTTCTCACCATGTACTCTGCATATAAGTTAAGTAAGCAGGGTGACAATATACAGCCTTGACGTACTCCTTTTCCTATTTGGAACCAGTCTGTTGTTCCATGTCCACTTCTGACTGTTGCTTCCTGACCTGCATACAGATTTCTCCAGAGGCAGGTCAGGTGGTCTGGTATTCCCATCTCTTTCAGAATTTTCCACAGTTTATTGCGATGCACACAGTCAAAGGCTTTGGCATAGTCAATAAAGCAGAAATAGATGTTTTTCTGGAACTCTCTTGCTTTTTCCATGATCCAGTGGATGTTGGCAATTTGATCTCTGGTTCCTCTGCCTTTTCTAAAACCAGCTTGAACATCAGGGAGTTCACGGTTCATGTATTGCTAAAGTGTGGCTTGGAGAATTTTGAGCTGTGTCCAACTCTGTGCCTCCAGGCTGTAACCTGCCAGCCTCCTCTGTCCATGGGATTCTCCATGCAAAAATACTGGAGTGGGTTGCCATGCTCTTCCCCGGGGGGGGGGTGGGGTATTCCTGACCCAGGGAGTGAACTCAGGTCTCCTGCATTGCAGGCATATTCTTTACTGTCTGAGCCACTAGGGAAGCAAGTTATGCAGAGAACATCATGGGAAATGCTAGATTCAGTGAATCATGAACTGGAATCAAGATTGCTGGGAGAAATATCAACTATCTCAGATATGCAGATGATATCACTCTAATGGCAGAAAGTGAACAGGAATTAAAGATCCTCTTGATGAGGGTAAAAGAGGAGAGTGAAAAAGCTGGCTTAAAACTGAACATACAAAAAGCTAAAATCTTGGCATCTAGTCCTGTCACTTCATGGCAATAGTGATAGGGAAAAATTGAAAGCCATGACAGATTTTATATTCCTGGGCTTCAAAATCACTGTGAATGATGAGTGCAGCTATGAAATGAAAAGATGCTTGCTCCTTGGAAGGAAAGCTATGACAAACAGACAGCATAGTAAATGGCAGAGACATCACTTTGCCAGCAAAGGTCCATATAGTCAAAGACTACTGGTCTTTCCAGTAGTCATGTGAGAGCTGGACCAAAAAGAAGGCTGAGCACAGAAGAACTGATGCTTTTGAACTGTGCAGGAGAAGACTCTTCAGAGTCCCTTGGACTGCAAGATCAAACCAGTCAATTCTAAAGGAAATCAATCCTGACTATTCATTGGAAGGATTGCTGCTGAAGCTCCAATACTCTGGCCACCTGATGTGAAGAGGCCGATTCATTGGAAAAGACCCTGTTGCTGGCGAAGTTTAAAGGCAAGAGGGTGGCAGAGGATGAGATGTTTACATGTCATTACCCAATGGACATGAATTTAAGCAAAGTCTGGAAGACAGTGGAGGCTAGAGGAACCTAACATGTTGCAGTCCATGGGATCACAAAGATTCAGACATGACTTAGTGACTGAACAACAGCTAGCATAAATTGCATAGCACAGTATATTTTTAAAGTTTACATGAAAGAGGTTCCATGCAGTTAAAACCTGAGGTCAGTTCTCATCATCACCTTGGGAGTCAATAAAGTGGGTATGTGGGTTTAACCCCAAGTCCACCAGTCACTAGCTATGGTCAAGTTAATTCACTTTGTGTCTGAGTTTCTTTTTCTATAAAATTAGGCTAATACCAATACCTAATTCACTGCATTGTTGTGAAAACAGTCCAGTTAATGTCTCAACAACTGATTTGGTTTCATCATTTTATGTTACTTGGAATCCTTATTTTAATGAATAAATACTTGAGAACAATTTAGTATTAATAATACAAACATGGACTTTACATTAAGATCATTTTTTTCCACCTGCATAAAAGTATCAGTAATTGAAAGAATTACATGAATGATTGTCTCTTCTCCCTACAATAAACTAAACAATTCCCTTGATTTTAGTTCTGGTAAAAGTGATCCTTATGCTCCTTGCCCAAATCTCACAGTAATTATCTGAATCCAGAAACAGTAAATGAGAAATCATAAAGTTATTTTTTTAGAGGATGGACTTTAGAATCAATAGGCCTGAATTTTGAGGCTCTTCTTTTCAATAGTTGTGTGATTTGGGGACAAATTCATTAAATTTGAAATATGGTAATGAGTTTAGTGTAGGCAGGCACTCAGTATATAGTAGTTCTTCTGAATCCATAAATTCCTTTTTTGACTGTCTTATTACTTTTGTTTTATGAGACTTTTGTGTAAGATATGAAGCTTAAATAAATAATCCATTACCTTAAGTTTATAAATTGTTCCACAATTATTATTTTTAATAATAATAAAATATTAAAATTTAATGATAATAAAATATTAAAATTGTCATAAAAATTTGCCTGGCATATAAAAGGACTGTATGCTATATATAATTATAATTATATTTTCTAGACTAATTATTCTGTTGAGGATTGTGAAATAGCAAAAGAAAGTTTTATCATTGATTTAATTGTTGCCTAAGTTTAAATTGTGCACAGGGAAATGTAGATGAAACAGAGAAACAGGAAAATGGGATGATCAGTGGATAAGGTCATAACTCAGCCTCCATGAGGCAATGGGGGGAAAACATGGGAAGCCATAAATTCTAGCCTGAGGGAAACAGAAGCTATAATCCATGCTATATATGCCAAGAGAAGACATGGTGCAATGTAATGTCATCTGTAGTTTCTGTGGATTTTGTTGCAATAGTTTACAAAGCGGTTGATCTTAAGTAGTTTTGCTTCCAGTAAAAGGAGTGGAATTGTTGCACTGGATGGTAGTTCTGTTTTTAGTATTTTAAAGAATGTCATACTGTTTTCCGTAGTGGCTGCACCAATTAACATTCCCACCAACAGGGCACAAGGGTTCCTTTTTCTCCATATCCTCACCAACATTTGTTTTCTGAGTACTTTTTGATGACAGCCATTCTGACAGGTGTCAAGTGATAACCTTGTTGTGATTTTAATTTGCATTTCTCTTATGATTTGGAGTGTTGAGCATCTTTTTGTGTGCCTGTGAGCCATCTGTATGTCTGGTTTGGAAAAGTGTCTATTCAGGTCTTCTGCTCACTTTTTGATTGGGTTGTTTGTTATATTGATATCGAGTTTATCTGAACTGTTTATATAGTTAAATATTAACCCCTTTTGGCTACATCATTTGCGAATATTTTTTCCCATTTCTCACAGTAGGTTATCTTTTTGCTTTGTCATTGGTTTCCTTTGCTGTGCAAAACAGGAACATTTTCTACCATTACTGAGTGGGAATGAGCGCGTGCTCAGTCATATCTGACTCTTTGCGATCCCATAGACTGTAGCCTGCCAGGGTCCTCTGTCTATGGAATTTTCCAGGCAATAATACTGGCGTGGGTTGCCATTTCCTACTCCAGGGGATCTTCCTGGCCCAGGGATCAAACCCACATCTCTTGCATCTCCTGCATTGGTAGTCGTATTCCTTATCAGTTTGCCACCTGGGAAACCATCCTATTATCTCCAGTCATTGATATAATGCAGTGAAGTGAAGTGAAGTTGCTCAGTCGTGTCTGACACTTTGCAACACCATGGACTGTAGCCAACTAGGCTCCTCTGTCCATGGAATTTTCTAGGCAACAGTACTGGAGTGGGTTACCATTTCCTTCTCCAGAGGATCTTCCAGACCCAGGGATTGAACCTGGGTCTCCTGCATTGCAGGCAGATGCTTTACCATCTGAGCTACCAGGGAAGCCCATTGATATAATAGCTGTAGAATATTTCATTGTGCAAATAACTGTAATTTACTTACATTTTCTTATCATTCAATTTTCTCTATTACAGATAATGCTGCAGTGCATAATACTGAATGCAAATTTTTATGACTCTAATGATTTTCTTAGTTCATTAGGCACTCTATCTATCAGATCAGGTCCCTTAAATCTATTTCTCACTTTCACTGTATAATCATAAGGGATTTGATTTAGGTCATACCTGAATGGTCTAGTGGTTTTCCCTACTTTCTTCAATTTCAGTCTGAATTTGGCAATAAGGAGTTCATGATCTGAGCCACAGTCAGCTCCCAGTCTTGTCTTTGTTGACTGTATAGAGCTTCTCCATCTTTGGCTGGAAAGAATATAATCAATCTGATTTTGGTGTTGACCATGAAATTAAGAGACTCTTAGTTCTTGGAAGGAAAGTTATGACCAACCTAGATAGCATATTCAAAAGGAGACATATTACTTTGCCAACAAAGGTCTGTCTAGTCAAGGCTATGGTTTTTCCAGTGGTCATGTATGGATGTGAGAGTTGGACTGTGAAGAAGGCTAAGCACCAAAGAATTGATGCTTTTGAACTGTGGTGTTGGAGAAGACTCTTGAGGGTCCCATGGACTGCAAGAAGATCCAACCAGTCCGTCCTAAAGGAGATTAGTCCTGGGTGTTCATTGGAAGGACTGATGCTGAGGCCAAAACTCCAACACTTTGGCTACCTAATGCGAAGAGTTGACTCATTGGAAAAGACCCTGATGCTGGGATGGATTGGGGGCAGGAAGAGAAGGGGAAGACAGAGGATGAGATGGCTGGACTGCATCACCAACTCGATGCAGATGAGTTTGGGTGAACTCCGGGAGTTGGTGTTGGACAGGGAGGCCTGGTGTACTGTGATTCATGGGGTTGCAGAGTCAGACACAACTGAGCAACTGAACTGAACTGAACTGAAGTGTGTTAGAAATTGTTATGATAAGAGACATTGAATTTAAATTGTGCTTCTAAGTGAAAACATTTTAGAGTAAACTTGGACCTAGAGGAGGTGTGAATACAGTAGTTCTAAGAAACTTTACATCTCTATGGGTACTCTCTCACTGAAATATTAAAGCACAATGTAAATTTCAATCAAGTTGATTTTCAGGCCTGGAGAAACTTGTGTGTTTGAGAAAGCAATATGATGTTTTATTGAAAGGACATATTTATTTGTTGCAGTGCTAAATTTGCCTGTCACTTTTGCAGTTAAACCATGGGATGGGGTAGAGTGAGGAAGAAGAAAGGAAGGGGGTCCTCTGTGGGGGCTGTTCCACACAACATTCATGTATTTTCTAAAATGAAGCTTAATGGAAAGAGAAAAGTCGGTAGAACTTAGCAGGCATGTGAATGAATGACCAATATATCACATCTGGTATTCTCTGAGGAAATGGAAATTTACATGCAGAAGACGAAAAGTATATCTGCATCTAGCCTCTGTATAAATTCAACTGAAAGCTTAAAATATGTTTACTTTCCCTAAGAGATTAAAAGAAAATGATTAATCAAACAGTTAACTATCAATATATAATTGCTTTGGCATTAAAATTTCATGGTACAGTAGAATTGGCCTAAGCATTGTTGTTGGTTAGTCACTAAGTTGTATCCAACTCTTTTGCGACCCCATGGATGGTAGCCCGCCAAGCTCCTTTGTCCCTGGGATTTCCCAGGCAAGAATACTGGAATTGGTTGCCATTTCCTTTGCCAGGGGATCTTTGCAATTGAGGGACCAAACCCTCATCTTCCACACTGGCATGTGGATTCTTTACCACTGAGTCACCAGGGAAGTCCTCTGGTCAAAGCATAGCTAATAGACATTTTGAAAGTTTGAAACAGATGTTTGAAAATGTGATATTTGCAAGACTAAATTTCAAGGAAAAGCTTAGACAGATTTGACCACAAAGTTTTATTAGATGTTCTAATTCCATCACACAATCCTTCAAAGTTATTACCAAGTTTTATATTTGATTCTTATACTTATTGTAAATGGCACCATTAGCCAGGAACCAAATTCCCAGTCAAAGTGAAATAAAGATGGATGGCAGAATTTTGTCTTCCTAGTGATGTGGAGCTTGGCTCTATAGTCTATCTTGGTTCCTTTATGAGATCTTCATAGTCTAATGTGTGCTAAAGCTACTAAGATTTCTATAGCCCTGTGACTCTGAACTTTCAACACATTCCAGTAATTGTTTTGATTGATGTTATGATTGTTCTTGTTGACCAGAATAGGATCTTCAGCCAAGTTAAGCAATATCCTCCTTTCTTTCATGATCACTGTGCAGGCACTTGAAATGAACCTCATGCTATTTCCCAGAATCCTTTTAATTTAAAACACTTTGATTGGTAAATTTGGATTTATACTACTCTATTATACTTTTGGAGAAGGAAATGGCCACCCACTCCAGTAGTCTTGCCTAGAAAATCCCTAGAAAATCTCCTCCACCACGGAGGAGCCTGGTGCAGGCTACTGTCCATGGGGTTGCAGAGAGTATTATACTTTTACTCACTTTTTCATTTGTTCATTATAGTGATCATGCTTAGAAACTTCATATATTTTTCTATATAAGGACCTTTGGTGGTTCAGATGATAAAGAATCTGCCTGCAATGTGGGAGACCCAGGTTTGGTCCCTGGGCCCAGAAGATCTCCTGAAGAAGGGAATGGCAACCCATTCCAGTATTCTTGCTTAGAGAATTCCATGGACAGAGGAGCCTGTCAAGTTATAGTCCATGGGGGTCCCAAAGAGTTGGACATGACGGAGTGACTAACACATACACACATAGTTAATATTTTATACTGAAATTATCTTTGCCTATAGCTGCAAATATTAAACTACAGTGCCTCTCAGACGTAATTGTTTACTTGTACTTTATTCTCATATTATTTATAACTTTAGAAATAATCGTTATAACTTATTGGTACATGCTCCATGCTCAATTATTTACATGTGTTATCACACTGTAGTATCATCACAACAGCTCTTGAAAATGTACGACTTTCAGATAACAAGAAACAGAAATGAGTCAAACATGAAAGATTCCAGTGCCAGCGTATTTTGCAACATTATGCTATTGCAGTAAACTCCTTCTGTTCCAGCTAAGGGAAAAGGTCTTTGCTAAATCTAAATCTCTTAGAATTTACTGACAACAGATTGCTGGTGATGCACTCCTGGAACTAAATAATTTTCATTCACTAAGAGACATTCCAAGTTAAGTGCCTTCGATACAGAATTTTCATAGTATGAGACATTTTCTTATGTTTCACTGAAATAATTTCTTTTTTTAGGATTCTGATGGAAAAACTAGAGGAAAAACTCACGGGAAGACTTCATAAAACATTACACTGTTTCACTAGACTAAGAAAAGTTGAAAAAAGGAAACTGAAATTTTTTGTTGATTTCTTTTGTTAACACATATTACTGTAGAGTACATGAGGTATGTAACTTTACTCATTTACTTCATTATCCAATACTGATATCTTGAGCCCCTGTTCTATTATTTGGTGGCATAATAAACCTAGAAATACCATGATGAGCAAGGTATCTCCAAGGAGCTCAGAGTTTATGCAAAAGTGCTTCCCAAACTTGAGTTTACAATGCAGATTTCTAAGATCCACTCTCACTCATTTAGATTCAGTAGATGTGGAGATGGACCCAAGCATCTTTATTTTCAATAAGCCCCTAGGGTGGTGTGATGCAGATTAACTGTTCCATGAACAGCAGTGATTTAGTGGGGAATCATCACTACGAACAAGGCTAGTGGAGGTGATGGAATTCCAGTAGAGCTATTTCAAATCCTGAAGGATGATGCTGTGAAAGTGCTGCACTCAATATGCCAGCAAATTTGGAAAACTCAGCAGTGGCCACAGGACGTTTTCATTCCAGTCCCAAAGAAAGGCAATGCAAAGAATGCTCAAATTACCGCACAATTGCACTCATCTCACATGCTAGTAAAGTAATGCTCAAAATTCTCCAAGCTAGGCTTCAGCAATACGTGAACTGTGAACTTCCTGATGTTCAGGCTGGTTTTAGAAAAGGCAGAGGAACCAGAGATCAAATTGCCAACATCTGCTGGATCACTGAAAAAGCAAGAGAGTTCCAGAAAAACATCTATTTTTGCTTTATTCACTATGCCAAAGCCTTTGACTGTACTGGAGTGGGTTGCCATTTCCATCTCCAATGCATGCATGCATGCATGCTAAGTTGCTTCAGTTGTGTCCGACTCTGTGCGACCCCATAGACAGCAGCCCACCAGGCTCCCCTGTCCATAGGATTGTCTAGGCAAGAACAGTGGAGTGGGTTGCCATTTCCTTCTACATGGATCACAGTAAACTATGGAAAATTCTGAAAGAGATGGGAATACCAGACCACCTGACCGGCCTCATGAGAAACCTGTATGCAGGTCAGGAAGCAATAGTTAGAACTGGACATGGAACAACAGAAAGATCAAGGCATCTGGTCCCATCACTTCATGGGAAATAAATGGGGAAACAGTGTCAGACTTTATTTTTGGGGGCTCCAAAATCACTGCAGATGGTGATTGCAGCCATGAAATTAAAAGACGCTTACTCCTTGGAAGGAAAGTTATGACCAATCTAGATAGCATATTGAAAAGCAGAGACATTACTTTGCCAACAAAGGTCCGTCTAGTCAAGGCTATGGTTTTTCCAGTGGTCATATATGGATGTGAGAGTTGGACTGTGAAGAAAGCTGAGTGCTGAAGAATTGGTGCTTTTGAACTGTGGTGTTGGAGAAGACTCTTGAGAGTCCCTGGGACTGCAAGGAGATGCAACCAGTCCATTCTAAAGGAGATCAGTCCTGGGTGTTCTTTGGAAAGAATAATGCTAAAACTGAAACTCTAATACTTTGGCCACCTCATGTGAAGAGCTGACTCATTGGAAAAAACTCTGATGCTGGGAGGAATTGGGGGCAGGAGGAGAAGCGGACGATAGAGGATGAGATGGCTGGATGGTATCACCGACTCGATGGACATGAGTTTGGTTGAACTCTGGGAGTTGTTGGACAGGGAGGCCTGGCGTCCTGCGATTCATGGAGTCGCAAAGAGTCGGTTATGACTGAGCGACTGAACTGAACTGAACATCAACAGAGGAATGGATAAAGAAAATAAGAGCAGTATAAACTCATTTCAGAAAGTGTGGAACATGCAGAAAAGTGAAAATAAGAGAGTGCAACTGTACCACAACCACAAAGTGTGGTTCAAATGAGTTAAGGCCTGTGTATACTTTCAGATTGAGTACTTTTAAACTATGGTTATTAAAAATATGACCAAATGACTCTGTTAAAGATAAAACTTCCCATGAAAGAAATGTAATAGAGGCAAAAATAGACTTCACACTTGTTCAAAATATAGACCAGCGTTGTACGTGTAAAGAATGCAGGACTGGGAGATAGGGGCTTGGTTGATATCCAGCTGTGTAGCAATTCCCAGGTCACTTCCCCTTTTTGGAAGTCAATTTTCTTAAGTGGCTCTAAAATTCCATATGGTAAGTTCCCTATGTACAAATGAGTTTCATTCTGAGAGCACATTTGTAAATCTGATCTGTTCAAAAGTCCAACAAAGTTAACTTAGGTACCTGCCTAACATAGTCGGCTATATACCAATGCTTTTAGGCTTGCTTCTGTATATCCTGGGCTTGAAATAAAGTTACTGTACTACTGTACTCTATACAATTGTTGTTTAGTTGCTAAGCCATGTCCAACTCCTTTGAAACCCCGTGGACTGTAGCCTGCCAGGTTCCTTTGTCCAAGGGATTTCCCAGGCAAGAATACTGGAGTGGGTTGCCATTTCCTTCTCCAGGCGCTCTTCATGCCCAGGGACCCAAGCCATGTCTCTTGCATTGCAGGAAGATTCTTGAGTATTCAGGGTTGATTTCCTTTAGGATTGAGTGGTTTGACCTCCTTGAAGTCCATGGGATTCTCAAGAGTCTTCTCTAGCACTACAGTTTAAAAGCATCAATTCTTTGGTGCTTAGTCTTCTTTATGGTCCACCTCTCATATCCATACATGACTACTGGAAAAACCATAGCTTTGACTATACAGATCTTTGTCAGCAAAGTGATGTCTGCTTTTTAATAGGCTGTCTAGTTTTGTCATAGTTTTCTTTCCATGGAGCAAGCGTTTTTTAATTTCATGGCTACAGTCACTGTCTGCAGTGATTTTGGAGCCCAAGAAAATAAAATCTGTCACATTCTCCCCTTCTATTTGGATGGGAATGGGCAAATTTAATTCAGATGACTACTGCCATTGACAAGAATCCCTTGACCACAAGGGATTAGTTTTGTGGAGTGTGGAGTAGTCCTCATAGTCAAAAAAAGAGTCTGAAATGCGGTACTTGGGCACAGTCTCAGAAACAGCAGAATGATCTCAGCTTGTTTCCCAGACAGCTTTATATATAATAGCTCAAAGTTGGAAGCAGCCCAAATGCTCATCAATACATACACAAATTGTGATGTATCCTGTAAGAGAAGGCTATTCAACAATTTTTAAAATGAAATATTGATACATGTACCTATATAAATGAGTCTCACAAAAATTATGTGGAACAGAATATGCATACAAGAAAACAATACTATTATGTTGGGAGCTTAAAAAACCAATGCAACTGCAAAGAAAAGGGAAAGGAGACAAAAAGATCAATTGATGCTGCTAATTATTGTGTACAGACCAGCATGGGAAGCAGAGAGGACAAAAGGGTTGGAGAGAAAATAGTGGGGTGTTAGCCTGGAAAATCCCATGGATGGAGGAGCCTGGTAGGCTGCAGTCCATGGGGTCGCTAAGAGTCAGATACGACTGAGTGACTTCACTTTCACTTTTCACTTTTCATGCATTGGAGAGGGAAATGGTAACCCACTCCAGTGTTCTTGCCTGGAGAATCTCAGGGACAGGGGAGCCTGGTGGGCTCGCACAGAGTCAGACACGACTGAAGTGACTTAGCAGCAGCAGCTACCATATAAGATTGCTATCCCTTCCTGGTGTTTTCATAAATCCATATCAGCCTTCACTCCCTGCCATCTCTGTGGACTTTTTTATGATCCCACCATGCCTCACTCCAAAAAATCTCTCTACACAGAACTCGTAGTTTGTGAACAGGAACCTTGTACTCATGTCTCAGTGCTACAAGTTTGTTGTTTTTTTAATGAGCATGTATGTCATTGACCCTTATTTTTTTTAAGTTTTTATTTAAAATATGAATTTATTTATTTTAATTGGAGGTTAATTACTTTACAATATTGTATTGGTTTTGCCATACATCAACATGAATCCGCCACATGTATACACGTGTTCCCCATCCTGAACGCCCCTCCCTCCTCCCTCCCTGTGCCATCCCTCTGGGTCGTCCCAGTGCACCAACCCCAAGCTGGAGCCTATTAAAGGGAGTCAAGTAAGCCAGAAAGAAAAACATCAATGCAGTATACTAATACATATATATGAAATTTAGAAAGATGGTAATGATAACCCTGTATGCAAGACAGCAAAAGAGACACAGATGTATAGAACAGTCTTTTGGACTCTGTGGGAGAGGGAGAGGGTGGGAGATTTGGGAGAATGGCATTTTTTTTTTTTTTAATGTGGACCATTTCTAAAGTCTTTGTTGAATTTGTTACAATATTGCTCCTGTTTTACATTTTGGTTTTTTTGGCTGCAAGCCTGTGGGATCTAAACTCCTCAACCAGGGATTAAACCTATACTCTCTGCATTGAAAGGTGAAGTCTGAACTACTGGCCAACCAGGGAAGTCCCTGCCATTGTCCTTTTCCAGAGTATAAGCTACTTGAAGGCAGTCTCTGAATTGGAGTCACTTTTCTATTACCGCAGAACTTCACCCATTGCCTGGGTCCCCACAGGCTCCTGGGAGAAACCCCTTAAATTCCAGTCTGGGTAGAGTAAGTGGGCTGAGTATTCAGCAACTATTTAACATTTCAGATATTCAACATTCACCAATGACCCTCTTTCCATTGTTTTATGGAGCATTCAGTGGCAGTTTAACATGTCTGTGTGTAGAGAGGCCTGGGGAGCAGAGACAAGGAAGGTTTTTTAAAAAATTTTATTGAAGTATAGTTGATTTACAGTATGGTATTTGTTTATGGTTTAGAGCAAAGTGATTTTTTTACTTTTGCTAAATTAGCTATCTAAAATTTCCTTGTTTGGAAACTTTTCAACCTTGATGCTTAGAAGCCATTGGTATGCAGTTTCAAATTTAAATACCATTGTTTTTCCCTTTGATTCATTGCCTCCATAAAGTATTAAATATAAACTTATAGATATGAGTCAGTTATATAAGCTTGAGGGCTTCCTCTTTAATAACTACATTGCTCTTTGATTGCCTTGCTGAAACACATATTAACCTCATATTAGCCATCTCTGATGGAATTACAACAGGTACTGTTTGCCACATTTTACTAATGTTAATTTACTACAAATTTGTACCACAGTACTCTAAAATTAAAGATTAATAACAAATGATCTAGCTACCTATTTACTTTTACTTATTTTATCTTGGAAAATCTAAGTTGGGATGTTTCTTTTTTTAATTTATGTTTTAATTGGAGGGTAATTGTTTTATAGCATTGTGTTGGTTTCTGCTGTAAGTCAACTTGAATCAGCCAGAGGTGTACACACGTCCCCTTCCTCTTGAATCTCCCTCCCAGGATGTCTCTTTATATCAGTTTTTTGATAACACAGTTTTGTTACAAATTTTACTTTATTTAAAATGGAAATTTGTTCTTTTGTTAGATATTTGAAAGTGACAAGATAAAAAGTAGCCCATTTTGTACATGGTAGTTTCAGGAAAAATCTGAAAAAGCATGCACTCAGAAATTTAGGAATACTTTTCAAGGCACCACCACGATATGCAAATGTTATATAAGCAGAAAAAAATCAGCTTAGACAGTTGAGGGTAGAATATTTTATAAATGAGCACAAGGGTAATTTTCCTACATGTTCTACCTCTGATAAACTAACAACTAAGTTTATACTCTGAGGGCAAAATTATACAGTTAACTGAGTACTGATCATGACCTATATCTGCAAAAACTTCTTAAAAACATTGCATGAATTCTAGGCCAAGTAACATAGTAATCAGTTTGAGTATACTAAAAATATTTAAAGAACAAATGTCTCAGTCAAAATAGTGTTAGGAGAGCAACGGAAACAAGAAAAATTGTAGTCAAAAAGGCACAGACTGGCAGTGCTTTACCTAAGCAATTTCCAAGGACAAAATTTTCTTGACTCAAAATCTGTCCATACTCTTTTATTCACTCAATCAAAATCATTTATTGAGCACCTATTATGTGTATTGTTTAGGTTCTGTAAATGCAAAGGTGAAATAAACAGACATTGAAGTGTCTTCATAGAGCTTACATTCTGGTGAGGGACATGAAAACCTGGATTCTTCCAAACAGTTCCCTATGTTCTGAATGCAGGTGTACTATGCAACCTTCCTGGTGGTTCAGCGGCAAAGAATTTGCCTGCCAATGCAGGAGACATGGGTTCCATCTCTGGGTTGGGAAGATCCCCTAGAGAAGGAAATGTCAACCCACTCCAGTATTCTTGCCTGGGAAATCCCAGCGACAGAGGAAACTGGCAGGCTACTGCTCACGGGGTTGCAAAGAGCCCAATAGGACTTAGTGACTAAATAACAACAAATCTACAATAGTTTATTCATGAGAAAGTAAGAACCAGCTACTGTCTAAGTATTCTTGACAGCTTTATTTCTCATTTTCTCATGTAATAATTTTTCACTTTTTGAGCTACTAAGAGTGAGCTGATACCAACCCCAATCTAACTGACCTCAAAATCCATTAACTATATACTGTTCAGTGAACCAGTGGATGATAATGACCTTATCTATCAGTGGTTTTTAGGGAAACAAGGTGTTGAAAGTTTTTTGAAGAATTACTAGAAAACTTATTTTCCAAAATATCTGCATCCTCTCCTATTCCCTCCTGCACGATTTTTTCTGTCATTGTGTTAGCTCTTTGCACATTTAGATTCTTGAGTTATATAGTCAATGGATAGAATTCTACTCAAAAATACCTCCTATGTGTTAGACACTGGATTCAGCACTTTATATTATCATAGTCATGATTATTCAGAATTTAGTATGTGTCAGGCACACTATTCTAAGCACTTTATGCCTCTTGATTAATTTAACCATCAAAACAACTTAGTAAGAGGAACTATTATTATTCACCATTTCTAGTTGAAAAACTGAGGCATAAGAAATTTCAATGATGTACCTAAAATCACACAGCTAGTAAGTAGTAGAGACAGGTTCTGAACTCAAAAAGTCTGGCTTATAGAGTCCCTGTTCTTTAGTATGATGCTTCCTTGCTTCTTGTTATTTTGTCATTTCACATCATCCCCATAAAAATTCTATAAACTAGTCATTATTATCTATATATAAAAGACAGGGAAATGGAAACTCAAAGAGATTAGAAAACCTTTTCAAATGTAATACTAACAAGTCTTGGAGATGTGATTTGAACCAAAGTAATTATGAGCATTGCATCCAGAGCACATGTGTAGCATTCTTGCTTACCTATCAGTTTTATATGTGTTAGATCACTAATGGCAGCTCTTCCAAGTCAGATAAAACCTGGGCATTGATAACATTAAGTCTCTGGACTTACAAGGCTGAGTGTTATATGAAACTCATACTAATAATTTAGAGTATTGAGTGCATCCTCCTATCAGCCTTATAAATATCAATTTGTTGTTATTGCAGATGGGATTATTCACAATGAAATCATCTGGTAGCTTCTTATTGTAACAGCAATAAGGCTGTTTCATTTTCTTTATCATTCAGATGTTCACTGGAGTAGTACTTTCAGTTTCCTTGATGACCCTGTATGCGAGACAGCAAAAGAGACGCAGATGTGTAGAGCGGACTTTTGGACTCTGAGGGAGAGGGAGAGGGTGGGATGATTTGGGAGAATGGCACTGAAACATGTATACTATCATGTAAGAAACGAATCGCCAGTCTATGTTCGATGCAGGATACAGGATGCTTGGGGCTGGTGCACGGGGATGATCCAGAGAGATGATATGGGGTGGGAGGTGGGAGGGGGGTTCATGTTTGGGAACTCATGTACACCCGTGGCGGATTCATGTCAATGTATGGCAAAACCAATACAGTATTGTAAAGTAAAATAAAGTAAAAATAAAAAATTTTTCAAGAAAAGAACTCTTTTTTTCTGTATTCGGAACTCGGTCAACTGTTCTGTGCAAGGTTTCTGTCCATCTCAGCTTTTAACATGCCTTCCTTATTAAGCTTAAATATTTCTAGCTTTTGATTTAAAGTGAGAGACAAGAAACTCTTCCTCTCACTTGAATGCTTAGAGGCCACTGGAGGGTTATTAATTGATCTAATTTCAATATTCTTATGTCTCAACAATAGGAAGTCCTGAGGAGACAGAGGGAGGGGAATGGCCAGTTAGTAGAGTGGTCAGAAAATACACAACATTTATTAATTAGGTTTCTTGTCTTATGTGGGCATAGTTCATGGTGCCTCCAAACAATCACAACAGTAACATCAGAAATCACTGACCACAGATCAAGACTATGATGACAAATATATAGCAATGAAAAAGTTTGAAATCTTGTGAGAATTACCAAAATGTGACACAGAGACCTGGAGTGAGCAAATTCTGTTGGACATATCTTTCTGGTGGACCATGCTTGACACGGTTACCACAAACCTTCCGTTTGTAAATATATCATGCCACTCCCTTCTGGCCTACAGAGTTTCTGCTGAAAAAGCAGCTGATAATCTTATGGGGATTCCTTTGTATGCTTTTTGTTGCGTTTCCCTTGTTTCAAATTTTTTGTTACTTTGATTAATAAGTGCTTCAGTGGATTCCTCTTTGGGTTTATCCTGTGTGGGGCTTTCTGAGCTTCCTGGACTTAGCTGACTTTGTTCCCATGTGTGAAAAGTTTTTGACTATCATCTCTTCAAATATTTTCTCAGGCCCTTTCTCTTTCTCTTCTTCTGGGATTCCTATAATGTGAGTATTGATGCATTTAATGCTGTCCAGGAAGTCTCTGAGACTACTCTCATTTCTTTTCCTTCTTTCTGGTTTATTCTGTTCTGTGGCAGTGATTTCCACCACTGTCTTCCAGATCAGTTATTGGTTCTTCTGTTTCACTTATTCTGCTATTGATTCTTTCTAGTGTACTTTTGCCCTGGAGAAGGAGATGGCAACCCGCTCCAGTATTCTTGCCCGGAGAATGCCATGTTCTGTAGCCTGTCAGGCTCCTCTGTCTACGGGGTCACAAGAGTTGGACACAACTTAGCAACAAAACCACCAGTGTACTTTTCACTTCAGCTTTTGCGCTGTTCATCTTTGTTTGTGCTTTAAATCTTCTCTTAGTTAAACGTATTTTGCATCTTCTTGGTCGGTACTTCCATTCTTTTCTTTTTCAGATTTTGGATCATCTTTGTTTTCATTGCTTTGAATTCTTTTTCAGGTAGATTGCCTATCTCCATTTAGTTGTTCTTGTAGCTTCTTATCTTTTCCTCCATCTGAAGCACATTTCTTTTTTTTTTTTTTAATATTTACCTGGTTGTTTCGGGTCTTAGTTGCAGTGCACAGGATCTTCAATCTTTGTTGCTGCGTGCAGAATCTTTAGTTGCACCACACAAACTCTTAGTTTTGGCATGTGGGATCTAGTTCCCTGAGCAGGCAGCAAACCCAGGGTGCTTGCATCGGGAGCACAGAAACTTAGTCACTGGGCCACCAGAGAAATCTGACTGGTGGTTTCATATTTCTTTTTTTTTTTTAATTTTATTATTTTTTTATTTTTTAAATTTTAAAATCTTTAATTCTTGCATGCATTCCCAAACATGAACCCCCCTCCCACCGCCCTCCCCATAACATCTCTGTGGGTCATCCCCATGCACCAGCTCCAAGCATGCTGTATCCTGCATCAGACATAGACTGGCGATTCAATTCTTACATGATAGTATACATGTTAGAATGTCATTCTCCCAAATCATCCCACCCTCTCCCTCCCTCTGAGTCCAAAAGTCCATTATACACATCTGTGTCTCTTTCCCTGTCTTGCATACAGGGTCGTCATTGCCATCTTCCTAAATTCCATATATATGTGTTAGTATACTGTATTGGTGTTTTTCTTTCTGGCTTACTTCACTCTGTATAATCGGCTCCAGTTTCATCCATCTCATCAGAACTGATTCAAATGAATTCTTTTTTACGGCTGAGTAATACTCCATTGTGTATATGTACCACAGCTTTCTTATCCATTCATGTACCCCAATGTTCATCGCAGCACTGTTTATAATAGCTAGGACATGGAAACAACCTAGATGTCCATCAGCAGATGAATGGTTTCATATTTCTATGTTGTCTCATTTTGAAGGATCATGATTCCTCTTGCTTCTGGTGTCTGTCCCCTGCTGGGTGAATTTGGTCCAGGGGCTTGAGCAGGCTTCCTGGTGGGAGGAACTGGTGCTTGCCCTCTGGTGGGTGGAGTTGGGTCTCGTCTCTCAGTTGGCAGGGCCACGTCAGTGGGTGTGTTTTGGGGTGTCTGTGAGCTTAGTATGACTTTAGGCAGCCTGTCTGCTGATGGGTGGAGCTCCTATCTTTCTGGTTGTTTAGCCTGAAGCATTCCAGCACTGGAGCCTGCAGGCTGTTGAGTGTGGGAGAGTCTTCCTGCCAAAATGAAGACTTCTAGGAGAGCTCACAATGATTAGAATTCTCTGGGACTCCCACTACCAGTTTCCTTGTACCCGCAGTGAGCTACAGCTAACTCCCTCCTCCCCAGGAGCCCTCTAAGACCCCTAGTTAATCTAGCCTTTGTTCCTGTGAAGGTACTGCTTTGTGCTGGGTCTCAGTGCACATGAGACCTTGTGTGCACCCTCCACGAGTGGAGGAGGCAGAGACACTACTTATCCTTCAGTTCAGTTCAGTTCAGTCGCTCAGCTGTGTCCGACTCTTTGCGACCCCATGAATCGCAGCACGCCAGGCCTCCCTGTCCATCACCATCTCACGGAGCTCACTCAGACTCATATCCATCGAGTCCGTATGCCATCCAGCCATCTCATCCTCTGTCATCCCCTTTTCCTCCTGCCCCCAATCCCTCCCAGCATCAGAGTCTTTTCCAATGAGTCAACTCTTTGCATGAGGTGGCCAAAGTACTGGAATTTCAGCTTTAGCATCATTCTTTCCAAAGAAATCCCAGGGCTGATCTCCTTCAGAATGGACTGGTTGGATCTCTTATCCTTAGGATAAAGAAAGATACAAGAGAAAATGATAGAGCTGACTAAGCAAGGGTTTTTTCTTCTTCAGTCATATTTCTGTATCTCTCCATTATTTTAATTCAAATGTTATATAATTCAAAAATGTTAAAGATATAATCAAATGGGAATGGGTTCAAACCCAAACAAATAATAGACTGTAGTACATCCATACAATAAAATACTATTCAGCAAGAAAAAAGAATGAACTATGAATACATGCAACTACTAGATGAATCCCAATTGTATCATCCTAAGTGAAAGATGTCAGATTCAGAAGGTTACATATTCTATGATTCTATTATGAAACAGTTTGGAAAATGAAAAATCATAAAGGTAGAAAAACAAATCAGTGGTTATCATGTAATAGAGGAAAGGGCAAGAGGTTGACTAAAAAGAGAAATGAGGAAATCTTGGAAGTGGAAGGACAGTTTTATATCTTAATGGTGATGATGGTTATGCAGCTATATGCATCTGACAAAACTTATAGAACTGTACACTATAAAAGTGAATTTTATTTCATGTGAATTTTACCTCAACAAATCTGACTTTTAAAAAATTGCTAAATGGAAATTATTTTATTACCTACTACTCATAACTAGAATAGAAGCCAAAGATTCAATTAGTTACTTCTTACATTCGGAGCTTTTCACTTAGAGTTGACAATACTTGGAATAGGGGTCATCTGATGATGTAAAATTTAATGAGGCTTGTGAAAGTTCAGAGATTATTCTCAAGCAAGGTCAGTATGTGGATAAAGTTCATTTCCTTTTGACAGTTTTCAGTAGGATCTTTGACCTAAATCAGAGAAGGAGGATGTTCATTTATTTCCTCAGACTATTAAGTGGAACTCATAAATTTACTTTGGTTAACTGTTAATAATTTGAATGCATACTTAATCACCATCCTTTTCCTTTTGTGGTAATTGAAAATTTATTCATGAGACTAATATAACAGAATTTTAAGATAAATATTCCCTAATGGTTAAACTTTAAAGAGAAGAAAAGTAACTTTTGAAGTCAGAAAAATTAGAATTATAAAAGATGAAAAAGTATTTTACTTATTTTTGCTTCTATTGTGAGTATCAATTCTAGCAATTTCTCAAGTCGGTTTGATCTCTAAGACATAAAGTCATGGATTAATGATACTGTCAGTCTATTCCAATTTAAAACCTACTCTCATTTAGACACACTAATGTATTTCTTCTCTCATTTCTATTAACTTTTGACAACTTGGCCTATTAATGTATCTCTAATATAATACAAGGGTGCTCTCAATTTGTAGAATCATAGGATCCTACAAATCACTGTGGATTTTGTAATTATTCATTATCTTATGCAAAAATGTCTAATTCATCAATCTCTACCTCTTTTTCTAAGGTTAAAATCCATTATTACCTTCATTTCCATAGGAAAGCTAACATTATTACCGAATACCCAACTGTTTAGTGACAATTCAACATTTTAAAGTTATATTTAATCTGTATGTTGACAGTGTGGGTTAGCTTACAGGGGAAATTACTTATTACTTCATCCAAGTATATATTGTCAAGTCACTTTTGAATAGATAACTTGGGATATTTGATGTGATATGTTTTTTTGAAAAGCTCATCACTCTGGGTTAAGCCAATACATATATTTCCCATAAAGATTCTCTTATTAATGCATATTGCAGAGCCTAGCTTTGTAATAAGCTACTTGCCTGGGACCCAAGTTATAGGTTAGTGGTAGCAAATTGCTTCTAGAACAATTACTTTTAATAAGAAAATAAAATACAGGTTTCATTTTGTGTAGTCTGCTTCAAGGTAAAAAAAAAAAAGATTTGATATTAATAACTTTATACAGCTGTACTGGGATACTTCTGCACTTTTCCCTTAGCAGTTTTTTGACTCTAATTCTGTAAAGCTATTTGCCTGAAAGTCTACGATTTTTCTATGATTGAGGGTGGAACAGATTTTCTGCAGAGATTAAGTAATTTACCTGTGAAATTTTGCAATAAAATTCAGATTAATGATATTAATGATGATAATTCAAGCTAACATTTGTTGAGCAATTATACTATACTCAGCATATAACTTGGAGAAGGAAATGGCAACCCACTCCAGTACTCTTGCCTGGAAAATCCCACGGATGGAGGAACCTGGTAAGCTGCAGTCCATGGGGTCGCAAAGAGTCAGACACGACTGAGCGACTTCACTTTCACTTTTCACTTTCATGCGTTGGAGAAGGAAATGGCAACCCACTCCAGTGTTCTTGCCTGGAGACTCCCAGGGATGGTGGAGCCTGGTGGGTTGCCATCTATGGGGTCGCACAGAGTCGGACACAACTGAAGAGACTTAGCAGCAGCAACATATAACTTATACATATTTACTTATATTTATACATATTTAATTTTATTCATTTATGGAGAACGATGAGGTCACTACTCTTATTAACTCCATTTTAAAGATGAGGAAACTGAGATACCAAAACACTCTGTAACTAGCCTAAGATTCCTGAGTTGGAATCATAGAATCATAAGAACACGTGCAGTTTAGCTCCATGGCTAAGCTCTAACCATGGTTTGGAACACTTCTAGGGATGAAACATAGACAGTAATCAGTTTAATACACCCATGCTCATGTATTTGATTCTGTGTTGAGACTGAGTAAGTTAAGTGCACTGCTACAGAACAGTTCCCACCCAGGAGAGGTATTGTGGGTATTGATCATGGAAGCTGTTTCTCCCCAAGGCCTTGTAATACAAGGCATCATAGTAACTCATCAGACAGAGCTTACTAAATGGCTTCTGATGGTGAAAAAGGAAATTCCTAGAAGTAACATTCAGTTAAGAATGTATAAGGAAAATCAAATATCTCATAATATCTTATATTTGGAAATTAAAAAGATTATATTTTTATAAATATACTGTGATGACATTATTATGATAGTTGAAGTCAAACAACCTAAATTCAGTTGTAAAACTGTTACTAACTGTAGTGTGACATAGAATAAGTTGCTAAACTTCTATTATATTTTGTTGCTTTCTCTCTTACATAAGGGGATTAAAATAGATCCAGAGGTCCTTTTCAGTGTTAAAGTTTTGTTAAATAATTTAAAATTTTCCCAACAACTGAAAATATCATTCTAATTAAAACACATTTTTAAATCTTGTGATCAGTAAATATGGTTATATTTGAAACCAAAACACCGTAATTTGATTTACTAAAATGTCATCTGGACTCATCCAAAATCTAGGAAGGAGGTTGGGAAAGAGGAGAAAAATAATTTAAAATATATATATTTTTTCTATCTGGAAAATAACAAAGAAAATTGTCATTTAAAAACAAATAATAAAATTAGAATGCGATAATACTCTGATAATTCCTTGCACAAGCATATGGTTTAGAGAATGTCTATTTGAGATTACAGCATATTTGAGTCATAGGCAAGTTCTCAAACAACCTGAAAAATTTTAGACCATATCATGAATGAGTGTTTAGATTTCTATGCCAAATCAAGGAAAGCTTAGTTCAACTATATGCCTAAAAAGGCACCATTCACCTTCAAATATCCTATTTGAGTCAACTGTCATCTTAAATGCTGTATTGTCCTATTCACTTCTGTATTAATTTATTTTCACTTTAGAAATGCAATCATTCCATCACTGTCCAAATACCAGAGAATGTTGCTAAAATAAATATGAAAAACTTAAAATTATAAGGTGTGATAGTAAATATATTCTGACATTTTCCCTAAATATACCACTTTGCAATTTAAAACAATTAGAGAAAGGATCATTTTACATTTTTATGCTTTTACAAAATTTAAAGATTGATGATATAGATAGTGATTATGGACTTAGTGGTTGGTTTATATCTTGTTTTTTTTTTACCCTATCTGCATTTTAGAGTCAGTCAGTGAATTTTGGAAATAAACAAAACAAAGAAGTTACTTATTTTCCTTTCTTAAGACTCAGATAAAAAACATTAAAATGAAAAAATTGCCAAGAATACTTATTGGATAACCTAACTCCATTTCTTGGAAGAAATTGCTTTGTGCTTTCTTAAGTGTTCTATTAATCTTCATTAAGCAGCACTGTAGTGAAAGGAGGGATGATCCAGAATCAATAAGTTCAAACGTGTTTTGGGGGATTTCTTTGAATGCATTAAATTAATCTAATGCATCAGATTATTCTCACAGGCTTTACAGGAAAGTGCCTTTGATATGCCTTTCTGCCGAGAGGGTTAGGGGAACCCATTAAAAAGGCCATGAATATGAAATCATTAAATTGTGCCTTTGTGATTGGTTGTCCATGTGACCTAATATCTTAATCTCTGTTTCCCAACAGGAAATTAATGATTAATTCACTGACCCACACACCTGTATTAAGTGTCCACTAATAATTGTGGTCTGCTTCTCTCACAGAATGCTCTGCAGTTTAATAACTCACCTAGTGGTTATAAAGATGTTACATGTGGAAGAAAGGCCGCAGGGGAGAAACTGAAGGTGAGTTACCTGGAGACGATTTGCGACTGCCTGTAAGACTTCATTGGGTGGGCTGACTTGATGATGGTGTCAGAGTCTGCTGTGGTCCTCAGCACTGCTGCTGCTGCCGCTGCTAAGTCGCTCCAGTCGTGTCCGACTCTGTGCGACCCCGTAGACGGCAGCCCACCAGGCTCTGCCGTCCCTGGGAGTCTCCAGGCAAGAACACTGGAGTGGGTTGCCATTTCCTTCTCCAGTGCATAAGAGTGAAAGTGAAAGTGAAGTCGCTCAGTCGGGTCCGACTCCTAGCGACCCCATGGACTGCAGCCCATCAGGCTCCTCCATCCATGGCACTTTCCAGGCAAGAGTACTGGGGTGGGGTGCCATCGCCTTCTCCATGATCCTCAGCACTACATGCTCTAAAACTTGACTTCTCAGCACCAAGCTGCTCATCAGTGTCTGGTTAATGGACTAAGACCCCTCACTGCAGACTTCCATGGAAACCACAGTGCAAGTATGTCTTTCATAGAAAGGCTTATAATCCTTTATCAGGGACCAAAAGGATCAATTACACCTCGAAGCACCTCCTTCCCTGAAATGCTGATCAGAATGTGGCTATTTTAACAAGGAATAAGGTAAAAGGAGGTGGATAGTCCTAAGGAGGATTGACCCTCTGAAATATGCTATCCTCACAGCAAAATATGGCTCTAGAATTCTCAAGTTTCCTAAATTCAGGCACTGCTTCATTATCTCTACATGTCCCCAACTTCTGCTGATGCTTTTTTATTTAGATATAAAAATGTCAGATTGAGCCAAGTTAGCTGTCCCTGGTCGTGGAGCTGTTCCGTGGCTGGGAAACAGTCTGTCTCCTCAAATCTTGTGTTGATTTAAGTCATTTGTTTCTCAGAAGACAAACTCGTCTCCTTTATCTCTAAGTTCTCTGGGGCACCTCACTCTGCCCTCATGTACTGTCTACAAAAGTTCTCAGCACGTCATGGGAGAATGTTAAAAGTATACTTTTCTAGAATATTCACAGAATATCAAAATATACAAAAGTATGATTTAATAGAACATATAATTTTGTGAAAATAACCAACGAATAGAAAGCAACTAATATACAAACTAGTCCAGGGTTGTTGGAACCCTGAAATCATGAATTGAGGTGGGAAAATATTTTGATGTAGGCTGAGTGATAACTTTCATGCAATTCAGGACTGGGTTTTAGAAGCCATAGCCATATCGGTACTGTTTCTTCCTGTGACCATTTCTCTTAGTCAGATTGATAATGTGTCTAACTCTTTGCGACCCTATGGACTATAGCCCACCAAGCTCCTCTGTCCATGGGATTTTCCAGGCAAGAATATTGGAGTGGGTTGCCATTTCCTACTCCAGAGGATCTTCCAACCCAGGGATAGAACCATTGTTTCCTGTGTCTCCTGCATTGGTAGGCAGATTCTTTATCACTGAGCCACCTGGGAAACCCAGTTGAATTGATAAGCATAATCTAAATTAAGTAAACCAAATACTTTTCCAACATTGTGATTGGAGTGAGACTTATGATTGTTGTCTTATACTCTTGTGCTGAGAGAAGTTGTTAAGATCCACCAATCCAGAATCAGCAAGGGTCTTTTAGGAAGAGGAGGAAAAGAATAAACATATCTCATAAAAGATAACTTTGCTTCCTGGCTGCTCTGATCAGCTTTTTCCTGTCCTTGAAACTCTCACAGCTTGATCTATAGCCACACTGGACTTCCCTTTGCATTTCTGCTTGAGGTTTGTCGTATTTTTCTTCTCCATAATCTTAAGTTTTGTAGCCAACTCTCTCTCCCCTTGTTGATTACATCCAACCCTGCAAAATTTAAACATCTGTATGCTGATGATTCCAACTGTAAATATCCGTCTCATTTTTCATCTCTATCAATTTATATTTCCAACATCTCTATCTGTATGCCTAGTCGATATCTCAGTTTTAACATGTATGGAAGGATCTCCTGATATACTCCTCTCCACCACCAGCAATTTCACATCTCTCCTATTTCAGTGAATGACAGCTTCATTCTTCCAGTTGTTTAGGTAAAAACAAAAAAAGCCTTGGTATTATCTTTGGTTTTATTTTACAATCCATATCTTATCTTAAGCGAGTTCCACTCGTTCTACCTTCAAAATAAATACAGAATCCAACTACTTCTCTTAACTTCCAGTGTCCCCAGTCTGGTGCAAACCACCATATTTCTCGTGTAGGTCATTGCATTAGCTTCTTGGTGGATTTGCCTTAACACAGTAGACAGACTGAGCCTATTGAGGAATCCTGCTTCATTCACTCTTCCACTCTGTTAGATGATGATTTCATACCCCCATCTTTCTCCTTATGCCTCCAATGTCCCCTCCTACATCATACTTCTCTTCTGAGGACCTTGCATGTTATTAGGTCATGTTACTCCTCTTCCTAAAACTCTCCTGTGGCTTTCCATATCTTTCAGAAAGAAAAAGTCATAACCTTTACAAAGACCTAGAAAGCCCATTGCCTCTCTGATTCCAACTTCTATGATTTTACCTCCCTGCTTACTAGGCTTCAGCCACCCTGGATACCTTACAACTCTAGAAAAAAAAATTAGGTTTCCCAGCAAGGGCCTTGTAAATTAGACTGCCTGAAGACAAATTCACAAGAGAAAAGCAAACGGAAGTTTATTAATACATGCATTGTGCATGTACAAGAGCACCCAGCAATGAGTGACCCAAAAGGCATGGGTAGAACTTGGACTTATACATCATCTTACAGTAACACAATGGAAAAGAGGTTTGGGGCTTTTGAGTGGTGAAGACAAATTATGGGAAGATTACCAGGAAAGCTATGATAAACAAGGATTTTTTTTTTTTTTTTTTTACTGTTTGTTATGCAGACTTAAATCAGTGCCTTCTCCATTTATAAAAGTTAAGAGTCTTTGTCTTTCAGGTAGAGGAGCAGGAGGCATCTTTACAAATAGAAATTTCATTATAAATGTAAGTTTCCTTTACAAAAGGAAAACTCATGCCCTGTATTTAGAGTTTTTCTTGCATCTGCTACTTCTCAATAGCCTTTGGCTCAAAATAATCCATATGCATACTTGACATAGTTTGGGGTAGCATATTTTGATACCCTTCACAGTTTACTGTCCTTTTTTAATGTCTGCCTTTTAAATCTTTTTCAATGTCTGTCTTTCCTACAAGAATGTAAGATCCATGAAGGCAAGTCTTTTTTGTCTTTTGTCCACTGTGATAAATCCAGTGCCTAAAACAGTCCTTGGTGCATAGTAATTGTCAATAAATATTTGTTAGAAAACTTAAGAAACATTTATTATTTAGCAATCATTGAAAATGTAGCTTAATGATTCATGTTAGTTTAACCTAGAGACATTATTTTGGAAGAAACCACTGGAAGCATACTATGTTTATTTATATTTTCAAGATTTTTGTAGGCTTAGCCTCTCCAATTCCATTGAAGAATTTTGTGAGAGTGGTGTCAAGTTTGTGTTTCTTACATCTCCATTAATAAAGATTATGCCTACACTGATTGACCCAGTTCATTTTCCTGCACTGTGGACGTAGAATATGCTAAAATTATTATCTGTTCTTTAAAAGCATTCTCTGCAATCTCTTGTTGTTGTTGTTGTTTTTCTTTTGATATTTAAACAGTAAAATTTCCTTCAGTGTCATGTTTTTTGTTTTCCTTTTTTATTGAATGAATGATTCTTTAAATTCTATAGTGTCATACAATTTTCAGAAGTTTCACACACATGCTTTTATATAATCCCATAATGAGTGGAGTGAAAGTGAAAGTCACTCAGTTGTGTCCAACTCCTTGCGACCCCATGGACTGTACAGTCCATGGAATTCTCCAGGCCAGAATACTAGAATGGGTAGCCCATAATGACCCTATTTTTTTATTCTCCACCTGACTCTTGCCCCTCCCATACTTCCTGTCCCCACTGGCAACTACTGGTTTGTTCTTTACATCTGTGAGTCTGTGTCTGTTTTGTCATATCCACTAGCTTATTTTATTTTTTAGATCCCATGTATAAGTGATATCATACAGTATTTGTCTTTCCCTGTCTGACTTGTTTCACTTAACAGTCTCTCTAAATTAAACCCAACCATCATTCAAAATGTATTTATTAAGTAAGACTACCCTAGACTCTGTCATATAAAGCTAGAAATGAATCCTGCCCTAAAGTGGCTTACAGCCCAATAGAGGAAATAGGATATGCACATATTAGTGAGAAATATAATATCATCTAATACAACTCAGTACATGGTATCTTGAGAGATGTAGAGATCCATATCCCTGGGTACAGACTGGGCATCCTCCCTGTAAATGGCCAGTAACAGAATATGAGCAGATAATTTTAAAACAGAGAGAGACTGAGGCAGTTATTGGAAAATAATTTGAGTGACTCATCAGAGTCTTGATGAGCAGCCCAATTAGAATTGAAATGGACAGAGTGTGCGTGGTTACTAAGTCCGTTTTAGAATATGCCAAACAAAAGCATATAATAAGCAATAGGAAACTTTAGGTCACAGGGTAAAGAAAAAAAAGAGAGAAGTAGAATGAAGGTGATATGTTCTAGTTGATTTTTAAAGGCAAACTCTAGCAGAAATCTGATTTTAAAGCTAGGTAATTTAGCTTTCTATTCATAAGGTATTCTTTTCCCCGAAATTGGTAGCTATATTTCACAAGGGTTGAGCCACTTAAGACTTATATGACTGCAATGTTTAGAAGACAACATTAGAAAAAATTTACAGTTGTCAGGAATATATCATGGATTATTAAGTACCACAATTGTAGCCATTGAAGATTATTTTCAGCCTCTTAGCTCTAAGGGGTTAGCAAACTGTACACTACCAGTTAAATCCAGCCAGCTGCCTGATTTTGTAAACAAAATTTTATTAGACTATTTCCAGGCCCATTCATTTACATATTTTCTGCATTGCCTCCATACAACAGCAAAACTGATTAGGTGCAATGGAAACTGGTCTAGCAAGCTAGCCACTCAGAAAAAGCTTAGCAGTTCCTGATCAATGTGGTTTTCTCCATGTTCCTGTTGACTCTTTTTTCACTGGGGACCCAACTGAAGGCATACATGTGGAGTATAGAAAAATGGTATAGATGATCTTATTTGCAAAGCAGAAATAAAGACACAGGGGAAGAGAACAAATATATGGATACAAAGAGGGAAAGGTGTTGGGGGTGGGAGGAATAGGAGACTGGGATTGGCACACTATTGATACTATGTATAAAATAGATAATTAACGGGAACATACTGTATATAGCGCAGACAACTCTACTTAATGCACTGTGGTGACCTGAATGGGAAGGAAATCCAAAAGGGAGGGGTTATATGTATAGGTATGGCTGATTCACTTTGCTGTACAGCAGAAACTAACAAAACATTGTAAAGCAACTGTACCCCAATAAAAATTAATTTAAAAAGAAAAAAGTATAGGGAGCAATAACTAGTGGAATCTTAGTTATTTGGGGCTTATTAACACATTGATTTATATACCTAAAACATGCTGAGCTTTACTTATATTAATTTTATTGTTTTTAAGATTTGCTTTTATATGGACCATTTTTTAAAGTCTTTATGGAATTTGTTACAATATTGTTTCTGTTTTATGTTTTTTGGGGCCACAAGGCATGTAGAATCTTAGCTCCTTGACTGGGTATTGAACCCACACCCCCTGCACTAAAAGGCAAAGTCTTAACCACTGGACCACCAGGAAAGTGTGTTACCTATACTAATTTTAAACCAATTAATATTGTCCCGACTCATAGCCCCATAGAAAAACAGCAGCGGTGCAAGGAAGCTGGCACTTGAAATAGAGTTTGAAGATTGGGATTCAAATTATACTCTGTCAGTTACAACTTTAGACTAGTTACTCAGAAATCAAAATTTCTGAGCCCAGAGATTAAAATGACAGTGGAGAGAATTTTTTTTTACAACTAGCTGCAAAAATTAAGTAAGATGATAAAAGCAGAAGAGCTCTTAAATTTTTTTTATTTTAATTGGAGGATAATAACTTTATAATATTGTGATAATTTTTGCCAGACATCAACATGAATTGGCATATATGTGTCCCCTTCCTCCTGAACACCCCTCCCATCCTCCTTTCCACCCCATCCCTCCAGATTGCTAGCACTGGCTTTAGCTTTCCTGTATCACACATCAAACTCCCACTGGCTATCTGTCTTACGTATGGTAATATATATGTTTCAATGCTATTCTCTTAAATCATCCCACCCTCTTCTTCTCCCATTGTGTCCAGAAGTCTGTTCTTTATGTCAAAAGAGCTCTTATATATTAAATCGTGATACCATCATCAGATATTGTTCTTGTTTAAAAGAATGTATACAGCATATTTACTAAAAGAGTGGGCTGTATCATTAGACTGATTTGAATGATTTGATTGAAAAATACTTAATGAGATAAGCCTGGAAAAGTATATAGCAGAGTTTCTGATATCAGCTATTATTCGTTGCCATTATAAAATAACGAACATTTGTGATTTACAGACATTGGTCATTGAATGCTCTCAGTTCTTAGTCAGTCTTTGAATGCTCTAACACAGGTTAATAAAACAATGAAGGTCAGTGAAGGTAGAAAGCCAAGAGTCATGTTCCCCAGCTTGTGTACATGTCTTTTGACTGACTACAGTTCCCTGATACTAAACGTTATCTAGTAAGTCTGTTTAAATTTTAATCTTCTGTTCACTGCTATCATGTTTATACATTTTTACTCGTGTTTATCTTTATGTGCAAAATATATCTGTTTATTATTTTCTCTCTCCCATTGTTTTGTATTAAGACATGGGAAAATGAGTAAATAGACTTCTTCATCCAAAACTACAACATCACAATTCATAATTTAGCCTGATGAAAATATTATTTACTCTTAGCAAGACTAAGAGAAATATACTTTACTTGCTAGAATGTGAGGGACATAAAAATTGGGCCATTCATATAGACAGAAAAAAAAATATAAATATTACCATTCTAAGGAGAGCAAAAAAATATATTTAAACTCTTCTCAAGGGAGTGTTGGGAAATGTCCTGTTAGTTTTAAAATTATTTTGGAATTTGTAATCAATTGCAAACTAGATGCTTTAAATTTTATTTGGACCTTGCCATAAAAGTTAAGTTCAAAATGGGTCAAGGACTCTCTTCTCCCATTTCTGAATCATTATTTCCACCTCTTGCCATTAGTGACTCTCTGTATTATGTCCTACCTCAAGGAGTTAATGTCATCTTCACTCTCTTTGCCAGGAGAGCTTGAAAATTAACAGAAACAATCTGGCCTTGCTCTCCCTTCACCAGCACATCCAGTTGGCCTGGTCTGATCAAGCATTAGCTATGTAAACAGACAAAGTTTTGAGTGCGTGTGTGTGTTTTCTTATTGAAGGAACAGGGAGATTCAGATTTTAGAATGGCAAAGGGACACATATTGATTCTAGTTAACACACTCTCATAAGCACAAGAGAAAACTCTGTTGGACTTAAGACGTTGAAGGAGTGTGCCGTCCAGTAAGCTCTCCATTTGCTGCTAATCTGTACCTTTCTTCTTGTGTCCTCTACATCAGTTAGACAAATGAAGAGTTAAAGAGACCAGCATAACCCCCACAGATCACCCTCTTTCTAACACCAACTGCAAGTTCAGACAGTCCCTAAAGCCACCCTCAAAACTGATAATTCATTAGGAGGACTCTCATACCGCATTGTAAGCAGTTATAGCTTATTATAAGGAAAGGATACAAATTAAAACCAGTCAAGGAAAAAATGAGTGGAGTTTCCATGTTCTCTCCCCACGCAGTTAAGGTGTGTTACTTTCCCAGCAGTGAAGTGTGACCGTATGCATGGAGGATTGCCAACCAGGGAAACTCACCTGAGTCTCTGTGTCCAGAACTTTCACTAAGACTCCATCACATAGACATGACTGATTGCTCACCTTCTATCATAATCTGATAGTCTCGACACCTCGCTTCATTCAGGTCTTCTCTCGGAGGAGGTAGATGGAGGTACTCTACATAAACCTAATTTTTTTCTCTCTTCTCTACCTGTTACAGTCTGAAGTCCTAACCCTAATACGAGCGTGTTTTAGTATAAGGTCTTTACACACTAATTAACGTTAGATGAGATCATAAGGGTGGGGTGCTCATCCCATAAGACCAGTGCCCTGATAAGGAGATGAAGAGATACCAGAGATCTCTGTATGTGCATATATGTACAGAAATGAGGCCATATGAGCAGGTCAGGAAGCAACAGCTCGAACTGGACATGGAATAACAGACTGGTTCCAAATAGGAAAAGGAGTACCTCAAGGCTGCATATTGTCACCCTGCTTATTTAACTTCTTTGCAGAGTACATCATGAGAAACACTGGGCTGGAAGAAGCACAAGCTGGAATCAAGATTGCTGGAAGAAATATCAATAACCTCAGATATGCAGATGACACCACCCTTATGGCAGAAAGTGAAGAGGAACTAAAAAGCCTCTTGATGAAAGTGAAAGAGGAGAGTGAAAAAGTTGGCTTAAAGCTCAACATTCAGAAAATGAAGATCATGGCATTGGTCCCATCACTTCATGGGAAATAGATGGGGAAACAGTGGAAACAATGTTAGACCTTATTTTTTGGGGCTCCAAAATCACTGCAGATGGTGACTGCAACCATGAAATTAAAAGATGCTTACTCCTTGGAAAGAAAATTACGACCAACCTAGATAGCATATTGAAAAGCAGAGACATTACTTTGTCAACAAATGTCTGTCTAGTCAAGGCTATGGTTTTTCCAGTGGTCATATATGGATGTGAGAGTTAGACTGTGAAGAAAGCTGAGCGCCAAAGAATTGATGCTTTTGAACTGTGGTGTTGACGACTCTTGAGAGTCCCTTGGACTGCAAGGAGATCCAACCAGTCCATTCTGAAGGAGATCAACCCTGGGATTTCTTTGGAAGGAATGATGCTAAAGCTGAAACTCTGGTACTTTGCCAACTTCATGCAAAGAGTTGACTCATTGGAAAAGACTCTGATGTTGGGAGGGATTGGGGGCAGGAGGAGAAGGAGACGACAGAGAATGAGATGGCTGGATGGCATCACTGACTCGATGGACATGAGTCTGAGTGAACTCCGGGAGTTGGTGATGGACAGGGAGGCCTGGCGTGCTGCGATTCATGGGGTCTCAAAGAGTCAGACATGATTGAGCAACTGAACTGAACTGACTGAGGACACATTGAGAAGGTAGTTCTCTGCAAGACAGGAAGAGTGTCCTCACCAGAAATCAATCTTTTTGGCCTCTTGCTTTTACACGTCAAGTGTCCAGAACCGGGAGAAAATAAATATCTATTAGTTTGCTGCTGCTGCTGCTGCTAAGTCACTTCAGTTGTGTCTGACTCTGTGCGATCCCATAGATGGAAGCCAACCAGGCTCCCCCATCCCTGGGATTCTCCAGGCAAGAGTACTGGAGTGGGCTGCAATTTCCTTCTCCAATGCATGAAAATGAAAAGTGAAATTGAAGTTGCTCAGCGGTGTCCGACTCTTAGAGACCCCATGGACTGCAGCCCACCAAGCTCCGCCACCCGTGGGATTTTCCAGGCAAGAGTGGGGTGGAGTGGGGTGCCATTGCCTTCTCCGATCTATTAGTTTAAGTCGTCCAATTTGTGGTATTTTGTTATGGCAGTCCACACAGACAAATATGCTCCCTTTCTCTTTCTTTTTCTAATCCTCCCTGTAGCGCAGAAAAATGAAGTGTTTTCTTTACAGTACCTTTCTGTACCATAAACTCCTCATATGTGTCCTTCACCACTTCCTATGTTATGTTTAATTTTTTTATGAACTCTGTACTTTAGCCCTCCAAGCTTTGGCCTGATTTTCTAAGCCAGGTCCCTCTGGATTTCAAAACAACTCTTTGCCTTTAAACTTATTCTTTAAAAAAAATAATTATTTGTATTTATTTATTTGGCTATGCCGGGTCTTAGCTGCAGCACGCGAATTCTTAGTTGTGGCATGTAGGATCTAGTTCCCCAACTAGAGACTGAACCCAGGCCCCCTGCTTTGGGAGTTTGGAGTCTTGGCCACTGGACCACCAGTGCATGGGCTGCACGCCCAGTCGCGGTCGTATCTGACCCTTGCAACCCCATGGACTGTAGCCCTCCAGGCTCCTCTGTCCATGGGATTTCCTAAGCAAGAATACTGGAGAGGGTTGCTGTTTTCTTCTCCAGGGGAGCTTCCCAACTCAGGGATTGAACCCAGTCTCCTGCACTGGTGGGTGAGTTTCTTTGTTTGTTTGTTTTTACCGCTGAACCACCTGGGAAGCCCCTGGGCCACCAGGGAAGTCCCTAAACTTGTTCTTATAAATTAAAGCTTCTTTATTTAAGATGAGTGTGCTTCTGTAAGTGAAAAAATATATAAATCTATTATTTGCTTCAGATTAGCTATTAGTCCAAGCTTCTGAGCTTGGACTGAGCTTCTCCTTTCCCTGTCCTCAGAAGCAAGCAATGACATTGATTCGCTAGATGGAAAAAAGAGCCACAGAGCAACTATAAGGATTAGTTACCACATAAGCTGCCAAAGTTCGTTCTCCTGATGTTCTATGATATCAGAAATTATGCCATTCCTGATACACCAATGCTAATTAAACTATCTTGACTCTAGTGTGCTTCTGATAGAAGAAGGCAAAGAGGATTTTTCAGTTTATCTTGTATGCACGTGTTTCCTGTTCCCTCTGGGAGGTCATGGAATTATTGTAAGGAAACTGTGAATTCGTATACTAGTACAGGCTTTGATTATAGGTGGCATAAGCAGGGGGTCTCAGCATATGCAAGCCTCTATTTTTAAATGTATGTATTGAATAAATGTTATCGCAGTTGACACAATGGCAGTCATTTAAAGTATAACTGAATTCACAGAAGCATTTTCATCATGCATTTTTTGAAGTAATGGGTATTAGAACTCCAGTTACTGTCATGGGATTTCACAATTTTGCTGTTGCCGTTATTAATAAAGTCACTTTTACAAATGAAAGTTTGAATAATCTATTCTTACCTTCCATAAAGAAGCAATTCCAGATTGTGCCTTATTGGAAAGTTTCCTTTAATGAAGAATCTTTTTAGTCCTGTCTGTTATTCTTTTCTAAATCTGAATTCCAGCAGCATTATACCCCTGGTCTCCTTTGGCAATTGGAATATTCTCTGGGAAGGCAATCTTGGAAGATCTATTGCCCAAAAAGAATTCTAAAAGAGGCTTTTGAGGGGGGGAAAGACAAAATTATATTCCCAGTCTGCTTATTTGGGCCACCAAAATATTTTTATAGAGTATTATTTTAATGGTAAAAACAAAACACTGGGAACATCTTCACACCTTATTAAAGAGAACATGTGTTTTACTCCTATATAATATGTTTTGATATATGATTAGGTTTAATAATTTTTATTGCTTCTTTCAGCTATTTTCAGTTTTTACTGTTATAAATAAATCACAGTATATGTCCTGGTATGTTTTTTTCTTTCAGATAAATTCATGCCAGATTTAGTCAAAAAATATAAGCTTGTTTAAGGCTTTTTATACATGTTCCTCAGTTGCTTTCCAGAAAGACGATGCTTATTTAAAATCCCACTAGGAGCTAAATCTCCACTATGAGTTTTACCTCCTAAAGAGCAAAATTAAGCTATTTCCTTTTTTAAAATTATTGATAATTTGATAAAATTTTTGTTTTATGGATTTGCTGTATTTTATTATCCATTTTCACTTCTGTTTCTGAGAATTGTCTGTTCTTGTTCTTTTCAGCACTAGAACCTGATTTTTCTTTAAAGCATTTCCTTTTTATTGCTAGTTCCTCATTATGTATAATTTGCAGTTAATCTTCCATGTCCTTGCACTAAACTATTGATTTTAGTTCAATTGTAGAGTCTCTCTTGTCCTTCTAAGTATAACTGTTCAGAGTTCTCATATTATCAG
The DNA here is from genome assembly GCF_001704415.2 of Capra hircus. Classification (NCBI taxonomy): domain Eukaryota; kingdom Metazoa; phylum Chordata; class Mammalia; order Artiodactyla; family Bovidae; genus Capra; species Capra hircus. Next base: position 49,561,444 of record NC_030812.1, on the reverse strand, counting down.
ATTTTCACTCTTGTCTATATTTACATAACTTTTTTTTTTTTTCATATAAAAGTGCAGGATTGGGCGAATTCCTTAAACTACCTTGAAAATCCCTGCTGCCCATTTTGTCCTGGAATGGGTCTCCTACCTATGACTATCTCTGTTTCAGGTACTTTCAAATTCATAGCCATCAAGGGTGCTAAGCCAACATAGGTTTAGTGTTAAGAAGGTGATCTCTCTGCACAAAGGCCATGAATTCTTTGATACCATCCCACACCACTAAACATACCCTCTGAGATAGTCACTTGAGGATTTCCTGTGTTTTGTTTCATTGTATACTTTCACCTACAGTCTGTAAAACCTGATTTCCAGCCGCCACCACTGGAATTTTACCACTGAAGAAAGAAATAATTTGGCAATGAAAATGACTTAAGGGCCCTTTATGTCTACTTTTGAAACATCTGGCTTCTTTCCAGAGGCAATACCATTTAACACTCAAACTAATAGTATATTAGGAAATATACTAATAGTATACTAGGAAAAGTTACATTAGAGAGAATGAGAGCCTTAGAAATAAATGGCCATGAGTATGGCCGTGTACATTTGGGCGGGTTTCTTAACTAGCTGTGTAACTTCGGGTAGGTTTCTTAACTTCTCTGAGTTTCACTCTTCATTTGCAAAATGAAATAAATAATATCCAACTTGGCAGCTGTGAGAATTAAAAAGGTACATGTGCTATCATATGAAATCAAGTTTTCCAATCAACTCATGAATCAGAAATATCATCTGGTGTTATTTTGCTAACCATTCTAAGAATGCAAGCAATAAAGAGGCAGAAAGCAAAGAGCGGTCTGGGGCAGACCATGTGGTTCTGAATTCTTTCTTCCCATGCTGAGCCTGGACTCTCTGGCCCAGAAAAACAAATGAGGGCTCCAACTTAGTTTTGCTAAGTTGACAATTTGATGCAATGAGCATTTTAGTTGGAAAATACCTTTATTCTGTATGCCAGAGTATAATTTGGCCTATGTGATATTGTCCAAGGAGCCTTTTCTCATAAATCCATAGATTCTGGATTTATTTACTTCAAGTGATCTTTTAGCTAAGAACATCCTACTAAGAACATATTATCGTTAAGGACTCTTCCTCCTGGCAAACATCATCAGTCTCTTGATCTGAAGTCCATTGAGAAGGGGACAAAATCATTCAACTGCCTTCTTTTCCCTAGAGTAGTCTCTCAAGCCTACCCCAGATGCCGTAGAAAAACTGCGTGCATCATACATAAGCTGCTTTAACAACTTCTTCCCAAAATATGCAAATCATTTGTCATAGTGCCTCACTCAAAGTACTTGCTCAATAAACTCATATGAGATTTTGGAAGATTACACCTATAAAATAGTCTTTAAGGGAATGATTGATCATCTGAAGTCAATGGCTGGTCAGTTTCATTCCACCAAAAGTAGTACAAATGTTCTTATAAATCACTTCTTCTTAACTGATAACTGAAATTATTTACTTTGCTTAAGATATTTGCTATAATTAAACACTACATTGAAAGAAAAGTCAATCATCTATAGCATGATAAACTCAGCTTATCAGCCCAATGATGAAAATTGACAAGTACTCTGAATAACATAACACATTTTCTAGACTGGGAATTAATTAATTATTGCTCTCCAAGGGTGATAGAATTTTGAATGATGATGACAATCTTTGAAACCATTTCCTTAGGTGGCAAACCATCAAAGAGAATCTTGTAGAGGTGAGTAATCCAAGGCAAATTTATTAGACATAATATCTATTAGTTAACTCTTTCCTACACAGACTGGGATTCAGAAGGTTTCCTTAGAAAGTAGAAACCTTGTTGACATTCTTAAAAGATAGGTGAGTTTTCAAATTAGGAAGAAATGGGGAATCTGCTTCTAGCCTTCAAAGGGACATTATTAGGAACAGGTAGGCTCCAGGGAAAGGGGATATCTTGCCATCAAGGCTATACAGATGCTCAGTGAGACAGGGCTCAAATGCTAGATAAGATGAAATCAAGCTCTACTAGACTGTGATTAAGCTCTGCCGTGATGTGCTTAGACATGTCCGACTCTTTGCGACCCCGTGTACCATAACCACAAGGTAAGGGCAGGATGGTGAACGCTGTCGACCTACTTGGGTAAAAGGAGGGGGCATTGAGGTGGCAGGACAGATACAGCCACCCACAGGTGAAGAGACTGTCATTGCTGTGCTATCTTCCGCCAAGTCTGACCCTTTCAAGCAGTAGTTCCCAAACTTAGGTTCATCAGACTCAGCTGGGAAACCTGGTAATATGCAAGTTCTTAGGATCAGCCTTCAAGTATTTAATTCCGTGGATGATTCAAACGGAGCCTCAGAATTTGCATTTCAACATGTAACTAATTTTTCTGATGAGATGGCCTATGAAACACATTTTAAGTGTTTTCCTCTTGAATGATAACTCTTCCCAAAGACTTCCAGTTATACCAGAATTCAACCAGTGTCTCATTTATTTAAAACTTCATCCTTACCTCCCTGATTTGACATGCCATCTTTATTATATATTAAATTCTTAATATGTATTCGGGTCTGTTCATGGATATTCTGTTCTCTCCTATGTACTGTTCTATTTACATCCCACCCTGTGGTAACTATGGAGGTTTTATCATGCGTGCTAGTGATACCTTCACTGTTCTTCCAAGAGATTTCTTGGCTGATTTTTCTTGTTTCAATTTCTGTATGAACTCAAGAATCCATTTGTGTTTTTCCTTAATCATTCCTTCTCTTCCCCTCTTTCTCCTTCCCTGATTTCTTTTTAAATCCTTCAGATGGAACGTGTTCATCTTCTTGCTCTCAATTAGTCCAGTTAGTCCAAGTGCTGACTCAGTAAAGGGAGAAAAAAAATTTGAAAAGCCATTATTCTACTTGTCAGTCAGGAGAAAAGCAACTCAAAGGAAAAAAACCACTAATATTTTAATGAGAGCTGAATTAATTTACCTTAGTACTCAACTCTTTATGATTCTGAGTCTTTTTCTTCAAAAGCATGGTGTGCTAAAAATCTTGTGTGCACATGTGTATTTGTGTTCTTTAGGAATATTTTTATGTTTTTCTTATAAAGCTTTTATACAGGTCTTATAAAATTTGTTTCCAACTATCTTATCATCTTGTTTCCATTTTAGATGAGATTTTCTTTTATTACCTCTTTCATTTCTTTGTTACTTGTGTTTCTGATGTACATTAATGACCGCATATTAATTTTATCCCACCATTTATTGCTGAAACCTCTTATTAGTTATAGTTTTTCAGTTGAATCTTCCAGAATTGTCAGATGTATAATCAAAATATCTAGAAAGGTAATGATATTACTTCTCCAAGTTTCATGACTATAATTTATCCACTTCTTTAAACTGCATTGGATAATCATTTCTATATTAAGATGTAATCGTGTTAAGAAATTGTTCATTTTATTGTGTTGTTATTAGAATGGGTTTTGGATATTGTTAAAAGTAATTTAAAAATCTATGGAGAAGATCATGTAATACTTCTTATATGTAATATCAGTTTGTATGATAAATGTATTTCTATACTTACATATTTCTGGAATAACCCCCATTTGGTCACAATACATTGTCATTAGTTTTTTAAGGTGATGCTGAATTCTGTTTGCTAACATTTTACTTAATATTCAGCCTTATACTTATAAATAAGTTATAATGTAATTTTTAAAAGTCTAGCAAAGTTTTCGGGTAATTATACTCAGACCATAGTTCCTTTCCTCCACCCCCACCCTCCACTCATATTTCCATCTTAGTTTCCCATACTTTGAGTTACCTCTCTGTTATCACAATATCAACTTGGCCTAGACCTAGTCTCTTGACTAACCTAAATTTGGGCACTTACATATGTGTTTTAGGACCTTCATGTCTTTCTTTGCATAGACTTCCTTTTTTCTCACCCATTTGATAGTCATCATGTGGTTGATTTCTGTTCCAGTTTCCTGATCCTATTTGAAGTAAATTCCAAATAATTCCTGTTTGTCTTCTTCCACCTTCTGGATTTAACTTACTTTCCCCACCCCACAATCCTCCACTCCACCAGGGACCATCTGGGAAAACTTGAAAGCTTAAATATTAATTACTTTTGCTGTGTATGTGTAAGTCTTTGAGTTGTGTCCAGTTCTTTGCAACCCCATGGACTGTAGCCCACCATGCTCCTCTGTCCAAGGAATTATCCAGGCAAGAATACTGGAGTTGGTTGCCATTCTCTTCTCCAGGGCATATTCCTAACCCAGATATAGAACCTGGGTTTCTGACAGTGCAGGCAGATTCTTTACCATCTGCGCCACCTGGAAAGCCCAATTACTTCTGCTGGTGGGTATTAAACAGCTAGTCCTTTACTGCCCCCTTGAGGGCTTTGGCTACCACATAACACTGTGACCTCTCTGGTTTGGAGAGGTGTTTACCAGGCTCGTCCATCCGTGGGATTCTCCAGGCAAGAGTACTGAAGTGGGGTGCCATTGCCTTCTCCGTTACTTGGGCCACTCTCCCCAAAACAAGCACTAGGTAAAAAGAATGGTCTGCACTGAGAGCTTTAGAAAAGACAAAGATGACGTCTTTCTTCCCCTCAAAGAATTTATAAACTAGATGGCTAGAAAAGAAGGACAGAGAGTGTCTGTGTGCGTGACGGAGGTAGTGAGGGAGGGTGTTGCTAATCAAGCACAAGCATTAGTACAAAGATAGCTATGTGTCCAGGGCCCAAAGGAGTGGCATTAAAGACTGCGAGAGTAGCTGAGAAAAGGGAACACCAAGGTCACTTTGACAGTGATGGGAGACCTCATGGAGGGCATGCTTCAGAGCTGGTCTTTGAAGGGTAAAAGACAAGGATGGGCCAGGAGGAAAAGCTCTCTTGTAGGAAGAAGTAGCATATGTGAAACCATCAGAAATGGAAATATGTGAAGCACGGGAAGGGGATATTTGGGCTAGTGAAGGTGAAAGTCACTTAGTCGTGTCTGACTCTTTGTGACCCAATGGACTGTAGCCCACCAGGCTCCTCATTCCATGGAATTCTCCAGGCAAGAAGACTGGAGTGTGTAGCTGTTCTCTTCTCCAGGGGATCTTCCCAACCCATGGATCAAACCCATGTCTCCTACATTGCAGACGGATTCTTTACCACTGAGCCACCAGGGAAGCCTTGGTGAATAAACCCTTTAATTTCACAATAAAAAAGTCAAAACAATTCTACTACCTACATGATATGAATATACTATATACTACACACACACACACACACACACACACACACACATACAAGGGCCTTCCCTGATGGCTCAGACAGTAAGAATCTGCCTGCAGTGTGACAGACCCGAGTTCTATCCCTGGTTTGGGAAGATCCCCTGGAGAAGGGAACAGCTACCCACTCCAGTATTCTTGCCTGGAGAATTCCATGGACAGAGGTGCCTGGTGAGTTACAGTCCCACAGGGCAAAGAGTCAGACATGATTGAATGACTAACACTTTTTTCCTTCCTTCCTGCCTTTCTTTCTTTATATATATATATAAATCCATGGGGTCACAAGAGTCGGACACGACTTAGCAACTAAACCATTACCATATATATATATATATATATAAGACATTTTTTTAATTACTTAAAATCTGATATTTCATATGGTGTTTTTAGTTTGGTTTACTGATAGAAAATTAAAATATGTAGGTTTAAGGTGTAGCAACTTGTCCCAAATGTTTATATAAATTACTGATTCAGCTTGCAATCAGAATTGTATTTTCATCTTCCCAAGCTTTTTTCTTCATATTATCTCACATTCTTCCAACAAGTTATTAATTCAACAATTTTCAGTCCACTTAATAGGATATTTTTATGTATCCATGTTCAGAGATGTTTTCGGCTTCATCAGGAGCTTTGATTTCATTACCCTGGGTGAGAATGGCATATGTCTTCAATTTCATTAACATATTTTGAATTTGTTTCCTTAAAGCCTGAAATAAGATCAACAAAGAAAAACAGATACTTAAGAGAGTCCAGCAGTAATCCCAATCTGGCAGAACACAAACTTTTAGTAGAATTATTCTTCAATTTGCAAAGCCTGATTAAGGAAAGACAGAAAGGGAAAATTAACATTCATTAATCATGTACTGTGTACCAGATGCTTTGTTTTCAATGCCTCATTTAACCCTGAGAACCCTGAAAAGTAGACAGTGTTTTTATCTGGTTTACTCGAGAAGCAGAGGTGTAGAGAGATCAATATTTCTCTCCTTAATTCTCCAGGATCATATCTAACAAATGGTAAATCTGGGAATGTAGGTAACTCTGGTTCAGTCCTCATGCTCTTTGCTCTATAACATGCCATCAAACACAAGGGCCTCAATTTGAAGGCCTTATCAAGCCATTTGGTTGGTGTTCAGCTTCAGAAGAGGATATGGGAAGTCTTACTGGCCGAAGCCTCAGACAGTTGCCATAGTCCCTGAAAAGGAGTGAAGGAATTAGCCAAGAACAGAGCACCCACTGGTTAGCAGCTGTGTTAAGGGAGGCCTTCCTGTAGCAGAGGGCCCCCCTTAGACAAGGTTTTGCTGGAGGATGAAGCTGCATCTCGGTGGGTAGAGAGAGCCACGGTAGGAGCAGTCAGCAGTAGTAACTGTATCAGCGGGAAGCATAACTGTGACCAATGCATGTCACCAGAGCATGTGTGCCCAGAGGCCATCATGGCACGTGGACAGAGATGAACGGACACAGAGGTGAAAGACTGAGAGCGAGAAGACATCTCAGGGGAGACCAGAAAGTACTGAGGGCACACTGCCCCCCGCCCCCGCCACCATGGAGCTGCGTGATCAGGGGAGGCCAGTGAGTACTGAGGGCACACTGCCCCCACCATGGTGCTGCGTGATCAAGGGAGGCCAGAGAGTACTGAGGGCACACTGCCCCCCCCCCCCCGCCCCGCCGCCACCATGGAGCTGCGTGATCAGGGGAGGCCAGAGAGTACTGAGGGCACACTGCCTCCCGCCCCCCACCATGGAGCTGCGTGATCAGGGGAGGCCAGAGAGTACTGAGGGCACACTGCCCCCCGCCCCCGCCACCATGGAGCTGCATGATCAGGGGAGGCCAGTGAGTACTGAGGGCACACTGCCCCCACCATGGTGCTGCGTGATCAAGGGAGGCCAGAGAGTACTGAGGGCACACTGCCTCCCGCCCCTCACCATGGTGCTGCGTGATCAGGGGAGGCCAGTGAGTACTGAGGGAACACTGCCTCCCACCCCCCACCATGGTGCTGCGTGATCAGGGGAGGCCAGTGAGTACTGAGGGCACACTGCCCCCCCACCATGGTGCTGCGTGATCAGGGGAGGCCAGAGAGTACTGAGGGTGCCCCCTCACCATGGAGCTGCATGATCAGGGGAGGCCAGTGAGTACTGAGGGCACACTGCCCCCCCACCATGGTGCTGAGTGATCAGGGGAGGCCAGTGAGTACTGAGGGCACACTGCCTCCCACCCCCCACCATGGTGCTGCGTGATCAGGGGAGGCCAGAGAGCACTGAGGGCACACTGCCCCCTCACCATGGAGCTGTGTGATCAAGGGAGGCCAGTGAGTACTGAGGGCACCCCCCACCCCACCATGGTGCTGCATGATCAGGGGAGGCCAGAGAGCACTGAGGGCACCCCCCACCCCACCATGGTGCTGCGTGAACTTTTTCTTGCCTCTGGTACTCTGGGAAGAAGGAGGGTAGGAGGGAGGAGAAGAAGGTGCCTTAAGGGGAAATTTGATGTTGCAAATGAACCAGTTTAAATTCTCAATTGACAGCACAGTCATTTGAAAGAGACTGTTTTAAAACCAAAGATCAAGCTTTCTTGGCAACATGATTTTTGTTACAAAACACAAATGTGAGCATGAACAAGGAGAATTTAATCCCAGAGAAATATAGCCAGGTGATTTGTGTCTACATGTTTAAAACCCATGAAGTAAGCATTATTGTTGCCATTTCATAGATGAGGAAATTAAGACTCAGAGAAGTTATATGCCTTCTCTGTAAAACAGAGCCGAGAACAAGAAGATGGCAAAATAAAGGATTTATCAGACACTCGTTTGTTCAAAAGCTCCTTCTCTTTCCACCTCAGTAAAGCCTGACTTTTAGTACAGAAATGGTAAAGTAGTGCCTCTGTTTTTACAGCCAACATTCTGTGGTGTGGGTCTTGTCTGATTTCTGGAGGGCACCTACACAAGATACATCATGAATATAATCACAGCAGCATGTCTAGTGTTGCTGAAATTTCGTGCAAGAACAACACATTCCCTACAATTGTTATATTTGATGACTGCTTAGTGAACAAGAACATCTCCTTGAAAATGAGTGTCAGTCCTGTTAAGATATAATTATTCTCTTCCGTTCAGGAAAGAACAGAAATTTGTCAAATACAGCCTAATTTTTTGAGTCAGAAGTTAACACAAAGCCCCCTGTTGTGGGTGCCATTGTTTTCACAAAGCTGAATCTCAGCAAATAAAAACACAGCCCTCATGCAGTAGTTTCTTCCTCCACTCAGGGTAAAGCAAACTCCCCAGCAGTGTGCCCAAATCTGTACACAGTGCTGCTCCCATCCTATCAATTCCCGGCTCTGCTGATTTTTGCCTCCAATGAAAGTGGAGCGGGCATGTGAGGGTGGGCTTACTTCCGGCTCTGTGCCAGTGATCCCAGGAAAGGACAGAACGAGCTTTTGTGCCATTCTGTCTATAAGCCCTCCCCTCCCCTTATCTACCTTGCCCCCATCCCAATACCATAAGTCAGATCCTGCGAACCAGGGCATTTATCTCACGGAAGGGGGATATGGTCATAAAGAACAGCACAAGGTTTACTTAAAAGGTGACCATATGCATCATTTATGTTTCTGGAAGAATCCATACTACATGTTTCTATCCTGGGATACACTCATAGTTACATTTGCTCTCATCAACACGTGTATCCTACTTACTGGTTTCCCTATCATAGTATTTTGGAAGGATCTATTTCATCAGTTTCTAGTGAAGCTGAAAGCAAATTTATATTATTTTTAGTAAAACTATATCCCTTTCCCATACATGGGTTGATGTATGGGGTGTCCCAGGCAGGTCAAATATTTTCGTGAGCTTCAGCTAAACTCCCTTAACTATTTGTTCAGCGTTACTGTAGATGTCTGAACGAGTGCCGTTTAGGTGGGAAGAAAGAAGAAGTGATGCCACTAGTGGGACAGGAATTAGCATCTGCTTTCCTGAGCAGCTCAGTTCTGATTCCAAATCGGCATACCTACTCAGCAAAGCAAAAGGTGGGCAGTTAACAATAGAAGAAATGAGAATCTGTCTTGCCAGTGATCAGACTGCAATGTTCCTGACAAAATTTAATGTTTCCAACCAGATGCAAGCAAGGCCAACATAATCGATGTCACTAACAAGAAAAAAAAAAAAAAAAAAAAAAAAAAAACCTGTTCCTAACAGAACATAGGCAAGGTTGAGAAGCAACCATAAAAATTACTAACATCCCCTTTGAGCAGTTTTTGCTTCCTTATCAATGATGACCTGAGCCCCACTCTAATCTTGTTTCCTGTGGATCAAAACTTTTGATATTACCAATCACTAGACTGTCCGTATTTCTTGACAGCATCCACATCAGAACTGGCCCTTGATTTCCCAATCTTTCAGAGCCATCCACCACAGGCCCAAACCTTCTAAGAAGCCCCACTCGAGTGTTCCTTACTCAGATGCCTAAAATTTCTCTGGCCAAGGTCTCCTCTGCCGCATCAAGTTAATAAATTTGAGACATAAATTTATGAATACTGGTGTATTCCTATTGGTCTTTGACTGGTGGTTTTGACTGTGCCCACCTAAACAGAAATCCAGCAGTCCCTTTAGGATCTGATTTCCTAGAGCTCCTCTTCTCTACAAGGATTTTGTCCTAGGTCATGTACTCTTTGTGAGAAGAGTTCTAGTGAATACAATTCTCTCTCTCTCTTCATATTTCTAGGAAAATATTTTTGATCCTTAGAGATGAGAACCGTGGGCAATTTCACAGTTTCCCTAACCTCCACAATTCCCCTTCTTCCACCATCCTGGCAATATCCATGGACAACAACCCATACTTATGGATCTGAGAGAGAAACCATTCAGCGGATCACACAGTCATTCCAAAACATGACAACGACTCACGGTAGACTGCAGTTTCACAGTGACTTGATTGTGCTAGATTTTCTGTTGGCAGTCCTTATTTGTTCTGTCTTATTATTGCAAGTATTAGAAGCCCCAAAACCACTTTTCTCACAATTGCTCGACAACAGTCTTCCTCATTCAATGTTGCTGATGAGAGGCACTCATCCTAACTTAGAAGGCAAAAGAAAGTTAGAAACAATAATTATTTCTTTCTGGTACTGGCAGGCAGACATGAATGCTGCTTTGGCAGGCAGTTATACGATTTTGAAGTGGCCTCGCCATTCTCTTATAACTCCCCTGTTTTAATGCTGTGTCTAATCACTGTCGGTAGTTTTCTATAATTTCTGAAACTTTCTGATTCTCTGGAAGCTGGTGGAAGTTGTCCCTGACACTTGTTCTTTCAGAACTTGTGATGATTTTGTAAGCACCTAATATTAAGTGAAAACAGTGTCAGACTTTATTTTGGGGGGGCTCCCAAATCACTCCAGATGGTGACTGCAGCCATGAAATTAATTAATTTTCCTTGGCAGGAAAGTTATGACCAACTTAGATAGCATATTCAAAAGCAGAGACATTACTTTGCCAACAAAGGTCCATCTAGTCAAGGCTATGGTTTTTCCAGTGGTCATGTATGGATGTGAGAGTTGGACTGTGAAGAAGGCTAAGCGCTGAAGAATTGATGCTTTTGAACTGTGGTGTTGGAGAAGACTCTTGAGAGTCCCTTGAACTGCAAGGAGATCCAACCTGTCCATTCTAAAGGAGATCAGCCCTGGGTGTTCATTGGAAGGACTGATGCTAAAGCTGAAACTCCAGTACTTTGGCCACCTGATGCAACGAGTTGACTCATTGCAAAAGACTCTGATGCTGGGAGGGATTGGGTGCAGGAGGAGAAGGGGACGACAGAGGATGAGATGGCTGGATGGCATCACCGACTCGATGGACATGAGTTTGAATGGACTCTAGGAGTTGGTGATGGACAGGGAGGCCTGGCATGCTGCAATTCATGGGGTCGCAAAGAGTCGGACATGACTGAGTGACTGAACTGAACTGAACTAAATATTAAGTCTCATCATAATTGAAATCCTAGAATGGGTCTCTTCTCCTGACCCAAACTCCTGATTGAAAGGCTAAATAAGGTGCAGGCAGTCAAATGTCAAATCTCCATCTAGCTTTCTTAGTAATCTAGAGGCAGTTCCTTAACCTTCTCAGTTATATGCAGAGATTGGACTAGACATCCACTAAGCCATACTGGAGTGCTAAGGTTTGATGCTTCTACAATTCACGTTATCTTGCTGCATGTGACAAGAATGTGACATAATGCAGAGACACGTATGTCCAACATGGCAATAGGAAACACAGCCAGCCCTTTCTTAGATCTCATGCGAAGCGCTTTGGAGAGTCTCAGTAGACCACCTCATCCAGCAGAGAGTAAATGTGTGATACAAATGGAATCCATAAATACTGGAACATAAGCACGTTACATCTCCACGTCCATGTTTTTCATTTTCAGTGAGTAACTTTCCTTTTAGACTGTTATATACATTTAATTTTTGTCTCCGGAAGTTCGACCTAAGAGTTTCTGACCTCAAAAATTATACTAATATCATTAGATATTAAAGAAGTTGCACCTGGCTAGCCGTTGCCAACTAAGGGAGTGTAAGCAATCTAGGAGAGTACTAAAATAAGTTTTCCAAAAATGAAAAAAGATGAGGAAACTTTCTGGGTTAAACAGAACTACTCCTGGGGATTTTTGTGCTCTTGATGAAATTTTGCTACTGTGGGTGAGTTTTTATTCTTTAGTTGTTTGTTTGAAAAGTTATATTTGATCCCTGTGAAATTAATTACTGATTTGCTATCTAGATAAAGGCCGAAAAAAAACACTCTATAATAGACTATGGGAAATTGTTAACCTTTCAGCTAAATTTCTAGAAGAAATTCAGCTAAGAACTTGAGAGAATTTTCAAAGTTTTGTATTAATGAGGAAGATTATATTCTAACAGAAGATGGAAGTCATGTTGTGAGAGAATTTACCTGGAGACACGGGGTTTCCTCAGTGGCTCAGTGGTAAAGTATCTGCCTGCCAAGCAGGAGACACAGATTTGATCCCTGGGTCAGGAAGATCCCCCTGGAGAAGGAAATGGCAACTCACTCCAGTATTCTTGCCTGGGAAATCCCATGGACAGAGGAGCCTGGTGAGTTATAGTGCATGGGACTGCAAAGAGTTGGACATGACTTAGCAACAAACAACAAGATCAGAGTACTGAAAAGGGAAGGGCTCCCACAGGGAACCTTGCCCAGGGATATAGTCCAAAAAAGTGCCTGCAAGCTGGGCTACTGAAATCCCTGGGGATATGAGAAGGCTTTCCAAAAGGTTTGTGATCATGGATAGTTTATGGTAAACCAGTTCCAGTTATTCAACTTTTATACTTTCATAAGTACTTTCAACTTTCATAGGTACGTTTTTCTGGAGATGACCTGCTTGAGAATCCTCCTCTTGTTGGAGGAGTGACTAGATTTTCCTTTCTCAGCTCTCATCCTAATTTATAAAAGACAACTTCTCACCCACCCCTAATGTTAATGAGCTGTATTACTCTGCTGCTGCTGCTGCTAAGTCGCTTCAGTTCTGTCCGAGTCTGTGTGACCCCATAGACGGTAGCCCACCAGGCTCCCCCGTCCCTGGGGTTCTCCAGGCAAGAACACTGGAGTGGGTTACCATTTCCTTCTCCAATGCATGAAAGTGAAAGTGAAGTCATTCAGTCTTGTCCAACTCTTAGCGACCCCATGGACTGCAGCCCACCAGGCTCCTCTGTACATGGGATTTTCCAGGCAAGAGTACTGGAGTGGAGTGTCATTGCCTTCTCCTACAGCATCCAAATAAAACAAAAAAGATCACCTGAAAAAGGAATGACTGTAAAAATTAGGTAACAAATATTTTTGTGAGGACACAGTATCTTTTTCTCAATAAAATTTTAAGAAGGACCTAGCCAAGTGGTGAGCTGAGAGATTGTTTAAAACTAATTTTTGCTAGTAGATTAAAATGTGATTTTTGTCATATAAGTCAAAAAATATTTTTAAAAATTCACGTGCAAATCACATACAAAATTCCTCACTTCAATTCAGTTCTTTTCTTGAATAAACTTTTTCAATGCTTTACAAAACTGAACTAGTACAGAAAACTTAAGGCTGAATCCTATCTTATTTGAGCAATAAATAACAGCCAGAAAAACATGAAGCTATTAAGACAGCATTTATCATTTCTAATAATGTAGTTAAAGGGGTTTTCTGATAAGTTTTTATTGTAGCTAGTAGTTATTGAAGTGTGTAATTTATTTCATGATCAATTTTGTGCTCAATATAATTATGATCCAACTCAGAATAAATTTTATAAAGTAATAAAATTTTAAAACATTTAATCACAATTTATATTATACATACATATTTGTAGAGAAGTATGATGGAGTAGTTAATAAAAAGATTTGCAGACATAAACACATATTAAGTGAAATTCTTTGGAGGAAGTAACATTGAAATATATGTTCAGTCAGAAAAATGAACAATATAAAATTTCTGACTCTTACAGAAGTTATTCATGTATTCTTAGAGTGGGTTATGGTCAACATCCACTTTGTTGGTTGATTAGATTTCACTGGCTGAATTTGTGATGTAACAATTTTATTTTTAAATGTCCATCTTTGCAATTCATAGGGAATTATATCCATTGCAATTATTTAACCATAGGAAACAAAACTCAGCCTATCAATTTAAAAATATAAGCAACTGCCCTTTTTCCAAAAATCTTTGAGAGTGAACACACAGAAACTGTAAATCTTGCCTATACCTACCCATAAGGTAAAAGCTGCTGTAAATCCATTCAGAAGACAAAAATTTCCTTTTAAAGCATCAACAGTCTTGACTATAGGTTAAGTATAATAATACATCTTTGCTGAAGATAATAATATTGTAAATCTGGTATATTTTTTCCCTAGTTGAACTCTCTTCTCTTTCCCTCAAGTTCATGTCTAACTTAAGCTTTATGCTTAACTTGAATTTCTTCCTATGTCAGTGCCCTGCTTGGAACTTGGAACACTGACTCTAGCTTTTATACCATGACCCTTCTTACATCTTCCCAGTGGAGATGGCACACTGTACTGTGACATAGGCTTGCTTCAAGACTCTTGATAACTTCTCACCTTCCTTTTAAAAGCTGGTGTGTTCTCTGGCCTGTGTTCAAGTTAAATTGTTCTGCCCACCATTGTTCTGGCTTCAGTCACAATCCTGACCCCCCTGAGATGTCTGATTTTATAACTACCAAAAATACTTGGACCTGAGGTTACAAAAAGTAGCTGATAGTAGCTGTAGATCGATGAGAAAGATACTGCATTATAAATCTGTCTTTGCTTTACAATCCACTTTATAGAAATATCCTTAAAACTAGCATTCCATATTAAGTTAATCTACTTGGGAAGAGTCTGTTCTGTCCTCTTTTAAAAGGGAGGACATACAAGAGTTAACAGGAATGTCTCGGTTTTTCTGGACACTTAGTGTCGATGAGCTCAGATTTATATTGATTACCTGATAATCAAACGTGTATATCCAGACCCAAGAGATTAGAAGCAACTGAGTCCCTTTTGTTTTTTTTCTCTAACATCTCTTTTATTTACACTTTTTATTTTTTATAATTTTAATTAAAGGATAATTCCTCTACAATATCGTGTTAGTTTCTGCCAAACATCAGTACGAATCAGTCATGGAAGTATAGTTAATCTACAGTGTTATGCTCATTTCTGCTGTATACTAAATAGACTCAGTTATTTTGTTGTTGTGTAGTTGCTAAGTCCTGTCAGACTGTTTACAACCCCGTGGACTGAAGCATGCCAGGCTTTCCTGTCCTTCACTATCACCCGGAGTTTGCTCAAATTCATGTCCATTTAGTCAGTGATGCTATTCACCCGTCTCATCCTCTGTTGCTGCTTCTTTCCCGATTCGGAACCAGTCCATCGTCCCATGTCCAGTTCTGTTACTTCTTGACCTACATACAGGCTTCCCAGGAGACAGGTAAGGTGGTTTGGTATTCCCATCTCTAAGAATTTTCCACAGTTTTTTGTGATCCACAGATTCATAGGCTTTAGCATAGTCAAGGAAGCAAAAGTAGATATTTTTCTGGAATCCCTTTGCTTTCTCCATGATCCAACAAATGTTGGCAATTTGATCTCTGCCTCTTCGAAACCCAACTTGAACATTTGAAGTTCTCAGTTCATGTACTATTGAAGCCTAGCTTGAAGTGTTTTGAACATAACCTTGCTAGTAGGTTAAATGAGTGTAATTATACAGTAGTTTGAACATTCTCTAGTATTGACCTTTCTTGGGATTAGAATGAAAATGACCTTTTCCAGTCCTGTGGCCACTGCTGAGTTTTCCAAATTTGCTGACATATTGAATGCATCATCTTTTAGGATTTTAAGTAGCTCAGCTGGAATTCAGTCATTTCCATTAGCTTTGTTCACAGTGATGCATCCTGAGGCCCACTTGACTTCACAATCCAGGATATCCGGCTCTACGTGACTGATTACATCATTGTGGTTATCCAGGTCATTAAGACTTTTCTTGTATATTTCTTCTCCATGTATTCTTGTCACCACTTCTTAGTCTTTTCTGCTTCTGTTTTTTCCTTACCATTTCTATCATTTATTGTGCCCATCCTTGCATGAAATGTTCCCTTGATATCTCTAGTTTTATTGAAGAGATTTCTACTCTTTCCCATTCTATTGTTTTCCTCTATTTCTTTGTATTTTTCACGGAAGAAGGCCTTCTTATCTCTCCTTGTTATTCTTTGGAAACCTTCATTCAGTTGAGTATAACTTTCCTTTCTCCCTGCCTTTCACTCTTCTTTCCTTAGCTATTTATAAAGCCTCCTCAAACAACCACTTTGCCTTCTTGCATTTCTTTTTCTTTGGGATGGTTTTGGTCACCACCTCCTTTACAATGTTATGAACATTCCTCCATAGTTCTTCAGGTATTCTGAAGATCTAATTTCTAGAATCTATTAGTCACCTTTACTTTATAAACATAAGGAATTTGATTTAGATCATACTTGAATGGCCAAGTGGTTTTCCCTATTTTCTTCATTTTCAGCCTGAATTTTGCAGGAAGGAATTCTATACAGTCAGCTCCAGGTCTTGTTTTTGCTGACTGTAGAGAGCTTCTCCATCTTTGGCTTCAGAGAACATAATCAATCTGATTCCAGTATTGACCATCTAGTGATCTCCATGTGTAGAGTCATGTCTTGGGTTGTTGGAAAAGAGCGTTTGCTATGACCAGCATGTTCTCTTGACAAAACTCTATTAGCCTTTCGCCTACTTCATTTTGTACTCTAAAGTCAAATTTGCCTATTATCTGGGTATCTCTTGACTTCCTACGTTTGCATTCCAATCTTTTTGAGTTAATTCCAGAAAGTGTTGTACATAGAACCAGTCAACTTCAACGTCTTTGGCAACAGTGGTAGGGGCATAGACTTGGATTACTGTGATGCTGAATGATTTGCCTTGAAAATGAACCTATATCATTCTGTCATTTTTGAGACTGCTCCCAAGTACTGCATTTCAGACTCTTTTGTTGACCATGAGGGCTACTCCATTTCTTCTAAGGGATTTTTGCCCACAGTAGCAGATATAATGGTCATCTGAATTAAATTTGCCCATTTCTGTCCATTTTAGTTCACTGATTCCTAAGATGTCAATGTTCAATCTTGCCATCTCCTGCTTGACCATGTTCAATTTACCTTGATGCATGGGCCTAACATTCCAGGTTCCTGTGCAATATTATTCTTTATAGCATCGGAACTTATTTTCACCACAGGACACAGCCACAAGTGAGTGTCATTTTCACTTTGGCCCAGCCACTTCATTCTTTCTGGAGCTATTCATAATTGCCATCTGCTGTGCCCCAGTAGCATATTGGACACCTTCTGACCTGTGGGGCTCATCTTTTGGTGTCATATCTTTTTGCCTTTTAATGCTGTTAATGGGTTCTCCAGGCAAGAATACTGGGGTTGTGTTCTATTTCTTACTCCAGTGGACCACCTTTTGTCAGAATTCCTCACCATGACCCATCCATCTTGGGTGGCCCTGCATGACATGGCTCATTGAGTTATGCAAGCCCCTTTGCCACAACAAGGCTGTTATCTATGAAGGACGGAGTTGAAGTATAGTTGATTTACAATGTCTTTGTTTCTGCTCTACAGTAAAGAGGCTTAGTTATACGTGTGTGTGTGTGTGTGTGTGTGTGTGTGTGTGTGTGTATGGGCTTCTGTGGTGGCTCAGATGGTATAGAATCTACCCACAGTTTGGGAGACCTGGGTTCAATCCCTGGGTTGGGAAGATGCCCTGGAGAAGTGAATGGCTACCCACTTCAGTATTCTGGCCTGAAGAATTCCATGGACAAAGTAGCCTGGCAGGCTATAGTCCATATGGTCACAAAAAGTCAGACTTGACAGAGCAAATTTCACTTAACACTTAACTTTTATATGTATATGTATATATATACATATATCGGAGAAGGCAATGGCACTGCACTCCAGTACTCTTGCCCGGAGAATCCCATGGATGGAAGAGCCTGGTAGGCTGCAGTCCATGGCGTCACTAAGAGTCGGACACAACTGAGCGTCTTCATTTTCACTTTTCACTTTCATGCATTGGAGGAGGAAATGGCAACCCGCTCCAGTGTTCTTGCCTGGTGAATCCCAGGGCCGGGGGGAGCCTGATGGGCTGCCATCTATGGGGTCGCACAGAGTCGGACATGACTGAAGCGACTTAGCAGTAGCAGCATATATATATATATATATGTCGCACACACACACATTCTTTTTAGATTCTTTTCTATTATAGTTTATCTCAGGATATTAAATCTAGTTCCCTGTGCTATACAATTGGACCTTGTTTTTATCCATTTTGTATGTAATAGTTTTGTAACCTCAAACCTCTAGTCCGTTGCTCCCCCACCCCCAACACCTCTCTCTAGCATCTCTTGGAGAGTGCTCCAACCAAGGATGTTGGAGCCCTGCTTTTGTTACATATCACACCATGTTTTGCATCTGGTATTGAGTCATTTTCTTCTCAGATATCTTCCAGAGCCCCCTTGGCTGCTGGCACAGGAAGGCATAGGCAGCAGATGGGTAAAACGATCAATGCTTCTCTCCCAGTGTCTTCCCCTTTAGCATCTTTTCCAATGAATAGTTACAACAAAAAAAGAGTTAAAAAATACCTGTAATACTTACAGCTCAAATTATTATAGAAGGTACCTCATATAATCAATATGAATAGGTACAAACCTGCTGCTTGGTTGGACAGTATCATCTCAACTGAGACAACATCTCTGATGAACAGCACTCCTGCTGCTGCTGCTGCTAAGTCGCTCCAGTCGTGTCTGACTCTGTGCAGCCCCATAGACGGCAGCCCACCAGGCTCCGCCGTCCCCGGGATTCTCTAGGCAAGAACACTGGAGTGGGTTGCCATTTCCTTCTTCAATGCATGAAAGTGGAAAGCGAAAATGAAGTCGCTCAGTCGTGCCCGACTCTTAGCGACCCCATGGACTGCAGCCCACAGGCTCCTCCATCCATGGGATTTTCCAGGCAAGAGTATGGAGTGAGTTGCCATTGCCTTCTCCGCAGCACTCCTAATTAGTCAAAATATCTAAGAGGAAGCAAGCAACTTCTCAACTGCTGAACTTCTCAATGTAAAGCATGGAATTTTGAGCCAGCTTGAATTGACATCAAGGTTTTTCCCTGTCCCTTCTTTTTCTCAGCTGACTAATCTTGGATAAGTTATTTAATATCTCTCTGCCTCAGTTTCCTTATCTGTAAAGCGGCGATAATAAAATCATCTATTCTCACAGGCTTATTGTGAGAGTTTACAAAGAAGATGAAGGGTTTAGCCCAGTACATAACAAGTAATAACATTTTACTATTGGTTTTTACTTATAGTATGAGTGGCACCGTGAATGCCACAAACAACCAAGATTGATGAATAAATAAGAGACTTCCAAGGATAGGAGGAGCAATAAATGTGGAACTGAACAGCCCAGAAAACATTGCCTATATTCTCTAGCAAGGTACCTGGAGATCTTTGGAATGGCTCTGCGCACATACTTAGCTACATTTGTTTTTATAATTTCTGTAAACACAGCAGGAGAGGTTGCTATGGAAACGATACACTTGACAATTCTTATTGATTCGCAATAGTTTCCATAAAGCTTGCATACTTCTTTATTAGATGTCAGTTGTCATCCCATCCTTCTATCAACATGCTTTTCCGTGCAGCTCAGTTCCCATCTGCAGTGTGGCTAAGGCTTTGAGGGAAGGGAGGGCAGAGCAGGCTAACCAGGTTCCCTGTTACATCAGTCAAGCAATTCTTTCTGTCCACGTGATTGGCAGCTGACACGTTGGCAGCAATCTGGCACTTCAAGCAGAAGAATGAAAGCAGGGAGTATCGTGAAAAGGAACTTTCAGTTCTAGTAGTGCTGGACCTTCTTTCTCCTTTCTCTGGCAACCAAGAGTACCTTCAGATGACAACAGAGGCATTCTTCTAAAGCTCTCAGGATTTGAGTACACGTTTACATCCACACTGTTTCTGTGAACTGTGAAAGTAATTAAAATGCATGGTGTGCCAATACGTGATTGCAAGGAAGTTTCCATTACTTGGTGCCTGGACAATGTCTGTAGTTTCCACCGAGCATTTATTTGCTTTAGAAATTTTGGCTTAGTGAAATATGGCAAAAAATATTCAGAAGACATAGATTAAAAAGATGTGGATAAAGTTACTTTTTTTTTTTAATTTGGTGGTCAGAGTCCAAGGATTACAAGTAAACAGAGAATTCCAGAACTAATGAACTAACTTTTCATATTAATTCTAGTATTTTCTACACTCTGGTAACTACATAGGGAGTATATAATGTAAGTCATTGTGTCTTTATAAGATTTTATATTTAATTCTGAGTTATGTGGTTTATTTTGAAAAAAGAGTAAAAAGATAAGCCTATCACATGGAAAGGATGTTAGAATATTGACCCCAAAAATGAGAAAATACATAAATGATTTAGTAGTAGTTCTTCAACAATCGGGGATAATCAAGCACACTAAAAAATGGAATAATTGTTATTGTTTCATTTTGTTTGACTTGGCCTTCATATACATTAATGTGATAAGCAATGGTATCTCTTAGTATTATTGATGTAAAAATAATACTAACTGCAAGCAAAGTGGCAAGTGATATAATATTCCTGACAAGTTTAGTGGAATAACTACAACCAGAAGATATGGTCTGGCAAAATGCAGTATATTAAGTAAGTTTAGGACTTTAACATTAGAATACATCACCCTTATTAGGAGGCTTGAGTGTTGAAGCATTCCAAGAAAAAAGTTAGAGTGCAAAACCTTTTATTTTTGGACATTGTTTTACTGAGAGGGCTTCCCTGGTGGCT
The DNA here is from genome assembly GCF_001704415.2 of Capra hircus. NCBI lineage: Eukaryota > Metazoa > Chordata > Mammalia > Artiodactyla > Bovidae > Capra > Capra hircus. The sequence continues at coordinate 49,540,813 of NC_030812.1, read as the reverse complement.
CAGATGGTAAAGAATCTGCCTACAATGCCGTAGTCCCAGGTTTGATCCCTATGTTGGGAGAATCCCCTGGAGAAGGAAATGGCTACCCACTCCAGTATTCTTGCCTGAAGAATTCCATGGATAGAGGAGCCTGGTGGGCTTCAGTCCATGGGGTCATAAAGAGTCGGACACCACTGAGTGACTATCATTGACCATACAGAGAACTAATGAATTTCAGTTGGTAAAGCTTGAAATCAGTTCCATGGAAAGTCACTGAGGAGTCAGTGAATCCAAGGATAAAAACAGTAAGGTTTATGTGTCCACAAAGAGCAAAGTACTGTAGATTGCATGTCCAGTATCACAGTTAACTGTTTTCAGCATTTCATGTCGTTTTAGGAAAACAAATCAGCAGCTGAGCATGACTCAGCCAACAGACATCCACTGTGTGTCCACAGGGAGCGTGGTGTTAATCTGAGGAACACACAACAAAACCTCTGCTCCTAGAAATAAAAGGTTGGTTTTCCTTGCTTAGCAGACACCACATGACACACGTATTTGTAAATATCTGGAGTGAAAACAATCATATCACCACAGTACATACAGTAGGACCCATTTGTGACTATAGAAACTATATAGATGGCACAACGAAATATCAGCTTAGAGTATCTCTGGGTAAAGAATATGCTGGGGATCTTTTTTTCTTGTTTCTTCATGTCTCTTGAGTATTCAATAATAAACACGTTCTTGTGTAATTTTAAAGACATTTTTTAGAAAAGAAAAACAACCCAGTTGTTCTACAAACCTAGAAGTGAGGAACTGAGGACCTTGGACTATGATAAAATGCCAGTATAACTGCTGGTCTAGAAGGCTGAAGACAGTGAGATTAAATTTGGAGCCAACCCATCTGTGTTTAAATATCTAACAGTCTCATTATTTGTCACGCCAGTCTGCAAAAAGGCAAAACTTCTGTTTCCCTACTTATTTTACTTAAAACTGAAAATAGTACTCACACAATAGACGTTTTGATGGAAACATTGTCACTAGATGAAACAAAACAGTAGATTATTAGAAATGTGGTTTTTGTCAGTGACATGAAGCTATGAATTTAAATAAAACAAATCTTGATGAATAGCCCAAGTGTCATCTGCCAAATATGAAGAAATGCCTTTCAGAATTTTTAATAAGGAAAATACCATGATTCATTCATTCATTCAGCAAATATTTATTAAGCAGCAATGTAACCCACTCTTGGTGCTGGAGATAAAACAGGGAACAAGACAGACATAGTTCCAGTTCCTTGGAGCATTCATTTCACTTCCAGAGATGAACAAGGAGCAAAAAGAATGCAAATATGTAATTACAGGTGGAAGTTCTATAAATGGGAAGTGTTAGTCACTCAGTTGTGTCCAACTCTTTGCAACCCCATGGACTGTAGCCTGCCAGGCTCCTCTGTCCATGGAAGTCTCCAAGCAAGAATACTGGAGTGGGTAGCCATTTCCTTTTACAGAGTATCTTCCCAACCCAGGGATCCAGGTCTCCCACATTGCAGGTGGATTCTTTACCATCTGAGCTACCAGAGAAGTCCCATAAATGGGAAGTGAAAAAAACTAAAAGTGAAATTTGCTCAGTCGTGTCTGACTCTTTGTGACCACATGGGGAATTTTTCAGGCCAGAATACTGGCATGGGTAGCCTTTCGCTTCTCCAGGGGATCTTCCCAACCCAGGGATCAAACCCAGGTCCCCCAAATTGCAAGTGGATTCTTTACCAGCTGAGCTACAAGGGAAGCCCAAGAATACTGGGGTGAGTAGCCTATCCCTTCCCCAGGGAATCTTCCCAACCCAGGAATCAAACCAGGGTTTCCTGCATTGAAGGCAGATTCTTTACCAACTGAGCTATCAGGGAAGCCCATACATGGGAAGGACAGGGTGCTATTCTAATATTCATCAGGGGGAACCTATCCTACACAGAGACACAGAGCTATCAATAAAGACACTCCTGAGAGACATTTAATCTGAGTCGTAACAATGAGTAGGAGCTGAAAGCAGTGATAGAAATGATAGCGAAGGGAATTTAGGAAGAGGGAATACTAAGTGGAAGATATCTGGGGCATTAAGAAAATTAAGAAACCAAAAGAAGGAAAATGAAGTTGTAGTAGTAAAGGGAGGATAATGGCTTATTAGATTGTGTTAATAACTTAAGATGTGAGCTTAAGGGCATTGGAAAGCTCTGTAGTTAGCCAATGAAGGCAACTCAATTTTTGTTCAAATAGTAACTACATTACAGTTATTTTATGTCTTGATCTAGCACTGGAACCAAGAATTCCAGAAGTTTTAGAAATCATGATTTCTAACAAATAGGGGAAAATTAATACAGGATTATGATATGGGTCTAAAATAAATGGTATATCTTCTACTAAGTTCCTATGTCCAAAATACAGACTCATTGCTTTTATTGGGTTAGCCAATACATTTGCTTGAATTTTTTCATAAGCTATAACAGAAGAACCCAAACGAACTTTTTGGCAAATCCAATTTTACATTTGTCTATTTTGGAGCCTTCACTGTTTCTTGCTGGGCAAAAATCCAGGATGTCTTGCTGGAAGTTTTTTCTACCCCTCAATGTATCCAAGAATACCAGGAGCTTAACTCAGCCCAAAATGCGCTAGTCCGGCTTCCAAAATACCAAATGGATAGGAGCTGGAGACTGGTCTGCTCCTTTACAACGTACGGTAATGCTGTTGAAGAAGGATCCTGCACAGATGAGCAGACCATGCTGTCCACTCACCCCTGAAGCATGCTCTTGACAATTCAGGCCCTGACCCAGGCTTAGGGGCAGCCATGCTGCTTGCCGGTGCTGTTATTAGTCTTACTATTCTTTGTATTCTATCCTTACCATGGAGCATTTCAGACACATACTGAAGTATGGATTATCCATCATCCAATTTCAAGTTTTCAACTCATGGGCAATTTTTTTCACCTATATTTTTCCCTACTTCAGTTCAGTTCAGTTCATTTCAGTCACTCAGTCGTGTGTGACTCTTTGCAACCCCATGAATTGCAGCACGCCAGGCCTCCCTGTCCATCACCAACTCCCAGAGTTCACTCAGACTCACGTCCATCGAGTTGGTCATGCCATCCAGCCATCTCATCCTCTGTTGTCCCCTTCTCCTCCTGCCCCCAATGCCTCCCAGCATCAGAGTCTTTTCCAATGAGTCAACTCTTCGCATGAGGTGGCCAAAGTACTGGAGTTTCAGCTTTAGCATCAGTCCTTCCAAAGAACACCCAGGACTGATCTCCTTCAGAATGGACTGGTTGGATCTCCTTGCAGTCCAAGGGACTCTCAAGAGTCTTCTCCAACACCACAGTTCAAAAGCATCAATTCTTTGGTGCTCAGCTTTCTTCACAGTTCAAGTCTCACATTCATATACGACCACTGGAAAAACCATAGCCTTGACTAGACAGACCTTTGTTGGCAAAGTAATGTCTCTGCTTTTGAATATGCTATCTAGGTTGATCATAACTTTCCTTCCAAGGAGTAAGTGTCTTTTAATTTCGTGGCTGCAATCACAATCTACACTAATTTTGGAGCCCCCCAAAATAAAGTCTGACACTGTTTCCACTGTTTCCCCATCTATTTCCCATGAAGTGATGGGACTGGATGCCATGATCTTCGTTTTCTGAAAGTTGAGCTTTAAGCCAACTTTTTCAGTCTCCTCTTTCACTTTCATCAAGAGGCTTTTGAGTTCCTCTTCCATTTTCTGCCATAAGGGTGGTGTCATCTGCATATCTGAGGTGACTGATATTTCTCCCGGCAATCTTGATTCCAGCTTGTGTTTCTTCCAGCCCAGCATTTCTCATGATGTACTCTGCATAGTAGTTAAATAAACAGGGTGACAATATACAGCCTTGATGTCCTCCTTTTCCTATTTGGAACCAGTCTGTTGTTCCATGTCCAGTTCTAACTGTTGCTCCCTGACCTGCATACAGGTTTCTCAAGAGGCAGGTCAGGTCATTTGGTATTTCCATCTCTTTCAGAATTTTCCACAGTTTATTGTGATCCACGAAGTCCATCCCCATTTTCAACATCTTGAAGGAAATCCTACATATCATATGACTCCATTTGTAATAATGTCTGTCAAACAAAAAGATCAGGACTGTTACAAAGAAAATCTAATCTCAATAATATCACACTTAAAATATTAATAAGTTCTTCATATAATCAAATATATATTTAGTGTTCACATTTCCCTGGATGTCTCAGAAAAAATTCTTTATTTTTTATGATTTACTTTTCAAATCGGAATCCAATCAAAGTTCATACATTGCAACAGGTCCCTTAAGTCTATTTTACTCTAAATATTCCTCCTCTGCCTTTCTTTTTTATCCTTTGCAATATGTGTGTGTGTATATATAAGAATTTGAATGGTTTGTCCTTTTGTGTTTTTTATTGCTTTGATTTGGCTAATATCATCCCAATAACATCACTTAACACTTAGCTTCTTTGTTTGTCTTGTATTGTTGGGAAGTTGATAGAGGCTCGGTTAGATTCAGGATGGATTTTGGGAGGGGCAAGGTACAGTGACTTTATGGGTGGTATTGTATACTTCCATCAGTTTAGTTCAGTCGCTCAGTCGTGTCCGACTCTTTGCGACCCCCTGGACTGCAGCATGCTAGGCCTCACAGTCCATCACCAACTCCTGGAGTTTACTAAAACTCATGTCCATTGAGCCAGTGATGTCATCCAACCATCTCATCCTCTGTCGTCTCTTTCTCCTCCCGCCTTCAATCTTTTCCAGCATCAGGGTCTTTGCCAGTGAGTCAGTTCTTCACATCAGGTGGCCAAAGTATTGGAGTTTCAGCGTCAGTATCAGTCCTTCCAATGAATATTCAGGACTGATTTCCTTTAGGATGGATTGGTTGGATCTCCTTGTTGTCCATCAGGAACATTTAATATCTGATTTTCTTTTTTTTGAAGTGCTGATGATCATGAATGATCATTGCCTATATTCATTAATATATTAATTATGCTTTCCAAAATGGTGATATTTTTTAATTTTTTCCTCAGTCATTTACTGGAATATATCTATAAAGAAAAATCTCCCTTCCTCAAAATATTTGGATGTTTGTATTCTGAGGTACATTGTAAAAAAAGGAGGATAATATTTAATTCTTTCCCTTTAATAATTTTCAAGATAAATACATTGGTGCTTTAACATCCTTCAGTGTGACCAGTTTTATTTTCAAAATTTGACTGTAAACTTATGTATTTAAACACATCTGCTGTATTTCAGTCTGTTGAAGTTATTATTATCTGTATTAATGATTACATTATCCTATCTTTGGTTCCTAATAATTTCTTAAGATAACTACTGTTTTACAAATAGCTTTCTGGATTCCTGCTTTGACAATATTTCAAGCTCATCTTGAGCTTGGGAATAAATTTCCTGCCCCAGATCAAGAATCAGCCATTTCTTCAAGGAATTCTGACTATCTGTGTTGGAAACTGGTATTTAAAAGCCACAAGCTAGGCACTAGGGATTCTCATTGCCACTGAGCAGTTTGTTATTTCTTGGTCTCTTCAGTGGACAGAAGTAGAAATTTTTTTTCAATTTTAAGATAAATGACACCATGAGTTCATAATATTTTTAATTCAATGTCAAAACTATAGGGTTTTTTTTAACTTAAAATATATTGAACTTCCATCTCTATTTCCTTTCTCCAATACTGACATTCCCAGTTCTCATTGACAGCAGCAGAATTACTCATTTGGTTTATTCCATAATACACAGAAAATGGTCTCAGAATAGCATTACCACAACATATGGATATACCAGAATAGCTTTAAATTTTTTTCTTTTTAGTTCTTTTTGTCTTTAAGTTATAGTCTATAGACCATGTACATTGAAATTACTTTGTATTAAGCCATTTGGAGTAGTTACTCCCCAAAAGGTTATGTCACTAACTTAATAAAAAGTCAATTTCACTTTTTCATTTGCTTTAACTTTTAGGGATTGCTCTTCTAAATTAATTTTTTTGTAATTATTTAAAAGATCTACATGATCCTAAAGTCAAACTTGAAAGTATTTTTATTTAATCTAGTTTCTATCTTTGTCTTCCCTATCCTATGCCACCTTCCTTCCCCACAGTAACGTTTTTTAGGTTGAAGTTTTTATTATTTATCCTTTTATGACCTTAGGTAAACAGTAGCATACAATAAGAACTTCTGCCCTCCAAGTGATAAAGTTATTTTTAATTTACATTTCCATGCTCAAGTGTGGTCTACCAGGCGCAATCACTGGGACAAAATGGCTTGGGCTGAATTGAATCTTGAAAACTAAAGCTCCACTCCCATGAACATCAAGATCTGTCAACCTTCTATGACCCTGGCCCTTCATAAGAACCAACATACTTTATTCTGATAAGTGTCTACAAACTTTGAATCTTAGGGAGAAAGTTTTGAGCTCCTGAACACTTCTCTCACACAAATCCCCTAGCCTCCTAAATACTAGTAGGTTCATTTGCCTACTCCCTACTCTAACTCTGCATACCTTACAGAAAGACAAGTTTTGTTTAGTCCCACAAAATAAAGAAAATGCAGCTATTCATTTCTATCAAGATACTAAAGAGATCAAGATGTGGAAGAAAACTAAGTGCCTATCAACAGATCAATGGATAAATATGTGGTTAAATACGTATGATGTAATATTCAGTTCAGTTCAGTCACTCAGTTGTGTCCGACTCTTTGTGACTCCATGAATCGCAGCACGCCAGGCCTCCCTGTCCATCACCAACTCCCGGAGTTCACTCAGACTCACATCCATCGATGGAGAAGGCAGTGGCACCCCACTCCAGTACTCTTGCCTGGAAAATCCCATGGACGGAGGAGCCTGGAAGGCTGTAGTCCTTGAGGTCGCTGAGGGTCGGACACAACTGAGCGACTTCACTTTCACTTTTCACTTTCATGCACTGGAGAAGGAAATGGCAACCCACTCCAGTGTTCTTGCCTGGAGAATCCCAGGGACGGCAGAGCCTGGTGGGCAGCCGTCTATGGGGTTGCACAGAGTCAGACACGACTGAAGCGACTTAGCAGCAGCAGCAGGATTAACATACACATACTATGTATAAAATAGATAACCAACAAAGACCTATGTAATAACCTATAAGGGAAAAGAATCTTGAGAAAAATACACATATATTCATTTATTTTAACTGAATGACTGTGCTGTACACCTGAAATTTACACAATATTACAAATCACTATATATATACCTCAATAAAAACTTTTTAAAGAACAAAAAATATTTTTAAAAGTTGTTATAAAATAACAATTATATTTAAAAGTGTATTTCAGTGTAGCCTTGTTGCTTATTTATTTTATACATAGTGCGTGCGTGCTAAGTTGATTCAGTTGTGTCTGACTCTGTGAGACCCTATGGATTGTAGCCCCTTGGGCTTCTATGTCCTTGGGATTCTCCAGGTAAGAATACTAGAGTGGGTTGCCATTACTTTCTCCAGGGGATTTTCCCCACCCAAGGATCGAACCCGTGTCTCTTGTGTATCCTGCATTGGCAGGCAGGTTCTTTACCACTAGCACCACCTGGGAAGCCCTAGTTTAATAGTAGGTTATAATATATAGTAAGGTTAAACATAGTAGCCCTATCTCATCACCCCACACCCCTATGATGCCCCTCTGCTAGCCTCTTACCACTGATAACCACTGGTTATCTGTGAGTCTTTCTTTTTTTTTTTTAATATTCACTGCTTTGTTTTCAGATTCCACATATAAGTGATATCAAACCATATTTGTCTTTCACTCTCTTATTTCATTTACCATAATGTTCTCTAGGCCCATCTACGTAAGGGAAAAATGGCAAAATTTCATTCTCACTTGTGGCTGAGTAGTACATATGTGTATATATAATGGATACACATATATATATGTACATGTGTACACACATCTTCCTTATTCATTCATCTGTTGATGGGCACTTGAATTGTTTCCATATCTTGCTATGAACGTTCGAGTGTATCTTTTCGAATTAGTGTTTTTGTTTTTTCTGGATATATAACCAGGAGTGGGATTGCTGGATCATAAGGTAGTTCTAGATTTAATTTTTTGAGAAACCTCCATACTGGTTTCCATAGTGGTGACACCAATGTATTCCCACAAACAATATTTCCCTTTTCTCCATACCCTCTCCAACTTTTGTTATTTGTAGACTTTTTGATGATGGTCATTCTGACAGGTATGAGGTGATAGCTCATTATGGATTGGCTTTGCATTTCTCTGATGATTAGCCATGTTGAGCACTTTTCCATGCTACTTACTATTGGCCATCAGTATATCTTTCTTGAAAAACATGTCTATTCAGAGTTTCTATCTATTTTTTAATCAAGTTTTTTCCAACTGAGTTGTATAAGCTCTTTATATATGTTGGATGTTAACCCCTTATTGGTCATATTATTTGCAAATATTTTCTCCCATTTGCTAGGTTGTCTTTTCATTTGTTGATAGTTTCCTTTGTTGTGCAAAAGCATTTAAATTTGACCAGGTGCCATTTGTTTATTTTTGCTTTTATTTCCTTTGCCTTCGGAGACAGATTTAAAAAAATAAAACGTCTAAGATTTATGTCAAAGTGGTCTCCCAATGTTCTCTGTAACAGTTTTACAGTTTCAGGTCTTACATTTAGAACTTGAATCCATTTTGAGTTTATTTTTGTATATGATGTAAAGAAATGTTTTAAAAATCATATTTTACATGTAGCTGTCCATTTTCCCCAGCACCACTTATTGAAAGACTGTCTTTCCTCCGTTATATATTCTTGCCTCCTTAGTCATAGACTAATTGACCATACATGTGGGTTTACTTCTGGGCTCTCTACTCTGTTCCATTGATCTATGTGTCTGTTTTTGTACCAGTGACATGCTATGTTGATTACTGTGCTGCTACTTCATAATACAGTCTGAACTGATGGAACATTGTATCTCCAGCTTTGTATTTTTTGCTCAAGATTCCTTGGCTAACTTGGGGTCTTTTGTAGTTCCGTATGAATTCCAGGATTATTTGTTCTAGTTCTGTGAAAAAGGTCATAAGTATTTTGATAGAGATTGCATTAAATCTGGAGATTGCTTTGCGTAGTACAGCCCTTTTAGCAATATTAATTATTCCAATCCAAGAGCTTGGAATATTTTTCCATTTCTTTGTATCATCTTCAATTTCTTTCATCAATGTTTTATAATTTTCAGAGTATAGGTCTTTCACCTGCTTGGTTAAGTTTATTTCTAAGTATTTATTTTTTGATGTGATTTTAAATGAGATTGTTTTTTCGCTTTCTCTTCCTGAGAGTTCATTATTAGTGTGGAGAAAGTAACTAATTTTGGCATAGTGATCTTGTATCTTGTAACTTTACTGAATTTATTAGTCCTAATAGTTTTGGTGTGGAGACTTTAGGATTTTCTATTTATAATATCCTGTCATCTGCAAACAGTGACAGTTTGGGGATGGCTTTATTTTTCTTGTCAGTTGTGGCTAAAACTCCCAATACTGTGTTACATAGAAGTGGCGAGCATGGGCATTCTTGTCTTGTTTCTGATTTTAGAGGAAAGACATTCAGCTTTTCACCATTAAGTATGGTGTGGGTTTGTCATACATGGCTTTTATTATGTTGAGATATGTTTCCTCTATGTCAATTTTATTGAGATTTTTATATGAATGGATGTTAAATTTTGTCAGAGGGTTTTTCTGTGTCTGTTAAAATGTCCGTGTGATTTTTATCCTTCCTTTTGTAAATGTGGTGTATCATGTTGATTTACATTTGCAACTATTAAACCATCCCTTGTCCCTGGAATAAATCCCACTTGAGTATGGTGTATGGACCTTTTATTTATTGTTAAATACAGTTAGTAATACTTTGTTGATAATTTTTTCATCTGTATTTTTCAGTTATTGGTCTGTAATTGTCTTTTTATTCTTTTTTTTTTTTTTGGAGTGTATGTCTGATTTTAGTTATCAGGGTAATGGTGGACTTGTAGAATGAATTTGAATTTCATCTTCAAATTTTTGGACTAATTTGAGAAAGATAGGTATTAATTCTTGTTGGTGGAATTCCCCTGTGAAGTTGTCTGGTCTTGGACTTTCGTTTGGCTGGGAGGGTTTTGGTTTTTTTTTCTTTTTTTTTGCTTTTGTTGTTGCAAATTCAGTTTCACTGCTCATGACCAGTCTGTTCAGATTATCTATTTCTTTCCAGTTCAGTCCTGGAAGTATGTAGGTTTTTAGATATTTGTTTATTCCTTCTAAGTTGTTCAGTTTGTTGGCATATAATTGTTTGCATAATTATCTTATAATTTTTGTATTTCTGTGGTATCAGTTATTTTTCCTCTGTCACTTCTTGTTTTGTCTATTGAATTCCTCTTTTCTTGATGAAATGTTTATCAGTTTGGTTTATCTTTTCAAAAAGAATTAGCTGTTGGTTTCATTGACATTTTCTATTGTGTTTTTTGTTTGTTTCTTATTTGTTTCTTTATTTTGGTCTCTATTTCCTCTTTATTACCTTCTTTCTAATGACTTTGGGCTTTGTCCTTCTTTTTCTACCTCTTATAGATAGCATACTAGGCTGTTTTTGAGATTTTTCTTTGTTTCCGAGTGGGCCTGTATTGTTATAAACTTTCTTCTTAGAATGGCTTTTGCTGCATCCCATAGCTTTTGGAAAGTTTTGTTTCCATTTTGATTTGTCTTGAGGTATTTTCTAGTTTCGTCATTGATTTCTTCATTGACCCTTTGGTTTTTCAGTAGCATGTTGTTTAGACTCCATATGTTCGTGCTCTTTTTCCATTTTTCTTCCTGTGATTGGTTTCTAATTTCACACCATTGTTTTTGGAAAAATGCTTGATATAATTTCTGTCCTTTTAAATTTGTTACAATGAATTAAAAATGTTTAAAACACATGTTTTAATAGCAAACCACATCAGTATTCTTGCCTTGAGAACACCATGAACAGTATGAAAAGGCAAAATGGTAGGATACTGAAAGAGGAACTCCCCAAGTTGGTAGATGCCCAATATGCTACTGGAGATCAGTGGAGAAATAACTCCAGAAAGAATGAAGGGATGGAGCCAAAGTGAAAACAATACCCAGCTGTGGATGTGACTGATGATAGAAGCAAGGTCTGATGCTGTAAAGAGCAATATTGCATAGGAACCTGGAATGTCAGGTCCATGAATCAGGCAAATTGGAAGTGGTCAAACAGGAGATGGCAAGAGTGAAAGTCGCATTCTAGGAATCAGCAAACTAAAATGGACTGGAATGGGTGAATTTAACTCAGATGACCATTATATCTACTACTATGGGCAGGAATCCCTTAGAAGAAAGGGAGTAGCCATCGTGGCCAACAAAAGAGTCCAAAATGCAGTACTTGGATGCAATCTCAAAAACTTCACACCAGTCAGAATGTCTGCGATCCAAAAATCTGCAAGCAATAAATGCTGGAGAGGGTGTGGAGAAAAGGGAACCCTCCTACACTGTTGGTGGGAATGCAAACTAGTACAGCCACTATGGAGAACAGTGTGGAGATTCCTTAAAAAATTGCAAATAGAACTACCTTATGACCCAGCAATCCCACTTCTGGGCATACACACCGAGGAAACCAGAATTGAAAGAGACACATGTACCCCAATGTTCATCACAGCACTGTTTATAATAGCCAGGACATGGAAACAATCTAGATGTCCATCAGCAGATGAATGGATAAGAAAGCTGTGGTACATATACACAATGGAGTATTACTCAGCCGTAAAAAAGAATTCATTTGAATCAGTTCTGATGAGATGGATGAAACTGGAGCCGATTATACAGAGTGAAGTAAGCCAGAAAGAAAAACACCAATACAGTATACTAACACATATATATGGAATTTAGGAAGATGGCAATGACGACCCTGTATGCAAGACAGGAAAAAAGACACAAATGTGTATAACGGACTTTTGGACTCAGAGGGAGAGGGAGAGGGTGGGATGATTTGGGAGAATGGCATTCTAACATGTATACTATCATGTAAGAATTAAATCGCCAGTCTATGTCTGATGCAGGATACAGCATGCTTGGGGCTGGTGCATGGGGATGACCCAGAGAGATGTTATAGGGAGGGAGGTGGGAGGGGGGTTCATGTTTGGGAACGCATGTAAGAATCAAAGATTTTAAAATTTAAAAAATAAAAAACTAAAAAAAGAAAAAGAAAAAGAAAAAGGAATTACCTATCTGCACCTAAAATAAATAACCAACAGCAATAAAAATGTAAATTAAGTAGATAGTATGCTCTTAAGTACTTCTAATATTCTAATAAATAACATTTCAAAGTACAAAAACAAACAAACAAACAAACAAAAAAGACAGAATGATCTCTGTTTGTCTCCAAGGCAAACCATTCAATATCACAGTTATCCAAGTCTATGCCCCAACCAGTACTGCTGAAGAAGCTGAAGTTGAACGGTTCTATGAAGACCTACAAGACCTCTTAGAACTAACACCCAAAAAAGATGTTGTTTTCATTATAGGGTTCTGGAATGCAAAAGTAGGAAGTCAAGAAACACCTGGAGTAACAGGCAAATTTGGCCTTGGAATACGGAATAAGCAGGGCAAAGGCTAATAGAGTTTTGCCAGGAGAACGCACTGGTCATAGCAAATACCCTCTTCCAACAACACAAGAGAAGACTCTACACATGGACATCACCAGATGGTCAACACTGATATCAGATTGACTATATTCTTTGCAGCCAAAGATGGAGATGCTCTATACAATCAGCAAAAACAAGACTGGGAGCTGACTATGGCTGAGATCATGAACTCCTTATTGCCAAATTCAGACTTAAATTGAAGAAAGTAGGGAAAACCACTAGACTATTCAGGTATGATCTAAATCAAATTCCTTATGATTATACAGTGGAAGTGAGAAATAGATTTAAGGGACTAGATCTGATAGATAGAGTGCCTGATGAACTACGGATGGAGGTTCGTGACATTGTTCAGGAGACAGGGATCAAGACCATCCCCATGGAAAAGAAATGCAAAAAAGGAAGATGGCTGTCTGGGGAGGCCTTACAAATAGCTGTGGAAAGAAGAGAAGTGAAAAGCAAAGGAGAAAAGGCAAGATATAAGCACCTGAAGGCAGAGTTCCAAAGAATAGCAAGGAGAGATAAGAAAGCTTTCCTCAGTGATCAATGCAAAGAAATAGAGGAAAACAACAGAATAGGAAAGACTAGAGATCTCTTCAAGAAAATTAGAGATACCAAGGGAACATTTCATGCAAAGATGGGCTCGATAAAGGACAGAAATATCCAACATAGGTTTCATAATTTTCCAAATTTAGAGCTGATAGACAGTACCTTAAGTTGGTTTGCTGAAAATGGATGTTACTTCATACTTAATTTTTTTTAAATATTATAAAGAGTAAAATAAGAATTATGGCATATGTAAAATGGAAGATTTATTATGATAGAGATTTTTCCAGATACATGTTCTTCCTAACTTTTTGGGTTTTCCAAGTGTCCTAGCCTAGAAACCATAAATAAATACTGAGAATGACAGCTTGCTTTAAGTGTGTGCAAAATGGTGCTATAACCAATGGTATATAAAAATCATCACATCTTCAGTTAGCTAAGAATACATTCACCAGCAAAAATTGTTCTTTTACTTCTTACTTTTGAAGTTATATACAGTCTGGCACATTTGGGGATCATTAATACAAAATCCAATGAGACAAATAAAACAAGTGGTTTTCTAACTAAAGGTTAAAGTTCATGGCAGAAAAATAGCCTAATTTCCCAAAGGTTCCATGCACTGCAAAAGTATGGACTCAAGTATGGATTTGCCTTCTAAGCATCTGCAAATTTGTCATAGAAATTGTCTATTCTAAAATGCACCATAAATACTAGGATATTATGTGTTAAAGAAACTATCAGAGACCTCACTTATAATTGACAGATGATGAGACATCTGGAGAAAACTATGTTTTCTGTTCTGTATTTCCAGTTATTTAGTGCAAAACTACTGACTTAGTGATTGTGATCAGGGCATGCAGATAGAGTCACGAATAAAGGCTTCTGAAGCTGACCTGGATATTTCGTTATTAATGCAAATCTCAATATCATATTTTTCTTGCCCAAAATATTCAACAGACCTCTATAAAACAATTGCCATAACTATGTGGAATAGACTAGAGTAAAACTATTCTATATTTTATTCACGCACTCAAAATATGATTAGATATTTATTGCTGTGCCTTAAATTGCATTGTTAAATACACCTTATTACATAAATTTGATGAAACCTAATTAATAAGAGAGTTTGCTTTTGAAGAAGACTGCTTGCCTTACAAAATTAAAGACCTAAAAATAACTTATATAGTTCTTCTTCTTCTACTCATTGCTTTTAAGGAAGAGCTAGAACATTAAAATCATGAGAAAAGACAGAGAGATGTTATGGGGAGGGAGGTGGGAGAGGGGTTCATGTTTGGGAACGCGTGTAAGAATTAAAGATTTTAAAATTTAAAAAATAAAAAACTAAAAAAAAAGAAAAGAAAAGAAAAGAAAATATGTATACCTTTAAAAAAATAGAAATAAAATCATGAGAAAAGAATTTAACAAAAATTGCAGCTAGTTGCAAAAATATATCCTTGAAATAGTTTTTAAAAATCAAGACTTCTCATGCAGATATTATGTTAATGCCACAGTCAAATAAAAAGTTTATTATTCAGTTTTCAACATGTAACTAAATGAGAGACACATGGTGGAAAAAGTCTTCATCTAAATTTAGCACACAGCAAATATTATTTCCCTTAAAAAGAAAAAAAAAACTGTCATTATATTTAAATCATTTCAAAGTAGGCTTTAAAAGTTTTTTGATTTCATGAGAACAATACAAACTGACCCAGAAAACTGGATGTGTCAGGATACCATGAAGAGGATTTATGTTTATTACATGTAGTAATTACAGTTGGGGGAACTATAATTACCATTTTCTAAAGAAAGAGTCAAAGTTGTCAAATAAGTTAACGTATACATTTTTGGGAAAACAAATACTTAACATGATAGAAAGTCTAGTCTAGTTCCTTGTTTTTATTCCCAACAACAAATCTAACTCAGACTGTCAAATTGAACTCTATTCTTCAATTTTCCCATCTGCAAAGTGAGGGGAAAGACTGTCTCAGGGGGATATTATACTGCTTCCTCTCCAATCCTTAAAACCAAGCCTGAAATTAGAACTGTTTCCTGCTTAATGTGATTTGTAATCCAAGAGGTTTTGCAAGGGCACCACACTCTAAAATATCTCTCCTGTTACTGTGACTATTCTGAGGAGCCCAAAGTGTATAAGTTATGTGGGGATCTCCCTGACTGAATCACCATGACTTACTGTTACTTTATCAAGAACCCATTTAATCATGAGAAAGAGTCTGAGTAACAGTGTCATAGTGGAAACCCATAAACCCAGCCAGTGAACAAAAAAATTACACAGGCTCCTGATATGTACACAGTGAAAAGGGAAGTAGATGGATTCTGGAGATACATTTTTTCCACTTAATGATCTTGCCCAAAGCTGTTCATGCTTGAAATTTGAACCTATACTTTAGAATTCTGTACTCTTTTGACCAAATTGAGCAAATTAAAGACACATTTATGGAGTCTGTCCTATGTTCCAGTCACCATGCCAAGCTCTGAGGAATTAAAAACAGAAAACAAAAATGAAATAATACAGAGATAAATAAGACATAGTGTTTGTTCATGAGGAACTCAAGTTATAGTAGTTCACCTCTGGAAACATTCAAGAAAGAATATTCTGTTTGTTTACCTGAGATCACCCAAAGTTTTTTTTTTTTTCTCTCTCTCTCTCTTTTTTTTTTTTTTTTTTTTTTTGGCTTCCCTGCAGCCATGAAATTAAAAGACGCTTACTCCTTGGAAGGAAAGTTATGACCAACCTAGATAGCATATTCAAAAGCAGAGACATTACTTTGCCAACAAAGGTCCATCTAGTCAAGGCTATGGTTTTTCCAGTGGTCATGTATGGATGTGAGAGTTGGACTGTGAAGAAGGCTAAGCGCTGAAGAATTGATGCTTTTGAATTGTGGTGTTGGAGAAGACTCTTGAGAATCCCTTGGACTGCAAGGAGAGCCAACCAGTCCATTCTGAAGATCAGCCCTGGGATTTCTTTGGAGGGAATGATGCTAAAGCTGAAGCTCCAGTACTTTGGCCACCTCATGCAAAGAGTTGACTCATTGGAAAAGACTCTGATGCTGGGAGGGATTGGGGGCAGGAGGAGAAGGGGATGACAGAGGATGAGATGGCTGGATGGCATCACCAACTCAATGGACATGAGTTTGGGTGAACTCCGGGAGATGGTGATGGACAGGGAGGCCTGGCGTGCTGCAATTCATGGGGTCGCAGAGTCAGACATGACTGAGTGACTGAGCTGAACTGAACTGAATGGCTCAGAAGGGGACGACAGAGGATGAGATGGCTGAATGGCATCACTGACTCAGTGTACATGAGTCTGGGTGAACTCCAGGAGTTGGTGATGGACAGGGAGGCCTGGCATGCTGCAATTCATGGGGTCACAAAGAGTTGGACACAACTGAGCGACTGAACTGAACTGAATGGCTCAGTGGTAAAGAGTCCACCTGCGGTGCAAGAGACGCAGATTCGATCCCTGGATCAGGAAGATCCCCTGGAGGAGAAAATGGCAACCTGCTCTAGTAATATTCTTGCCTGCAAAATCCCATGGACAGAGGGTCCTGACAGACTGCAGTCTAAAGATTCACCAAGAGTCAAACATGGCTGAGCAAATCAGTACAAACCACACCTGTTAGAAAAAGTGAAGGTATTCACTTTAGCTAAGCATTCAGTTAGCTAAGATTTGAGACTTCTCTTTTTGTTGAGACTCCTGGGAACACACTCCTCTTCCTATTTCTTCCTCTAGAAGTATTGTACTTTCAGAGTACAGTTTTGCTCCGAAATGTGAAAATACTGTCAGTTGGTTGTGTATATATAAAAAGCGCATGACACGTAATTGAAACGCACAATATAAACCTGCCCCCTTTAGCTGAAAGCAAAACTGATTCCAATTTTCAGTGGACTTCAGAGCTGTGAAATGGGCATTCATCATTTCAAACATGACTTGGGTCTGTGGACAAGTTGTTGAACACCCACTACTCCTGCCTGGTAAATGCAGAAGAAAAGAACTCAGGGTTTTGATGCTCAAACTGTCTTCTTTGCTCCTGTCCCTCCTGTTAAAACTTGTTCTTACACATGCAGACAGCTACCCATCTTGCCAATACAGATATACTTCTACCAGATTATTGGCCACAGTGCATAATACATGGATAAGTAGAACATAGATGTCTAATCTGGATCATGTAAAAATCAATATTTAACTTTTGATTTATATGTGGCAAGTGTGTGTGTGTATGTGCACACTCAGTTGTGTCCAACTCTTTGCAACCCTATGGACTCTAGCCCACAAGGCTTTTATGTCCATGGGATTCTCCAGGCAAGAATACTAGAGTGGGTTGCCATTTCCTCCTCCAGAGTATCTTCCCTACTCAGGGATCAAACCTGTATCTCCCATGCTTCTTAGCAATCATAGTACTCTATGCAAAAATAAATATATAAATTGACTTTTTGAAAGAAACTAGAAACATCTGACTGGAACTAGGTGAATGCTCCTTCTTAAAAAAATAAACAAGTTCACTCAAACTGTTTGTCAGAAATCAAGAAAAAATATTTAACTTAAAAATGGCAGCCTCCAGAAACGCCAGTATTGTTGGAAAGGATGATTTCTTGAGTGATTCACAGGCAGATTAAGCTCACTTTATTGGAAGCTTCTTTAAAGCTGGGATTTCTGAAGAGATATAAAGCTAATATGTCTTACATACAGATCCTTGTCAGTTCAGAAACTTTCTTAAGATGATGTAGAAGAAAAGATGAAAATAATAAATGAGACAGTCTTCTGGTATTTTCAGTTTTTCTTGGTTCCCGTTAGATCAGAAACCTCACAGGAGCTCCCTTCCTAATGTTATTTCAGTATAAGTATTTCCATGTCCAGTTCCAGCTGGAAGCAAACTCTGCGGACCATGTGAACATTCAGCAAGGACACACAAAATTAGCCCTTAGATTTTGAACCTTAGAAAGGCTTGGGTCAGGGCTGAGTTTTTTCAGAATTATTTACACATCCCTTAAGATCAGCAGTGTCACTCTCCAACAGGGTGTCCTTAGCCCCAAACTTCTATTTTTCACATTCAACCCAGCCTTGTACTCTCCTTCTCTCCTGCCTCTGACCCACTGATTCTCCAGAGCAAAGGTTTTTTTTTAAGGACTTAGATATATTTTAAATGCAAAAGAATAAATACAAAAGCCTAGGTGAACCTTTTCATGGAAATATCTGATATGGCAGTCTCTACATATTTTGGATAATTTCAAGGAACAACAGAGTGGATGAGAAATATAAGAACACTTTAAGATCAATTTGGATAGAAAGCAAAATCAAAGCAAGCATTTACTAAAATTTCATAAAATCATATTTTAGTATGATTCATCATTACAAACATATTTGTAGTCTTCAGCTCCCAACAGGCTGGCTTCCAAAAGTTTGTTTATAAGCTGTTTTTCTGCATCTGAAAAGTCATTTCTCTTATATACAATGCTCTAAATTAGCAGTTACTGGGCTTTGTGTTATGGACCCTTTTGAGAATATCCTAAAAGCTGTGGACCAGCCTCCCAAGTAACTCAGTGATAAAGAATCTGCCTGCAATGTAGGAGATGCGGGTTCAATCCCTGGGTCAGGAAGATCCTCTGGAGAAGGAAATGGAAACTCACTCCAGTATTCTTGCCTGGGAAATCCCATGGACAGAGAAGCCTAGTGGGCTATAGTCCATGGGATCTCAAAGAATTGGACATGACTTAGCAACTAAACCACCACCACTGAAAACTGTGGACACACTTCCTAGAAAAATTCTCATATGCATGTGTACTCTAATTTTTCATACATGTTCAGTGATTTCATGGATCTAATTAAGGACTTCTTTTCTCGGGCACCAGGGTATCTCAAAAATCCATAACCAATGGATGAACTAAGTGGAGTTTTCTGCTCTGGTCTAGAGATGGAGCCACTATTTCTAACAACATATTAAACAATACACTTGTAATTATGTCTTTGGAGAGTAGCACACCAGATTAGCATCCCTGGCAGCTGCAACAGTTAAGCTACAAGGTGGTAGCATGATAGCGTGATTGTATTCTTACTTCATCAGGGTGCAAGCCATAATTTTGGCTGTACAGGGTTGAGTAGGAGGGGTATATGTTTCAAGGGGCAGATATTGGCCTTACTTCTGAAGGACTCGTTCTTTGAGAAGGTGCTAAAGTATTTGTGCAGCAATTTAGTTATTTATAAAGAAAGGTGCCTGAGGTCTGGGTCAAACTACTTACAATGAGCATGTTATAAACCTCTTTTTTTAGTTTCCCCAAGAGAAAAGGATTGTGTCCATATAAAAAACTTGTACATGGATGTTCATAGAGGTTTTCTTTTTAATAGTCAAAAACTGCTTAGTAGTTATATATATATATATGTATATATATATATATATACTTACCCCATCCCAGCAATCCAGTTCCTATGTGTTTTTAAGAGAAATGAAGACTCATATTCACACACAGATGTTTACATGAACATTTATAGCAGCTCTGTTAATAACCTAAGCAAAAAAACAACACAAATATCCTTCAACAGGTAATGGATAAACAAACTGGTACATTCACACAATGAAATACACACTTCAGTTCAGTTCAATCCTTCAGTCTTGTTCAACTCTTTGTGACCCCATGGACTGTAGCACACCAGGCCTCCCAGTCCATAACCACCTCCTGGAGATTACTCAAACTCATGTCCGCTGAGTCGGTGATGCCATCCAACCATCTCATCCTCTGTTGTCCCTTTCTCCTCTTGTCTTCAATCTTTCCCAGCATCAGGGTCTTTAACAGTGAGTCAGTTCGTTGCATCAGGTGGCCAAAGTATTGGAGTTTCAGCTTCAGCACCAGACCTTCCAATGAATATTCAGGACTGATTTCCTTTAGGATAGACTGGTTGGATCTTCTTGCAGCCCAAGGGACTCTCAAGATTCTCCAACACCACAGTTCAAAAGCATCAATTCTTCAGCGGTCAGCTTTCTTTATAGTCCAACTCTCACATCCATACATGACCACTGGAAAAACCATACCTTTGACTAGACGGAACTTTGTTGGCAAAGTAATGTCTCTGCTTTTTAATATGCTGTCTAGGTTGGTCACAACTTTCCTTCCAAGGAGTAAGCGTCTTTTAAATTCATGTCTGCAGTCATCATCTGAAGTGATTTTGGAGCCCCCAAAAATAAAGTCAGCCACTGTTTCCACTGTTTCCCCATCTATTTGCCATGAAGTGATGGGACCAGATGCCGTGATCTTAGTTTTCTGAATGTTGAGCTTTAAGCCAACTTTTTCACTCTCCTCTTTCATGTTCATCAAGAGTTTCTTCAGTTCCTCTTCACTTTATGCCGTAAGAGTGATGTCATTTACATATCTGAGGTTATTGATATTTTTCCTGGCAATCTTGATGCCAGCTTGTGCTTCATGAAGCCCAGCATTTTGCATGATGTACTCTGCATATAAGTTAAATAAGCGGGGTGACAATATACAGCCTTGACGTACCCCTTTCCTGATTTGGAACCTGTCTGTTGTTCCATGTCCAGTTCTAACTGTTGCTCCCTCACCTGCATACAGGTCAGGTGGTCTGGTATCTCTATCTCTTTAAGAATTTTCCCGTTTGTTGTGATTCATACAGTCAAAGCACATCGGTAAGCAAACTAAACAAGCAGATGTAATAAATAGTCACACTCTGACACTTTCTGAAGAATTGATGCTTTTGAACTGTGGTATAGGAGCAGACTCTTGAGAGTCCCTTGGACTGCAAGGAGAGCCAACCAGTCCATTCTGAAGGAGATCAGCCCTGGGATTTCTTTGGAAGGAATGATGCTATAGCTGAAACTCCAGTACTTTGGCCACCTCATACCAAGAGTTGACTCATTGGAAAAGATTCTGATGCTGGGAGGGATTGGGGGCAGGAGGAGAAGGGGACGACAGAGGATGAGATGGCTGGATGGCATCACTGACTCGATGGACATGAGTCTGAGTGAAGTTGCGTGAGTCTGCGGGAGTTGGTGATGGACAGGGAGGCCTGGCATGCTGCAATTCATGGGGTCGCAAAAGTCAGACACAACTGAGCGACTGAACTGAACTGAACTGAACAGAACACTTTCTTTTACTACATTTTGCTCTCATCATGTTCTTGAACTTATTTATGTCCATTATACCTGCTCAGAGAAAGATCACATAATAGTACTGTTGTACCCCCACTTCCCACTCATCTTCATTGATGACACTCTGGCAGCTTGGAGCCAGCCATGGGAGGAGCACTTACACTATAGAAATTGACAGCTACTACAAATCGAAGTTTGGATTTCTGTGGGCTTTTTGGATAACTGATTGCTGATATTTACCAGCACACCACTGCACATCTTCTTCTCAGGATGACCAGATGTCCTTTCATTGGAATGCTGGAGCTTTGAGCCAATTATCTAAACTCATAAGCATGTCTATCCTTGTCTTTAATGTGGAATTTTATGAATGGAAATTAAAATTAGCTTGTCCAGAACTGATGACAATGGAATGATTCTTGTCTATGGACATGCAAATGGCCTCTGTCCAGGAGAGAGACAACCCTCCCATGTATGGAAAGTTGGGGGTCCATTTGCAAGTTGATTTCAATATTCCTGATCATAAATGTGTTTGTTCTTTGGATTTGCCTTTGAATGAATGTATTTTCTTAATCCCTTATTTAATTAATGATATAAATTATTTTTACGTCTTTATTTTGCATTTACTTGAGAATCCAGTTTTAGTTTTTTTCTATAAAAATATCTTTAACAGCATATAGTTTTGTCTGCAGCACTTGACTGCCTTTAAAATTCCTTGCTATGAATATCTGTCTTTTTCCAGTAAGATTATTTACACTCAGGTTTCTCTGCTACCTAGTTTTCCCAACAGTGTTAAATACTCTGTACTTGGAATAACGTACTCATGGATGATACCACAGTACAACCAAAGAGACTTTGCTGCTGTAGCTCTGAGGTGAAATTTCAGGAAATGCTAGTCCTGCAGGAGTGATAAAATGGGATTTTGTGAGGGAGCTCTGGGTATCTATCTTTGATTCCAATAAAAGACACAGCAGGGAAGGGAGCCCTACTTTATGTAATTATATTTTGTGGTAACTGGAGAGAAATCTTGATGAAGTTTTCCATAGTATCTCATGGGAAATGATATGTTAACAATTGACTTGCTGGCTTCTTTCCTAAGGTCATTCATTAACATAACATTAATCAAAAAACAAGTGACCTTTTAAAAATGTCTTTTCTTTGGAATATTAACAAAGTTCTCATTCAGATACTACTTTTGCCTCTATTTTATTTTTTAATCCTTGTAGTTAACATCCCTTAGATCAGACAATTGGGATTCTGACATTTGCTGTACCAAGAACTACTTACAAAATAACTTCCCCTTCCTTCACTCTTTTATTTAACAATTATGTGAACTGTTGTTTCACCATTTGTTGGGATCAGTTCTCCAAACATTAATCCTAAAAACATAGCAGTCACACATCGGCATTTTAATTTACATTCTTCTTTCTTTTCATTGCTAGTTACTTCATGTGTATTCGTGTATGTATTTTTTTAACAATATTAAGAAAATTGTAGTTTATGTAGAGATACTTGATAACTGGCACTTTATCAAATTAAACTTGGAATCCCAAACGTTTGTTGCTGATGATGTATAATTTCTCTTGCAAATATACCTTTTATTCAGTATTTCACTCTGCTCCCTAGAGAAGCCAAACTAGATACAACATTTTTTATTAATATAGTTTCACAAAAAAGCCCCAGAGTGTATCTTCTTGGCCTATCAGTTCAGTTCAGCTGCTCAGTCGTGTCCGACTCTTTGCGACCCCATGAATCGCAGCACGCCAGGCCTCCCTGTCCATCACCATCTCCCGGAGTTCACTCAGACTCACGTCTATAGCAATAATATATTAGATATTGTGGTTTTCAAAACTGTATCATCTGGTAGTCCAAAGAAGGAATAATAGTATTTGTTCTGTGAGAATTGCTTCAGGAGTTTATAGGTGGGGCCACTGTAATGAATTTTTAGATAAAAGAGTTAATCTGTTTGCATTCAATTTAGATAAAACTCCCTTCTAAAATATATGTCATGAAACTTAGACAGTGCCAACTTTTCAAAGAAAATCCAATTTATTAAACACCCTTGGAGTCATAACTGATCTGTAATTGTTACTCTGAAATGAATAATGAAATGAGTTTTAATGTTACCTTATTAGTATTACCAAGGAAACTCCACTGAGGTGATTAATAGCTACTTGTTTCATGCATTTCTACAGTTTTGAGGAGACCAAGTTCTTTGAGTATAGGTGAAACTATATTCAAATTCTGTCCTTAGATTTGTGACATTAGGCTACTTAAACTTTCTCAATTCTCTGTTTCTTCATCTAGGTAGGAATGATACCTACCTCTTAGGTTTTTGTTTTGTTGTTATTTGTACGTTTTTGTTTGGAGTTTTTTTCTTTTTTTTAGACTGAAGATAATATTTATGAGGCTATAATACAGGATCTGGAAAAGTTATAATAATTGTTATAAAAATTTAATGTTCTTACAGTTTTATGGGATTTGAGCCATCAGTGGATTTTCCATGTTTCAAAATTAAAAAGAGGTATACATTTTAGTATATTCTGCCCCCAAGAGAGAACAAATCCATAAAACTTATTCCTATTTGGAAGAAGGGTGTAGAATAATAAATAAGTCTAGGTCATGACTAAATTACCTTGGGATCCTAGGGGAATTTGCTCAAGAGAGGCTCCAAGCTAGATTGGATTTCTTGGTAAAGATTTAGTACTCAGAGCTCCCAGGAACTCCCAAAGTCCTTCCTAACCTCTATGAGGCCAATTAAAGAAGCATTTGTGACAGCATTATCCTTTTGAAAACAGAAGTCTGTTTAAAGGCATAAAGCAGACAGAAATGAGATTATAGCATAGTCCTCTCTCACCTGCCTTTCCAGGCCCTTATCCTGGAGGCAGGAACCTCTCTATAGCTGCAGTTGCTATTCTTGATATAGGGGTATAGGGACAATAATGTATTGGAATGAGCAATTGTCAGAGATTTTAGTCACCTGGTTGTCCCAGGCCCCAAAATTACAGGTTCATTTATTACTGTTGTTTGGTCACTAAGTTGTTTCTGACTCTGCAGCCCTATGGACTTCCCAAGCCCATGGGATTTCCCAAGCAAGAAGACTGGAGTGGCTTGCCTTTTCTTTCTCCAGGGGATCTTTCCAACTCAGGGATCAAACCTGCATTGGCAGGTAGATTTGGAAGACACCAAAAAGCAAGATCTGAATTCTACTGGAATCCTGAGATAAGTAGAAAACTCTGGTTGCAAAGGCTGCAGGAGGGAGCTTTATGCATGGCTTCAGTCTGGCCAGTTTTAACTCCTGACGGATGTGTGGCGATGGGTGACACCTACAGCTATGTACATTTGTAAACACTTTATCTCTCTCTCTTTCCTTTTTTTTTTTTCCTACGTTTTCAAAGACATCCCTTTGTTATATGTTCACCTGGCGCAAGAGCTTCAGACCTTTGTTATATTCATCTAGAAAGAGAAATTTGAACTTTGCAGAGCACCAATTTACATGGTTGGCTAAGACTTTATTAACACTCCTCAGTCCATGCTTAGATTCAAGATATCTTATTATTTCAATTAATAAAAAGACAAAAATAGTAATCAATATAAGCAATGGCACATTTGTGGGAAGTGAGCATTTCAAAGATCAGTATAAGGCTAATCATGTACTTTAATCTTATATTAAAAATAGTGTTGATTCAAAGATAAAAGTGTAAGACTCTACTATTGAGTTGTTTATGTAAATAACTACCTTTCATATGAAAATCCTAAGACAATTCTCATTTTCCCAAAAGAAAAGTTAAAATAACTTAGAGATAAATACAGTTGCTATCTGATTCCTGCATTGGAGGCTGAACAGTGCCTAGCTGACTTCATTTGTCCAGTCTTTGTTTTAACACAAACTTAACTGAGGAGCCAACACCTTGGATACATTGCTTGTAGGAGTTTCAGCCCTCACTGTGCATATAGATTGATGGGGGAGAAGGAAAGAGCTGGAATCAGTGTGATAGCTGTAGGAGGGTTAACCTTGGTACAGAAGCTAACACCTGTAGTCCACAGGGTGGCACATGTCAGATATTTGGTAGGGTAAGTGGAGAGGTGGATAGGTGTTCACTTTGGCTGGTACAGCCTAGCAGCTGAAAGCTGGACAGGAGACTAGTTCTTTCACGCAAAGTCACATGGAGATAAAGCCCCAAGCTCCAAATGAAGACGTGACAAGCCATTAAGTACAAGAGGCAATCAAGAAGAGGGGTGGGTTACTGGCGGAAGTCAGCAACAGAGAAATCCAGCTGGGCAGGCCGGGCTAACTTGGTCGCTCCAGAGAAGTGGAGAAAGAGAGGACTCTGGGCTCTGGAAACCTCGAGAACATGGAGATCGTTCCGGACACAGAAGAAATGGGTTTGCGACAGCAAGACGGATTCTGAAGCCTACCATGCAGTAGATTTGATTCTGCTGAGCAAGACCCCATTATGGTAAAACAGAACTCTAGCTCAGGCAAACCTGAACTTACAGGGAAGAATTTTAAGGCAGAGTCAAGGGAGTTTAATAGCATAAAGTCAGGATGGTCTTGTTTTTAAACAATTTCTGTGCCTGACAGTTAAGAAGTTAAGTGTCAATCTTATTTTGCTTTCAATCAACTGAGAGAATTTGTCTACCAGACTTCAAGACAGTCCTTTTTCGGTATAATATGTGTTGTATTTCACAAGTATAAAAATTACTGACTGTAGGAAACCAGTATCCAACCAATCCCTGTATGTCTTCTCTTGCTTATGTCTCTATAAACAAAGGGCTTTCCAGGTGGTGCTAATGGTAAAGAACTCACCTGCCAATGCAAGAAACGCAAGAGACACAGGTTCAATCCCTGGGTTGGGATCCCCTGGAATAGAACATAGCAACCCATTCCAGTATTCTTGTCTGGAAAATCCCATGAACAGAGGAGCCTAGCAGGCTACAGTCCATGGGTTGCAAAGAGTCAGACATGACTGAGCACACACATTCTGTGTATAAAAATCATTCTAATGAGAGAATCACTTTTTGCCTTCTGGGGAGAAGTTCTGATTCAGAGGCCATCTGAAAGAAACCCCAAATTATTCATTTTTAATGGTTACATTTGCTTTGATGTAAAGTGCTTTGCTAGGAATCATCAGCTCTTTCCACCAGGATTATGATTTTTAGAGGCAAAAATCATAGTTTTCTTAAAATTTGTAAAATTTTTAATGAGAACATTTTTATTAGCTTTGTTTTCACCTCCTGGCCAATCAAATTGCTAATGCTTTGCTCATCTTAAAGCGAAGAGGATGTTGATATTTGTTGAAGCAGATATGTGGTTATATAGAGAAGATTTTCTGTGGATGAGCTATCTAAGAAGACAAAAATTGCAGAGAGAAATCATGTAGAGTACAGTTATCCTTCATTTTACATGTAGATAGACAGATCTGAATATTCATTGGAAGGACTGATGCTGAAGCTGAAACTCTAATACTTTGGCCACCTGATGCGAAGAGCTGACTCATTTGAAAAGACACTGATCCTGGGAAAGATTGAAGGCGGGAGGAGAAGGGGACGACAGAGGATGAAATGGTTGGATGGCATCACCGACTCAATGAACTTGAGTTTCAGTAAACTCCGGAAGTTGGTGATGGATAGGGAGGCCTAGAGTGCTGCAGTCCATGGGATCTCAAAGAGTAGGACACGACTGAGCAACTGAACTGAAGATAGAAATGATAGTATGGACTTACTGTACAATAAATATTTACTCCTCTTCCAGTGTGGTAAAGTATCTTCCAGTTCCCATTAACATGGAGTTCAGCTATGGACTTTTGCCAATGGAACGCAGGCAGAAGTAATAAGGTCTAAGTTCTGACCTAAGGGGCATTGTGTGCTTTCATTCTTCTCTCTTGCATTTCTGCTTTTTGTCTCAGACATCTGCTGTACCATAAGGGATGAGAAACTTGCAGAGCAGACTTAGACGCAAGACATAGATTAATCCAAGCCAATCCTAGCCTCGGTGAGCTGAAGTCCAGGTAAGCCTGTGCGTGCATGCATGCTAAGTCGCTTCATTTATGTCCAACTCTGCAACCCTATGGACTGTAGCCTGCTAGGCTCCTCTGTCCATGGGATTCTCCTGGCAAGAATACTGGAGTGGGTTGCCATGCCCTCTTCCAGGGGATCTTTCTGATCCAGTGATCAAACTCCCATCTCTTGTGTCTCCTGCATTGGCAGTTCTTTACCACTAGTGCCACTTGGGAAGCCCCAGGTAAGCCCTAGCCCACCATACACAGGAGGGCAAGAAATAATTGTATTGGTTTTGCCTCCAAATTGTGGAGTAGTTTAACAACATTATTGTAGAAAGTTTACTGATTATGCATTACATATTATTAGCATAGCTTATTCTCTGTATATGTTATGTATAAATTTGTATTTCATTTAACTAATGAAACAAGAAAATAATTAATTTTTATGATCTGAAGAACTGAAGTTGTGAAATCCTCAGTTTGGCAGACACCATAAAGCCACCAGGGAAGCCCCTATAGTAATTGACAAGTATTGTAAAAAGGCAATTGCTTATACTCAGATAGCAAGTACTTTATTCAGACCAAAGTTTTCAGGTCTATGAGTGTAACATCAGGAAGAAATGAAATTCCAGCCAGAAAAGAGGGTGATAAAGAATTAGAAAGGCAGATGAAAAATATATAAAGATATGTCTGTAGGAGATGAGTCAGCATAATTGAGGTATGGTTGATTACAAAGTCCAGTGCTCAATAAGTCAAAATTCAATCTTCATCTCTTATCTCCAAAATTTTCTACTTACTCTAAACTCAAAGAATTTTATAGCCATAAAGGATCTTGGGAATCATTGGAAACATTTTAATTCAGTCAACCACCTTAGAAATAAGGAAACTGAAGACAAAATAAGAAATCACACCATGTCAAATGAGAAAAAAAGGTCAATCTTGACTAATTAATTATAAATCCATAAATAAATCTTCTGATTAAAAATATAATCTTTCTACTGTATCACGCCATCTCATTATCAATTTATATGAAAGTATTCTTTTGTTGACAGTTTTTCTGTCTTCTATTTATTTGAGACTATTTTGTAGAGTATTCTGTTATATAATTAAGATAAAGTAGCTAAAGATAGGTTTTATATGGATTTACAATGAAATTATATACAATGCTCTACATATCATTTAAATCAGTGGTCCTAAATCTTCACTACACATGAGGATCCCCCAGACAGCTTTATAAAATACTGGTACCTGGTCTCACCCTTTAAGATTCTGATTTAAATTGCCTGGGGAGTAGTCTAGGAACTGAGATTGCTATAAACTGCTGTAAACAACTATAAACAGATTATTTTTCTTTTTTTTTCTTTTTAGGCTTTATTCTTTTATAAATGAATACCTATTCACTGAATACCTAAACACTAAATGATATAAATTTCCCTCTACAACACTTTAGCTACACCCCATGATTATGACATGTAGAATATTCGTTTAAAAAAGAAGTTTTTTTAACTAAGTACTATTTATTAAGAAAAAAAAAAACTTTACTTTTCATTGATTTATAAGTGTAGTAAATATTGGGCTGGGCAAACCAAAATTGCTTTTGCACTTAAAATGTTTCCTTTTGCTGTAAACTGTACATATTAAATAAATACAATATGTATGTGATATACAGAAAAGGCGATGGCACCCCACTCCAGTACTCTTGCCTGGAAAATCCCATGGACGGAGGAGCCTGGTAGGCTGCGGTCCATGGGGTCGCTAAGAGTCGGACACGACTGAGCGACTTCACTTTCTTTTTTCACTTTCATGCATTGGAGAAGGCAACGGCAACCCACTCCAGCTCTCTTGCCTGGAGAATCCCAGGGACGGCAGAGCCTGGTGGGCTGCCGTCTGTGGGTTCACACAGAGTTGGACACGACTGAAGTAACTTAGCAGCAGCAGTATGTGATATAAAATATAATAGAAATAATTCACTTATAAAATTTATGTGAAAATAATTATTACAAAACACCATTCTGAGAACTAAATTCCATCAAGCTTTATTTTGAGCACAAGTTTGACTCTCACAAGTATCATCTGTTCTTAAAATACTGAATGCAATTCCTTCTGAAAAGAGAGAGTTTTAGAGTCCCAAGTTTCTTTGTATGTTTCCGGTATTCCAACAGTTGATTCATTTGAAATTTGAATCAACCTTAAAAGAACTCATATCTGATTTCAGAATATGAAGGTAGACAAAAATAAACTCCAGCCTGTGGAGGAAGTTTCTTAAATGCTTCCCAGAAGCACAGATAAAGATGGACCTCATTTCGGAGGGGAAGGTAGAGAACTGAGCCTGTTGGCACGTGGCGTCTGAGTAGAGGGGCATGAAGGGTTCTACTTTTAGACCCTTAGTGAGAGACAGTAAGGATGTAAGCTTCCAGCCATCATGGTGTTTGAAAAACCTTCTTGTAATCTGAAGACTTCTTCTCCTAAGCCATTTTCTAGTAACTGGATCATTCTTATAATTTCAGCCATCATCTTTTTCTCTCTTGAGGGTCTGGACTTTTCTTTCTTTGCTTCTTTTACTAGAGAAGTCTTTTTCTCCTTTGAGACTGAGTTGGTTCTCTTCAACTTTCCATATGTGTCAGCCAGCCTCTGGATTTTTGAAGACTCTTTTTCTAGGCTGGAATCTTCTAAATATGACTTAGCATTTAAATATTTCTTTTTAACAGAACTAAACATGCCAAGAAATTGATGCTTCACTTGAATCAGTGCAGCCAGTGTTTGTGCAGCTCAAAATTTCCTTTCCGGTAAAATCAGTTTCTAACCTAATGCATAAGTCTGAACAAATACAGGAGACCCACCAAAAAGCCAATGACAGAAACACACACCACTGACTCCCATTGGAGGCTACTGTGGACAAGGCCTGCTCTCATGTCATCTGGCAGCAGCTCTGCTACAACTTCTCGCGATTTCCCCAGAATCAGCTGAAAGCCAAGTTCCATAATGGTTCACACTCCCTCTGTGCACTGGCATCCACCACAGAGTTGCACAGGGTTGTCGTGGTTCCCACAGTCTACAATAACTGCCAAGAACCCTGCAGTGTTCCACCTGGAACCCAGTCACATCTGGCAGATTAAACTGTCAACCAGTAGAACTGGTCAAAGTGAAAGATGAATATAATTTTTTGCCATAGTGGCCTCTCTCTCTATTTAATTTTTTCAATTATGAAAATTTTTATTAAAGTCAATTTTCTACTGTGAAATTTACATCTAAAAATGTACAATTTGGTGACCTTTGACAGGTTGCACTTGTAAAACCAACACACCAAATCTAAATGAGAACATGTTCATCGCTCTAGAATTTTCTGGTGCCTCCTTCCCTTCCCTGTGATTCATTCTCCCTCCCCAGAAGCAACTGTGACTTCTATCACCATATAATGTTGAACATTCTTAAACTTTCCGTAAATGATATCATGCAGAATGCAATCTTTTGTGTCTGACTTCTTTGACTCAATACAATGCTTTTGAATTTCATCTCTGTCATTGAGTGGAACAGTAGTTCATTCATTTCAGTTTCCTAGTATGTGATTGTATAAATATTCAATTTTTTAAAATTTTCCTATTAATGATTCCATGGACTGTATAGTCCATGGGGTCACAAGAGTTGGACTGAACGACTTTCACTTTTCACTCTAAGTTTCCATTTGTCCTAGGAAGATACCTAGGAATGGAGATAGATGTTTGTGTAAAAAACTGCTAGTTTTTCAAATTGGTTGTACCGTTGTACACTATTATCTATAGCACATGAGGCTTACATTTGCTCTATATCCTCACCAACCACTTTTTGCAGGTCTCTTTTAAAATGTTTTCCATTTCTAACATGTGTGAAATGGTCCTAGTGTTTTTAATTTGCCCTTATGTGCCTATTGGCCATCGTATAAATTCTTGTATGAAAGACATCTTTGCATTTTTTTAAAAAATATTTGATTTATTTTTCTTATTCTCATTGATTTATAGAAGTTCTTTATACATCCCAGTCCTAACAGACTGTGTCAGATATATGAAATGAAAATGTATACTTCCAACCCATGGCTTGCAGCTTCATTTTCTAAATGATCTTTTGATATATGGGAGGTTTTAACTTCAGTGAAATCCAGTTGAACACTTTGTCCCTTTAATGGTTAGTGCCTCTGTGTCCTCTCTTAGAAATCCTTATCTACCTTCAAGGTCATGAAAGTATTCCCCTACCTTTTCTTCTAGATGGTTTATAATTTTAATTTTTGCATTTCATTTGAATTGATTTTTGTGTTGTGTAATATAGGAGTCAAGGCTTATTGACTCTTTCCTCTCTTGATTATGAGTCACATTTTCCTACTTGCGTGTCCAGTAGTGTTTTGTAATACGCTGGATGATACATTGTAGAGAATCTGGACTGACTGTTGTCCTTTAATCAGGGTCATGAGTTATTACGTTAAGCCAGTGCTCTTGACCAGGCTTGTATATTATTTATTTTCTTGTTAGTATACATGTACATATTTTACTTTTTGTCTTTGGTCCTAGGGGATGGCCCTTACTCTTCAAATGCGAACTTCCTGGGGTCTCAATAGAATGTCAGAAGTGTTCCATGTCTTATCAACACACGGACCAAGCCAGCGCCCACATGCCCCAGCACTGGTTTATCTCTCATGGCTCTCTCACGACTGAGTTAACACAGAGCCAGGCCACAGTAATTTCTGGAAACAGATAATGCAAACATAGGAGTTCACAAAATTCAGTGGAAACTAAGTGAGGATGAAATTAAAGACTCAAATATTCTTATCTAATTCCACTGGTAAATCACCTTGAAATACCCGTAGCTTTTTCTCAATATGGGGTCCTGGGGTGATTTATCTCCTTTTATTAAAAAAAGACACATACTAATCCTTAATTTAAACACTTAAATATAATGTAACATTCCTCACAGATTAAGATATTACTCCCATATCTTTACTATTTTATGTAGAAACCTAATTTTTATCAATTAAAATGTAATTTGCAAGAGCACCATTGGTAAAATTCAGCTTATGGCTTTTAGCTCTGCAGTGGCACCTCCAGTGCCTCATGGGGTTTTGCCCTAAATATATGTGGTGCCACCCTTGGGCCAGCACCTGCAGGAAACTTCAAGGTGGACTTCAGCCCCCACTTCCCAGCCTACCACACACTTTCCCTCTACTGTACTTTGTCCCATGAACTCCAGGAGCCTCTGCAGCCCATTTCTGCCTCCTTAGCCCAAGGTGACCACAGTGCTCAGCCTGGGCCCCACTCCCATGTTCCTTTCTCTGGAGAGTGCCCCCACCTGAGAGCTAGGCCACCCTTGGTGTGTTTCCACTCTCAAGGACTTTAGTCCAGGACTAGAACTGGACTAGAACTGGAAACAGTCATGGCATATATTTTGTCTAATTTTGTATTTGTGAATTATAGGTGGAATTATGTGTTCTTGTATGATCAGGCCACCCAGGATGACTGTTGGCTTGCTCTCTCTACATCCCCTGCTGGACTGGTCCCTACTTCACCTACACCATACTTACATGACTAACCTTCTCCCTTCTTCATTGAGCCTAATAAGTAAACACCTACATATTTGCCTTTCCCTTTGACTTCCCTGTAGCTCAAATGGTAAAGAATCTGCCTGCAAGGCAGGAGACCAGGACTCAATCCCTGGGTTTGGAAGTTCCTCTGGAGAAGGGAATAGCAATCCACTCCAGTATTCTTGCCTGGAAAATTCCATGGACAGAGAAGCTTGGTGGGCTACAGTCTGTGGGGTTGCAAAGAATCAGACACGACAGAATAACTAACACATTCTGCCCCCAGTTAGTAATTGTTTTAACCTTTAGATCAGAATAGCTCACCTTTGACCATTTAATGACAGGAAAACCTCTGCCCCTTGAAGGTACTTAGCTGGATGATCTAAGAGGGCTGTGCTCTCAGAAGGTTTCCATGGTAACCGATGAACCAATCTTATCAGTAAGTCAATTCTCCCTACAACTGACAATCTCCCTGTCCACCCTCTCACCCCCGACCCTAGTCCAGCACAATGACTGCTGCTTTCTTGTCTGCCATCCAATGTCCATAATAGAGTGAACGTCTCATGTTCCAGGACCCATTTGCTTTAGATGTGCTGTACTGTACTTAGTCCCTCAGTCGTGTCCGACTCTTTGCAACCCCATGGACTATGGCCCACCAGATTCCTCTGACCGTGGAGATTCTCCAGGCAAGAATATTGGACTGGGTTGCCATGACCTCCTCCAGGGGACCTTCCCAACCCAGGAATCAAACCCAGATCTCCCGTACTGCAAGAGGATTCTTTACCATCTGAGCCACCAAGGAAGCCCAGATCATTCACTAACTCTGGGTTCTTCAGCCTTTTGAGGCTATGCATGTACAGAACTTGCAGGCCCATGGGATGCAGCCCAACAATCCCCCACCCCTAAATTCATATGCTGAAGACCTAAACCCCAGCACCACAGAATGTAACTTTATTTGGAAATAAGGTTGTAGCAGATGTAATTAAAGATGTCACACTGAAGTAGGGTGTCTAATGTCCTTTTAAAAAGGAAACTTGGAGACGGACAGGCACACAGGGAGAAAGACATATGAAGATAAAGGCAGAGATCTACAAGCCAAGAAGTGCCAGCAACTGCCAGGAAACTACGAGAAGCTACAAGGGAGGCCTGAAACAGGTCTTTCTCTTACAGCCCTCAGAAGGAACCAGCCGTGATAACACCTTGGACCTTGGATGTCTAGCCTCCAGACTGTGAGACAACATTTTCTATTGTTTAAACCATCCAGACTGTGGTACTTTATGATGGCAGACCTGGCAACTGATACACTGTTGCAGGAGACTAAGTCTGGCACCAGAAAGTCGGCCCTTGGTGAAACTTGTGGACTGCTTGTGGGCCGCTTCCTCCAGGGCACTCTGGGTGGGGTCCTGCACCCACTCCCCCAGCTTCAGCTCTGCTTTTCAGGTTCTGGAGCTCCTGCAACAGATTCTGGTCATCATGGGAGGACCCTGAGAAGATTTTTACATATACCAGAGCCCCATTTCAAGGAAATTCTGCCTTAATTGGTCTGGTATGAGACCTGAGAGTCCATTTCTTTGTAATGTTTCCCAAGTGATTTTAATCTGCAGTCAGGGTAGAAAAGCCCAACTTTAAGCCTTCAGCACAAGTCAGCTGCTGGACTTCCTTGCAAGCTGGCTTTGTTTTAGGTTTAGACATGTACCTATTTTCACAGCAGGTGAAATATATTTATTAATGCTGTTCAGTAAAATAATGCATTGGCTTTAAAAAATAAAGTGGTACAAAATTATTTCATTTATTTAAAGGAAGAAATGAAACACAGGATTCAGTTCAGCTCAGCTCAGTTCAGTCGCTCAGTCGTGTCCAACACTTTGTGACCCCATGAACAACAGCACGCCAGGCCTCCCTGTCCATCACCAACTCCTGGAGTTTACCCAAACCCATGTCCATTGAGTCGGTGATGCCATCCAGCCATCTCATCCTCTGTCGTCCCCTTCTCCTCCTGCCCTCAATCTTTCTCAGCATCAGGGTCTTTTCAAATGAGTTAGCTCTTCACATCAGGTGGCCAAAGTATTGGAGTTTCAGCCTCAACATCAGTCCTTCCAGTGAATATTCAGGACTGATTTCCTTTAGGATGGACTACTTTGATCTCCTTGCAGCCCAAGGGACTCTCAAGAGTCTTCTCCAGCACCACAGTTCAAAAGCATCAATTCTTCAGTGCTCAGCTTTCTTTATAGTCCAACTCTCACATCCACACATGAACACTGGGAAAACCATAGCCTTGACTAAACGGACCTATGTTGGCACAGTAATGTCTCTGCTTCTCAATATGCTGTCTAGGTTGGTCATAACTTTCCTTCCAAGGAATAAGTGTCTTTTAATTTCATGGCTGCAATCACCATCTGCAGTGATTTTGGAGCCCAAAAAAATAAAATCTGACTCTGTTTCTACTGTTTCCCCATCTATTTCCCATGAAGTGATGGGACCGGATGCCATGATCTTCATTTTCTGAAGGTTGAGCTGTAAGCCAACTTTTTCACTCTCCACTTTCACCTTCATCAAGAGGCCCTTTAATTCTTCTTTACTTTCTGCCATAAGGGTGGTGTCATCTGCATATCTGAAGTTATTGATATTTCTCCCGGCAATCTTGATTCCAGCTTGTGCTTCTTCCGGCCCAGCGTTTCTCATGATGTACTCTGCATAGAAGTTAAATAAGCAGGGTGACAACACATAGCCTTGACATACTCCTTTTCCTTTTTGGAACCAGTCTGTTGTTCCATGTCCAGTTTTAACTGTTGCTCCCTGACCTGCATATAGGTCAGGTGGTCTTGTATTCCCATCTCTTTCAGAATTTTCCACAGTTTCTTGTGATCCACACAGTCAAAGGTTTTGGCATAGTCAATAAAGCAGAAATAGATGTTTTTCTGGAACTCTCTTGCTTTTTAGATGATCCAGTGGATGTTGGTAATTTGATCTCTGGTTCCTCTGCCTTTTCTAAAACCAGCTTGAACATCAGGAAGTTCACGGTTCAGGTACTGCTGAAGCTTGGCTTGCAGAATTTTGAGCATTACTTTGCTAACATGTGAGATGAGTGCAGTTGTGCAGTAGTTTGAGCATTCTTTGGCATTGCCTTTCTTTGGGATTGGAAAACACAAGGCAGGTGACAAATATTGAGTTTTCCCCATGTTCTAGGCATTGATCTTGACATAAGTGAGTGTTAGTCACTCAGTCATGTCCAACTCTTTGCAACCCAGTGGACTGTAGCCCACCAGGCTCCTCTATCCATGGAATTCTCCAGGCAAGAATACTGGAGTGGGTTGCCATTCCCTTCTCCAGGGAATCTTCCTGACCCAGGGATCAAACCTGGGTCTCCTGCATTGCAGGCAGATTCTTTACTATCTGAGTCACCAGGCAGATGCAGTAATAAGCTAGGCAGCTATGAGCCTCAGAAAGCTTAAAGGATAGGGGTGGAGGCAAAAAATAAACAGAAAAACAAATAATAAAGCTAACTGATATATAAAATATATATGGGAAAGAGTAACTGGAGCACAGAGAGGAAACTTTAAAAAGAAGATCAGGGATTGTATCTTGGAGGAGGTGGCATTTACACTTGGACCTGAATGAAGAGAAAGAATCAGCTTTAAGAGGATCTGGGGCACCACATTCCTAGCAAAGGCATAGCATGTGCAATGGTCCTGAGGACAGAACAGACATAGCCTATTCAAGAATCAGAAAGGGGGACTTCCTTAGTGGGCCAGTGGCTAAGACTTCATGCTCCCATTTCAGGGGGCCCAAGTTTAATCCTTGATCTGGGCACTAGATGCCACATGCTGCTACTAACAGCTTGCATGCTGTAATGAAGATCGAAGATCCCACATGCCACAACCAAGACCTGGGGCAGTCACATTAAAGATAATTTTTTTAAAAAAGACACTGTAAGAAAAGAATCAGGAAGAAAGCTAGTATGACTGCAACATACCAAAACAAGAGCTTTATAATTCACATTTATAATCCATATCAGGTGGAGATTTATAAGCCAATGTGGTATGCAAAATGGTCCCACAAAGATGTCCACACCCTATAATCTGAAACACTTGAATATGGCAAAACGGACTTTGCAGCTGTAATCAAGTTTACGAGCCTAATGAGAGAGTATTCTCAATGATCCAGGTGGGTCCGATATAATCACATAAACCTCTAAAAGTAGAACTTTTTATTCCCAGCTTGTGTTAAGTGAAGAGTGAAGCAGAAAGGAAATCAGAGAGACTGAAAGCCTGCTGAGGTGAGCAGCATGGTAAAGAACACTGGCAGCCTCAACATAAAAGAGGCTCCCAACTGACAACCAGGGTAGAAACGGGACTTCACCCTTCAGCCTCGAGGAATGAGATTCTATCCCCAACCTGAGCGAGCTGGGAAGTGACTTCTCCTCCCAAGACTCCAGATAAGGGCCCAAGCTAACCACCATCATGATTTCACGTTGGAAGGAATCAGTCAGACCCACAGGACTTCTGACTTACAGAAGTGAGAGGTAATAAACGCGTGCGTTGTAGTAAACAGCTAAGTTTGTGGTTATTTCTTGTGGCAGCAATAGAAAACCAATATAGGCAGACATCAAGTTCTTGTTTGTTTCATTTGTTTGGAGTTAACTGAGTCAGCTATTCATCTGTTTTAATCACTATGCAACTGATTTAGCTATAGGTTGAATATGTCAAATATTGAACCAAAATGGTCTTTCTTTAGCAACAATACTGTAGACATAAAAGTGATCCAATTATTTTGCTCCCTTAGACCAGTTTTCGCCTATATTTGTAACTGGCAGTTTTTATAATCTCTGCTTTAATTTTTCACCCATAAATTTATATTTATGCTTGACTTGTCACTGGTTCAATTTCTATAATAATTGGAGATGATTAAAAGGGAAGTGTTAAGTAAATGCTGAGTGGTTGTTATCATAAAGCAGATGTGGACATTGTCTCCTAGTACTGGTAGGAATGTCTGTGGGCTTTTTCCTTTTTCCTTTTGAAATTAAATGGTCATAAAATACCATTGCTTCAGGCAAGAAAATGTAAGAATGTGAAAATAAAGGCATATAATCTTTGGAAATAAAACTGGATTTCACCATTATTTTCACCTCTCATTCTTCATTGCCTAACAAAGGAGAATTTGAAAGTTGAAAAGAATTCTTTCCTTATTTGTTAAACCATCATGATTGTTGGGAGGGGATATACCACGTAGAACATGTTTTCATGTGAAAAACAATTTTGAAAAGTCAGTTTGTCAAAGGTGGGCCTAATGTTTATTGAAGAGCTCTCAACTTCTTAGGAGAAATAGATTTTTTTCTCCACAGGCAAATTCAGTTCTCTGACAAATTATCTTGTATTTTATTTTCTCTTTCTCAAGTCTTTGGCCATAACTTTGGTGAAGCAAAACTCAGAGTCCTGCCTGGTCTCTTCATAAATTTAGGCTGATTCAAGCTCTGTGAGAGTAGGATACTACAGATAATTAAGAAAGCCAGCAAAGTTATATTTCAGTGGAGAATAATCCGGTTGGTTTTATATTTGGATGCAAAAAGGGGGAGGAGATATTGAGAAGCAGCTTTGCTTTCCAGTTGGTGCTTTTCACACCACAGTCCAAGAGGAGTATTAGGGGTTCCAGCAACATTAAAACAGGTGTGATGCCAAGACTGGACTGTTTTCGTATTCAAAGAACCAACAGTGAGATTCCTCTAAGTAAATACTATTTTAGCCTTCAGAAAGCCACTGATAGAGTCAGCTTCAGAGTATAGGGATGTTTGGAGAACAATAGGTTATTTTCTTAAGCTGAAACTCCCCGATAGCCTTGAGTTCCTAATATGATGCTAGGCTGTAGGAGGCTATCTGACTGAAGTGTTTAAGAAGAAATTTAAAGGCTCATGTGTTGTATTCTTTTGTTCAATATATATTAAGCACCTACTATGTGCCAGGCACTTCTGTAGCCTTTGGGGATAATGATGAGCAAAACAAAACCCTCATCCTTAGAAAATTTACAAGTAAATCAATTCATAAATACAAAAGATAATTTCAGTGGTAATAGGTGCTATAAGGAAAAAATGAAGAAAGGTACTAGGCCAGAGTGTGAATGCAACGGGTGTGGATCACTGTTTGCTGAGTGACTTTCTTTCAGAAAGTGACATTTAACAAAGACCTGCATGATGAAGAGGAGAAATTCAAATATAGAGCTTGGGCAGAACTTTCCAAGTAGAAATACCCTCAGGTGCAAATGCCCTAAGATTACAATGAGCTTGGCATTTTCAAAGGACCGAAGTTGTGCTCAAGCATGGGTAATGGCAGGAAGCCTAAGAATTTAGTATTTAAGACTAAAAAGGAAACTGGGAGCTAGATTATCTGAAACTTGTGGTTCTTCATTAAAAAGTTTCTTTTATTCTAAATGTCAGAAGAAGTCATAGAGGGATATTAAATAAGGGGATTTAAAATCCGATTATCTTTTGTAAAAGATCTTTCTAACCATTGTTTGGAGAATATGTTGTAGAAAGATTGTCAGAAAACAATTGTAAGGAAGTAGAATGTTATAGTAATTCCAGTAAGAGGGTCTTGGACAAGGGTGACTGTGGTGTAAGAACTAATATTAATAGTATGTGCTGCTTTGACATCTGCTAAAATCATAAGGGCAGCAAATTGCCTAACCACAAGAACCCCCTCCCTCTGCCCCATGGAAAAAGCCCCCTAGCCAAACAACCCTCCTTATCAAACAGAACTGGGTGCAGTTCCTGCTGATCCCTGAGTAGCAAGTTTTGGTTCTTCAGCAGCACTCAGGATTGTTCAGTCAGGACAACCACACCCTCTTGCAGCAACCAGAGTGAAACGAAGTCGCTCAGTTGTGTCCAACTCTTTGCAACCCCGTGGACTGTAGCCTACAAGGCTTCACAGACCATGGGGTTTTCCAGGCAAGAGTACTGGAGTGGGTTGCCATTTCCTTCTCCAGGGGATCTTCCCAGCCCAGGGATTGAACCCAGGTCTCCCGCATTGTAGGCAGACGTTTTACCCTCTGAGCCAAGAGGATACCTTATTATCTCACTGCTGCAAAGCTTGTCTCTCTCAGCTTCTGCTTGTTCATGCTCCCTTGCATAGTGTATGTATGGCCCTGGGCTGCATGTATCAATATATGTGATTAACAAACTGCTGTCCGTTTCCTCTAATCAGTTGGGTGTGTTTGGTCATCCCCATAATCAAAGGCTGGAAGTCCCTCCCTCACCAATAAAATAAAGTGGGAGCGAATAAAACAGTGATAACACTGCAGGTGGTGAGAAGTGGAGGTAATGAAAATTCATCATGTATTTCGGATGTTAACTAATAAGATTAACAGATGGGTTTGGATATGACTCTTAAGGATTTTTTCCCAGGTTTACTAAGATATAATTGACATATAACATTGTATACATTTAAGATGTACAATATGATGATTTGATACATATGTATTTTGTGAAATGCTTACCAAAATAAGGTTAGTTAACATATGCTTCACCTCACATAGTTACCACTTTGTTTTTGTTGTTATGGAGAGAATATTAAAGCTCCACTCAAAAAGTAACTTTCAAATATTGGGTGACCTAAAAGTTCATTTGGGTTTTTCTGTAACATATAATGGAGAAAGCCAAACAAGCTTCTTGGCCAACCCAATATATAGTGCAGTATTGTTAACTACAGTCTCCATGCTCTATACTAGACCCCCAGAACTTACTCATCTTACAAGTGAAAGCTTGTACCCTTTGACCAGCATCTCCCTATTTACCCCATCTCTCAGCTCCTGACAACCAGCATCCTACTCTCTGTTTCTATGAGTTGATGCTTTTAGATTCCATATATACATGACATCATATAGTATTTGTCTTTCTCTGTCTGACTTATTTTATTAGCATGATGCCGTTCAGGTTTGTCCATGTTGTCACAAATGGCAGAATTTTCCTTCTGTAAAAGGAAGGACATTTCTTTTTATTCCTTCACGATGGGCAAAGGTTATTTTCACGTTTTGGCTATTACGAATAATGCTGCAGTAAACATGAGGGTGTAGATATCTCTTCTATAAAGTGGTATTGTTTTCTTTGGATGTAGTCCCCAAAGTGTAATTGATCATCTGGGTTGTTCCTTATAGAATCACATGGCAGATCCTTGCCAACATCGTCATCTCATCTTTTTGATGATAGCCACGATGATAGGCATGAAGTGATACACATCCAGAGAAGGGGGTTACCTCACTGATATGGTATGGGAGTCCCTATAAGTCTTCCTGCCCAGAACTCATCTCTTTGACCTAGTTGCACACAAGCCTGGAATTCCCAGGATAAAACAATATCCTCAGTAGGCTTCTGCATCCTGTCTTTACTGGAGTGATGGCCTTACTGATTTGGGAGTGGCAATATCCTCTCTGGCTGAAATAGTGCAGGAATTTACATATCTCATATAATCAGTACATCTTTTCATTTCAACATTTGATGAGACTCTTTATAAAATTTTAGTCTAGTTTCTGACCTTGTGATATTAGGAGACTAGATATATTTGCTTTTCTAAATCTGAGGATGTTGTGACACCTAAGAATCATTCTCAACACTATATTTTCCCCAGTATATAACAGCTTGATATTTCATATGTAGTGGGCTTCTTTTGGGCTTCCCAGGTGGCACTAGAGGTAAAGAACATGCCTGCCAATGCAGAACACATAAGAGACGCAGGTTTGACCCCCAGGTCAGGAAGATCCCCGGAAGAGGGAATGGCAACTCAGTCCAGTATTCTTGCCTGGAGAATCCCATGGACAGAGAAGCCTGATGGGCTATATTCCAAAGGGCTCCAAAGAATCGAACATGACTGAAATGACTTAGCACGCAGCACAAGCTTCTTTTATTTATTTTTTTATTTATTTTTTATTTTTTTAAATTTCAAAATCTTTAATTCTTACATGCGTTCCCAAACAAGCTTCTTTTAGACATAGCATCTCATCTCCCTCCCAATTGTCCAGTGAATCAAGCAGGGCTAAGAGTACTTTGGTTTTATACGTAAGAAAACTGAGGCTCCAAAATGTTAACAGACTAACTTAAGACACATGAAGAATATTTTAAGAATTTATTATTGATGAGTGCATTATGTGATATTTTTAAAACTTATGAGAAATGGAACTGAACTTGAGCAGATCTCTAGAGATCTCCTGGAAGTTTGGGAAGTTTCTGGTATTTTGTTTATACACTGTTGTTTTCTATTTGCACAGTTTTTAAAACATGATGGTGCTTCTAAAATTTGCTATTTTCTGACAAAATTAAAGTGTTTTTAAAACTATGTTAATTAAAAGCTCTGGTTGGCTTCCAGCTGCTTACCTGAGGTTTCACTCTACTGCATACACTGTGACTAAAGCATAGATGTATGCATGTCCATCTCTAGTGGACACATCAGCCGAGTTGACAAGGCAATTCTGCCGGCCATCACAAATGACGTTAAGAAGAGCTGACCTTTCCATTATTCTTTCAATGTGTTGGTCATCCATCTAAGATTTACTCATATTAACTCACTTAATCCTCACAATAACACTCTGAGGTGGGTTTTTGTTACTGTCTCCCTTTTGTACATGATGAAAATGAAGTGCAGAGCCATTAAATAACTTGAATGTCATGTAGCGAGCAAGTGGCAGAGGTGGATCACACAATCCCTTAGTCCGACTCCACCATCTGTGCTCTTAAATCACTGGGTTTTACCACAGTGTCAGCATGGCAATTGTCCACTCTCCCATGTGACACTCAGTGCTTCAGAAAGCAGGTGGTTTCAGGAAGCAAACACTTCAAACGGTAGCTTGTAGATAGTTCAGTATAAACATGGCTCCAGCCAGACCAGAGGAGCCAAATAGGCATTTGTAAAAACCCAGACAACTTCCTCAAGGCCCCTGTTGTTGTTATTCATTCACTAAGTTACGTCCTAATCTTTGTGACCCCATGGATTGCAGCACACCAGGCTTCCCTGTCCTTCACTCTCTACTGAAGTTTGCTCAAACTCACGTCCATTGAGTCGGTGATGCAATCCAATCATCTCATCCTCTGTCACCCACTTCTCCTCCTTCCCTCAGTCTTTCCTAGCTTCAGGGTCTTTTTGAATCAGTTGACTCTTTGCATCAGGTGGCCGAAGTATCAGGGCTTCAGCATCAGTCCTTCTAATGAATGTTCAAGGTTGATGTCCTTTGGTATTGACTGGCTTGATCTTCTTGCTGTCCGAGAGACTCAAGAGTCTTCTCCAGCATCAAAATTCAAAAGCATCAATTCTTCAGTGCTCGGCCTTCTTTATAGTCCAGCTCTCACATCTGTACATGACTACTAGAAAGACCATAGCTTTAACTATACGGACCTGAAGCTGATCTAATGTGACTCTCATACTGGAACTTTTTTGACTTCTCTTGTAGGCCAAGAAAAACAATGGAAAGAATTTATTCAGTTTTATTAGATTAATATTCCTCAGTGAGTGAGCTGTACAATAAACTTCCCATCCCTACCCACTGGTTCAAATTTCATTTAAATACAGCCTTTACAACAACACTCTCCTTTTTATATATTAAAGTAGGGTTCAGTTACATGCTTGTAGGAAACTTTTTTTCTTTTTCCCCTGAGGTTTAATAGACTTGACTGTTTTTATTAGCAATACTCATACTTTTAAAACATTTTCTTAATATAGCATTCAATATTTTAATGAACCAAGACCCAATCTTGACAGTGTCACTAAAATTTAACTAAAATTTTTTGTATGTACTGGGATTATCACCTGCAATCTCAAGTCACTGTGCCTGGGTTCAAATCCCAGCTTTACCACTTACCACGTGGTGCTCTTGGGCAAGTTACTTAATTGTTTCACACCTTAACTTCTTCATCTATAAAGTAGGAGTTTTGATATTAGTATTAATCAGAGTTCTCTAGAGAAACAGAACCAATGGGATATACCTAGCTATACAAACCCAGGTCTCCTGCATTGCAGGCAGATTCTTTACCACCTGAGCCACCACGGAAGCCCCAGATATATAGAATGAGATTTAATTGACTCATGAGATTATGGAAGCTCAGAAGCCCCATGGTCTTTTATCTGCAAACTGCAGGCCAAAGAAACCAGTGGTGCTGCTGCAGTCCAAACACGAAGTCCAGGGGGGCCAGTGGTGTTAGTCTCAGTCCAAGTCTGAAGGCCCAAGAGACAATGGTGCTGACTTATGAGGGTAGGAGAAGATGGGAGTAGGAAAGAGTAAATTCTCCATTCATCTGCC
This sequence comes from Capra hircus, assembly GCF_001704415.2. Lineage (NCBI taxonomy): Eukaryota > Metazoa > Chordata > Mammalia > Artiodactyla > Bovidae > Capra > Capra hircus. Next base: position 49,496,693 of record NC_030812.1, on the reverse strand, counting down.
TAGTTGTTCCGTTTAGAACCTCAGTGATTGTATGATGTCTACCAGCATTGGTGAGAGCAGGCTACTGATTCAAATGTGACTCTCTTCCAGAAACACCCTCACAGACACACACAGAAAGAATGTTCTACCAACAGCTATCCCTTGGCCCATTCAAACCGACACATAAAATTATCACACCTGTTTCATGGACTTGAGAATTTAAAGAGTGTTTACTATCTCCATCTGACTGTATAGAGCTTCTCCATCTTTGGCTGCAAAGAATATAGTCAATCTGATATCAGTGTTGACCATCTGGTGATGTCCATGTGTAGAGCATTCTCTTGTGTTGTTGGAAGAGGGTGTTTGCTATGACCAGTGTGTTCTCTTGGCAAAACTCTATTAGCCTTTGCCCTGCTTCATTCTGCATTTCAAGGCCAAATTTGCCTGTTACTCCAGGTGTTTCTTGACTTCCTACTTTTACATTCCAGTCCCTATAATGAAAAGGACATCTTTTTGGGGTGTTAGTTCTAAAAGGTCTTATAGGTCTTCATAGAACTGTTCAACTTCAGCTTCTTCAGCATTACTGGTTGGGGCATAGACTTGGATTACTGTGATTTTGAATGGTTTGCCTTGGAAACAAAAGAGATCATTCTGTCGTTTTTGAGATTGCATCCAAGTACTGCATTTTGGACTCTTGTTGACCATGATGACGACTCCATTTCTTCTAAGGGATTCCTAACCACAGTAGTAGATACAATGGTCATCTGAGTTAAATTCACCCATTCCAGTCCATTTTAGTTCACTGATTCCTAGAATGCCAACTTTCACTCTTGCCATCTCCTGTTTGAGCACTTCCAAATTCGCCTTGATTCATGGACCTAACATTCCAGGTTCCTATGCAATATTGCTCTTTATAGCATCAGACCTTGCTTCTATCACCAGTCACATCCACAACTGGGTATTGTTTTTTCTTTGGCTCCATCCCTTCATTCTTTCTGGAGTTATTTCTCCACTGATCTCCAGCAGCATACTGGGCACCTACCGACCTGGGGAGTTCCTCTTTCAGTATCCTATCATTTTGCCTTTTCATACTGTTCATGCTGTTCTCAAGGCAAGAATACTGAAGTGGCTTTCCATTCCCTTCTCCAGTGGACCACATTCTGTCAGACCTCTCCACCATGACCATCTGTCTTGGGTGGCCCCACACAGCATGGCTTAGTTTCATTGAGTTACAGTGGTGTGATCACTCACCTAGAGCCAGACATCCTGGAATGTGAAGTTAAGTGGGCCTTAGAAAGCATCACTATGAACAAAGCTAGTGGAGGTGATGGAATTCCAGTTGAGCTATTTCAAATCCTGAAAGATGAAGCTGTGAAAGTGCTGCACACAATATGTCAGCAAATTTGGAAAGTTCAGCAATGGCCACAGGACTGGAAAAGTGAGTTTTCATTCCAATCCCAAAGAAAGGCAATATCAAAGAATGATCAAACAACCACACAATTGCACTCATCTCATAGGCTAGTAAAGTAATGCTCAAAATTCTCCAAGCCAAGCTTCAGCAGTACGTGAACCGTGAACTTCCTGATGTTCAAGCAGGTTTTAGAAAAGACAGAGGACCCAGAGATCAAATTGCCAACATTTGTTGGATTATTGAAAAAGCAGAGATTTCCAGAAAAACATCTATTTCTGCTTTATTGACTATGCCAAAGCCTTTGACTGTGTGCATCACAATAAACTGTGGAAAATTCTGAAAGAGATGGGAATACCAGACCACCTGACCTGCCTCTTGAAAAACCTATATGCAGGTCAGGAAGCAACAGTTAGAACTGGACATGGAACAAAAAACTGGTTCCAAATAGGAAAAGGAGTACGTCAAGGCTGTATATTGCCACCCTGCTTATTTAACTTCTATGCAGAGTGTGTCATGAGAAACGCTGGGCTGGAAGAAGCACAAGCTGGAATCAAGATTGCCAGGAGAAATATCAATCACCTCAGATATGCAGATGACACCACACTTATGGCAGAAAGTGAAGAGGAACTAAAGATCCTCTTGATGAAAGTGAAAGAGGAGAGTGAAAAAGTTGGCTTAAAGCTCAACATTCAGAAAACATAGATCATGGCATCCGGTCCCATCACTTCATGGGAAATAGATGGGGAAACAGTGGAAACAGTGTCAGATTTTATTTTGGGGGGCTCCAACAATGGCACCCCACTCCAGTACTCTTGCCTGGAAAATCCCATGGACGGAGGAGCCTGGTAGGCTGCCGTCCATGGAGTCGCAAAGAGTTGGACACGACTGAGCGACTTCACTTTCACTTTTCACTTTCCACTTTCATGCATTGGAGAAGGAAATGGCAACCCTCTCCAGTGTTCTTGCCTGGAGAATCCCAGGGACGGGGGAGCCTGGTGGGCTGCTGTCTATGGGGTCGCACAGAGTCGGACACGACTGAAGCGACTTAACAGCAGCAGCAGCAAAATCACTGCAGATGGTGACTGCAGCCATGAAATTAAAAGACGCCTACTCCTTGGAAGGAAAGTTATGACCAACCTAGATAGCATATTGAAAAGCAGAGACATTACTGTGCCAACAACGGCCCATCTACTCAAGGCTATGGTTTTTCCTGTGGTCATGTATGGATGTGAGAGTTGGACTGTGAAGAAAGCTGAATGCTGAAGAATTGATGCTTTTAAACTGTGGTGTTGGAGAAGACTCTTGAGAGTCCCTTGGACTGCAAGGAGATCCAACCAGTCCATTCTGAAGGAGATCAACCCTGGGATTTCTTTGGAAGGACTGATGCTAAAGCTGAAACTCTAGTACTTTGGCCACCTCATGGGAAGAGTTGACTCATTGGAAAAGACTCTGATGCTGGGAGGGATGGGGCCCGGGAGGAGAAGGGGACGACAGAGGATGAGATGGGTGGATGGCATCACTGACTCAATGGACATGAGTTTGAGTGAACTCCGGGAGTTGGTGATGGACAGGGAGGCCTGGCGTGCTGCAGTTCATGGGGTCGCAAAGAGTCGGACACGACTGAGTGACTGAACTGAACTGAACTGAACTACTATCTCCAGCACTGGTCTAAGATCTTGACATATTTCCTCATTTAATCCTCACAACTACTGAGATCCTAAAATTATCTCCAATTTCAAGAGGAGGACTCTGAGGCACAGAATGGTTAAGGAACTTGTCTGAAGACACATAAAAAGCTTGTAAGCAGCAGAGTTTGAAATGAATCCAGACAATCTGGTTATAAATCTACTGTCTTAGTCATGGCTATATGCTGCCTTTTTTGAAAACTTGTTTAATACAGCAACAAACTTGCAAAGCCACATTCTAAACGCAAACATGCTCTGTAATAGTTTTCTCACTCTGACCTTCTGCCTACAAAGAGTTACACCACCTCTAGTCTGCCATTTAGATGTCCCTAGTGTTCTGTCCTCACAGACTGTGATTATGTATTGATTGACTCAAACATCACTCTGATTTCCATAACTTCAGTTCATCAAAATCCCTTTGTTTGCCACCAGATTTACACCATCTACTATAGTAGATGCTCAGTGTGGGTTCATGACAGAACGAACCTCCTGATTAGAAACTGAAGTGACAGTTTTAGAATTACTGGAAAATGCTTCTGCCTTCAGAGATAAAATTTTGCAAGAGACACTTTAGGTGAATAAAATTAGACAATTAAAATTCCATATTGCAAAGATTTTTTAATCCAATTATTTATAGCTCATTTTATAGGAAAAAGGCAAAATGAAAATCTGCATGCTATTTTGGATGTGGAACTATTTCACTTCCATTATGCTTGAGCCTCTAAACCAAACTAAGAAAGCAGACCAACTTAGAGGATAATATTTCAAAACATATTTTAAAAATGAGAATTGTGGCCTAGTCATGCTATTGCTGTAATAGATCTCCATTTTCCTTTCACTCATGAGAAATCCAATTAGCCCCAAATACAGCATGCTATTTGAAGTGAGTCAAATCCTTTGAAAAAAATTTTTAATTTGGACAAACTATGGGAAGCCAATGGGGAAGCAAATGGCAACCCACTCCAGTATTCTTTCCTAGAAAATCCAATGGACAGAGGAGACTGATGGACTGAAGTCCATGGTGTCGTTAAGAGTTGGACACAACTGAGCGACTAACACACACACACACACAGGAAGCCATTATTAAAAGGACTAAATACTGCGTACTAAATTTGGATCAATCTTGATGATTACTTCATAGCTTTTTAAATGAAGAAATGAGGGCTCTTTGAATGAGGTTTTTTAAAAAAGAAAAAAAATGACAACTGTTCCAGGCAGATGAGACTTACTATTTAAGAACACCAATTAATACTTCTAAAGGAACATTTCAACTCCTCCATAGGAAGAAGACGCCATCTAAACCTTGAACAGAAGCTGCAGATATGTGATGACTTGAGAATTTCTGAAACACCTGTCTACCTCTAAAAGAAGCATACAGTTTTAAAGTCTCAAGACTGGAAAGAATGTAATGGTCAAATACTGTGACCAATCAGCTTGTGTTTTAAGTTCTTTTATCTATATCCCCCAAATGTCCTTTTATCTATATCTCTCAAATGTCACCATCAGCCTATGAATCACACCTCTGATGATAAAAAACTTAGTTATTCCTCAAGCTCTAAGTGCTACAGAGTCATTCCTTACAAAGACAAACTTTAATCCAAAACATTTCCTGTATTTTAAGTGTTCTATTCTGTATTATAAGATTCTATATTTGTATCCTCAGAACCTAGAAAAACATAGGTATGCAAGTGCTCAGTGAGGTTGGTTGAATGGAGCTGAAAAAATTTCCGTGGGTTGTATACTATATTGCCATCTAGCTAATTGTGCATACATTTTATTTTCCTAACTAGATTGTAAACTCGTGAGGGATGACATCTTGTTTTATATATTTTTGTATCCTCTGCCTTCCCTAGTGTTTTTATATATGTATAATGCCCCAAATAACTATTTGTTGAATTTAAAATGTGAATGAATGAATGAATGTATAACTGAATAAATAAACATTATTATTAGGCTATTTCCAGGGACATATTATTATAGTGCTCTTCAAAATCAGGAACAAACACTTATATTCCATTTCTAAGACTTGAAACAATGACTTCAGTTAGAATTTTCCCATACCTAGAAACTTCTACACAAAGCTGCCTATGAGATAATGTAAGAAGACTGGTTCTTAAACCCTGATAATTTTTTGCACTTTTTAAATTGAATTGTAGGTAATTTATAATATTGTGAGTTCCAGGTATACAGCAAAGTGATTCAGTTATGTTTCTTTCAGATTATTTTCCATTATAGGTTATTACAAGATATTGACAATAGCTCTCTGCGCTATATAATATATCATTGTTGCTTATCTATTTTATCTATTTTCTGTATAGTAGCAATAGTTTATATCTATTAATCCCATATTCCTAATTTATCCCTCCCCCTCTCACTTTTGGTAACCACAAATTTATTTTCTATGTTTGTGAGTCAATTTCTGTTTTCTATATAAATTAATTTGTATTCTTTTTTAGATTCCACATGTAAATGATATCATATAATATCTCTTTTTCTGTCTGACTTTACTCAGTACAGTATTCTCTAGGTTCATCCACATTGTTGCAGACTAGAACTTCATTCTTTTTTATGGCTTAGTAATACTCCATTGTGTGTATCTTTCTATATGTATTTATAGATATACATTTATATATATTTATTTATAGGGGCTTTCAGGTGGCACTATGGTAAAGGACCCACCTGCCAACTCAGCTTAGACATAGGAGATGTGGGTTCAATCCCTGGATTGGGAAGATCGCCTGGAGGAGGGCACAGCAGCCCACTCTGGTATTCTTGCCTGGAGAATCCCATGGACAGAACAGCCTGACAGGCTACAAGTCCATAGGGTCACACAGAGTCAGATATGACTGAAGCAACTTAACACACATGTACATTTATCCATATGGGCTTCCCCAGTGGCTCACTGGCAAAGAATCCACCTGCAATGCAGGAGACTTACAGGAGATACGGGTCTGATCCCTGGGTCTGCAAGATCCCCTGGAGCAGGAAATGGCAACCCAGTCCAGTATTCTTACCTGGAAAATTCCATGGATGAAGGAGCCTGGCAGGCTACAGTCCATGGGATCACAAAGAGCTGGACATGACTGAACGACTGAGCACATATCTATCTTTATTTATATATATATATTTATTTGTGTATATAAATATATACATTTTAGATATATAGATATATTTATCACATCTTCATAAGACAACCATCTATTGATGGGCACATGGGTTGTGTTCAAGTCTTGACTATCAAAAATAGTTCTGTTATGAACATGTTTCTCTTTAGAGTTTTCATCTTTTCTGTATATCCAGGAGTAGAATTGCTAGATCATATGGTAGCTTTATTTTTAATTTTTTAAGGTCTTTCTGTACTATTTTGCATAGTGGTGGCTCTACAAATTACATTTCCACTAATAGTGTGGGAGGGTTCCCTTTTCTCCATATCCTCTCCACTATTTATTATTTGTAAACTTTTTGATGATAGCCATTCTGATCAGTATGAGATGATATCTCACCATGATTTTGATCTTTTCATGTACCTGTTGGGCATCTACATGTCTTCTTTGGAGAATTACCTATTTAGATCTTCGGCCAATTTTTTAACTGTTTTTTTTTTTAATACTGACTTCATGAACTGTTTGTATATATTAACTCTTGGTTGGTTGCATCATTTAAAATATTTTCTCATATTCCATAGGTTGTCTTTTCATTTTGTTGATAGTTTCCTTTGTTACACAAATACTTTTAAGTTTGATTAGGTCCCATTTGTTTATTTTTGTTTCTATTTCTTTTGGAGACTGTTCTAGGAAGATATTGCTATGATTTATGTCTGAGAATGTTTTGCCTATGTTCTTGTCTAGGAGTTTTATGATTTCATGTCTTATATTTATGTCTTTAAACTATTTTGAGCTTATTTTTGTATATGATGTTAGGGAGTGTTCTAATTTTGTTGATTTAGCTGTCCAGCTTTCCCAGCAATACTTGTTGAAGAGACTATCTTTTTTCCATTGTATATTCTTAACTACTTTGTCATCGATTAATTTACCATAGGTGCATGGGTTTATTTCTGGACTTTACATTCTGTTCCATTGATCTATATGTCTGTTTTTATGTCAGTACCACCCTGTTCAAATGCTGTAGCTTTGTAGTATAGTCTGAACTCTGAGAGAATTATGCCTCCAGCCTTCTTTTTTCCTCAGGATTGCTTTGGCAATTCTGGGTCTTTTGTAGTTCTGTATAAATTTTAGGGTTATTCATTCTATTTCAGAGGAAACTGTCGTTGGTATTTTGATAGGTATTATGCTAAATCTGTAGATTGTTTTGGGTAGTATAGCCATTACTATTCTTCCAATCCAAGAGCATAGGAGATCTTTTTATTTCTTTGAATCAATTTCGGTTTCCTTTGTGAATATTTTATAGTTTTCAGCAAATAAGTCTTTAATCTCATCAGTTAAATTTATTCCTAGGAATTTTTTAATTTACTCACAGAAATTTTGTATGTGATTCTAAACAGGATTGGTTTTTCTTTGTCTTTCTGATAATTCATTGTTGTGTCAAAAATGTAATTGACTTCTGTATATTTGTCTGGTACCCAACTATCTCCTTTTTAAACTCGGCATCCAGTAGAATGGTGAAATAGATTTCATTATTTATTCTTTCAGTGAATTCCTCTTGTTCTTTTAATTGGGAATAATTCCTCTGCTTTTTCATTTTACTTAGCTTTCTCTGTCTCTATGAATTTAAGAGAAACAGTTACCTATTATGATATTGAAGGGGTGTTTTTATGTGAGAGCTTCCCTGTGTAGACTGTGCAAGTCCAATAGTTTGGTCTGAGGTCTGGTTTCGGTGTGGATGCCAGCCACATTTTTCCTCAGACTGTGTCAGCCCTTATCCCCTTGGTAAGAAGTGTGAGTAGTGTTGTGTTACGTGGAGCCTGTGCTGGATATGGGGCAGAGCCTCCTCTTGGCTATCACTACCCTCTCAGAGGAGGGTCTGCTACACAGTAGTGGGAGTAGAAGCCCTGAGGATCAAGTCTGATCAAACTCCACTGGCCCTGAGTGAGTGCCCTGCCCTAAACTTAGTCCTTGATTTTTGAAGCTGATTGTCTCCTTCTTAGGAGTATGCAGTTGTCTTTTATTTTTCAATTTTTAAAATTTTATGAATGCAGGGGTTTTTTTTAATATGTGGTTTAATAGAATTCAAAGACTTTTGTATATCACATGTTGTATATTATTTTGAATCTATAAATAGATTTCAAACTCATTTAAAGACAAAACCAGATTTACATCTCTTATGAGATTTTCACATCCTTTTTGTACTCAGGGGAAACAGTGAATATGAAAATGAGCTATTGACACTAAATGGAACCAATATATATGATGTAGAGTGTAAAAGTCAATAAAAGAACTTTCAGAAGAATAAGTATACATCTTTGGTTAAAAGGTATATGAAAACTCAGAAATTGGCATGTAATTATATATATTTCAGACTTTGTCTCTAGTTTGGCTTGATGAAATAGTATATGTACAAAGTATGCCTTTGTTCAAGTTCTGAAACTACTGCAAAGTAACACTGTGGTCTTGGACAAGTTACTAAGCCTATTTGTGCCTAAGTTGCCTCCATGTGTATAGGATTTTTTTTGTTAAATAATACCCATAAAGTATTTAGCACAGTGTAAGTGATCCATAATTATAAGTTGTTAGTATTAATATGCTCACAAATGAATAAGGCATAGCTGTTGAATAAACAAATGATTTTAAAACACAATTGCTATGATTTATGAAGTCAGAAGGGGTATACACTTTCAAATCTGTCATCTTATGTAACTGTTTAATTATTCAGGAAATGCTGCCTTAACTCAAAAATAATTTTGGAACTCATCTTTTGAAATTGCTGTAGAACTACTTTATGAGTCATTTTAGGCAATAATACAGGATCTTAAAATCACATTTTACTTATTTTTAAAAGTTGTAGTACCCCACTGTATTACTCGACTTACAAGATGTGGTTATGAATGACTGAGATATTTACAGAAATCTAACCATTTGCCAAGGGAGAAATATTTTTCCACTATTGGGAATAATTAAAACAAGATTCTGAAAATGCAGGAGATAATTGCAAAAGGTATTTTATATAATGGTATTACTACTGAATTCAGTGGTTGCTTCCCAGCTAGGTTGAAATCTAGTTTCATACATCTCTGTATCCTCTCTATCACTCAAAGGATTTGTGAAGGTGAATCCCTGGAGAAAGGAATGGCTGCTCTCTCCAGTATTCCTGCCTAGAGAATTCCACTGACAGAGGAGCCTGGTGGGCTACAGCCCATGGTGCTGCAAAGAGTCAGACATGACTGAGTGACTTGAACTCACTTCATACTTCCTGTCATTTTTTAATCGTTTTCTGGCTGTTTTTGTAGTTCTTCTCTGTTCCTCTTTTCTTTTGATTTATTTCATTGTGGTTTGATGGATTTCTTTGACATTATGTTTGGATTACTTTCTATTTATTTTTTGAGTTTCCATTGTAGGTTTGTGGTTACTATGAAGTTTGTATGTTTCAGCCTGTATATTAGTCATCCTTTTTAAGCTGATAGTCCCTTGAGTTCAGAAGCATTTTAAAAAGTGCATTTTTTGATCCCCTAATTATCACGTTTTGTTTTTGATGTCATGTTTTACATACTTTTATTTTGTGTATTCTGTAACTACTTACTGGAATGTCTCTGTTACATAACTTATCTTTTAGTCTTTATTCTAACTTTTTAAGTGGCTGAACTATACATTTGCGTGTACCAATGAGAATCTTCTTTTCGCATATTTTCTTATTTTTAACTGTGGCTTTTTCTTTTCTTCTTTAAGAGAACTTTAATGTTTCCTGTAAGGTCAGTTTTCAGTTCAGTTCAGCCATTCAGTCATGTCCAACTCTTTGCAACTCCAAGGACTATAAGACCAGGCTTCCCTGTCCATCCCCAACTCTTGGCTCTTGCTCAAATTCATGTTCATTGAATTGGTGATGCCATCCAACCATCTCATCCTCTGTCATCCCCTTCTCCTCCTGCCTTCAATCTTTTCCAGCATCAGGGTCTTTTCAAATGAGTCAGTTCTTCGCATCAGGTGGCCAAAGTATTGGAGTTTCAGCTTCAGTATCAGTCCCTCCAATGAATATTCACGACTAATTTCCTTTAGGATAGACTACTTGGATCTCCTTGCAGTCCAAAGGACTCTCAAGAGTCTTCTCCAGAATGATAGTTCAAAAACATAAATTCTTCTGTGCTCAGCTTTCTTTGTAGTCCAACTCTCATATCCGTACATGACTACTGGAAAAACCATAGCTTTGCCTAGATGGACCTTTGTTGGCAAAGTAATGACTCTGCTTTTTAATATGCTATCTGGGTGTTTCATAGCTTTTCTTCCAAGGAGTAAGCATCTTTTAATTTCATGGGTGTAGTCACCATCTACAGTGATTTGGGAGCCCCCCAAGATAAAGTCTCTCACTGTTTCCATTGTTTTCCCATCTATTTACCATGAAGTGATAGGACCAGATGCCATGATCTTTGTTTTTTGAATATTGAGTTTTAAGCCAACTTTTTCACTCTCCTCTTAAACTTTCATCAAGAGGCTCTTCAGTTCCTCTTCACTTTCTGCCATAACGGTGGTCTCCTCTAGATATTGGAGGATAACTATGTTTCTCCCAGCAATATTGATACTAGCTTGTGCTTCATCCACCTGGCATTTCACATGATGTATTCTGCATATAAGTTAAATAAGCAGGGTGACAATATACAGCCTTGACATATTCCTTTCCCTATTTGAAACCAGTCTGTTTCTCCATGTCCAGTTCTAACTGTTGCTTCTTGACCTGCATACAGATTTCTCAGGAGGCAGGTCAGGTGGTCTGGTATTCCCATCACTTTAAGAATTTTCCAGAGTCTGTTGTGGTCCACACAATCAAAGGCTTTGGCATAGTCAATAAAACAGAAATAGATGTTTTTCTGGAAATCTCTGCTTTTTTGATAATCCAACAAATGTTGGCAATTTGATCTCTGGTTTCTCTGCCTTTTCTAAATCCAGCTTGAACATCTGGAAGTTCATAGTTCACATACTGTTGAAGCCTGGCTTGGAGAATTTTGAGCATTCCTTTACTAGCATGTGGGATGAGTGCTGTTGTGTAGTTTGAGCATTCTTTGACATTGCCTTTGTTTGGTATTGGAATGAAAACTGACCTTCTCCAGTCCTGTGGCTACTGCTGAGTTTTCCAAGTTTGCTGGCATATTGACTGCAGCACTTTCACAGCATCATCTTTTAGGATTTGAAATAGCTCAACTGGAATTCTATCACCTCCACTAGCTTTGTTTATAGTGATGCTTCCTAAGGTCACATGGTGTTGCCACAAATAAATAAATGAAATCCAAAACTTACTTCCAAAAGTAGTAATAGCATGTTACTGTTTGAGCAAACACATCTCTTCTTGAAGTAGTGTACTTACTCCTATAGTAAATCATCAGAATGACACTGCCTTTGTGCTTTTTCTTTTAGGAAAATGATTCTTTTCTCTTCCTCTCCCCTCACCACATTCCCCAGGGACCAGGAAGCCATGGAGTCAGTTTGTTTGTTGAAAGTAATTTCTTAGTAAAAGCCTGGAGTGTAAGAGCATCAAGAAAAGAGCACATTTGTACATATGGGTGGGGAGAAGACTTGGGTGGATTCAAAAATGGAAAGTTTTGGCCTTTTTGCCTTTATCCCCTCTGTTAATCTGTTTGAAGTGAAAGAATGTATCTGTGAAGTGGATCCAGCTGAACTGTAAGCCCCAGTGTTGTCCCCATGCTGCTGCTAAGTCGTTTCAGTTGTGTCCAACTCTGTGAGACCCCATAGTCGGCTGCCCACCAGGCTCCTCCATCCCTGGGATCTTCCAGGCAAGAACACTGGAGTGGGTTGCCATTTCCTTCTCCAATGCATGAAAGTGAAAAGTGAGAATGAAGTTGCTCAGTCGTGTCTGACTCTTAGCGACCTCATGGACTGCAGCCCACCATGGGATTTGCCAGGCAAGAGTACTGGAGTCGGTTGCCATTGCCTTCTCCACAGGTAGGTGCAAAATAAACACTCTTCTATCCATGTTCGGTGGTCACTGGTTGCTCTCATGTCAGAGCTTTACAAGTTGAACTTTCTTTAACCTTGAAGTCCATGGAGTAAATTGTGCCCAACTGAGCCTAGCTGCAGCTTTCTTCACTTCTTTTGGTATTTCTGTTTAACCTGATTTTCCTTTTTTATCATTGTTTATTCCCATTTATTTAATTTAAATTTCCTAGGAGTTATTGGTTTAAAAGACCTATTGGAACAACTTTGAATAACATTTAATGACTCTGCTCTCTGGAGTCACCAAACCACTGGCTTGTTTCTTTATTTTTTTTTTTAATTTATTTATTTTATTTTTTATTTTTTTAAATTTTAAAATCTTTAATTCTTACATGCGTTCCCAAACATGAATCCCCCTCCCACCTCCCTCCCCATAACATCTCTCTGGGTCATCCCCATGCACCAGCTCCAAGCATGCTGTATCCTGCATCAGACATAGACTGGCGATTCAATTCTTACATGATAGTATACATGTTAGAATGTCATTCTCCCAAATCATCCCACCCTCTCCCTCTCCCTCTGAGTCCAAAAGTCCATTATACACATCTGTGTCTCTTTCCCTGTCTTGCATACAGGGTCGTCATTGCCATCTTCCTAAATTCCATATATATGTGTTAGTATACTGTATTGGTGTTTTTCTTTCTGGCTTACTTCACTCTGTATAATCGGCTCCAGTTTCATCCATCTCATCAGAACTGATTCAAATGAATTCTTTTTAACGGCTGAGTAATACTCCATTGTGTATATGTACCACAGCTTTCTTATCCATTCATCTGCTGATGGACATCTAGGTTGTTTCCATGTCCTAGCTATTATAAACAGTGCTGCAATGAACATTGGGGTACATGTGTCTCTTTCAATTCTGGTTTCCTCGGTGTGTATGCCCAGCAGTGGGATTGCTGGGTCATAAGGTAGTTCTATTTGTAATTTTTTAAGGAATCTCCACACTGTTCTCCATAGTGGCTGTAAGTTGCCATAAAATGGACGTATTCTATTCCTGTATTTTCTTACCTCTGTCTTCATCATTTTCATTGCCAAATAGTTTAACCAGGATTTATTTGCCACTCTTCACAGGAGTGCACACAGGGAACACATAGAAGTTTTTTCCAATAAGGGATTTTCCACTTTTCGCGTTTCATTCAGGACAGTTTCATTCTCTGTTGTGTTCAGAGCTTAACGACTTGTTATTACCATCAACTCCCACAAATACAATTAGTAAATTGTATTTTAAGAACTCCATAGAAATGCAAATCACATATTCAATCCAATTTTGAGTTAAAGACAAGATGTTTTTCTTCATTGCAACTCTTTGCCTTTGATACAAGATCATTAGTTACCATTGGGGATATTTCAATTCTACTCAGCATTATTCCCTGACCCAGAACATCTAAAAAATGTAGCTAGTATCAGATATCTATGTAACATATTAAAATATTCCTTTGAGGATAAATAAAATTGACAAACCATTAGCCAGACTCATCAAGAAACAAAGAGAGAAAAATCAAATCAATAAAATTAGAAATGAAAATAGAGAGATCACAACAGATAACACAGAAATACAAAGGATCATAAGAGACTACTATTAGCAATTATATGCCAATAAAATGGACAACGTGGAAGAAATGGACAAATTCTTAGAAAAGTACAACTTTCCAAAACTGAACCAGGAAGAAATAGAAAATCTTAACAGACCCATCACAAGCACAGAAATTGAAACTGTAATCAGAAATCTTCCAGCAAACAAAAGCCAGGACCAGGTGGCTTCACAGCTGAATTCTACCAAAAATTTCAAGAAGAGCTAACACCTATCCTACTCAAACTCTTCCTTCTGCAGAGGAAGGTAAACTTCCAAACTCATTCTATGAGGCCACCATCACCCTAATACCAAAACCTGACAAAGATGCCACAAAAAAAGAAAACTACAGGCCAATATCACTGATGAATATAGATGCAAAAATCCTCAACAAAATTCTAGCAATCAGAATCCAACAACACATTAAAAAGATCATACACCATGACCAAGTGGGCTTTATCCCAGGGATGCAAGGATTCTTCAATATCTGCAAATCAATCAATGTAATTCACCACATTAACAAATTGAAAAATAAAAGCCATATGATTATCTCAATAGATGCAGAGAAGACCTTTGACAAAATTCAATATCCATTTATGATAAAAACTCTCCAGAAAGCAGGAATAGAAGGAACATACCTCAACATAATAAAAGCTATATATGACAAACTCACAGCAAACATTATTCTCAATGGTGAAAAATTGAAAGCATTTCCCCTAAAGTCAGGAACAAGACAAGGGTGCCCACTTTCACTGCTACTATTCAACATAGTTCTGGAAGTTTTAGCAATAGCAATCAGAGCAGAAAAAGAAATAAAAGGAATCCAAATTGGAAAAGAAGAAGTAAAACTCTCACTGTTTGCAGATGACATGATCCTCTACATGGAAAACCCTAAAGACTCCACCAGAAAATTACTAGAGCTAATCAATGAATATAATAAAGTTGTAGGATATAAAATCAACACACTGAAATCCCTTTCATTCCTATGCACTAATAATGAGAAAGCAGAAAAGGAAATTAAGGAAACAATTCCATTCACCATTGCAACTAAAAGAATAAAATACTTAGGAATATATCTAAAGAATAGAATAATATATACCTAAAGAAACTAAAGACCTATATATAGAAAACTATAAAACACTGATGAAAGAAATCAAAGAGGACACTAATAGATGGAGAAATATACCATGTTCATGGATCAGAAGAATCAATATAGTGAAAATGAGTTTACTACCCAAAGCAATCTACAGATTCAATGCAATCCCTCTCAAGCTACCAGCCATATTTTTCACAGAACTAGAACAAATAATTTCAAGATTTGTATGGAAATACAAAAAACCTTGAATAGCCAAAGCAATCTTGAGAAAGAAGAATGGAACTGGAGGAATCAACTTGCCTGACTTCAGGCTTTACTACAAAGCCACAGTCATCAAGACAGTATGGTACTGGCACAAAGACAGACATATAGATCAGTGGAACAAAATAGAAAGCCCAGAGATAAATCCATACACCTATGGACACCTTATCTTTGACAAAGGAGGCAAGAATATACAATGGAGTAAAGACAATCTCTTTAACAAGTGGTGCTGGGAAAACTGGTCAACCACTTGTAAAAGAATGAAACTAGATCACTTTCTAACACCACACACGAAACTAAACTCAAAATGGATTAAAGATCTAAATGTAAGACCAGAAACTATAAAACTCCTAGAGGAGAACATAGGCAAAACACTCTCCGACATAAATCACAGCAGGATCCTCTATGATCCACCTCCCAGAATTCTGGAAATAAAAGCAAAAATAAACAAATGGGATCTAATTAAAATTAAAAGCTTCTGCACAACAAAGGAAACTATAAGCAAGGTGAAGACAGCCTTCTGAATGGGAGAAAATAGCAAATGAAGCAACTGACAAACAACTAATCTCAAAAATATACAAGCAACTTATGCAGCTTAATTCCAGAAAAATAAACGACCCAATCAAAAAATGGGCCAAAGAACTAAATAGACATTTCTCCAAAGAAGACATACAGATGGCTAACAAACACATGAAAAGATGCTCAACATCACTCATTATCAGAGAAATGCAAATCAAGACCACAATGAGGTACCACTTCACACCAGTCAGAATGGCTGTGATCCAAAAGTCTGCAAGCAATAAATGCTGGAGAGGGTGTGGAGAAAAGGAAACCCTCTTACACTGTTGGTAGGAATGCAAACTAGTACAGTCACTATGGAGAACAGTGTGGAGATTCCTTAAAAAAATTGCAAATAGAACTGCCTTATGACCCAGCAATCCCACTGCTGGGCATACACACCAAGGAAACCAGAATTGAAAGAGACACATGTACCCCAATATTCATCGCAGCACAGTTTTTAATAGCCAGGGCACGGAAACAACCTAGATGTCCATCAGCAGATGAATGGATAAGAAAGCTGTGGTACATATACACAATGGAGTATTACTCAGCTATTAAAAAGAATACATTTGAATCAGTTCTAATGAGATTGATGAAACTGGAGCCGATTATTCAGGGTGAAGTAAGCCAGAAAGAAAAACACGAATACAGTATACTAACACATTTACATGGAATTTAGAAAGATGGTAATGATGACCCTGTATGTGAGACAGCAAAAGAGACACAGATGTGTAGAGTGGACTTTTGGACTCAGAGGGAGAGGGAGAGGGTGGGATGATTTGGGAGAATGGCATTGAAACATGTATACCATCATGTAAGAAACAAATCGTCAGTCTATGTTCAATGCAGGATACAGGATGCTTGGGGCTGGTGCATGGGGATGATCCAGAGAGATGATATGGGGTGGGAGGTGGAAGGGGGGTACATGTTTGGGAAGTCATGTACACCCGTGGCGGATTCATGTCAAGGTATGGCAAAATCAATACAGTATTGTAAAGTAAAAATAAAAATTTAAAATAAAAAAATAAAATATTCCTTTGATAAATAGTATTTTCTTTTTTAAATACTTATGTGTTTATTTCTGGTTGCATTGGTCTTCATTGCAGTGCACAGTCTTCCCCCAGTTGCAGCCATCGGGGACTACTCTTGATTGCAGAGCATGGACTTCTCATTGCACTGGCTTCAGTTATTGAGGAGCACAGGCTCTAGAGAATGGGGGCTCTAATTGTTGTAGCACACTGGCTTACTTACTCCACAGCATGTGGAATCTTCCCAAACCAAGGGTTAAGCCCATGTCCCTCATATTGGCAAGAGGAGTCATAACCACTGGACCACCAAGGAAATCTAATAAACAGTAATTTCAGTCCTTCAGACATATGGCATTACACAGACCCCCACCTCACTTTTTCTGGAATAACATGTGTATTTTTTTAATCTTATATAATATTACTGAAGTCCAAACATGGTTACCTGAGAAAAACCCCAGAAATGGGTTTGGAAGATGGTGTTCACTCTGCTTCTTTAGAAGCAAATGAAATAGACTTACTGTCCATGGAACTTCTCCTCTCAATTAATGAGGAATGATTTCAGTGTTCCTGTATCCATATAGCTAAGGATAGCATGGCAGAAACAGCAATGCAACTGACAAGAAACATGCAATTCAAAGCATTTTTTCAGCTTCTTCCTGAAAATAGGAAGCTCTACCTCAACTGCCCAAAACAAGGAAATTGAGTGCCACATCTTAAGATTCTCTATTCTAAATTTATAAGTTTGAATGCCAGATGTTAAAAGGAACTTAGAGGTCCTATCTCTTCTACTTTACCATTCTCTTTTACTAATGAAAATTGAGGTACAGGAAGGTTCCGTCACAAGTAGTCATACAAAGGCAAATCTAGAGGAAGAACTATATTCTGCCTCCTAATTCATTGCTTTTTTTCTCTGACCCTATCACTCATCCAATAACCAGCTCCTCATCTTTAGATCCTCTTACAACAATAGAATATTGAACCAGTTTATCTGGAACAAATGTCTTAAGAGTCCCACCTCATCACCATAAACTCAAAGCCTTTTTTCAAAGTAATGTTTTAGCAGTTTTAGGCACAGAAGAGTTAGTGAAGCCCACAGACATGCTTTCTATCCCTGGTTCCATTACTTACTAGCTGTTTGACCCCAGGCCATTGATTTAACTTCTGTGAGCCTCAGTTGCTCTATCTGTAAAATGAGGTGAAAATTTTGGCCTCTTCCTTTCTCCTAATACTTTGAAAGTGTTATATACATTGGGCCATCCACATGCCGAGTGTTATGATGAGCACTTTACATGCAATATTATTTCATATTCAAGCAAACACTATTTATGTAGAAGAAAAGCTTCCTCACACAAAGGTGCTATGAGCATAAATTGGCAGATGTATGGGATGCAATTATGTGGTGCTCAGTATGTGGGTGTTTCTCTTCTTCTGTCATTCTCAATAATTCATATGTAATTTTCCTTGACCTCACTCAGTCAACAGAGATTGAACATCTATTGTGTACTCATGGCTGTGATAGGTACTATAAATGTTACATGAGCAATGGTTCTTGATCTCAAGAAGCTATAACATAATTGATGATGTAGACTTAGTATATGAACCAATTAAAGAACAGAGTCACACAAAAATGTGAAGTAATGATTATAGTTAGTATGTATTTAAAGTTATTAATAATCTTTATGAGATATTGTTCTAATCCATTTGTTTTATCTCCACAAAATCCCTATTAAATAGATAATATTAGTTCCTATTTTTGTGCCCATTATACAGAGAAGACACAGGAAGGTTAATTAAATTACCCAAGGTCATTCAGCCAGTAAGTAGAAAGCCAAGATTCAAACCCAGGTAGTCTAGCTCCAGACGGTGTGTTGAAAAGCGGAGATGTTATTCTGCCAACAAAGGTTCATATAATCAAGGCTATGGTCCTCAGAGTGGTCATGTATGGATGTGAGAGCTGGACCATAAAGAAGACAGAGCACTGAAGAATTGATGCCTTCGAACTGTGGTGCTGGAGAAGACTCCCGAGAGCCCCTTGGATAGCAAGGAGATCAAACCAGTCAATCTTAAGGGAAATCAACCCTGAATATTCATTGGAAAGATTGATGCTAAAGCTGAAACTCCAGTATTTTGGTCATCTGATGCAAACAGCTGACTCATTGGAAAAGTCTCTGATGCTGGGAAAAATTGAGGGAAGAAGGAGAAGAGGGTGTTAACGGATGAGAAGGCAGGATGGCATTACTGATGTAATGGACATGAACTTGGGCAAATTTTGGAGATGGTGAGGGACAGAGAGGCCTGGTGTGCTGTAGTCCATGGGGTCACAAAGAGTCAAACATGACTGGGAGATTGAACAACAACAAGAGTCTAACTCCAGAGGCTTCAGATTTAACTACCACGCTTGACATTGAAAATATAAGCAGAGATCATACATAAAAAAAAGCAGTGAAAAAAATTCACAGTGCAACCTGAGTAGATCTTTGGATGCCTGGAATATTAAGTGAGCTAACTGTAAGACTTAGGATGTTCCACAGAAAAGGAAAAGCATGAAGATGGATCAGGAGCAAGAAGGCCAGGGTGAGAAGTCTTGGTACTCTTCCACTAACAATGATAATAGTAATATTTCACACACTGTTAATATGCCAGGAAGTGTGCTAAGTGCCTTCCATGAATTATTTCATTTCATCATACAGTACCTTATAGAGGTAGATATTCTTATTTTTCTAATTGCTATTGGGAACTCAAAGTTCAGTATTGAAGGAACCTCTTTATGGTCAGAGTTGAGATATAACTCTTAGTTGTTACATCATATTCCAAGAAAATTGACCCACTGAATGTGGGTCAATAAACCCAAACTGGATGGTTTATTAGCCATAAAATGGGGTATGTAGCAGTCAAGAAAAGGTAATCATAGCCATATCAGTAAACTCGAAGATAGGGTTGTAGAACTCACTCAATCAGAGCAGTAAAAAGAAAAAAGAATTTTAAAAAGTGAAGATAACTTAAGCGGACTAACAACAATAAAACTTACCTTCCCTGGGGAAGATCCAGGAAGCCTAGAGCGTTCCAATGAAAGGAACCCAAAGTCCCCAGAAGGTTCATTTTGTCAAGAGTGTTGCAAAGTCCCTTCCCATGTGGAAATTCTCTGTGTTTAGTGACTTGTTTACTTGTTGCTCTTCTGGACCTCAGCTCTGTTGTTTCTGACAGAATGTAAGACAGTATGGTACAGGCATTCATAGCTGGAGCTCTAGAGTAAGATCTGTTTGCATTTGTCCACTTACTAGCTGTGAGATCTTGAGCAAGGTAGGAAAATTACTAAGTTTTAACTCTCTAAGGCTTTGTTTCTGCTACCAAAAATTGATAGTTCTTTAGGACTGTATAGATGATTCAGTGATAGAATGTGTAATGAAGTGTTTAATAGCCTTGTAATAGCTCAAAATATGGTAGCCAGTAATAATCATGATAAGAGTAGAATATTTCATAGAAGTTCAAAAAATAAAAATCTTATACTGTTCCAAACTATGACCTAAAGTCAATATTTTGCTCTTCTTGGAATTTCTGGGGCTGGTGATCCTCTGCATTTAACAACAGCTTCTGAATGAGGGAATGGCCTCTAGATAGCAGTTCTTTGAAATCATTTACTCGCTGCATTTATTTTTCAGTTACTGTAACTGAACTACTGTCCTACTTTATTAGAGTAGTAGTTAAGTCTTGACAGGGCTTCCCTCATAGCTCAGTTGGTAAAGAATCTGCCTGCAATGCGGGAGACCTGGGTTCAGTCCCTGAGTTGGGAAGAACCCCTGGAGAAGGGAAAGGCTACCCACTCCAGTATTCTGGCCTGAAGAATTCCATGGACTACAGTCCATGGGGTCGCAAAGAGTTGGACACGACTGAGCAATTTTCACTTCACTTCACGTCACAGGTCTTGAAATCTATTGTACATATAATCTGGAGAGTGCCTTTAAAAGACAGATTTCATCGTGAAAGTGAAAGTTGCTCAGTCCTGTCTAACTCTTTGTGACACCATGGACTATATATCCATGGAATTCTCTAGGCCAGAATACTAGAATGGGTAGCCTTTCCCTTCTTCAGGGGATCTTCCCAACCCAGGGATCAAACCCAGGTCTCCTGCATTGCAGGTGAATTTTTTACCAGCTGAGCCACAAGGGAAGCATAAGAATATTGGAGTGGGTAGCCTATCCCTTCTCCAGGGGATTGTCCCAACCCAGGAATTGAACCAGGGTCTCCTGCATTGCAGGCAGATTCTTTGCCAACTGAGCTATCAGGGAAGCCAGATTATGACATCCCTTTTATGTGGACTCCAAAAAGAAATGATACTAGTGAATTTACTTACAAAACAGAAAGAGACTCACAGGGTTAGAGAATGAACTTATGATTGCCAGGGGGAAGGGATAGTTAGGGAGTTTAGGATGGACACATACACACTGCTATATTTAAAATGGATAAACAACTGTATAGCACATGGAACTCTGCTCAATATTATGTGGCAGCCTGGATGGGAGGGGAGTCTGGGGGAGAATGGATACATGTATATGCATGGTCAGTCCCTTCACCATTCACCTTCTCACCTTGAACTATCATTGTTAATTGGCTATCTCCAATACAAAATAATATCTTTAAAAAAGAAAAACAAAAAAGATGTCAAGCCCTATCCCAGATATTCTAAGTCAACAATTCCGGGTTAGGGGCCTTAGAATCTGAAATTTTTCCAAGTTTCATGCTGCAAATGCTGTCAATTGTTGTTTCATTCTATTTTACTATTAAATTATATTAATCAAAACTATAGTTTTATATCACACATCAATAGCTATTACATTGCAATTATGTTATTCATTGCTTCAGAATTTATCATTGAAATTCCAATTAACTTGTGACACTTTAGCTGTTGAGCTTCCCAGGTGGCACAGTGGTAAAGAATCCCCCTGCCAGTGTAGGAAATACGAGAGATACGGGTTCAACCCCTGGGTCAGGAAAATCCCCTGGAGTAGGATATGGCAACCCACTTCAGTATTCTTACCTGGAAAACTCCATGGACAAAGGAGCCTGGTGGGTTACAGTCTGTAAGGTCACAAAGAATTGGACACTACTGAGCAACTGAGTACACGCACACTTAAGCTGTGTTATGAATTAATGTCAACTCACCATGCTTAATTTCTATCTATTATATATAACACAAATTCACAACTCATAATCATCAACAAGAAGTTTCTATTCTTAGGAATACCCTAAATCACCTGCAGTATTACTTTAACCCTACTAGAAATTGTCCTATTGAAAATCATAAGGTCTATAAATCATTAAATGGCTTTTTTCAACTTTTCCTCCAGCTAATAGTGTGGATCATCCCCTTCTGAAAATCTCTGTTTAAAGGCATATACAATTTTATTGTGCTTCACTTTATTAAGTTTCGTAGATACTGCATTTTTTACAAATTGAAGGTTTGTGGCAACTGTATATCAAGCTAGTCTATTGGTACAATTTTTACAGTAGCATTTGCTCATTTCATGTTTCTGTGCCACAGTTTTGTAATTTCCATAATATTTCAAACTTTCATTATTATTATTGTATTTGATATAGTGCTGTGTGATCTTTGATGTTACTCAGTTCAGTTCAGTCAGTCAGTCAGTCATGTCCGACTGTTTGTGACCCCATGAACCGTAGCACGCCAGGCCTCCCTGTCCATCATGAATTCCCAGAATCCACCCAAACCCATGTCCATTGAGTCAGTGATGCCATCCAACCATCTCACCCTCTGTCATCCCCTTCTCCTCCTGCCCTCAATCTTTCCCAGCATCAGGGTCTTTTCAAATGAGTCAGCTCTTTGCATCAGGTGGCCAAAGTATTGGAGTTTCAGCTTCAACATGAGTCCTTCCAATGAACACCCAGGACTGATCTCCTGTAGGATGGACTGGTTGGATCTCTTTGCAGTCCAAGGGACTCTCAAGAGTCTTATCCAACACCACTGTTCAAAAGCATCAATTCTTTGGTGTTCAGCTTTCTTTGCAGCCCAACTTTCACATCCATACGTGACTACTGGAAAAACCATAGCCCTGACTAGACAGATCTTTGTTGACAAAGTAATATCTCTGCTTTTTAATATGCTGTCTAGGTTGGTCATAACTTTCCTTCCAAGGAGTAAGTGTCTTTTAATTTCATGGCTGCAATCACCATCTGCAGTGATTTTGGAGCCCAGAAAAATAAAGTCAGCCACTGTTTCCACTGTTTCCCCATCTATTTGCCATGAAGGGATGGGACCAGATGCCATGATCTTAGTTGTCTGAATGTTGAGCTTTAAGCCAACTTTTTCACTCTCCTCTTTCACTTTCATCAAAAGGCTCAAATGAGGTATCATTATCAACTGAAAACTCAGTTTATAGCAGTTAGCAATAAAGTATTTTTAAATTAAGATATGTCCATTGATTTTTAGACATAATGTATTGCACACTTAATAGTCTAAAGTATAGTGTAAACATAACTTTCATATGCACTGAAAAAAACAAAAAGTTCATGCAGTCCTCTTTATTACCCTATTCACTTTATTGTGATGGTCTGGAACTGAACTTACAATATCTCCAAGATATGCCTCTATTTCTTTTCATAGCTAATGTGTTTGAGCAGTTACTTCTTAAGATACCTCCTGAGGCACTAGCCCAAAATGGTCCCTGACTTGTGGTTAAGAAAATTGAACCAAAAAGAGGTGAATTTTCCCAAGGTCATAAATGAGTATTTAAGCCAGTATTTGAGTCCAAGATAGTTTGATTCTAGATCCCATGCACCTGGTTTTGACATGATTGGCTTTTGATTCCCTTCTTCTTACTCTGACTCCTCTTTTTTGGCTCTTCTTTGAGTTGCAACTTAAGTTTAGTTAGTTCTCCAAGGTCTGTCTTGAACTATCTCATCTTTATCATCTAACTCCCAACAGATGATTAATAATCACTTCATGCACATTAGCAGGTACACTGCTTCTCGTTACTCATAAATCTTTTTCGACTCAGCTTCTGGGTATCTATTTCACATTTCCTCTTTTATTTTCCCACACTACACTAGGTCACATTCTTATTACCACTCACCCATATTTAAATAGCTTCCTGGTTTCAGCCCTCCAAATTTCTTCCATTAAATACACCATCACACTGTTACAAGGTTGCTCTTCATAAAGCTTCCAACTATGTCTCTTCCATTCAAAAAATTTTTTTAATAAAATTTAGATCTTCAATGATTCTATTGTCAAACGCATTATCAATTTGTCTTGAAGACCTACAAAGTTATCTTCCATCCATCCCACCTCAAAATCAGGCCAGAGGACCTGATTTTCTTATGAAACAAAACACATCCCCTATTTTTAGTCACCTGTTTTGCTGAGATTTACTCCACTCTTATATATACCTCATTTCTCTGACACTCTTATTAGAGTTGGGAAAAATGAAAGAAAGCATAAAACTCAATCCTATCAGATCAAAGGGAATCTTGGGACTTCTACATATGCTGGACTCTCTTTTGCTTGGAGCTATGAAGATATGAGGCTTAGGACTCCTGTAGCAATTTTATTTCAGTCAAGAGAGCCCACCTGCAGATATGGCACACACAGAAAAAGCAGAACTGAAAAATTAGAATGGTCATAGTATCTGAGTCCTAAATCAAGCTGAACCTGGATCAGGGGGTCTCCCCCAGGACCATTCAACTCACTGATTTTCATTTTGGTTTAGGTCAGTTGTGTTGGGTTTTGAACACTTAGAAGATTAGAATTCCTAACTGACATAAGACTGCTCAGGGAAGTATTAACTTACCAATCCCTAACCACACCTGTGTTCCAGTTACGTGGTGGTTCTTCATTCTTTGTTTTGTATCCTTCCAACTTTTCCAATGACCTCCCTTTCTACCTGTTTCATACATTCTTCAAGCTGCATCCCAAATTTTATTCTTTCCTAAACTGTCAGTAATTATTTTACAACCATTTTTAAGCCATTACTTCATGTACTGGACAAGAGATTTTCCAAATGATTTCACTCGATCTTTAGCAAACCGGTGACATTAATCTTCTTATTCCCAATTTAAAAATGAAGATATTAAGGCTCAAAGACTCTACCTTATCTGCTCTTATAAAAGGGAGCCAGTTGATGTAGCAATGAAGAGCCCAGCTCCTGGCTTCAAATCTTGGCACTTTCTGTGTGAACTTGGGCCAGTGGCCTAACTTCTTCAACTCACAGCTTCCCTCATCTGTGAATTTGATATAATAATAATAATATTTTAGAATTAATAATAGGATTTAAAAAGTAACATGTGTACAATGTTTAGCATAGTGCAGCCAGGTAGTGAACATTTAATAAATGTTTGATTATTAATATTATCCCATTATTAAGTGTTGGAGCAGAAATTAAATGTCTGACTTTTTACTAATCATTATCTATACCACTTACCTTTCTTTAAATCCTTTCCTTGTCTCCCTTTTCAGAGATGACCTGTATCTCTTTTGTACTTGCTTAATATATTTGTTGTTGGTGGAATTGCTTAGTTGCTAAGTCGTGTCTGACTCCTTTGCAACACCATGGACTGTAACCCACCAGGCTCCTCTGTCCATGGGATATCCCAGGAAAGAATACTGAAGTGGGTTACCATTTCCTTCTCCAGGGGATCTTCCTGATCCAGGGATCAAGCCCACTTCTCCTGCACTGGCAGTCAGATTCTTTATCACTGAGCCACCTGGAAGCCCAAAATATCCATAAGGAACACATTTTTATAGATCCCACAATAAAATGACAACACGTAACTGGCTCTGCAACACAGTTAGTGCTTTCCCCTATTAAATACTTTGGCATGTTCTCCCTTTATTATGGTAAGATTCATACTCATGTGGTTTTTTAACTGGCTTACGTCTTTGGTTATCTTCTTTGAAGCTATAGACTTCTTAAAGTTAAGGCATCTGTTACTTTTATCTTTCTACTCTTTGCACAGCCACACATAAAATACTGAGTCAATGGCGTTTGGTTGATTTGGGTGATTATAAGCATATTATCAAACAGCTTCTTCTATGACAAGGAAATTCTAATTTTCTTAGAGTAAAAGCCAGTATAAATAGGACATTTGATTATCGTTACACTCTTCTAAATACTTTCAGTGTTTCAAATGATTACAAAAAGCACTAGAGAATAATTGGCATAGTTGTGCTCTATGAGCATAATTCCTGAACAAAACTTATCTTAAATATTATTGTTAAGGTTAAAGCTATATTAAGTTATTTTTTTAAAGGTAATGGGTTTTGAAGCATTTTTTTATTTCAGTTAGACTCAGGTAATGGTTTTTTTTTTTCAATGAACAATAGATTTTTATAAAGACCCTGCATAAATTCTAAATTAAATTACCCTGATGTCAATGGATCTTTAGCATACACTGAGTATAGCAGCAGCAGAGTACAGAATTAGATTTGAAAAATATAATGACTAGTTATAGTAATAACTTTAAAATTGTATGCTCCATGGAAAATATACTGAGCCTCAGATTACAGTAGATCTGAAAATGCATGCTGAAATAATTCAAACATATTAACTTATAAAGTTTTGCAGTTTGTAATAGTATTTCATCTCCTAGTCTACCAGGAGAAAAGCAGCCTTTAAGATGGTCTCTTTTCTTTATGAAAGGGTAATCAGTAATTAAGAAAGCTCCATGAATTTTAATTCTCTAAATGAGTGACCACTTAATTTATTTAACCCTGGATCCCAACACTTAACACCAGGTCACTTTCAGCATTTCATAAATTAGACCCAAATTTAAAAGTATATGCAAACGGAGAGTGAAGAAAATGGCATTTTAAAATATCCATAAAGCCATCTGTTTTAATTTACTCATGTTGAAATGACTAATTTTCTCTGAAGATTAAAAAATATTGTTGCTATAGAAGGGTGTGGGAATGATATGAGATAGCATCCATTCTTAACAATTGATCTTTCTAAATTGTGTTTACTTTTTTTCTCAAAGATAATTGGAGCCTTTCAGTTTCCATAGGATAATGTCAATTACATACATTTTAATCTCTTTTAAATGACTTTTTAAAACCACACAGATCAACAGGGTAAGCAAGTAAGATCAACCATTGCCTACTGCACAATTAGAAGGTAGAAAATGCTACACATTTATTCAGTGTACACCTATGTGAGGAATTAAACATCAGAGACCGGCAGCCTAGTCCTGGAGCCCACCGTTGGCCTAGGAGTGTAGGGGCTGCAGAATCTAGAAGCCAGTGCAGCAGAGTCAGGCTTGTAGCCATGCTGGAGCAAGGGTCAGCAGTGGGGATACATTCGGACCTCCGTCCTTCCCGCAGGAAGAATTGCTGAGTTGCTGTGTGGTGTGGTAGCAGAACTTTGGCTACTGAGGAAGGCGGGCAGTGTGGTGGGTGAAAGGAAGGGGCCTAAAGTCTATAGGGTGAGACAGGGCACCCTTGGGAAGGTTTCACTTCTAGAAAAGAGGGGAGATCTTCAAGAGGTGGTCCTTGTAGGCTTTGTGAAGAAAGAAGGAAACCAGTCGAAGATAAGGACCCCAATGAAACAAAATAATATCAAAGAACCAGCAGAAGAGAGATTACCTCCTCCAGAAAGTAGTCACCATTCATTAAAGAAGCTGCTCTTTTTCTTGACATAACAGAAAAAGAGTCCTCTTGAACTAAGAAGCCAAGGAAACCCCCTGTAAATACAAAATTAAGACTGTCTTTGCAATTTAAAGAGACCAGATGACTTTTTTTTTTTTTTGATCGAGTGAATGGACTATAATATGCTGTAGGTCTAGACCTAGTCTCATGAATCATTCATAGAAGGGAATGTTCATCCCCACCAAATATATTTTAAGCAACAATGGAAGACAAAAATGTAGTTGATTTGCTTCTCAGGAGTTCTACTCATTCAGTATATCAATTTTCATAGAGTAATATAACAAATGTAGTTTGCTGAAAGCAAATCAACAATGTTGAGGTTAATCACAGAAAAAGAGTATCTGACTTAGCCATTTCTAGATTTAATTCATATTTGTATTTTTAGCGTCATGACTCTAATACAGAGATACTTGTTCACAAAAGTAGAATATAGAAAATTGTCTTTAAAAATCTCATTATCAGCTATCTGAGAATAACATTACTTCACATATATTATCCTGCGAGCCTTCACTTGTCAATGGTGATTTTAATTTATTTTCTTAAATTACGTAAATCCTTTTAGTTCAATTTAAATTAGCTCTGTTGTATTATTAAAATCTGCATTAAACTGATTTTTAATCCAGTTGTTATTGAAATCACAATGAGAATATTTGTTCATTGTTTATTTATTACCCTGCTGCTGCTGTTGCTGCTAAGTCGCTTCAGTCTTGTCCGACTCTGTGCGACCCCATAGACAGCAGCCCACCAGGCTCCCCCGTCCCTGGGATTCTCCAGGCAAGAACACTGGAGTGGGTTGCCATTTCCCTCTCCAATGCATGAAAGTAAAAATTGAAAGGGAAGTCGCTCAGCCGAGTCCGACTGTTAGCAACTCCATGGACTGCAGCCCACCAGGCTCCTCCGTCCATGGGATTTTCCAGGCAAGAGTACTGGAGTGGGGTGCCATTTCCTTCTCCATTTACTACCCTACTTGCTGTTAATTATAAGTTGCTCAGTACATTAGTTCCTAAAATGCCTGTGGTACAGATTCCTGTAATGCAGGCTCCTGAACATGGCATAACTCTGACAGTTCTGACCTTGTGATGATCAATTTTCCCTGTGCTTCCCCTTGATTCAGCTATCACAAACCTTTGTTCTGACAACAAGCCTTACAATCTTTTGACCTTGACTCTCAACAGAAATGAAAACAGAAACACCAAGGTAATTTTGAGCACTGAAACTTTGAGTGTTCAGTTATAAAGCCGTCAACCAAAAGATCCAAAATGTATGTCTTTATATATTTATATGTGTATATTAGATTAACCTAGGACTCCATGTCCCCAGCTTGAAAAATTCACCTTATTAGAAAGACATTATGTATTAGAAAGAGGAGAACATCATAATCTAGAATTAGTTATAGCAAATTATCTAAACTCTCTGTACCTCTCAGTTGTATCTGATTCTTTTCAACACCAGGGACTGTAGCCTGCCAGGCTCCTCTGTCCATGGAATTCTCTGGGCAAGAATTCTAGAGTGAGCAGCCATTCCCTTCTCCAAGGGATCTTCCTGATCCAGTCATCAAACCCAGGTCTCCTGCATGGCAGAAGGATCCTTTACCATTTGAGCCACCAGAGAAGCCCCTACTCTGTCTATACAATAGATGAAATGATACACATTGTATCTTACCAAGATGAGATTATCAAGATGAGAGATGAAATGGCATAAAAATTCAAAGAACTGTTTTGTGAGTTTCCATGTAAATAATGTAATAATGCAAGTGGTATTAACTGATGCCTAAGATTTTGTTGAAGCTCAGATTCTGAGTTTATTTATTATTCTATCATGAAGCAAGACTTACTTGATTCAATCTAAAACTTATTAGTCATTTGAAGAGAAGAAAATTTTCACCTAGTTCACAGTCGTACTTCAAAGACATCTTGAATAGCCAGCATATGTAAATTATTCATGGAGATACTCTATTAGCCCACTAAAACTTCCATTGATGAGCACTTTTTATTTCTTTCAATTGCTTAAAACTTGCTTAGATGTTTCATTTCCAGCTGGAAATGCAAGAACATTTTCTCAGAGTAGCACAGACTTTTCTGCATTTAAATTAAAAAGCCTCATTACTTCAGTTCAGTTGCTCAGTCATGTCCGACCCTTTGCGACCCCATGGACTGCAGCTCACCAGGCCTCCCTGTCCAAAAAAAGCCTCACATTCAGTTATAATTCTATATACAGGCAAGGAGATGATCTTTATGTCACCTCAAGTTCTATAACTTTGATTCTTTTTGTCCAGAAGGTCATTCCATGTCTTCTTAGCCTTATAATATTTGGTCAGTTCCAATTTTTCGTGAAGATAAAAGATCTGTACTTTATCTGCAAATCAAAACAACAGGATACCACCTCACACCTATCAGAATGGCTATCGTCAAAGAGACCGCAAATAATAAATATTGGAAAGGTGTAGAAAAAAGGGAACCCTTGCATACTATTGCTTGGAGTGTAAATTGGTATAGCCACTATGGAATACCAATAGCCAATATGGAAGTTCCTCAAAAATCTAAAAATAGAACTATCATATGACTCAGCAGTTCCACTCCTGGGTATATATTCAGAAAAAAACAAAACAACTAATTTGATAAGATACATGTACCCCAATGTTCATAGCAGTAATATTTGCAATAGCCAAGTTGTAAAAGCAACCCAAGTGTTCATCAATAAATAACTGGATTAAGAAGATGTTGTGTTTATAAACAATGGAACATTACTCAATTGTAAAAAGAATGAAATGCTCCCATTGGCAACAGTGTGGCTAGACCTAGAGAATATTATGCTTCATGAAAACAGAGAAAGAAAAACATTGTATTAATATGATATCACTTATATGTGAAATCTAAATAATACAAATTAATGTGTATTTAAAATAGAAACAGATTCACAGATGTAGGAAAAAAAACTTGTAGTTACAAAAAGGGAGAGCAGGGTGGGGAAAAGTATGAGATTAACCAAAAACAAACTACTATGGTAGGCAATTAATAAGCAACAAGGATATACTATATAGCACAGGAAATGATAGTCATTATCGTGTAGTAATTTATAATGGATTATAATCTGCAAAAATACTGAATCATTATGATGTGCACCTAAAATATTATAAATCAACTATACTTCAATAGAAATTAATTTATTATAAGTTTTATACAGTAACTTAATTTGTCCATCCACGATAAATCCTATGACATTTACTCCAAAGCACATTTTAGTTTCCAGACTTTCCAAAAGAAAAGTGAAATATGAAATTAATTCTAAAACAAAGGAAAATTATCCCACCTACTTTTGACTGGAGAGTGAAAAAGTTGACTTAAAGCTCAACATTCAGAAAATGAAGATCATGGCATCTGGTCCCATCACTTCATGGGGAATAGATGGGGAAACAGTGGAAACAGTGTCAGGCTTTATTTTGCGGGGCTCCAAAATCACTGCAGATGGTGATTGCAGCCATGAAATTAAAAGATACTTGCTCCTTGGAAGAAAAGTTATGACCAACCTAGATAGCATATTCAAAAGCAGAGACATTACTTTGCCAACTAAGGTCCATCTACTCAAGGCTATGGTTTTTCCAGTAGTCATGTATGGATGCGAGAATTGGACTGCGAAGAAAGCTGAGCGCCAAAGAATTTATGCTTTTGAACTGTGCTGTTGGAGAAGACTCTTGAGAGTCGCTTGGACTGTAAGGAGATCCAACCAGTCCATTCTGAAGGAGATCAGCCCTGGGATTTCTTTGGAAGGAATGATGCTAAAGCTGAAACTCCAGTACTTTGGCCACCTCATGCGAAGAGTTGACTCATTGGAAAAGACTCTGATGCTGGGAGGGATTGGGGGCAGGAGGAAAAGGGGATGACAGAGGATGAGATGGCTGGATGGCATCACTGACTCAATGGACATAAGTTTGAGTGAACTCTGGGAGATGGTGATGGACAGGGAGGCCTGGCGTGCTGCGATTCATGGGGTCACAAAGAGTAGAACATGACTGAGCAACTGAACTGAACTGAACTTTTAACTAACATATTAAAATATATTTTAAGCAAAGAAGAAATTTGATCTTTACATCACAGTCTAACAAGAAAGAGAATTTGTCATTTTGTTCATAATTCTTTCATCAATTATATTTAAGCCTTCAGAATGGGAGATAATAATAGCAAATGAAGCAACTGACAAACAACTAATCTCAAAAATATGCAAGCAACTCCTGCAGCTCAATTCCAGAAAAATAAACGACCCAATCAAAAAATGGGCCGAAGAACTAAACAGACATTTCTCCAAAGAAGACATACAGATGGCTAACAAACACAGGGAAAGATGGTCAACATCACCCATTATCAGAGAAATGCAAATCAAAACCACAATGAGGTACCATCTCACACCTGTCAGAATGGCTGCTATCCAAAAATCTACAAACAATAAATGCTGGAGAGGGTGTGGAGAAAAAGGAACCCTCTTATACTGTTGGTGGGAATGCAAACTAGTACAGCCACTATGGAGAACAGTGTGGAGATTCCTTAAAAAACTGGAAATAGAGCTGCCATATGACCAAGCAATCCCACTGCTGGGCATACACACTGAGGAAACCAGAATTGAAAGAGACACGTGTACCCCAATGTTCATTGCAGCACTGTTTATAATAGGACATGGAAGCAACCTAGATGTCCATCAGCAGATGAATGGATAAGGAAGCTATGGTACATATACACAATGGAGTATTACTCAGCCATTAAAAAGAATACATTTGAATCCGTTCTAATGAGGTGGATGAAACTGGAGCCAATTATATAGGGTGAAGTAAGCCAGAAAGAAAAACACCAATACAGTATACTAACACATATATGGAATTTAGAAAGATGATAACGATAACCCTGTATACGAGACAGCAAAAGAGACACAGATGTATAGAACAGTCTTTTGGACTCAGAGGGAGAGGGAGAGGGTGGGTGATTTGGGAGAATGGCATTGAAACATGTATAATATCATGTAAGAAATGAAAAAAAATAAAACATATAATGATAATAGAATATGTTTTAAATATATTTGTGTGATATGGAAAGATGGTAACACTTTCTCTCAACAGCCTAGGGAAACTTTCAGTAGCAATGGTTTTGTAACAGAGGAAAGCAATTCCAAATTATTTGGTCTCTTAATGAAGAGTTCTATTGTGCTTCTGTGAAATAATACAGAAGAAAAATTTGAAAGATGAACACAAATCATAAAAAGATGATTGTTTAAAAGTATTTCCTTCCTCCTCTTCCTACACCATAATTGAAGAAAACTTTTCTTTCTCTAAGGTCTCCTGTGCTATGTCAGATAGCTATACATTTGTGTGTTATGCTTTTGATAAGAGTATTTTTTCCCTCCTGAATCTCCCTTCTGAACTCTCTCATTTAATATATTGAGGTTTTGGCTCCACTTTCCTAAAATATCATAAAATTTTTAAAAAATTGTTAACTCTAGATAACACATACCAAAGATGAGAACATAGGATTTAACTGATTCTTGGCCATTGACTAGCTGGGTGGCCTCAGACCTCAGTCTCATCATCTGCCAAGTATAAATATTAATACCTTATCTTACTAGAGACAGGCAGCTGTGCCAAATCAATTCCCAAGTTCTTTCTAACTTTCTAAGTTGTTTTGCTTTCTTGTTTCTGGAGTCTCTATGATGCTAAGTAAAAGATATCCCCTGACTACATTAAACTGACTGTGACTGTGACTGTGAAGTCACTCAGTCATGTCCGACTCTTGCGACCCCATAGACTGGGGCCTACCAGGCTCCTCTGTCCATGGGATTTTCTAGGCAACAGTACTGGAGTGGATTGCCATTTCCTTCAGGGGATCTTCACTGGATATGCCAAATATTTCTGTGCAGTAAGGTTGAGGATTAATCCTAGTATAAGCCCTTCCAGTGTCTCCTTTGGTTAGATCTTTGCATGCATGTTTAGTTCAGTGCTTTGGCTCTCCAAGTTTTGAGCTTTCTCTAAAGGAAAGTTCTATAAAAGGTAATTATTGTATCATTGTATGAATATAAGGCATATGCAATATAATAGCTATAATTAGTATTCATGGCTCCAAATTACAAGGAATGGATTATTTCCTGAATTATGCTAAAATTTTGATTAATGATACAAGGGATAGGATGGGGAGTACATAAAGAAACACATGCACTGAGAGACAATGGAATCAATCAAATCACCATTACATGCAGCAGATCCAAGTAGCTTATTCCTATACCTCTTATTCTTTATGTGTATAGGTTGGGGGATTTACTTCAAAATTATATGACATTAAGAAAGTGTTTCTGAGATGCACTCTCAGCCACAGTATTACATTTTTTCCATGAAGAGATCTCTTATCATAGAACTAGATTAGTCAGAAAAGAGAACATCAGATACATCACTGTTTATTTTCTTGCTGGACTGATGCACCACAAAACAGCCTACAATGTTTTCATTTAGTCAGATGACCACATGTCACTTCTGGTCTTCTCTTTGAATAAGTGTGTCTTTTCTAAGACTTTCATTTTGTGTATATACCTAAGAAATTTCTGGGCTGCTGGGATTTTTATGTGAGCTCTTTAGGCCTGTGATGATGAATTAATCTCTTCCTATTCTCTCTCAGTTCCTCCCCCTGCCCCCATCAACCCCTATTCAAACTACCCCTAGTCATTAGCATTATTGTGTCTTCTTTCTTTCTGCCACTTTATTTGTGTCTCTTAATTTCTGTTATAGTCTATCTCAGAAGCCTTCAGCTCACACCTTTAAGGAGATTGCACATTTTCTGTGTTCACCTACAGTGCCTACACTAACTCTTCTTGCTGTTCTCTACCTGCTGCAGACAGTAAAACTTCATTTAGGTAAATGAAGCTTCTGGTCCCAGGAAGAACAGGGAACAAGATGACTCTCATTTTCCCCAGCTTCTGGTCTATCTCCATCTCTCTCCATCCTCATGGTCCTCTTGCCAAGCAGAAACCCTGCCTATGCTTGAGTGTTCATGTAGCTCTGGCTCCAGAGAGGCCTTCCTATGGGGCATCAGCACTCCCATATCTACTTGAAGAACTCCAAACATGACGTCCTTTCACTCTCCTTTTATCCTATTCCTCAGCAAAGCATACTCACCTTTCTTGCATCCCCCTCAGACTCCTGACTGCTTTCCTGATCAAACTTGATAAATACAATTCCTTCTAAGGTTTCAGTAGTTCATAATGACTTGATTATTCATCTTTTGCATTTTAATAGTAACCTGCACCTCTTGGCCCTGAAGATGATGGCCCAGCATCAAATCAACAGGAAGGACACTGAGGGGATGATGATGGAGATGAGCGTCAGTGTGTGCAAGTGGGGAGATGTTCACGTGAGTCTTCTCAAAATGTAAGTCGCATCAAGATATATGAACTGCATTATCTTCCTATAGAGAAGGTTTTATGTAATACTGCTGATGGTACTATACACTTGCATATTTGACAAGTTTTATTGATAAAATGTATCATTATAAGAATATAAATAATAGATGAATTGTTAATACCGGAAGCACCTAGATAAAACATCCTCTTTGTTACTAACCATTAGTTAACTTTTTAACAAAGAAAAAGCTGAGTGATTGAGGCAAATAATGTTTCCTTTCTCTGAATGGGCCTTAGGAGAAAATAAGATAATTAGGTGTAATCAAACATCATCCTTCATTCCTGGCTCCCCTCCTGATATCATAGGCTTCAGGAACAGAGACCAAGAAGGAGGTTTTCTTTGTTGTGTTGTTGTTGTCATTTTAAAGTGACCCCTAATGGAAAATCCAGGTACTGTGCTAGACTATGCAGGAAAAATCAGGGGATTTTAGCAGAGTCCTTTAGGCATCCTGAAGACAATTCATCTCATTACCAGTGGGAAGGCTCAGTCATAGTGAGCCACATTTCCCAGGTAGATGAGTTCGGGCAGAAGAGGAGATGGTGGTTGCAGCCTTGCTGCAGGCCAATTAGGAAAGGGACAGTTGTCTCCTGTAGCTGTAAGATGTGGACCCCACATGGTGGCTTCCTCTACCAGAGAGATTTTTGTGGAAACACACACAGCTTGAGTGTTATGTTCAGAAGGCGTAACAAACTTCTATGCCACAGTATTATAGAGATCAACACACCTGAACCTGCTGTTCAGAGAAGGAAAGGAGCAGTCAAAGGTTTTTGAAGACCCGGGCCCTGAGGTACCACAGTCCCAGTGCTGAGTGAGGAGGTCTCAGCCCAGTGGCTTTGGGAAGTGATCTAAGGAGGCCAATAGGGGGTCTTTCCTAAGGGTAAAAGCAGCATGTCAGTTATACAGTCTGGAATTTTTCCAAGCTCTTCTGGGGTTTGCAGTTTCTAGTGGGAAGAACAGTAATTTAGTTTAATATCATGCAGCTTCTCATCACACAAACTTCCTAGTTTCTATGCATTGTCACTTATTTCAAAGACTGAATTGACCATCCATGGTTGTATTCCCTCCAACATGTTTGCCTTCTGCTCTCTGCAACCTTTGCTTCTTGTAAACAAACTCACAAATCTCCCATCTCTCCATAGATTGAGGTTGTGTGAAATACTACACAAGAAAAATCTGAAAGATACATGTAGTAGTTAAGAGTTCTCCAGAGAAGGAGAACCTATAGGATGTGCAGCTAAAGAGGTTTCTTTTAAGGAGTTGGCTCATGCATTGATGGAGTCTGACAAGCCCAGAATCTGCAGTCTGAGTTGACAGGCAAGAGACTCAGGAAACCAGTGGTGTAAGACATCCAAAGCCATCTGCAGGAGAATTCACTCTTGCTCTGAAGGAGGCTAGGTTTTTTGTTTTATTCAAGACTTGAACTGATTGGATGAGGTCCACTCCCATCATAGAAGCAATTTGCTTATTCATCATTCACCAGTTTAAATGTTAATCTCATCCAAAAACAGTCTCCTGCTGACACACAAAATTAACCATCACAATGAAGAAAAAGAAAAAACAGTTCTTTTTAAAAAATGTTTTCCTTCATTTTCCCCATCTTTCCCTTAATGGCACCTGGCTTTCCCACAATGAAACTGGTCTCCTTGGAACTATTCTATGGAGATAAGCCATCCCCTTACACACCATGGCCATGGAACTTAGAACAGTAGTGTCATTCTCTTAGCCACCCAGTGTCACTTCAGCCTCTTTTCCTCCCCCTTTTTGCAGAAAGCCACCTTTCTTCAAGCTTGTGTGTGTAAGTTGTGTGTTTATAGGTTATGACCTCTACTATCATGGCTGTTGCATCACTGTCAATTTCCTGCCAGTCAACCCCTTTCATTTATGGAGGGTTCTCACACTGAAATCACAGTATTTCCTCTTCAACTGAGTTCTGCCATAGAGTTGATCTCACTTCCCAAGGTGCTGACTTATCCTTAAAAGAAGTTTCTTCACCACTTTGCCACCCCAGAGGACTCCATCCCTCTTTAGTAATCCGACCTACATCCCAGGCCCAAACTCTTCCCATTGAGCCCTTAAACTGAATTCATTCTCTTTCTTTCACCTCCACTACCCAAATCATAAGAACCAGTTTCTACTGTCAGGTAAAAGTACCCAGTGGGAATGACACTTAGGTAAAGAGGATGAAGCAGGGGGACAATAGAACAGAGCAAGAATGGAGTAAGCAAGAAATTTTCTACAAATCAGACTGGTTACCCTCTGGTCAGTCTACTACTCATGAATCAGTTCTCCTCACTTCCTCCAAAACACTGATTCAATGTTGTTATGCCCTATACAAAATACTTTAGTAGTTTAATAGACAAGTCCTAAATCCTTACCATGGTGTACAGGGGGCTTTATGATCGAAATTCTTCATAAGTCTTCAATAGTCAATGCCTGCTGTTCAGTCACTCAGTCATGTCCAACTCTTTGCAACCCCACAGGCCAGCATGCCAGGCTTCCCTGTCCTTCACCATCTCCCAGAGTTTGCTCAAACGCATGTCCATTGAGTCAGTGATGTCATCCAACCACCTCGTCCTCTGTCATCTCCTTCTCCTCCTGCCTTCAGTCTTTTCCTGCATCAGGGTCTTTTCCAGTGAGTTGGCTCTTCCCATCAGGTGGCCAAAGTATTGGAGCTTCAGCTTCAGCATCAGTCCTTCCGATGAATATTCAGGGCTGATTTCCTTTAAGATTGACTGATTTGATCTCCTTGCTGTCCAAGGGACTCTCTCAAGAGTCTTCGCCAATACCACAGTTTGAAGGCATCAATTCCTCAGCATTCAGCCTTTTTTATTGTCCAGCTCTCACATCTGTACATGACTACTGGAAAAACCATAGCTTAGCCTGTGTATCTACTCTGCTGCATATTCAGTGATAAAGACTTTCAGATTCCATAATTAAACTCTCCTTTCTTAGACCTCACTCCTTCACGTGTTCTTCCCCAGGTTTGGAGTCTTTTCTGTCTCTATACTTCTATTTACCTAGCAAACTCCTCCTTATCCTTTAAAAACGAAGGCCAGGGGCTTTTTGTTGCATCAGTTTTTCCTGCACCTCTTCCTCTGGAGCAGAGTCATCTCTCATATTTCCCTCTGGGTCCTACCCTTCCCATTTTAGGTCCTGTCACTTTGTACTGCAGTTATTTGTTTGTCTCTGCACCAGCCCTTTCCCCCATAGTCTGAGTTTCCTGAGGGCAAGGTCTGTGTCCTACTCAATCCTCAGCACCTCACACGATGAATGAATGTAAAGTCTGCTTAGAACAAAAGCTGCCACTGACATGGCCGGGAGACTCAGAGGCTCCCCAGCCATTGGAAGTTGTCCTCGGACTTTTTGTCGCGTTCCTCCTTATTCTGCTTTGTTGTCTTTCTGGCTTCTAAAGTCCTTTGATACATCCCTCATCTCCCGCTCTGTGTTTTCCCTCTGGACCTACAACAGAACTTAGGTCTCTAAGCTGCTTGGGGCAGCAATTTTAAACCTCTGTGTCCCAAATATTTTGAGTCATAGAACAAAAAGAGAGGATGGGGTGAGGTTACAGTGAGCTTGCTGGGAATGCAAAATTAATACCACACGCACAATATGCATGAATCTCAAAAATCACAACACTGAGGCACACAGATAGATGCAAAGATGTACATGTGCTTAGTCGCTCAGTCATGTCCGACCCTTCGTGACCCCATGGACTGTAGCTCTCCAGGCTCCTCTGTCCATAGGGATTCTCTAGACAAGAATACTAGAGCGTGGGTTGCATGTTCTCCTCCAGGGGATCTTCCCAACCCAGGGAGCAAACCCAGGTCTCCCGCATTGCAGGCAGATTCTTTACTATCTGAGCCACCAGGGAAGTCCATGAACACCGGAGTGGGTAGCCTATCCCTTCTCCAGGGGAACTTCCTGACCCAGGAATTGAACCAGGGTCTCCTGCATTGCAGGCCGAGGTGTACATACATAAACTAATTGATGCTGTTAGAAGTTGGGATAGTGGTTCTTTATGGTTCTTCAGGAGGGAGGTGAGTTGAAATTGAGTTGAAAGGAATATAGGTAAGGAGGTCACTGGGATACTTTTTTATTTCTCTGTTTCTTCATCTGTAGGTTCATTTTGTGAACATTTATCTGTACAGTTATGATCTGTGCTTTTCTGTATTATATAATGCACTTTTCTGTATTATATAATACACTTTTCTGTATTATACAATATACAATACAGAGTCTTGTTATGTTAAAATAATGTTAAAATTTTAATACCACAATGGGAAATCATTTTTTAATTAATTTATTTATTTACTTTTGGCCACACTGGGTCTTGATTGCTGTGCATGGGCTTTCTCTAGTTGCGGTGAGCAGGGGCTACTCTCTAATTGAGGCTTATGGGCTTCTCATTGTAGTGGCTTCTCTTGTTGCGGAGCACAGGCTCTAGGCAGAGTAGTTGCAGCTTCTGAGCTTAGTTGCCCCGTGGAAGGTGGGATCTTTCTGGACCAGGAATCGAACAAGTGTCCCCTGCATTGCAAGGCAGATTCTTTGCATTGCAAAGGTCCAGGTCTCACTGGACCACCAGGGAGATCATTTTATACCCAGGAGAAGAGGAAAAAGTTTTCAAATCTAACAATACAATATTTTATTAAGAATATGCAAACATGAGAACTCTTTGTTTTTAGAAGTGTCAACTGGAGAAAGATCTTTGGAAAACAATTTAGCGTTATCCTGTAAGGCTGTAAATGTGCATATCCTATAACTCAGTAATTCCATATCTAAGCCACAGGAATTCTTGCTTATCTGTATCAGAAAGCATGTAAAAAAATAAACATGGAAGCATTGTTCATGAATAAAAACATAAGGAAAAGCAAAAAAAAAAAACAAAAAAGAAACAGTTGGAATGATCCACTATCAGGGAAATGAATAAATAAGTGGCGGCATATTCACACAACAAGACAGTGAAAATAAAATAATACAAGTACTCATATCAACAGAGAAATATTTTGAGAGACAAAATGGTAAATGAAAAATAGTCTCAAGAGACTACACGCAATCCAATGTTTATGAAGCCTCCAAACTAGCAAAGTAATGTATACAGATGTGATGGAGCCATAAAAGAAAGCAAAAGCACAGCAAACATACAGTCTCGAAGAGTGAGGGCCTCTGGGATGGGGGAGGGAGACGCAACTGAGGGTGTCAGGGAGCTGCCTTAGGAATGTCCCAGCGCTAATTCTCAGGTCAAGGAATCGGTTACTCTTGTGCTGTGTAAATTGTCTGTGTGTTATCTGTGTTCATGTAGGCATACAGATATCAACCAAAGAAAAATTTATCTGCATTCCTGTTCGGTATGAGCACATCTCTTACCTGATCTCCTTTATAAACCCTCATTAAAGGAAAAACTGATAATAACAACAAAGCCTTTTTTTCCTAAAGCACAAAGCAAAAAAGAGCTGTGAGCTAATAAAAGCTATCTACCCATTTCTGAGAGAGAGAAAGTAGGTGGAGAGGGTTGCTGAGGAAACGGCAGAGGAAACAGTGGCCAAAATGTGTCCTTTGTGGATAAAGGCACAAAGCTGGGAGAGGCAGAGCTCTACAGAGCCCATGGGGAGACCCCAGGCTCCGTCGACTGTGATAGAGATGGGAGTGAGAAGTGGAGCCCAAGTCAGGGAGGTTTTTTGAACATTGCTATATAAAAGACTGATCCACTCAATGTCCCTCCGCTGACCCGGGTAGAAAATTCCTGGATGGAAAAGCTGCATACTCTTGGCAAAGGCTGCTTCTTGGTGAAAGGAGCTCAGGTTAGATTTTAGCACTCCTTCCAGCGGGAGCTGGGACCTCCAGAGCCTTTCTGAAGGTCTGTAGGCAGAAACATTTCAGCTTTCTGTTCCCAGGGAAAGGCTTCAGTTGAATCTGTTATCATTTGCCCATCTATTGTCCTGCTTTCAGAATACTGTTGCTATTTTCTCTTCTTAGCTCTTGGGTTTTTGCCCTTTTATTAAATTCCTTTATCATGATGGAGGGGTGGGAGCAAGGTGACAGGGGATTTCTGGCACACCTGAATATCCAGTCCCCGGTTAACAAAAGTCTCTGTAAATTTTACCACAAGAAAAATAAGGAATAAAGTTGAAGAGATAAAATGTTTGTGTACACGTTTAGTGGGTTGTTAGAAATGAAACAGAACAGAAAATATTAGGATGTATCTTATGTAGCAAGAGTAGGAACTGTTTCTTGAAATGTGTATATTATTTAAATATGGTTCTTATTGTGGGTGTGATTTTTTTCAGTTTGAAAAACTCTCACTTAAATATAGCTCTCAAAGGCCAGAATGGGTCTTCCGGCTTCAGAGATGCTGACAGTTTTCTGGATCATGGGGCTGGAAAATAACCAGCCACATACTAATTCTAAATCAACTGCTAAATTATTGAGGATCAGCCCTATGAGAGAAGAACTGAGTGCTCAGAGATGAGGTTCACAGTAATTTCTTACAGTTTACTTGCATGCTAAGTCATTTCAGTCACGTCCAACTATTTGAGACCCAATGGATTGTAGCCCACCAGATTCCTCTGTCCATGGGGATTCTCCAGGCAAGAATACTGGAGTGGGATGCCATTTCCTTCTCCAGGGGATCGTCCCGACCCAGGGACTGAACCTGCATCTATTATATCTCCTGCATTGGCAGGTGGGTTCTTTACTACTAGTGACCTAGGAGGCCCTTCTTATATCCTCTTGTAAAAATATCACTATTCATAAATTAACAACTAAACACATAAAAGGGCAAACAAAATTGTTTAAAATTTGCTGATTTTCTACAGTGTGGGCAGACACTGCCTTAGGGTTTTACTGAGAGAACCAAAGAACTGTCCTAAGAAAGAAAATTGTTGTTACGTCACTTAGTTGTATCCGACTCTGCTGTGACCCCATGGACTGTAGCCCACCAGGCTCCTCTGTCCGCAGGATTTCTCAGGCAAGAATACTGGAGTGGGGTGCCACTTCCTTTACCAGGGGAGCTTCCCGACCCAGAGACAGAACCCATGTCTCCTACACTGGCAGACAGATTCTTTACCACTGAGCCACAAAGGAGGCCCAAGAAAGAAAATGCTACATCATTAGAAGTCTAAGGTTGGGACAGTGGAAAAAGCAGTTCTATATAATGATCTTAGTATGTTTTAGTGATATCAAAAACCAGAGGGATGTTCAGGTCAGGTCAGTTCAGTTCAGTCGCTCAGTCGTGTCCGACTCTTTGCGACCCCATGAACCGCAGCATTCCAGGCCTCCCTGTCCATCACCATCTCCCGGAGTTCACTCAAACTCACATCCATCGAGTTGGTGTTGCCATCCAGCCATCTCATCCTCTGTTGTCCCATTCTCCTCCTGCCCCCAATCCCTCCCAGCATCAGAGTCTTTTCCAATGAGTCAACTGTTCGCATGAGATGGCCAAAGTATTGGAGTTTCAGCTTTACCGTCATTCCTTCCAAAGAACACCCAGGACTGATCTGCTTTAGAATGGACTGGTTAGATCTCCTTGCAGTCCAAGGGACTCTCAAGAGTCTTCTCCAACACCACAGTTCAAAAGCATCAATTCTTTGGCACTCAGCCTTCTTCACAGTCCAACTCTCACATCCATACATGACCACTGGAAAAACCATAGCCTTGATTAGATGAACCTTTGTAGGCAATGTAATGTCTCTCCTTTTCAACATGCTATCAAGGTTGGTCATAACTTTTCTTCCAAGGAGAAAGTGTCTTTTAATTTCATGGCTCCAATCACCATCTGCAATGATTTTGGAGCCCCCAAAAATGAAGTCTCTCACTGTTTCCACTGTTTCCCCATCTATTTTCCATGAAGTGATGGGACCAGATGCCATGATCTTCGTTTTCTGAATGTTGAGCTTTAAGCCAACTTTTTCACTCTCCTCTTCACTTTCATCAAGAGGCTCTTTAGTTCCTCTTCACTTTCTGCCATAAGGGTGGTATCATCTGCATATCTGAGGTTATTGATATTTCTCCTGGCAATCCTGATTCCAGCTTGTCCTTCTTCCAGCCCAGCATTTCTCATGATGTACTCTGCATATAAGTTAAATAAGCAGGGGATGTTATGTATGTATAAAATTTAATTTATTCTATTTCATTAAGGCAGGTTGAAATGAGAATCAAATGCAATCATTCAGGGAAAGTACTTTGAAAATGAGAAAAAGCAATATACAATTTTAATGTAAGGTAAAACCTCAGATATCTGTGGTCCCTTATGGTGTGGGGAATGTAAGGATTTTTTTTTTTAATCACAGAATGAGTAGGAGGCAACATTTGCAGGGTTGTATTTATGCTTTCATATTTTGGGATGGGATTCTAAACAACCTCAAACGTTAGAATATTTTCCAATCACCAGATATGCTGAACAGTCAGCACAGCCAGCTACAGAGTTTGTTACTAACAAAGCTGTTTTTCACATCTTCTGTACGATGCTAGTTTATTCATTGTTCTTCTCTCTGGGTGACCTTAGATAAAGGATGCTTTCTCACCTCACTTTCCGCATTTGTGATTATAGATATACAGACATGGAATTACAGGTGTTGAGCCAGCTATAGAAGATTCCTTCCAGTGCTAACTGTCTGTGTAAATCCTCTACCAGCCTGACCTGGGCCCATTTTCCCCTTGAACTCGTTAATCAAGTCCTTTCCATGAACCCATCTTCAAATCAGTTTAACTGTGACAGCCACACTTAGACATGATCCTTCCCATGGCTCCCAGATCAAAAGAGAACAATCTCTACGGGAAAGTATTTCTGGCCAATTCCAGAAAGCAGTCCTTGGCACACTGTAGTGCTCAAATAATGTGAGAGAAACCAATTCACATACCGCTATATTTTACTTGTTGATTTTAGAAGAACTAAAATCTGTGCCTGCAGCAGAGGAAGGACTCCCATGAGCACATAAGTTGAGATCGTCAGCTCCATCATATACTGTACTTCTAAGTGCTGAGGTCAGGAAGGGAATGTTTGCATTGGTTTCTAGCAGACTATATATATGGCTTCATGAGATTGTTCTTGACCTCATTAAAAAAAAGAAAAATCTATCTCTAAATGCGAAAAAGAAACTGAATTATAAAAACATTAAAGA
Organism: Capra hircus; assembly: GCF_001704415.2. Lineage (NCBI taxonomy): Eukaryota > Metazoa > Chordata > Mammalia > Artiodactyla > Bovidae > Capra > Capra hircus. The sequence goes on along the minus strand of NC_030812.1, from coordinate 49,452,784 downwards.
CAATGTTGGAATTTCTAAAAAAAAAAAAAAAAGATTGGGGATAGTGAAGGTTCTTCTAAGCAACAAACAACTCTAGCATTTTAAAAGAAAATGTTGTTAGATTTGACCCTATAAAAACTGATGTACAAACAATAAGAAACATGTGTATTGATGTATATAAAAACTTAAAATACACTTCAAATATTTTGCAATTTTAGTTGTCATATATACCTCAAGAAAGCTGAAAAGATTAAAAGACAAACCACTGATAGGGAGAATGCTGCCAATGTATTAATGAATACATATTTAATATCTAGAAAATATAAAAGATTCTATGAGTTTAAAAAGATATACAAATAGAAAATAGAAAAAAGTTGCAAAGATGCATAGATAGAAAAAGAAGTAGACAATAGCATCTGAAAAGAAATTCAGCTTGATAACATCATGTAAGGATTATGTATTATTGGTCATCATAGTTGCTGTTCAGTCGCTCAGTCATGTCCAACTCTTTGCGACCCCATGGACTGCAGCATACCAGGTTTCCCTATTCTTCACTATCTCCTGGAGTTTGCTCAAACTCATGTCCATTGAGCCTGTGATGTCATCTAGCCATCTCGCCCTCTGTCATCCCCCTCTCCTCCTGCCTTCAATCTTTCCCAGCACCAGGGTCTTTTCCAATGAGTCAGTTCTTCTCAGGTGGCCAAAGTATTGGAGCTTCAGCATCAGTCCTTCCAATGAATATTCAGGATTGATTTCCTTTAAGATTGACTGATTCGATCTTCTTGCAGTCCAAGGGACTCTCAAGAGTCTTCTCCAACAGCAACAGTTCAAAAGCATCAATTCTTTGGCACTCAGCTTTCTTTATAGTCCAACTCTTACATCCATACATGACTACTGGAAAAACCATAGCTTTGACTAGACAAATTTTGTTGGCAAAGTAATGTCCATGCTTTTTAATACACTGTCTAGGTTAGTCATAATTTTTCTTCCAAGGAGCAAGCAGCTTAATTCCTTGGCTGCAGTTGCCATCTGCAGTGATTTTGGAGCCCAAGAAAATAAAGTCTGTCACTGTTTCCATTGTTTCCCCATCTATTTGCCATGAAGTGATGGGACCACATGCCACGATCTTAAGTTTTTTGAATGTTGAGTTTTAAGCCAGCTTTTTCACTCTCGTCTTTCACTTTCATCAAGAGGCTATTTAGTTCTTCTTCGCTTTTTGCATAAGGGTGATGTCATCTGCATATCTGAGGTTATTGATATTTCTCCCTGCAATTTGATTCCAGCTTGTGCTTCCTCCAGCCCGGCATTTCACATGATGTACTCTGCATATAAGTTAATTAAGCAGGATGAGAATATACAGCCTTGATGTACTCCTTTCCCAATTTGGAACCAGTCTGTTGTTCCATGTCTTATTCTAACTGTTGCTTCTTTACCTGCCTACAGCTCTCTCAGGAGGCAGATAAGGTGGTCTGGTAGTCCCATCTCTTTAAGAATTTCTCATAGTTTGTTGTGATCCACACAGTCAAAGGCTTTAGCATAGTCAATGAAGCAGATGTTTTTCTGGAATTCTCTTGCTTTTTCTATGATCAACGGATGTTGGATCTGGGTCATCATAGAAGTAAAATTTAAAAATAGCCATCAAGGATTGGCATATGAGGAAACAGACATTCAGATACAATTAGTGTACTTTAAATTGTTACTGCCTATTTGCTGGATGATTAGTGGTTTTATTAAAATTTGCAGTTGCGTTCTTGGACCCAGCAATTCTACCACCAAGTATCTATTCAGAGGGAAAGGGAAAGTGAAGTCGCTCAGTCGTGTCCGACTCTTCACGACCCCATGGACTGCAGCCCACCAGGCTCCTCCATCCATGGGATTTTCCAGGCAAGAGTACTGAAGTGGGGTGCCATCGCCTTCTCCAAAGACCAGTTCATACACATACATAAAAGTTTTACAAGTATGTTTATTTCTACATTCTCTGAAATAGCAAGCATGGAATCTAAAAATAATAGAAAATATAAAAGATACTATGAGTTTTAGCATGTAAGAATTAAAGATTTTAAAATTAAAAAAAAATAATAATAAAAAATAAAAATAAAAAAAGATACTATGAGTTTTAAAAAGTTAAGTAAATAAATATATCATAGAATATACTTATACATTAAAATTTTGTACTTTATATAATAAAGTACATACATAATTATCTAAATAAGTTTAAATGTGTATAGTTACATAAAATTATATATATTTGAATGAATTGTGGTATATATGTTTGAATATGCACAGTAATGAAAAGGAATGAAGAAAATTAATGTATACCAACATGGAAAGAACCCCAAGATGGACTGGGACTTTTGCAAAATGCAAGTTACATTAGAATGAGACAGAGATGGGGTAGAGGAAACATTAACTCTTTAGGTACTTTGTAATAATGAGTATGTATCAGGAAGTATTGGTATGTTATTTACATAATTGTTATTAATAATCTGAGAAAGAAATTAAACAATGCAGGAAAGGAAAGAAAGGGGAAGGGACAGAAGGGAGAGGACAGGAAGGAACAGGAAGTAAAACTTCTGCATGCATCAGGCACTAAACTGTCAGAGTGAGAAGCATCTGGGCTCCTTAATAATGATTTATTCTAGAGGAACCTCATTGCCTTCACCTCAAGTTCTCTTGACAAGATATATGATCTTGGTCCATTTACTAAACCTCTCTGTACTTCACTGTTCTCATGTGAAAAGGAAAGGGAAAGAATAGCATCTACTACATGAAGTTCTTGTAAAGATTAAATAAATAAAATATCTTTGGAGCATCACTGATGCACGGCAGATACCCAGTGAGTTCTAACTATCAATACCAATGGGCATCCCCTCTATTTTTTAGCTGAGAATTATATGAAAGAGCACTGCTCTCTTTTCTTGTTTAGAATACAGGGAGAGAAAGCTGTGTTGGAAACCCACCCAGGTGTGTGTAGATCAGGTGGACAGTATGACCCTGGCATCATATAGCCTGAAGACTCAGTAGGTTAGGTTCTAAGGCAAAAAGTTCAATACCTACCTCGCATTATTCTAACAGTTAAAAATAGTATTTGTGTAGTGCTTAATAGTGCCTGTTAGTAAGTGGTAGCTGTTATTAATCATGATCTGAGACTACATAAGCTGGGTTTTAAAATTTGGAAAATCAACTTCATTAGTAGCACTGTTTGCAAAGAAACCTTGACCAAATATAAGCCTAAATGTTGGACTAAGAACCCAGGGCTCTTTCTAATTTGGGCTCTATTGCCAACTTCCATGGTACCCTTTAAGAAGTTATTTAATCAAATGAAATAATTCATTAATGATGATAGAGTCTGTAGCCAGAACACAGAACCACTTGCTGTGATTATGCATGAACTTCATTTGAAATTCATAGACTTCTCTTTTTATGTGTTCTAGCAATACATGAACCATGAACTTCCTGATGTTCAAGCTGGTTTTAGAAAAGGCAGAGGAACCAGAGATCAAATTGCCAACATCCGCTGGATCATGGAAAAAGCAAGAGAGTTCCAGGAAAACATCTATTTCTGCTTTATTGACTATGCCAAAGCCTTTGGCTATGTGGATCACAATAAACTGTGGAAAATTCTAAGAGAGATGGGAATACCAGACACCTAACCTGCCTCTTGAGAAATCTGTATGCAGGCCAGGAAGCAACAGTTAGAACTGGACATGGAAGAACAGACTGGTTCCAAATAGGAAAAGGAGTATGTCAAGGCTGTATATTGTCACCCTGCTTATTTAACTTCTATGCACAGTACATCATGAGAAAAGCTGGACTGGAAGAAACACAGCTGGTATCAAGATTGCCAGGAGAAATATCAATGACCTCAGATGTGCAGATGACACCACCCTTATGGCAGAAAGTGAAGAGGAACTAAAAAGCGTCTTGATGAAAGTGAAAGAGGAGAGTGAAAAAGTTGGCTTAAAGCTCAACATTCAGAAAATGAAGATCATGGCATCCGGTCCCATCACTCCATGGGAAATAGATGGGGAAGCAGTGGAAACAGTGTCAGATTTATTTTGGAGGGCTCCAAAATCACTGCAGATGGTGACTGCAGCCATGAAATTAAAAGACACTTTCTCCTTGGAAGAAAAGTTATGACCAACCTTGATAGCATATTCAAAAGCAGAGACATTACTTTGCCGACTAAGGTCCGTCTAGTCAAGGCTATGGTTTTTCCTGTGGTCATGTATGGATGTGAGAGTTGGACTGTGAAGAAAGCTGAGCACTGAAGAATTGATACTTTTGAACTGTGATGTTGGAGAATACTCTTGACTGCAAGGAGATCTGACCAGTCCATTGTGAAGGAGATCAGCCCTGGGATTTCTTTGGAAGGAATGATGCTAAAGCTGAAACTCTAGTACTTTGGCCACCTCATGTGAAGAGTTGACTCATTGGAAAAGACTCTGATGCTGGGAGGGATTGGGGGCAGGAGGAGAAGAGGACAACAGAGGATGAGATGGCTGGATGGCATCACTGACTCGATGGACGTGAGTCTGAGTGAACTCCGGGAGTTGGTGATGGACAGGGAGGCCTGGCGTGCTGCGATTCATGGGGTCGCAAAGAGTCGGATACGACTGAGCGACTGAACTGAACTGATAAAGTCATTAAGGTGGCAAATTTCATGGGATTTTCTCCTATGAGTTTTGGTTTGTTCTAGTTTCTAAAAGGGCTCCATGCCTGTGTGCTAGCATTCCTGGGCAGCCTGCATGATTTTAGCCCCATTTTTTTGAACTTTACCAACAATTTCAGAGAGGTTGGATGGGGTGGTTCTTATTCAAAATTTTCAATGATTGGTTGAAAGGAATAGCATTATATAATTATTCCTTCCCTTATATCGCATAGTTATTTGTCTTATATTAACTCCGACTGATTCTTCTTGCAAGTGACTATAGTGACACCCCAACTACATCCTTCCAACAGGAAATGTCTCTGTCCAGTCTGAACCAGAGCATTTTAACCACTTAGGGTAATATATGATTTTCTACCCTACATTATTGACATGTCTTACCTCTTAGATTATAAATGCCTTGAGGAATCAGAGTGTATTCGTATAGTCTCATAAGCCTAATAAAACACTTTATGATAAATTATGATAGAAAAATAAAGTCTATCCTAAGATTTTTTTAATCTCTAGGATAATTTAAAACTTCAGGACCATGATTTTCTAATTGTTTAAAAGATACCAATATAATTTTTAAATACCAGTATGGTTATACCAGTTATTATACTAGTGGCTTACTTTTTATCCTGATATTATATTTTTCATCATAAGAACATTTTATTTTAAAGAAATAAGATTTTATTTTATTTTAAGGAAATAAGTTTATTAACATTTCATTTTAAAGAAATAAGTTCATAAGATTAAAATTTTGTTTCAATTTAATAGGTTAGAAAAATCAAAATAGGTTAACTCCTTTATAAAGATGTCTTGAAAATTTAAGGATCAGTCTCATGCTATAGATGTATTATACGTGTATAATATAGGGTTGACCCTAAGCAATATTTTTAAATTCCTTATAGTCCTAGACTTTTTATAAAAGCAACTTTCTTTGAACACTTATTGTATATTATCTTGTTCAATCTTCAAGCAACTAAACCTAGAAATAGAATATTCATGCATCTATCATTCATTCACTAAGTACTTTTTGAGATCCTACCAGGTGTCAGATATGGTACTGAGAGCATTAGAATAAAATAGTTGAGGGATAGGGAGGAACAGGGTACCCATCCTCATGGATCTTATGAAAGGAAGAGAGAGAGAACAAATAAACATATATAGAATATCAGGTAATAGATGTTATCCCTTCCCTCCCCCAAAACCATAAGGAGAAGGATTGGGGAGATGGTGGGGGTAATAGTTAATTCATATAAAATGTCCTAAAATGTCTCTTTGAAGGGTTAACATTTGAGCAGAGACCTGAATAAAAACAGGGCACAAATCATGCAGATAACCAGATAAGAAAAAATATTCTATGCAGAGAAAATCACAAGTGCAAATGTCCTGAGGTGAGAGCGTATTAGCTTAAAATGAGGGTGGAAAGGCAGACAGAGGCCACACCCTGCAGGGCCTCTTGAGTCCTAGCAAGAATCTTGAGGATTTTTTCTAAATATGATAAGAAACAAAGGGTTTTGAGCAAGGGAATGACATAACCTTAAATACTTCTATACTAAACGCATTAGTTACAGGTTGAGAATAGAATACTGGCTGGGACAAGAGTGGAGACAGCACCCTGTTTCATTTTTTAGCATGTAGACATTGGGCTTTACTGAATGCTTTTTCTGTATTCATTGAAATGATCCATATGGTTTTTCTCCTTTAATTTACTTCATATGGAAAATTGCATTAAAGTACCTACTAATTTTAACCATCTAAACATACACAAGTGAAACACTCTTCTTCATAATGAATTTTTAATTCATTACTCAATTCAGTTTCCTTCTAATTTATTCAGGACATTTTCTGTGTTTATACATGAAGCAGGCCTATAATAATCTTTTCTTACATAGGACTGACCCAATTTTGTCTCAGGATTATACCAGTCTCATAAGTTTTGTAGTTTTTCCTCTTGTACTAGTTTTAGAATGGGTTTTATAAATAAATTATATTCATTGGAGATTTGATAAGACTAGCTTAAAAAACTTTGTAATATGAGCTAGAGTAAGATATCTAAATACTTATGCTTTTACTTATGGTTTTTAGTCAGATTTTTTTATCCTCTTCAGTCCATTTTGATAATTTGTGTTTTTTTCAATTCTCAAATTTATTTCTATGAAGTTCTTAAAAGATTTAATGTATCTGTATTATGTCTCATTTTTATTACTCTTTGCATCATTACCTTAGGTCTGATTCCTCAGATGAGAAATCTAAAAGTCCTCTTGTATGCCTCTCTTTTATGCCTCACGTGCCTCCTAAGAGGTGCCGACGCAACGTTCTATAAAAAGAGAGAAATCAACAGGTTCTGGGGGATGTGGGCAGGTGGATTTAGGGACACCCAGTGGTTGGGGCCTTCCCCGGTGGCTCAGATGGTAAAGCGTCTGTCTACAATGCGGGAGACAGGGGTTCAATCCCTGGGTCAGGAAGATCCCTTGGAGAAGGAAATGGCAATCCACTCCAGTACTATTGCCTGGAAATTCCCATGGACAGAGGAGCCTGATAGGCTACAGTCCATGGGGTCGCAAAGAGTCGGACACGACTGAGCGACTTCACTTTCACTTTCATATATTAGCAAGTTTTTTAATTTTTTTTCTTTCAAAGTACATGCTGAATTATTCTACTTCTCTTCACCTCTGTAGCCACCAGTTTAGTCGTCTCTGTCTCTTCTGTTCTACTGCTATAGTCCTTTTAACTGGTCTCCCTGCTTCAGTTCTTGCACACAACCTCACACCTACTGTAGCCTCATTTTACACCTCTCTCCCCATCACTCACCACATGTCAGCCATATTTGTTTTCTGTCACTTCTTAGAATAGGCCAATCTCTTTCCTATCTTTTAGTTTTTGCAGATGTTCCTCCTGTCCTAAAACTCTTCCTTTACCTTGGAATCAACAAACTCCTCATCCTTTATGTATCAGCTTGCCTTTTCATCTGTACTGTTTCTCCCACATTCACCCCCAAATAGTCTCTATTTCAAGCTGTTTGTCTCCTTCACTATGTTTGCCATGTCTTCAGTAACTATTTCCTTTATTTGTATACCTACTTATTTTCTATTTGTTTTCCTCACTAGATCATAAACTTCATGAGAGTAGAACATAACCAGATATGTGCTGGATACTATTGTTTCTCCCTTGCGACCTATGCTTGGCACATATCAGATGTCCAATAAACATTCATTTAATGATTAAGTAAATAAATGAGTTCCAAGTAAAGTGATCAGTGTAAGCAAAGGCAAGGGGTAAGAAAGTCCAACATATAGATTGCGTGCTAATCGTTTCACTCGTGTCCAGCTCTTTGTGTCCCATGGACTGTAGCCCACCAGGCTCCTCTGTCCATGGGATTCTCCAGGCAGAGTGGGTTGCCTTTTCCTCCTCCAGAGGATCTTCCTGACCCAGGGATCGAATCTGCATCTCGCATCTCCTGTATTGGCAGGCAGGCTCTTTACCAGTATCGCCACCAGGAGAACCCACTTATAGATGAGGGAACTGCAAAATATTCATGCAGTGAAAGAAAAGCATGTGAAAATGAGGTTATGGGAGAGAAAGTGAAAAGATCATTTGTGGCCAAATATGACATACAGGAAGTTGGAATTGTGTTAATTTGCCGATGAGAATCTGATAAATTTTGAACTCTATCCTCTAACCAGATATAACGGCAAGCCTTTAGAAAAGAAGACAGAAATAGCATATTGGTTGTAGTGGTATTTAAAGAATGAACCTCCCCCCTAAAAAAAGTTGTGAAATTAGCAACTGATTAATTTACAACTTTTCAGCAACACATTGTACTCAGGCCACCAGCTAGCTTTGCAAGTTTCTGGAAGGACTTAAATACCCAAATCTAATAAGAAAATGATTGTAAATAAATTCTAGTCTTGTATTCTGAACAGCTCAAAGTATGAGGTATGGTATATCTCTACACCACTTCTTACAGGTTAGGAATCTGAGGCCCAAAGAGGGCCTTAAATTACTTATCTGAGGTCACTCAACTTAAACAATAGAGAGCCCCAATGGAAGCAGAACAGAGTCTTGGGAACTGATTGGATGCCAAGATGAGAAGGAAAGATGAGTGAAAGATGAGAACCGAGTTGCCAGTCTGATTGATTTTGATGGTAAAGTTAACAGAAGTCAGGAGGAGGAGCTGGTTAGGGTGTCTGAGGAGGAATTCAGTATTGAACTTGACAGGTTTATGCTGCTGATGGAATATATTGACGGACAAGTCAAGCAGTCTATTAAAAATAGAAATCTCAATCTTAGTATGGTTAGGGCTGAGACAGAAATTTGGAAACTCCCAACTTAAAGCTGAACAGTGAGAGCAAGTGAAATACAGAGCAAATATTCTAAGAACAAGTCATAATTATCCTATCTGAGGTGATGGGTGGATAAAAGGACAGTGTAAGTATATGCAATTGTTCTTTGGTAAGCAAAAAACATTAAGACATTTTCTTTCTGAAATAAGCCAATAATTGAACCTCAATTATCATCATATCGTAAAGAGTTAGCTGCTGTTTCCTAAAGGCTGTATACGTGACAGTCTGTTCCCTATGGGCTGTGTTCCTCGACATGAGTCTGGTTTCCCCATTAGAAGCATGAGGAAATGTTGACTTCATTCAGTTCCATTCCTCTTTCTTCAAGGTCCCTCCTTGGCCAAACTTGTTTCAGCTAGGAAATGGCTCTAGAGTGATGGAAATGTGTCCCCTACCTCTTCCATCTTCCTTTTTTTGTTTTAATGCTTCCAGAACAACCTGTGGATGTTTTAGAAGCACAAGACAGTATTAGTTTTAATTTACTGTTTATTTATTTTATTTTGGCTTCCCTGGTGGCTAAGTTGGTAAAGACTCTGCCTGCAATGCAGGAGACCCAGGCTTAATCCCTGGGTGGGGAAGATCCCTGGAGAAGAGAATAGCTACCCACTCCAGTATTCTTGCCTGGAGAATTCCATGGACAGAGGAGCCTGGCAGGCTACAGTCCATGGGGTCCCAACGAGCTGGAGGTGACTGAGCAGCTAACATTTTCACTTTTCACTGTTTATTTACTTAGATTTCTATATATGTCAGTGGGTGTGGTGGTTAAAATCAGCTCAACAGAGTTCCTGCTGAGCATCTGGGTGACAGCTGCTGTGTATGGGGACAGGATGGAGGTGGAGTCAGCTCCACCATACCTTATCCAGATGGAGCTCTGAACAGCAGAACTCAGGACAGCACCATCTCAGAGCAAGGTAGAAATCAGAGCATCCCTCAATTGCCTTTAGTATTTTTGGCAATTTGGAGACCATCACATTTTGTTTTGGATTTCATAGTTTCCTTCTTCCCAGAAATTTCCATAAAAAATCCTGATATATGGAAAAGGGCTTTTAAACTGTGGTGTTGGAGAAGATTGTTGAAGGTCCCTTGGACTGCAAGGAGATCAAACCACTCAATTCTAAAGGAAATCAATCCTCAATATTCATTGGAGGGACTGATGCTGAGGCTGAAGCTCCAGTACTTTGGCCACCTGATGCGAAGAGCTGACTCACTTGAAAAGACCCTGATGCTGGGAAAGATTGAGGGCAGGAGGAGAAGGGGACAACAGAGGATGAGATGGTTGGATGGCATCACCGACTCGATGGACATGGGTTTGGGTGGACTCTGGGAATTGGTGATGGGCAGGGAGGCTTGGTGTGCTGTCGTTCATGGGGTCACAAGAGTTGGACACGACTGAGCGACTGAACTGAACTGAACTGAATTTATCTTCACTCCAAATTATTAAGGATAAAGCATGAAGAAGTAAGTGCTTGACAGATGCTGGCTTTCACTATTGTTACCCCACAGGAGGTGCTAGACAAGAGTGAACAACAGATACAGAGAATGGACTGTGAACACAACCAGGGAAGGAAAAGCTGGAAGGAACGGAGAGAGTAACACTGAAATAGAAACACTACCATGTATAAAATGCATAGCTGGGGGAAGCTGCTATATACCGCAGGGAGCTCATTTGGGTACTTTGTGATGACCTAAAGGGGTGGGAATGGAGAGGAGAGGTGGGAGGAAGGCTCAAGAGGGAGGGGATATATGTATACGTATAGCTGACTTCAGAGAAGGCGATGGCAATCCACTCCATACTCTTGCCTGGAAAATCCCATGGATGGAGGGGCCTGGTAGGCTGCAGTCCATGGGGTTGCTGAGGGCCAGATACGACTGAGTGACTTCACTTTCACTTTTCACTTTCATGCATTGGAGAAGGAAATGGCAACCCACTCCAGTGTTCTTGCCTGGAGAATCCTAGGGACGGGGGAGCCTGGTGAGCTGCCGTCTATGGGGTCGCACGGAGTTGGACACGACTGAAGCGACTTAGCAGCAGCATAGCTAACTTACATTGTTGTACCACAGAAACCAACACAACATTGTAAAGCAATTATCCTCCAATTAAAAAAATTGCTATTGTTGTTCAGCCCCTCAATCATGTCCAGCTCTTTGTGACCCCATGGACTGAAGCATGCCAGGCTTCCCTGTCCTTCACCATCTCCTGGAGCTTGCTCAAAGTCATGTCCATTAAGTCAGTGATGCAATTTTAAAGCACTTAAAAAAAAAAAAAAAATGAGTGAATGAGTCTGCCCCCAAGAGTTTTCAGTATAGTAGAAGAGATGGGTATTTAAATAGCAAATTAAATTTAAAAAGCAGTTAATTGCTACAATAGAAACATCATGCAGTGCTTTGTGGGAATGCATCTTAATGTCCTGGGCTAGCATGGAGATGACTAAGGAAAAGTGGTGAGCTTATGCTAAGGACGAGAAGCAGCTTATGCTAAGTAAGGAGGAGAAGCAAGACATGTACCTAAGGCTACACTAGAAGGCATAAGTGTCTAAGGTGGAAAACCAATGTGTTGTAGAGGTTTCTTATAATGGAAGACTATCTTACCTTGTATTATTCATATGGTTTGTGAGCCAACCTGTACTTCTAAGGAACAGTGTCTATGAATCCTGAAAACTAATGAAAATGTTATTGACACAAACCCTTCGCTGTGCGCAGTATACAGAGTTCTGAGCCTCTAAAAAGAGATGAAGTCATTGTTGTTCAGTTGCTAAGTCATGTCTGACCTCATTGACGTAGCACAACAGGCTCCACTGTCCTCCACTATCTCTTGGAGTTTGCTCAGATTCACGTCCATTGAGTTGGTGATGTTATCTAACCATCTCATTCTCTGATATCACCCTCTCCTGTGGCCTTCAATTTTTCCCAGCATCAGGGTCTTTTCCAATAAGTCGAGCTCTTCACGTATGGTAGCCAAAGTATTGGAGCTTCAGCAACAAGTCCTTCCAATGAATATTCAGAGTTGATTTCCCTTAGGATTGACTGGTTTGATCTCCTTGCAGTCCAAGGGACTCTCAAGAGTCTTCTCCAACACCACAGTTCAAAAGCATCAATTCTTCGGCGTTCAGCTTTCTTTATAGTCCAACTCTCACATCCATACATGACCACTGGAAAAACTATAGCCTTGATTAGATGGACCTTTGTTGGCAAAGTAATGTCTCTGCTTTTGAATATGCTATCTAGGTTGGTCATAACTTTCCTTCCAAGGAGTAGGCGTCTTTTAATTTCATGGCTGCAATCACCATCTGCAGTGATTTTGGAGCCCAAAAAGTCTGACACAGTTTCCCCTGTTTCCCCATCTATTTGCCATGAAGTGATGGGAACGGATGCCATGATCTTCGTTTTCTGAATGTTGAGCTTTAAGCCAACATTTTAACTCTCCTCTTTCACTTTCATTAAGAGGCTCTTTAGTTCCTCTTCACTTTCTGCCATAAGGGTGGTGTCATCTGCATAGCTGAGGTGACTGATATTTCTCCCAGTGATTTTGATTCCATCTTGTGTTTCCTCCAGCCCAGTGTTTCTCATGATGGACTCTACATATAAGTTAAATAATCAGGGTGACAATATACAGCCTTGACGTACTCCTTTCCTATTAGGAACCAGTCTGTTGTTCCATGTCCAGTTCTAACTGTTGCTTGCTGACCTACATACAGGTTTCTCAAGAGGCAAATCAGGTGGTCTGGTATTCCCATCTCTTTCAGAATTTTCCACAGTTTATTGTGATCCACACAGTCAAAGGCTTTGGCATAGTCAATAAAGCAGAAATAGATGTTTTCCTGGAACTCTCTTGCTTTTTCCATGACCCAGCGGATGTTGGCAATTTGATCTCTGGTTCCTCTGCCTTTTCTAAAATCAGCTTGAACATCAGGAAGTTCATGGTTCAAGTATTGCTGGAGCCTGGCTTGTAGAATTTTGAGCATTACTTTACTAACGTGTGAGATGAGTGCAATTGTGCAGTAGTTTGAGCATTCTTTGGCATTGCCTTTCTTTGGGGATTGGAATGAAAACTGACCTTTTCCAGTCCTGTGGCCACTGCTGAGTTTTCCAAATTTGCTGGCATATTGAGTGCAGCACTTTTACAGCATCATCTTTCAGGATTTGAAACAGCTCAACTGGAATTTCATCACCTCCACTAGCTTTGTTCGTAGTGATGCTTCCTAAGGCCCACTTGACTTCACATTCCAGGATGTGTGGCTCTAGGTGAATGATCACACCATCATGATTATCTGGGTCGTAAAGATCTTTTTATACAGTTCTTCTGTGTATTCTTGCCACCTCTTCTGAATATCTTTTGCTTCTGTTAGGTCCATATCATTTCTGTCCTTTATTGAGCCCATCTTTGCATGAAATGTTCCCTTGGTATCTCTAATTTTCTTGAAGAGATCTCTAGTCTTTCCCATTCTATTGTTTCCTCTATTTCTTTGCATTGATCATTGAGGAAGGCTTTCTTATCTCTCCTTGCTATTCTTTGGAATTCTGCATTCAGATGCTTATATCTTTCCTTTTCTCCTTTGCTTTTCACTTCCCTTTTTTCACAGCTATTTGTAAGGCTTCCTCAGACAACCATTTTGCCTCTTTGCATTTCTTTTTCTTGGGGATGGTCTTGATTCCTGTCTCCTATACAATGTCATGAACCTCCATCCATAGTTCATCAGGCACTCTGTCTATTAAACCAAATATTTGTGGCAATTGATCAGTAGTTTTAATAAGTTCAGTAAAACAAAAAGTAGAAACATTAGACTTAAAAGAAACTCCTAGAAGGGAATGACTAACCACTCTAGTATTCTTGCCTGGAGAATTCAATGGATAGAGGAGCCTGGTGGGCTACTGTCCGTGGAATTGCAAAGAGTCAGACACAACTGAGTAACTGACACTTTCAAACTATGGGCTGAACTGTATCCCTTCTCCCCCAACTCTGCAAATCCATATGTTGAAGCTTTCACCCTCAATACCTCAAAATGGAGCTATATTTCAACTTAAGGATTTTTTAAAGATATGATTTTGTTAGAATATGGTCTTCAGAAATGAAAGTGTTAGTCACTCAGTCATGTCTGACTCTTTGCAGCCCCATGGACTGCCACCAGGCTCCTCGGTCCATGGAATTTTTCAGGCAAGAATACTTCAGTGGGTTGCAATTTCCTACACCAGGGGATCTTCCTGACCCAGGGATCGACTCTCCTGCATCTCTTGCGTTGGCAGGTGAATTATTTACCACTGCACCACTTGGGAAGCCCAATTTGGTATTACTGATATCCTTATAAGGAGAAATTTGGACAGAGACACATACAAAAGAAAGACCATCTGAAGACACAGCAATAAGGCAGTTATCTGCAAGCCAGATAACTCCCAAGAAACCAAGCTATAGATATCTTGATTTTGGACTTCTGGTCTCCAGAACTGTGAAGAAATTAATTTCTGTTGTTTAAGCCACTCACTGTGTAGTATTTTGTTATGACAGTCCCAGCAAACTAGTGTAGCTATGGATTTCAGTCATAATATGATTCCCACCATACACATCCCCTTAATATGAATAGTTGCCTGGATTCTTTTTTAAAAAGCACCTGAGGACCTCCCTGGTAGTCCAGTAGTTAAGAATCTGCTGGCCAATGCAGGGACAGAGGTTGGATCCCTGGTCCAGGAAGATCTACATGCCTTGGGGCAACTGAGCCCGAGAACTGAGCCACAACCACTGAGCCCATGTGCTCTACAGCCCATGCTCCACAAAAAGAGGAGCCACCACAATGAGAAGCCCATGACCACAGCTAGAGAGTCAGCCCTGCTCACCACAACTGGAGAAAGCCCCCAGATGCAACAAAGACCCAGCATGGCCAAAAATAAATAATTGTTTTTAAGAAAAGACACCTGGACAAGAGTAATTATGATTTTGGAGACACTGGTTTTGTGACCCGTTGATTGGGCCAGAAATGGGACTCATGATACTGAAGGGTCAAACTGAGCAATACTCCTCCCCTTTGAATGGAATTGGAACAGGTACCCTTGGCCACAATCGGGGTGACAAGTAGTCAAGATACCTTCTGATATAAAAATAATAGATTACTTCTGTCTAGACTGAAATCTATACTAATTTCCAATTGCTCTTTGTGTAATAAATATTGGGGTTAAATCAGAACACATGGTTCTCATAAATCCTGTCCTGCCTGAATTACCCACACCCGCTCGTCCCTAAATTCTAGGCCTCTCCAAGCACCTCTTTCTTGTCTGAATGAGGAACAAGGAGTGTGTGTTCAACTGAGACCTCACAAACTGTGATCACATTTTCTTTACATCCAGTGTGGCCTCGTGCTACTAGAATATTTTATGGTTCTTGATGACTGATAGCAAGGTCATTATAAGGAATCTGACAGCTCTGTAGTCAGTGAATACCCCAGTGCTTTTTCATCTCAAGTTCAGTTTCTGTCTCTTATGCAAGAACTGTCTGAACTGAGTAATGAGACCGAGCCATTCCTTAAAACAAAACCTATTGCAAGGAAACTCCACCATGGTATTCAATACTTTATGTATTCCAAAACTATTGTCTCTTCACAGTGACAAATAGTCTGGGATGTCTCCATTTAAATTCTAAGAACGTCTGGATTTTATTGTGAGTTATGACCTTTCAGAGGCTTTCTCTCACTTGGAAATTTTTTTTCTACTCATTGTTTTTGCTTACTTTCTTGGAAGAACAAGTATAAAACCTCAATGATCTCAGCTGTCTGTATCATTGAAAATAGCCCCTCAGGCTTAGGATTCCCTCTGACTCGATATTTAGACATTTTAGAGATTTTGCTACTCCTATTGCTAGGTTATTGTCAGGAAAAGGTTGTATGTGCTTTGAGTGAGTATTTCACGCAAAGGGGCTGTCAGATATTGAAAAAGAGAGAGAGCTACAAATTCACTGAGCACAGTTTGATGCCTGTTTTGTGCTTGCTTGCTAATAAGTCACAGTTTGCGCAGTGGAATTCTGTCTGAGACTTTATCTTTTAACATGCTACCTGGTGGAAGGTGATTGGGATAATCTATAACTCTCATCTCCTTCCAGCCGTTGAAGGGCACTGACAGCGTTGTGGGGGTGGTGACAGGAGGTGATAGAGGTGGGAAGGAAGGAGAGAGGGAAGGAGAGAAAGAATACGGGGTGGATGAACCAGTAAGTTTCCCTGTAACAGTCAAAATGCTTAGCAAACTCAAATAAGTCCTGTTTTGGAGAGTTGGGAAAGTACCAGGGGACTGCATTTTCTTTCACAGCTTGTGAGGGAGCAAAGGAAGGCAGGATAGATATTCACAGGGACTGGTAAGAAAGACTCAGTAAATCTCTTTCCAGGGCCTGTAACAGAGAGGAATGAGGAAGAGATTACCCCGGGCTCACATAACGCCCTTAAGGACTCAGGTTGGTGGGGCATCATTGTCCTGCTGTGTTCCTCCTCCCTAGCTGTCCTGCCATCAGCTCTCACTCTTTACCACTGAAATCTCATCTAGGGACTTGCCCAGTGGTCCAGCGGTTAAGACTCTGCCCTCCAATTCAGGAGGTATGGGTTTGATCCCCAGTCAGGCAACCCGCTCCAGTACTCTTGCCTGGAAAATTCTATGGACTGAGAGGCTCCTCAGAGCCTGGTTGGCTACAGTCCACGGGATCGCAGAGTCAGACACGACTGAGCGACTTGACTTGACTTCAGAGAACTAAGATCCCATCTGCCTCCAGGGTGTGACCAAAAAATAAATAGATAAATAAAACTTGGACAAAAATTTTAAAAACTCTCGTCTATATTCTTGAACATTTATTTGGGCAACTCTATTTCTACTCCTTTAAATGCAACACTCTCAATTTCCTGAACTAAAATTAAGTTATTCCTATCACTCTTATATTCACAATATTCTAAGATTTAGCAGTTTGTTCTATAAATGTGGAAGTTGACATATACATTATGATTTCCTTCTGCTTTATTGTGTTTCCTGCATGCCCATGGTATACATATGTTCTGTAAACAGCAAGGCTTAGTAAGTGCTCTTGCTTCGTTCTTCAGGGAGGCTTTTTCTTGGACTGCATAGTTTTCATTTAGTTAACTCCCAGAATAAGAACAGCAACATACAAGTCCGTGCTGGGAATACCCACCAAGTGATGGACTCAGGACCTGCTGGAGGGGTGGCCAGGGCTCTGTTAATACCTAAATCAAAGAGGAGCTTGAAATCTGGTAGGAACAGGCACATTTATTTTCTAGTTAGAGTCAAAAGTGGGAATTCATGATTCTTTGACTTGCTGCATTACAAGAGCACCACTAAAACATGGTTTTCACACTCTCAGAAATGCATGGAATATGAGTCCCTAACAGATCCTTTCCCACTCCAGTACTCTTGACTGGAAAATCCCATGGACAGAGGAGCCTGGTGGGCCGCAGTCCATGGGATAGCAAAGAGTTGGACACGACTGAGCGACTTTACTTTCACTTTTCACTTTCATGCACTGGAGAAGGAAATGGCAACCCACTCCAGTGTTCTTGCCTGGAGAATCCCAGGGACAGCGGAGCATGGTGGGCTGCCGTCTATGGGGTCGCACAGAGTCGGACACGACTCAAGTGACTTAGCAGCAGCAACAGATCCTTTTGAAAAACAGCACCATGAGATGATTTTTATACCCTTCACACTTCCTGGTGTGTTTTAATGTCTCTGGCTTCTCCTTAAACAATTACAAGTACCTGTTGGGGTAGATACAGTGAGCAAAAAGAATGCAAGATCTTGAAATTTACCATTTGCCAATCAATTTTTTGGGGGGATTGAGTTTACTGACGCTGACTGTCTAAGAAAAATTTTACAAGAAAGTAACCAGCTTAAATCTTTTTTTCACATAAATTTCTACAATTATAGCTGAGTTTTATGGGAGTTTTTTTGTTCATTCATATATGCATGAACAGAGTGTAGCAGTTATGCTGTTAAGTGAAAGTGAAAGTTGCTCAGTCATGTCCACCTCTTTGCGACCCCATGGACTATAGTGTCCCTGGAATTCTCCAGGCCAGAATACTGGAGTGGATAGCTGTTCCCTTCTCCAGGGGATCTTTCTAACCCAGGGATTGAACTCATTTATGCTGATAAAGGAAATAAAAATTATATATCTACTGAGAAGTGAACCTTAAAATAGAGAAACAAAAGTTGTTAAATTCACATTTGAATTCCAACACATGATTTTCAGTTGTAAGTGGTGAGAATTCTTACTGTTGTTCATTTGTCTAGTTATATATTGTTCATTTGCTGTTGTTTAGTTACTAAGTTGTGTCCGACTCTTTTGTGACCACATGGACTACAGCCCGCCAGGCTCCTCAGTCCATTCGAAGAGAATACTGGAATGGGTTGCCATTTTCTTCTCCAGGGGATCTTCCTGACCTAGGGATCAAACCCCCATCTCCTGTATTGGCAGCTGGGTTCTTTACCACTGAGCCACCAGGGAAGCCCATCGTTCATTTAACTAAGCCCGATATCCAGAGATTTACATTTGTATTCCAAGGGGAGATTATATTACAAATGAGATTACTGTACTATAAAATCGCAGTTTTTTATGTGCACATATATACACATATATACATTAAACAAGAACAAAAACCGTTTCATCTATGTATAAGGTAACCAATTATTGTTTCAAGGTGTTGTGAGGGTGTTATTTAATTTTCTATTACATCTTGAATCAATAATTTACAGTTTTCAAGAAATTTATTTCATCTAAATGATCAAATTTGTTGGCAAGAAATCTATCATAATTTTTCTTTACTATTCTTTTCATATCAGTTATTTTCTAGTGAACACCATTCTTTCATGCTTATTATTGATATTTTTTGTCCTTTTTTTATCCTTGATCAATTGAACTGGGAGTTATCAATTTTGTTACTCACTTCAGTTCAGTCGCTCAGTCGTGTCTGACTCTTTGCGACCCCATGAATCACAGCACGCCAGGCCTCCCTGTCCATCACCTACTCCTGGAGTTCACTCAGACTCACGTCCATCAAGTCAGTGATGCCATCCAGCCATCTCATCCTCGGTCATCCGCTTCTCCTCCTGCCCCCAATCCCTCCCAGCATCAGGGTCTTTTCCAATGAGTCAACTCTTCGCATGAGGTGGCCAAAGTACTAGAGTTTCAGCTTTAGCATCATTCCTTCCAAAGAAATCCCAGTGCTGATCTCCTTCAGAATGGACTGGTTGGATCTCCTTGCAGTCGAAGGGACTCTCAAGAGTCTTCTCCAACACCACAGTTCAAAAGCATCAATTCTTCAGTGCTCAGCCTTCTTTACAGTCCAACTCTCACATCCATACATGACCACAGAAAAAACCATAGCCTTGACTAGACAGACCTTAATCGGCAAAGTAATGTCTCTGCTTTTCAATATGCTATCTAGGTTGGTCATAACTTTTCTTCCAAGGAGTAAGCGTCTTTTAATTTCATGGCTGCAATCACCATCTGCCGTGATTTTGGAGCCCCAAAAAATAAAGCCTGACACTGTTTCCACTGTTTCCCCATCTATTTCCCATGGAGTGATGGGACCAGATGCCATGATCTTTGTTTTCTGAATGTTGAGCTTTAAGCCAAATTTTCACTCTCCACTTTCACTTTCATCAAGAGGCTTTTTAGTTCCTCTTCACTTTCTGCCATAAGGGTGGTGTCATCTGCATATCTGAGGTTATTGATATTTCTCCCAGCAATCCTGATTGCAGCTTGTGTTTCTTCCAGCCCAGCATTTCTCATGATGTACTCTGCATATAAGTTAAATAAGCAGGGTGACAATATACAGCCTTGACGTACTCCTTTTCCTAATTGAAACCAGTCTGTTGTTCCATGTCCAGTTCTAATTGTTGCTTCTTGACCTGCATACAGATTTCTCAAGAGTCAGGTTAGGTGGTCTGGTATTTCCATCTCTTTAGGAATTCTCAACAGTTAGAGAACCTATTTTTTGTTGTGCAATTTCTCTATTGCTTGTCAGTTGTTTATTCTATGTATTCATATGCATATTTTTTACAATTACTTTCCTTTTCTTACCCTAGGTTTAATTTACTCTTTTTCCAGATTATTAGGGTTAAAGATTTGATCATTTATTTTAAAACTTTCTTCTTTTTTCAAATAAGCACTTAAAGTTTAATGTTTCTCTAAACATTTTTTTAATCAACATCATACAAATTTTAATATTATATATTTTCCTTACCATTCAGTTAAAAATATTTTATGGTTCCCCTTATAATTCTTCTTTGACACATGAGTTGTTTGGAAGTGTGTATTTACTTTCCAAATGTTTGGCATTTCCTCTAGATTATTGATTTCTAGCATAAATCCCTTGTGGCCAAGGAATATACTCTGTATAATTTTATTAGTTTTTTAAAATGTATTGAGATTTATTTTATGACATACTATATAGTCTTGATTTATGTAACTTGTGTAGTTGAAAAGAATGTGTATTCTTCCATTGTTAGCTGTGGTCTTCTATAAATATCAATTCTGTTGAAGTAGTTGATAGTTGTATTTTAAAAATCTTATGTCCTTGCTGATTTTCTCTGAAATTGTTCTATTAATTATAAAAAGAGTTTATGTAATCTCCAACTGTGATGTGAATTTGTCTGTCTCCCTTCAGTTCTATTTTTATCCCACCTATTTTGGTGCTCTGTTATTAGGGTCATACACATTGATGATTTTCACATCTTCCTGATGAATTCACACTAATATGTCTTATTCATTTGTTAATAATCTTTGTCTGAGGTTTATTTTATGATATTAATTTAGGCACTGGCTTTCTTATGCTTGCTTGCATGGCATGTCTTTATCCACTCAATTTACTTTCAACCTATCAGTATTTTATAAGTCTTATCTCCTGTAGGCAGTATGCAGTTGAATCTTACACTTTTAATCAGTACTCAGTATGTTTCTTTTTCCTTTTATCATTATTTGGCTTCATTCATATTTCCTTAGTCTTTCTTGGTCCCTCAACTCTCTATACTAAAGGTCCTAATATTTAAAGTCAGTATTCCTAAACAGTCCTTTATGCACACTCTTGAATGAGAGCATTGTAGTTGCCACTTTATGACCCTTTCCAACAATATCAAAACTTTCATGAGATGCATAAATCAAGATTGACTTACAGATTCCTGGGAATAGTTCAACTAAACCTAAATAGTTGAACTCTCTCAAACTACCGCACAATAGTACTCATCTCACATGCTAGGAAAGTAATGCTCAAAATTCTCCAAGCCAGGCTTCAGCAATACGTGAACCATGAACTTCCTGATGTTCAAGCTGGTTTTAGAAAAGGCAGAGGAACCAGAGATCAAATTGCCAACATCCGCTGGATCATGGAAAAAGCAAGAGAGTTCCAGGAAAACATCTATTTCTGCTTTATTGACTATGCCAAAGCCTTTGACTGCGTGGATCACAATAAAATGTGGAAAATTCTGAGAGAGATGGGAATACCAGACCACCTAACCTGACTCTTGAGAAATCTATATGCAGGCCAGGAAGCAACAGTTAGAACTGGACATGGAACAACAGACTGGTTCCAAATAGGAAAAGGAGTACGTCAAGGCTGTATATTGTCACCCTGCTTATTTAACTTATATGCAGAATACATCATGAGAAATGCTGGACTGAAAGAAATACAAGCTGGAATCAAGATTGCCGGGAGAAATATCAATAACCTCAGATATGCAGATGACACTACCCTTATGGCAGAAAGTGAAGAGGAACTAAAAAGCGTCTTGATGAAAGTGAAAGAGGAGAGTGAAAAAGTTGGCTTAAAGCTCAACATTCAGAAAATGAAGATCATGGCATCTGGTCCCATCACTTCATGGCAAATAGATGGGGAAACAGTGTCAGACTTTATTTTTTGGGGCTCCAAAATCACGGCAGATGGTGATTGCAGCCATGAAATTAAAAGACACTTATTCCTTGGAAGAAAAGTTATGACCAACCTAGATAGCATGTTGAAAAGCAGAGACATTACGTTGCCAACTAAGGTCTGTCTAGTCAGGGCTATGGTTTTTCCAGTAGTCATGTATGGATGTGAGAGTTAGACTGTGAAGAAGGCTGAGTGCCGAAGAATTGATGCTTTTGAACTGTGGTGTTGGAGAAGACTCTGGAGAGTCCCTTCGACTGCAAGGAGATCCAACCGGTCCATTCTGAAGGAGATCAGCCCTGGGATTTCTTTGGAAGGAACGATGCTAAAGCTGAAACTCTAGTACTTTGGCCACCTCATGCGAAGAGTTGACTCATTGGAAAAGACCCTGATGCTGGGAGGCATTGGGGGCAGGAGGAGAAGGGGACGACAGAGGATGAGATGGCTGGATGGCATCACTGACTCGATGGACGCGAGTCTGAGTGAACTCTGGGAGTTGGTGATGGACAGGGAGGCCTGGCATGCTGTGATTCATGGGGTCGCAAACAGTCAGACATGACTGAGCGACTGAACTGAACTGAACTGAACTGAACTGAAACCTAAGTTCAACTCCTTGCGCTTGTTACATTTTATTATAAAGGATATGTTCTTACTTTAGCACATAGATGCTTGCATGCCTTTTCTAATAGAGGTTCTGATCAGGGCTATAGTTTTGTTGCCCTGTTAAGACTTCCCTGGTGACACAGACAGTAAAAAATGTCTCCCTACAATGCAGGAAACCCGGGTTCAATCCCTGGATCTGGAAGACCCCCTGGAAAAGGAAATAGCAACCCACTCCAGTACTCTTGCCTGAAAAATCCCAAGGACGGAGGAGCCTGGTAGGCTATAGTCCATGGGGTCACTAAGAGTCGGACACGACTGAGTGACATCACTTCACTTGAGTTATGGCACAATATTCATCTGAGAACAGTTTCTTTTAATTCAGGATCCTGTTCTGGGTCCTAAGTGAGAACCCGAGACCTCGCTCTTCAAATGTAGACACAACTGTTTCATCCTAAAGCTCTACTTTTTCTTCCCTTGCTGACACACAACTAACACTTTTCATTCCACTCCCATTCTCTAAGAACATTCTTGTCACTTGGATGTTCCCTTTTTAAAAAGACCTCTGTACTCTGTGCATCCATGAAAATTACAGTGTCTCTCTCTGTCTCTGAAAGAAAACCAGTATCAAAGGAACCTGTTGTTGATGCTGAAATTCATCAGGACAGTTGATTAATTTTCTTATTTTGTTTTCTCTTTTTAAACAATTATATCTATGACTATA
Organism: Capra hircus; assembly: GCF_001704415.2. NCBI lineage: Eukaryota > Metazoa > Chordata > Mammalia > Artiodactyla > Bovidae > Capra > Capra hircus. Next base: position 49,429,591 of record NC_030812.1, on the reverse strand, counting down.
TGAAGTGTCCCTTGATCCTAATAACTTATTCAAAAAATATTTAATGTGTGGCTGCTGTGTGTTAGACACTGTTTTAGGTACTGGGAATATAGAGATGAATGAGGCAGAAGTCTTGATGTCAAATTTAGTTTCTGGTAATCAGAGACTAACTGTAAACAAGTCAACATAAAAAAAAAAAGAAGATAATTTCAAATAGGAGTAAATGCCTAGAAAGTTGTTGAGTCTGATGAGAAAAAGGGCTAGAGAGGAAGCAAAAAGTTCAGAAAATTGCAAGGTTTCTATTCCTCTCCCAGACAAAGCCAAGATGGGAGTGTTGGAGATTATAGGATCCTAGAAAGATCTAGGAGAATAAGAAGAGGACCATGTGTCCCCTTCCTGGATATGGAACATGAACAATTTCCCCCTGGCTCTAGACATCTTAGGAGCAAAAGAAATAGTGACTTGTAATGTCCATGCAGCTGGTCTGAGACATCCCCACAGAGTCCTGGGATCCCCAGATAAACACAGAAATACAGAGTGAGGCATGATTATGGTATAAATTATTGATAGGCCAAAGAGACTTTATAATTGGAGCATGAATCTTGACTTGAGAGATCTCTTTTTCTGCTTTAGAATGTTAGTTTTAGCCTCAGTTGGTATGGTCAAGGAAACAACTCCAATGTCCATTAAAAAATTTACTCCTACATTTTTTCATAGCATTGAAATATAGTGGGAAAAGAGAATATAAACACAGGAGAATTAAAAGTAACCCTACATATAATTAAAAGCAAGAATTGCCCAATTAAACTTAAGCTCACATAGAAATGCATGTGAAATTTACTTTCATAAAGCCAGTTTCCTGCATCCTTTCCATGACTTTCACACAGAAAAATACTTGTTTTTATTTTCACTTCCCTTTAGATTTGCACAAAGCTTTGAAGCATGGACATTTACAACCACCCCCTCACTCCCACCTAGATAATCAACATTTATGTATACTTGATTAACTCAGTGATATCCAAGGGTGGATAATTGCTTGTGGTTTCACAGTTAAACTGAGTTTCTTTGATGTTGAAGCTTAAATACAATTACTGGCATGAGGCCCATGGCAGAGGACTGGGAAAGCACAGCGCCTGCACTCTGACAGCACCAAATCACTGTCATATACTCTCTCTTCTCACTTGATTCTCCAGACTTGGAAATTAATTTTTTTGGAAGTCTGATGAGGTTTAAAAATGCACAGAAAAACTATTTTGGAAAAATCATCAAATATGTATATGTTCCATAGACCTAAATATGCCTATGCATCTTTTACTCACTCTATTTCAGAAGCAAGAAGGGTTTTTAAAATATATTTAGTCTGCTTTTTAACCTATAAGCTTATTATTTTTATGGCTAGCAACTGCTTTCCTAAATAGTCACAATTTTTATTACACATATTTCAAAATTGTAATTCTGGAAATACTCAGATATCAGTTTCTAAACATACTTTTTTGAAAAAATGAAAAAAGGCTTCAAGGTACACTTTGACACCTTTGAGAGACAAGTCTGCCTGGCTCATGACACTGGCCCCCTGTAGGGGACTGGCAGCAGATTCTGTCATGGTGAAAACAGATGCCTGCCTGTGGCAGAGTTCATGATCAATTACTGGGAGCAGTCAGTGGACCCAGTATCAGAATCAGCCTATGAGAAATGCAAATGAAATTTAGGTATGACTTCAAGCCCTTTGCCACTAGGAGCTTAAGTATAGTGTGTTTAGTCTTCCAACAAGTTTGTGACCTGGCAACGTCTGAACCGTATCTCTAGATTTCATTGGCTTTCCCATGACTTGTGTTCTTGCAGCTTCTTCTGCCTCCAGGTCCTGGCACATCATGTTGATTCAGATGTCAAATAGACCACTGTACTCTGCGTTAAAACCATTCCTACATTTAATATGGATAACCAACAAGAACATACCGTATAGCATAGGGAACTCAACTCAATGTTACATGGCAGCCTGGATAGGAGAGGAGTTTGGGGGAGAATGGATACTTGTATATGTATGATTGAATCTCTTTGCTGTCCACCGGAATTTATCATAACATTATTAATCAGTTATACTCCAATACAAAATTTAAAAGTTTAAAAGAAAAAAAACATTCCTAGCAAGCATTTTACAAATGCAAAATGGTTATGCACAGATCACAAGAAGACAACCAGTATGACCACATGGACGGACCACACAGACTTCAATCTTCTCCTTCCATCTTTCTCTCACTTTTCTTCTTTCTCTTTTCTTTCAGGAATAAAGTAAATCATTCTCGGTCTCATATATAGCAACTCAGAAACCATTTATATTGCTTGGGAATGTCCTTGAGGCCTGACTCTCCATAGCAACGACTTACTAGAGTATGTCTTCCATGCAAATAATCTTTCCAAAAAAGAGCCTATGGGGGGTGAAATTTCCTACCTCATTATATAAATATGCTGTACACATCATCAAGTATTTACTGAGCCACTAGTGTCTTCCAGAAATATCCTACTGTGTACCTTTCCCTGATCTCAGTACTGGAAGGTAGTAGAGAAGAAGACAGGCAGGTGCTGCCCTCACAAAGCTTATATTCTATGAGGGGACAGGGTGAGGGACAACCATTGCATACATGTACAAACACATGTACAAATATAGTGAGTTTTACATAGTGATCACTACTATCAGACAACAATAGTGCGTAGTGGATAGGAGAGTACGTGTGCCGTTTTGGCTACCATAGATTGTGGAGAATGCCGAAAGCCTTTTCAGAGAAGGTGAGATTTCCTTTGAGATGTGAATGTTGAGAAGACAGTCACACAAAGTTCTTGGAAGGGGACATTGCAAAAAGAGCAGACACCTAGTGTAAAGGTACTATAAAAGGAGCAGGTATGTCACAGTTAAAGGATGAAGAGAAGACCCTTTGGCTGGATAGTAATGAGCTGGGGAATGAAGAGTTAACAGATCAAGGGGAGAGAGTCAGGGGCTAGAAAATAGAGTCTTCTGAATCAAAGCAAGTAGCTTGAGTTAATGCTCAAATTATAATGAAAAGCCACTGGAAGATACTGAGGACAGAAAACACATGATATAATTATTTTTTTAATCAATTCAGTAGCTTTGTGGGAAAAAATATACAAATGCATACTGGAAATTTGCTGAGAGTAAATTTCGAGTATTCTCACCACACATACAGACACTCAGAATGGTGTAAGGAGATAGATAAGTTAATTAGTTTGACTGTAGTAATTTTTTCAGTTTTGTCCCCAGTCACTCAGTCATATCCGACTCTTTGCTACTCCATACACTGAGCCCACCAAGCTCCTCTGTCAATGGGATTCTCCAGGCAAAAACACTGGAGTGGGTTGCCATTTTCTACTCCAGGAGATCTTCCCAACCCAGGGCTTGAACTCAAGTCTCCTGTGTCTCCTGCATTGGCAGGTGATTTTTTTTTTACCACTGATGAATATCAAAACATCATGTTGCAGATGTAAAATATATATAAATGCATTTTTAACTTTCTAATTAAAAATAAAATAAAATTTTACTTTCTCATAAAGAGGAAGGGCTTCCCCAGTGGTTCAGCTGGTTAAGACTCTGCCTGCAATGTGGGACACCTGGGTTTGATCCCTGGGTTGGGAAGATCCCCTGAAGAAGGGAACAGCTACCCACTCCAGTATTCTAGCCTGGAGAATTCCATGGACTAGTCCATGAGGTTGCAAAGATTCAGACACAACTGAGCAACTTTCACTTTCATAAAAAAGAAAGACTAAAGGGAGTGAGATAGAACCCAAGAGATCTGGGGGCAGCTGCAGGATTCCCTGGTCAGGGATGGTAACAGCAGAATTAGTAAGAAGTGGCCAGTATGGGTCATCCTTTTGAGATGGGTCCTAAGGCGCTTGCTAATGGATTGCCCGGTGGTGAGAGAATGAACAGTGGAGAAGGAGGCACAGATATAAGCTCAGGCTTGTTCTGATGCAGTCTGTGTTCTTCCTTCCTGTATAGTTCACATCCTGCTGATCCCTCCTGTATGTATTTCATGTTTCATGTTGTTCCTGCATTGTGATGACCAGAGTCGTTGCTTTCTTGCTCTACAGATATATTGCTACTTGCTCAACTTTCTCGTGAAGAACCGTCTTCTTCCACTGTGTTTCTAAGCATGCTTATATTTCTCCCAATTCTTCGTAAAATTCTTCCTAACAATTTCTTATTATTCTCCATGTACTTTTTGGATGTGTGAAGTTATGGTCCAAACCTCTTTGTAGAAAAGGAATATCCATTTCTGTGCCCCATCAGAAAATGGACCTGCAACATGAACGGAAACACTGCCACTGTCTGGCAAGACTGCCTAAAAAAGGACTGTTTAATCCTTTCCTGTCCCTGTAGTGTAACTAGTCATATGAAATACATTGAAAGGTATTCTGGATAGCTGAGGTTAGATGTATAATACAGAGGACACAAATATGTGTATGCATGTGTATGTATTTATACGTGCTCAGAATTAGGCTGCTATTTCTGTCTCCAAGTTGCAAAGTCCCCCCTTTATATAGCTGTAATTTTTATTATTAAAAAAGTGCAAAACTGAATGAGTCCAGTTTGCTTGTGGAATAGTAAGCTGAGGATGGTTTAATCTAGTTGCTGGTCATACAGACTGTGTGGTGTCTCAGGAAAGGAGCTAGGGACTAACATTGATTAAGCACCTGGACATGTCAGGAGCATCACAATGTCCTTTTTGTTGAAATACAGTTGACATACAATGTTATGTTCATTTCAGGTATATTTGCATATATTAAATGATCACCACTATAAGTCTGGTAGCCATCAGCCCCCATACAAAATTTTTACAATATTATTGGTCATGTTTCTCCTTTTCTGTTCCATTGATCTGTGTGTCTGCTTTTGGTTTTGGTTAATGTAGCTTTGTAGTGTAGTTTGAAATCCAGAAACGTGGTACTTCCAGCTTTGTTCTTGTTTCTCAAGATTGTTTTGGCTATTCAGGGTCTTCCATGTTTGCATACAAATTTTACAATTATTTTTTTCTAGTTCTGTGAAAAGTGCCATTGGGAATTTTGATAGGGATTGCTTTGACTCTGTTGATTGCCTTGGGTAGTATGGACATTTTAATAATATTCTTCCAGTATATCTTTTTATTTGCTTGTGTAGTCTTTACCTTTTTTATCAATGTCTTATCGTCTTCTGCTTCCTTGTTAGATTTGCTCCTAGGCATTTTTTTTTATTCAGTTGTAAAAAAGAATTTTTCTCAATGTCTCTTTATTATAGTTTGTTAGTGTATAGACACACATGTTTCTGTATGTTAATTTTTTGCCGTATAATTTTAATGAATCCATTTTTTAGTTCTAATGGTTTTTTGGTGCTGTCTTTAAGGCTTTCTGTAAACAAAATCACGTCATCTGCAAAGAATGACAGTTTTACTTCTTTTTCACTTTCAGTAACTTTTACAACTTGTGTCTTTTTAAAAAAAATGCACATGAAAAATATAATGTGGATATTAATTTTTCCACAGAAGAAGTATGTATCTATCTATATCTATATGTCTAAAAATACATCTTAACTGTCGTATAGAATTTTGTTTAGAAATATAAGTCATGTATCTGTTCACTCCTGGTGAGCATTTAGATTGTTTCTTCTTTTTTCCTTCTATTTTGCAATTATAAACATAACTGCAATGGCTAGCTTTCTTTAGTTTCCTTGAGGATAAATGCAAGAAACCTTCTAGAATATAGGTCTATACTTAGCATTACACTTCAGCGTTTTATGAGATATTGTGAAATTGCTCTCCAAAATGGTTGTTCCAATTATGTTTCCATAGCCATGTATAGTGTTCCCATTTCTTTGCATCCTTGCCAGCACATTAATGTTCTTGGCAATTGATGACTAGAAATTGTATCTTCTTGTTTGAATTTTTATTTTTCAAATAGCCAAGGATTTTGTCAGAGCATTTTGGGTTCCTCTTATGAGTATTACCTGTTCAGATGCTTCACCCACTTTCAAATGGGGTTACTTTTCTTTTTCAAGTGGATATTTGATGGTTTACTAAAATATTCTGCATGTGAATTTGGTTATCTTCTTCCTTTTATGCCCTCTACCTTCAACTTTATGTGTTTTTGTTGAGCATACATTTAAAATTTTTTTACATACATGCATCACTATGAAGAAAGCTAGTGGAGGTAATGGAATTCCAGTGGAGCTATTTCAAATGCTGAAACATGATGCCGTGAAAGTGCTGCACTCAATATGCCAGCAAATTTGGAAAACTAAGCAGTGGCCACAGGACTGGAAAAAGTCAGTTTTCATCCTAATCTCAAAGAAAGGCAATGCCAAAGAATGCTCAAACTACCACACAATTGCACTCATCTCATACGCTAGTAAATTAATGCTCAAAATTCTACAAGCCAGGTTTCAGCAATATGTGAACCGTGAACTTCGATACTCAAGCTGATTTTAGCAAAGGCAGAGGAACCAGAGATCAAATTGCCAACATCCGCTGGATCATGGAAAAAGCAAGAGAGTTCCAGAAAAACATCTATTTCTGCTTTATTGACTATGCCAAAGCCTTTGACTGTGTGCATCACAAGAAACTGTGGAAAATTCTGAAAGAGATGGGAATACCAGACCACCTGACCTGCCTCTTGAGAAATCTGTATGCAGGTCAGGAAGTAACAGTTAGAACTGGACATGGAACAACAGACTGCTTCCAAATAGGAAAAGGAGTACGTCAAGGCGGTATGCTGTCACCCTGCTTATTTAACTTCTATGCAGAGTACATCATGAGAAACATTGGGCTGTAAGAAGCACAAGCTGGAATCAAGATTGCCAGGAGAAATATCAATAAGCTCAGATATGCAGATGATACCACCCTTATGGCAGAAAATGAAGAGGAACTAAAGAGCCTCTTAATGAAAGTAAAAGAGGAAAGTGAAAAAGTTGGCTTAAAGCTCAACATTCAGAAAACGAAGATCATGGCATCTGGCCCCATCACTTCATGGAAAATAGATGGGGAAACAGTGGAAACAGTGTCAGACTTTATTTTCTGGGGCTCCAAAATCACTGCAGATGGTGACTGTAGCCATGAAATTAAAAGACACTTACTCCTTGGAAGGAAAGTTATAACCAACCTAGACAGCATATTCAAAAGCAGAGACATTACTTTGCCAACAAAGGTCCATCTAGTCAAGGCTATGGTTTTTCCAGTAGTCATGTATGGTTGTGAAAGTTGGACTGTGAAGAAAGCTGAGTGCCGAAGAACTGATGCTTTTGAACTGTGGTGTTGGAGAAGACTCTTGAGAGTCCCTTGGACTGCAAGGAGATCCAACCAGTCCATCCTAAAGGAGATCAGTCCTGGGTGTTCATTGGAAAGACTGATGCTAGAGCTAAGCTCCAATGCTTCGGCCACCTGATGCGAAGAGTTGACTCATTGGAAAAGACCCTGATGCTGGGAGGGGTTGGGGACAGGAGAAGAAGGGGATGACAGAGGATGAGATGGCTGGATGGCATCACTGACTCGAAGGACATGAGTCTGGGTAAACTCTGGGAGTTGGTGATGGACAGGGAGGCCTGGAGTGCTGTGATTCATGGGGTCACAAACAGTCAGACACAACTGAGCAACTGAACTGAACTGAAATGACTGAAAATTTATCAAGCATGTTTTATCATTTTTCTTTTTGCTTATTATATGAGACAACCTTCCTTAACACCAGTGTTAACACATTTTTTCTATATTTGCTTCTAATGTTTAAAATTCTTATTTCAGAACATTTACTCCAGAGACTTGGTATCACTGCATTAAATCCAAAGACCAAACGTCACTGTCCTTCCTACATAATAATGTGGCTACATTGGCAGTTACAGAATATCATTATTTTCTTAAAGAAATATTTTATAATGACGTTCTGTAACTGCCAATGTAACCACATTATTACATAGGAAGGACACTGACGTTTGGTCTTTGGATTTAATGCAGTGATACCAAGTCACTGGAGTAAATGTTCTATAAGAGAGTTATTTTGAAAAGCAGCACAAGACAATAAATGGATATATTTAAGGGCAGACTTGGGTTTTAATTATGACTCTACTCCTGCACCATGTGACACTTTATTTGATCAACCCTGAGCCAAAGAGAATAACAATACATATCTTATAAATAGTTGGGAAGACTTGATGAAATGTTTTGTGTAAACTACGTGAAGAGATTTTAAAATATTAGCTCCTTCCTTTATAATCTGTCTATGACTTGTGTACAAAAAGAGAGAAACAATAAGGAAGGTTGTAACATTGCTGAATTTCCTTTTATATACCACAGTACTAGGAGTACAAGTCCACTTGCACAAACAGTTTCCATTTAATTGCTTATGTTTTGCAACTCTGGAAAATCAATTTCCTTAATAATTTGTGTTGTCTAGTTTAATCCCTCTTGAATTGCCTTCGTATGGGTTGTCTTCCTGCATTTTCTTTTCCTATTACTAAGTTGTCCTCAGTTGTGTGGTCTGATGTCGCCTGTGCTATTCATGATGATGGCTTTAAAGAATTTTCCCCGGACACATTTTTCTCTTTCATGGCTTAAATTGTCCCATAGCCCAGTGTTCCTCTTTTGCATGTCCCTGATCAGCAGGCACACTACACACTTGCTTGGGGTTGGAGGCAGGGGTAGGGAAATACGTACTGGAGGTTGCTGCTGCTGCTACTGCTACTGCTGCTGCTAAGTCACTTCAGTCGTGTCCGACTCTGTTCGACCCCATAGACAGCAGCCCACCAGGCTCCCCCATCACTGGGATTCTCCAGGCAAGAACGCTGGAGTGGGTTGCCATTTCCTTCTCCAATGCATGAAAGTGAAAAGTGAAAGTGAAGTCACTCAATCGTATCCGACTCTTAGCGACCCCATGGACTGCAGCCTACCAGGCTCCTCCGTCCATGGGATTTTCCAGGCAAGAGTGCTGGAGTGGGGTGCCATTGCCTTCTCCAACTGGAGGTTGCAGACCTTAATTACTTAAAGGTCGTGGGGAGCACTCAGCCCAGCAAACTCTGCCTTTTACAATTGGATTCCCAGCAGCTAATGCAGTCAGCTGGTTAAACAGAATAAAATACATGGTTAGGTCAACCCAGGAAGGTTACCCCAACTTCCTGAGTCATTCGCATAATGAGTAAAGGCAAGAATAGTCCTGCGTAACCCATAGCACTGACATTATATGACTGTGTTGGTAATCCTACAGGGCTTACTGAAAAACCTAGCCCCAGGGAAGACTTCCCCACAGGAAACATAGGAAAAAAGGAAATACTCATTTCTTCTCCTCTTAACTGCAAATGCCTTTAAACATGTGTTTTTTCACTCAGCCTACCCATAACAAGTGCTGTCGTGGAACTGGCCCTTGTGGTTCTTATTATAATTGCCAGACACACCAGCAATAATTATCAGGAAATTTTGAAAGAGACAAGCTTTATTACCTATAAGTCCTAGAAATTACACAGCACACATGGGACCACACAGTGAGGTCAAGAGGGAGGGAGGGAAAGAGAGAGAGGGAGAAAGTGTGGGGCTGCAGAATGAGCATAAGAGCCTAGGGTTCTGCTTTTATTGGGATCAAGGTTGAGGGTACTGAGGCATTTGCAGGATCACTTTTTATTCGTGAATTTTAAATATAAGAGTAGGAATTTAGGGCTTCCCTGGTGGCTCAGTGGTAGAGAATCCGCTTGCCAATGCAGGTGACGGAGGTTTGATCCTTAATCTGGGAAGATCCCACAGGCTGTAGAGCAACTAAGCCTGTGCACCACAGCTACTGAGCCTGTGCTGTTCCCACGCACTGCAAGCGAAACCCAAAGGCCCTAGAGCTGGTGCTTCGCAATAAGAAAATTGACTGCAATGAGGAGCCGAGCACTGCAACTAGATTAGCCCCAACTCTCCGCGACTAGAGAAAAGCCCAAGCCGCAGCAAACACCCAGCACAGCCATAGATAATCAATCAGTGCAGTTCAGTTTAGTCTCTCAGTCACATCCAACTCTTTGCGACCCCACGGACCGCAGCACGCCAGGCTTCCCTGTCCATCACCAACTCCCAGAGCTTGCTCAAACTCATGTCCATCGAGTCGGTAATGCCATCCAACCATCTCATGCTCTGTTGTCCCCTTCTCCTCCTGCCTTCAAACTTTCCCAGCATCAGGGTCTTTTCTAAGGAGTCAGTTCTTCTCATCAGGTGGCCAGAATATTGGAGTTTCAGCTTCAGCATCAGTCCTTCCAATGAATATTCAGGACTGATTTCCTTTAGGATTGACTGGTTGGATCTCCTTGCGGTCCAAGGGACTCTCAAGAGTCTTCTCCAATACGACAGTTCAAAAGCATCAGTTCAAAATAAATAAAGAATGGGAATTTAATGACTAGGAAGAGAAAAAACAAGCAGCCCAGTGGTCAGTTATCTGGAAACCAACCAAGATTTCAAAAACAGAGAAGGGAGGAAAAGGGGCCTGGCTCTTTAACTATTCCTGTGGTTGGCAATGCATTTATTCAATATAACCATCTTTGAAAAAGATGCCTCATTGTAATGGATGTCTTGGTAATCAACACCTATGTCAGCCACTTGCAAAAAGAGAGAAAACCCAACTCTCAGGGCTTAAATTTACTCATTAATTCATTTATCCCTTCTTTCAAGGAACACACAATAAATACCATCATATGCCTGATCTTAGAGCTTTTAAAGTTAGAAAACTCTAATATGTGTCCTGCAGAATCTTAGTGAGCTGGAAGGATAAACTAATACTTTTAAAGATGTGTGGTGGTGGCACAGAGAGGCAGCAGAGAGAAGGGAGATACACTTGGCAAAGGAGATGACTGTGGCATTGAGCTTCAAGGGATGGGCAACTATGGAGGCAAGGGAGAACAGCATGGAGCAAAGGAATGTGGGAGAAAATTCATTCCCTTTTCACACTAACAAGGGGTCCACTTTGAGTAGGGACAAGAGGTCTCCCTTATTCAGGAAGGCAAGCTATGTGAACTTGGACTTGTCATCTCTGAACTTAGCATCACTGAACTCTAATTTCTTTACTTGTCAAGTGATGAAAGATTCAGGATTAAGCTAGCAGTGAAAGATAATATGATTATAGTAACTGGAGCTATTTCTTGAGTACTTACTATGATAACTATCATGCTTTATATAGATTATCTCACTCAGTTATTAGACAAGAATGTTTTACTTTAAATATTATGGCTATCCATATTTTATTTGGGAGTTTGTTGATAGTAGAACATTCAGTTGACTCTGGCCAGTGGACAGTGGACCCTGGGCCACTAGGCTCTGAATAAATGTGATATACAGTCTTCCTGTGGGGGTAAATAAGAGTACCCAGGGAATGTCAAATGAGAAGAGAAGCGGACACAGGACCAGATCCTGAGGATGTTCGTTCTTTGTGACATGTAATAAAGCTCACAAAGGAAACCAAGAAAAGAAGAGCAGAAAGGGAGACTGGAGAAGGTGAGAACAGATTTTACCCGCTTCCAGATTTGTAGGAATAGACACTAAAATTCCTTTAAAAATTTGCACTAAAATTTTGCACCTAAATTTCTCTTGCTATTGATGTCTACTCTCATATATCCCATTGCAGATTATAATCCCTATATAACTACCCAAAAGTAGAAGCTGAGTTTTTACATTTATTTAATTTTTGTTAAGGTACATTTAAATTTAAGTAGCCCCATGTTTCCAGTGACTACGATATTAGACAATGCAGCTTTAGAATGACAAGTAAAATATAATGCAAAGAGCTATAGCTAAAAAGATAATGGGAAAAATGGAATAAGAAAAAAATGTTGATTATTTCTAAACAAAGGAAGGAAAATGAATTAAAAAATAAATAACAGATGGGGCAAATATAAATAAACAGCAAGTTAGCGAACTTAAATCCATATCAGGACTTCCATGGTAGTCCGTTGGTTAAGAATCCGCCTGCCAACGCAGGGGATGCGGGTTTGATTCCTGGTCTGGGAAGATCCCACGTGTGCAGAGCAGTTAAGCCCATGAGCTGCAACAGCTAAAGCCCACACACCTGGAGCCTGTGCTCTGCAACGGAAGCCGCCGCAATGAGAAGCCCATGCACCTCAACTCCAGAAAGCCCTCTTGCAGCAGTGACGATCCAGCACAACCAAAAATAAATGAGTAAACCTTTAGAAAGAAATAAATAAGAAACACAAGTAAAACTAAGACAACACAAAACACTATTAAATATTTTTTAATCCATATCAACAATTACATATCTATATAAATAAATTAAATGCTCTAATTAAAAATGGATATTGTCAGATGAGACTTTAAAAAAGACCCAATAATTTGCCATTTCAAGAGACATATTCTAAACATAAAGGTACAAATAGCTGAAAGTAAAAGATTCAGAAAAACTATGTCATGGAAATAATAGCCATTAGAAAATTGGTGTGAATGTTGATTGAAACATTAAAAATATTTTTTAAAGAAAGCTGGTCTGGAACTATTAATATCAATCAAATGACTGCAAAAATGGTTTGACCAGAAAGACATAAGAATCCTATGTATATTACTCTAAAATCTGAATTTAAATATATGAAGCAAAATTACAAGAACCAAAAAGTGAAATAGACAATCTACTATTATAGTTGGAAATTTTAATACAGGTCATTCTCCAATTTATGAGGAAACCAACAAATGTCAGAAAGGATACTGATGTGAATCACACTGTTTACCAACTTGGCCTAAACTGACAGTTATACACCATCATATTCAAAAACCACAAAATAAATATTTTCAGTTGAACAAGACACATTAGCAAACATAGGTATATGCTGTATATAGAATGCTATATAAAACTGTATAAAGCATTCTCAATAAATTTCAAAGAACTGAAATCACACATATATGTTCTCTGATTACAATGAAATTAATTAGAAATTAACAACAAAAAGATAACTATAAAATCCAAAAATATTTGAAAACTAAGTAACACATTCTAAATAATCCATAAGTCAAATTGAAAGCACAATGAAAATTAGAGCATATTTTGAACTAAAATATAATAAAAGTATAGACTATCAGAATTTGTGAGATACAGCTAAACAATGATTTAGAGGAAATTTTCTAGTTTTAAATGTATGTATTAGAAAAGGAGAAATTGTAATCAGTGGTAAAATTTGACCTCAAGAAGCTAAAACAAAGAGCAAATTAAATACAAAAAGGCAGAAAGAAGGAAATACTAAAGAACAGAAATTAATTAAATAGATTAATGTCCACTAAGAGGAGAAGTAATAAAATTCTGGTATGTTCATACAATTGGACACTAACAATGCATTAAGACCTATGATTATTCTCAAAAATACTATTTGATTGAAATATATCTAGCACAAATGTTCTATGTATACAATATTCAAGACTGGGCTAAAGTATCATAGTAGAAGTGACGCTAGAGGTTGCATGTGGGAGTACTGACAGAAGCGGCACAGAGAAACTTTCTGGGTTGATGACGCTGTTCTGCATCTCGTACTAGAAGAATGTTACAAAGGTCTCAGTTCAGTTCAGTTCATTTCAGTTCAGTAACTCAGTCGCTTCCGACTCTTTGCGACCCCATGAATCGCAGCACGCCAGGCCTCCATGTCCATCACCAGCTCCCGGAGTTCACTCAGATTCACCTCCATCGAGTTTGTGATGCCATCCAGCCATCTCATCCTCTGTCGTCCCCTTCTCCTCCTGCCCCCAATCCCTCCCAGCATCAGAGTCTTTTCCAATGAGTCAACTCTTCACACGAGGTGGCCAAAGTACTGGAGCTTCAGCTTTAGCATCATTCCCTCCAAAGAAATCCCAGGGCTGATCTCCTTCAGAATGGACTGGTCGGATCTCCTTGCAGTCCAAGGGACTCTCAAGAGTCTTCTCCAACACCACAGTTCAAAAGCATCAATTCTTCGGCGCTCAGCCTTCTTCACAGTCCAACTCTCACATCCATACAAAGGTCTATGTGTAGGTAAATATCAAACTATACAATTATTATATACAAGTCTTTACTATCTATAAAGCACAGCTTAATTTTAAATAAAAAGTTCAAAGCAGCATTTAAAGAATATGCTTTCCATGGGTTAATAAAGAGATGTATGTGGATGTGTTAACTTTAAGAACTTGTCAGAGAAACAAAGGGAAATGTTGAACAGGTAGTGAAGAATCATTTCAATGCAATAGTGAGGATGAAATCCAAGTAAGATTGGGTCAAGAAAATAGGAAGCCACCAGAAAGACAACAAATTCAGACCACGTTATACAGTATTGCTGTATAGGAGAGTAGAGATAGGGGAAAGATGAGAATGAGAGAAAGAGAGGGAGAATTTTATAAAGGAAGAGAGAGCATTTATTTCATATAGGGAAGATGAAAATGCAAGCGCTCGTTGCTCAGTCGTATCCAACTCTTTGTGACCCCATGGACTGTAGCCTGCCAGTCTCCTCTGTCCATGGAATTCTCCAGGCAAGAATACTGGAGTGGGTAGTCATTGCCTTCTCCAGGATATCTTCCTGACCCAGGGATCAAACCCAGGTACCAGATAAGGTGAATCTAAGTGGAGGATGAGAGCTTAGATAGGAAGGAGGACAATTTTCCACTGAAAGAGGAGAGTAGTTATAATTAGCGACTACAACTACAAATGCTGGTGGATTGATATATTTATCATAGGAAGCATGGTACAATTTCTTATCTGAATACATCTTCCTCAGTAAAGCATGAGATGAATCCAGCTGACAGAGAGAAGAATGTGAGACTTGAGGACATAAGAGGAAATACAATCATATGAGAATATAAAAGTAAATTTATTAGAAAAATGTCAGCTTTTTAGGCCCATTTGAGACTGTGCTTGTTCTTAGTCGCTCAGTCATGTCTGACTCTTTGCAAACCCATGGACTGTAGCCCATCAGGCTCCTCTGTCCTCTGTCCACAGGGATTCTCCAGGCAAGAATACTGGAGTGGGCTGCCATGCCCTCCTCCAGGGGATCTTCCCAACCCAGGGACTGAACCCAGGTCTGCTGCATTGCAGGCAGATTCTTTACCATCTAAGCCACCAGGAAAGCCCAAAAATTCTGGAGTGAGTAGACTATCCCTTCCCCAGGGAACTTCCTGACCCAGAATCGAATCAGGGTCTCCTGCATTGCAGGAGGATAATGTGAGATTAGTGACCATAAATTTTAATGATACATAGTTGTGCAATTTTTTTCCAACAATGTTTAACTGCTCTAGACCACATGTTGTTTTAGGTATAAGTTGGATGTTCTCACATACAATAATTTTATTTTAATGGATTACTCAGACAATTACATTCTAAGCCAACTTTACTGTCCACCTTTGTATTAGATAAACTAACTTAATTCGTTCTCATCCATTTTCATGGAAAATTTTCATGGAAAAATTGTCTCAAACAGTTCTCATCCACTCCATTCTTTAAAATTGTTGTTTCTGTTTTTAGCGAGAAAATATTAAGCTGAAGTATCCTAAAACTGTGAGCTCCTCTGTTATAGCAATGAAAGCTTTATATTTGATTTTAAATTTTGAGTAAAAAAGACTAAAATGGAATTTTAAAGGATAGTGATATTCATAAGGGCTTCTTAATTTTATATCTAGTTACCCAGTTTATTTTAAACTTTAATATTTGCAAGTCTTCAGTGTGTTGGAAGAGTGTCTATAAACTGAATTTAGGCCATAATTATCAGAAGTACAAAATGAAAACAAAATAATCTCAAAGAAAGCCATAAGATGTTTGTGAAATAAAGCAAATTTTTCAGCCTTAATTTCATAAAATGCTATGAAGAATAATGAATTTTAGTGATAATTTAATTTAAATGACTCTTACTTCAAATAAACAACTGTACATCACAAAATTACATGAAACTCCATTCTCTAGAAGCAGGAGAAAATTCTCAACAACAATAAGATATTCATGAAATAAAGCTAATTTTTCAGCCTTAATTTTATACAGATGCTTTGAACAAAAAAATGAATTTTAGTTATGATTTAATTTAAATTAACTGTTCCCACAAATGATCCTAAACCAAAGAAAAATATGTGATTCACTCCTGAAAAAGCAGGAGAAATTGCACAAAAAGAAACTGATCACATTTAGCAAGTGCCTGCTTTGTTCCAGGGGTTCCTGATGGTTCAGCAGTAAAGAATCCACCCTGCAATGCAGGAGGCACAGGGTCGATCCCTGGGTCGGAAGATCACCTGGAATAGGAAATGGTAACCCACTATAGTATTCTTGCCTGGAAAACTCCATGGACAGAGGAGCTTGGTGGGCTACAGTCCAGAGGATTGAAGAAGAGTCAGATTTGACTTCATTTCAGTCTCTCACTCATGTCCAAATCTTTGCGACCCCATGGACTGCAACATCCAGGCTTACCTGTCCATCACCTACTCCCAGAGCTTGCTCAAACTCATGTCTATCAAGTCAGTGATGCCATCCAACCATCTCATCTCTGTTGTCCCCTTCTCCTTCTGCCTTCAATCTTTTAAGATTTGACTTAGCAACTACATAACTTTGTTTCAGGTTCTAGTCAAGCATTTTTATCAGGACTCTCCAAAAGCTATTATTCATGATGCATCTCACCAAGGAGTAAAACTGGATTTGCTCTTGAAAACTGTTAACATTTAGAATAAAGTATAGTCTGATGTGTATTTTTCTTTATTATGGAAATGTGTAAGTGAACTCATTCAATTAACTATTGAAGTGAAGAGACTGCAAATACTTTTCCCCAGAGAAGCACATAGAAAGATCAAAAATGTCTAACTTTTGAACCATTATTACCCACATACAAAAGTTCAGCTTACAGTATACTGACACATATATATGGAATTTAGAAAGATCGTAATGATGACCCTGGAAGAGAGACAGCAAAAGAGACACAGATGTATAGAACGAACTTTTGGACTCTGAGGGAGAGGGAGAGGGTGGGATAATTTGGGAGAATGGCATTGAAACATGTATACTATCATGTAAGAAACGAAGTGCCAGTCTATGTTCGATACAGAATACAGGATGCTTGGGGCTGGTGCATGGGGGTGATCCACAGAGATGATATGGGGTGGGAGGTGGGAGGTGGGAGGGGGGTTCAGGATTGGGAGCTTGTATACGCCCGTGGTGGATTCATATCAATGTATGGAAAAACCAATACAGTATTGTAAAGTAAAATAAAGTTGAAAAAAAATTTAGTGAGAATTAAAAAAAAAAAGTTCAGCTTACTCTGCTCTATTATAGAAGGTACTGTAGTTATTTGAAGTAATAAATGCAAAAGTTCCTCTACACTGCATGCCATATTACATGTTTCACTCTAACATCTCTGCAGCTATTACAATTTTAAATGGCAACAAAATAGAGAGCTAAGGATATTATGTGACTTGGTCACTCTGCATACAACACTTTGCTCCTTTTACAAGAAATCATAGTGGTAAACATCTTCCATAAAGCAGTAGTATGTGTTTTTTGTGAGAAATACTTTGCCTCAAATTCATTTAAATGAGTCCCAAAGAAAGGCAATGCCAAAGAATGCTCAAACTACCACCCAATTGCACTCATCTCACACGTTAGTAAAGTAATGCTCAAAATTCTGCAAGCCAGACTTCAGCAATATGTGAACTGTGAACTTCCAGATGTTCAAGCTGGTTTTAGAAAAGGCATAGGAACCAGAGATCAAATTGCCAACATCCACTGGATCATGGAAAAAGCAAGAGAGTTCCAGAAAAACATCTATTTCTGCTTTATTGACTATGCCAAAGCCTTTGACTGTGTGCATCACAATAAACTGTGGAAAATTCTGAAAGAAGGGAATACCAGACCACCTGACCTGCCTCTTGAGAAACCTATATGCAGGTCAGGAAGCAACAGTTAGAACTGGACATGGAACAACAGACTGGTTCCAAATAGGAAAAGGAGTACGTCAAGGATGTATGCTGTCACCCTGCTTATTTAACTTCTATGCAGAGTACATCATGAGAAACGCTGGGTTGGAAGTACAAGCTGGAATTAAGATTGCCGGGAGAAATATCAATCACCTCAGATATGCAGATGACACCACCCTTATGGCAGAAAGTGAAGAGGAACTAAAAAGCACCTTGATGAAAGTGAAAAAGGAGAGTGAAAAGGTTGGTTTAAAGCTCAACATTCAGAAAACAAAGATCATGGCATCCGATCCCATCACTTCATGGCACATAGATGGGGAAACAGTGGAAACAGTGTCAGACTTTATTTTTGGGAGCTCCAAAATCACTGCAGACGGTGACTGTAGCCATGAAATTAAAAGATACTTACTCCTTAGAAGGAAAGTTATGACCAACCTAGATAGCATATTCAAAAGCAGAGACATTACTTTGCCAACAAAGGTCTGTCTAGTCAAGGCTATGGTTTTTCCAGTAGTCATGTATGGATGTGAGAGTTGGACTGTGAAGAAAGCTGAGCGCCGAAGAACTGACGCTTTTGAACTGTGGTGTTGAAGACCCTTGAGAGTCCCTTGGACTGCAAGGAGATCCAACCAGTCCATTCTAAAGGAGATCAGCCCTGGGTGTTCTTTGGAAGGAATGATGCTAAAGCTGCAACTCCAGTACTTTGGCCACCTCATGCGAAGAGTTGACTCATTGGAAAAGACCCTGAGGCTGGGAGGGATTGGGGGGCAGGAGGAAAAGGGGACAACAGAGGATGAGATGGGTGGATGGCATCACGGACTCGATGGACGTGAGTCTGAGTGAACTCCGGGAGTTGGTGATGGACAGGGAGGCCTGGTGTGCTGCGATTCATGGGGTCGCAAAGAGTCGGACACAACTGAGCGACTGAACTGAACTGAACTGAGGAGAAGTTCCAAGATTTATAAAATCAGACAAGAATTTTTAGTCACTATGTTTTTCTCAGCAAAAGCTTGATTTTTATGAGTGTGAATAAAATGGATGAATCCATGGATATGTGCTATAGAAAACCTCTTATTTGATATAAAGATTCACTCCATCAATTTGACTTAGACAAATTAGAGTCAATACATAAATCCATCTGTTCTCGATAAAAATTCTACATATTGAAAATGACCACATTTCTTTCAATCAACTTGACAGCTTATTAAAGATAAGGCAACACAATTCATGGATTTAGCAAGGTGAAGTGATTTAACAATGAAATGCTCAGAATATATTTCAGGTACCAAAATATGACCAATGGCATAATTGGACACCATACTTCCTAGACTAAAAATCATCTACTAGCTTGTGGGAATGCCTTTGGTAAGTGTAAATGCCAACAATCCCCAAATTTTGGAAATAATTAAAGAAAATGTAACATGGCCCATTATCATTATTAATTGTAGCAGCTAAATTTAAAAACATTCAGGTCAGCCAGAATGCATGGCAGTGGGCATTTCTAGCAGTGGTCTGAACACCTTTAATGTTTAATGCAACATTTAAATATGTATTTTATAAGGTATATATAGATATTGAAATATTAATATTCATGTAATGCTGTACAGTTTCCAAAGCACTTTTTCATAACTTATTTGCTGCTCACAACAAATCCATTGAAATAGAGTTGCCATCCCAGTTTTGCAGTTTAATAACATGATTAGGAAGATGCGACATGGGGACTCAAACACTGATCCTCCATTTTCTAATTCCCCAAGCCAAACTTTTTCCACTGAATCATTCTGAATTTCTACAGATATGATATGCTCTGTCTGTACTCATATATAAATATATCTGTAAATAACTTGGACCCCCAGGTACTTAGGAAGCCTTCAACAGTGAAAACAGAAACCACAAGGTACTATAACACTGTGTGATGTGGGAAACCCACCATCATGTTTTTGTTACTGTTCAGTAACTAAGTTGTGTCCGACTCTGCGACCCCATGAATGCCAGGCTTCCCTGTTCTTTACTATCTCTCTGAGCTTGCTCAAACTCATGCCCATTGAGTCAGTGATGCCATCCAACCATCTCATCCTCTGTCAGCCCTTCTCCTATTGCCTTCAATCTTTCCTAGCGTCAGGGTCTTTTCCAATGAGTTGGCTGTTCACATCACTGTAATGTGGCAAGGGGCAAATCACAGTAGAAGATGTTCTTTGTAGAGAATGAACTTGTGAGTTTTATAAACCACCTAGAGATACTAGCTTATAAAGACTTCTTTATTTTTACCATACAGAGATAATAACAGAGAATAATGTGTCAGAAGACTGCTTAAAATAAGAGATTTTAACCAGATGAACAGCATCAAACATGTTACAATAATAATCAGATCCTTAAATTGTTTCTTTTTATTTATTTAATGAATATATATTGAGTGCCTACCCTTTGCCAAGTATTGTACTTGATGCAAGGATAGAGCAGTAAATAAAAAAGACATGGGCTCACCTTCATGACTTACAGTCTACTGAGGGTGATAAATACTATCTTAAAAAATAAAATCCAATCCTGTAATTACCAATATGGGTAAAATATAAAGGGAAAGAGCTGTTTGCTATGTGATAAGATCTGAGAGGTACTTAATATAAACTGAAGGATTAGGAAAGGCCCCTTTGAAGAAATGATATTGACTCTGAAATTTAAAGAATGAGTTATCACTTTTCTCCTCTACTATCTTTTAATATTACATCTTTTATCTTGCTTATGCAATATTACTAATAAATTGAAATGGACTTTGAAATACTGAAAAGAAGCTGCCAGATTAAAGGGACAGATTGTATATGGGGATTAATGGTGTCATAGAATTGGAAGGTAAATTACCATTACTGCTATTCATATATCAGTCTATTATTGCTATATTCAATTTGTATAAAAATAACTGTAAGTTCTCAGTGATGTATAATGGCAAGGATTTATTTTCACAGATGAGAGTTGGCATATCTCTCATCCTTGGACCAATAGAGCTTTTTTCCTTCTCATAGCAATGATAAAGGTACAAGAGGGAATTCAGAAACATGGGAGGCCTCGTAAGTCCTGGTTGAGCTGGTCCTGGATATTATAACTTCTGCCCTGTTCCATTGCCAAGAGCAAGCCATGTGGCCAAACTCAAAGCCAAAGGACAGGGAAGTATACTGCACCCATTAAGAGGCCACAGAAAGGATGTGGATGAGAGAGGTGAAATGTTAGAGGCAGTACTTTATTCTACTGCAACTGCTATGGATTCTACCAACAGATGTATCCCTGACAGAGGTATATGTCAACCATGTATCCAATAACTGACTTCAATAAACTACTCACATGATTTTCTGAATATGAATTCAGTGTATATTAAAAAGACCTCTGACTGGTTATAATAAATCCGGTCTAAATGACAAATTACAACTTGTTGTCAACAAACCAGCTATTCTGTGCTTAATGTGAGAAACACAATGCCTAAACATGTTGCTCTTGTTATTCCACATGCAAAAAATATTGATTGAGCATGCTAAGAAATATCAAGCAATATGAGAGAAAGCATACAAGTCTGAAATAGTAATCTCAATCTCACCTCAGAAGCCTGGATAGATGAAATGTGTATCCAGTCCCCACTAGGCCAAGGATGATGTGACCAGCATGTGATAAGATGCCGGAAATGTGGAAGTCATAATCTGTCTGAGAAGAAGCTGTGAGTATGCTGTGCTACGTAGTGATTCAACTGTCTGAATCATAGTACTCCCGGAGCTCAGAGGAGGGAGAAGTTGTTCCGGAATGAGAGGTGGGCCTTATGGCACAATAGGATCTACATTGGCCAAGATGAAGTGGAGGGAGATCCTCAGAGAGGGAATGGTTTTAGAAAATCCTTGTAGACTTCCCGGTTGGTCCAGTGGTTGAGAATCTGCTTGCCAACACTGGGGACACAGGTCCAGGAAGATCCCACATGCCACAGGGCATCTCAGCCCATGTGCCACAACTACTGAAGCCCACCTCCCTAGAGCCCATTCTCTGCAACAAGAGAAGCCACCACAATGAGAAGCCTGCTCATCTCAACCAGAGAGTAGCCGCCACTCACCCCAACTAGAGAAAGGCCATGCACAGACAGCAGAGCCAAAAATTAATATTTTTAAAAATGCTTGTGATTAGGCATGTACATAGCACATTTGAGAGACGCACAGACTATGTAATGTAGGGTGTTTCTTGGGAATAAGATAGTAAACTAGCTATCCACATTTAGTGGATACTATATCCATATAGTGGATACTGTGAGCCAGGTACACGTCTAATCTTTTATATACACCTCTATGTCAATTAGAAGATAGTGCTCTACTAAGTGGTTTTTGTTAATTTATTTTATTGTAGTCATTTTTTAATGTATTAATGGCTGCTGTACAGAAAAGTGATTCAGATATATATATACTTTGCAGAAGACGATGGCACCCCACTCCAGTACTCTTGCCTGGAGAATCCCATGGATGGAGGAGCCTGGTGGGCTGCAGTCCATGGGGTCAGTAAGAGTCGGACATGACTGAGCAACTTCACTTTCACTTTCACGCATTGGAGAAGGAAATGGCACCCCACTCCAGTGTTCTTGCCTGGAGAATCCCAGCGACGGGGGGAGCCTGGTGGGCTGCCGTCTATGGGGTAGCACAGAGTCGGACACGACTGAAGCGACTCAGCAGCAGCATATATATAACTTAGAGTTACTGATTTAATGGCATCCCACTTCATTAAAGGGCAGAGAAACTCATTGAAAGAGTCATAAATTATAAATTATAAATAAAGGAGAACTCCAAGCAAGAACTGCCTTTTGCCCCTTTATCTCTGCTCTACCCGCTGAATTTATAGCTAAATATTGCAAAAATATACGTATCTAGGAAGAAATAAAAGATCGATTTCAGAATTCTAAGTTTAAAAGTAGGGACTAGATTGATTTATCAGAGTCAGTTGATTATCAGATCTAGTATCTTTTCAGACTGTGTAGAGACAAGAAAACGACACAAATAATATAAATAACTTGAGTAAGAAGGGTGGCCTGTATCTACTGACTAATCCTTATAAGCCGACTGTCATGGCAGAATGTAATCTGGTGACCTGAGCCTCTCTTGGGGTCGTATGAAGCCATTTATATATAAAAAATGAATGGTGAGGCAATGAAATTATTGGCTGAAAATGATGGCGTTTCAGAACTGGAAGTGGACGCCGAAGCTCTGAGATCTAGTAGTGTCCCCCTCCCAGTCTGACAAAAGGTAAATTGAAATAAGAAAGATCAAATTCAAAGCCACACTGAAAGAGCAGACACTGGCACCAGAAAAGTGATAAACAAGTATCTGATTCCAAGGCCATTTCAATATTCAGAAAATATCTTCTAAAAACACTTGAAAAGTGGAAATGTTCTAGACAGAAATGGATTCAGAACACTTACATACTAGCTGTGTGACTTTGGCAAATTGCTTGATTTTTCCCCAAATCCAGCTTCACTATCCATAATTATAAAATAGCTATAATAAAAAGTACTTCGTAGCATCCTTTTTAGGATTCAATGAGATAATAAATGTAAAATTGTCTCTACTTAAGGCAAGGTCATTAACTGGTAGTCTCAAGGTATTTATTTAGCCTGGAGAGTTTTTGTAAATTTTTTAGAATAGCCTAAGATGATAAAAACCTGGATATTTCATATAAAATTTTAGGGTTTGGGCTTTTCTTTGGAAATAAAATCTGGCAGTATAGGCTTTTCATTTCCCTTTAGCCACAATTAGGAACACATAAATAACAGTCATCACTACACAAGCTCATCCACTCACTGTGTCACAGCCCAAGTCAGTCATCACTGTACATGCCTGGCTCATGTTGGCATTAAGATACCTACCCATGACTTAAGACTTGGTTCAAATATCAGGTTTTGTTGTTATTCAGATCCGATGATCCATATGCAAAATACAAACTGATACACACTTCTATCTAAACAAATTAAAGGAGAAATAGATATAAGCACATGCATCTCATAGTACAAAAGTTGTGAAAAATAAACTATTCTTGCAAAATAATTCCTGAATGTAATGGTCCAGCTATACATTTCTTTCTTCTATTATGAATTAATCTGTTTGGAAAGAGAAGCCATTGACGTAAATCTCTTCTCTGCTTACAAGTTTGCAAATTAAATGCTACTTCTAGAACAGTGAGAAGCATTTGCTCAGAAACACCCAGAGGAGCTGGGTGGGAGAGTGTCTTAAGCTGTATGGCTCCATCCATCTCCTGGTTTCAAATGGCTAAAGTCAAACATGAAAGTCATGGAGAGGAAAATTAAAAAGTGGCAAGAAAAATTGCTGTCCTCTCTGTACTGCAATTTTGTTCATTTTTTCTTTTCCTGCTTAACTTTAGTACTTAAGAAACCATTCCTGTAGAATGCATAACCTGTAATTTTACAATTTAAAAAGATAAGTTTTTGTTAACTTTGCAATGTGTAATAGTTACATTGGATTAGGCACATAACAAAACTTCCTTTTAAACTGTTTTTTCAGCCTTATTTAGGCATAATTGACATATGATATTGTTTACATTTAAGGTGTACAGCATGATTTGATACACACTTATACCGTGAAATGATTATATGAAGGTTAATGTCTCCACAAAAATCAATCTATTGCTTCCACTCAAAAACCTCTTTCTCCCTGAATGTTTTTGGGGATTAAAATTCACTTTCAGATGGCTGCTGCAATAGTATTGAACATGTGTGATCGACATTACTAACTTCTCATCAATATGGGATTCCTCTCTTCTTTGGTTTTACACACAGAGAACCATACTTCCCTCCCACCATGGCCATGTGATTTGCTTTGGCCAATGTACTTGAATAAAGTGACGTTAAGTCATTTTATGAGGGAGTATTTAATTGCCGGTGCTCAGTCCTCCGCTTCATTCCTTTCTTTGCACTAGGCAGATAGAAATCCCTAACAGCCTAGAGAACTGAATGACTAATGGAACAGGTCACTTCTGCTGATCCCTGGACATGTACCAGGGGCAAAATAAATGAACTTCTATGGTTTTAAGTCATTGAGATTTTGGAGGATATTTGTTACTCATGCATAACATGATTTATCCTAACTGAAGTAGATATGGGAAAGAGCTATCCAATTGGATGTTTATTCTTTGTACAGTAATTAAAGAATTTGAGGATGAGAGTACATATTTTATTCCTTTGCTTATCTGTCAATATCAGACAATCTAAAAGATGATATGCTGTGATAAAAGATAGTACCCATCTTAACACACATGTGAACAAGTGTGGACTTATTTCTTAAACTGATGAAAAGAAGCAACCTATGAAAATGCCTTTTTAATTTCAAGAAGTATTTCAGCTATAGTATGTTGGCATGCTGTAGTCCATGGGGTCGCATAGAGTCAGACACAACTGGGCGACTTAACAACAGCAAAAGCAAATGCTAGATATCATTGGAAGCAATTAATTTTTTGTTGTTACTTAAAAGACTGCCTCAGTCATATCTGACTCTCTGCCACCCCATGGACTGTAACCCACCAGGCTCCTCTGTCTATGGAATTCTCCAGGCAAGAATACGGGAGTGGGTAGCCATTCCCTCTCCAGGGGATCTTCCTGACCCAGGGATTGAACCCAAATCTCCTGCATTGCAGGCAGATTCTTTACCATCTGAGCCACCAGGAAAGCCCAAAAAGACCATAAAATATAGTCTCGTATGTACCATACAATATGACTTGCCTGCCCATGGATAATCCGTGATTCAGTTCAGTTCAGACACTCAGTTATGTCTGACTCTTTGCAACCCCATGGACTGCAGCACGCCAGGCTTCCCTGTCCATCACCAACTCCTGGAGCCTACTCAGACTCATGTCCATCGCATCAGTGATGCCATCCAACCATCTCATCCTCTGTCGCTTCCAAAAAAATTAATAATTAGTTGACTAAATATAGAAGGGTTGTCCATGCAACACCCTGTATTTAAATTTTGATAGAGACTTGTATATTGTTCAACAAAGGGACAAAAATATTCATCAAATCCTTCTCTAAAGAGTCAACAAGAAAATAGGTAAATCATAACATTGAATGGGTTAAACAATGCTCTACGAAAATAAATGTAACTAAAGCTAAGAAGCATCGATTTTTACCTTTTCTTCTAGAGCTATGAGATATAATTTTCTAGAGTCTATCTCAAAATATTCCATTTAATACAATATGGGCACACTCCCTAGAAATTATTTAAATTTTACTACAAGTACATTTCTTTTAAAATAAGAGTCCAGCAAAATATAGATAAGATAAAATCATCTAAATATTCTGTCATACCTGTTATATTTCCTTTTGTTTGTGTGCATGTACCATAGTTCTGTATTTAGATTTTTCCTCTTGATAGTTTATTATAGACATATTTTAACAGCATTAATATTCTCCAAAGCATGTTTTCATATATGTGTAGTACTAATGACAACTGTTAATAGTAACTACCAGTTGTTGAGCTCTGCTCCTGGGGAATTCTAGGTATTATGCAAAGCACTGTACGTAACTTCAGTTAATCCTTAGAACAATCTTAAGTCACAGGCATTTTTGCATTCCTCTTTCAGACCAAGCAACATTCTCCGAGAAGTAACATTCTCAAGGACATAATACTTATAAAGAACTGGGATTCAAAGCAGGTCTGTGTCCTCCAAGGCTGATGGTTTTAAGCACAAAACTCTCTGGGCTAAAAAAATAATTCATCCTTTAGGGTATACTTAAATTTTAATGGACTTGCTTGGTGGCTCAGCCGGTAAAGCGCCTGTCTACAATGCGGGAGACCCAGGTTTGATCAACCCCTGTACATAAATTTGAAGCATCTTTTAAAAGATGTTCCTAGGATAAATTACTTGAAGTAGAACAAATCTGAGGATTTTTAACACGCAGAAGATTCTTGGTCTATGCTGCCAAATTGACCATTAGAAACATTTACCAGGTAACTTTTCCACCGGCCATGAAAAGAATTTCCTGTTTTACTCAACCTCCACCAAAAGAAGTGTTTTGAAAAATCTTTATTTTGTATCTTATTATTGTCTTATTTTTCATTAATTTATTAATACTGATGTATAGATATATTCATATGAACTTTGGCTATTTGTACCTTTTTTAAAATACCCTCTTCACTATTTGGTCCATTTTTTTATTAATGAATGCATTTTATATTTAATAATTTATAAGAATTTTTGCTATATTAAGAATGTTAAGTTTTTTTCAGTCATGTGTGTTGCAAGTACTTCTCCAAGTTTTTTGCCTTTTAATTTAAAAAATTTTATGTAGTAAAATCAGTATTTTAGTTTTGGTTTTTCTTTACTTTTAGGGCTGGAAATTCTTTATGTTTTTATATTTAGGGCTTCTTAATTTTACTTTGAACTCTTTAAGCCCTCAGGAATTCATTTTAATAAATGTGTGAGAGAAAATTCTTTTTATTTGTTGTTCAAATAATGCATTCCTTGTTTTGTTCACTAAAAAATCTTGCAGTTCATGTTGGTTCAAAATGCTACCTTTATCCTGATAGAAATTCCATTGTATTGTATATTAGAGTCTATTCCTTATTTTCTATTTCATGTCTATAACTTATTCACTTGTCACTACTAGGGTTCAGTAATTACTGATGTTTTCTTTGTTTAAATATTTGGTAGTGAAAGTTCCCACACAAAATTTTTCTTTCTTAAAATGTCTAGGACATTCTCACCCATTTCTTCTTCCAGATGATTTTATAGATAATTTTAAAACCTCATAATAGAAGTCTTTTGAGATTTGTATTCAAATTATTCAAAACATTCAAAATACTTTGTAGAGAATTACATTTCTAAAGTAGTCTTCTGGGGATAATTGCCAGTGTTAAACCCTAAATCATCTTACTGCAATTCAAGACATTTTTATTAATCTATGAGCTTAAATGGAAACTTCCCAGGGAATATTTCATAGTCCTATCTATAGCCCTAGTAAACCTGGTATTACCATGTAATTTACATCAAAACTAATTAAAATATAAATAATAATAGTAATAAATTTTCTCTTTATTTTTCTTTTGGTATCCATATTGGCTCTGTATCCTACAGTGTAGTGTTAGTCACTCAGTCGTGTCTGACCTGACTCTGTGATCCCATGGACTGTAGTCTGCCAGGCTCCTCTGTCCATGGGGTTCTGCAGGCAAGAATACTGGAGCGGATTGCCATTCCCTTCACCAGAAGATCTTCCCAACCCAGGGATCAAATCCAGGTCTCCTGAGTTGCAGGCAGATTCTTTACCATTTGAACTACAGGGAAGTCCTCTATATCCTGTATCTAACAATAAAATGCAGAAATTCCATGCTTCTTTAGTGGTAAAGAATCTGATATGTAAATAAAGTCTGATCAATAAGCCTTTCTAAGTTCAGGGAATTCTGAGAGGAACTACTGATCTTCTTTTAGTTTTTTTTTCCTACCTATGCAATTGGTGAAATTTTACAATAATTTTTTACTTCTCCTAATCACTGTAGTGTCCTGTCTCACGGTAATGTGTAGCATCCATAGGACTTTTGCAGTGAGTTACCTTAAGCAAAATCACCTCATCTTGTGTGAGAAAAGTAATCCAGAATGGATATATAGTAGACACAACCTCCCTGAGGAGTAACTGGTATTGCCAAATCCATAAAAAGAACTTCCCAAGAACTGGGGTCCATAAAATCCAAGAATGGCATTAAGTTGTCTGCTTCCCACATACCTCAAATCCCCAAGCATCTTTGTGGGTATATGATTTTGCGGTTTAAGAAACTCATTAAATTATTGTTTCAAAAATGCATTCAAGTTTTAGACCATCATACATCTCCAGCAGAAACTGAACTGGCTAGTAGTAAACTAAGACTTCATAAGGTGGATTTTACCTTAATATATACATTAAAAGGTAATTCTTAGTAAATTAGTTAGTCAAGTGCCAGTTGAAGTTTAAAAGACCTCTTCCCAGTGAGATTTCTCAGAGCCTTTAGTATATAAATGTGAATTATGCATCTTTAGGTGAGGAATACAATATGCAGAATTCCCCAAAAAATTGACAGTCCTTTTTAAGATAGTCACTAGGGCTGCAAGAAACCTCTAGGTATTTAACTATTGGGATAGAGTCCACCATCTCCACATTTGAAAGTTTCCTATTTTTCCACCAAGAAAGTAACAGCTTACATGCAAATTATAAACTTGTCTATAGATAACACAAATATAATTGTATATTAGTTGGATCCATCAGTGAGTTTCATCTCTAAGTTTAAGTCTCAGCTCATGTTTATTGGCTATGTGTACTTTGTAAGTCACTCAAACTCTGTCTCAGTTTCCTCATCTATAAAACAAAGGATATTATAGTATCTCATAGAATTTGTGCAAACACCAACTAAAATAACAGATATAAAAGTTCCTTTTCAAAGTGTAAAAAAATTGTAAATATTGTGATGAACAGAATCTATTTACCTCAATAGGAGGGGAAATGTGCATTTGTACTGGAAAACTACACATGATAAAAAATTTTTTCATAAATCGGTCTATAAAATCCACAAGCAAAAATGAGAGTAGATATACTTTTAAAATCTGAAAAAGTTTCCATCTATTCCCTCTTGACTCCAGTATTGTATTTATCATTATTGTTGTTCGTTGCTCAGTCATTCAGTCATATCTGACTCTTTGTGACCCCATGGACTGCAGCACGCCAGGCTTCCCTGTCCTTTATTATCTCCCGGAATTTGCTCAAACTCATATCCATTGAGTCGATGATGCCATCCAACAGTCTCATCCTCTGTCGCCCCCTTTTCCTGACCTCAGTCTTTCCCAGTATCTGGGTCTTTTCCCGGTATCAGGTCTTTTTCTGCATCAGGTGGTCCAAGTGTTCAGCTTCAGCTGAGGTTCAGCTTCAGCATCAGTTCTTCCAATGAATATTCAGGGTTGATTTCCTTTACGATTTATTCTTATCCTTGGATTTATACAAAACTGTTTCACCTATAGGCATTAGCAATATAAAAATAAATAGTTTTCAATATGTTAGCACCTCGGGCTTTTGGACTCTTTAATTAATAGAAACTGATAGGAGGCCAGATGAGAAATTCAAGCTCAGCTTTATTTTTTTTAACTCAAGTTGCAGCTCAAGTGAAAATAAGTGACAGTTTTCTTTGCTGCCTCCCCTAAGTGGGATGAGCTGGGTTCCTTAAATGTAGTGAGGAAGGAGCGTAATGAGGGGTCAGACAGGAGGAGTGGCTTAGGTGGGCTGCCCACCCCCTTCTTGGTGCTGTGTGCAAAATGCCCATCCGGTACCCTGCTTTTGCTCCCCACATCTCAGAAGTGGCAGTGGGTTTTGACCTTTGTGTGTCTTGTTCATAATTTCCCCTAACTGCACAAGCATGCAGTGATTTTAGTCCTTTACAGTTTCTTTGTATTCTGTTGCTCAAGCAGATGTTCTTCCTGTTGCAGTTAATGGTCCCAGGTCACAGGCCCCAGCCTGTCTCCAGTGCAAGAACTAAACACCGAGTGTCACACCAATCTAAGAAAGAAAAGATTCAAGCAGTCTTTTTTTCCCCTGTATACTACCATTTCATATTTTACAGCAAAAATCTGGGTATTTTTATCCCAAGTGTTCTCTTTTTTCTTTAACCCTGTAGTTTTGCTTTGTAGACCCTTTCTTAATTTCTTTTTTTTTTTTTTAAGATTTAAAATGTTTTATTTTTTATTTATTTTTTTTTAAAATTTTAAAATCTTTAATTCTTACATGCGTTCCCAAACATGATAGTACAGCCACTATGGAGAACAGTGTGGAGATTCCTTAAAAAATTGCAAATAGAACTACCTTATGACCCAGCAATCCCACTGCTGGGCATACACACCAAGGAAACCAGAATTGAAAGAGACACATGTACCCCAATGTTCATCGCAGCACTGTTTATAATAGCCAGGACATGGAAGCAACCTAGATGTCCATCAGCAGATGAATGGATAAGAAAGCTGTGGTACATATACACAATGGAGTATTACTCAGCCGTTAAAAAGAATTCATTTGAATCCTTTCTTAATTTCTTTAAACTTAAAGGGGATACTGTGGTATAAGTTCAAGAGTAGATATTTACACCTAGTTATATATTTTATGAGACTTTGGGGTGTACGTTTGATTTGAATTTTTTGTTTTGCTCACCACTACTTCTTGCAGCGTGAGTTTCTCCTTTTTAATTCATCTCTACTTTTCCTCGATTTACTGCCTCAAGAAATTCTCTCAAAAAGTATTTAGGTAGTAAACTTTCTGAGGTTCTCGCAGATCTGTCTTTATTTTACTTTCACACTTGAATACCAATTTTCCGTATTAAGTTATTGATTAAAACATTAGTACTGTCTCGAATTGTGAGGATATTATTACTGTATCTTCATGCATCTAATGTTGTTAATAAGCAGTGTGATCTAGTTTGATCTTTTTGATTTTTTTAAGTTGGTAAGTTTCTTTTTTTCTTGAAATTTTTGAGATTTTTCTCTTTATCTTTGGCTTTTGGACTCTTCACCTCACTGTTTCTAAGCATGGATGTTATTCACCACCATCACCCCAACACCCCATTCTTTCTACCCAACATTCAGAAGATCCCTTCAATGAATGCTGCTGCTGCTGCTAAGTCGCTTCAGTCCTGTCCGACTCTGTACTACCCCATAGACGGCAGCCCACCAGGCTCCTCTGTCCCTGGGATTCTCCAGGGACTGGAGTGGGTTGCTGTTTCCTTCTCCAATGCATGTATGCATGCATGCTAAGTCACTGCAGTCATGTCCAGCTCTGTGCAATCCTATGGACAGCAGCCCACCAGGCTCCTCTGTCCACGGGATTCTCCAGGCAAGAATACTGGAGTGGGTTGCCATGCCAGAGTCATTATTCTATTTCTTCAATTATTTGTTTATTTTTTCCACATTGCTTTTTCTTATCATCTCATTTAATCTTAAGGTCCTCTAGCCTCTAGGTGTATCCTCCAGGACATAGCTTTGCTCTAACAAACTCTTCTTTGCTTGCACTTTTAAAAAAATTAATTTATTTAATTGGAGGGTTTTTTACAACATTGTGGTGGTTTTTTCCATACATCAACATGAATCAGCCATGGGTGCACATATGTCCTCCCATCCTGAACACCCCTCCCACCTCCCTCCCCACCTCATCCCTCTGGTTTGTCCCAGAGCACCAGCTTTGGGTGCCCTGCTTCATGCATCAACCTTGCACTGGTCATCTATTTTACATATGATAATATACATGTTTCTATGCTATTCTTTCAAATCGTCCCACCCTCATCTTCTCCCACATAGTCCAAAAGTCCGTTTTTGCATTCAACTCTGGGTATAGCACTGTGAGGGATTCCCTTATAGCCCAGTTGCTAAAGAATCTGCCTGCAATGCAGAAGACCCAGGATCTTGGGTGGAAAGATCACCTGGAGAAGGAAATGGCAACCCATTCCTGTATTCTTGCTTGGAGAATCCCTTGGACAAGGGAGCCTAGCAGTCTTCAGTCCATGGGGTCGCAAGAGTCAGACATAACTTAGCCACTAAACCACCACCACCATAGCCCTGTGAACCATCATCCAGTTCAGTGATTTAGTCTTCAGTGATGTCTACATTTTTTAGCTGATCTATTCCTTTTTCTTTTTTATCAAAAGTTTTTAATTCCTATTAAAGTAGTTTCCCATAACAGCATTTTCTTTATGATGGACAAAATATGCTTCAAATTCCTAACACTGCCTATTTTGTTTATCTTAGGGATTTTTCCCCCTGTATTAACTCTGTTTCCTCTGGGTGATTTTTTTGTTTGTTTGTTTATTGTCCGAGCCTCTCTTTCAAAACACTTGACTTTCCTTATTGACATTTTTTAAATTGCTTACTCACATTTGTGTACTTATAGACATTTAAATTGCATAATATGGCTCAAGTATCAAAACTCCCTGTTTAAAGCACTTCACTAGTGAACTTTGACCTCAAAGTGGAAGCTGAATATAATCATCCCCCCATTCAATTAAAATGCTAACTGCCTATGGCCCAGGCCTTTGTAAACACACACCAGAATTTGATAGTATTCTGGAATTTCCTTGGGGAAATTCACATTTTTTTCACTTGGATGGCATAGTATATTTCTCATCTGTTCTATTTCTTCAAGAAATTCCTTGTTGTAGTCCTCTGTTGACAATCTTTATATTGTTTTAACAATTGGGATACATCTGGATCCAATCAGCCAGAAGCTTGCCTATACCTCTGATAAAGTAAACTAATGAAGTAAGTTTATTTTAATGTCTACTTTATAAAGAAAGAAACTAAGAACCAGCAAGTTTTAGGAACTAGCTTTAGACCATACAATCAGTAAGTATCAGAGCCAATATTTGAAATCAGTTCCAGAGAACACACTTTTGACAACTTTTGCCTAGTATTCAAAACAGAGTTTAAAAAGCTGAATGACATTAAGGATTATTGGAAAATATAAAGTGACCTATAGCCCACAAAGTTCAGGGAAGCTCACCTTTATTTATAAATCTGGGAAAAGTGAACATCCCAAATGTCCACCAAGATATGAACTTATATAACACACAAAAAAAATATGTTGGTTTTCTCCAAGACTTGAACTAAAATTGGATAGACTATATTTATAGTTTGAAAAAAGTTAAGAATTTCTTTCCTTCTAGTGGTTAAGTATCTATTAATTTGTTTGTTTTAAATTGGAGTTCTGACATAGTCACTTATGCCATACTTGTAACTAAAACCAAAAACATACAGGAAATTGACAGTCAGCTTTCTCATGAGAAATTTCAAGTGTATTTTCTATATGTGAACTTTGGAATTAATATTTTCAGAAACACAAAATTGTTAATAAACCTCTACTATTCTTCAGTATCATTTTTCTTATATGTTGTATATGTTTTCACTTTGTGCCCTTCCTACCAAACTTAATTTTGTATTCTTTATATTCTCATTTATTAATTTTTTATTGGAGGATAATTGCTTTATAATATTGCATTTATTTCCACCATACATCAACATGAATCAGCTACAGGTATACATATGTCCCCTCCCTCCTGACCCCTCTCCCATCTCCCTCCACATCCCACCCCTCTAGTTGTCACAGCGCTGGGTTGAACTCCCCGTGTCACAAGGCAAGTTCCCACTTGCTATCTGCTTTATGTATGGTATGTATATGTTTCCATGCTATTCTCTCAGTTGGTCCCCTTCTCCCTTTCCCCTACTGTGTCCGCAAGTTTGTTCCCTATGTCTGTATCTCCGTTGCTGCCCTATAAATAGGTTCATCAGTACCATCTTTCTAGATTCCATGTACATGCGTTAATATGCAATATTTGTCTTTCTCTTTCTGAATTACTTCATTCTGTACAATAGACTCAAGGTTTATCCACCTCATTAGGACTGACTCAAACTCATTCTTCTTTATAGCTGAGTAATATTCCATTGTATATACATACCACAATTTCTGTATCCATTCATCTGTTGATGGACATCTAGGTTGCTTCCATTTCCCAGCTATTGTAAAAAGTGCTGCAATGATTTTAATAATACAACTTTATTCTCCACATTCATTATACTGTGCATTAGATCTCTGTGGATTATTTTCTACTCATAACAAGTTTGTACCTTTAAACACCATCACTTTTATCCTCTCCTGCTTACCATCCATTTTGTTCTCCATTTTATTTTCTAGTTTTTATGGGTTTACCTCCTCATATAAGTGAGGTTGCATAGTCTTGTCTTTCTGTCTGACTTGTCTCACTCAGCATAATACAATCGAGGAAGATCCAAGCTGTCACGAAAGGAAGGATGCTTTGCTTTCTTGTAGCTGAATAATGTCTCATGGTGTATATGTGCCACATATTTTCTGTCCACTCATCTACTGATAGGCATCTGGGTTGTCTCTGTATCTTGACAACTGTGAATAATTTTGTGATAAACATGGGACATTTACCTTTTTCAAGTAGAAATAATTTTGTTGTTTTGTCTAATTGTTATATGTTACATAATTTAATAATTATATAATCTTCTTAATATAGAAAAATTACAATTAGCTATAAACATAACATTCAAAGATAACTGCTGTTAACATTTATTGAATATTCTTCTATATGTTTTTAAATCATAAATAGATGATAGAGAAACAGAGGAATGCTTAGAGAGACAAAATGGCTAGATTCTAGTTATTTTTTTTAAATAACACAGACTAGCACTATACATATTGTTTTTGAAAACTATTTTTCAGCTTACAGTATATTTTCAGCATTTTTGCATGGCATAAATAACAACCCATGTTGTAATACCTGTATATGCATTCCATTTTATAGTTGTTCATTGCAATTTAGTTAAAATATGCCCTCCTAACAATCATTAGGATGGTTCTAATTTTTCCTGATTTAAAGAACACTGCACTTAATCTTACATATTTACCATTGTTGTGTTGTATGTGCTTAGAATAAATGCCTGGCTTTAAGAGGACTCTCTGTTTCAATTAGCTTGAATTCAAGAAAAATTATTCCAATATAAACACCCTATTTCCCTTCTCACTCTACCAAAACAAATGTAATTTTTCTTTTTATCCTTTCCTATCTAATATTATTTCTTTAAAATTAATCTCTTCATTAGATAATTTCTGATGAGGTTGACATCTCTGATATGTTCACTGAATTTATATTTTTTGTAAAATTATTTTATTGACATATACTTAATTTTACAGTTATGTGTTATATTTTACTTCTTGAATACTAAAATTTTATTTTTGGTAAAGTTATCAGCCATCTGTCTATTATACATTTAGCAACATTTTTTCTTAGTCATCTTTCTTTTAATGTTGTTAATGAAATTTTTATCCAATAGAAGATTTTAATTTTTACATAAACTACTTAATCAATCTTTTCCTTTATGATGATTGCTTTTAGGGTCAGGTTTGCAAAAATTATCTCCTATGATTTTTAATTCTAGCACTTTGAGGATATCAGTATTAACACAACTCTTTAGTCCAAATGGAAAGTGTTTAAGCATAAGCATATTTGTTTGTAAAGAAATAATTAAAGTTTAATTTTATATTGTTTTGTTTCCAATGGCAAGCCATTTCATTTATTTATTTGACAAATATTTATGCAGCATAGCCTATGTGCCAGTCAGAATAGGATATGATCATTAACTAGAAAGTATAGTCTTGACCATTGTAGTACCTATAATTTAACAAAATGGAAACAAGAAAACAAATAGATAAGTACAAAACTTGTGGTACATACTACCATGCAAAAGAATAGGTATCCTGACAAAGAAAAAAGTAAGGACAAATTTAGACAAGATGGACAAGAATGGCCACTCAGAAAGTTGCTAACTGAGGGAAAAGAGCCAGTCATACAAACTGCAGGGGAGCATTCTGGGCTGTGAAAATTGAATAAGAAAAAATTCAAAGTAGGAAAAATCCTCAGAGTGTTCAAGGATTTCTTCTTTGTGAAGCACCTGATGAAGCCTTTTTTCTTATTTTCTACTGTGTTATCTTTTATTTATTAGTGATCAGGTAGTACATTAAATTATATTACACTCCCACAAGAGTAGTAAAAATTTAAACTCTAACGTATTTTACTGAGAATATGGAGTAGGTTTCTATTACTCTGAACATTGGCTAGGAAGTAGGGATAGCCACTTTAGAAAACAGTTTGACATTTTCCAGTAAAGCTGAATATACATTTACCTGTGACTTAACAATTCCACTATTAATTATATACCTTTGAGAAACACATACACTCAGAATAACTGAATATTTATAACAGCATTATGACTGTACCAAAAAAAATTAAAGTAGTAAAATGGGTAAGCAAGCTTGTGGGATATTCTACAATGGAACACTACATAGCACCAAGAATGAACCCACTACAGCTATGTAAAAGAACATGGAAGAGCCTCAGATACATAATATTCATATTAAAGAGCAAGATACAAAATACAAATAACATTTCAGTTATAAACTAAATAAGTCCTGGCGATATAATGTATAGAATGGTGAGTGTAGTTACTAATACTGTAGTGTATATTTGAAAGTTGCTAAGAGAATAGATCTTAAAAGTTCTCATGACAAGAAAAAAATCTGTAAATTATGTGAGGGGATGGATGTTAAACTAGACATCGTGATGATCATTTCACAATGTATACAAATATTGAATCATTATAAGCCTAAAACTATCAGTTTTAGGCCTAAAACTAAGCCTAAAACTGTCAGTTATATTTCAATTTAAAAAAATCTGCTACAAATTATGATTATGAAAATCAGAGTAGTGATTGATTCCATGGGAAAGCAAAGGTGCTTCGATCAAGAAGGCTTCTAGGATATAAGCAAAGTTCTGTTTCTGAAATGGGGTGATTGTTGGATGGGCTTCATTTTGTAATAAGTGTATACATAAATATTATATGTACATTTCCACATCAATGTTTTGATGATGTTAGGGTGGTTTTAGTTTGCTGGGTTATTTATTTGTCTGTTTATTTGTTTCTTCCAGTGTCTATCCCATTTCATCTCTACTCTCCCTTACATTTTATGCATTGGACACCTGCCAATAATATGTCCCAGAACTCCTCACTAGCAGGCTTCCTTTCAGATTATGCCAAGGAAAGCCACCCAGTAGCAAAACTCCTGGCCATCAATAGGCACATTGGCCTCCAGAAAATAGCCAGCAGGAGGTTTTATAGCAGTTAGTGATCGTTCTGTGAATCATTTATTTTGATGCTTTTGGCTACCATGATCGCTGACAAGAGTTTCCAATTATCTCTGACACTTTCTGATTTCCCAACTAACAGCTTCTTTTGACTCCTCCTTTGCCATATGGTGCAGTTCCCTATTTCAAATCTGCTCCTGCTTAAAATGCCTAAGATCTTTCTGTTTTCTGATCAAACCATACAATGTTTCATTTTTAATTTTTAAAAAGTAAACAAAAAATGAGTTTTTCTAATCTAGTTTAATCTGCTAATTAAAGTGGAGAAATTCAATGTTTCTGTAACTGTCCCCCTATATAAAAACTTGGATTTGCATAATAATTTACAGTTTCCAAGATACTTTTTCATTCATTGCCTTCTGTAATGCCAGATTTCTTGTTTTTCACAATTGCTTTATTTCTAAAAACACAGAGGAATGACATTTTATAAAACTTTGGAGTTAACAAAGCCCTTTTTATCTCAGTCAATTCTACTAACATTGATTTAAGACAAGTTTTATTACTTTTTCCATTTCTAGATGAAGAAAATAAACTCATTTAATTACAGTTTATTTTGTTAAAATGTACAAACAAATCATGTCTCATGGCATTTCTACATTTTGGCAATATATGTATGTGTATGTTTTAATCTATCTTAACTCTGAGTTAGTCCTCCTGGTATTTCATATTGTCAAATATGTTTGCCATAGATATTAAGAACTTTTGAATATTTTAAACAAAGGAATTTTAAAATATAATTTTAACCTATTGAATCTAAGCTCCTAGTCCTCTCTCTATAAAAATGGTGATATAGGACTAAGAAGTTTTCTTTCCAGTTCTATACAATATTCAGGCTCTGGGTAAATTACTTAAAATCAGAGAATACAAAATCCTTCATGGGTCAAACATGTAAGAACATTTCAAAAGAAGTGAAGATAAATGTGAGAAAAATGTAAGGAGAAGAATGAAAATTCAAAATACATGTAGCTATCTCAGCATCTTAAAAATGGTCCATACTTCTGATTGGAAGGAAGGGACACATATTCTGGGGTACTGAATAAGTGCCCCCAAATAAGTGTTATACATTAGCTGATTTAATGATTTAACATTAGCTGGTCGAATAATGCTACAGATAGTTATTACATCCCATGTTTACAGGTTAGAGAACAAAGGCTATTAAGTCTCCATCTATGTTTGAAAGCCTCCAGCTTCATGTATCCTCTGAATACTAACTCTCTGCAGTCTTGATAGTCTGAAAATTCTATAATTGGAGGGTTTTATCTTTCTCAGTTTTAGAGATCAAGTTCTCTCTGTGTCGTTCACAGTTCTCCATGTCTCCTGAGCAGAGACACCGATACCCTTTGTTCCAGACTATCTTCTTGAGGATGTTTGTAAAGCAAAAGCCTTGGAAGTTAGACATACTATCTTCATTTGTTGCTGAGGGTTCTTGCTATCCAGGATCATAAAAATAATGTCTTTTTCTGAGGCAAAAGTTGGACAGGTTTTCTGGCAGCCCCTTTATAAAAGATTTGGGTTTCCTAGTGAAGGATTCCTTAATGTGCCACAAACCCACTGTGGTTGCTCATCATTGCCCCCTGGTTCTGGGGAACAGGGAGAACCTATAGTAACATGAAGCTTGTGCTGTCTGCTCGCTGTCAGTAGTTCAGTTGCCCAGTCATATCAGACTCTGCGACTCCATGGACTGCAGCACGCCAGGCCTCCCTGTCCATTACCAACTCCCGGAGTTTAATCAAACTCATGTCCATTGAGTCGGTGATGCCATCCAAACAAGTCGGTGTAACAGAGTTCTTCTCTGATCCAGGAATCTCATGTCTTGTGGCAGTCTCCACAAAACTGAAGCACACTAACTTATTAGCTGAAAGTGATGCAAAACCCAAACCCTCTGCAGTTTTGGACACAGAGTTGCTTGTATATGAGAAGTGATGGAACCTATATTGAATTTGGATTGAAACTAGGCTTGTCTAACCCAAAATCTGTGCATTTAACTAGTATGTGACACTATACAAAGATAACAGTAAGAAGATAATCTTGATCTAAGTAAGCTGCCCAGTGCATAAATGTGAGCAGTAAACTAGTCCTGGAAAATAAAGACTCCATTAAAAATCTTTTTTCTTCTTGAGATTCAAGTGTGTGCTCTTGCATATTCTTCCCTGATGCCACTTAATTCCTGCATCAGCAAGAAGAGTTTCTAGTAGATATTATTTTGACTGTGCAATGAACCCCCAGATTCCCTTTTCCTGTCACCAGTAGAGGAGCTCAAGTAATCCTTACTTAGGGCGGCCTTGCACTCCTCCCTTCCGCTGACTTATTTCCAGGATAACCTTGTTTAGACTCAAATATCTTTAAGGAAAAGTCCTTCCTTCTATTTTACATTTTCCTTAATGCCCCACACAGTGTCTCACATGGAATGGCTAGCAGATGACAGTTTGCTAACTGATCAGCTTGCAACAAAGACCGTTTGAACATGCTCATTAGATGTCTGTGACTCTCTGTGTTCTCTATTATTTACTGTTGAACATCTGTAAATAGTTGGGAAAAAATGCACCTCGGCAAACTGTTTTCACTTCACGTTCAGTTCAGTCGCTCAGTCGTGTCTGACTCTCTGCGACCCCATGAATCACAGCACACCAGGCTTCTCTGTCCATCACCAACTCCTGGAGTTCACTCAAACTCATGTTCATCAAGTCGGTGATGCCATCCAACCATCTCATCCTCTGTCGTCCCCTTCTCCTCCTGCCCCCAATCCCTCCCAGCATCAGGGTCTTTTCAAATGAGTCAGCTCTTTGCATCAGGTGGCCAAAGTATTAGAGTTTCGGCTTCAACATCAGTCTTACCAGTGAACATCCAGGACTGATCTCCTTTAGGATGGACTGGTTGGATCTCCTTGCAGTCCAAGGGACTCTCAAGAGTCTTCTCCAACACCACAGTTCAAAAGCATCAATTCTTTGTGGCTCAGCTTTCTTTATAGTCCATCTCTCACATCCATACATGACCACTGGAAAAACCATAGCCTTGACTAGATGGACCTTTGTTAACAAAGTAATATCTCTGCTTTTGAATATGCTGTCTAGGTTGGTCATAACTTTCCTTCCAAGCCGTAAGCATCTTTTAATTTCATGGCTGCAATTACCATCTGCAGTGATTTTGGAGCCCAGAAAAATAAAGTCAGCCACTGTTTCCACTGTTTCCCCATCTCTTTGCCATGAAGTGATGGGACCAGATGCCATGATCTTCGTTTTCTGAATGTTGAGCTTTAAGCCAACCTTTTCACTCTCCTCTTTCACTTTCATCAAGAGGCTCTAGTTCTTCTTCACTTTGTGCCATAAGGGTGGTGTCATCTGCATATCTGAGGTGATTGATATTTCTCCCGGAAATCTTGATTCCAGCTTGTACTTCCTCTAGCCCAGCGTTTCTCATGATGTACTCTGCATATAAGTTAAATAAGCAAGGTGACAATATACAGCCTTGACATACTCCTTTTCCTATTTGGAACCAGTCTGTTATTCCATGTCCAGTTCTAACTATTGCTTCCTGACCTGCATACAGGTTTCTCAAGAGGCAGGTCTGGTATTCCCATCTCTTTCAGAATTTTCCACAGTTTATTGTGATGCACACAGTCAAAGGCTTTGGCATAGTCAATAAAGCAGAAATAGATGTTTTTCTGGAACTCTCTTGTTTTTTTGAAGATCCAGTGGATGTTGGCAATTTGATGTCTGGTTCCTCTGCCTTCTCTAAAACCAGCTTGAACATCAGGAAGTTCACGGTTCACATATTGTTGAAGCCTGGCTTGGAGAATTTTGAGCATTACTTTACTAACGTGTGAGATGAGTGCAGCTGTGCAGTAGTTTGAGCATTCTTTGGCATTGCCTTTCTTTGGGATTGGAATGAATACTGACCTTTTCAGTCCTGTGGCCACTGCTGCGTTTTCCAAATTTGCTGGCATATTGAGTGCAGTACTTTCACAGCATCATCTTTCAGGATTTGAAATAGCTCAACTGGAATTCCATCACCTCCACTAGCTTTGTTCATAGTGATGCTTCCTAAGGCCCACTTGACTTCACATTCCAGGGTGTCTGGCTCTCGGTGAGTTATCACACCATCGTGATTATCCTGGTCGTGAAGAATTTTGTACAGTTCTTCTGTGTATTCTTGTCTATGCACAGTCAAATTCTAGCTTTGTGGTATGTTTTAACATCTAATAAGCCCAATTCATCCTCATTCTTTTTCATTTTTCAGAATTTTCTAAAAATTCTTGAACACTTACTCTTTTGTCATAATTTAACAGCTTTATTGAGATATAACTAAAATACAGTAAACTGTACTT
Organism: Capra hircus; assembly: GCF_001704415.2. Classification (NCBI taxonomy): domain Eukaryota; kingdom Metazoa; phylum Chordata; class Mammalia; order Artiodactyla; family Bovidae; genus Capra; species Capra hircus. The sequence continues at coordinate 49,387,661 of NC_030812.1, read as the reverse complement.
GTATAAAGTGTATATTTTGATGCATTTTAACACACATATATACCTATGAGACCATCATGACAGTCAAGTTAGTAAATATAGATATCACCTCTGAAAGCTTTCTCCTGTTGGACATTTCCTCTTAAAGATGACCTTTAACATTAGCTTTTAAAATCCTATCAGGTTTTTATTATGTGTACACTGATTATAATTTTGAGAAGACTTGACATTTGCAGTAGTAAGTCTTCCCATCCAGAAAAATAAATTCACTGTGGCTCTGCTTTCAGGTATATAATTAGATCCTTGAATAAATTGTTATAGATCATAGGATGTAGGATGTAGAAGGAATAACTTTGTAATAGTACTTTCATTTCTGCTCTTATGATATATTAACAGATGAATCAACTTTAATTCTGTGAGATTGCAGTATAATTTCTACAGTGACATAGAGAATTGCTGATAAACCCATCCTTTGAAGAGCATTTTCTGAGCAGAGACTAGAATTGGGAGAGTATCATTGTCTTTTAGAAAACCGCTTTAGGACCTCTAAACCATGTCCTCCTTTGGGGTGACAGGGATCACCTAGGTTCTCTTCCTTTGAATGCTCTGCTATTGCAATCATTTCCCAGTTTCCCTTTGAGTTGCTTCCAATTCTTTTAAGGAGAACAATTTCTATTTTGTTTATTCCAAATTCATTATTCTGGGCCATGGACTTATTTGCAAAAGTATGGCTCATCTTAATTAACACTCATGAAATGTATTTCTTAGCTAATAGCATTTTAATTTAGCTGAACACACAAATTTCTTTAGCAATTAAAGAGGAAAATATGTGTGGTTCATGTGTCCAGCAAATGCTCTGGTATTCAGTTTGATAAATCTTTTGCACTTGGTTCTCTGTGGCTTTGCTCTCTGCCACTATTTTTAGTCACTTGTGAGTGAGAAGCCAAGTGTCAGTTTCTATGCAAGAGAGTCAGATTTTCAGTGCTTGCATGTTATAAACATCAGTGATAATATTGACAAAAGATATGATATACTGAACATTTATTCAGTTCCAGAGGCTGTTCTAAGGATTATTAAACCAATAACCAATGGCTAAGTATCTGACAAGTATGTGTGTTCTAAGGATTATTAAACCAATAATCTAAGGATTATTAAACCGACTTGTGTGCATGTACTAAGTCGCTTCAGTCATGTCCAACTCTTTGCGACACTACGGACTGTAACTCACCAGGCCCCACTGTCCATGGGATTCTCCAGGCAAGAATACTGGAGTGGGCTGCCATTTCCTTCTCCAGGGGATCTTCCTGACCCAGAGATCAAGACCCATGTCTCTTAAGTCTCCTTCATTGTTAGATGAATTCTTTACCATTAGCACCACCTGGGGAGCCCTTTTAAACCAATAACTTACCATAACCATATAGGTTTTACTAGGTACAATTTACAAACAAGGATATTGAAATGTATAAAGTTTAAGTTAACTGCTCTAGAAAATGGCAAAGCCAGAATACAAACTGAGATGTGTTGGGATTCACAGCCTCAAGCTACTTCTCTGCTACCCTACAGCCTACTCTTAACCATGAAGCAATTTACCCACTGTGCTAGTGATCTTACGGCTGCTGTAACAAATGTCCACAAACTGCATAACTTAAAACAACAGACATTTATTCTCTTACAGTTCTGGAGGCTAAACAGCCAAAATCAGTATCACTGGATAGAAATGAAGGTGTCAATAGGGCAACACTTTCTCCAGACAGTCTTGGGAAGAATCCGTTCCTTGCCTTTCCTGCAGCTTACCTTCCAGCTTCTGGTGGCTGCTGACATTCCTCGATTTGTGGATACATCACTCTAAAAATTTTTTCTATCTTCACATAATTTTCTCCTTGGAGTGTATGTGTGTGTCTTTCAAGTCTCCTTCTGACTTTCGTTAATGAGGATATATGTGGTAACATTTATGGCCCATCAGATAATCCACAATAATCTCCCCCTTCTCAAGATCATTAACTTGAACACATCTGCAAAGACCCTTTTCACAATAAGGTGCCTTTTATAACAGGAAGTAGGACCTGTTATCTTTGGGGACCATTATTCAGCCTTGAAAATGGCAATGGCACCCTACTCCAATATTCTTGCCTGGAGAATCCCATGGACAGAGGAGCCTGGTAGGCTACAGTCCATAGGGTCGCTAAGGGTCGGACACGACTGAGAGACTTCACTTTCACTTTTCACTTTCATGCATTGGAAAAGGAAATGACAACCCACTCCAGTATTCTTGCCTGGAGAATCCCAGGGATGGGGGAACCTGATGGGCTGCCGTCTATGGGGTTGCACAAAGTCGGACACGACTGAAGCGACTTAGCAGTAGCAGCAGCATTCAGCCTACTCTACCTACTCAGTGTTCCAACTGAAGAAAAAGAAAGACAAGAATAAAGGTAAAGTTAATATTTCTTTAAGACACTCCCATTTTAAGTATGGAGAGAGACTCTCGTTCACCAATAAGATGAGCCAAGAGAATTACACAGACACCAAATACTCCCAGAGGTCAGAAATGGATTTTTTCACTAATCCTAGTAAGTCATCAGTATTGAACTTAGTACCTTGGATATAATAGATACTCAAGAATAATTTGTTGAATTAAAATTTGGTTAAACATAAAACTTTTAAAATCTAATTCATTAGTTATGCTACTTATTGATGGAAAAGTTCAATTTTTTAAAAAAAGAAAATAATACTAAGAAATAGATTAATCAGGTAATAAGGAAGGACTAGGAATTTAATGATATAAAATTGTAAGCCATAAGGCTTACAAAGTATCTTCAGAAAAACAAATGGAATATAATTTGGTTTTGATCCAACAAAGTATTTTTTTCCAACAAAGTGTTTTAAAGAAATTTTTGAATACTAAAAGGCAATAGAATTTTCCTTGAGCAGTTCAGACTCGAGAGTGAGATCTTTACGTCCAAGTTGAAACCATATCTTCAAATGTTTAATGAACTTACAAAATTGTTTACATTGACACGTATAATAGCATAGCCATCTGCAAATAAAATGCAAAGCCAGAGAAATGGCTAAGTATCTGACACGTATGTAGATTATGAGTTGTTAACACTGAGAAAATATTTCTTTTCCTTTATTTGTCATTATTGATCTCTAAAGAAAATTTAAAAGCATATTAATTATAAAAACAAAGGACACATTTTGGTAGGTATTATTAATAGATATCGATATGTCTACCATGGTTGTGGTGATGGTATCAGTAATGTCTGCATATCTCTAAATTTATAAGATTATACACATTAATATGGGAAGTTAGATAGATAGACTTGATATATACAGATATCAATATTGATATCAATTGCATCTCAATAAAGTTATTAAAATTTTAAAGTAGTTTCAAAACATATGAATTAGGTTAACAGGAGTCTAACACGGGAGATGATGTTTTGTATTGATGCAAAGCAAAGAAATAATAGTACTATTTTGTCATAAGGAAACAAAATTTGGGCTAAAATTCGAGTAAAAGAATGCATACTATTAATCTCGATCAGTCTGGGAGCAAGATAATACAAGCTAAGTAATGTGAAAGTTTTAAAAATTATGTTTTCCATTTTGATGTTGCTTTACAGACAGCAACTCTTTGTACCATGTCAGTATAAATGCAATAAGAGAAATAATTTCCTAATCTGAATGACTCTGATAAAGCTTCAAAGAAATATTAAATTAGTATTTGGGAAAATAAGGAGAGACAAAGTCCTGAAAAAAAAATAACAATCACAAGCAAGCCTGGTCTGAACTTTTCTCTACTACACATTCATAGTTATAACTAAAACTGTCCATGGACAAAGTGGTTAACTGCAGGAAATCTTGAAGATCAGAATCATTCAAACTGGATTCAGATATAAGAATACCTACCTATTAGGTTGCTGTGAGTATTAGATTTGATTACACCCCAAAGGCACTATGCTCCCTGTGTCAACATCAGCCAGTGGCAATAAATGTTAACTGTTATGGTAAGGATGTTTGTACTCTTCATTCCTTCTGTTTAGACAAGGAACTCGACAGTGAACTCAACAAGCATTATTAAAGTATCCTCAGCAAACAATTTGATGAATCATTTCCAGCTATTATATTCATGAATATATGCCATGACTCAGAGCATGATTTATTACTATAACAATGGAGAATATCAAGTTAGCAGATTACATTTTATTTCAACAGAATTAGAATTAAGAATATTAAGAAAGTTGCTACAGAACAAAGTTATGGAGAGATCATTTTACTGAGTCATTTAGACTTTATGCCCATTGCTTACCAAATCCCCATTTATACATCTCCCCATTCCCTGGAACCACCACTCCATTTCTTGATTTTATTAACTTAACTATTTTTTTGTTGCCGTTCAGTTTCTAAGTCGTGTCCAACTTTTTGTGACCCCCATGGCCTGTAGCACACCAGGCCTCTGTCCTCCACAATCTCCCAAAGTTTGCTCAAATTTATGTCCACTGAGTCAGTGATGCTATCTAACAATCTCATCTTCTATGAGCCATTATTTTTGCCTTCAATATTCCCAGCTTTAGGGTCTTTTCTAATGAGTCGGCTCTTTGTATCAGGTGACCAATGTATTGTAGTCTCAGCTTCAGCAGCAGTCCTTCCAATGAATATTCATGGTTGATTCCCTTTAGGATTGATTTGTTGGATCTCCTCGCAGTCTAAGGGACTCTCAAGAGTCTTCTCCAACACCACAATTTGAAAACGTCAATTCTTCAGCACTCATCTTTCTTTATGGTCCAACTCTCACATCCATATGTGACTAATGGAAAAACCATAGCTTTAACTTTTACAGACCTATGTTGGCAAAGAGATGTCTCTGCTTTTTAATGAGCTGTCTGCGTTTGCCATGGCTTTCTTTCCAAGGAGTAAGCATCTTCTAATTTCATGACTGCAGTCACCATTCACAGTGAACCCAAGAAAATAAAATGTGTCACTGCTTCTACTTTATCCCCTTCTATTTGCCATGAAGTGATAGGACTGGATGCCAGGATCTTAGTTTTTTGAATGTTGAATTTCAAGCCAGCTTTTTCCCTTTCCTCTTTCACCCTCATCAAGGGGCCCTTTAGTTCCTCTTCACTTTCAGCCATTAGAGTGGTATCATCTGTATATCTGTGATTGTTGATATTTCTCCTGGCATTCTTGATGCCAGCTTGTGATTCATGTGACCCAGCATTTTTCCTTATGTACTCTGCATAGAAGCTAAATAACCAGGGTGACAATACATAGCCTTTTTATATTCCTTTCCCAATTTTGAACCAATCTGTTGTTCCATCTCCAGTTCTAACTGTTGCTTCTTGACCTGCATACAGGTTTCTCAGGAAGCAGATCAGGTGGTCTGGTACTCCCATCTCTTTAAGAATTTCCCACAGTTTGTTGTGATCCACATAGTCAAAGGCTTTAGTATAGTCAATGAAGAAGGAGATGTTTTTCTGGAATTCTCCCCAATCCAAGGAATGTTGGCAATTTGATCTCTGGTTCCTCTGCCTCTTTGAAACAGTTTGTACATCTGGAAGTTCTTGGTTCACGTACTGCTGAAAACTAGCTTGAAGGATTTTGAGCATAACCTTCCTAGCATGTAAAATGAACACAATTGTATGGTAGTTTGAACATTCTTTGACTATTTTCAGTTCAGTTCAGTTCAGTCGCTCAGTCGTGTCTGACTGGTTGTGACCCCATGAATCGCAGCACACCAGGCCTCCCTGTCCATCACCAACTCCCAGAGTTTACTCAAACTCATGTCCATCGAGTCAGTGATGCCCCAAATAAGCTGAATCATTTGTCTGTCTACACTAACTTGTTTCACTTAGCATAATATTCTCAAGTTTCATCATTACTGTCACATATTACAGAAATTCCTCCTTTTTTAAGGCTGAATAATATTTCATTGTGTGTATATACCACATTTTATTTAGTCATTTAACTGTCAGTGGACATTTATGCTGTTTCCACATCTTGGTGATTGTGAATAGTGCTATAATTATTATAAGAGTACTAATCTTTTCAAGATCCTGATTCCAATTCTTCTGAATACCCAGAGGGAGAAATATCAATAACCTTAGATATACAGATGACACCAACTTTATGGAACAAAGTGAAGAACTAAAGAGCCTCTTGATGAAAGTGAAAGAGGAGAGTGAAAAAGTTGGCTTAAAGCTCAACATTCAGAAAACTAAGATCATGGCATCTGGTTCCATCACTTCATGGCAAATAGATGGGGAAACAGTGGAAACAGTGGAAACAGTGGAAACAGTGGCTGACTTTATTTTGAGGGGCTCCAAAATCACTGCAGATGGTGATTGCAGCCATGAAATTAAAAGACACTTACTCCTCGGAAGGAAAGTTATGACCAATCTAGACAGCATATTAAAAAGCAGAGACATTACTTTGTCAACAAAGGTCTGTCTAGTCAAGGCTATGGTTTTTCCAGTATGTATGGATGTGAGAGTTGGGCTATAAAGAAAGCTGAATGCAAAATTGATGCTTTTGAACTGTGATGCTGGAGAAGATTCTTGAGAGTCCCTTGGACTGCAAGGAGATCCAACCAGTTCATCCTAAAGGAGGTCAGTCCTGGGTGTTCATTGGAAGGACTGACGTTGAAGGTGAAACTCCAATACTTTGGCCACCTGATGTGAAGAGCTGACTCATTTGAAAGGACCCTGATGCTGGGAAAGATTGAGGGCAGGAGGAGAAGGGGACGACAGAGGATGAGATGGCTGGATGGTATCACCAACTCAGTGGACATGAGTTTGGGTAAACTCCAGGAGTTGATGATGGACAGGGAGGCCTGGCATGCTTCAGTTCATGGGGTCACAAAGAGTCGGACACAACTGAGCGACTGAACTGAACTGAACTGAATACCCAGAAGAGGCTTCTTAGGTGGCTCACTGGTAAAGAATCTGCCTGCAATGCAGGAGACCTGGATTCAATCCCTGGGTCAGGAAGATCCCTGGAAGAGGAAATGTTAGCCCACTCCAGTATTCTTGCCTGGAAAATTCCCATGGACAGAGGAACCTGGAGGGCTGCAGTCCATGGGGTCCCAAAGAGTTGGACACAATGAGTGACTGAGCACAGCCATGACCCAGAAGTATGATTTACCAGAACATATGGTAGCTCATTTTATAATTTTGTGGGAAACCTCCATACTGTTTTCCATAATGGCTGTACATTATGCATTCCTACCAACTATGTAAAGGGTTCCCTTTCCTCCATGTCCTTGCTAACACTTATCTTTTTTTGTAATAGCTATCCTGACAAATGTGACGTGATATTTCATTGTGTTTTAATTTTAATTTCTCTGATAATTAGTAACAGTGAGCATTTTTTCATATATTATTGACCATTTATATGTCTTTTTTGAAGAAGCGTCTATTTAAATCCTTAGCCAGTTTTTAAATTAGGTTATAAGTTTGTTTGGGTTTTGTTTTTGTTGTTGTTCTTGAGTTGGAGGAGTTCCCTGTATATTTTGGATGTTAATTGTTTATCAAATACATGGTTAGTAAGTATTTCCTCCCATTCACCAGTAGAACTTTTCACTCTCTTGACTGCTTCATGTGGCACACAGAATCTTTTTAGTTTAATATAGTCCTACTTGTTAATTTTTGTTTCTATTGTCTGTGCTTTTGATATTATGTCTATATGCATGCTAAATAACCTCAGTTGTGTCTGACTCCTTGCAACCCTATGGACTGTAGCCCACCAGGCTCCTCTGTGCGTGGGATTCTCCAGGCAAGAATACTGGAGTGGATTGCCATGCACTCCTCCAGGGGATCTTTCCAATCTAGGGATCAAACCCACATCTGTTATGTCTTCTGCATTAGCAGGTGGGTTTTTACCAGGAGCACCACCAGTTCAGTTCAGTCGCTCAGTCGTGTCCGACTCATTGTGACCCCATGAATCACAGCACACCAGGCCTTCCTGTCTGTCACCAACTCCCGGAGTTCCCTCAAACTGATGTCCATTGAGTCGATGATGCCACCCAGCCATCTTATCCTCTGTCGTCTCCTTCTCTTCCTGCTCCAAATCCCTCCCAGCATCAGGGTTTTTTCCAATGAGTCAACTCTTCACATGAGGTGGCCAGAGTATTGGAGTTTCAGCTTCAGCATCAGTCCTTCCAATGAACACCCAGGACGGATCTCCTTTAGGATGGACTGGTTGGATCTCCTTGCAGTCCAAGGGACTCTCAAGAGTCTTCTCCAACACCACAGTTCAAAAGCATCAATTCTTCGGCACTCAGCTTTCATCACAGTCCAACTCTCACATCCATATAAGTGAATTAATTACCAAATGACTTATACTTCAAACTAATGTTATCAATTTTGTTCTTGATTGGCAGAAGTGTTAATATCACTGTTACTTTTAAAAGAGATCTTTATTTAAAAGGGAAACAGTGAAATGGCAAAAAAAAAAAAAAACCTTAAAGAAGGCAATAAAGGAGACAAAAAAGAAAATTAGAAGAGGGTGATACATAAAAGAAGGCCCCAAAATACATGATTTTAAACCCAAACAGATCAATAATTACAGAAGGTTGTCATTAAAAGATTTTTTTCTTTTGGTCCATACCACTTATCAATGAGCATTTGATTCAGTTGTTGTTCAGCTGCTCAGTGATGTCTGACTCTTTGCAACCCCATGGACTACAGCATGCCAAGCATCCCTGTCCTTCACCATCTCCCAGAGCTCCCTCAAACCCATATCCATTGAGTCAGGAATGCCATCCTGTCATCTCATCCACTGCTGTCCCCTTCTTCTCCTGCCTTCAGTCTTTCCCAGCATGAGGGTAGTTTGGTTCAGTCGAATTTCTAAACTATTCATTGCACCTCTATTTTTTCTTTTCTTTTCAGTGTTTAAGTCCATTGTACTTTATCATTTATTTTTCTATTTCCAGGCTTTTTATTCTAGAGATCTTTGGCAATGATTCCTTCTCTAAATAATGATTCTTTATTGGGTTTCATATCTCATATTAATATTATCAGCAATATTTTGATGAGCTTCTTATTACTGTTCTTCATTCTTTTCCTTACTCTCTTAAATTCTATTTTTCTAAAAATTAAAATGCAATCTACTCACTTGATGAATATAGAATTGCAGTTTTTCTACAAAATTGTTTTTGCTGAAACAGAATCTTTGGAGTGTCTCCTTAATGTCATCAATAGAATGCTTAGTACTGGATTTTTGTTTTAAAAGCAAAAAGCCATCTTCATTCTAATCTTATTACTTCCATCTGTTTTGAGGCTTATCATCATTTGCATTTTCCTTCATCTTCATGTCCCTTTATGAAGTTAATAGGATGGCCTCTGATATTTGTTGTTGTTCAGTCGCTCAGTCATGTCCGACTCTGTGACCCCATGGACTGCAGTCTATCTTATCTTAGAGACTTAATATTCCTGATATATATTTGAAAATAACTTCCCATTATATAGACAATACAATAATATCAAAGGCGTCTTTTCATTATCAAAAATAGTTAACAATTTTACTAATAGTTGCACATGGTTTTCAAAAATCAAATACTATCAAAAGGTAGATCCAAAAAGAGCAAGTCTCCTTTCCACCACATACCACTCCCAATATTGCTCTCAGGGACAACCATTTTCAACTCCTGAGCTGTTCCTTTTTCGTTTCCTCTGTGTCTCTAACTATGCGTGTATGATGCCACTTCTTGATTTGTTGGTTTTGTTATTTTTTGACTCTTTGATATGGTCTCCACTTAATTCCCCTTCCCTCATCATCCCAGTGGGGTCACAGTTGGTGCTTACATTATCATCAGCTGTAACTGTTGTTGGCATAAGTAGTGTGATACAACTGTAGTTGTGGTTTAGTTGCTAAGTTGTGCCCAACTCTTGTGACCCCCCACCCCGCCCCACCGTGGACTGTAGCCCACCAGACCCTCTGTCCATGGGATTTTCCAGGCAAGAATACTAGAGTGGGTTGCCATTTACTTCTCCAGGGGATCTTCCTGACCCAGGGATTGAACCTGGGTCGCCTGTGCTGCAGGCTATCTCCTGCATTGCAGGCAGATTCTTTACCAACTGAGCCACCAGGGAAGCCCATATTTTTCCTTATCATGGAACTTCAATAGAACAAATATGGATATTTGTAAAACCAAAAAAATTAAAAAGAAAGGAAATTTTATAAATTCAACTTTTTAATAAAAGGTAGAAACACCTATTGTTTTATTCCATTGTTTAATTTTTAAATCCTCTTAGTTGCGTTTTTTGTTTTAAGGAAACACATACTCTAGTAAATACTAGTAAGTGGTTCTTTGATTGATTTAGAGATGTGAAACATTTTTTGAAGATAGAAAATGTTTACAAAACTAGTAACTGACATAGCAGAGAGGAAGAAGCTACGAATAAGGACTCCTAACCAATATACTTCCTCAGTTTTTGCTTTCTGGGAAGATCATCCTTACTTATTGCTCTTGGGATCACTTCTGAGAAAGGCACTGGGGAGAATTCCTCTTAACATTAGCAGACTGTTCTTATTATTATTGATTTGGAGACGCTGGATAGAGGCTAAAAAACCCTAGTCTTGGATTTCTAAGGTTTATCAACTCCAAATCACAGTTGTATAAGCAGGTAACAAAAGCTAATAGGTACATGATACTATGGACCTTGGAACTCCATAGCAGTCTATAAACTTTAGTATATATAATATATAACACAATAAGCTTTAGTATTCTCCCATTGCCCTAACCCTCAGCTTTTCCAATTCCATTTTGATTTGTAACTAAGTACAAATCTGAACTGGTGAGCTAAAAACTATTTTCTCTTTTCTTCAAGCTGTATTCTATTACCTTGCATATATTTTTTTTTGTATTAGCATACCTATAAATGCATCCACTGAAAATATTAGTGTTTCATATTATGGTGGTTTAGTCACTAAGTTGTGTATTTCATATATAAATATAAAAGCAAAACTTCTGAACATAAAGGCAAAGAGAAAGTTCTAAACACTTTTATCTCTAGATAGTTTATCTTAAGAAAAAATCACATTTCTATTATACTTCTAAACAGTAACACTGTGTGCAAGATGATAACAAAACAATGTTTTCCAAGTGGCAAAAAAAAAAAAACCACCTATTGTATAAGTATCATCTACTGCCACCAAAATACTACTCCAAAAACAGAGCCTTGAAACAGTAAGGATTTATGTAGCTCATCAGGCTGCAAGTTGGCTCAATGGTTCTTCTGGTCTCAGCTAGGCTTACTGTCATGAATGAAGGTCAGTTGGCTATTGGCTGATGTAGGATGGCTTCATATGGGATAACAGGAGTAAGTTGATATGGGTATGTTCTCATGGCAATGGCTGAAGACACAAGTAATATGACATGTACTTTTCAATACTGTTTTGTTTTTGAATTGTATTTGCTACCATTCTATTTGCCAAAGCACGTAATGTGACTCAAGCCCAGAATCAAGGCATAGACAAAGAGAGGAGGAAGGAATTAGGGCCATTTTTGTAATCTATCATATCTAAAAACCAGAGTTCTATTCTTGGTCAGCCAATCATTTGAAATAAAATAGACATTTTCAAACATTCAAGTACAATTTAATGCTCACAATATGTCTTTAGAAAAGCTATGAAGAAAAATTTAAAAATCATGGAAATGTAAAACATAAGATAATTTAAATGGCTACATAGAAACAATCAAAGTTAACAGAAATAAACTCTTGTTATAACACAGATTCTTAGATTAAAATTTTTTAAATCAAGGCAAGTGCTCTTTACGTAAAATTAAACCAAATTGATACAGAAAAGTTAAAAAATAAAGGAACAAGAAAATTATAACATGAAAACATTGATAGAAAGAGGACTGGTAAAGCATTTTAAATCAAACAAGACAAAACTCAAAGAAACCAATACTGGAAATTTACAATAATAAAAATTTCCAAACTTAAGTTTAATATGTATCATGGATATTTGTTGTTATGGCTATAACACAAGCATAGCAAAACTTATGATAGAATTTGAGAAATCCACTATCAGCTTAACTGATAATCCACTAAAGCTTAGAAAGAGAAAGCTTATTTCTCACTAAAACTGAGAAATCCACTAAAGCTTAACTTTGCAAAATACCAAGCAGATAAAACAGTTAGTATATAAAAAATTATTAGCAATCAATATGCTTGATTTAGCACTCATTCACTCAGAACCCTGATGGGAGAACATTTGCAACAGTTGACAGAATACTAAGCCACAAATGAAATCTCAACCATTTTCAACAAAGAATTATTATACAGCCTGTAACCATGCTTCATGGTATGAAAAAAATGAGAAATTGGCTGTTTGAATGAAAACAGTCTTTTGAAAGGAATGACATAATTACAAAATCTATATCCTTTTTAAAACTTCAAAGTTTTAATAAGAAAAAATTGCAGAAACACACTTTGAAATTTTGTCAATAACAGTTAAAAATGCATGCAATTTTTTTAAATTTGATATACTACATAAAGTTCGCATAGTAGGCAAGTGTTTAGCAATTATTGCTTAAAGTTTTTCAACTTTAAATGTTTAATAAATCCTCAGAATTCATTTAAATCCTTATAAATATTCAGTCTTTTCATGTAAACTGTCAGTTGTCAACAAGTAAATTAATGCAACTTCAGTCTTCCCTCCCTGTGTCATATTCCTAGAAAACTTCTAAAAGATACAGTAATAAAATGATACATGCTGCTGCTACTGCTGCTGCTAAGTCGCTTCAGTCGTGTCCAACTCTGTGCGACCCCATAGCCAGCAGCCCACCAGCCTCCCCTGTCCCTAGGATTCTCCAGGCAAGAACAGTGGGTTGCCATTTCCTTCTCCAAAGCATGAAAGTGAAAAGTGAAAGTGAAGTCGCTGAGTTGTGTCCGACCCCATGGACTGCAGCCTTCCAGGCTCCTCCATCCATGGGATTTTCCAGGCAAGAGTACTGGAGTGGGGTGCCATTGCCTTCTCCGAAAATGATACATTCCATACTCTAAAATGAGAACTCTCCACAGAAGAGAAAATGTATGTGAGGAATTAGTAAAATACTTGGAGAATACAGGGTCACATTGAAGAGAGAGTTGCTAACCAGGTGCATACAATTAAGTTCATCTTTAGGAGATAGGAGCAACACCAAAGTGGCTGTACAACTAGAAGTGATAAAAATAGGAAGCTGATCTAAGATGTGGAGGGAGAATGTGGTTTATTGGAAAAATATGAGATGATTTTCTAAGCTGATAAAGCATATATTCTAGAAAAATCTTAACCAAAATCATGCTTAGTAATGAAATGTTAGAAGCATATCATTTAAAGTAAATAAGACAAGTTTGGCTGCTCTTTCCATTAGAATACAGCATTATATTAGAAATGCTAGCCCATGAAATAAGAAAGAGGGGGGAAAATGAGAATGAAAAAGAAGAGATGAAACTATTTTTATTTGCAGTGATATGATTGTTAATTTAGAGAATCAACTGAGAAATTTTAGAATTATAGCAATCTAGCAAGGTAGTTAGACTCAGGATGAACATATTAGAAGCTTCTATAGCTTTCAAAACACCGTAAGTATATCTAATTTATATATTTAGAAAAGGTAATTTTTCAAAAACCTAACTCATGATAATAATAAAAAGTACAATGTAGCTAGAAATAAACATAAGAATTTATAAGGCCAATATAGTTAAAATTATAAACTTAAACTGAATGCATTAGAAAAGTTTTGAATAAATGCAAAACTATATTGAAAAACAAGAAAATTCAGTGCCTCTTAAATGTTTACATCTCAATTGTTCTATCTTTGTTAGTCTTTTTTTAATATTTATTTATTTTTAATTGCCTGATGATTGGTTTACAATATTGGTTTGATTTCAACATGAATTTGCCATAGATGCATATGTGTCCCCTGCTTCCTGAACCTCCCTCCCACCACCTGCCCATTCCCACCCCTCTAGGTTATTACAGAGCCCCCATTTGAGTTTCCTGAGTCATACAGCAAATCCCCATTAGCTATCTATTTACATATGTTGGTGTATATGCCTCCATGCTACTCTCTCCATTCATCCCACCCTCTCCCTCTTCTCGCCTACCCTCGTCCATAAGTCTGTTCTCTATGTCTGTGTTTCCATTGCTGCTATGCAAATAGATCCTTCAGTACCATCCTTCTAGATTCCATATATATGTGTTAATATTCGATATTTGCTTTTCTCTTTCTGACTTAATTCACTCTGTATAATAGGCTCTAGGTTCATCCACCTCATTAGAACTAACTCAAATGCATTCCTTTTTATGGCTGAGTAGTATTTCATTGCATGTATGTACCACAGCTTCTTTATCCATTCATCTGTTGATCAATTGTCTAGGTTGCTTCCATGTCTTGGCTATTGTAAATAGTGCTGCAATGAACACTGGGGTACATGTGTCTTTTTTGGTTTTGGTCTCTTCAAGGTATATGCCTAGAAGTGGTATGGCTGGGTCATATGGTGGTTTTATTCCTAATTTTTTAAGGAATCTCCATACTGTCCTCCATAGTGGCTGTATCAATTTACATTCCCACCAGCAGAGTAGGAGGGTTCCCTTTTCTTCACACCTCTTCCAGCACTTTTTATTTTTGGATTTTTTGATTATGGCCATTGTGTCTGGGATATAGTTTTGATCTGCATTTCTCTGATGTGAAGAGCTGACTCATTTGAAAAGACCCTGATGCTGGGAAAGATTGAGGGCAGGAGGAGAAGGGGATGACAGAGGATGAGATGGTTGGATGGCATCACCGACTCAATGGACATGGGTTTGAGCAAGCTCTGGGAGTTGGTGATGGACAGGGAGGCCTGGCGTGCTGTGGTTCATGGGGTCACAAAGAGTCAGACAGGACTGAGCAACTGAAATGAACTGAACTGAATAATGAGTGATGTTGAGCTTCTCTTCATATGTTTATTAGCCATTGGTATGTCTTCTTTGGAGAAATGCCTGTTTAGGTTTTTTGCCCACTTTTTGATTAGGTTGTTTTGTTTTTCTAGTATTGAGTTGTATGAGCTGCTTGTATATTTTGGAAATTAATTCTTTTGTCTGTTGTTTCATTTGCTATTATTGTCTCCCTTTTTGAGGGTTGTCTGTTCACCTTGTTTATAGTTTTTGCTGTGCAGAAGCTTTTAAGTTTAATTCAGTTCAGTTCAGTTCAGTCGCACAGCTGTGTCCGACTCTTTGCGACCCCATGAATCGCAGCACGCCAGGCCTCCCTGTCCATCACCAACTCCCGGAGTTCACTCAGACTCATGTCCATCAAGTCAGTGATGCCATCCAGCCATCTCATCCTCTGTCGTACCCTTCTCCTCCTGCCCCCAATCCCTCCCAGCATCAGAGTCTTTTCCAATGAGTCAACTCTTCACATGAGGTGGCCAAAGTACTGGAGTTTCAGCTTTAGCCTCATTCCTTCCAAAGAAATCCCAGGGTTGATCTTCAGAATGGACTTGTTGGAGATCTCATTTATTTATATTTGTTTTTATTTCCCTTTTTCTAGGAAGTGGATCATAAAGGATCTTGCTATGATTTATGTCATACAGTATTCTGCCTATTTTTTTCTTCTAAGAGTTTCATAGTTTCTGGTCTTACATTTAGGTCTTTAATCCATTTTGAGTTTATTTTTCTGTATGGGGTTAGGAAGCGTGCTAATTTCATTCTTTTGAATGTAGTTGTCCTGTTCTTCCAGCACCACTTATCGAAGAGAGTGTCTTTTTCCCATTGTATTCTCTTGCTTCCTTTGTCAAAGATAAGGTGCCCATATGTGTATGGGTTTATCTCTGGGCTTTCTAACCTGTTCCATTGGCCTATACTTCTGTTTTGGGGCCAGTACCATACTGTCTTGAAGACTGTAGCTTTGTAATATGGTCTGAAATCAGGTGAGAGATTCCTCCATCTTTGCTAGTCTTTTTGTTTTGTTGTTCAGTCATCCAGTCATGTCCAACTCTTTGGGACCCCATGTACTGCAGCACCCCAGGCTTCCTTGTCCATCACCATCTCTCAGGACTTGCTCAAACACATGTCCACGGAGTCAGTGATGCCATCCAACCATCTCATCCTCTGCTATCCCCTTCTTCTCCTGCCTTCAATCTTTCCCAGCATTAAGGTCTTTTCCAGTGAGTCGGCTCTTTGCATCAGGTGGCCAAAATACTGGAGCTTCAGCCTCAGTGTCAATCCCTCCAATGAATATTCAGGATTGATTTCCTTTAGGATTGACTGGTTTGCTCTCCTTACAATCCAAGGGACTCTCAAGAGTCTTCTCCACAGTTCAAAAGCATCAATTCTTCAGCACTCAGCCTTCTTTATGAGCCAATTCTCACATCCACACATGACTACTCGATTCCCTGGTGGCTCAGATGGTAAAGAATCTGGAGACCTGGGTTCAATCCTTGGGTTGGGAAGATCCCCTGGAGGAGGGCATGGCAACCCATTCCAGTATTCTTGCCTGGAGAACCCCATGGACAGAGGAGCCTGGTGGGCTACAGTCCATGGGGTCACAGAGAGTCGGACATGACTGAGTGACTAAGCACAACATGAGAAAGTTAAGTGAGGATTTATTTAGGGCTTCCCTGGTGGCTCAGCTGGTAAAGAATCTGCCTGCAATGTGGGAAACCTGGGTTTAATCTCTGGGTTGGGAAGATCCCCTGGAGAAGAGAATAGCTCCCCACTCCAGTATTCTTGCCTGGAGAATTCCATGGGCAGTATGGCCCATGGGGTTGCAAAGAGCCGAACCTGACCAAGTGACTTTCACTTTTCACTGTACAGACATTTGTTGGCAAAGTAATGTCTCTTCTTTTTAATACGCTGTCTAGGTTTGTCATAGCTTTTCTTCCAAGGAGCAAGTGTCTACTAATTTCTGATTAATTAAGCCAATGCTGATGGCTGTAGTCATCATCTATAGTGATTTTGGAGCTCAAGAAGATAAAGTCTGTTACTGCTTCCATTGTTTTCCCACCTGTTTGCTATGAAGTGATGAGACCAGATACAATTAAGTGAAGTTACTCTACAACCACCATTCACTTGAAAATAATTTAGAAAGCTTTCACCTCCAGACCCCTCTCTTGAGCTCATTAAATAAATATTTTTTGAGCATCCACTTTGTCTCAGACACTTGAGGAACTTACAGTGCATTTGTTAACTGTTCAACTGATATCTACATCTGGTTGTCTATTTAACTTGTTCAAAAGGAAAGTCATGAAAGAATCCTGTATCAGTTAAGATTAGGTTTGACTGCAGAAAGAAATTTTTGAACAAGATGCAAATTTATATTTCTTTCACATGAATGATATCAGGAAATAAATAGTCTAGGACTATGCTGGTTCCATGCTTCCCAGGTGCTCAGTGGTAACGAATCCACCTGCCAAGCAGGAGCTGCAGGTTCAGTTTCCAGGTTGGGAAGATCCCCTGGAGAAAGAAATGTCAATCCACTCCAGTATTCTTGCCCGGAAAATCTCATGGACACCAGAACCTGGTGGACTATGTCCATGGGGTCTCAAAGAGTTGGACACAACTGAGCGACTAACCAATATGCTGGCTTTATAGTCATCAGACACTTGGCCTCCTTCCTTCTTTCTCATTCAGTGCCATCAGTGAATATTTTCATCCTTTTCATTGTTTTTTTGCCCAAGATAGCCCTAGACCTTTAGTCATCACATCCACATTCCAGGACAATCAGAATTGAAGGAGAAAGGGAAGAAAGGTGGAAGTTATCTGATCTCTTTTGAGGATCTTTCCCATAAGTCCAACCCAATAGCTTCTGTTTAATATTATTGATCAAATTTAGAAACACAGCCACTTCAAGGAAGTCTGGAAAATAGTGTTCAGTGAACCCTCCAAAAATAATTGAGTCTGTTGCTAAAGAAATAAAGGACAATTGGTTTGTAATAAGTAACTGACAGGCATTTTTTAAAAGTGGTAATAATGGTTGACTCAGGGGAGGGAAATTAAGAAAATGGAGGTTATATATGGAATAGCAAGTTAGTCTTCACTGTATATTCTTCTATGCTTTAATTTTTTTCCAGAATTATGGACTATTTAGCAAGAATAAATATTTTTTCACTGAAATTCCACTTCCTTCATGAACCCATCCATCCCACCTTGTAAAATTTTCCTTTTGGTAAAAGGCATCACCATTCACTTAGTCACCCATATTAACATGTCAATATTATCTTCAATGTTTACTTCAGCTTCAATATTTAAAACTCAGAAGGCACCAGATTAAGTCAGTTTTATCATGGAACTAACACAACTAATCTGTCTCTGCATCTTTATTACCACTATCTTATTTCAAGCCTTCAGAACATCCAGTAGGATGATTCCAGCTGCCTATTTCCAGATCTTCCCTCAATCAGTTGTTCCCAGTTCCTGGCCACACTCCAAATTGCCACTAGTTATTATTTGAAAAACACTTTTAATGTGTCACTACTTCTTATAAGGCCTCCACATAGATGCTCAACATAAACTATATCTTTTAGTTTATTGATTGCTTAAAAAACTGCAAAAGGAAAAAAAAAACTGAAACAAAATGAGAAACAAACAAAAAAAAGATTTCTTTTCAGTTTTTCTATTGACTGGATAAGCCTGAAGAAAATTTATATTCTTAAATTCAGTTTGCCAGTGTAAAAATAAAAATGCCGCACTAACTGACAAGAAAATTTGCCAATAATTTCAGAGCATATGGAGGCTTTGAATTAAACTTCATAACATTTATTAAGTCACAGGTTTCGGTTGCACATTTAATTACTATTCTGTAATGAACTAATCTCCATTTGTTTTGAGCAGCTGTCAAGTAACTGTTTGAATTATACTATAATTTGGCCAACTATATTTTGGTGATTGCTAAATTAGAATTTTAAGTATATTTGAATATGTATTAAATCAGGGATTTCACAAAACACTTATGTTTTAACAGGCTGAGCTGTATTTAAATTTTTATGATTCAAAGAAGAGAAGGGCAGAAATATATCAGACACCAGATTTTGTTCTTTGTTAGTATTTAGGAAAACACAGAAACCTAGACCTAGATTTAAAGTCACCAATAAATCTGAAATCAAATAATTTTGGAGTAAAAGACCATAACACTTTGTTTACTCAGTGGTGAGAAATACAAAGCAGCAAAATCCACAAGAGATTTTTTTTTTTTTTAATCTTTAATTCTTACATGCGTTCCCAAACATGAACCCCCCTCCCACCTCCCTCCCCACAACATCTCTCTGGGTCATCCCCATGCACCAGCCACAAGAGATTTTAAAAGAGATTTTGAAAAAAGATTATTGAAAAAGAATAAGAGAACTGAAAGATATTTGCTATAAAAATGAAAATATACATGCTTTTAAAATCTGATATGATAGTGGGGTTTTTTGTTTGTTTGTTTCATAGGGTTATATTTATCTTCAAACTCATTGCATTGTATTTGTTAGGTACAGAAATCTGGTATGATAGTGTTTTGTTCTCTACCACAAAGTACTTTACAAGTAGACAGAAGTTTCATGTTATCTTCTACTATTGAAGAAAAGACATCACAGACTCAGAATGGAAAATGAACATTTCTCATTTATTTTAACAGTAGTACTGAATAAAGAAAATGAAGATGACTCGCCAACCAGTAGCTGGATAGCTATCCTATCCAATGCCTTAAAATCTCAAAATTGCAGGTTTTCTTTTATACAGGCAAATTGCCTTTTGATTGATACTCACTGGAGAAATGGAGCTTATCCCACTTATGCCATGGAGAAGGGACTCATTTACTGAGAGGGAAATATCATGATACTCAGAAGAGGAAAGGATGGCCATAAGTGAGCAAATGTCAGAAGTTGGTTTCTGCAAAACATAAGGGACATGTTGATGAGATGTGCTTTTTTCCTCCAGCTGGCAGGCATGTCACGTCTAGTAGCTCTTCCGTTTTGAGGAAACTAGAGATGGTTTTTGGTCTACTCTCTGAGACTACCAAAGTCACACATGTATACCTACCTGTGTCTGCATAATTTTCTCTTGCTTGCCCGATCTACTAGTACTCATCATCGCAGGAAAAAAAAAAAAAAAAAAGGGTTAGCAGAGAAGAACATGGGACGTCAGTTCCTCAAAATTTCCTGATCTTATATCATAAGTCATAAACTTATTTTAAAAAGTCTTTGTGTAATTCTCTGATACTGCCTCTCTGCCTTCACTGAGGCTGTACAGATGTCAACAGGAATGCCCTTTCCCTTCTAAATTTAGCTGCCACAATAAGGACCTACTGGGAATTTTACTCAAGACTCTACAATGACCTATATGGGAAAAGAATCTAAAAATGAGTGGAAATATATATAATTGATTCACTTTGCTATACACTCAAAACTAACACAGCATTGTAAACCAAGTATACACCAACGAAATATTTTTAAATAAATCAATTAATTAAGCTGCCACAGGAGGTGAGAACCTGAAGCTTCCCATTTAAGTTTATTGATTAAATCTATTCTGCTAGTGGGTGAAACTATTAACAGATTTTTACAATAACTTTCAAGAGTCTTTGAATAATGTTTGATCCTATTTGCAAACTTAATTATAAACATGGCCACATTTAAAACTATTTTAATTAATTTCTTTTGTTAAGTATTTTGCCCATCAACCAAAACCTCTATATGCTAAATAGTGCTAATATAGCTAATAAATTAAACTTTTAATGAGTTGAACTAAATTTCTCATTTATTTTTATTTTTTATTTATTTATTTTTTTTTTTCTGCGTTCCCAAACATGAACCCCCCTCCCACCTCCCTCCCCACAACATCTCTCTGGGTCATCCCCATGCACCAGCCCCAAGCAAGCTGCACCCTACGTCAGACATGGACTGGCGATTCAATTCTTACATGACAGTATACATGTTAGAATTCCCATTCTCCCAAATCATCCCACCCTCTCCCTCTCCCTCTGAGTCCAAAAGTCCGTTATACACATCTGTGTCTTTTTTCCTGTCTTGCATCATTTATTTTTAATGAATAAGATTTAATGAGATGTCAACTTAAGATCATGAGTCTCAATGAACTACTTAATTGGTATAAGACTCATTATATTTGGCCAAGTTCTCTTACATATGACAAGTAAGGATGATAATAGCAAGCACTTATAAAGTGCCTGTTATATGTCACACACTGTACACAAGACAATCACAAATATGTACAAATTTCTTTTCAATGCAAATATTAATAATACATTTTAGTTGTTTTAACCCTTCTATACTTAATGTTAAATCTTTCCTCAGCTAGAGGAAGCATACCCATTAATGATCATAGTTTTCATCTAGTTAATTAAAGCCAGGTACTTCAATAGATTTTACTAAAAAAAAAAAAAAAAAGGAGATGCAGGCATCCTAGGCAATTCTTCTCAACATCAACAAAGAAAACTATTACATCATTGCAAGTAACTTAGTTACCCTCTTAACATGTTTAAAGCTACCAATAACCAGAAGTTATGACCAAGACACTGATGAGATTATTGTTGGTGACCCGGTTGGAATTTACTAAACTCTGTTTTGTAACTGGGGCTTCCCAAGTCATGCTGGTGGTAAAGAATCTACCTGCCAATGCAGGAGACATAAGAGACTTGGGTTCAATCCATGGGTCAGGAAGATCCCCTGGAGGAGGGCATGGCAACCCACTCCAGTATTCTTACTTGGACAATCCCATGGACAGAGGAGCCTGGCAGGCTACAATCCATAGAGTCTAAAAGAGTGGAACTAGACTGAATTGACTTAGCATGCACGCATGCACATGCTGTAACTGACTACATCAAAATCTGAGAGAATAGATAAAGGGAAAGGTTGGCTTTATTGGTTTCACACCCATGTCCTTGGATTTGGAGTTATATGAGCATTCTGATTGGTTTTCTGCATTCAGAAACCTGTGGTTTCCATTGGGATCAGTCACTGGATTGGATTTTGGACTCAATAAACACGTTTCTCCTGCTATCACTAAAGATGGCAAAAATCCTCTAAGTCCAAACACTTAAACATTAGAGGAATCAGAGGATCTAGTCTCTTTATGTTGATCTAAACAAGTAGACTATTGGAAAAATGAATAACCAAATAAGCTTCAGCATCCCCCATGTGTTACTCCCCTAAACAAAAAATGAGGACAGTGCAGTGGTTTTCATTGTTCTAGGAGCTATCAGGGAAATATGCTGCTGCAACAGCTAAATCTTCTCCCTGCATAGAAATCCTCTCTGCAAAGGCAATAAAGAAAGAAAACACTGTTTTAACTGAATAAGCATTAAACCAGAATGTGATATGCATCACAGTCAATCATTAAGGGATAGCAAGGACAGAAAGGACTCTTAACCCTTTCATTTAGCCATGAAGATAAAACCCATTACATATATTTTTCAAAATAAACAGTTAGTTACTAGCCCTCAAGTTAGAGAACATGATAGCATCATCACACATAATTTCAACCTAAGTTTTCCTGTATTGGGAGTGACCACCTGTGTTGGTTTGGTAACCTTATCCAGAGGAGAAATTATTTCTCATATATTTATGATAGGAGAAATGTTTGCAACTTTGCACAAGGCACTCAAGGTTAAACGTCTACCTTCCCACAGAAACTATGAGAGAGGGAAGCCAGCTCTCTTGATGTTACATCTCGAAGAGATGGCTCTCAGGTCCTGGAAAAAGACATTATTGGGTCATAAGGCCAAGAGAAGGCCTACATCATCTTCAAAAGGATTTAAATACACATCAAAGAGAGGAGAAAGTACTTACAATTAAAATTTTCTATAGTAAATGGTCTAACCTACTATAGAGTACATGGAACTCTGTTCAATGTTATGTGGCAGCCCAGATGGAAAGGGAGTTTGAGGGAGAGTGGATATATGTATATGTATGTCTGAATTCCTTCACTGTTCATTTGAAACTATCACAACATTGTTAATCAGCTACACCCCAATACAAAATAAAAAGTTTAAAAAATAAAGCAAATGGCCTAAGAAAAAGGATGGGAGGAAAATTTTCTTCCCTTATCTTCAACAGGGAGAATTAAGCTTCTTATTTTTTATCCTTATTTGTCATGTAATGCCACTCTTTTGCCAAGCATACACAAGCCATTCATCTCCGGGGTACCAGGGGCTCTTCCATCAGATTTATCAATGCAAAGTTTCTGAATTTCCTTAATCCTCAGGAAGACCCATCCTACAAGTGATGGATTTTAAATACCCAGAATACCTTTTTAAAACATAGAAATAACTATGTTGGCAATTACAACTCAGTCTCACTGTTTCTGGTGAGAATTAAACAATTCACTTAGCCCCATCATACTTATTAATCACATACAGAGAACTTTTACTGAAATGACTGTATTACTTCTGAAATAGTCCCTGTGAACTTGGCACATCATGTTAAATACAAGTTTAAATTTCACTTTACAGTCCTTGCCTATGTTTTTTATTGAAGTGTACTTGATTTTCACTAGTACTTGATTTACATTAGTTTAAGATGTACGGCATAGTCATTCCATATTTTAAGATTATACTCCATTTAAAGTTATTACACAATAGTGGCTGTATTTCCCTGTACTGAACAATATATCCTTGTTGCTTATGTATTTTGTACATGGTAATTTGAATCTCTTAATCCTCTCTCCCTACCTCGCCCCTTCTGCCTTTCCTGTCCCCACTGGTAACCACTAGTTTGTTTTCTGTATCTGCAAGTCTATTTCTGTTTTGTTATATACATTTGTCTGTTTTAGTTTTTGGATCTCAAATACAAGTGATAACATACAGTATTTTTCTTTATCTGTCTGACTTATTTCACTAAGCATAATATTCTCTAGGTTCATCCACATTGTTGCAAATGGGAGAATTTCATTTTTATGGCTGAATAATATTCCATTGTGTATATATACCATATCTTCTTTATCCATTCATCTGTCAGTGGACACTTGGATTGCTTCCATATCTTGACTTTTGGTAAATAATACTGCTATGAACAGTGGGGTGCATGTATCTTTTTGAATTAGTGTTTTCATTTTTCTCATATCTGTATATATCTAGGAGTGTAATTGCTGGATCATACGGTGTCTTTGTTTTTAGTTTTTTGAGAGACCTCCATACCATTTTGCACAGTGGCTGCTCCAATATACCTTTCCACTAACTGTATACAAGGGCTTCCCAAGTAGCTCAGTAGTAAAGAATCTGCCTGCCAAGTCAGAGACATATGTTCAATCCCTGGGTTGGAAAGATCCCCTGGAAAAGGAAATGGACACCCACTTCGGTATTCTTGCCTGGGAAATCTCATGGACAGAGGAGCCTGGAGGGCTACAGTCCATGGGGTCACAAAAGAGTAGGACGTGACTTAATATCTAAACAACAACTATGTGCAAGAGTTCTCTTTTCTCCACACCCAGGCCAACATTTGTTATTTGTAGGGTTTGTTTTGTTTTTCATTCTGAAAAGGTATGAGGTTAATTCTCATTGTGATTTTGATATGCATTTCTCTAATGATATTCAGCATCTTTTTGTGTTCCTGTTAGCTATCTGTATACCTTTTTTGAAAAAATGTCTATTTGGGTATTCTGCCCCTTTTTAAAATCTGGGTTTTTTGACATTGAATGGTAAACATAAGACGTGAAACCATAAAACTCCTGGAAGAGAACATAGGCAGAGCACTCTCTGACATAAACTGTAGCAACATTTTTTTTCATCTGTCTCCTAAGACAAAAGAAATAAAAGCAAAAATAAACAAATGGGACCTAATTGAACTTAAAAACTTTTTCACAACAAAGGAAATCATTAAAAAATGAAAAGACAAGCTACTGAATAAGAGAAACTACTTGCAAATAATATTAATAAGGTATTAATATCTAAAATATATAAATAGCTCATACAGGCAGAGTTCCTTTTAAAGGAAGTTCTCTTCTATAAGTTGTTCCCATAAGTGGAATAAAGATTCATCTCCAGGGGAAGTCTATTTCACTGACAGCAGTTCCTTCACAAACAAAACTTTTAACTTCAATAACTGGAAATAGACCAAAATGGAGTTCGCTTTTCCCTCAAAGTAAACTTGCATTGCTAAAGACCAAAGGTCAGATAATTGTATATATATATATATATATATATATATATATATGTTAGAAGTTTATATTAGAAGTAAATAATCCTTTTGTAGCAGGAAACATTGTGTATAAATGGACATTTTCATGTGTATAACTGTAAGCAATTCTTATAAACTATTAAAAAGTTTTTTATTTTCACAGAGTTAAAGCATTTATTCCCTCCAAAATATCTTTGGAGTGCTATATTTCACACAGACATATTACATGTTTATTAAACTAGATGCCATATTTAGAGATCTCAGAATCTCAAGAATATTGGTCTGTTTGGAAAGGTACCCTCCAAACAAACAATCTTT
This sequence comes from Capra hircus, assembly GCF_001704415.2. NCBI lineage: Eukaryota > Metazoa > Chordata > Mammalia > Artiodactyla > Bovidae > Capra > Capra hircus. The sequence continues at coordinate 49,362,282 of NC_030812.1, read as the reverse complement.
TTAAAAAGATTTTACTGGAAACATCAATGTTTTGTTGATAAAAATATGAAACAAATGTGTTTGAACTGAGTCTTTTGTGTCTGATTTACTTAGGAGGCTTTTCGTATGTGAAGCTTATTTACTAACTAATGTTAGTAAAGGTACATGAAACATATTGTTGATTGAAACTACAAAATAAATTGCACATTATGATGCTATTTCTATAAGTATGTGTGAGTCAAAATGTTCAAAAAGGCATGTGCTAAAATGAGTTTGTCTCCCACCTCCAACTCTTAAAAATTGTGTGACCTCAAGGAAGTCATTTAACTACTCTGAATTTACTTTTTAATCTGAAATATAAGCAAGAAAAGGATAACGTCAGAAAGGCTCATCAACTTTGGAACCAGTTTGTATGGGAACACGTTGTAACCTTCTGTTTCCTTTTTGGTGACTAGTACATGACTGTCAGGAGAGATTCAATAAATGTTGCATTACAATAACTTTAATTGGATTGAATGAATGCATTTTGTGTAGACCATTTTCCGTTTAACAAAATAATGTAATCAAAGCCCTTTGCACAGTGCCTAACACGTAGAAAACAGTCAATGAACTTTAGTTATACTTATCATCAACATTATTAGTGTTACCATTACATAAACCATACAGACTTTAAGACTGAAATCACTACAGAATTTCCAAGTGAGTTTGGAAATGATGCTAGAGGCAAAATGTCTTAGACTAATTCTTAAAAATAAAAGGCAGCTTAATTAAAACCTAAGCACCTGAGGATTTGAAAAGGAAAAAAAATTAAATCTCACCCATTATCTAATATCATTCTTCCTTAATTCCAGACATGAATTAAATGGCTCAGAGCTTTGGCTCTGGTATTTTAATAAGGATGTGAGATCTTTTTTTTAAGTCACAAATCAGCAGAAGCAACTAATTTGCATAATCAAAAATAATTCTTGGTCAAGCATCCATAAACTGCTGTATCTACATCCATAAACTGCCTTCCTCACAGGGAATGAAAGCAATGAGCAGCTTCTCAAACAGGTGCTGGAAGGATGTGTTCCCAAGGCACAGAAGGCAAGAACAATCCCCAAAGGAGGTTCAGCAGGTTGGGTTTTGTTTCCACTCTTTAGACTCTGCTCACATTCTTGGCTGTTGATCAGTTTCTAGGAAAGAAAAAAATAGTATGATAGATAAATTCTGACAGCTCAGGTTTGCTTGAGAGACAGAGTAAAATTAACACAGAGTTCCAATAACCCAGTAAGGTTACAGGAACGTTCATCTAATAAAACAACGTAAAATCTTGAATCTCTCGGCAGAAAAAGAGAAAGGCCATGTACCACAAATAATTGTTATTAGAAGCTATAGAAAAGCAGTCTTTCTCTGTTACCCACTCTCAGACATTAGTGCCACTAAAAATAGATTCACTGAGTTATGTTTCCAAGAATAATTAATTCATGCTTTTGTGACCCCTAATTCCATATCAGAACTCACCTAGAAATTCCATGAAGAGAGAAACAATCACTTTGTAGGAGCAGAGGTTTATTTGAAAACTCAGACCACTGTAACCATTATTGAGACTTCTTCATAGGCTCTATCAATAAAGAAGCCCCTTTAAATTCCTTAAAATCCTTACACAGCTCTGTACAAACTATTATGTATAAAATAAGCTGCAAGGATATACTGTACAATAGGAAGTATAGTTAATATTTTATAATAACTATAAATGGAGCATAACCTTTAAAAATTGTGCATCACTATGTTGCGCACCTTAACATATAATATTGTACATCAGCTATAGCTCAGTAATAACAATGGAAACCTTAAGAATACAGCTCTAATTTTAAAAAAGAAAGAGGTATTCTAATTCTACCCAAAAAAAGTCATTATGAGAGTAAGAAATAAAGGAGAGAGGAGTGCATTTTTCCAGGACACAGGAAAAAGTACTTAACGATGAAATGATAAGGACAGTGAATAATATCAATTGAATAACTATGATATTCAAAGCATCCATACTCACAATATTTTAATTCCCTCAGAAACTTTATGTGATGAACATTTATTTGCCCCTATTTTTCAGAAGGGAACATCAGCTCATCTACTGTAACAGTTTTAGTTAGAGTAAACAATACTATCTGCTCTGATAAACAGACCCCAAATCCCTCTAGCTTCATAGAATAAAAGCTTACATCCTTCTCACATCCCCGACCAATGCTTACATATTGTTTGAGCAGTCTTCCACATACTCATGCAGGGATTCAGACTCTTCCATCTTTGCAGATTAACATAAGCTAGAGCCTCAGAATCTATGGATCACATTACCTCTACTCATGTTGCATTACCAGAACTCAGTTACATGGTCACAGCTAATTATAAGGCTAGGCCATGAGGCCTTCTGCTTCAAGGAAAATGAAACAGCGAGAGCCTATTTCTGGTATCAAATAACTTGTCCATGGCACATAATTAACGGGCTTTGACCTCATGAACCTTCCAGTCTCTAAAAACACAAATGCACATAAAACTAAGGATGCAACTACAGGGGTAACATAAAATAGAAAGACATGGGCTTTGAAAGTTTATGAAGGAGGCTGGAGGGGAGTAACATTTGAATGGAAATTTGAGAGATGAGTGGAAGAAGGTTCTAGGCAGAGGAGGCAGCAGGTGCAAGGGTCCATTAACAGGAGAGAGCCTGGTAAATATGAGGACATTTAAACAAGCCTTTGCAGCTGAAGAAAAGAGAGAAAAGAGAGAAGGGAGATATTTGGCCTGGAAGGCCATGCTGATCGGTGCTGCCTTTATCTCCAGGGTAAGAAGAATCACTGAAGAGTTTTAAGCAGGAATATGAATTGATTGGATTTGCTAGTTGGAAACATCTGTCTGTATGCCTTGCAAAGAATGGATTAAAGAGGGTGTCCAGTGGATAGTCAGAGACCCCAAGGATGCTATTGTACCTGATCAAATAAGGTGACTTAGACCAGTGGTGTGGGCAGGGAGACAGAAAGGGGAAAAAAAGGGATTTGAGAAGCATTTAGGAATGAAATATATAAATCTTTGTGATTGGCTGGAATTACATTGTGTCTAGAGAATGGCAGGGATTTGTGAATACTTTCTTGACAAGTCTAATTACATTAAAAGTAGCTTTATTCAGAGAACTTATTAAGTAAGGCAACATTCATATAAAATAGAAATAATGTTATACTGTTTTATAATTAGAACCTATTGATTTTTAAAAGTAAACCTAAAATATTAAAATAGTTCTATCCCTTGCCAGTCCCCCTCTTATGTTTCTTTTAGGTATCAGATTAGGTTTCTTTTTAATTAGTCTCCTCCTTTTTCATAACTCATTATTTTTATTTCCTTTAAACAGGAAATTCATGGGAGATTCAAACACATTTTCTAAATCTACTTAAGAAAAGAAGCAACGTTCTTTGGTTGTGTCCAGATGTTCTAGCCAGTTAAAATGGGGCAATTTTGTGAATGGAAAATTGGCTGGGTGGAAAATTCCCCTAATCTTGTTGTGATTACCTAAACTAAATTTATCCTATGTTGTGTCCTTCTAAATAAACACTACAATGCTCTGAAGACCAATATTCTTGTCTTGTCTTGGAAATAGATATACACATCATGGCTGCGCATGTTAGAAATGATCCATATTTAATTGCACTTTTTTATTAATACCTGACCTGTGTGCACCTGACCTGCCTAATGATTTTTCATTTTTTAATTATTATTTTCCCCTCTGTAAAAGTAATCAATGCTTATTAAAGGAAATTCAGAAACTATGGGGAAAATGTAAAGAGAAAATATAATATTATGGTCCCTTTAGGTTATTTCTAGTTTTTGCTCCAATAAATAGTTTTGAGATGAATATCTGAGGGGATAAGTTCTTGTCTTTCTTCATTGATTAGCTTCTTAGATTCCAAGTAATACAATTATTATAAAAGAATCTATTTATATATCCTCAAATTGCCTCCAGTAAAGTTGAACAACGGATACACATAGCAGAAGTATGCATAGGATTTGAGGGGTCAAAGGAGGAGACTTTCATTGTTTACATTATATATACTTCCAAAAGACAGAGACGATGTTGATTAGTGATCATTTTTAATGTCATTTTGTGCATTTATCACATTTCAACTGCATAAAGAAATTATGTAGTAAAAATACAATAACCAAAGTCAGAAGGTCCCAGTGGCACAGTGGTAAAGAATCTGCCTGACAATGCAAGAGATGCAAGAGATGTAGGTTTGATTCTGGGGTCAGGAAGATCCCCTGGAGTAGGAAATGGCAACTCCAATATTCTTGCCTGGAAAATCTCATGGGCAGAGGATCCTGGGAGTCTACAGACTGCGGGGTCCCAAAGAGTCAAACATGATTGCACGACTGAACACACACATAAAGTCAAGGAACAAAATAAAATCAGTTAAACACAAAGCTAATTTCTATAATATATAAAGAATTTTCAAAATTTTTATTGAGCTGTAGTTGCCATTATAGATTATTATAAGATCTTGGTTATAATTTCCTGTGCTATACAGTATATCCTTGTTGCTTATCTTTACTATATTACATATAGTAATTTGTATGTTAATTCATACCCTTAATCTGTGAATCTATTTGTTTTGCATATACATTCATTTGTATTATTTTTTAGATTCCACATAAAAGAGATATGATACAGTCAAAGACATTTGTCTTTTTCTGTGTGAAATTTCACTAAGCAGAATAGTCTCTAGTTCCATCCACGTTGCTGCAAATGGCAGTATTTCAGTATTTCATTCCTATTCATGGCTAAGTAGTAATAATTATCCATTGTATATATACCACATCTTCTTAATCCAATCATCTGTTGATGAGCACTTCAGTGGCTTCCATGTTTTGGCTATTTTAAATAGTACTACTTTGAACATTGGAGTGCATGTATTGTTTCCAATTAGTGTTTTTGTTTTTTCTGCATATGTACCCAGGAGTTCCCAGGAGTACCCAGGAGTTCTGGATATGTACAACCCGGGCTTCCCTGGTAGCTCAGATGGTAAAGAATCTGCCTGCAATGCGAGAGACCTGGGTTTGACCCCGAGGTTGGGAAGATTCCTCTGGAGATGGGCATGGCAACCCACTCCAGGATTCTTGCCTGGAGAATCCCAATGGACAGAGGCACCTGGCAGGCTACAGTCCATGGGGTCACAGAGTCAGGCACAACTGAGCAACTAAGTATAGCACAGCACCCAGGAGTGGAATTCCTGGATTATATGGTAATTTTATCTTTAATTTTTTTAGGAACTTCCATATTGTTTTCCGTAGTTACTGCACAAATTTCCCTTCCTAGCAACAGTATACATAGGTCCTCTTTTCTCCACATTGTCCAACACTTGTTATTTGTAGATTTTTAATGATGGCCATTTTGATAGGTGTGAGTTGAAATCTCATTATAGTTTTGATCTTTATTCTCTAATGATTAGTGATATTGAGCATCTTTTCATATGCCTGTTAGCCATATGTATGTTCTCTTTGGGAAAATGTTTATTCAAGTCTTCTGTCCATTTATGATTGGATTGTTTGGGTAGTTATTTTTTATATTAAGTTCTATGGGTTGTTTGTATATTTTGTATATTAACCCCTTGGAAGAAAAGTTATGACCAACCTAGATAGCATATTCAAAAGCAGAGACATTACTTTGCCGACTAAGGTCCGTCTAGTCAAGGCTATGGTTTTTCCAGTAGTCATGTATGGATGTGAGAGTTGGACTGTGAAGAAGGCTGAGCACTGAAGAATTGATGCTTTTGAACTATGGTGTTGGAGAAGACTCTTGAGAGTCCCTTGAACTGCAAGGAGATCCAACCAGTCCATTCTGAAGGAGATCAACCCTGGGGATTTCTTTGGAAGGAATGATGCTAAAGCTGAAACTCCAGTACTTTGGCCACCTCATGCAAAGAGTTGACTCACTGGAAAAGACTCTGATGCTGGGAGGGATTGGGTGCAGGAGGAGAAGGGGACAACAGAGGATGAGATGGCTGGATGGCATCACTGACTCGATGGACATGAATCTGAGTGAACTCCGGGAGTTGGTGATGGACAGGGAGGCCTGGTGTGCTGTGATTCATGGGGTTGCAAAGAGTCGGACACGACTGAGCGACTGAACTGAACTGAATCCCTTGTCAGTTGCATTATTTGCAAATATTCTCCCCCATTCCATAGGTTGTCTTTTCATTTTGTCAAAGGTTTCCTTTTCTGTGCAAAAGCTTTTAAGTTTAATTTGATCCTGTTTGTTTATTTTTGCTCTTATTTATTCTTCCTTAGGAGACTGACCCAAAAAATATTGCTATGATTTATGTCAAAGAGTGCTTTACCTGTGAAGAACTTTTGTAGTTTATTCACACTATCAACACACACACACTCAAGACCAATGGTGGAATGAAAAAAAAAATACATGAGCAGACAGATAGGTTACAATAACTTCAAATCAACAAGTAGTCAGGGAAATACATATTAAATTAGCCATGAGATACCATGTTTCACCCATGAGCCCAAGAAAAAAAGATAATGAGTAGAACTACAGAACATATTATTGGTGGAAATGTGGGAAAAGATGTATTCCCATACTTTTTGGAAGTTTGAAGTATTTCAGTCTATTTAGGGGAAGCAATCTGATTATCTATTAAAATTAAAACCACCTGTGCATTGTAATGCACCAATCTATCTCAACAACCTAAAAGTTAGTCTATAAGAGCATTTTTATAGAAATGATGACTGCAAAATTTATCAGAAGAGTTTGCTGCTGCTGCTGCTGCTGCTGCTAAGTCACTTAGTTTAAGCATGGAAAAAAAGTGAATGTTCACCAGTAGATGAATGGCTGAGCAATATATCACATAACAGATATTGTGTAGTCATTCTAAATAACAAAGAGTTATATCAGATGATTTGGAAACTTCCAGTACTTTGGCCACCTCATGCGAAGAGTTGACTCATTAGAAAAGACTCTGATGCTGGAGGGATTGGGGGCAGGAGGAGAAGGGGACGACAGAGGATGAGATGGCTGGATGGCATCACCAACTCGATGCACATGAGTTTGGGTGAACTTCAGGAGTTGGTGATGTACAGGGAGGCCAGGCATGCTGCAATTTATGGGGTCGCAGTCAGACACGACTGAGCGACTGAACTGAAGAGGTATTAATGAGTAAGTAAAAAGCAAAAATTAAAGTGCAAAAAAATCATACTTTCAGAGGGATAGAAATCCCAGAATTTTGAAATCCTGTACATGTTTACAGGCCAAGGTAGTATTATATGAGGAAAACTATAGATTGATTCATTGGAGTGAATCATACTATTATTTTTTTTCCTTCTTTAAATTCTATCATAATTCTTTTTTTTTCTTTTTTGTTTATTGAGATATGCTTGCTTTATAATGTTGTATTAGTTTCAGCTGTATAAAAAAGTGAATCAGTTATGTGTTAACATATATTCTCCCCCTCTTAGATCCTCTTCCCACCTTCCCATCCCACCCCACGGAGCGCTGAGCTGAGCTCTTGGTGCTATATGTATAGCAGCTTCTCACTTGGCAATTTATTTTACAAATAGTAGTGTATATGTCATCCCCAGGTTTCTTTGGTGGCTCAGCTGGTGAAGAGTCCACCTGCAGTGTGGGAGACCTGGGTTTGATCCTGGGTTGGGAAGATCCCCTGGAGAAGGGAAGGCTACCCACTCCAGTAATCTGGCCTGGAAAATATCATGGACTATATAGTCCATGGGGTCGCACAAAGTCGGACACGACTGAGCGACCTTCACTCATGTCACCCCCCATCTCCCAATCCATCCCACCCGCTCCTTTCCTCCGAGTCCGTGAGTCTGTTCTCTATGTCTGCATCTCTCTTCCTGCCCTGCAATTATGTTCATCTGTACCATTTTTTTAGATTCCACATATATGTCTACATATATTTACATTCCACATATGTAAACATACGATATTTGTTTTTCTTTTTCTGATTTATTTCACTTTGTATGACATACTCTAGGTCCATCCATGTCTCTAACAAATGACTCAATTTCATTCCTTTTTAGGGCTTATGAGCCATCCTAGAGGCAAGTGGAAAAGCTGATATGGGGTGCAGGCAGAATAAAGATAAAAAGTAAAGTAAAGTAGTTGCTCAGTCATGTCCAACTCTGCAACCCCATGGACTGTAGCCTACCAGGCTCCTCTGTCCATGGGATTTCCCAGGCAAGAGTACTGAAGTGGGGTGCCATTTCCTTCTCCAGGGGCTCTTCCTGACCCAGAGATCGAACCTGGGTCTCCAGCATTGCAGGCAGACGCTTTACCATCTGAGTCACCAGGGAAGCTCAGAATAAAGATAGGGAACTCTAAATATGAAAAGAAAAGAAAGAAAAGGGAATATTGGCTTCAGAAAATCTATGAGATGATCATATTTATGTATAAGTAAAATATGAGCATGGGTAACTGTTTTGAAAGTGTATAAAACTTTTAAATGGAAATATTAATAAGGAAATATACTCCTGAAAATGGGACAAATCGAATAAGAATGTAGACCATAGCCAAGGAGAAATTTATTGTATTTTGCTTGATATCAAGGTTATTAAATTGGTCAAGGCTCAAAATATATTTGGTCATAATTTACCATGGTACAGGCTAATGCTCTGTTACATCATAAATTAGGTCAAACTATCCAAAAAAATTTTTGATAAAAGTTTTGAAGAAAAGTACTATGAAAAAGAGTATATGCAAAATTTCAAAACTAGGTAAAACTTCTCATGTTAAAATCTTTAATTAATGAGGTTGTACAGCAGAATAGTACTTACAGTACTAACTTAATAGGTAAATGAGTCATAGATTATTCATAATAATAAACCTGTTCAGTTCAGTCCCTCAGTCCTGTCCGACTCTTTGTGACCCCATGAACTGCAGCACGCAAGGCCTCCTTGTCCATCACCAACTCCCGGAGTTCACCCAAACCCATGTCAATTGAGTCGGCGATGCCATCCAACCATCTCATCCTCTGTTGTCCCCTTTTCCTCCTGCCTTCAATCCCTCCCAGCATCAGAGTCTTTTCCAATGAGTCAGCTCTTCACATCAGGTAGTCAAAGTATTGGTTTCAGCTTCAACATCAGTCCTTCCAGTGAACACCCAGGACTGATCTCCTTTAGGATGAACTGGTTGGACCTCCTTGAAAGTCCAAGGGACTCTCAAGAGTCTTCTCCAACACCACAGTTCAAAAGCATCAATTCTTCAGTGCTCAGCTTTCTTCACAGTCCAACTCTCACATCCATACATGCACTGGAAAAACCATAGCCTTGACTAAACGGACATTTGTTGGCAAAGTAATGTCTCTGCTTTTTAATATGCTGTCTAGGTTGGTCATAACTTTTCTTCCAAGAGGTAAGCGTCTTTTAATAAACCTGAAATAGTCATTAAGAATTTCAATAAGCTTTATTACACCACTCCTGGATTTAATACCAGATTTCACAGTAATCAAAAATACAGATGTGTCTTTTTTAAGTGTCTTTAGACTTTCTAGGTCTGAGTTCACTGATATATTCAATGATAATACTAGCTTGTGAAATAAGATTTGGGAGTAATAAAACTATGAACAAAACTTGAGCTATAGGATAGATTTATCCTTGGAATTGTGTGTCCAGATTAGAGAAAACAACTTTAAATTAAAATGTGCTGAAAACATTTAGTTCAGTTCAGTTCAGTCGCTCAGTTGTGTCCGACTCTGTGACCCCATGAATCGCAGCACGCCAGACTTCCCTGTCCATCACCAACTCCCAGAGTTCACTCAAACTCACGTCCATCAAGTCGGTGATGCCATCCAGCCATCTCATCCTCTGTTGTCCCCTTCTCCTCCTGCACCCAATCCCTCCCAGCATCAGAGTCTTTTCCAATCAGTCAGCTCTTCGCATGAGGTGCCAAAAGTACTGGAGTTTCAGCTTTAGCTTCATTCCTTCCAAAGAACACCCAGGACTGATCTGCTTTAGAATGGACTGGTTAGATCTCCTTGCAGTCCAAGGGACTCTCAAGAGTCTTCTCTAACACCACAGTTCAACAGCATCAATTCTTCGGTGCTCAGCTTTCTTCACACTCCAACTCTCACATCCATACACGATTACTGGAAAAACCATAGCCTTGACTAGACAGACCTTTGTTGGCAAAGTAATGTCTCTGCTTTTGAATATGCTGTCTAGGTTGGTAATAACTTTTCTTCCAAGGAGTAAGTGTCTTTTAATTTCATGGCTGTAGTCACCATCTGCAGTGATTTTGGAGCCCAAAAAAATAAAGTCAGCCACTGTTTCCACTGTTTCCCCATCTATTTCCCATGAAGTGATAGGACCAGATGCCATGATCTTCATTTTCTGAAAGTTGAGCTTTAAGCCAACTTTTTCACTCTGCTCTTTGACTTTCATCAAGAGGCGTTTTAGTTCCTCTTCACTTTCTGCCATAAGGGTGGTGTCATCTGCATATCTGAGGTGATTGATATTTCTCCTGGCAATCTTGATTCCAGCTTGTGCTTCTTCCAGCCCAGCGTTTCTCATGATGTACTCTGCATAGAAGTTAAATAAGCAAAGTGACAATATACAGCCTTGACGTACTTCTTTTCCTATTTGGAACCAGTCAGTTGTTCCATGTCCAGTTCTAACTGTTGCTTCCTGACATGCATACAGATTTCTCAAGGGGCAGGTCAGGTGGTCTGGTATTCCCATCTCTCTCAGAATTTTCCACATTTTATTGTGATCCACGCAGTCAAAGGCTTTGGCATAGTCAATAAAGCAGAAGTAGATGTTTTTTCTGGAACTCTCTTGCTTTTTCGATGATCCAGCGGATGGTGGCAATTTGATCTCTGGTTCCTCTGCCTTTTCTAAAACCAGCTTGAACACCTGGAAGTTCACGGTTCATGTATTGCTGAAGCCTGGCTTGGAGAATTTTGAGCATTACTTTACTAGCATGTGAGATGAGAACATTAGCAGAGCCTTTAAAAAGTGTATAGCATGTTCTGAGAATAGAAATCCAAGAATAGAAAGGCAAGAGTATTGAGGGATAAAACCCAACTAGGAATCAAGGGGCTTAGGTTTAAAAGGATCCAGTGTTCTCAGAAATGTCTCACCCCTTACATTTAAAAGTAATAATAGTAAGGTTCAGTTTCCAAAACTTACATTTAACTCTCCTGCATTGAACGGTCCCTCTTTTTCATTCTCCCTCCCTTCAGGACTGTATTTATTTAGCAGTGGAGGCCGCAAAAACATCTGCATGTCTCTGTCATGGGACAACTATCCACTTCTACCTGATTTGAAATTCTCAAAATTGAAGTCATTGGTGCCACCTTAGAGGTAGGTATCATATCTGTTAGATAAATCAAGATCATTTCCTCATGTCTAATGGTTTCCTAAATTTGCTCGTGTCAAATACATGAAATACAAAGAGATGATTATTTTAAAAGGATAGTCTAGGGACTGCATTGGAGAAGGAAATGGCAACCTGCTCCAGTGTCCTTACCTGGAGAATCACAAGGGGATGGGGGAGCCTGGTGGGCTGCCATCTATGGGGTCGCACAGAGTCGGATACGACTGAAGTGACTTAGCAGCTAGGGACTTCCTCAGTGATCCAGTGGTTAAGACTACATTCTTCCAGTTCACAGGGTGTGGTTCAATCTCTGGTCAGGGAAATAATATCCCATATGCTATCACTGCTGCTGCTGCTGCTGCTAAGTCACTTCAGTCGTGTCTAACTCTGTGCGACCCCATAGACGGCAGCCCACCAGGCTCCCCGTCCCTGGGATTCTCCAGGCAAGAACACTGGAGTGGGTTGCCACTTCCTTCTCCAATGCATGAAAGTGAAAAGATTGGGTATAGTCAAAAAATAGCAAATAAATAAAGAACATTCTGATTTGGATGTTAAGAAAAAGGGGAGACTACCACCCGTTCTAAACCAGCCAGTACTACCTAAAGTCAGATTTCTAATCACATTTTCAGATTATCTAAATCAAGTGGTTCTCAGAGGTCACTAAACCCAGCATGGAAATGAGCAGGTAATGGTATCTTCTTTACTTCTCTCTGGAGTCAGTGGAGAATGGATGAGAAGGAGTGTTCACATGTACCTTCTTCAAGTGAGTCTCTTATTAAGTAATCCCCACTACTTACCAACTTCCTTTTGTGGAGTTCATCTTTAGATACTAGCAACTCTCCTGCAGTATAACTGCCCTGGATAGTCCTAAAACTGAGCAAGCAGAACTCACAGCTCCTAATCAGAAATCAACTTCGTTTTCCCCAATGCCTTTCAGTGGGATTGTGCTGTGCTTAGTTTCTCAGTTGTGGCCACATGGACTGCAGCCCACCAGGCTCCTCTGTCCATGGGGATTCTCCAGGCAAGAATACTGGAGTGTGTTGCCATGCCCTCCTCCAGAGAATCTTCCCAACCCAGGGACCAAACCCAGATCTCCCACACTGCAGGCAGATTCTTCGCCATCTGAGCCACCAGGGAATCTCAAGAATACTGGAGTGGGGATAGGGTAGCCTATCCCTTCTTCAGGGGAACCTCTCAACCCAGGAATTGAACCAGACTGTCCTGCACTGCAGGCAGATTCTTTACCAGCTGAGCTATCAGGACTAGGTATCAATATTTCCCTGACCTTGGAAAACTTCAGGGCAAGTTCCATGACTTTGGAGGTCACTTTTAGGTAACGAAAATTTCCAGTTATTTTGAGGCAATAACATCATCTCAGTTTAGTAACTGATCCATCCAATCCAGTGAAACAGCCAAAAAATGTCAAACCTTCAAGGTTAATTTTCATCTCCTTATGTATGGACCTTCTCGGAAAAGGAAAGGGAAAATGATCAGTTTCCTCTCCTCTTCAGACAAACTGATAATCATGTTTCTGAGCTTTGGAGGCATGTGGTTTGAAGGGATACAGAGACAGGAAAGCTCTTTCTTGACTACAATTTATTTTCTCATTGAACATCTCCTGTGGACCTTTCTGGAGGCAAATCACAGGTAATCTCTCACCAGCATTCTTTTCTAAGAATGAATGTGGTTTTCCTGTGTGGTCACTTACAGCTTTTCCCTCACCTCTAGAATCTGGCCTGTATCTCCATCACCCTTTTCTCGTTGCCACATCCCTCAGGCAGTGCAAGATATACTATATTTATCCTTGTACAAGATAAATGCAATTCCACACACATAAAACTTCTACCTTTTGGGATGACAATTCAAGACCAACGTAGAACAAAATAACTCTCCTAACGTAGCCTCCTCTAATCTCTAATCTTCTAACCCATTTATAATTTTATTTGGAAGAGCAGTTTAAGCCTCATGGAATGAGATATTGTCTATCTCTTTTGTAAGTCCTGTATGGTAACGTCACATTTCTTATTGAAATGTAGCATCTATCATCATGGAAACTTACCCAGAACTAAAGCTAAAATAATTACATTTAAATAACTTATTATCTTGCCTAATTAAGCAGATTTCTCAGTTAAATTTTTGTTCCTGCTGATTATGCTGTAATGTTACTTTGGTATGTTTTGAAAGGGTTTCACCTTCTGATTAGACTGTTCTGTATTTTAAATTCTAACTCTTTTGTTCATAAAGTTGCAAATGACCATCAGAGCAACTAATTTAATCTCTGTTAGATCAGTGGTTGTCTGTAATTGTTTTTCATAGGTACTATTCTTCTTAGTAGCTAGCAATCAACAGGGCTTTTGATATTATGACAAATTATCTGGTATCTCATTTATCTAGAAATAATATTGAAAGTGGGGTAGATTATAAAATATAGCAAGGCATTTTTAGTCTACAGATTTTCCAATTATTTTTGCTTGCAAAAGGGAAAGAGAAAGGAATGCAGCTCAGAAAACTCGTAAGTGTCTGAGTAGTAGATTTACGGACCCACCATGGTTGAATATTATGTTTGAGCTCCTGGACAGTTTGGGGTATGAGGATGTTAGCAGGCCAAAGAAAGCATGCTCCCAGGGATGGACTGCCTTCAGGGATGGCACTTATCTACAGAAGCCCATCACTTTTTGTAACACTTTATCCTCATTTCATTCCCATGACCACTACCAAGTGACTGGGAATATGGAAAACTTAACACCCTTTGCCTCTTAAATCCTTTGAAATATAGGCTGCCTCGAAATGTTCAGTGTTCCTCCCTAATTACAAGTCCTTTGGAAAATAAGCAAACAGCGAATTAAACAGAGGCTTTTTTAAGACATGAAACTGGAGCCAGTTATACAGACTGAAGTAAGTAAGAAAGAAAATCACCAATACAGTATACTAACGCATATATATGGAATTTAGAAAGATGGTAACGATGACCCTATATGGGAGACAGCAAAAGACACATAGATGTATAGAACAGTCTTTTGGACTCTGTGGGAGAAGGCGAGGGTAGGATGATTTGAGAGAATAGCATTGAAACCTGTATATTATCATATGTGAAACAGATTGCCAGTCCAGGTTCGATGCATGAGACAGGGTGCCCAGGGCTGGTGCACTGGGATGACCCAGAGGGATGGAATGGGGAGGGAGATGGGAAGGGGGGGTTCAGGATGGGGAACACATGAACACCCATGGCTGATTCATGTCAATGTATGGCAAAAACCACTACAATATTGTAAAGTAATTAGCCTCCAATTAAAATAAATAAATTAAAAAAATAATAAAGACATTTTTAAGATAAAAGCCATTTATCTTAAACTTTCTTCTAATGCTCATTAAGATCATTTTGATTACTTTCAGACTTTAGCCCACAAGAAAATGTTTTGTTTTGTTTTCCAGGGTGGTTAGCTATGAATTAGTGGTTCTAAATTTTGCTGCACATTATTATCATCTGGGGAACTATAAAAAGTCCCAAGTCTCAGAGTACATTCCAGACCAATTAAAGCACAACTCCTGGGAGTGAGGCCCAGGCATCAGTTTTTTTTAAACTCCTCAGGTGGGTCCAATACAGAGTCAAGGTTGAGAACCACTACTGGAGCATGAATAACTGTTGGCCTTGTGCAAATACAGGGAGGATGTAGGGAAGTTCTTCCTTAGCTCTTACAGATAGCACTCAACACGCCAAGTGGATGCTCTTTTCAAAAATCCAAAAAAGGAAAACCAAAATGTATAAAATAAAGGGTGTATGACTTGCATTTAAATGTCTTTTTTTAAAGAAAGTGTTTTTCTTTCTGGCTTACTTCACTCTGTATAATCGGCTCCAGTTTCATCCATCTCATCAGAACTGATTCAAATGAATTCTTTTTAATGGCTGAGTAATACTCCATTGTGTATATGTACCACAGCTTTCTTATCCATTCATCTGCTGATGGACATCTAGGTTGTTTCCATGTCCTAGCTATTATAAACAGTGCTGTGATGAACATTGGGGTACATGTGTCTCTTTCAATTCTGGTTTCCTCGGTGTGTATGCCCAGCAGTGGGATTGCTGGGTCATAAGGTAGTTCTATTTGCAATTTTTTAAGGAATCTCCACACTGTTCTCCATAGTGGCTGTACTAGTTTGCATTCCCACCAACAGTGTAGGAGGGTTCCCTTTTCTCCACACCCTCTCCAGCATTTATTGCTTGCAGATTTTTGGATTGCAGCCATTCTGACTGGTGTGAAGTGGTACCTCATTGTGGAAACTGGAGCCGATTATACAGAGTGAAGTAAGCCAGAAAGAAAAACACCAATACAGTATACTAACACATATATATGGAATTTAGGAAGATGGCAATGACGACCCTGTATGCAAGACAGGGAAAGAGACACAGATGTGTATAATGGACTTTTGGACTCAGAGGGAGAGGGAGAGGGTGGGATGATTTGGGAGAATGACATTCTAACATGTATACTATCATGTAAGAATTGAATTGCCAGTCTATGTCTGATGCAGGATACAGCATGCTTGGAGCTGGTGCATGGGGATGACCCAGAGAGATGTTATGGGTAGGGAGGTGGGAGGGGGGTTCATGTTTGGGAACGCATGTAAGAATTAAAGATTTTAAAATTTAAAAAAAAATAAAAAATAAAATAAAGCATTTTAAATCTTAAAAAAATTAATAAATAAAAGATAAACATAGTAGTAATAAAAAAAATAAAAATAAACATAAAAATTAAAAAATCAGCTTTTAATCTATATAATTGTATAGTTGATTTACAGCATTGTATTAATATTAGTTGTTTGAGAAATTAATCAGCTTTTAATCTATATAGTAGTATATTTGATTTACAGCATTGTATTAATATTTGTTGTATGAGAAATTAATTTCCTTATATATATACATGTATCTATTGTTTCTTAGATTCTTTTCCCATACAGGATATTACAGACTACTGAGCAGAATTCCTGTGCTGTACAGTAGGTCTTTGTTGATTATCTATTAAATAAAGTAGTATACATATATTTAAAAAAATAAATAAATAAATAAATAAATAAAAATAAAGAAAGTGTTCATCAAAGACTCCTTTAGAGAGTAAATTCTCTCCATAAATGCAAATATTCACTAGTAGCTTGTAATAATCTAAGAAAACATGTGTGTTCTACTATAACCTCAATCGAATATGTCTCAAATCTGAATTTATCTCCCCAAAATTGAGTTGCTTTCCTGACATCAGTAATTCTGTTAATAATGAAATATTCACTGTTCCCTAGTCTTGACCTCTGAAAGACATTTGTCTTTATTTTGTTTTATTTATCATTCTATGTAATAAAAGCCTGTATGCATCTCTTCAAAGTGATTCTACTTTCAGTGATTCTACTGTTTTTATATTACCTTCCTTATAAGGCCCACATTTATTCCAGGATTATTGCTAAAGCCTCCTAAAGTATCTTCCTGCTTTTAATTTTCATTAAAAATTCTACCATGTCCTGCACTTCTCAAAAATCTTCAGTGGTTTCCAATTGCATTTAGAATAAACTTTACGATCTTTATTTTTTTTGTTTGTTTTGTTTTTCTTTTTTTAATATAAATTTATTTATTTTAATTGGAGGCTAATTACATTACAATATTGTATTGGTTTTGCCATACACTGACATGAATCCACCATGGGTGTACACGTGTTCCCCATCCTGAACCCCCCTCCCACCTTCCTCCCATCCCATCCCTCTGGGTCATCCCAGTGCACCAGCCCTGAGCATCCTGTACCATGCATTGAACCTGGACTGGAGATTCGTTTCACATATGATAACAATGCCATTCTCCCAAATCATCCCACCCTCGCCCTCTCCCATAGAGCCCAAAAGACTGTTTAGCCTGGCCTACTGATCCTCCACAATTTGACTTTACATTCGTATCTTTCACTTCTCCCTTCCAGAAAATGCTAGATATATTCCATCATTCTATGACTTTTTGTAATTTTTTCTCTGAAGAATATCCTCCTTACAGTTTTCTTTCCATTCTTATTTTACTCTCATTTAAGTCTCAAATCAAATCCACTGTCCTTCAAAAAGTCTTCCAGGCCAGGCCACCTGTACCTGTGGAAATCTCTTAATCTCTCTCTCTCTGTCTCTCATTAATTACTTACTGTTATTTGAGCTTTTCAGTGCTGTCTTTCCATTATCGAGTTTTCCATGTATATTAAGTTCCATCTCCTCATCCACGATGTAAGCTTCTTGAGGGTAGACACCTTCAGTGTTTTCTCCATATAACTTAACACTGTGCTATCCACAAAACAGATGTTCAGTAAGTATTTTATCGAATACAACATTTCATAAGGAAGAAATACCACTAATCTCTATCATGTTTCCTGAGTAGAGAATTTCTGTTGCTTAATCTTGTCAGGTAGGGATCTAAGTAAATTCTTTTCATGATAGACTTTGGATGAGAAAAGAGGGATAATGTCTCTCCAGCTTTTATCCACCCTTAAATGTTTCAGGGTCTAACACTTAAATAAATTATAGGACTAGAGATTAGAAGTAAAGAAAATGATAAATTCCTAATAATTTATTTTTAATTAAATTAATGGAAAAGAATACCATGTCCCTAGGTAGAAGAATTAAACATTTCCAAGCTTTATTCCAAAATAAAGAGTAGATTTAATGAAATTCTATCTATGCAAATGAGAGCTTGTAAAAATTATTCCAAAATTCACTAAAAAGATAAATATAAGGATAGTAGAGAAAACAAAGATAGCAAATTTCATTTTTAAAAACTAAAAATGATTAAGTAGTAATACTATTAAATATTTTTTAAAAGTAAGGTTATAGTAATTACAACAATAGTTTTGGCCCAAAAACAGACATATAGAACAATGCAACACAACAGAGAACCCAACTGTACAAGAACTTAACAAATGATGAAGAAAATATCACAAATCAATAAGGTTGAGGCTTATCCAATAAATGATGTACAGATAATTGACCAAGAATTTTAAAAACAATTTATTTAATCCTTCATTTTATTCACAGAAATCAATTTCCAAAATACTTAAATATAACAAACCTCTAAGGGAAAAAAGAACTTTCTGAGCAAAACAAATGTCCAAAAATCAAAATACAAAAATATTTTTGCTATAATCAAAT
Source organism: Capra hircus (assembly GCF_001704415.2). Lineage (NCBI taxonomy): Eukaryota > Metazoa > Chordata > Mammalia > Artiodactyla > Bovidae > Capra > Capra hircus. The sequence continues at coordinate 49,343,789 of NC_030812.1, read as the reverse complement.
AAAAACCTGAATTATAAAATAATTGTAAGATAAAAATACATTTAATTAACATAATTAGCGAGAGTTAGGGGTTTATACAAACTACAAAAACCAAACCCACAGAAGATTCCCTACAGATAAAAGGCAATTCATAGAAGAGTAAATTTTAAGAATGTATAAAAATATTCAATCTCATCAGTTAAAGAGGTTTTGATCAAATTATAGTAGCCAATGTTTACAAGGATAAGGTGCAATCGGTGTGCTCATATTTTGCCATGGGGAGCTTAAGTTTGCAAAACTCATTTAAATTTGATATTAAGTCTTAATATTTTACCCAGGATTTACATTTTGGGGTGCATATTCTAAAAGCAATTCTAAATGTTAGGAGGGGAAATTGCATACAAGTAATTCTTCCCAGCATTATCTGCAATAGAAAAAAAAAGAAGAAGAAACAATTAAAATTTCAATAGAACAATATTAATGATGATATTTTTATCATCCAATGTTACATAGTCAATAAAAATAGTATTTAAAAAGACTATGGCATACAATGGAATAATATTAAGCCATCAATATGAAGTACTGATTCATAACGCAATATGGATGAACCTTAAAAATGCTATCCTAAGCAAAAGAAACCAGACACAATGATCCCACTTACCTAAAATATCCAGATTAGGCAAATTCATTGATAGAGAAAATAGATCAGTGGTTTCCAGGGACTGAAAAAATAAATAGGGAATTATTGTTAATAAGTAGATGAGATTTGTATGAAGGGATGAACCTTCTGGAATTAGATAGTGATAATGATAATGTACTGCCTTGCGAATATAAAATCATTGAGTTGAACCCTTTAAAGGAGAAATTCTATAGTATGTGAATTATATGGACATGGGTTTCGGTGGACTCCGGGAGTTGGTGATGGACAGGGAGGCCTGGCATGCTGCTATTTATGGGGTCGCAAAGACTCAGATACAACTGAGCGACTGAACCGAACTGAACTGAAGTTATTTTTAAAGACTATACCAGTATGGAAAGTGTTCATGATATAACAGTGAGAAACACATAACAAAAAATTATATAGGCAAAATATAACAATTCCTTAAGTGTAAAATATAAAATTTTAAACAACTTAATATAGGAGGAAACAGCTATAGGGAAGAAGAGAATGGACTGGTAAAGCAAACAGAATGAGGTGAAATAACTTTGTTATTTGTAATGCAAAGCTGTGTTTTGGTAGGCATTCTTGGAGACATCTTGTAAGAGGTCTGACAGTATCTTCCTAAAACAAATGATAATCTGTGCTTAGCCATTACTTCCCTGGTCATCATATACAAGTATTCAGATGACAAGCTGACTGAAAACATTTTAATTAATAGTGTAGCTGTTTTAATTTAGGCACCTATTCTATATACTGAAAGATGATGCTGTGAAAGTGCTGCACTCAATATGCCAGCAAATTTGGAAAACTCAGCAGTGGCCACAGGACTGGAGAAGGTCAGTTTTCATTCCAATCCCAAAGGAAGACAATGCCAAAGAATGCTCAAACTACCACACAATTGCACTCATCTCACATGCTAGTAAAGTAATGCTCAAAATTCTACAAGCCAGGCTTCAGCAATACGTGAACCATGAACTTCCAGGTGTTCAAGCTGGTTTTAGAAAAGGCAGAGGAACCAGAGATCAAATGGCCAACATCAGCTGGATCATGGAAAAAGCAAGAAAGTTCCAGAAAAAACATCTATTTCTGCTTTATTGACTGTGCCAAAGCCTTTGACTGTGTGGATCACAATAAACTGTGGAAAATTCTGAAAGAGATGGGAATACCAGACCACCTGACCTGCCCCTTGAGAAACCTGTATGCAGGTCAGGAAGCAACAGTTAGAACTGGACATGGAACAACACACTGGTTCCAAATAGGAAAAGGAGTACATCAAGGCTGTATATTGTCACCTTGCTTATTTAACTTCTATGCAGAGTACATCATGAGAAACGCTGGACTGGAAGAAACACAAGCTGGAATCAACATTGCCGGGAGAAGTATCAATAACCTCAGATATGCAGATGACACCACCCTTATGGCAGAAAGTGAAAAGGAACTAAAAAGCCTCTTGATGAAAGTGAAAGAGGAGAGTGAAAAAGTTGGCTTAAAGCTCAACATTCAGAAAATGAAGATCATGGCATCTGGTCCCATCACTTCATGGGAAATAGATGGGGAAACAGTGGAAACAGTGTCAGGCTTTTTTTGGGGGGGCTCCAAAATCACTGCAGATGGTGACTGCAGCCATGAAATTAAAAGACGCTTACTCCTTGGAAGAAAAGTTATGACTAACCTAGATAGCATATTCAAAAGCAGGGACATTACTTTGCCGACTAAGGTCCGTCTAGTCAAGGCTATGGTTTTTCCTGTGGTCGTGCATGGATGTGCGAGTTGGACTGTGAAGAAGGCTGAGCACTGAAGAATTGATGCTTTTGAACTGTGGTGTTGGAGAAGACTCTGGAGAGTCCCTTCGACTGCAAGGAGATCCAACCAGTCCATTCTGAAGGAGATCAGCCCTGGGATGTCTTTGGAAGGAATGATGCTAAAGCTGAAACTCCAGGACTTTGGCCACCTCATGCGAAGAGTTGACTCACTGGAAAAGACTCTGATGCTGGGAGGGATTGGGTGCAGGAGGAGAAGGGGATGACAGAGGATGAGATGGCTGGATGGCATCACTGGCTCGATGGACGCGAGTCTGAGTGAACTCCGGGAGTTGGTGATGGACAGGGAGGCCTGGCATGCTGCAATTCATGGGGTCACAAAGAGTCGGACACGACTGAGTGACTGAACTGAACTGAATTGAATGGTACTGGATACTTTGATCTTTGTTTTTTGAATGTTGAGTTTTAAGCCAGGTGTTTCACTCTCCTCTTTCACTTTCATCAAGAGGCTCTTTAGCTCCTCTTCACTTTCTGCCACAAGGGTAGCGTCATCTGCATATCTGAGGTTGATATTTCTCCCAGCGATCTTGATTCCAGCTTGTGTTTCTTCCAGCCCAGCGTTTCTCATGATATACTCTGCATATAAGTTAAATAAACAAGGTGACAATATACAGCCTAGACGTACTCCTTTCCCAATTTTGATCCAGTTTGTTGTTCTATGTCCAGTTCTAACTGTTGCCTCTTGACCTGCATACAGATTTCCTAGGAGGCAGGTCAGGTGGTCTGGTATTCCCATCTCTTGAAGAATTTTCCACAGTTTGTTGTGATCCACATAGTCAAAGGCTTTAGCATAGTCAATGAAGCAGAAGTAGATATTTTCCAGAATTCTGTTGCTTTTTCTATGATGCCAACGGATGTTGGCAATTTGATCTCTGGTTCCTCTGCCTTTTCTAAATCCAGCTTGACATCTGGAAGTTCTCTGTTCATGTACTGTTGAAACAGCTTGGAGAATTTTGAGCATTACTTTGCTAGCATGTGAAATCTCACTTTCTTTTAGAGACTCACAGTTTCCAGAGATCCAACCCTCTTCTTCCACATTAGCATTAGCTAAATTCTCCCTCTGTGGAAAGAAACAAAGCCCATTTCTCCCCTTTTTAACTAGTACTTCATCTTCCTTCTCCACTGGTTCTCAGAAAGAGTAGCTGAAGCCATAAAGCCTACTTGTTTTATCCATGCCTTGTGAGCTCGTGATCCTGTGTAAAGACATACTCATTAAAGCAGAGAGAAAGAACCCTCTGTTGATTTCTGCCTCTATTACTAGAAAATTAGTTTCTTATCAGAGTAACATACCTAAACTTGCCTAATTCTTAGAGGTATTAATAAAATCTAAAATTAAAAGCCAAATATTTGAGGCTTATGCTTTGATTTTAGTCAAAAAGCATCTGCATTTTAAAAATCATTCCCCTTAAGAAAATTCTTAGAACCATTCCAGATGTGTTATCATTTGTAGCTGCCAGTAAAATATGTGAGTGGATATTTCTAGGAATCACAGAGTAAAAATGTTCCTGCAGTGATGTGAAGAATTTGACAAGTGGTGTACAGCATGTGACACATTATTTTCATTTTCAGAGTTTGTTGAGAAATTGTTAAAGGCCCAATTAGGCATCGCTTATCCCCAAACACTTACTTCCTGGCAATAAGTTTATAGATTTAACTCACTTGAGTGCTTTTAAGGATCCAAAATATATTCTAAGGAATGAGTTTGACTTCTAAATATAAAGTAGAAACTTCTCTAGGAATATTTTTTTCCATGTACTATTCCTCGTATGTTTCACCCACTACTTGATAGTAAGTAAACTGTTCGTTGTTTAAACCGTTAGGATAATATTCTTCATCAGAGGCCTACTCTACGTGGATTGAAATCCCAAGTCCCTTTCTGTCTGCTGTGTGCCTGAGTAATGCACTTAACCTCAAGTTCCCAAGTTTCCTGATCCATAAAATGGGAAGTTTTTTTTTTTTTCCCTTTGGGAAATACACACACATACAGGGTATGCATACATGCATGTATAATCTCTTTGGAGGGAATAGCTTTTTTTTTTCTGTTGGAGGTTTATTCACTTCTCTAAACCACTTAATACAACTATGACAAAGAAAAGCACTAGTCTAAAATGTTAGTTATAGGCTGGGGTGAGGGAGAGCCTAGAGGGAAAAAAACATATATATATATGGGCTTCCCAGGTGGCTCAGTGGTAAAGAATCCGCCAGCCAATGCAGGAGACACAGAAGGCATGTATTCAATCTCTGGGTTGGGAAGATCCCCAGAAGGAAGCAATTGCAACCCACTTCAAGATTCTTGCTGGGAAAATTCTATGAACAGGGGTGCCTGGCAGGCTATAGTCCATAGGGTTGCAAAGAGTGGGACTTAACTGAGCAAGTGCATACACAGACACACAGACACACACACACACACACACACACACACACACATGCAATACTAAATAAGAACCATCTGTTAAGGCAGAAGGCCAGAGTACAGAGCAAATGGGTGGGGAGGTCTCATAGATGAGGAGGACAGAAATTCCACCCAGGGTGGAGAGCCATACAAATGGGACTCAGAGTACATCACTCTACTTGCCAGACACATATAAATGAGAATCTTTAAAAACTTGAGCAAATCATTCTCAAAGTAGAGCAGGGTCACGAACACACAATCTCAAGCCCTAGGGCTTGTCTGTTTCCTCTTTTGCATCACAAAATCATCTAAGAGCCAGTAAGGAGTTGCATAAGCTTCCTCTTCCTTTTCTCTCTTCTCTGCTTTAAATTTCCTCTAAGTGTATAAAAAAGTACAATGAACCACCTTTTATGGAAGCCCTTTGTCCTTAGCACTCTTGTTCATTGTACTGCCTTTCAAGGTGAAAACAAAAGGAACCTAGCTACAGTTGTTTTAAAATTAAAAATCAATTTAGTTGCCATGAGTATTGAAAGCAATGATTTATTTGAAGTGCTTAACAGGGTGTGGTTAAACAGGCAAGGATGCTAGCTGTATTATTTTTTAACCATGTTCAAGACATTAACTGGCATCCTCATCCCCAGAAGAAATTAAGTCTCTATCAAGCAGAAGTCACTTGCTCTCTTTCATTAGAAATATAAGACAAATGTTTTTCTTTTCCCATTTTAAACCCTAGGAATATTAACTCTTACATAGTTGGGTTATGGAAGTCTAGAGTCTCAGATGCAAGGATTCTTTCTAGTAAAGATTTAAATTGTCAGTTATCTGTATTGAAAGGTTTGTTAATATATAATTACATATTGTGCTGGATGCGTGCACACCCACTCAGTCATGTCCAACTCTTTTCACAGCCCCACGGACTGTAACCCACCAGGCTCCTCTGTCCATGGAATTTTCCAGGCAAGATTACTGGCAGGGGGTGCCGTTTTCTCCCCCAGGGGATCTTCCCAATCCAGGGATCAAACCCAGGTCTCTCTCATCTCCTGCATTAGCAGGCAGATTCTTTACCACTAGCGTCACCTGGGAAGCCCCAGTTATCTATTATAAAGCATATAATTCTTTTACCTAGACACCTTGGATGGAATCTGTCCTTCTCTTATGAATTACAAATGTGTAAGTCTATGTACCAGCTTTATGGTTTCTTTAAGACAATTTAAAAATACAAAGGAAAGTTCTTTTTCTTTCTGAAACAAAAATATAAAACACTTGTTACTCCTATAACATTTATGATTTAAATCTACAATAGAATTATTTTTTCATTTTTTCCATGTAAATAAATCACTATATGGGCTTCCCAGGCGGTGCTGGTGGTAAAGAACCCACCTGCTAGTGCTGGAGGCATAAGAGATGTGAGTTCAGTTTCTAGGTCAGGAAGATCCCCTGGAGGAGGGCTTGGCAACCCACTCCAGTATTCTCGCCTAGAGAATCCCATGCACATAGGAGCCTGGCGGGCCACAGTCCATAGGGTCACAGGAGTCGGACACAACTGAAGCAACTTAGCACGCATTCACACTATTGAGTACTATTTTTTTCTCAGTCATTTCCTTTTTTAAAATATGTATCTATTTATATGGCTGTGTTGGGTCTTGGATGTGGCACACAAGATTTTTTTGTGTCCTGTGGGATCTTTAGATGTGGCACCTGGACTTAATTGCCCCACAGCTTGTGGGATCTTAGTTCCCCAACCAGGGATCGAACCCACTTCCCCTGCATTGCAAGGCAGATTCTTAACCACTGGACCACCAGGGAAGTTTCTCTCTTAGTTATTTTCTATTCAGCTATGAAATGTATTTTATAAGTGGAGCAAGATGGTGTGTTATAAACACACCATATTTTTTCAGTTCATAATTAGATTATAATATAAAAGTCCCTGATATTAAAACACAGAATAATTTAGTGAGAAAAGTCTGAGATTTCTAGCCTGGATTTCAATCTGAAGTGAATTGTTAAATTTCTGAGGGGCCTAAAGCAATTTTCTTAATCTTGTTTTGCCTCTGATTTCTCATTTGTAAAATGAAACTAATAGCACCTACAGTTTAGGGATTACAAGTAACAAATATAAAAGACCTAATTCAGTGTCTGTAATACAGTATTTGTTTAGCAAATTGTAGTTATTTTGATTATCGAGAGAGAAAGACATTATGAGGAGTGACGGAATTAAGATATAAAATGATCTCCATTATCTGAAATAACAGTACAGGTTCAATCAAATTAAATGTAATGGTGCTTTTAGTATTCTCCAAATGCATTTGTGTGGTTTAAGATCTGGGGAAATGAAAGCTAAAGGTTTAGGACTTCACATCCTTTAATATTTTAAATTAAACTCTATTAAATCTAGGTCATCCACCATCCACATCCTGTTTTACAGGATCCATGCAGAATTGAAACCAACTAGCAAGTCTTATTTAAAATAATTCAACTAATCAATTGTGGTGGACCGTTGATATATTTTTGAGCGCTGAAGGATGATTTTACAGTACTTATTTCTCCTTTCTAACAATGCCCAAATTTCTTTTTAAGGAATTCACACTTCCCCCATTGTATATGGCCTTGGGGGACTGTAACTAGGTGCCCTAAGTTCCCCTGGACAAGAGACAGACTCACATACCAAGATGGACCATTCAGAGACTTTCTCCCTGAAATATGACCCCTGAGTGGGGTGACATAGAAACTGAAAATGGTTCACATTTGATTTTTCCCCAAGTTGAAGAATCCCAACTACACCTTTCCTGTGACTTCACTTTCACTTTTCACTTAGAGCAGGAAATGGCAACCCACTCCAGTGTTCTTGCCTGGAGAATCCCAGGGACGGGGGAGCCTGGTGGGCTGCTGTCTATGGGGTCACAGAGTCGGACACGACTGAAGCGACTTAGCAGCAGCAGCAGTGCTTCCAGCTGCAGAGCAGCCTTGGGTGAACCTGTTTCCAGCTCTGCTTCTCAACTACCTATAAGTTATGTGAGTCTTTCAGTAGATTCCTTCTTGTTCAGATTAGCCAGAATCATCCATTTCTGTTTACAACCAAAAAGCCCTCGCTGATACATCAATCCAATTTTAATGAATGTTTTCTCAGAGCAGGCACTAAGTTAGGACATTGTATAGGCTACAGAGATTCATAAAGCATGGTAACTATTGCAAATGCACTGGGGAAACCAACCTTAGATCCATAAAAAGAAATTACTATGGAAAGCAATGGATAATAAGTATCAAATAAGTAGAAAAATGATATCCCATAGTGGTTTAGAGAAGGAATATACTTCTGAATACATATTTCTGAATATATCTTATTGTGGTAAAAATGCAGAATTTGGAGCCAACAATGGGCTTCTAAGTCTCACCTCTGCCAGTTTTTATCTGAGTCCCACCTCTGCCAGTTTTTATCTGTGATAGGCGCATTTCTCAGATTCTGATCCTTCTCCTGCTGCAGCAAATAAGAAAGTAGATTTTAACACATTTTGTAGTTGCTAATGACTATTATGAGCTAAGCACAGTCAGCAGTTTCATAAGGCGAGCCAGTCTATAGAAAAACTAACATTCATTGCATGCCTGATACACATTAAGCACTGTAGTAGATAAAAAATTTGAGTCTAATGCCAATCCTATGAGGTATGTATAATTATTGTTTTGCAAATGAGAAAACTTAGACTTATTGACATCTGGTAATTTGCCAGAGGTTGTAAAACTGGTAATTGACATATCATGAATTTGACCTACATCTAACTCCCAGTTCTTTGCCATTTCCAAAAGATGCTATTTCCCTGACAGTACTTTTAGACAACATAGGATTGTAGGCAAGAGGAATATTGTGATCAAAGTTATGTGTTTGGGCCTGTCTGCTTTCATTTCCTGTAAGTGTTAATAGCATCCTCCTGATAACCTCATCAAACTCTTTACTCTCAGACACAGGCAGAGATGTGCCAGGTTTGTAAGTCACATGAAGTGCAGGCTTTTTGACAAGCTCACCATTTCATCTGGGATCTAGATCTCCAGTGATAATACCTGTGAGGGCACAAAGTGGATGCATCTTCTCAGAGAATGCTGTATTTTGCCCTGCCATATAGATGAAAAGTGGGCTCAGCAATGCCATGATAGTCGCATACTGCCAAGAATATGCTACTTTTGTTTTCCCTTTTCCTCCAATTCAAATATAGTACAAGTCTTCTATCTAGCATGTTTTGGAAATACAAGGTTCCTATTGGCAAATGTCAGGTCATTGACAAGTAAATTGTTACTATTCAGAGATCTTTCAGGTCAGGCACCACAGGAAACACCAAGTAAAAGGAACTAAGGGAGAGTTGAGGTGTCTGGATCCTGATAGCTATATTTCCATGGGAAATCTTATGAAGCCAAGATCTGGGATTTTTTCAAAAAAATTTGATGGAATGAAATCCACATCTCATCAAGGCTAGAACACCTCGAATGGCCAAAAATATAGTGATTGAGATACTAATCCCATTAACTGTCTTATTCTGCTTATTACTCACAGGTTCCTAAAATCAATTGTTAAATGGCACAAACTTTTCAATTATTTGTGTCATAATGATCATACACAATTGAATACATTAGTCAGTCATTGATTAAATTTTATGAATAGGGTTAAGAAGTTTAATGGACCAAATAAGGATTGTATTACGATATAACTTTACATAAATGTTCAGTTGTGTCCAACTCTTTGTTACTCTATGGACTGTAGCCCACCTGGCTCCTCTGTCCAGGGCATTCTCCAGGCAAGAATACTGGGGTGGGTTGCCATGCCCTCCTCCAGGGGATCTTCCCAACCTGGGGATCGAACTCACATCTGCCTGCATTTCCTGCACTGCAAGCAGATTCTTTACCCACTGAGCTGGGACATTAATCGGGAATTATCTGGGAAGCCCACATAAATGTTATTCATTCATAAAAATACCCACTAGCTGTGCAAAGTAGCATAGTAGGCATGGTCTTGAGTTAGTAACCATCAGAGTTACACTGTGAGAGGAATTGGGCCTCTGGAGAATGAGATCAGTTCAGCTCAGTTCAGCCGCTCAGTTGTGTCTGACTCTTTGTGACCCCAAAGACTGCAGCACATCAGGCTTCCCTGTCCATCACCAACTCCCAGAGCTTGCTCAAACTCATGTCCATCGAGTCAGTGAGGCCATCTGCATATCTGAGTCATTCTGTCCAAATGCTGTGTTGCTACTATCAAAAAGCAATAAATTAATGGTTAAGTGAAATATTCATCTATCCATGTATTACGTTCTTATGAAAGGATGACAAAGCCTAATATTTTTATTGAGTTTATTTTAATCATATGGTCATTAATATCTGTTTTTAGAATTTATTTTCATGGACATGAAATATTATGGATTTAGACTTTTTTGACTTGGCCTAGAAAATATCACTTACAGCCAAAGTATTGCAAAACAAATGAGCAATATAAATTCATGTCATGTGCTTGCTTGTTTCCTGATATAGACTTCTTTCTGAGTTAAAGCCATCGAGTTATACACTGCTTTATCATGCTCCCCAGAGTCACCATGTACTCTTTAAAGCATAACTGATCTATATAAAAACAGTCTACAGAAAGTATTTTTCATTTACATTTAATATCCTAGCCTTCGTTTGCCTACCTATGGTTTTACTGGCTTAATAGCCTTCATCTTTCCCTCTACATTTTTGACCACTGTATTTGTTACATATTACTACTTAACAAATTACCCCCAAAATGTTCAGCTTAAATCAATAAACATTTAGTAACAAGTCCATTCTGAAGGAGATCAGCCCTGGGATTTCTTTGGAAGGAATGATGCTAAAGCTGAAGCTCCAGTACTTTGGCCACCTCATGCGAAGAGTTGACTCATTGGAAAAGACTCTGATGCTGGGAGGGATTGGGGGCAGGAGGAGAAGGGGATGACAGAGGATGAGATGGCTGGACGGCATTACTGACTCGGTGGACGTGAGTCTGAGTAAACTCCAGGAGTTGGTGATGGACAGGGAGGCCTGGCGTGCTGTAATTCATGGGGTGGCAAAGAGTCGGACACGACTGAGTGACTGAACTGAACTGAACTGAACCTGCAGTTTTTATGCGTCAAGAATTTTGACTCACCTTAGCTGGGCCCTGGGACTCACAGTCTTACCCAGGATGTTGGCTGAACTGCTATCATCTAAAGACTCAACTGGGAAAGGATCTCCTTCCAAGCTCACTCACGCTATTGGCCAGAGGCTTCCCTCAGCTCCATGTCCATCAAAAGGGCATCTCCATAGGAAGCTCATAACATCTGACTTCCATCAGAGCCAGCAAGTAAGGGAGCAAGATAGGGTGAGAAAGATGGAAATCAGAGTCTTTTGCCATCTAATCTTGGAGGTGATGGCCCACCACTGTCTCTCTGTTCTATTAGAAACAAGTCACTAGGTCCACTCTACACTCAAAAGAACTTGATTTCCAGGAAGCAGGATTCTTAAGAATCAGGTCAGATACTGCCTCCTACATTCACCAACATAAATGGATAAGATCCACAAAGTGCATCTTTTGCACTTTGAATATCCCTGATTACAATCAAAGTCACTTATAAAATATTTAAATACAAAGAACAAAGGGGAACTACCACCTAATCTGGATTCGCCAGTGTATGTACCTCTCTGGTTGTTGTTGTTGTTCAGTCGGCCAGTCATGTCCAACTCTGCTACCCCATGGACTACAGCAGGCCAGGCCTCCCTGTCCCTCACCATCTCCTGAAGTTTGCCCAAGCTTATGTCTATTGTATTGGTGATGCCTCCAGAAATCTCACTCTCCAATGCCCTCTTCTTCTTCTCTGATTATTTCTTATTAACTACTGCAACACCCTCTTAATGGATTTTGATCAAATTCATCATGTCACTAAGAAATATCAGGATTATAGCTTAAGCATCTTCTTAAACTAAAATGCTATTGAAAGGATTTTATAGATATAAAAGTAGCACTGTCTGTGGAAGATCCTGAAAGAGATGGGAATACCAGACCACCTGACCTGCCTCTTGAGAAACCTGTATGCAGGTCAGGAAGCAACAGTTAGAACTGGACATGGAACAACACACTGGTTCCAAATAGGAAAAGGAGTACGTCAAGGCTGTATCTTGTCACCCTGCTTATTTAACTTCTATGCAGAGTACATCATGAAAAACGCTGGACTGGAAGAAACACAAGCTGGATTCAGGATTGCTGGGAGAAGTATCAATCACCTCAGATATGCAGATGACACCACCCTTATGGCAGAAAGTGAAGAGGAACTAAAAAGCCTCTTGATGAAAGTCAAAGAGAAGAGTGAAAAAGTTGGCTTAAAGCTCAACATTCAGAAAACGAAGATCATGGCATCTGGTCCCATCACTTCATGGGAAATAGATGAGGAAACAGTGGAAACAGTGTCAGACTTTATTTTTCTGGGCTCCAAAATCACTGCAGACGGTGACTGCAGCCATAAAATTAAAAGACACTTACTCCTTGGAGGGAAAGTTATGACCAACCTAGATAGCATATTAAAAAGCAGAGATATTACTTTGCCAACAAAGGTCTGTCTAGTCAAGGCTATGGTTTTTCCTGTGGTCATGTATGGATGTGAGAGTTGGACAGTGAAGAAAGCTGAGCACCGAAGAATTGATGCTTTTGAACTGTGGTGTTGGATAAGACTCTTGAGAGTCCCTTGGACTGCAAGGAGATCCAACCAGTCCATCCTGAAGATCAGCCCTGGGTGTTCATTGGAAGGACTGATGCTGAGGCTGAAACTCCAGTACTTTGGCCACCTCATGCGAAGAGTTGACTCACTGGAAAAGACTCTGATGCTGGGAGGGATTGAGGGCAGGAGGAGAAGGGGATGACAGAGGATGAGATGGCTGGAAGGCATCACTGACTCAATAAACTCTGGGAGTTGGTGATGGACAGGGAGGCCTGGCGTGCTGTGATTCATGGGGTTGCAAAGAGTCGGATGCGACTGAGAGACTGAACTGAACTGAGCTGTCTAAGTATGGCTCACAAAGCCTTAGAGTTTTCCATTATAGTTTGTACTTTTTTCTATTCTTCCATCTAGTCAATTTTAATTTTTCAATTTTAATGACAGTGAAAGTAGTTTAATGCAATGGTATAGGAGAAGCAAAATATTTTGAGTAGTAAAATGTTTATTCATATTTAATTAAGAGTACTTTCCTGCTGCACAGGGATGAACTGAAGATTATATGGCAAAAAGAGAATCAGAAACTATTATAGGACTCAGAATTTTTAATTCTCCCGAGTAGTTCTGAAATTGACTACAGATGTCACATATATCTTCTGGAACACTTTCACCATGTCATCTATGAACCATACCACTCCAAAGGGAAAACAAATGTGTATATGATTTGAGAGACACATAATAATATTTATTATACATGTATACACACATCCCTTCATACTTGGCCCATTTATTTATGTATGCAATTCATGAAGCTCTAAAGCGTCACTTCCCACTCTATTAAATGAAGAAACACTGTCCCCTGTAAATATAAAGTGGTGTGTTAGTCAGGGTACACTAAAGTATGACAAGCAAACCAAAATCTATTGGCCTAACACAAAAACAGTTTATTTATTCATCACCCTGGTTGATTTCTGTCATCTCACATTAAGACAATGAGTCCTGACACTAGAATATTGTCCTTGTCAGTTGCTTCTTGCACAGTGCTTTTGCAACAAATAAACCAATAGCTAGGACTTCATCTAACTTCCAGAACAGGTTGACTGTTTTGTGCCAGTCCGCTAATAAATACCTGTTAGTGTTGCAGTACAGGATCTGATTGTAACATATTACCTAGTAGAAGGGTTGGGATGGCAAGCAGAACTATAAACCTCCTATACCTTCAAATATCAGATATTATCTATCTATACCAAAAAATAAAACAGAATTATAAGTGCCCAGAAAGCATGCATCAGTTTTCCAGGAAATAACATACTCTTCATATTTATTTTCAGACAGAGCATCTTTTTCAGCCGTCTTAATTGACATGAAAGTTCAGTGAAAAGGAATGTGCCCTCTGCTTACCTGTCATCACTGAATTGATCTGGATGAGAAAGGAATAACTGAGAGACATCTGGAAAAGAATGTGCTCTATTAATTATGTAATTAAGTATACTGGTTCCCTAATGATAACTTTTAATGTGTATTGGACATTCAGAGAGTTGAGACATTTTAATAACAATATTTCACTTCACATGACACAGAGATTTTACATTTGTTTATATTCTTCTGGGAAAGAAATTATTGGAAAAACAGCAAGTGCCACACTGAAAGCTTTTTCTTTTAAATGTGAATGAAATATTTATCTTTGTTGTCACAAAATCCAAGGAAGTGGCAGATCCTGGTATATTCTCTGGAAGCCTGCTTCAATTTCTCTTTCTAAAATTCAACATATTTATTTCATAAACAGAGATCAAAGTGGTAATGTTCCTTTCACTCATGGTTTACTCATGGATTCAAAAGAAAACCAAATTTATAGGCAAACTTTGCATTCCTGAAAGGGAGTAAATTAACATTCCATTACTTCAACTACATTCTAAAAGAATAAAAATCAGCAATTCAAGTCTTGTAAAAACCAGATTAATAGTTGTCTTAAAAAAATCACTACAAAAAAATCTAACGTTGTAGCTTTGCTTTCAGCAGATCTTATCCTAACATGTTATTTATTGGAACATTCTTTGTAATTCATAAAGTAATTTCTCCATACATTTATAGTTTTGCTGATAAAGGACTAGTAACAAAGTTTCTATAAGCCCCCTGGAGTTGTGATAATCTCAAATCCTCTTAAAAATCTAGACACAGTTATAAGAGAGTTGTCACTTTCTAATAAATATTCATACTTATGAAAGCTTCTGACAAGCATTTTTACCTTTGTACCTAAAACTATCTGATCCATATGATTTAAGCAGATAAAGCAGATGAATGAAATGACTTTATTTTCTCTAAAGGCAGTCTCAGTAGTCCAAAATTACTTTTTTCCTCTTGTAATTTCATTACCTTTTCTTTCATATTCCCATAGAAAAGTTAATTTAAAAATTACATCTTCCAGTCCAGTTTTCCCTTGTGTTTCTGAAAAGCGTGATGTATACCCCATGGGGCAGCAGAGATGAAAATTCTTACTATGGCTTCCCCCTTCCCTCATATACATCTTCAGGAGGATTGGAGTTGGGTTTAAATTTCATAACTTTGAATTAAGGTTTATAGTGAAGTTGCTCAGTCGTGTCTGACTCTTTGCAACCCCGTGGACTGTAGCCCACCAGGCTCCTCCGTCCATGAGATTCTCCAGGCAAGAATACTGGAATGGGTTGCCATTTCCTTCTCCAGGGGATCTTCCTGACCCAGGGATTGAACCCAGGTCTCCCGCATTGCAGGCAGACACTTTAATCTCTGAGCCACCAGGGAAGCCCTAAGGTTCATAGTAGTTTCCTATAAAATAGGTAGTTGGAATACTACTCAGCCATAAAAAAGCACAAAATAATGCATTTGCAGCAACATAGATGCAACTAGAGATTATCATACTAAGTGAAATGAGTCAGAAAGAGAGACAAATACCACATGATATCACTTATATATTGAATCTAAAACATGACACAAATGAACCTCATTACAAAACAGAAGCAAACTGACATAGCGAACAGACTTGTGTTGCCAAGGAGAAAGGGTGCAGGGACAGAAGGACTGGGACCTGGGATAATCAGATGTAAACTATTATATCCAGAATGGATAAATAACAACGTCCTACTGTAGAGCACAGGGAATTAACTATATTCAATATCCTGTGATAAACTATAATGGGAAAGAATATTAAAAATGCCTATTTGTGTATAACTGAGTCAATTTGCTGTACAGCAGAGATTGGCGCACACTGTAAATCAACTATACTTCAATTTTAAAAACAGGGAGTTGGCTTTCTCTTTCT
This sequence comes from Capra hircus, assembly GCF_001704415.2. Lineage (NCBI taxonomy): Eukaryota > Metazoa > Chordata > Mammalia > Artiodactyla > Bovidae > Capra > Capra hircus. The sequence goes on along the minus strand of NC_030812.1, from coordinate 49,327,966 downwards.
GACTCATTTCACTTAGGATGAGGGACTTTAGGATTTGCAGATGCAAACAATTACGTATAGAATGGATGGATAACTATATTCAATGTCCTGGGATAAACCATAATGGAAAAGAATATATGTATATGTATAACTGAGTCACTTTGCTGTAGAGCATTATAAATCAACTATACATCAATTAAAAACAAATTGATAAAAATGCACCCAAAAAGAGACTGATTAGGAATTGAGAACAAAATTCAGAAGGATTGCTTTTATAAAAAGAGTACAGAATCCTTAGTCTGCCTCCATTTACCAAGAAGAATTGAAAAGACAGACAAAGGGAAAGAACAGAGGGTCTTTACTTCAGGGTTGTGGCTCAAAAGATGAACCCCCACCACCAACAACTGCCCACAAACACACCCTCGGCAGCTCCTCCAGGCTCTCCCAGAAGCAGAGAAAAACGTGAGACGTCCTCTCAGAGTCCAAAATGGAGAGAGGGACTGGTGAAGCTGCTCCACCTGGGCAGTTCACCTACTGCTCTCGTTCCCTCAGGCTGTTGTGGTTGGGCTCCATTCTAGCTACGTGAGAGCTCCATTCTAGCTTTGCCTCTGAGATTTTGCATCTGCTTTTCCCTGACCTGAACACACTTCCTTCACATTCCCACATGTCTCACTCCCGTAACTCCTCAGAATCCTTGCTTTAATGCCACAATCTTGTTGAGACCTTTTCTGATCATCCTGTTTAAAAATTCCAAACCCCCTATCTGTTTTCTCCTGTTTCCCCTTTCCTGCTTTGTAAGTTTATCCACAGAATGTATCCTTGTCTGCCCCAGATGTCTTCCAGGCCATGCCCACATCCATTCTCCAAACTTCTCTGCCCTGCTTTGTGCTCAGGGAGGCCGACCTGATGGACTCGATCAGCAGGCTCACTTGTCCTGTGGCTCCCTTGTGGGTTTGACCAAAGGGTGGCAGTAGCAGGAAGTTTGAGAGGTGATGAGAGAGGATTAGAGATTTATTCTCCTAGCTCCATTTCTGCCAAGTCCTATGGTTCAGCTGCCTCCCTATATAAAGACCTCCCCTCATGCCAGGTGGTCCCCTTCATTCAGCTTCCCCCTCTGGGTGCTAATGATTTCATCTCTTCATCCATCTTTTAAGCCTCAGGCAATTTGGAGCTCCATGGTGTTGCTAGCTTCAGAGCACAGAGTGTCTCTTATTCTTTTAAACCTGCTTTATGAAGTTAATTAATAACATTTATTAAACTCTTTACTGAGTTAATTATCAATCATATTGCCAATTATTTACCTTTATTAAACTCTTCTCATAATGCCCATTTTAACTGTGACATTATTTAATTTCCTAATTGCTGCAACATCTGACACCCTATTTTTTTACTTAATGATTAATTTATCATCTCTCCCGCTAAAATGTCAGCTCCAGAAAATCAAGAATATTTGTCTGTTTGCTGCTGTATTCCTAGCACCTACAGCAAAACATGACACTTCGTAGGAGCTGAATAATTAATTATTAAATAAATTATGAAATAACGAATGTATGTATGGCTCAGGAAGGGACATGGAAAGTCAAGTCCATAGATTCCTATCTTCTCTACATACTGGGTCCCCGCCTTTACGGAGGGTGTCTTTCTTTTATTCCTTCTTCCTTTCCTTTCTTTTCTTGTGTGTGTTGTTGTCAAAAGCAAATGTTTTCACTAGGTGGGCATTATTTCATCTCCAAATTTGTACTTAGCATTTTTATAAAACATCATCTGGAAGGATCTTAGAGAATTCACACATGTAAACCTATGTATTTACAATCTGACACAGCTTCTACTTCTTAATGTTCATAAACAACATTGCTGAGCCAGTGGTGACATCATTTTAAAACAAAAGAACAGTCCAGCAATGAAGAGAAAATCTCCAAAGCTAGTATCTGGATAGACAAAAACCCCGAAAGTATAGATTCTAATATTCTGTTTTTTAAGCATTGACTACAATATAAGAGAGAAAATACAATACCCAAGCACTTACAACAAGCATACAATTAGTGCTCAATCAGTATTTGTTGAATTCATAAATGAGTAAATTAAAGTCCCTCTGCACTAAGAAAATATTTTGAAATGACTAAAGATACTGTGGTAGATTGGACAAGTGTTTCCAGCTCCTTGCTCCCTCCTTGTAAAGGAGAATTACATCCCCACCTATCATCTTGTGAGGGATATCCTATGAAAGGAGTGGTTCTCCCCATCTACTTGATTTTGAGGATGACCATGTGATATTGATATACTTTCATGGATGGGATGTAAGTGGAAGTACCAGTGTACCAGTTCTGAGTTGAAGCTTTAAGTGTGATTGCTTGATTCAACATGCTTTTCTACTCCTATTTTCTGCCATGAAAGACTAGCATGTGCAGATAGAGGAGGACCTTTCAGACAAATTTCCGAACTAAGAAGATGCATAGAATTAATCCTCAGTCTACTGGTAGCCAGGAGGCACAGAGCCACAGCTGGCCAAAAGCAAACATGTAATATGAATAATAAGTACCTATAGGTTGTTTGTTATGCAGCATTACCATAAAGAATACAGAAACTGGTACCTAGAAATGGGGTGTTGATGGAACAAAACTTAAACTATGTGGATGAAGGAGGGAGTAAGAAAAGTGTTGTTAGAAGCAGAAAATCGGCAGCCTGGACTAGGTAATGACAAACTATTTGGTAGAATTTTCATATATATTGACTTTCTACCCTCAGATTGCCTTTCATGATAAAGTTGTTGCTGCCATTTTTATACTGATGGGTCAGCCCTTCATGTCACCATTTTGTAGCAACTTGGATTTTCTGTCTCTTGAATTTCTTTCTTGTTACTAGTATATGCAGAATGATGATAGTACAGTGTGTTATTTAGGAAGCAATTTGTCATTGAGATGGAAAGTGGATGTATAATATTACAGTTTTCCATACCATGAAGTCATGTTTAATGTTCATGAAAAAAAAATCTATTTTTTGTACAATATTCTAGATGCAACTCAGTGTAGCAGGTGTTTCCTTCAAATTTGGAGATACTGAGTCTATAACTGTCTCTTTAAATCCCTTCTCTTTTAGAGTATGTGGTGGTAAGTTTGGACACATTTACTTTTGATTACTGCCAGATGATAATGCTTGGAAATATCCAACTAAAGCACTTGTTAGAGCAGTGACATCAGCAAATATAAACTCACAGCCACTTTATATACCAGCTTTGCCTTGCAGTCTCCTATGAAATTTTTCATCTTTTTCCTCTTCTCTTGATTTTCTGACTTCAGCACAATCTTATTTGAACATAGAGAAGCTGCCAAATCACAATAATTTTCCACTAAATTTAATGTGATTTTCTTAATCTAATTTTAATATACTATATGGATGGTTAGTTTCAATCATTTTCATGAGGAACTTGTACTTAACTCATAACTTGGTTCTTCACTCACTCCTCAGTTATCGTTCTTGGTAATTTTATGGCTTTTTGGGACATCTTAGATTCCCATTTCCTAACTCTTCTCAGAACCGCTTCAAATCTTCAAATCTCTGCATCCAGGTAAAGGTATAGAGGCTTAAATATACAAATGTATACATTTTATTTATATAATTTATATTAGTTCTTTTCTCTTCTAGACTCACTCTCTCCCTTAAGCTATCTCATATTCCCTTTGTTCTCAAACTTTATAAAAGTTACACAGGCTGCCTTTATTTTCTCACTAATCCTTAGCTCTTACAGCCTGGCTCTTGTTCCCTTATTTGTCATGAAATTGATGTCCTGAAGTTTATATTTAAATGAGCTCCTAATCAAAAATCCAATGACTTGTTCTATCCTTCTTATCATAGAGAAGGACTTGAGTATGAGACACTGGAGATTTTGGTCACATTGACTCATACAAAGAATAAGGAATTGGAGGCCAACAAGCTATAGAAGGATAGGACAGGGGAATGGAAATTCAGTTTCAGATCCTACTCAGAGTCAGAATGTGAATCTAAGCCAAAATCCAGGATGGTAGAAGAAACAAAAAATAAGTGAAGATAAAGTCTAGATGGAAAACTACAGGCTAATATCACTGATGAACATAGATGCAAAAATCCTCAACAAAATTCTAGCAATCAGAATCCAACAACACATTAAAGAGATCATACACCGTGACCAAGTAGGCTTTATCCCAGGGATGCAAGTATTCTTCAATATCCGCAAATCAATCAATGTAATCCACCACATTAACAAATTGAAAAATAAAAACCATATGATTATCTCAATAGATGCAGAGAAGGCCTCTCCAGAAAGCAGGAATAGAAGGAACATACCTCAACATAATAAAAGCTATATATGACAAACCCACAGCAAACATTATCCTCAATGGTGAAAAATTGAAAGCATTTCCCCTAAAGTCAGGAACAAGACAAGGGTGCCCACTTTCACCTCTACTATTCAACATAGTTCTGGAAGTTTTGGCAATAGCAATCAAAGCAGAAAAAGAAATAAAAGGAATCCAAATTGGAAAAGAAGAAGTAAAACTCTCACTGTTTGCAGATGACATGATCCTCTACATAGAAAACCCTAAAGACTCCACCAGAAAATTACTAGAGCTAATCAATGAATATAGTAAAGTTGCAGGATATAAAATCAACACACAGAAATCCCTTGCATTCCTATACACTAACAATGAGAAAGTAGAAATTAAGGAAACAATTCCATTCACCATTGCAACGAAAAGAATAAAATACTTAGGAATATATCTACCTAAAGAAACTGAAGACCTATATATAGAAAACTATAAAACACTGATGAAAGAAATCAAAGAGGACACTAATAGATGGAGAAATATACCATGTTCATGGATCGGAAGAATCAATATAGTGAAAATGAGTATACTACCCAAAGCAATTTACAAATTCAATGCAATCCCTATCAAGCTACCAGCCATATTTTTCACAGAACTAGAACAAATAATTTCAAGATTTGTATGGAAATACAAAAAACCTTGAATTGCCAAAGCAATCTTGAGAAAGAAGAATGGAACTGGAGGAATCAACTTGCCCGACTTCAGGCTCTACTACAAAGCCACAGTCATCAAGACAGTATGGTACTAGCACAAAGACAGACATATAGATCAATGGAACAAAATAGAAAGCCCAGAGATAAATCCACACACATATGGACACCTTATCTTTGACAAAGGAGGCAAGAATATACAATGGAGTAAAGACAATCTCTTTAACAAGTGGTGCTGGGAAAACTGGTCAACCACTTGTAAAAGAATGAAACTAGATCACTTTCTAACACCGCACACAAAAATAAACTCAAAATGGATTAAAGATCTAAATGTAAGACCAGAAACTATAAAACTCCTAGAGGAGAACATAGGCAAAACACTCTCCGACATAAATCACAGCAGGATCCTCTATGATCCACCTCCCAGAATTCTGGAAATAAAAGCAAAAATAAACAAATGGGATCTAATTAAAATTAAAAGCTTCTGCACAACAAAGGAAAATATAAGCAAGGTGAAAAGACAGCCTTCTGAATGGGAGAAAATAATAGCAAATGAAGCAACTGACAAACAACTAATCTCAAAAATATACAAGCAACTTGTGCAGCTCAATTCCAGAAAAATAAACGACCCAATTAAAAAATGGGCCAAAGAACTAAATAGACATTTCTCCAAAGAAGACATACGGATGGCTAACAAACACATGAGAAGATGCTCAACATCACTCATTATTAGAGAAATGCAAATCAAAACCACAATGAGGTACCACTTCACACCAGTCAGAATGGCTGCAATCCAAAAATCTGCAAGCAATAAATGCTGGAGAGGGTGTGGAGAAAAGGGAACCCTCCTACACTGTTGGTGGGAATGCAAACTAGTACAGCCACTATGGAGAACAGTGTGGAGATTCCTTAAAAAATTGCAAATAGAACTACCTTATGACCCAGCAATCCCACTTCTGGGCATACACACCAAGGAAACCAGAATTGAAAGAGACACATGTACCCCAATGTTCATCGCAGCACTGTTTATAATAGCCAGGGCATGGAAACAACCTAGATGTCCATCAGCAGATGAATGGATAAGAAAGCTGTGGTACATATACACAATAGAGTATTACTCAGCCATTAAAAAGAATTCATTTGAATCAGTTCTGATGAGATGGATGAAACTGGAGCCGATTATACAGAGTGAAGTAAGCCAGAAAGAAAAACATCAATACAGTATACTAACACATATATATGGAATTTAGAAAGATGGCAATGACGACCCTGTATGCAAGACAGGAAAAAAGACACAGATGTGTATAACTGACTTTTGGACTCAGAGGGAGAGGAAGAGGGTGGGATGATTTGGGAGAATGGCATTCTAACATGTATACTATCATGTAAGAATCAAATCGCCAGTCTATGTCTGATGCAGCATACAGCATGCTTGGGGCTGGTGCATGGGGATGACCCAGAGAGATGTTATGGGGAGGGAGGTGGGAGGGGTGTTCATGTTTGGGAACGCATGTAAGAATTAAAGATTTTAAAATTAAAAAAATTAAATTAAATTAAATTTAAAAAGTCTAGGTGGATTATTCTTTCAGTGAGCTATTGATATATAATAAAGCATCTAAAAATATAGTGGTTTAAAAAATCAGTTTTATTTCTCAAGATTCTGTCAGTCAAAATTCAAGCAGGAATCAGTCAGGGTGGCTCCTTTCTATTACGTATACATGATATCAGCTGAGAATGCTCAGCCAATACTGAAGGATCCTGGATGCCCTCACTCATACACCTGAGGCTTTCGTGCTGAGAGTCAAGCTGGGTCCATTGTTTCTATTCCCAATGGCCTCTCACTTTTCACTTAGTCTCTTATTCCTTATGGAAAGATCCTTACTAGGACTTAATACAGATCCCAATATATTGGTCTTTGAACATAGGAAATAGTTCAATAAGACTTTAGCAGGTCTTAAGAGAGATATGAGTATATTTTACACCTAAGAAAGACATAAGCTGTGGCCAGAGAATAGTGTGAAAAAAAAAAAAAAGTGTTTGCAAAGATGGTCACGAATATGCATGCTGCTTCTCCCATTCAGAATTTGGGCTCACCTGTGACTTGCCTTGACTGACAGAATGTGGCAGCAGGAATTCAGTGCCAGTTTGCATCCTGCTACTTTAGAGACCTGGCATCTTTTGTTATGGCTGTCCTAAGCTCCAACTAACGAGGAAAGAAGATTAGGGTATTAAGTGATGATGAAACATTTTCAGGAGACAGAGAGAAAGAGAGATTTAACCAGCCCTTGGCCAGTCTGGTCACTCTTAGCCTAGATGTCATGCAAGTAAAACCATCTTAGACATTCCAGCCCCCTAGGAGAGCTCCCCGTGAATGTAGCCACCTGAGTGACCCAGCTAACACCACATAGAGAGGATATGACCTGTACCCAATCAACTCTGACCTCCCTTACAACCCACAGAATGGTGAGCAATTAAATTGTTTTTTTAAACCACTCAGTATTAGGTGCTTTGTTAGGATGCAGTAGCTAAATGAAATAGACAATACTGGAAAAGGTCAGTTTTCATTCCAATCCCAAAGAAAAGCAATGCCAAAGAATGCTCAAACTACTGCACAATTGCACTCATCTCACATGCTAGTAAAGTAATGCTCAAAATTCTCCAAGCTAGGCTTCAGCAATATATGAACCGTGAACTTTCAGATTTTCAAGCTGGTTTTAGAAAAGGCAGAGGAACAAGAGATCAAATTGCCAACATTCACTGGATCATCGAAAATCCAAGAGAGTTCCAGAAAAACATCTATTTCTGCTTTATTGACTATGCCAAAGCTTTTGACTGTGTGGATCACAATAAACTGTGGAAAATTCTGAGAGAGATGGGAATACTAGACCACCTGACCTGCCTCTTGAGAAACCGGTATGCAGGTCAGGAAGCAACAGTTAGAACTGGACATGGAACAACAGACTGGTTCCAAATAGGAAAAGGAGTACGTCAAGGCTGTATATTGTCACCCTGCTTGTTTAACTTACGTGCAGAGTACAGCATGAGAAATGCTGGGCTGAAGGAAGCACAAGTTGGAATCATGACTGCCGGGAGAAATATCAATATCAATATCCATTTTTTCTCCATCTATTTTCATGAAGTAATGGGACCAGATGCCACGATCTTAGCTTTTTGAATGTTGAGTTTTAAGCCAATTTTTTTTACTCTCCTCTTTTACTTTCATCAAGAGGCTCTTTAGTTCCTCTTCGCTTTCTGCCATAAGGGTGGTGTCATCTGCATATCTGAGGTTATTAATATTTCTCCCTGCAATCTTGATTCTAGCTTGTGCTTCATCCAGCCTGGCATTTCACGTGATATTCTGCATAAAAGTTAAATAAGAAGGATGACAATATTCAGCCTTGATGTACTCCTTTCCCAATTTGGAAACAGTCCATTGTTCCATGTTCAGTTCTGTTTCTTCTTGACCTGCATACAGATTTCTCAGGAGGCAGGTAAGGTGGTCTTATTATGGACGTGTGACCCACATAGTCAAAGGCTTTGTCATAGTCAATCAAACAGAAGTAGATGTTTTTCTGGAATTCTCTTGCTTTTTCTGTGATCCAATGGATGTTGGCACATTGATCTCTGGTTCCTCTGCCTTTTCTAAATACAGCTTGAACATCAGGAAGTTCTTGGTTCACAAACTGTTGAAGCCTGTCTTAGGGAATTTTAAGCATTACTTTGCTAGCATGAGAGATGAGTGCAATTGTGCAGTAGTTTGAACATTCTTTGACATTGCCCTTCTTTCAGACTGGAATGAAAACGGACCTTTTCCAGTCCTGTGGCCACTGCTGAGTTTTCCAATTTGCTCGCATATTGAGTGCAGCACTTTCGCAGCATCATCTTTTAGGATTTGAAATAGCTCAACTGAAATTTCATCACCTCCACTAGCTTTGTTTGTAGTGATGCTTCCTAAGGCCCATTTGACTTCCCATTCCAGGATGTCTGGCTCTAAGTGAGTGATCACACCATCATAGCTATCTGGGTCATGAAGATCTTTTTTGTATAGTTCTTCGTGTATTCTTGCCACTTCTTCTTAATATCGTCTGCTTCTGTTAGGTCCATACTGTTTCTGTACTTTATTGTGTCTATCTTTGCATGAAATATCCCCTTGAAATCCTTAATTTTCTTTAAGAATCTCTAGTCTTTCCCATTCTATTGTTTCCCTCTATTTCTTTACATTGATCACTTAATATCCTTAAGCTTTTTACAACTTGTAATTTGTTGTTATTTCTTTCCCCTATTAAATATATTTAGTTACATATTAAAATATTTTTTGTCTTGAGTACCACAAAATTGAAAGTTTAATTAACCTCAATTATGTGTATTAATTCACTTAATTCTATACTATAGAAGAAGCTGTTGTTATTATCTGTATTTTATAACTGAGAAGACTGAGGCAGAAAAAAATTAAGGTCACAGAGATAGCAGTGGTTGAACCTGGATTTGAACCTGGTCAGGTTGGATTCTGAGACTATCTCTTACTCACTGATTCTCCACCTTACTGCCTCTGAGGATGAATAATGCCCAGCCCATGTCCTCAAGGAGTTTACAATTCAATAGTAAACTAATATAAGTCCATAGGCTTCCCTGGTAGCTAAGCTAGTAAGGAACCCACCTACGATGCAGGAGACCCTGGTTTGATTACTGGATCAGGAAGATCCCCTGGAGAAAGGAATGGCAAACCACTCCAGTATTCTTGCGTGGAGGATCCCCATGGGTAGAGAAGCCTGGCAGGTTACAGTCCATGGGGTTGCGAAGAGTTGGACACAACTGAGCATCTAAGCACAGCCCATAATAATCACAATATAGTATGGCATGTGCCGTACTACATAAGGTACAGGATTAAAAGGGGAAATTAAATTTCTAGGCAGGTAGAAAGGCTTCACAAAGAAAGTAACACCAACTAGGTTATAGTAAACACAGTTTATATTTGAAATCCTAAGTCTTTGAAAATGCATTAACCCTCCCACCAAATCAGGAATGATGGTGCCGATGAAGAGACCTCATTGGTACCAAGAGAACTCATAAGGTAATGATACAAATCTGATACAAAATTGAAATTAGACTCTCTTTTGCTAGTCCTTACATAGTTTTCCATTCAGTGTTCTATATATTATAGCCCAAATTTGGCTATTACAAAATAAAATTATGTGGTTTTTTAAAATTTTTATTTGTTTCTAACACCAAAAACATTTTATATTGGGGTATAGCCAATTAACAATGTTGTGGTAATTTCAGATGAACAGCAAAGGGGCTCAGCCATATGTATACATGTATCCATTCTCCCGCAAGTCCCTCTCCCATCCAGCCTGACACATAACATTGAGCAGAGTTCCACGTGCTATACAACAGGTCTTTGTTGGTGATCTATGTTAAATATAGCAATGTGTTCATTACCTTCCCAAAGTCCCCAAATATCCTTTCCCCTCCAGTGACCACAATTTCATTTTCTAAGTCTGTGAATCTCTTTCTTTTTATAAGGTCATTTGTAACATTTCTTTTTAGGTTCCACGTATATGAGGTTTCATATCTCCGTCTGACTTACTTCACTCAGTATTGAGAGGTTATTGCTGAGCCATGAAAGACCGTGGGATTCTTGGCCTCTGGAGGAGAGGAATTCAACCTGGGGCCAGTGACAAGACTTGATCACTCAGAACTTTTGTGTAATACAGTTTTATTAAAGTATAAAAGAGATGGCGAAAGCTTCTGATATAGACATCAAAGTTCAGTTCAATTCAGTCGCTCAGTCGAGTCTGACTCTTTGCGATCCCATGAATCACAGCACACCAGGCCTCCCTGTTCATCACCAACTCCTGGAGTTCACTCAGATTCACGTCCATCGAGTCAGTGATGCCATCCAGCCATCTCATCCTCTGTCATTCCCTTCTCCTCCTGCCCCCAAACCCTCTCAGCATCAAAGTCTTTTCCAATGAGTCAATCTTCACAAGAGGTAGCCAAAGTACTGGACTTTCAGCTTTACCATCATTCCTTCCAAAGAAATCCCAGGGCTGATCTTCAGAATGGACTGGCTGGATCTCCTTGCAGTCCAAGGGACTCTCAAGAGTCTTCTCCAACACCACAGTTCAAAAGCATCAATTCTTCGGCGCTCAGCTTTCTTCACAGTCCAACTCTCACATCCATACATGATCACTGGAAAAACCATAGCCTTGACTAGATGGACCTTAGTCGACAAAGTAATGTCTCTGCTTTTGAATATGCTATCTAGGTTGATCATAACTTTTCTTCCAAGGAGTAAGCGTCTTTTAATTTCATGGCTGCAGTCACCATCTTCAGTGATTTTGGAGCCCCAAAAAATAAAGTCTGACACTGTTTCCACTGTTTCCCCATCTATTTCCCATGAAGTGATGGGACCAGATGCTATGATCTTAGTTTCTGAATATGAGCTTTAAGGTAACTTTTTCATTCTCCCCTTTGACTTCCAACAAGAGGCTTTTTAGTTCTTCTTCACTTTCTGCCATAAGGGTGGTGTCATCTGCATATCTGAGCTTATTGATATTTCTCCTGGCAATCTTGATTCCAGCTTGTGCTTCTTCTAGCCCAACATTTCTCATGATGTACTCTGCATAGAAGTTAAATAAGCAGAGTGACAATATACAGCCTTGACGTACTCCTTTTCCTATTTGGAACCAGCCTGTTGTTCTATGTCCAGTTCTAACTGTTGCCTCCTGACCTGCATACAGATTTCTCAAGAGGCAGGTTAGGTGGTCTGGTATTCCCGTATCTTTCAGAATTTTCCACAGTTTATTGTGATGCACACAGTCAAAGGCTTTGGCATAGTCAATCAAGCAGAAATAGATGGTTTTCTGGAACTCTTGCTTTTTCCATGATCCAGCGGATGTTGGCAATTTGATCTCTGGTTCCTCTGCCTTTTCTAAAATCAGCTTGAACATCAGGGAGTTCATGGTTCACGTATTGCTGAAGCCTGGCTTGTAGAATTTTGAGCATTACTTTACTAGCATGTGAAATGAGTGCAATTGTGTGGTAGTTTGAGCATTCTTTGGCATTGCCTTTTTTGGGATTGGAATGAAAACTGACCTTTTCTAGTCCTGTGGGCACTGCTGAGTTTTCCAAATTTGCTGGCATATTGAGTGCAGCACTTTCACAGCATCATCTTTCAGGATTTGAAACAGCTCCACTGGAATTCCATCACCTCCGCTAGCTTTGTTCGTAGTGATGCTTTCTAAGGCCCACTTGACTTCACATTCCAGGATGTCTGGTTCTAGATGAGTGATCACACCATCGTGATTATCTGGGTCGTGAAGATCTTTTTTGTACAGTTCTTCTGTGTATTCTTACCACCTCTTCTTAATATCTTCTGCTTCTGTTAGGTACATACCATTTTTGTTCTTTATCAAACCCATCTTTGCATGAAATGTTCCCTTGGTATCTCTAATTTTCTTGAAGAGATCTCTAGTCTTTCCCATTCTGTTCTTTTCCTCTATTTCTTTGCATTGATCACTGAAGAAAGCTTTCTTATCTCTTCTTGCTATTCTTTGAAATTCTACATTCAGATGCTTATATCTTTCCTTTTCTCCTTTGCTTTTCGCTTCTCTTCTTTTCACAGCTATTTGTAAGCCCTCCCCAGACAGCCATTTTGCTTTTTTGCATTTCTTTTCCATGGGGATGGTCTTGATCCCTGTTTCCTGCACAATGTCACCAACCTCATTCCATAGTTCATCAGGCACTCTATCTATCAGATCTAGGCCCTTAAATCTATTTCTCACTTCCACTGTATAATCATAAGGAATTTGATTTAGGTCATACCTGAATGGTCTAGCAGTTTTCCCTACTTTCTTCAATATAAGTCTGAATTTGGTAATAAGGAGTTCATGATCTGAGCCACAGTCAGCTCCCGGTCTTGTTTTTGTTGACTGTATAGAGCTTCTCCATCTTTGGCTGCAAAGAATATAATCAATCTGATTTCGCTATTGACCATCTGGTGATGTCCATGTGTAGAGACTTCTCTTGTGTTGTTGGAAGAAGGTGTTTGCTATGACCAGTGCATTTTCTTTTTTTTTTTTTTTTCCATAACGTAGGTAAAGTCTGGTATTTCTTTTTTTTTTTTTTTTTTTTAAATTTTAAAATTTTTAATTCTTACATGCGTTCCCAAACATGAACCCCCCTCCCACCTCCCTCCCCACAACATCTCTCTGGTGACCAGTGCATTTTCTTGGCAAAACTCTATTCGTCTTTGCCCTGCTTCATTCTGCATTCCAAGGTCAAATTTGCCTGTTACTCCAGGTGTTTCTTGACTTCCTACTTTTGTGTTCCAGTCCCCTATAATGAAAGGACATCTTGTTTAGGTGTTAGTTCTAAAAGGTCTTGTAGGTCTTCATAGAACCATTCAACTTCAGCTTCTTCAGCATTACTGGTTGGGGCATAGACTTGGATTACGGTGATATTGAATGGTTTGCCTTAGAAACGAACAGAGATCATTCTGTCGTTTTTGAGATTGCATCCAAGTACTGCATTTTGGACTCTTTTGTTGACCATTATGGCCACTCCATTTCTTCTGAGGGATTCCTGCCCGCAGTAGTAGATATAACGGTCATCTGAGTTAAATTCACCCATTCCAGTCCATTTTAGTTTGCTGATTCCTAGAATGTCGATGTTCACCCTTGCCATCTGTTTGACCACTTCCAATTTGCCTTGATTCATGGACCTGACATTCCAGGTTCCTATGCAATATTGCTTTTTACAGCATCGGATCTTGCTTCTATCACCAGTCACATCCACAACTGGGTATTGTTTTTGCTTTGGCTCCATCCCTTCATTCTTTCTGGAGTTATTTCTCCACTGATCTCCGGTAGCACATTGGGCAACTACTGACCTGGGGAGTTCCTGTTTCAGTATCCTATCATTTTGCCTTTTCATACTGTTCATGGGATTCTCAAGGCAAGAATACTGAAGTGGTTTGCCATTCCCTTCTCCAGTGGACCACATTCTGTCAGACCTCTCCACCATGACCTGCCCATCTTGGGTTGCAACCCCACGTCCAAGGAGTAGTGGCTGCACGGGCACAGGAGGGTCTAGAGGAGCCATCCCATGTTGAAGGTATGGAAGGGCAGCAGGAGGAGATACCCCTCATCCAAGGTAAGGAGCAGGAGCTGCGCTTTGCTGGAGCAGCCGTGAAGAGAAACCCCACGCCCAAGGCAAGAGAAACCCAAGTAAGATGGTAGGTGTTGCAAGAGGGCATCAGAGGCAGACAGACTGAAACCATACTTGCAGCAAAATAGTCAATCTAATCACACTAGGACCACAGCCTTGTCTAGACATCAAAAGGGGGGCAGAAAGAGTGACCCCCTGCTAGTCTTTAGCCAGATGCTATCAGTCTGCTATTTAGAGAAAGGAAATGTCTCAAAGCTCAGAGACTGGCACCAAGTCCCTCACCCACAACATGCATTTTGAGATAACATTGGCACAAGGTGAGTTGTCCCGGGCCATAAAACAATTGATATGAATCTTGAAGCAAAGCAAAGTCATAGTCTCATTAACATAACTTAAGAGGATATAGCTTAAGAAAACATACTGGTTTCTCAAGTCGGTTCTGAATCTTAGGCAGAACCAGCTTGAGGAAAGACAGAATCTAGGGTAAATACATAATTCATTAACATAACTTAAGAAAAATGTTTCCATAAGAAAAAGTGCATTGGTTAGCTCAAATTTTGAGAAAAATTAAGTTCAGGTGGAACCAGGTGTCCTCATGGCAACACAGAATTTTAAAGGAAACCTCCTTTTAATATTGTATCAGTCAGTTCAGTCGCTCAGTCGTGTCTGACTCCTTGCAACTTCATGGACTGCAGCATGCCATGCTTCCCTGCCCATCACCAACTCCCAGAGCCTAATTAAATACATGTCCATTGTGTTGATGATGCCATCCAACGATCTCATCCTCTGTTGTCCCCTTCTCCTCCTGCCTTCAATCTTTCCCAGCATCAGGGTCTTTTCCAATGAGTCAGTTCTTTGCATCAAGTGGGCAAAGTATTGGAGTTGCAGCTTCAGCATCAGTCCTTCCAATAAACACCCAGGACTGATTTTCTTTGGGATGGACTGGTTGGATCTCCTTGCAGTCCAAGGGACTCTCAAGAGTCTCCTCCAACACCACAGTTCAAAAGCATCAATTCTTCAGCACTCAGCTTTCTTTATGGTCCAACTCTCACATCCACACATGACTACTGGAAAAACCATAGTTTTGACTAGATGGACCTGTGTTGGCAAAGTAATGTCTCTGCTCTTTAGTATGCTGTCTAGGTTGGTCATAGCTTTTCTTCCAAGGAGCAAGTGTCTTTTAATTTCATGGCTTCAGTCACCATCTGCAATGATTTTGGAACCCAAGACAATAAAGTCTGTCACTGTTTCCATTGTTTCCCCATCTATTTGCCATGAAGTAATGGGACCAGATGCCATGATCTTAGTTTTCTGAATGTTGAGTTTTAAGCCAAGTTTTTCACTCTCCTCTTTTACTTTCATCAAGAGGCTCTTTCTCCTTTGCTTTCTGCCATAAGGGTGGTGTCATCTACATTTCTGAGGTTATTGGTATTTCTCCCAGCAATCTCGATTCCAGCTTGTGCTTCATCCAGCCCAGCATTAATTTTGTATAGAGAAGGGGAAAAAATCTGACACTTGTAGTTTGTTTCCTTCTGCTGCTTAAGAGAGAGATAAAAACATCTGACCACTTGCAGCCTAATTCCTCCGTTTAGAGGCCCCTGGCCTTCCTGCCTGTTACCCTCTCAGTATGGCACTCTCTAGGTCCGCCCATGTTGCTTCAAATGGCATTATTTCATTCTTTTTAATGGCTGAGTGATACTCCATTGTATATATATACCATATCTTCTTTATCTGTTCCTCTGTCAATGAACATCTAGGTTGCTTCCATGTCTTGGCTATTGTAAACAGTGCTGCAATGAACATTGGGGTGCATGTATATTTTGGGGTCATGGTTTTTTCTGGACATATGCTCAGGAGTGGGATTGCAGGGTCATATGGTAGCTCTATTTTTTAATTTTCTAAGGAACCTCCATACTGTTCTCCATACTGGGTGTACCAAAATATATTCCCACCAACAGTCCAGGTAAGTTCCCTTCTCTCCACACCCTCTCCAGCTTTTGTTGTTTATAGATTTTTTTTGATGATAGTCATTCTGACTGGCGTGAGGTGGTATCTCTTTGTAGTTTTAATTTGCATTTCTCTAATAACTAGTGGTGTTGAACATCTTTGTGCCTATTAGCCATCTGTATGTCCTTTTTGAAGATCTATTCAGGTCTTCTGCCCATTTTTTGAGTGGGTTGTTTGTTTTGATGCTATTAAGTTGTTCATAACACTCTCTGACATAAATCATAGCAACATCTTTTTTGATTCATCTCCCAGAATAATGGAAATAAAAGCAAAAATAAACAAATGAGACCTACTTAAACTCAAAAGCTTTTGCACAGCAAAGCAAACAATAAACAAAATAAAAAGACAACCCACAGGGTGGGAGAAAATAATTGCAAATGATGTGACTGATAAGGGATTAGTCTCCAAAATTTACAAAAATAATGTTTAACAAGATTTATCAGTAACTATAGAAGTGGGAATCACGCTACAATAAGCAATTCTAGATGTTTTGCCTGAAAGGAGCAGGAAGTGAGCTCTATTTTTTCATAAAGGTGACATGTGAAATAGAATTAATTTAATAAATAAGTATGATGGGAGAGAAATAAAAATAGGGTTTATTAGGGAAAACACTATCATTCCATCAATTTAATGAGCATCTTCATTAAATTCATATATTATTTCCTATGAAAAGTTTTGAGACTAGTAAATCAAACAGATTGAAATTTTAATTTTTGAATCAGCATTGAGCAAAGACCAAATACCCATGTTAATCAATTAGATTGAGTTGTATTTGGCTTAATGGTCTGGCAGTAAATAAATTGCTTTGTTTACAAGACTAGTTCATTTGTAAGAAGATGGCATTAAGGGACTTCCGTGGTGGTCCTGTGGTTGAGAATCTGCCTGCCAATGCAGGGGACAGGGTCCAGTCCCTGATCAGGGAACTAAGATCCTACATGCCAAAGGGCATTTAACCCCCTGCACCACAACTACTGAGCCCACGCACTGCAACTGCTGAAGCCTGCATGTGCTAGAGCCCGTGATCCACAAGAGAAGCCACAGCAATGAGAAGACTGTACACCACAACTAGAGAGAAGCCCATACTCACTGCAACTAGAGAAAGCCTGTGCACAGCAAAAAGACCCAGCATAGACAAAAGGGTAACTTAAAGTAGCTGATGAAAACAAACTGAAAAAAAAAAAGATAAGATCTAAAGAAAAATGAGAAAAGACCCAACAGAATCAGAGCAGAGAAAGTTCTTCCCTGAGAGAACACTGATGTTTCCTTCTCCTGAGGATTGCCCTTACCCCAACCCCACCCAGCCAATCCTATTCATCCGTCAAATCCCAGCTCCAAAGCTGTATTCTGTTAATCATTTCCTGATGGCTTCCTTCTTTTCAGCCCTTTTCAAATAGCAGATAGTATTGTTATCTTTCATTCTCGTTAATTTTTTTTCACTTATCAGCTCCACCTAAATCACAATGACCTATGCCTAGAGGGTGCTCTCAGTTCAGTTCAGTTCAGTTGTTCAGTTGTGTCCAACTCTTTGTGACCCCATGGACTGCAGCACACCAGGCTTCCCTGTCCATCACCAACTCACAGAGCTTGTTCAAACTCATGTCCATCCCGTCAGTGATGCCATCCAACCACCTCATCCTCTGTTGTCCCCTTCTCCTCCTGCCTTCAATATTTCCCAGCATCATGGTCTTTTCCAATGAGTCAGTTCTTTATCAGGTGGCTAAGGGACTTGGAGTTTCAGCTTCAACATCAGTCTTTCCAATGAATATTCAGGACTGATTTCCTTTAGGATAGACTGGTGTGATCTCCTTGCAGTCCTAGGGATTCTCAAGAGTCTCCTCCAACACCACAGTTCAAAAGCATCAATCTTCAGCACTCAGCTTTCTTTATGGTCTAACTCTCACATCCGTACATGCCTACTGGAAAAACCAGAGCTTTGACTAGATGGACCTTTGTTGGTAAAGTCAAGTCTCTGCTTTTTAGTATGCTGCCTAGGTTTTTCATAGCTTTCTTCCAAGGAGCAAGCATCTTTTAATTTCATGGCTTCAGTCACCATCTGCAGTGATTTTAGAGCCCAAGAAAATCAAGGCTGTCAGCATTTCCATTAGTTCCCCCATCTACTTGCTGTGAAGTGATGGGACCATATGCCATGATTTTAGTTTTTTGAATGTTAGGTTTTAAGTCCTCTTTCACTTTCATCAAGAGCCTCTTTAGTTCCTCTTCACTTTAGCCATAAGGGTGGTGTCATCTGCACATCTGAGGTTACTGATATTTCTCCCAGCAATCTTGATTACAGTTTATGGTTCATCCAGCCTGGCATTTCCTGTAAAAGTTAAATAAACGAGGTGACAATATAAAGCCTTGACATACTCATTTCCAATTTGGAACTAGTCTCTTGTTCTATATCTGGTTCTAACTGTTGCTTCTTGACCTGCATAAAGATTTCTCAAGAGGCAGGTCAGGTGACCTGTTGTTCCCATCTCTTGAAGAATTTTCCACAGTTTGTTGTGATCCATACAATGAAAGGATTTGGCATAATCAATAAAGCAGAAGTATATGTTTTTCTGGAATTCACTTGCTTTTTCTATGATCCAGTGGATGTTGGCAACTTGATCTCTGGTTCCTCTGCCTTTTCTAAATACAGCTTGAACATCTGGAAGTTCTCAGTTCACATACAATGAAAGCCTCGCTTGGAGAATTTTGAGATTACTTTGCTAGTGTGTGAGATGAGTGCCATGATCTTAGTTTTCTGAATGTTGAGTTTTAAGCCAACTTTTTCACTCTCCACTTTCACTTTCATCAAGAGGCTTTTTAGTTCCTCTTCACTTTCTGCCATAAGGGTGGTGTCATCTGCATATCTGAGCTTATTGATATTTCTCCCTGCAATCTTGATTCCACCTTGTGCTTCTTCCAGCCCAGCATTTCTCATGATGTACTCTGCATTTAAGTTAAATAAGCAAAGTGACAATATACAGCCTTGACGTACTCCTTTTCCTATTTGGAACCAGTCTATTGTTCTATGTCAAGTTCTAACTGTTGCTTCCTGACCTGCATATAGGTTTCTCAAGAGGCAGGTTAGGTGGTCTGATATTCCCATCTCTTTCAGAATTTTCCATAGTTTATTGTGATGCACACAGTGAAAGGCTTTGGCATAGTCAATAAAGCAGAAGTAGATATTTTTCTGGAACTCTCTTACTTTTTCAAAGTGAAGAGGAGCTAAAAAGCCTCTTGATGAAAGTGTAAGAGGAGAGTGACAAAGTTGGCTTAAAGCTCTACATTCAGAAAACTAATACCATGGAATCTGGTCCCATCACTTCATGGCAAATAGATGAGGAAACAGTGGAAACAGTGTCAGACTTTATTTTGGGGGGCTCCAACATCACTGCAGATAGTGACTGCAGCCATGAAATTAAAAGACGCTTACTCCTTGGAAGGAGAGTTATGACCAACCTAGACAGCATATTAAGAAGCAGAGATATTACTTTACCAACAAAGGTCCATCTAGTCAAGGCTATGGTTTTTCCAGTGGTCATAAATGGATGTGAGAGTTGGACTGTGAAGAAAGCTGAGCACAGAAGAATTGATTCTTTTGACCTGTGGTGTTGGAGAAGAATCTTCAGAGTCCCTTGGACTGCCAAAAGGTCCAACCAGTCCATCCTAAAGGAGATCAATCCTGGGTGTTCATTGGAAGGACTGATGCTGAAGCTGAAACTCCAATACTTCACCTCATGCGAAGAGTTGACTCACTGGAAAAGACCCTGATGCTGGGAGGGGTTGAGTGCAGGAGGAGAAGGGGAAGACAGAGGATGAGATGGCTGGATGGTATCACCAACTCAATGGACATGAGTTTGAGTGAACTCCGGGAGTTGGTGATGGACAGGGAGGCTGGCGTACTGTGATTCATGAGGTCACAAAGAGTCAGACACAACTGAGGGACTGAGCTGAGCTAAGATGAGTGCAATTGTGCAGTAGTTTGAACGTTCTTTGGCATTGCCCTTCTTTGGGATTGGAATGAAAATGGACCTTTTCCAGTCCTGTGGCCACTACTGAGTTTTCCAAATTTGCTGGCATATTGAGTGCAGCACTTTCACAGCATCATCTTTTAGGATTTGAAATACCTCAACTGGAATTCCATCACCTCCACTAGCTTTGTTCGTAGTGATGCTTCCTAAGGCCCACTTGACTTCACATTCCAGGATGTCTGGCTTCTGATGAGTGATCACACCATCATGATTATCTGGGTCATGAAAATCTCTTTTGTACAGTTCTTCTGTGTATTCTTGGCACCTCTTCTTAATATCTTCTGCTTCTGTTAGGTCCATACCATTTCTTTCCTTTATTGAGCCTATCTTTGCTGAAATGTTCCCTTGGTATCTCTAATTTTCTTGAAGAGAGCTCTAGTCTTTCCCATTCTGTTGCTTTCCTCCATTTCTTTGCATTGATCACTGAGGAAGGCTTTCTTATCTCTCCTTGCTGTTCTTTGGAACTCTGCATTCAAGTGGGTATATCTTTCCTTTTCTCCTTTGCCTTTCACTTCTCTTCTTTTCACAGCTATTTGTAAGGCCTCCCCAGGCAACCATTTTACCTTTTTTCATTTCATTTCTTGGGGATGGTCTTGATCACTGCCTCCTGTGCAACGTAATGAACTTCTGTCCATAGTTCTGCACTCTGTCTATCAGATCTAATCAGAGTGAATTTGCAAGCATACTAAGTTTCTTCATTTGTGTCCTACTCTTTGTGACCCTATGGACCATAGCCCACCAGGCTCCTGTGTCCATAGGATTTTCCAGGCAAGAATACTACAGTGGGTTGCCATACCCTTCTCCAGGGGATCTTCCTTACCCAGGGATTGAACCCATGTCTCATATGTCTTCTGCATTGGCAGATAGGTTCTTTACCACTATCACCACCTGGGAAGTTCACAGAGAGAATTTAAAAGAATTTAAAGTTTCAAGGCCACGGTTTTTCCAGTGGTCATGTATGGATGTGAGAGTTGGACTATAAAGAAAGCTGAACACAGAAGAATTGATGCTCCTGAACTGTGGTGTTGGAGAAGACTCTTGAGAGTCCTTTGGACTGCAAGGAGGTCCAACCAGTCCATCCTAAAGGAAATCAGTCCTGGGTGTTCATTGGAAGGACTGATGCTGAAGCTGAAACTCCAATACTTTGGACACCTGATGCAAAGAGCTGACTTATTTGAAGAGACCCTGATGCTGGGAAAGATTGAAGTCAGGAGGAGAAAGGGATGACAGAGGATGAGATGGTTGGATGGCATCACCAACACAATGGACATGGGTTTTGGTGGACTCCGGGAGTTGGTGATGAACAGGGAGGCCTGGAGTGCTGCGGTTCATGGGGTCGCAAGGAGTTGGACATGACTGAGTAACTGAACTGAACTGAAGCTTTCAAAAGTTATTATTCTCAGTGACTAGATACAGATTTACATCTATAGTCCCATATGTCAAGGATCTTTTGTTTATACTACTTCTTTCTGACAACCATGGGAAAATAAAGAAGTGGCATCATAGGCAACTATTTTAATCACTAACAGTGAATGTTACAAATGTCTGGGGTGAATTAGATTACAGGACTAAATAGTGCTTTGTGACATGACATGAGGGGCTCTTATTGAAAGATTATACCCATATTTTGTTCTCTTACGTGTCGTAGAATTAGCTAGAAACGACTAATAGAAATAAATCCTTTACAAATAAATATTGACTACATATGTAACCTTTATACTGAACAGAGATTTTTTGAAGTAGTCAATTCTTTTTTAATCATTCTCTATTTCCATGAGTTGCTAGACAGAAATTTTGTTTTTGTTTTAGATGTGGGAAGAGTATGGAAGGAGGATGAGAATTCTGGGGAAAGATAAGAGACAGAAGTGGAGGAGAACTGGATGGCAACCAATTGCCAATAGCCTGCAGAACTGGATTTGAGCCTTTTGTGGGGATACATGATTAAGGAGCTAATTTCATGAGTGACCTCATGAGTCCCTGAGGGTAAGGAAGGAAAGTTTAACAAATGTTTAACAGTAACAAAATGTTGAGCAGAACTGATGAAAGGCCATGCCTGATCCTTACTCTACCATGGGCTCAATACAGTTTTGAATCCTGGACTCAAAACGTTACCAATGGACAGCCTGGAAGCCATCATTCTCAAGGATATTGTCAAAAGAAGTGGTGTTGAGTCCTTTTAACAAAAAAAGAGGTCAGGGAAAGCAAGCAGATTTTTCCAATGTAGATCTTTCACTTTCTTGGTTAGAGTTATTCTTAGATATTTTATTCTTCTAGGTGCAATTGTAAATAGGGTTGTTTTCTCAATTTCTTCTCTATTTGTTCACTACTGGTATATAGAAATGCAGCATATTCTATATATTATATTAATTTTGTATCCTGGAAATTTACTAATTTTCTTTTAGTTCTAACTGTTTTGGTGGAATCTATAGGGTTTTCTCAATATATAGTATCATGTCATCTGCAAACAGTGACTTTTCTCCTTCCTTTCCACATTTCATTTCTTTTTCTTGTCTGATTTCTGTGGTTAGGACTTTCAATACTATTTTCAATAAAAGTGAAAATAATAGGCATTCTTGTGTTATTTCTGATCTTAGAGGAAAATCTTTCAGCTTTTCACCATTAAGTATACTGTTAGCTGTGGTTTTGTCATAAGTCACCTTTATTATGGTGAAGTAGGTTATCTCTATTCTCACTTTGTTAAGAGTATTTATCATGAATGAATGAATTTTGTCAAATGATTTTTTTTCACCTCTTGAGGTAATCAAGTGATTTTATCCTGCATTTTGCCCATGTGTTGTATCATGCTGATTGATTTTCAGATATTGAACCATCCTTACAATTAACCCTATTTGATAATGATGTATGAGCTTTTTTAAAATGTATTGTTGAATCTGGTTTGCCAATTTTCTGTTGCGAATTTTTGCATCAATCTTCATCAGGAATATTGGCCTGTAATTTTCTTTTTTGTGGTGTCTTCATCTGGTTTTAGAATAGGGGTAATGATGGCCTCTTAGAATGAGTTTGAAAGTGTTCCCTCCTCTTCAAGTTTTATGACATAGTTTGAGAAGGATAGGTATTAATTCTTCTTTAAATGTTTGGTAGAATTCCCCTGTGTGCCTGTCTGGTCCTTCACTTTTATTTGTTGCTGCTGCTGCTGCTGCTAAATCACTTCAGTCATGTCCAACTCTGTGCGACCCCGTAGACAGCAGCCCACCAGGCTCCGCCGTCCCTGGGATTCTCCAGGCAAGAACACTGGAGTGGGTTGTTAGGTTTTTCTAATTCAATTTCATTACTGATAATTGTTCTGTTCAAAAGTTTTCTGTTTCTTTCTGAGTCTGTCTTAGTAGATTGTATGTTTCTAGGAGTTTATTCATTTTTTCTAGACTGAGAATCTGAGAAACTTTATGGACTATTTCCCAAATTACACAGATTACTATAGACACAAGAATTTCCCCCAAAATTCCAAGAATTCCAGAAAATCCCATAAAGCCCATTTATTAAATAATTAATGCTTGGGTTAATCTATTTTTAGGCAAAAATGGGTTATTAAATGCAATAAAATTGGGGTTTTTTGGTTAAAAATTCATATTTCTGTTATCTCTTTCTCAGTCTCTGATTTATCAATGCCTAACTGTAAGGATTACTGATATTTGGGATCCTTTTGTGGCAGAGACTGCTGGTTGTCTAATATCCATTCTCAGTTTCTTTTGATTTTATTCGGCATAGAAATGGACACAACTAAAAGACTAATTTCCCAGCCTTCTTTGCAGCCAGTTCGGTTATGTGGCCAAGTTTGGTCAATGATGTGTAAACAGAGGTTGTTGAATAAGCCCTTTTTGCCCATCCATCCTTCATCTTTCTTGCTTTCAGGAAATGTGGATGTGATAGCTAGAGATCCAAAAGCCATCTGGACACAGATCTCTTTTTAAAAAAGAAAACCACTTGCTATTGTGGGGAAAAAACAGTAGGTCAAAGAAGGCAGAGAGTCCTTGAAGATTTCATGAAGCTGCCTCACCAGCACTAGAATATCTATTTCTGAACTTTTTTACATAAAAGAAGAAATCTTTACATTGTATATATCACTATAGTCAGTTGTCTATTACCAATAGCTAAATGAAAATTCCTTTTGGTTTTTTGCAGTGGTCAACAAAACACCAATTGTGTAACACACTAATCTTTCTTCATTTAGAAAACCCTGTGAGCTACAGATTTGGGATGACTGCCTCAAGCCCATTGCTACAGGATAGTTCTCACTGAAGCAAAACAGAGTACAAGGAAACACTCTCCAGGAATGTTAGGCACAGTCCCTTATCAGGTAAAAAATAAAGACTGTTCAGTCTTCATAGTTGTCCAAAGGGATGATGAGTATCTCTCTTTGTCCACTTGAGAAAAGATATCTGAGGGATATCTCCCCTTAAGCCACAGATTTATTTTCCTCCTGGGGCTTCTCAGAGCAGAGGCTTTTATACTCCGAATGTTTCTGGTTCTACTTTTCACTTTCAGTAGCTAGAATCTGGAGTCTACCCACCATTTCCATTCATGTTCCACAGGCATTTCTGTTTCACTATGTTCACAATAGAACCTCCTTCCCTTCCTCTCTATGACCCATTGGATGATACTGAAACCAGAAATCTGGGAATAATCATACATTCTTTCTTCTTCCTCCCATTGGTTTATGTGTAACTGTGGTCCTACCACCTACATTTTTCTTGTGTCCTCTTGCTCTTCCACCCTCTCATCATTTCTCATCTGAACAATATCACTCCCAAATAACTACTGTCTTGCCCCATCTAACTCACATTCCATGTTATAAATATATTAATCTTTTGAAAATAAAAATCCAATCAGTTTAAAATTCAAATCTCATAGCAGGAAATCAGAAGCCTATTAGAATCTGGTCCATGATTGCCCCCATAATGCCATCTTTTGCTGCTTCATTCCATGCCCTAGATAGGAGCCAAACAAAACTACCAGCAATTTACTGAATGAGTCATGCTGTAGCATATCTCCACAGCTTTCACTAAAAAGCTCTTTTCTTATCTCCCTCACCTGGAAAATTACTGTTGATGCCCAAAACTTAATTGAAGCATTACCACCTTCAGGTAGCCTACCTTGATTCTGCCCCTCAAGAAGCAATTATGGTATTTGAGAACATAGTTCATCTACCATATGATCAGCTATCCCACTTCTGGGTATTTATACAAAAAACAAAGATATGGAAACAACCTGAGTGCCCATCAATGAATAAATGAGTAAAGATGTGGCATGTGTGATGCACACACACACACACACACACACATACAATGGAACACTAGTCAGTCACAAAAATAGATAAAATCTTGCCATTTGTGACAACAGGGTTGGACCTTGAAAGTATTATTCTAAGTGAAATGAAGAAAGACCAATACTGTATGATTTCACTCATGTGGAATACAAAAGACTCTTGGTAATAAACAAATAAAAACAAAATAAATGAACAAATCAAATGAAACAAAGACAAGCACACAGATATACAGAACAGAATAATGGTTATCAGGGGGAAGGAGCAGGGCATGGGAGTGGGATGATAGGTAAAGGGAGTCACCAATATGGTGACAGATGAAAAATAATTTTTTTGGTGGTGAGCACATTGTGGGGTATTTAAAAATAGAAATATAATGTTGCACACGTGAAACATATAATGTTATAAAGCAATGTTACCACCATAAAAAACAAATATGTAAAAAAAAATTTAAAGAACACAGTTCATGAGTTCAAACCATGGCTCTGTGATCTTTATCAAGTAATTTAACTTCTCTGTGCCTCAGTTTCTTCGTGTGTATATTAGAATTAATTTCTAATAGAGTTATGAGAAAAATTAAAAAGATACTATTTATATATATATAAGTAGTCTGAACTATTCCTGGAATATATGGTAAGCACCCAGTATATGTGAGCTACTTTTCTTTCTAAGATTGATTTAAATTCCTTAGTTTTGTGGTCCCAGCCTTCCATGACCTATTCAAATATGCAAAAGTTGTAGATTGGCTCACAAAGTCTTATCCACTTACATTTGGAAAAACTAGAAAGTTAAAAATAAAACTCTGACTCCCTCAGCCCTAAGGTTCTGCATGCAAGCTATGCCCTCAGACAAGATTTGAAGAGCAGAAGTCAATCAGAGGTCATCATCTTGGCAGTTGTTGCTAGCAAACATCACCTTGGAAATGACTGCATTTCAGATTCCTGGTATTGAATCTTGAGCTGATTCCCTAAAAGTAGAAGCTATGAGCAGCTACGAGTGCCCATTCTTCAGTTTCCTGGGTGTTCAGAGGTAAAAGCACAGTGGCAGTAGTGGTAGTGGTTGTAGTCTTGATTTTGACTCAGTCTTTATGAGGCCGCAAGTATGGTAGCTCCCTCATAGGTCAGTTCTTTACTGTTCTGAAGACATTTCTGGAGGCCTAGCCTGGAATCTGTTCCTTCTTCATTCTAAAACTTTTGTAAGAGTTTGTCCATTTCTTCCAAGCTGCCCATTTTATTGGCATATAGTCATAAGCTATTTATGACAAACCCATAGCAAACATTATCCTCAATGGTGAAAAACTGAAAGCATTTCACCTAAAGTCAGGAACAAGACAAGGGTGCCCACTCTCACCTGTACTATTCAACATAGTTTTGGAAGTTTTGGCCACAGTGATCAGAGCAGAAAAAGAAATAAAAGGAATCCAGATTGGAAAAGAAGTAAAACTCTCACTGTTTGCAGATGACGTGATCCTCTACATAGAAAACCAGAAAGACTCCACCAGAAAATTACTAGAGCTAATCAATGAATATAGTAAATTTGCAGGATATAAGATTAACACACAGAAATCCCTTGCATTTCTACACACTAACAATGAGAAAACAGAAAGAGAAATTAAGGAAACAATTCCATTCACCATTGCAACCAAAAGAATAAAATACTTAGGAATATATCTACCTAAAGAAACAAAATACCTATATATAGAAAACTATAAAACACTGATGAAAGAAATCAAAGAGGACACAAATAGATGGAGATATATACCATGTTCATGGATTGGAAGAATCAATATAGTGAAAATGAGTATACTACCCAAAGCAGTCTATAGATTCAGTGCAATCCCTATCAAGCTACCAATGGTATTTTTCACAGAACTAGAACAAATAATTTCACAATTTGTATAGAAATATAAATAGCCTAGAATAGCCAAAGCAATCTTAAGAAGAATGGAGCTGAAGAAATCAACCTGCCTGACTTCAGGCTATACTACAAAGCCACAGTCATCAAGACAGTATGGTACTGGCACAAAGACAGAAATATAGATCAATGGAACAAAATAGAAAGCCCAGAGATAAACCCAGGCACCTATGGACACTTTATCTTTGACAAAGGAGGCAAGAATATACAATAGAGAAAAGACAATCTCTTTAACTAGTGGTGCTGGGGAAACTGGTCAACCACTTGTAAAAGAATGAAACCACTGTAAAAGAATGAAACTAGAACACTTTCTCACACCATTCACAAAAATAAACTCAAAATGGATTAAAGATATAAATGTAAGACCAGAAACTATAAAACTCCTAGAGGAAAACATAGGCAAAACACTCTCCAACATATATCACAGCAGGATCCTCTATGACCCACCTCCCAGAGTAATGGAAATAAAAGCAAAAATAAACAAATCGGACTTAATTAAACTTAAAAGCTTCTGCACAACGAAGGAAACTATAAGCAAGGTGAAAAGACAGCCTTCAGAATGGGAGAAAATAATAGCAAATAAAGCAACTGACAAAGAATTAATCTCAAAAATATACAAACAACTCCTGCAGCTCAATTCCAGAAAAATAAACGACCCAATCAAAAAATGGGCCAAAGAACTAAACAGACATTTCTCCAAAGAAGACATACAGATGGCTAACAAACACATGAAAAGATGCTCAACGTCACTCATTATCAGAGAATTGCAAATCAAAACCACAATGAGGTACCATCTCATGCCAGTCAAATGGCTGCTATCCAAAAATCTACAAACAATAAATGCTGGAGAGGGTGTGGAGAAAAGGGAACCCTCTTACACTGTTGGTGGGAATGCAAACTAGTACAGCCACTATGGAGAACAGTGTGGGGATTCCTTAAAAAACTGGAAGTAGAACTGCCATATGACCCAGCAATCCCACTTCTGGGCATACACACCGAGGAAACCAGAATTGAAAGAGACACATGTACTCCAATGTTCATCGCAACACTGTTTATAATAGCCAGGACATGGAAGCAACCTAGACGTCCATTGGCAGATGAATGGATAAGAAAGCTGTAATACATATACACAATGGAGTATTACTCAGCCATTAAAAATAATTCATTTGAATCAGTTCTAATGAGGTGAATGAAACTGGAGCCTATTATACAGAGTGAAGTAAGCCAGAAAGAAAACCACCAATACAGTATACTAACGCATATTATGGAATTTAGAAATATGGTAATGATGACCCTACATGCGAAACAGCAAAAGAGACACAGATGTATAGAACAGTCTTTTGAACCCTGTGGGAGAAGGCGAGGGTGGGATGATCTGAGAGAACAGCATTGAAACATGTATATTATCATATGTGTAACAGATCACCAGTCCAGGTTTGATGCATGAGACAGGGTGCTCAGGGCTGGTGCGCTGGGATGACCCTGAGGGATGGGATGAGGAGGGAAGTGGGAGGGGGTTTCAGGATGGGGAACACATGTACACCCATGGCTGATTCATGTCAATGTATGGGAAAAACCACTACAATATTGTAAAGTAATTAGCCTCCAATTAAAAGAAATAAATTTGAAAATAAAATAAAGCTTTTGTAAGCACCTAACTCCCTGAATTAAATTCCTTACTGCTTCCACTATCTAGGATGGTTTCTTGTCCCTTGCACTGAACCCTAAATAACAATCTAAGAGACACCACTATTGACTTTCATTTCTCCCAATATAAACTCTGCAACAAGTCAGGGTTCTCCCTGCTTTCCTGATACTCCATGCTTTCTTTACCTCCCCACTTTTCTTATATCATTTCTACCCTGTTTCCCCTCCTCCCTGGAATCACTCCTATAATCCCAAATATTCTATTTGAAACTACATTTTAAGAAAACTCCTTAGTCCATATCAGTTATAGCTCTAATATAAACAAATTTTACTTTGTAATTTTTGGCAAAAGCAATCCACAAGAGTTAAAAAAGGATTAGGAAAGTTTAGATACACATACTCACAACCTAGCCAAGATTTCACAAATCATTTCTAGATTTCCATAGAAGTCATAATGTATCTTGAAGGTCTTTCTCAGAACTTTGCACAGCTTTCCAATATCTATTTAATGTCTCTTCAGTGGGAGAAATTGCTATAGTCCTAAATTCAACATATAAATAGCGTTAGGCTAAGCTGTATTATCCTTAGGGGATACAAGATTTTGGATCAAAAGAAGCCATTTTAGACCAAAGTGTGTAAGTGCATCAAGATTTAAAATATCTAAGTAATGCTTAATTTCAATACATTTTAATATGTACCTTACCATGTAAGGTAATATATTCATAGTCCCAGGGATTCAGGTCTATGGAATCTACCTGGGGACCATAATTCTGATGACCACATATCCGAAACTAAGGCTTTCCAGCTGAAGTACCTGCTTCTTATAGTAGACCCAGGTGAGGAACATAGAGTAGAAAACTCTTTATTCACAAGAGTCCACTTCAAAACCCAGAAGGATAAAATTTATTTGCTAAATCTTACAATCATCACATAGCAATAAATACATTCTCCTATCCAATACCTATTACCAAAAAATGTGGAAACTAGCTTGTTGTTCAGTCACTCAGTTGTGTCTGACTTTTTACGACCCCAAGGACTGCAGCACACCAGGCTTCCCTGCCTTTCGCCATCTCCCAGAGCTTGCTCAGACTCATGTCTGTTGAATTTGACCACATGCAAATTATAATTACAAAGTCGATACTCAGGATAAGGCATTATATATGTTTGATAGTAACTGTGTGACATGAGATTCCAAGTGAGTTTTGTATCCGTATATACATATATATGTATTGGATGGAGTCATTAAGCAGGGGGGAAGGAAATTGGACAGCTAGACTTCTGAGGTTCTGCACCAGTTCTACAAACTGACTTAGTGACTTTGAACAAATCATTTAAGAAACAATGGTCTTGGATTTCCTTGATGGTACAGTGGTTAAGAATCTGCCTACCAATGCAAGGGACACATGTTCGATCCCTGGTCCAGGAAGATCCCACATGCTGAGAGACAATGAAGCCCATGTGCCACAACTACTGAGCTACGGGTGCTACTGCTGAAGCCCATGCATTTAGAGTCCATGTTCTGCAACAAGAGAAGTCATCGCAATGAGAAGCCTGTGAGCTGCAACCAAGAGTAGCCCTTGCTCACCACAAGTAGTGAAAAGCCCAGGAGCAGCAAAGAAAACCCAGTGCAACCATAAATAAATATTTTAAAAAAAAATTCTAGTCTCAATTTTATCATGAAGCTGGATATTTTGTTAGTTTGACATCCAGGTGATGATTGTAACTTAAGTAATTTTTATTTATGTAACATAAAATGGCAGATAAGCCATAGATCAATTTATTAAAAATATTTCTTCATAGGAGAGTTATAATTTTTATTATAAAATTTCTACCATTATCCAAAAGATAAGAGCTAAAAAATGCTGATATGGCTGTAGAAAAATGGGGAAACTTGTGCACTGTTGGTGATAATGTAAATCGGCACAGCCACTATGGAAACTCGTATGGAGTTTCCTCAAAAACTTAAAAATAGAACCACTATATGATCCAGTTCCAATCCGAGGTATTGGTCCAAAGGAAATAAAATCATTATCTCAAATAAATCTGCACTCCTATGTACATTTCAGCATTATTTGCAATATCTAAGACATGGAAACAGCCTAAATGTCCATCAACAGGTAAATGAATAAACAAAATGTTATATTTATATATATATACATATATATATATATATCACGTTGGAATATTATTCAACCATAAAAAAGGAGGAAATCCTGCCATTTGCAATAACATGAATAGATTTGCAAGCGTTACGCTAAGTAAAATAACTCAGAGAAAGGCAAATACAGCATAATCTCATTTATATGTAGAATCCAAAAACAAACAAAAGCTCAGAGAATAGATTGATGGTTATCAAAGTAGGGGGGCAGTTGATGGGTGGACAAAATGGGTGAAGGTGGTCAAAAGGTACAAACTTCCAATTATAAGATAAATAAGTTCTGAGAACGTAATTATTGTACAGCATCAACCCTGAATACTCATTGGAAGGACTGATGCTGAAACTGAAGCTTCAATACTTTGGCCACCTCATGCGAACAGCCAACTCATTGAAAAGGACCCCGATGCTGGGAAAGATTGAAGGCAAAAGAAGAAAGAAGGCACCAGAGGATGAGACGGTTGGATGGCATCACCAATTCGATGGACATGATGGATTTATGTGAAGTATTTTTCATTTCTTCATAGAAAACTCACCAATTTTATTCTTCAAAAAGAAGTTTACAAAAGAAAGACTAATTTGCAAGTTTACAAATTGATTCCTTAATAAACAAAACAGAACTTGTTGTATAAAAGTTCAACATCTCAAGATTCACATATATCCTAATGCAAAACAGATGGTTATCAAAATTTCTTCCAAAGAAGGCAACTTCTTCCTAAGAATAAATCCTGCAGCAGAGTTTACCAATCCTTTTGTTCCTGTGGTGAATTCTGACACTAATCACTCTTCCTCTGACAACAGTAACAGCAGATTCCCTTTGCTCCAGTTCACAGCATCTATTTCCTAGAGCACAAGTGATTGCACAAAACATATTTTTAGTGAAGCACACATAATACGTGTTTGGGTACAAGAGGCGATGACAGCTATTACTTGGACCCAAAATCCAAATAATGTAAACAATGTTTGCTGAACATAGTTAAAAGTGTCTGTATTAACAGAATCTCAGATTTTCCCTGAAAGAGATTCATAGCTTAAAAGCTCTTTCAAACCAATTAATCTCACAAGCTACCATTTTCCATTACTTGCTTTAATTTCAAACTATCTAAATGCAATTAATAATTTTGTTTGGTTGAACTATTACAACCCCTTAAAAAGTAGTTTGTGTTTCCCAGTAATTGCTGCTTATATTCAGAGAGGTAGAAAAGGACAGGAATTTATGTTGTCTAGTCTTATTTCCATATGCATATCCATGCTATTTCTTTTATGTTTATTTGAGAATATTTCAAGAAGCAGAAATCATCTCTATCTCTTATATCACATAGCACAGTATTCTGCACACTGTGGTTGTGCCATAAATATCACTGATTGTAAACTTTACCAATAAAATTTATGGATCTAAATAGAGTATATAGCAAGTTTAGAAAACAATCCAGTTCCACCTAACACCCATTAGTTATTACCCAAAGCCTTATGTTAATTCTTTTCTGTCTGGTTGCCACATTTTTTTAATTAATTTTGTTCAGGTATAATTTACAATTAAATGTACCCATATTAAATATTGATGAATTTCAACAAATGCATACACCCAAGCATAATCCACCAATATAATAAAAAATATATGTCTATATGTGTTTGTATACATGTCAATAGGAATACATATATATTATGTGCATGTGTGTGTGTAAATTTGGGAGAGAGTGTTTTTTATGTAAAATTCTTTGAGTTTTGGGACCAGGATAGACTTGTATAACCATCTCCCCAGTTGAGATACTAAATCATTTCATTCCTCTAAAAAAATTCCCTCCTGCTAACCCTTCACAGGCTAGTCCTTTCCAGACTCTTAGCCCCTAACAGCCACTGATTTCTTCTCTACCTCTGTAGTTTTGCCCTGTCCATAATGTCATTTATTAGTAAATGCAATAATATAGCATCTAGCGTTCTGAAACTCCTTTCCCTAGTATAATGCCTTTGAGATTAATTCGTGTTGTATGTATCAATAGTTCGTTCTTTTTATTCTTAAGCAGTATTCTGTGCCATTGAGTCAGTGATGCTATCTAAACAAATGGCTGACTCAGTGGCATAGATGGAAGTACCATACTTTATGCATTGGCCCATTGAAAGTCACTTGGGTTGTGTTCGGTCCTCGGCAATTATGAATAAACCTACTGTACTTTTTTGTACAGTTTTGCATGAATATAAGTTTTCATTTCTCTAGGGAAAAACATGGCAAAGGGGTTGCTGGGCCATACTAAATGTATCAGTTCAGTTCAGTCGCTCAGTCGTGTCCAACTGTTTGCGACCCCATGAATGGCAGCACGCCAGGCCTCCCTGTCCATCACCAACTGCCGGAGTTCACTCAAACTCATGTCCATCAAGTCAGTGATGCCATCCAGCCATCTCATCCTCTGTCATCCCCTTCTCCTCCTGCCCCCAATCCCTCCCAGCATCAGAGTCTTTTCCAATGAGTCAACTCTTCGCATGAGGTGGCCAAAGTATTGGAGTTTCAGCTTCAGCATCAGTCCTTCCAATGAACACCCAGGACTGATCTCCTTTAGGATGGACTGATTGGATCTCCTGCAGTCCAAGGGACTCTCAACAGTCTTATCCAACTCCACAGTTCAAAAGCATCAATTCTTCAGTGCTCAGCTTTCTTCACAATCCAACTCTCACATCCATACATGACAACTGGATAAAGCATAGCTTTTACTAGATGGACCTTTGTTGGCAAAGTAATATCTCTGCTTTTGAATATGCTATCTAGGTTGGTCATAACTTTCCTTCGAAGGAGTAAGCATCTTTTAATTTCATGGCTGCAATCACCATCTGCAGTGATTTTGGAGCCCAAAAGAATAAAAAGTCTGACACTTTTTCCACTGTTTCCCCATCTATTTGGCAATTTGATCTCTGGTTCCTCTGCCTTTTCTAAAACCAGCTTGAACATCTGGAAGCTCACGGTTCATGTATGTTTACATTTATAAGTAATTGCCAAATTACTTTCCATGGTGACTGGGATGTTTTGCATTTCCCAGCAGTAATGTAAGAGAGTCCCAGTTATGCACGTTCTTAGCAGTGCTTGGTCATGGTAAAGGGCTTTTTGTTTTTGTTTTAGTTTTTTGTTTGTTTGCTTTTGTTTGTTTGTTTCTTTAGTCATTCTAATCAGTGTGTTGTAGTTTTAACACACATTTCCCTAGTGGCTAATGACATTGAGCATCTTTTACTTATTTGCTATCTGCATTCAAGTCTTTTGCCCGTTTTTTTCGCTGGGTATTTGTTTTCTTGCCATCAAGTTTTGTGAGTTCTGAATACATTATTTTGTAAGATATATGATTTGCAAGTGTTTTCTTCCAGTCTATTCTTTATCATCCTCTTAATAGTGTCTTTTGCAGAGCAAATATTTTTTAACTTTGATGAAGTTCAATTTATCCATTTTTTTTGAGAGATCATGCTTTGGTGTTGTCTCTGAAAACTGTTTCCCAAACCCAAGGTCAAGAAGGTTTTCATCTATGTATACTTCTAAAATCTTGATAATTTCATGTTTATACCAATGATCTATCTTGAGTTAACTTCAGTGTAAAGTGTGAAATTAGGATATTTTTAAATATGGATATCCAGTTATTCTAATACCATTTGTTGGAAAAACTACCTTTTCTTCATTGAATTGCCATTGTACCTTTGTCAAAAATCAACTGACTATATATCTGTGCATCTATTTTCTGACTCTATTCTGTTCCGTTAATCAATGACTCCATTGTTTCACCAGTATGACTCTTCTGATTACTGTGGCTTTATCATAAGTCAAAAGCAAGTACTATCATTCTTCTAATTCTTTTTTTTTTTTTTTCAAAATTGTTCTGTTACAATTCCTATGTCTTTACATATAACTTTGGAATAATCTCATCTGTATCTACAAAATATCCTTATTGGATTTTTATTTTAATTCATTTAGATCCATATATCAGTTTGAGAAAAATTGGTTTCTTAAGTATATCAAGTCTTCTAATCCATGAACATGGTATCTCTTTTCACTTATTTGGGTCTTTCTTTTTTACTGAGTGTTTTTTACCTTTAGTGTATAGATTCTGTATGTGTTTGTAGTTAGAATTATCCTAAATTATTTTTATGGAACTATTTTAAATTGTATAGGGTTTTTTTCAGTTTACAGTTGAACAACTGAAACTTGCTAGTGTATAGAATGCTCAAAATTCTCCGAGCCAGGCTTCAGCAATACGTGAACTGTGAACTTCCTGATGTTCAAGCTGGTTTTGGAAAAGGCAGAGGAACCAGAGATCAAATTGCCACCATCCGCTGGATCATCGAAAAAGCAAGAGAGTTCCAGAAAAAATCTACTTCTGCTTTATTGACTATGCCAAAGCCTTTGACTGTGTGCATCACAAGAAACTGTGGAAAATTCTGGAAGACATGGGAACAGCAGACCACCTGACCTGCCTCTTGAGAAACCTATATGCAGGTCAAGAAGCAACAGTTAGAACTGGACGTAGAACAACACAGTGGTTCCAAATAGGAAAAGGAGTACGTCAAGGCTGTATATTGTCACCCTGCTTATTTAACTTCTATGCAGAGTACATCATGAGAAACGCTGGGCTGGAAGAAGCACAAGCTGGAATCAAGATTACCGGGAGAAATATCAATCATCTCAGATATGCAGATGACACCACTCTTATGGCAGAAAGTGAAGAGGAACTAAAAAGCCTCTTGATGAAAGTGAAAGAGGAGAGTGAAAAAGTTGGCTTAAAGCTCAACATTCAGAAAACGAAGATCACGGCATCTGGTCCCATCACTTCATGGGAAATAGATGGTGAAACAGTGGAAACAGTGTCAGACTTGAATTTTGGGGGCTCCAAAATCACTGCAGACGGTGACTGCAGCCATGAAATTAAAAGACGTTTACTCCTTGGAAGGAAAGTTATGACCAACCTAGATAGCATATTCAAAAGCAGAGACATTACTTTGCCAACAAAGGTCCATCTAGTCAAGGCTATGCTTTTTCCAGTGGTCATGTATGGATGTGAGAGTTGGACTGTGAAGAAAGCAGAGAGTTGAAGATTTGATGCTTTTGAACTGTGGTGTTGGAGAAGACTCTTGAGAGTCCCTTGGACTGCAAGGAGGTCCAACCAGTCCATTCTGAAGGAGATCAATCCTCGGTGTTCATTGGAGGGACTGATGCTAAAGCTGAAATTCCAATACTTTGGCCACCTAATGCGAAGAGTTGACTCACTGGAAGAGACCCTGATGCTGGGAGGGATTCAGGGCAGGAGGAGAAGGGGACGACAGAGGATGAGATGGCTGGTTGGACATGAGTTTGAGTGAACTCCGGCAGTTGGTGATGGACAGGGAGGCCTGGAGTGCTGCCATTCATGGGGTCACAAAGAGTTGGACATGACTGAGCGACTGAACTGAACTGAGTGTATAGCAATACTGACTGCCACATATTGTAGTGGAACTTTTTCAAAGGGAACTATAAGATGGTGACTGGAATCAAAGCCATTTCACATGAGGACAGTTGAAGAAATTTCATCAAAGAAATGGATAAATTTGCTTTCCAATAGAAGACTGAAGGAGATGAGATAGATTATCATAGTTGACTTCAAACATTTGAAAAACTATGAGTAACTTTAGGAGTCATATATTTATTTTACAGAGTTAAAGTCTGAAATTAGTGAGAAAGTTGGCATTTCCACTACCTAACACATTTAAGAATTAATCTGTTGCAAACTGGAACCCTCCAAGAAAAAAGATCTGTGAATATTTTTTCATAGTTTTTTCTATCAGAAGTCAGCCAAACTAAATAGCCTACTTATTTCTAAGCTTTTAGAAACATGTCCTCCGAGTTTCCTGGGTCTGCATTTTGGTGTCTGGTTAATTTGTGGGGGAATTCTCAGTCATCGTTGCAAATATTTCTTCTCCTTTCTCACTTTGTTTTCCCCTGATATTTCTATTACACATACATTACACCTTTTGTTGTTGTCCTTGGATATTCTTTTCTGGTTTTTTTTTTAATTGTTCTTTGTTCTCTTTGCTTTTGGGGTTTTGAGGATTCTATCAATATCTCTCTAGCTCAGAGAATCTTTCATATCTTTGGAAAGATAGTCCCAACCAAAGATGGTTAATACCTTTCCTCATAAGACTTGGAGAAACACTAGAGACTCATGGAGAAATGCCTTGTAAAAGAGAAAGATGGAAGGACAAAAAGAAGGGAGGGAGGAAGGAAGAAGGAAAAAGAGTCAGGGAGAGAAGAAAGAGAGAAAAGAAGGGAGAGAGAGGTTTTCATTCACATTCCAAAGGAAACAAATTACCTCCAGAGGTAAATGTTGCCTAAATTAAGCTTGTTCATATGCATAAAAGGGCTTCTCTGGTGGCTCAGAAGGTAAAGAATTCACCTGTTATGCAAGAGACTTGGGTTCAATCCCTGGGTTGGGAAGATCCCCTGGAGAAGGAAATGGCAACCCACTCCAGTATTCTTGCCTGGAGAATCCCATGGACAGAGGAGCCTGGTGGGCTATAGTCCATGAGGTTGCAGTCAGACATGACTGAGCAACTAAGCGTAGCACATAAGCATAAAAGACTTACTGTTAGACCAAAAAGCAATATTGTACAACTCTATTTGTATATTTGAATGAGAAGAAAATTTAAAGATAATGGGATATTTGAGGAGATTGCTAGAAATATTTTCATCTTCACCTCCATGAGCCAGTCCCATTTCTGATTATATTATCTCAGATATATTCCATGATAAGAATCTCTCTCCATCTCTGATTTTTGAAAAGAATAATAATACAATTGTCCTAAAAGCTTTTGAGATGCAAGCTTGACTCTAAACTGTGTTTATTCTAGAATGTAAGCAAGACTGAGCATATTTTGAGGCCTGATGGAAATAAGACTAAAGAGATCTATTTAGGAAGAAAAATGAATAGAGAATGAAGGAGCTATATATAAGTGGCATATTTTGTCCAGTCAATGGATACGAAGCCAGTGGTATTAGCAGTGACAAGACAACCTTGGCACAAATGTTAGTACTACTTATGCCAATATGGCAGGGCAGTATCAATGTACACTTGCCCCAGAACCAGCAGTGACGACACCCGCACTAGGTCTTATCTAAGTATTGCACAAAGAAGACTCTCCAGCAAAGCATAGTAAGTGAAGTGAAAGTCACTCAGTTGTGTCTGACTCTTTGTGACTCCATGCATGGACTGTAGCCCTCCAGGCTCCCCTGTCCATGGATTCTCCAGGCAAGAATACTGGAGTGGGTTGCCATTTCCTTCTCCAGGGGAGCAAAATAAAAGAGGAGGCAAATAATAACAGATGACTTCTCACATGTAAGCCACTTTTCACAGGAATGTCAAAGAAACAAATGTACATGCAGAGTGAATGGTGGCAGAGTCAGAGAACTATTTCTTATTTATAATTGTTTTGTTTATCCATTTTGCCTCCTATATTGGAGTAGCCTAAGAAACATGATTTGCTTACAAAAGAATGACTTCATTTCTGAACACCAACATCTTTCTTTAAGTTATTCACTGCACATTTTATTCCTGTACATTATAAAAGAGATATAGTAAACATTAGATCAAGCTTGTTACTTCTGCTAGATTATTTATATCTTTAGTGATTTTTAATACACTTTTAATTTTTTTAATTTATTTTTATTATTTGTTTTTGGCTGCACTGGGTCTTTGTTGGTGCCCATGGACTGTCATTAGTTGCCGCGAATGGGGGCTTCTCCTCGTTGCAGTGTGCAGGTATCTCATTGTGGTGACTTATCCTGTTGTGGAGCACAGACTGTAGGCATGTGAGCTCAGTAGTTGTAGCACACAGATTTAGTTACTCCAAGCCATGTGAAATCTTCCCTGACCAGGGATCGAACCAGTGTCCCCTGTGTTGGCAGGCAAAGTCTCATCCACTGTGCCACCAGGGAAGAAAAATATGCTTTATTTTTGAGAGCAGTTTTCCATTCACAGAAAAACTGAGGGGAAGATACAGAGTTTTCCAATATACCTCCTGCTCCCACACATGCACAGCCTCCCTCATTATCAACATCCCCACCAGAGTGGTATATTTGTTATAATTGCTCAAGACAGATATCTTTTAAAGACAAATCTAGAATTAACCTTGTGACATCCTTGCTCCCATCAAGCAAACATTTCTAATTCTTAGATACAGAAACATATAATTTTATGTGTAACATAGTTTTTAAATCAATGTAAGCACCTATATTAACATATATCAGAAATCTCAAACATAAAACGAATGTATTCATATAGTTAAAATTCTATCTGCAGCTCCCTCCTCTGTTCACTCTCTTGAAATGCAGTTTCCCTTCTGCCTTTTAAAAATAGGTCATGTAGGCAGTATTGTTTTATTACCAAATTTTCAAGGGATTTTCTCTGGACAACTCCATCTCTAAAAACTAACATTTTCCTTTTTGATAACTTAAGCAGCTACAATATCAGGACAAGGAACCCAAATTCAGCTGCACATATTATTTAAATTCTTCTCATCAAAACCTCAGCATCTATTTTAATCACAAGATAGCTTTCAAGCCTGTAATATTTTTTGTTTAAACTGGAAATTGGCCCGTATCACTCAGACCTTGTTTTTCTAAGCTGACTATGTCACAGAATTTGCACATAGCTCTGTACTTTCTTATGGAATGAATACACCACCAACGGTTGATCCAAAATTTCTCATAGTAAGAGTTTAAGGCAATAAGAAAGGATAGTCCTTTGAGAGACTTTTGAGTTGGGTGTGCTAGTATCCCCACAGCATCAGGGACATGGCTTGTCATCTTGCCATGAGGAAGAAACTCTATCTTGTTCAGTAAAAATAATGATGAGCATATCATTGTTGAGTATTTTTGTGTTGAGTGGAGAAACGAGTGTTTAAAACTATCTCCCAGATTCCTGCTGCCTTCAGGATAAGGACAAAACCCTTCCTGATTGAACTCTTGATTCTCAAGGGCCTTTCTAACTGTAGCTCTGGAGGAGAACACTAATTTCTGTCCTGCGAAGCAGAACTACTTGTTCCCAGAAAGTTCTTGGACATTCCAGAACACATTTACAATGTCTTGCTTGACTACCAAAATAGACAATGACCATGTTATGGATAGATTTTACTAAATTAATTTTCTGAGGGCAAACTCATCCCAAAGTTCATGTTAGACACTTCTCTAAACATCAGTATCAGTCAGGGAAAGCTATGTTATGCCCAAGTAGCAAATAATCCTATACTCTAAGTGACTGAAAAAACTTTAGGTTAGTTTTTCTCACTCACAGAATATGTCTGCAGCTGGTCAACACGGAGGGCTTTGTGGGGAATAGTTACCCTCAGGCCGACAACAACCAAGCTGATGGGAAGATCTCATCCAGAACGTGCCGGTCACGGTGACAGAGGGAAAAGAGAACAGCAGAGCACATCCTGGCTCCTAAATGTCTGCCTTAGAGTGCCACGGGATGCTTTTGCTCAATCGTTAAGTTGTATCTGACTTTCTGTGACTCAATGGACTGTAGCTCACCAAGTTTCTCTGTCCTTCACCATCTCTAGAGCTTGCTCAAACTCATGTCCATTGACTCAGTGATGCCATCCAATCATCTCGTTCTCTTGTCTCCCCCTTCTCCTTCTGCCTTCAATCTTTCCCAGAATCAGAGTCTTTTCCAGTGAGTCCACTCTTCACATCAAGTGACCAAAGTATTGGAGTTTCAGCCTCAGCATCAGTCCTTCCAGTGAATATTCAAGGTTGATTTCCCTTAGAATTGATGGTTTCGATCTCCTTGCTGTCCAAGGGACTCTCAAGAGTCTTCTCCAGCACCACAATTCAAACATCAATTCTTTGGCACAAAGCTTTCTTTACGGTCCAATTCTTGCATCCGTACATGACTACTGGAAAAACCATAGCTTTGTTTATATAGAACTTTGTCAACAAAGTTATCTCTGCTTTTTAATACACTGTCTAGGTTTGTCATAGCTTTTGTTCTAAGAAGCAAGCATCTTTTAATTTCATGGCTGCAGTCACTATCTGCGGTGATTTTGGAGTCCAAGAAAAGAAAATCTGTCACTGCTCCACTTTTTCCCCTTCTATTTGCCATGAAGTGATGGGACCAAATGCCATGATCTTAGTTTTTAAATGTAGAGTTTCAAGTCAGCTTTTTCACTCTCCACTTTCACCCTCATCAAGCTCTTTATTTCCTCTTCTACCATTAGAATGGTATCATCTGCATATCTGATGTTGCTGAAAGCCTGGCATTTATCATGATGTATGGTGCACAGAAGTTAAATAAGCAGAGTGACAACATACAGCCTTGTAGTACTCCTTTCCCAATTTTGAACCAGTCCGTTGTTGCACGTAAGGTTCTAACTGTTGCTTCTTGACCTGCACACTAAGTTCTCAAGAGACAGTTAAGGTGGTCTGGTACTCCCATCTCTTTAAAAAATTTCTACAGTTTGTTGTGATCCACACTCAAAGACTTTAGTGTATTCAATGAAGCAGAAGTAGAGGTTTTTACAGAACTCCCTTGCTTTCTCCATGATCCAGCAAATGTTAACAATTTGATCTCCTGGTTCCTCTGACTCTTCCAAACCCAGCTTGTACATCTGGATTTTCTTGGTTCACATATTGCTAAAACTGAGCTTGAAGGATTTGGAGCATAATCTTGCTAGGATGTGAAATGAGTGCAGCTGTACAGTATTTTGAAGATTCTTTGACATTGTCCTTCTTTGGAATTGTAATGAAAACTGACTTTTTCCAGTCCTGTGACCACTGCTGCATTTTCCAAATTTGCTGGCACATTGAGTGCAGCACTTTCAAAGCACCATCTTTTAGAATTTGAAATAGCTCAATTCAAATTCCATCACCTACACTAGCTTTGTTCTTAACAGTGCTTCCTAAGGCCAACTAGTTCACACTCCAGATTGTCTGGCTCCAGGTAAGTGGCCACACCATTGTGGCATCCAGGTCATTAAGAACATTTTGTATAGTTCTGTGTATTCTTGCTGCCTCTTCTTAATGTCTTCTGCTTCTGTTAGGTTCTTACCATTTCTATGCCCATTATGCCCATCCTTGCATGAAATGTTCCCTTGATATCTCCAATTTTCTTGAAGAGATTGCTAGTCTTTCCCATTCTATTGTTTTCCTCTATTTCTTTGCATTGTTCACTTAAAAAGGCTTTCTTATCTCTCCTTGCTATTCTCTAGGACTCTACATTCAGTTGGGTATATCTTTCCCTTTCTCCCTTGCCTTTCACTTCTCCTCTTTCCTCAGCTATTTGTAAAGACTTCTCAGACAACCACTTTGTCTTCTTACATTTCTTTTTCTTGAGGATGGTTTTGGTCACTGCCTCCTGTACAATGTTGTGAACCTTCATTCATGTTCTTCAGATACTCTGTCTATCAGATCTAATCCCTTGAATCTATTTGTCACTTCCACTGTATAATCATAAAGGATTTGATGTAGGTCATACCTGAATAGTCTAGTGGTTTCCCCTACTTTCTTCAATTTAAGTCTGAATTTTGCAGTAAGGAACTCATGATCTGAGCCACAGTAAACTCCAGGTCTTGTTTTTACTGACTATATAGAGCTTCTCCATCCTTGGGTGCAAGGAACATAATTGATCCAATTTCAGTATTAACCATCTGGTGATGTCCATGTGTAGAGTCATCTCCTGTGTTGTTGGAAGAGGGTGTTTGCTATGACCAGTGCATTCTCTTAGCAAAACTCTGTTAGCCTTTGCCCTGCTTCATTTGTACTCCAGGGCCAAACTTACCTGTTATTCTGGGTATCTCTTGACTTTTTACTTTGCATTCCAACCCCCTGTGATGAGAAGGACATCTTTTTTTGGTGTTAGTTCTAGAAGGTGTCATAGGTCTTCATAGAATCAGTCAATTTCAGCTTCTTCATCATCAGTGGTTGGAGCATAGACTTGAGTTACTGTAATATTGAA
The DNA here is from genome assembly GCF_001704415.2 of Capra hircus. Lineage (NCBI taxonomy): Eukaryota > Metazoa > Chordata > Mammalia > Artiodactyla > Bovidae > Capra > Capra hircus. The sequence goes on along the minus strand of NC_030812.1, from coordinate 49,284,831 downwards.
TAATTTGCCCTGGAAATGAATCAAGATCATAGTTTTTGAGATTCCACCCAAGTACTGCATTTCAGACTCTGTTGTTGACTATGAGAACTACTCCATTTCTTCCAAGTGATTCTTGCCCACAGTAATAGATATAATGGTCATCTGAATTGAATTCACCCATTACTGTTCATTTTCGTTCCCAAGATGTCAATGTTCAGTCTTGCCATCTCCTGCTTGACTATGACCAACTTACCTTGATTCATGGGTCTAATATTCCAGGTTCCTATGTGATATTGTTCTTTATAGCATCAGACTTTACTTTCATCACCAGACAATATCCACAACTCAACGTCATTTCTGCTTTTGCCCAGGCACTTCATTCTTTCTGGAGCTATTAGTAATTGCCATCCACTCTTCCCCAGTAACATATTTGGACACCTTCCAACCTGGGGGCAACTCACCTTTCAGTGTCATATCTTTTTGCCTTTTCATAGTGTTCATGGTGTTCTTCAGACAAGAATACTGGAGTAAGTTGCCATTTCCTCCTCCAGTGAACCACGTTTTGTCAGAACTCTTCACTGTGACCCGTCTGTCTTGGGTGACTCTGCATGACATGGCTCATAGCTTCTTCATTGAGTAATATAAACCCCTTCATCATGACAATGTTGTGATCCAGGAAGAGGAAAATATTCTTAGACAAGAACAAAAGGTTAAGATAATACTTACAAGTAGTTCATGTTAGTCAATTGCAGTATCTTCCCACATTGCCGTGCTGTGCAGCAAAAATGATCAACACCGCCACATACAAATATGCGCAAACCTCACAAGTACGTTAAATGAAAAAATCTATTCAGAAAACTACATAAAGTTTAAATACAAACAGACTCAAGTGACAATGAAAAAAAGGGGATTATCTTGTGGAGGATGGAGGTAATAATGACTGATGGGCTGGCTTCTGAGCTGCTTGTCATGTTGGTTTTCAATCTGGGTGTGACTTTCAGAAAGGTATTCTTTTTGTGAAAATGTATTAAGCCATACGCTTGTGATATTGCCCTTTTCTATATGGATATTATATTTTATACTTCATTATCTTCATTATACATTAGACTTCAATGAAAAGAAAGGAAAATGTGTCCTCATCTGTTGAAACTCAATGAAAAACAGATCCCACTCTCTAGAGACATTTTTACCATCCAACTCAGAGAAATTTTCATTTATCCTCTACCCAGGACAAATGAAACTCCTTCAGGAAATAAATAGCACCTGATAAACTCACAAGAAAAAAATTGAAAACATTCAGATATGATCAGTACCAACTGTTGTATTGATAACAGTATATGGTAAACATAAGTTTCCATCTCCCAAAAAGAATACCATAAAAGCCTATTGATCAATGAAAACTAAGTTTACTAGAGTTACTCTGGTAAGGAAAGACACAAACTGGACAGTCTGAGTGATGACTCAGAAGAAGAAAATCAAGACAAGATAAATATAGAGTTTTAGGCCCCGAGCTAGGTGATTTTAAAATGAGTCTTGGAGGGCAGGGAACTGGTTGGGATTGGGTAAAGTTTATGACTTAATCGTTTTGGGTTAATGAACACAAAGAAACTAAATCTTGAAGCTAGTTCTTGATGAATAAGCCATTTTTATTTTCATCACTTTCAATTGTGTCAAATTTATATTCTTGTTGAGAAAGTCTTTGATTAAAGTACAGATTATTCTTGTGATAGAAACTTTCATCAATTATTGTTTCTTCCTCCTCTTCTGGGATTGTGCAGACAAGTGAAGAATTTGCTTCATTCACAACTTTAGCTCAGCATAAAATAAGCTTTTCTCTTAAGTAACTGTTATTTTGAGTCTCCGCTACATGTAGCCAAACCTAACCTTTACAGAAAATCCAGTAAAATATTTGCAAACATTATGGGTCAAATTATGAGGCTTTATTGAAAGACATTAAGTCAGACCTCAATGGTATTTTACAACCCATTTTCTTCTGTACTTTGTTTTTGTCACTCAATGGTTTTTTACATTGACAAGTGTTTTTTGGAACCTGTGCCCTAGAGGATATCACACGGGACCACAGGAGACAAACATAGAGCGTTCCTCGCTTGTATAGAATTAAATTGGACACAACTTGAATGCCCATAAGTAGATTAAAAGATTCAGTATTTTAAAAGTTAATTATCCCCAAATTATTCTATAAATACAATAAAATTCCGATTTTAATTCAAAAAGAGTTTTTAGTACAATTAAAAAATTAATTATAATGTACAGGGAAAAACAAAGGGCCAAGAACAGCCAAGTCAGTGGTTTTTTCCTAAAGAAAAAAATAAGTTAGGGAGACTTCTCTTTCTAAATATAAAGACATATTATAAATCTTTAGAACTGACACAGTGAATGCTAACTATAAAAGTTATAGTTTTATTAAATGACACAGAAAAGGCAAGAAATAATAACTAGATCCACACATACATAATCTTGGCAGGAAAGGCATTGTAGATTAGTCATTAAATAAAGATCTAACAATAATTGCTAATGGGATAAACTGTAACATGTACAGATGGGGCAGGAAGATCCCCTGGAGAAGGGCATGGCAAACCACTCCAGTATTCTTGCCTGGAGAATCCCATAGACAGTGGAGCCTGGCACGCTACAGTCCATAGGGTCACAAAGAGTCAGACATGACTGAAGCAACTTACTATGCACACACTGGTGGGAAGCCTCAAATTGTAACATGTCCTTCCTACTTATTCTATAGATTCATATAATTTTAACTGATTCCAACAGGATTATCCAAGTAAATTTTTCGTAAAGAATACATCCATGCACATATACCAATACACACACCAGGCTATAAAAATGATTGATAAATTTAGCTCTACTAAAATTTAGAATGTCTTTACAAGAGAAGATAATATAAATAAAATTAGTAAACCAGCCAAAAATTAGAAGAATAGATTTTCAATATACATAAATGATTGCTATATAAAGTAAACTAAAAAGTCTTATAATCAAAAGTAAAAGATAAACAATGAATAGAAAAATACAACAAATATGGACAATTTACAGAAGAGGAACATACAAAAAAGGAGTATATATACTGAAATATATCTTACCCTCACTATTAACCAGGGAAACAATAATTAAAACAACAGAACATTATTTTAACCATTACATAGGTAAAATTTTAAAAGCCAAATCAAATCTTTACCAATTGGTAATTAAAATTCCATGCACCCTCTCTCTTATAATCACTACTAAATTAAGTAAAAAGTCTAAATAGCAAAGAGTAAAATCAGTATGCTTTCAAATATGACCAGTGTTATAGAGGAAAATTAATACATTTCCATGGTTTTATTATTAAGAAGAAATGATGAAAATTTTAAGCCAACTTTTCAACTGAAGAAAGAAAAAAGGTCAACAAGCAGGATAACAGAAGGAAGAAAATAATTTTGAAATGCACAATCTAGTAATTGCAAAATAGAAAAACAGAGCTGATAACACACCCAAAGATGGTGGGGAAGGGAAGGGAAAGCAAACAGTAAAATAATAAAAACCAAATATAAAAACTGAAAAAACCTAATGCAGTAGAAAAAACAAAAACATGAAACTGGGAATGAGAGAAGGGATATATCTGAATTTTTTGAATACCCCTGAAATAAATTGTTCTCTCAGAAAACTCAGATTCCCAGAACAGACTCAAGAATTGTTAAAAATATGAGTAAACCACTGAAATACTATTAAAAAGCACCTTCAAAAATAGATCTAGGGGCAATAAACATTACTGAAAGTGCAGTCAAACTGGCAAGGACTAGTATTACCTATGTTACTTGTGTTCAAGAAAAGCTGAACTGCTATCTAACCCATTTGAAGTAGTAGCTAGCAATAACCTTAATGTAAAATAGACATAGCATAGTTTCTAAAAATAAACCTCAAACTCCTGAACGTGCAGTGTTAAAGTGTCTATCCTGTTGGAAAAGTTCAGGGTGTGTAAATAGACATGCAAATGTGTGAAGTTGATGAATTTAGGAAATATGTACAAGCTCTCAAGACTTTGTGATGACAGACATAGAAAAGGCACCTGTGGTCGCCCAGGGGAAGGGGGAGGTGGGAGAGGGATGGGTTGGGAGCTTGGGATTATCAGATACAAACTAGTATATATAGAATGGATCGACAAGAGCCCACTGTGTAGTACAGGGTTGTTGTTCAGTTGTTCAGTCCTGTATGACTCATTGGGACCCCATGGACTGCAGCATACCAGACTTCCCTACCTTCACTATCTCCAGGAGTTTGCTTAAACTCATGTCCATTGAGTCTGTGATGCCATCCAATCATCTCATCCTCTGTTGCCCCCTTTTCCTCCTGTCCTCAATCTTTCCCAGAATCAGGGTCTTTTCCTACGAGTCGGCTCTTTACATCAGGTGACCAAAGTATTGCAGCTTCAGCTTCAGCATCACTCCTTCCAATGAACATTCAGGGTAAATTTCCTTTAGGATTGATTGGTTTGATCTCCTTGCAGTCCACGGAGCTCTCAAGAGTCTTCTCCAGCACCACAGTTTGAAAGCATCAACTCTTAGGCACTCTGCCTTGCCATATGGTCCAACTCACATGACTACTGGAAAACCATAGCTTCAACTAGACAAACTATAGTCAATATCCTGTGATAAACTAGAATGGAAAAGAACATGAAAAGTATATATGTGTGTCTGTGTGTGTATATATATATATATATGTATACACATAGCAATAACCATATATATATGTGTGTGTGTATATATATATATATATATGGGCAAGAATCTCTTAGAAGAAATGGTGTAGCCATCATATTCAACAAAAGACTCCAAAATGCAATACTTGGATGCAATCTCAAAAACAACAGAATGATCTTTGTTCATTTCCAATGCAAACCATTCAATATCACAGAATCCAAGTCCGTGCCCTGACCAGTAATGCTGAAGAAGCTGAAGTTGAATGGTTCTATGAAGACCTATAAGACATTCTAGAACTAACACCCCCCAAAAATGTCCTTTTCATTATAGGGGACTGGAATGCAAAAGTATGAAGTCAAGAAACACCTGGAGTAACAGGTAAATTTTGCCTTTGAATACACAATGAAGCAGGTCAAAGGCTAACAGTTTTGCCAAAAGAATGCACTGGTCATAGCAAACACCCCCTTCCAACAACACAAGAGAAGACTCTACACATGGACATCACCAGATGGTCAATACTGAAATCAGATTGATTATATTCTTTGCAGCCAAAGATGGAGAAACTCTATGCAGTCAGCAAAAATAAGACCGGGAGCTGACTGTGGCTCAGTTCATGAACTCCTTATTGCCAAACTCAGACTTAAATTGAAGAAAGTAGGGAAAACCACTAGACTATTCAGGTATGACCTAAATCAAATTCCTTATGATTATACAGTGGAAGTGAGAAATAGATTGTAGGGTTTAGATCTGATAGAGTGCCTGAAGAACTATGGATGGAGGTTCATGACATTGTACAAGAAGCAGTGATCAAGACCATCCCCAAGAAAATGAAATGCAAAAAGGCAAAATGGTTGCCTGGGGAGACCTTACAAATAGCTGCGAAAAGAAGAGAAAGGAAAAGCAAAGGAGAAAAGGAAAGATAGACCCATTTGAATGCAGAGTTCCAAAGAATGGCAAGGAGAGATAAGAAAACCTTCCTCAGCGAAAAATGCAAAGAAATGGAGGAAAACAATAGAATGGGAAAGGCTAGAGATCTCTTCAAGAAAATTAGAGATACCAAGGGAACACTTCATGCAAACATGGGCACAATAAAAGACAGAAATGATATGGACCTAACAGAAGCAGAAGATATTAAGAATAGGTGGCAAGAATACACAGAAGAATTATACAAAAAAGATATCCACGACCCAGATAAGCATGATGGTGTGATCACTCACCTAGAGCCAGGCATCGTGGAATGTGAAGTCAAGTGGGCCTTAGGAAGCATCTCTATGAAGAGAGCTAGTGGAGGTGATGGAATTCCAGTTGAGCTATTTCAAATCTTAAAAGATGATGCTTTTAAAGTGCTGCACTCAATATGCCAGCAAATTTGGAAAACTCATCAGTGGCCACAGGACTGGAAAAGGTGAGTTTTCATTCCAACCTCAAAGAAAGGCAATGCCAAAGAATGTTAAAACTACTGCACAATTGTACTCATCTCATACACTAGCAAAGTAATGCTTAAAATTCTCCAAGCCAGACTTCAACAGTATATGAACTTCCAGATGTTCAAGCTGGATTTAGAAAAGGTAGAGGAACCAGAGATCAAATTGCCAGCATCTGCTGGATCATCAGAAAAAGCAAGAGAGTTCTAGAAAAATATCTACTTCTGCTTTATTGATTACGCCAAAGCCTTTGACTGTGTGGATCACAACAAACTGCGGAAAATTCTTCAAGAGATGGGAATACCGGACCACCTGACCTGCCTCTTGAGAAATCTGTATGCAGGTCAAGAAGCAACAGTTATAACTGGACATGGAACAACAGATTGGTTCCAAATCAGGAAAGGAGTACATTAAGGCTGTATATTGTCACCCTGATTATTTAACTTATATGCAGAGTACATCATGAGAAACTCTGGGCTGGATGAAGCACAATCTGGAATCAAGATTGCCAAGAGAAATACCAATAACCTCAGATATGCAGATGATATCACCCTTATGGCAGAAAGTGAAGAGGAACTAAAGAACCTATTGATGAAAGTGAAAAAGTTGGCTTAAAACTCAACATTCAGAAAACTAAGATCATGGCATCTGGTCCCACCACTTCATGGCAAATAGATGGGGAAACAATGGAAACAGTGACAGACTTTATTTTGGGGGGCTCCAAAATCACCACAGATGGTGAATGCAGCCATGAAATTAAAAGATGCTTGCTCCTTGGAAGAAAAGTTATGACCAACCTAGACAGCATATTAAAAAGCAGAGTCATTACTTTGCCAACAAAGGTCCGTCTAGTGAAAGCTATGGTTTTTCTAGCAGTCATGTATGGATGTGAAAGTTGGATCATAAAGAAAGCTGAGTGCCGAAGAATCAATGATTTGGAACTGTGGTGTTGGAGAAGACTGTTGAAAGTCCCTTTCACTGCGAGGAGATCCAACCAGTCCATCCTAAAGGAAATCAGTCCTGAAATTTCATTGGAAGGACTGATGCTGAGGCTGAAACTCTAATACACTGGCCTCCTGATACAAAGAACTGACTCATTTGAAAAGACCCTGATTCTGGGAAAGATTGAAGGCAGGAGGAGAAGGAGACAGAGGATGAGACAGTTGGATGGCATCACCAACTTGATGGACATGAATTTGAGTAAACTCCAGGAGTTGGTGATGGACAGGGAAGCCTGGTGTGCTGCCATTCACGGGGTCGCAAAGAGTCAAACACGACTAAGTGACCGAACTGAACTGAACTGAACTGAGTATTCCTGAAATCTTGATAAACTTAGAGAATTCTGGTCAGGTATCACAAGAAATTTGTTTTGTGACCTTCTAAAAATGAACATGTACTATTTCTCGGGTAGTTAGTAGAAGGTATTAGGGCCATAGAGCTAATTTACTATTATTTTGTGGATTAATGGCTCTTCCTTTTGCAAACAGAAAAGAAAATTTCATCAAATAGTTTTTACACTTTCTTTAGTTTGGTTCGTCTTCTGTTCCTTTATGTATACCCTCCCTCCCATATTTTTTCTTCCCCAATCTGGATCCCTATACCTGGAGCTTCCAATCTCAGAAGATTTTTACCTTTTCTCTTCTCTCTCTACCACTTCTCTTTCTTTCTCTTTCCCTCTCCCTCTTTCTCCATCTACCAATCCCAACCTGAGGAATTACAGCAATTCACAAAAACTAGTCCTCAGCTACAGCTCAACTATTAAAAAACAAAGAGAAAAGAAAATGAATACTGCTATACTTAGATCAATTAAAAGCTTCCTTCATTTGTAAACTAAATACATAACAAAAACATAATCAAATTGTATAGTCATTGGTAGTTTGAAGTAAAACAACACTTCCATTTGCCTGGTCTTCCTCTCTACTCAACAAAAGTTCAACTCCATATTAGCTATATCTTTTATACTGTTCTGAATAGGAAAACCATTAGTATATTTTACACTGGATGTTTTACTTAATTATAAAATAAATTCTTCCTATCTTTAAATCATTGTTTTTCCCACAGAAAAGATGGGCCAAACAAATTGCATGTAAAGCAACTGCCATATTTCCAAGAGATCACCAGAATAATCTGATGATTAAGAAAGACAAAGTTTAGTACATCTACCACAATAAAGGATAGCAAACTTTGATAAAGGCTTAATAGCCTTAGAAGGAGAATAGAAGGTGATGTTCATAGGATATGGGAGTCTGAGTACAAATGGCTTCAGATAGCTCTTGCAAAGCAGAGAACTTTTGTTTTGGGGATTGGGAAGAATTTCTGACATAATAGTTCAGAGTTGGTGGTACTGCGACCAATTCGTCCTTGGTTTCCCTGGACTTTCCCAATTTTAGCTTGAAAATCCCACATGCCTGTGCGCATTCAAGTCACATCATAGCAATTAAACCTAATTTTTTCATATTTTTATTGTGGCAAGATATATATAATAGGAAGTGGGCTTCCCTGGTGGCTCAGACAGTAAAGAATCCGCCTGCAATGCAGGAGACCTGGGTTCGATTCCTGGGTTGGTAAGATCCCCTGGAGAAGGGAAAGACTACCCACTCCAGAATTCTAGCCTGGAGAATTCCATGAACTATGGAGTCCATGGGGTTGCAAAGAGTCGGACACGACTGAGGGACTTGCACTTGCACTTTCAAACATTTCTTAATGTATGATTGAGTAGGAATCACATTCACAGTGTTGTGCCGCTGCTGCTGCTAAGTCACTTCAGTCGTGTCCGACTCTGTGCGACCCCGTAGACAGCAGCCCACTAGGCTCCTCTGTCCCTGGGATTCTCCAGGCAAGAGTACTGGAGTGGGTTGCCATTATCACCACTTAATTTTTTTAATGGAAATTTATGTTCATTCGTTTTTCAATACAGCAGGCTGGGTCTGGGGATCACATGGTGAACAGAAATTTTCATAGTTCATGCCTTCATCTGGCCTTCAGGAACCAAGGTGCTGTTTTGTTTTTTTTTCTTTGCAGTCAAATAAGGTGAAGTCTTTATGTACATCGGAAGGTGAGCAGGATTGAAAAGGGCCCTGGATACCCTGCAGAGGTCAGGGAGCAGCGCGAGAGAAAGTGAGATCTTCCAGAGCCCAGTTACAGGATCCGCGGCAGGGAGGATTCCAGCACTCCCCGAGGGGGCGGAGCCTATGACAGGGCGGGACAGAGAAGCCACAGAGGTTGGGCGGGGTCTAGGGCGGGGCCTGAGCTGGGCGATGGGCGGGGCAGATGAGCTGTGGGCGGGCCCGTTTCTGGTGACTCCCTCCCGCTGTGCCTGGGCCTGCTCCCAAAGCCAACAGGACCGCGGCGCAGAACGGCAGTCTGGTCCCTGGCCTATCTCCATGTTGGTGGTGGCCTGAGCGGAAGCCTAAGTGGGATGCGGCTGACGCGGAAGCGTCTCTGCTCGATTCTCATCGCCGTGTACTGCCTCTTCTCCCTCTACGCCGCCTACCACGTCTTCTTCGGGCGCCGCCGCCGGACGCCGGACGCGCCTTTGCGGGGCCTCAGGAAGGGGGTTGTCCCGGTGCGGGAGAGGCGCGGCCGAGGTAGGACACCGGGCCGGGGCCTCTCTTCTCGGCTGCGCGCCGGGGCGCGGGGCTGAGGGATGGTAGGGGCCAGGAGACCTGAGCCACGCTGCCACCAATCCCGCTCTCGGGTCCAGGATGGCTCCGGAGCGCGCTTCTCCGATTCCAGCTCTCGGTAGCACCCCAGGCCTCGGGATTGGAGGATATAGGAATGCTTAGGTCCTCGCCCAAATCTCACCTGCTGTCGCCACTCCCCACCCCTGGGGCTAACAGGTGCACACACTTTTAAAAACACATCTTGAATATCCAAGACGTTGTCACAAAATGCCAGATTCTCTGGAATGCCGCTGGCCTAAAGACATCTATACCCATATTGAAACAAAAGAAAGTGAAAAGTGAAGTCGCTCAATCGTGTCCGACTCTTTGTGACCCCATGGACTGTAGCCCATCACTCTCCTCCCCTCCGTCCATGGGATTTTCCAGGCAAGAGTACTGGAGTGGGTTGCCATTTTCTTCTCCAGAGGATCTACCTGACCCTGGAGAGCGTTGCCATTTCCTTTTCCAGAAAATCTTCCCGACCCAGGGATCGAACCCTGATCTCTCACATTGTAGGCAGACGCTTTACCGTCTGAGCCACCAGAGAAGCCTATTGAAGGAAAGGGCCTTCTCTAATCCTGCGGAGACTTCAGAAGACTAGCGTGCTTTATCTCCAAGTTTTGATCCCTTTGTATTTTGTTGACCTATGTCAGGATCGGACTCAGGCTTATTTCTACCTTCTTTCAGAATCTTGCACAATATCTGAAACTGTTGGACACTTTTAATGTTGAAGCAAGTTTTATGTGTAGTTTAAGTAACATATACAGTCTATATAGAATTGGCAAAAGTTAGGCTTGTAATAATACATATTACTGTACCCAGTTATTTTAGAAGGCTTTTTTGGGGAGCCTAACATTTTATTAACATTTTATTTCAAGTTCTTTTGGGGTAATGGTTCAATCAAAATTAAGTTCTGCTTTCCTTTTTAAAATTTTTATTGTGTGTTTAACTTGTTCAAATTCTCTTGTTTAATCTCTGAAAAATTGAAGTTTGGATGCAGGTAAAACTCCCTGACTTTCCAGGTAGCTGAGTGGTGAAGAATCCACCTGCCAATGCAGGAGATGTGGGTTGGATCCCTGGATAGGAAAGATCCCCTGGAAAAAAAAAAAGTAGCAGACACTACAGTATTCTCACCTGGAAAATCCATGGACAGAGAAGCCTGGCAGGCTATAGTCCATGGGGTTGCATGGGGTTGCAAAAGAGTCATACACTACTTAGCAACTAACAACAACATCTAATTTAAATGGCTTGGATTTATCTATAACTGATGCTCTGCCTTATTGATGACACTTGTTACTCTTTTTATAACACAGAACAATCTACTTTGAGAAGTGAAGAATGGAATCCTTGGGAAGAAGATGAAAAAAATGAACAACAACACAGACTTAAAACTAGCCTTCAGATAGTAAATAAGTCCACAAAAGAGAAAAAACACTTCCATGTACAAATCTGGGGCAAAGCTGCCATTGGTAAGTTAATGTTTAAAGCTAAGATATGTAAAAGCATCGTATAAAAGCACTATTAATACATTTAAAGTCTATTTCATCATTTTTTAAGATACCATGATACATTTTTTCACTTTTTTCGATATTCCATTTCTATTTTTATTAGACAACATCTGTGTAAACACACACAAACATACGCATGTGCCCCTGTCTTTAACAGAGCACAGCTTTATTTGTAGACACAAAGAGTTGGTTATGTGAACATCATTATATTAAAATGCCTATGTCAACTGAATTTTCATAGAACTATGTGTTTATTAGACACTTCATACACAAGTGTAAGATGTGGCCTCTGACCTTAATGGCCAAACAAGTTTAGGAAACACTGAACTGAACAAAGCTAAACAAGGTTCTTTGTTGCAGAAACTTTGTCAGAGGTTTTAATATGCCAGTGTTCATCATGAATGCCTCGGAAGGGGATATAATATGTAGTTGATTAAACTTGGTTGCCCACCAAAACACTTTTGCTCTGAGTATCATGAGCGTATAGTGTTCCAAATTATACGATATGCTTAATTAGAGAATGGGACCCTCAATGACAAAAGAGTCAGAAAGAACTTAGTCAGTTAGAAGCGAGTTTTTTGGCCATTAGACATGAGTTAAATATATGTACAGTAAGGGATATGGATAAAAGGTACCAGGTGAAAGGAAAGTAAACAGAATAGTAGTGCCTGACCCATAATGTTTCATAAATTCATAAACATTTGCATACATATATACATCCTTGAAAATTACTGATCTCTAAAGTTCAAGTACCCAGACCTCTAATCATCAAGTTCTAGCAATTTTTTTCTCTATTAGAATCTGTCATATTAATTTTTCTTTAAATTTCCACTTCCTCATTTTAGTTTTTAATTAAATATACTTCTTAACATTTTCCATGTTTCTAGACTTTTCTGATTTCAATTTAATAGGCACAACGTGGTCAGATGAGCTTTATCAAGCATTGCATTCATCAGCCTATTCCCCAAGCACAGTCATAGGATACCAGTTACAGAAATTCCCATTCAAAAGGGAGAAAATGGAAGAAGAATGGAGTCACAGGTTTAAGCAGGTTTGATATCCAACCACGCAAACTCCATTAGGTTTCAAGCCCTGGGAGTGAGTAATCTATGGCTCAAATGTTCTTTCTGGATTTTTCAACTCCATGCTTGGGAAGTCATCCTTCCATTTTCAGGAAGGTTAGCATGTGTTTGCAGCTCAGTAGCTTTATCAGCGTGTTTCTTGCTGTTAGGATTTGGGGAATCCAATAAGCTTGTTTCATTTCAACTCTCTCTCTGTCCCTTTTAGTCCAAGTTGGCAGTGTTTCTATTAATATAACGTTCTCAAGAACCATGTAAGTCTCCCATATGTATGTCATAAAGATTCACTTTATTAGACAAGAGTTCCTCCATCGGTGTTTCCTGGATAACCCCATCTCTGTTTCTAGCTTCTGCTGATAATCGCTAAGGAAATCCACAAATCAATACCTAATATTAAAAAAAAAAAACAACCCTCTATGTGATTGAATATTCTGACCAGACATTAGCAAAAGGATGTCAGCTACATCTTTAGCCTTCCATTTTCAGGAATGCTAGCATGCTTTCTTGACAGTGAATCCCCTAATTTTTCCTCTCTTTTGCAATCTGAAGAGGCTGAGAATTTCCAAAATCATCAAGTCATGATTACTTTTTGCTTAATTTTTTTCTAAGTCTCTCTTTTCAACCTATATCTTATTGTAATCAGTGAGAAGAAATGAGGCCACAGCTACAACACTTTACTTAGAAATTTCTTCAACTAACTATCCAATGTAATCATTTACAAGTTCTGCTTTGCACATAAGTGCAGGAAACAATTCAGCTAAACTGTCTTATTGTTTATAACAAGGATCTTCTTTACTCCAGTCTCTAATAGCATGTTCCTCATTTCCTTCTGAGCCCTCACCAACAGCACTTTTAATGTGCCTATTTCTTCCAACAATCAGTTTATGATGATTTTTATATTCTCGAAAATGATACAAGTTTTTTCCTACTGTTCTCCTAACTTTCTCCTGAGTTCTCACCAGCTGAGTCACTAACATCCATATTTGTACCTACAGTCTGTTTTAAGTCATTCTAATCTAAATGTTTTTTAATCATTGTTCTCAAAATTTTTTCAGCGTTTCCCCATTACCCGATTGCAAAGCCACTTCCAGATTTTTAAGTATTTGTTACAGCAGCACCCCATTTCTATAGCCTCGTAATATGTAGTTTCCTTTAGCTGCTATAACCAATTACCAAAAAGTTAGTGGCTTAAAACATTTTTTATTTAAATTTAATTATTTTTAATTGGAAGATAATTGCTTTACAATGTTGTATTAATTTCTGGTATACAACAGTGTGAACCAGCCATAAGTATACATTTACCCCTCCCTCTTGAACCTCTCTCCCACCCCACCCTCCATCCCACCCCTTTAGGTCATCACAGAGCACCAGCCTGAGCTCCCTGTGTTATACAGTAACTTCCCACTAGCTATTTATTTTACACATTGTAATGTATATGTTTCAGTGCAACTCTCTCAATTCACCCCACTCTCCTTCCCCTACTGTGTCCGCAAGTCAGGAGACCACCTGCAGTGCAGGAGACTGCCTACAATGCAGGAGACCTGGGTTCTGCCCCTGGGTTGGGAAGATCCCCTGGAGAAGGAAATGGCAGCCCACTCTGGTATACTTGCCTGGGAAATCCCATGGATAGAGAAGCCTGGCAGGCTACAGTCCATGGTGCTAAGAGTTGGACACAACTTAGCAACTAAACCACCAACCACTACCATGACTGAGCAACATTCCATTGTATATAAAAACAACATATATTTTTTAATCTATAATTGACTTATAAGTTTCAAGTGTACTACATAATGATTTAATATAGGTGTATATTGTGAAAGGATCAATACAGTAAGTCTAGTGAACATCCATCACCTCACATAGTTAAAACTTTTTTCTTGTGATGTGAACTTTATGATCTACCCTCTTAGCAACTTTCAAATATGCAAATATAGCATCATTAACTTTGGTCACCATAAATTTATTATATTACATTTCTGAAGGCAGAAATATAAAGTATGTCCTCAGGCTGTATTCCATTTGGATGCTCTAGAGGAGCATCTGTTTCCTTGCTTCTTACTGCCTTCTAGTAACTGCCTTCATTCCTTGACCCATAGCCCCACCTCATCCTGACTTCTTCTTCCTCAAACCTCTTTCCCTCATTTTGACACTCCTGGCTCCCTCTCCTGAGGACCCTTGTGATTATATAGGACCCACCCAGAACAACAGACTGGTTCAAAATTGGGAAAGGAGTATATCAAGACTGTATATTGTCACCTTGCTTATTTAGCTTATATGTAGAATACATCATGTGAAATGTCGGGCTGGCTGAATCACAAGTGGAATCAAGATTGCCAGGAGTAATATCAAGAACCTCAGATATACAGATGATACCACTCTAATGGCAGAAAGCAAAGAACTAAGGAGTCTCTTGATGAAGGTGAAAGAGGAGAGTGAAAAAGCTGACTTAAAACTTAACATTCAGAAAACTAAGATCACGGCATCTGGTCCCATCACTTCATGGAAAATAGATGGAGAAAAAGTGAAAACAGTGACAAATTTTATTTTCTTGGACTCCAAAATCACTATGAACAGTGACCACAGCCACGAAATTAAAAGATGCTTGCTCATTAGATGAAAAGCTATGACAAACCTCAGTTCAGTTCAGTTCAGTCACTCAGTCTGCAACCCCATGGACTGTAGCATGCCAAGCTTCCCTGTCCATCACCAACTCCCAGAGCTTGCTCAAACTCATGTCCATTGAGTCGGTGATGCCATCCAACCATCTCATCCTCTGTTGTCCCCTTCTCCTCCTGCCTTCAATCTTTCCCAGCATCAGGATCTTTTCTAAGGAGTCAGTTCTTCTCATCGGGTGACCAAAGTATTAGAGTTTCAGCTTCAGCATCAGTCCTTTAATGAATATTCAGGACTGATTTCCTTTGGGATGGACTGGTTAGATCTCCTTGCAGTGAAAGGGACTCTCAAGAGTCTTCTCCAACACCACACTTCAAAAGCATCACTTCTTCAGTGCTCAGCTTTCTTTGTAGTCCAACTCTCACATCCATACATGACTACTGGGAAAACCATAGCTTTGACTAGACGAACTTTTGTTAGCAAAGTAATGTCTCCGCTTCTTAATATACTGTCTAGGTTGGTCATAGCTTTTCTTCCAAGGAGCAAGTGTCTTTTAATTTCATGGCTGCAGTCACCATCTGCAGTGATTTGGGAGCCCCCCAAAATAAAATCTCTTGTGGTTACCATTGTTTCCCCAACTATTTGCTGTGAAGTGACGGGCCTAGAGAACGTATTAAAAGCTAAGCGCCAAAGAATTGATGCTTTTGAACTGTGGTGCTAGAGAAGATCTTGAGAGTCCCTTGCACAGCAAGGAGATCAAATCAGTCAATCTTAAAGGAAATCAACCCTGAATACTCTTTGGAAGGACTGATGCTGAAGCTGAAACTCCAGTACTTTGGCCACCTGATGTGAAGAGCCAACTCATTGGAACAGACTCTGATGCTGGGAAAGATTGAGGGCAGGAGGAAACGGGGGTGACAGAGGATAAGATGATAGGATGGCATCATCGACTCAACGGACAGGAGTTTGAGCAGACTCTGGGAGATAGTGAAGGACAGGGAAGCCTGGCATGCTGCAGTCCATGGGGTCACAAAGAGTCGGACATGACTTAAGGATTGAACAACAGCAACAACACCCAGATAATCAGCACTGAACAACATCAACACGTAGATAATCCAGCATAATCTCTATACTTTAGCATCCTTATCTTAATCACATTTAGAAAGCCTCTTTTGCTTTCTAAAGGTAATGTATTTACAGGTCCTAGAGATTTCATCTTTGGCCATCTTGAGTTGGGAGAAAGCATTACTCAACCTACCGTATTTGGAAAGCTTTATCTGATTAGCCTAGTCTTTTAACATGGGTTTTTTGTGCATGTCTTTACCAGAGTGTGGTAAGAATGTACCAAAACACATCTTCCAAGGTAACTTTTTAGTTACATTTAGGTAACCGGGCTCCCCAATTACCTCATTGTCTCCAGAATACCTTATTGTGTGACACTGCTCTCCTCTACTCTCAGAGCTTTCATATAGGTGAAATCCTGATAAAACACAGGGGCTGGCCTAAAGAGATAGGATGCAGTGGCAGTTGTCTGCAGACAGCGTCATGTAGTGAAGGATGTGTGCTCAATTGGGAAGGAGGTAATATCTCCTTGATATATTGAATGTATATGCATACATGAGACCCTCTGGTTCTATTTGGCATAAGATGGTAAATCCATCCCCAGCTTGTTATAGTACAGAAACAGTTCTAATCTAAGGTAACTTACACACTGTAATATAACACAATTCAGGGTAAGACAAGTAGTCCAGTGATACTTAGGGATTTCTCAAATTTAGAATCAGAGAGTTTATTATCTTTAATATATCCCACATTTTGCCACATTTTACACTGACATCATCTGAGTTAGTCTGTTGTACATTAGCTGCCATATTGATGATTTTGAGCCCAAAGAGGAATAGAACCTGATTTCTTATCCAAATAATGTGAAAGAGCAGAACATCTCACACAATAGAGTAAACCAGACGGTAAATGCTCTCATTTTTTGTTTTTTTAATTATTAGGTTTGTATCTCTGGGAGCATATTTTTGAAGGTTTACTTGAACCCACTGATGTGACTGCTCAGTGGAGAGAAGGAAATTCAATTGTTGGAAGAACACATTACAGGTATTAACTGTGCAATATTAATCTTTGATATGGTGCTGTACAATGTTTTATATCAATACCAAAAGAAAACTCAGAGGAAAATATATTCATAGAAAATATTTCCACTTTAACTTGTGAAGAATGGAGAATCTCATGAATATATATTTGTAGTTATAGCTTACCTTAAACATTTTCTTATAAAATTGGATGTTACAAAATTCTGCTTTTTTGGGAATTCTATATATGTTTTATTTTAATCAAAACATTTCTGATTATATGGAAAAGTTCATGCTCTAAATTTTGTAACATTTGGTTATTAATAAATATTTAACATTCTATCTTGGGGGAATGATACATAAAGTGTTTTTATTTTTCTCTTTCATGTAATAGAGTCACATATTTTTATAATATTCATGGTAGCTAAAGCTACTGCTATTAGTTCTGAAATTTTTATCCATTAAAACATTTCATATATGAGTTCTATCATGATTTAATAGTATAGATTACCATTTTACTGCAATATTCAGAAATCTTTTTTTAGATTAAATATAACCAATGTATTATGAAGATTTTTTTTTGCATTCTTATTTTTATAACTGATTGCATATTTTCTGAAGGTTTTTAAAGAGCATTAAGACAATTTTATTTAGAAAAATTGTGGCAATGAAGTAATACTGTTTTCTATTAAATTTTGCTTTCTAATTGAAATAACCAAAAATGATGATTTTAAATGCTTATTTCCTTTAACAGTTATATTATTCACGGGGAAAAAGTATGAACTAATGATTATGGCTTCCATTAGGGTTCTATTTATTTCCCAAGAGATTAAGAGGAAAGGCTATGGTTAATATGATGCTGGGAAAGATTGAGGTCAGGAGGAGAAGGGGACGACAGAGGATGAGATGGTTGGATGGCATCACTGACTTGATGGACATGGGTTTGGATGGACTCCGGGAGTTGGTGATGGACAGGGAGGCCTGGCGTGCTGCAATTCATGGGGTAGCAAATAGTTAGACACGACTGAGTGACTGAACTGAACTGAACTGAATATGAGTTTCATTTGAATTTTCACTGCTCTTTTAATTCTTTATTTACTGTATACTCACTTAGAAACCAATTTCATTGCATGTATCTTTTCAAAGAAATCATTCTTGAAAAGCAAACAGACTTTTAAATCATCATTGGTAATGATTATTTTTCCTTTTATCTCCAGGCTTATCGATGGGATTATAGATGTAATCCCACTGAAGAGTTTATACATAATTCTAAGCTTAAAATAGTTGGATTCAGGTGTCTGAAAGTAGATGTGTGTTTTACATATAAATCTAACGTTTTGCTGTTTCAAATGTAAGCATATGTTATGAGTATTAGTCTAGTAGATCTACCTACTGGAGAAGGCACTGGCGCCCCACTCCAGCACTCTTGCCTGGAAAAGCCCATGGATGGAGGAGCCTGGTGGGCTGCAGTCCATGGGGTCGCTGAGAGTCAGGCACGACTGAGCGACTTCGCTTTCACTTTTCATTTTCATGCATTGGAGAAGGAAATGGCAACCCACTCCAGTGTTCTTGGCTGGAGAATCCCGGGGACGGGGGAGCCTAGTAAGCTGCCGTCTATGGGGTCGCACAGAGTCGGACACGACTGAAGCGACTTAGCAGCAGCAGCAGCAGCAGCAGCAGCAGCAGCAGCAGCAGCAGCAGATCTCCCTACAACATATAGAATTTCCAAAAGAATTATTTAAAATTTATTGAGAAGTTAACACACAGTGTTATTATATTGATAGCAAAGATTTTGAGCAAATAGCCTTAACTCCAAAAAGAAAAACTCATTTCCTGTTTCCTTCTGAAATACTTACCTGAGATTTTATATTATGATTAAATAGCAGCGCTATTTCCTTTTAGATTTCAAGAGAACTGCGTATTCAGGGAAGTTCACTGTTATAGCTGATTTTTGTACACAACTTACTAAAGGTTTAGGCTCATGGAAAGTAGCAAATATAATTTCTCCAAAATTAATAAACTTCTATGAAATTGCAGTTTTGAGTTGAATCAGGCTTCATGGGTACTAACTAAAATATTTTGACACATTCATTTTTTACTTTCCCAAAAGTGAGTTGAAAGTAGTAGCTCATCTTGAAGATACAGAAAGAGTTTCTGAATACTATCAAGGTCCTTTAAATAAGCATAAATACATTCTATTTAAATAAACCTTTAAATTTACAAAGAACTTATATTATTTAATTTTAATTTCATAACAGTTCTGAGGCAGAAAATAGAAAGGATATCATCAGTGTTCCGGGGTAAATCAGGCTCCTGAATGCTTATTATTAACAATTCCTGGCCCAAATGATGTAATCCAAGATACCAGATAAATAATTCAGAATGGAAATAGAGCTATCAGACAGTCCCTGTGCTTATATTGGCCTGACCAGCTCCTTATTTCCTTAAAGGCAGGCTATAAGTGATACCTAAATATTTGGGAGTTGTTTGATTAAATATGGAATTAAATGTGGGATATAGCTATATGTAGCACTTCATGTTTCAGAAGGAAAGAAATGAAATGACTCCTTGTTCACCACTGAGTCCATACCATATATAGTCTGTGCTTAGGATGTGAGTAGTTGAATGTGGGGCAGACTGAACCTGTGATTCAGCCTGGTAAAGTCCTGTCACCTCTGGACAGGGTAGCAGTGTGACTGAGTTGTTAAGGGCACAGACTCCAGAGCCAGAATATCTGAGTTCCAGTTTCAGCTTTACCTATCATTGGTTGTCTGACCTCAAGCAAATTTCTTAACCTCTCTGGATTTCCTTAAGTTTAAAATAAGGCAAATAATAGTTTCTATTTTACAGTATTCTTTTGAAAATTAAATGCATAATAGGTATACAGTGCTTAGACCAGTATCAGGCACATAGTAATCACTATAGAAGTCTTGTTACTAGTTTTATTATATTTACTCTACTTAAATAGGTATTGCACCATCTCTGAATCTTTCAGTCCTCCTTTTTCTGTGTTTCCATCATTGTCTATTATCTCTCCATCACATAGTTTCCCAACAAGCACCTTATTGATACATTTTTTATGTTAATGTGTTCAGTTATGTTACAAGCTAGCATGGAACCCATTCATCTCTTGAAGAAACTTTGCCTGTTTCTACTCACCTCCATCATATGTTCATTTATAGTTTAATTTCATAGGGAAACTTATTTTTAATTTCTTAGGAGGAACCTTCTGTTCATCGTGGCATTTGCGTTATTCCCAGAAGACTGCCTTCAGAATTCTGTAATGTCCCTGTGCAGGCATTATCATAAGATATATAAGTGCCTACCCATTTGATAAAACAAAAGTTAGATACTAAGTTGGTTAATTCATTATTGTCTAAATTCAATTATGGTATTTTCAGTGAGCATCTGATCCTTGTGAAAAAGGTGAACGTTCTTTAAATATCATGATAGAATAAAATATGTCTGATCCTATTTTTAGAATTTCCAAGTATTACTATTATAAGAAGTTAATGAACTCACTACTCATTACAATGAGTGAAAGCATTTGTAGATAATATTAATGGTTATATTATATTTAAGTCATATACTGGATCTTAGATCAATACAGATCTCAAACTTTTCGCTGGTAACCAAAGATACTATAGTTAATTTTTCATAATGCCCATTCTCCCTTCTCCAGCCAGGCTAGTAAGAGGGTGGGAGTGTTTCAGCATAAACACTGAATTAGGAA
Source organism: Capra hircus (assembly GCF_001704415.2). Taxonomy (NCBI): domain Eukaryota; kingdom Metazoa; phylum Chordata; class Mammalia; order Artiodactyla; family Bovidae; genus Capra; species Capra hircus. The sequence continues at coordinate 49,264,040 of NC_030812.1, read as the reverse complement.
GGCATGGAGTCATGGCAGTGATACTGGCCATGAGAATGGGGTGAATTGCAGCAGCTATTTAAAAGTAAGGGCCATTCATGAGTTCGGCATACCTATTTATAAAACCGAATTTTCTAAAACTATCAGTCTAAGAATAAAATAAAATAATTTTAAAAAGTGATGTAGAATCAATGGCTGAGAACTATGTGTATGGTTTAGTTTGTGCACTTATTAGTGATCAAGGCATTTGCCAGTCTCTTAGCTGGCAAATTATTAATCTTATCTAACTCACTTAATTAGTAACATATAGCATTTTTTTCAGTAGCACTTACTGAATTTAGGAAAAATGAAACAGTATTTACACTGGATTCTAAAAAATATGTTTTGCTCACGTTCAGGTTAGAATTCAATATTCAGATTTCTCTGGACTATCTAAGTATCGAAAGTACTTATTGGGAGGAAAGTTTTTAACTGAACCTAGCTAATAGTCGGACATGACTGAGCGACTTCCCTTTCACTTTTCAATTTCATGCATTGGAGAAGGAAATGGCAACCCACTCCAGTGTTCTTGCTTGGAGAATCCCAGGGACGGGAGAGCCTGGTGGGCTGCCGTCTATGGGGTCGCACAGAGTTGGACACGACTGAAGCGACTTAGCAGCAGCAGCAGCAGCAAAAGTACAAATATTGAAGAACAGAAGTTCTGACCATTAAATATATGCTAGGAATTCTAGAAGAGGAAGTCACTGTTTTAAAATTCCATGTATAGCTCCATAAATATGTTCATTTTTCAGTTAATGGATATTTATGACTGATGCATGATTCATAACTTTAGGAAACGAAAACACAATGTTTCATCATGAATAAATATACTATAATATCTTATACATATGCCTGAGCATGCATGCATGCACACATGCATGCTCAGTCGTTTCAATCGTGTCTGACTCTTTGTGACTCTATGGACTGTAGCCCACCAGGCTCCTCTGTCCATGGGCTTCTTCAGGCAAAATACTGGAGTGGGTTGCCAAACCCTCCTGCAGGGGATCTTCCCAACCCAGGGATTGAACTCACGTCTCGTGTGACTCCTACATTGCAGGTAGATTCTCTAGCGCTGAGCCACTGCAGAAGCCCACATATGGCATACTGTATAGCTGGAAATTTATTACTAAATTGAATTTTGTAATTTGATTCATACTTTAAATGCAGTAGGAGAACTTAAATAAATCGGTAGAGCAAAATAACTTCCTTAAAGAGAATTATGGCTTGCTTATTCGACGTTTACTGAGTTGCCTGCTGGTTAGTTCATACTAGGTTCTGAAGATCTCAAAGTGAATAAAATACTTTTCCCTCAGGGAGTTCACACACTAGAAACTGAGATAAATACATTAATAACTTTAAATCTTTATACAGAGCATAATGATAAAGACGTGTATACTCCTTAGTTGTTAGGGAAATATAGAGGGAAGGTCACTAAGTCAATGTAAGTAGAGTTGGGGGTATGGCACCTATCAAGAAAGGCTTCCTAGAGGAGGTGATAGCTGAGCTGAGTCTTAAAAGATTAGTAGAATTTAGAAAGGCACCAAGAGGAGAGATTATATTCCCAGCAGAGGCAGTATCAGAAATGATACACAGCTTGGTTTGTGCACAAAATTTCAGGCCATTCAGAACCCCCAGAACATGAAGATGGGAGAGAGTAGCTGATATTGGAAGTGGAGGGCAAGGGCCAGATCATGGTGGGCCTAGTACGTGCCACATTAACGCCCTTGGACTTTGTTCTTGTTCAGTGAAAAGCAGTTGAGGATGATTAAGCTAGATAGTGTGGTATTGTCATGCGTTTTTGGTGTTGATGTCTCTAGTAGCTGTGTGGAAAAATGATTTGAAGGAGACAACTGAAATCAAGCAGACCACAACTTTGCATTAGAAAGCTCTTAAGTATCCTGCTGAGATATAAATAAGGGATGAAACTAGAAAGTGGTATTCTGACAGAGCCAGGAATTTGAGAAACTGAGGGGCAAAACTATCAGAATTTAAGGATTATTAGATGAGAGCAAGAAGCAAATGTGATAGTTCCTTGGTTGCTAGCTTGCATGACAAGATAGCTAGTATGCATTCAACATAGAAAGTACAGGAAGAATAAAAGCAGATTTTTCCACTCTTCTCTAGCCCACTGCACAGCACCAGCCTAACCCCCTCTTTCACAGCAGACAATCCTGCCTATTTCCTCGAGAATATCCATAACTGTCTCCCCTAACTAGCTCCTCTAACATTTATGTACATGCTCTCTAAGTGATCCCTCAGCTAACCTTCTCTTTTTCTTAACTCTCAGATGGTGAGGTGATTCCCTAGCTCAACATTAACTTCCTCTGTGCATCCTTTCTACATACTGTAAGACCTTGCTCCATTGGTTACTTCCTTGCTCTCCTCATCTTCAACCTTTCATTTATTATTACTTTTTTGCCTTCTCATCCACACTTTCAGAAGAGCTGTCTAAGCTTACTGTCCCCACTTACTTTTTTTTTGTAAATTTATTTAAGTATAGTTGATTTATAATGTTGTATTAATTTCAGTATAGCAGAGTGATTCCGTTAAACACACACACAGACATATATACACACACACTCTTTTTCCATTTGGGTTTATCACAGGATGTTCAATATAATTCCTTGTTGTTTATCCATTCTGTATATAATTGTTTACATCTGCTAACTCAGACTTCCTGTCCATCTTCCCTCCTCCCCATCCCCCCTCCTCCCCATCCCCCTTGGCAACCACAGGTCTGCTCTCTATGCCTGTGATTCTGTCTCATAGATAGGTTCACTTGCATCATATGTTAGATTCCACATGTAAGTGATATCATATGCTTTTTGTCTTTTTATGACTTAGTTCACTTAGTATGATAATGTCTAGGTCCACCCATATTGCTGCAAATGGCATTGTTTCATTCTTTTTTATGGCTGAGTAGTATTCCATTGTGTATATATAGCACATCTTTATCCATTCATCTGTCAGTGAGCATTTAGCTTGCTTCTACATCTTGGCTACTGTAAATAGTGCTACTGTTGACATAGGAGTCCTTGTACCTTTTTGAATTACAGTTTTATTTGAATATATGCTCATAAGTGAGATTGCTAGATCATATGGCAACTCTATTTTCAACTCTAGTTTTAGTTTTTTGAGGAACTTTCATACTACTTTCCATACTGGCTCTACCAACTTACATTCCCACCAACAGTGTAGAGAGGCTCCCTTTTCTCCATACCCTCTTCAGCATTCGTTAAATTGTGGACTTTTTAATGCTGGCCATTCTGACTCTTACGAATTTTGAGTTGCACTTCTCCCCACTGAACTTGTTACTGTCCCCTTACTTCTCATTCACTTCTCAACTCATTGCAGTTTGACTAGCACATCTCCCAACACACACATGCACACAACTATCTGAATTGTAAGGGAAATTTTTTTACCCCTAAAGTTTCTTTATCTAAGTCCATGTTTCTCAAATTATGTACTAAGGTACCCTGGGGCACCACAAAATATTTTTAATATTTGTGGGAATGACAGTTACACTTCACATCTGTCAAACACCATGCAAACTACTAGTCTGAGGTAGTTCACATTTCACCATTAGATCACTCTGCATCCACTTCAGAGATGTTACGCATTTGTGGAGCTGAGTTTCTCATGATTGCTGTGATCAGATCCAGGTACCACTCAGAAATAAAAGTGGAATAAGCAGTGACTGTGGCAGTGTCCTCTCTGATTCCAAGGTTTGAGAAGTTGTGTAGTGCTACATAGGTACACACATCCCATTATTAAGCATGTGTAGTTAGTTAAGAGCAAAGAGTCGGACATGACTGAGTGACTGAACTGAACTGAAATAGGAATATTACGTTTTTCTTCAGTGTATGCATGTTATTTTTTAAGTGGCTTCTAAGCTCTTGGACAGAAATACTTAACAAGTTATTTGAATCTAACAACTTAAAAAACATTGCTCATTAATCATTACTCATTATTTTTGGTTTGGTAGATACTATGAAAAAATTACTAAAACACTGAAAGTCCTGGGAACCAAAAATATTGGGGAACTTCTGATCTATACCTTGGCTCCGCAGAATTGACCCCAGGGCTTTCACCTTTGTGTTGAGGTCCAGAAAACCGGTTGGTCAGCACGTGAGGGGTGACATGCCTGATTGCTGGAATGTGAGAGCCTTCTACAAAAAGGGAGCTGTAGAGACTCCACAATGGGTCAGATGTGCCCTTAACAAATCAGGCTTTGGTTAATTTGCATGGATCAATAAAATTAGAAGTATTCCTCCCTATCCCTTCATTTTAGGATCTTCACTGCATCATTCGGGATCTTTCATTGTGGCATGTCGACTCTCTAGTTGTGGCTCATGGGCTCGGTAGTTGTGGCATGCTGACTTAGTTGCTCCACTGCCTGTGGGAATCTTAGTTCCTTGTCCAGGGCTCAGACCTGGGTCCCCTGTGTTGCAAGATGGATTCTTAACCACTGGACCACCAGGGAAGTCCCCCTGACTGTAACTTTGGTGGTTTAGTCACTAAGTCGTGTCCGACTCTTTGCAACCCCATGGTCTGTAGCCCTCCAGGCTACTCTGTGCATGGAATTCTCCAGGCAAGAATACTGGAGTGGATTGTCATTTCCTTCTCCAGCCTATAGCTTTAAAGGAGACAAAAATGTTCATGTGCTACCAATAATAACTATTTTAAATTTACCATAACTATCCTCATCATCTCTAAAGTGCTTTCTAGCCCCTCAGATTCTGCAGATTCTCCTAAATGACTAAATGATCACTGAATCGTTTGGCGTCTTCCTGTCCAAGGCAAATTCAAGAAACAAAGTTTTGTTCCCATAGCTTATCATCACTGTAGAACAATATCATAAAAATCACACAGTACATACACACACAAAATACATATTTATATTTTGTGTTTTGACTAATATCTACTAATCTGAGCTAACCATAGTCTTGGGAAAAACTCAAGCTCTCAAGTTAGATCTTGATTCAAATCTCAATGCTGCCATCACAGGCTGTGTAACTTCAGCCTGATTTCCCAAATGCAAAATGGGGGCCTAATGTCCTCTGCAGAGTTGTTGTAGAGGTTAAAGGAGAACCTGTGCAGAGTGCCTTTGTACCGTGTATAAAAAAGGCATTTAATAAATGTTAGGTTTTTATCCCAAACAATAATAAGCAATAAAAGCAGGATTTCAACATATTTGTACTAAATATTTAAAGATTCTAGCAAATTATTAAAAAATGGTTGAGCAAGTTGCAAAGAATCCAGGACCATCTAATTTTACCATAGGTTAAATGGTACTTTTTATATTTAATACATATTCATTTAAAATATTTCAGTGGTACTGGTTGTTCAAAGCAGCACATACTATGAAAATGTGAGTTATGAAGTGTATCTACTCCTTTTATGATATTTTTAAATACTTTAAAGAATAGGGAGTAAAACAGTAGATTCCCGTTTACCCACTGCCTGGAACCAGGTGGCGCAGTGGTGAAGGATCCAGTGCAGGAGACAGTAGAGATACATTTTCAGTCCCTGGATAGGAAAGATCCCCTGAAGAAGGAAGTGGCAACCCTCTCCAGTATTCTTGCCTGGAAGATTCCATGGACAGAGGAGCCTGGTGGGTTACAGTCTACGGGGTCACAGAGTTGGCACGACAGCACACCCACACACAGAACTAGCAGCTTCTGGCTCTCTGTCCTATTTGCTTCAGATATGTAACTTTCCTCTTAAAAGAATTAAACATTTCCAATAAAGGCATTAAATGCTCTCTTCTTATTGTTCTTCATGTCCTTTCCTCTCCCTTCCTCCTCAGAGTCAATCACTGTCTTGAATTTGTTATATATCTTCCCATTCAAATTTTTATATTTACACTTTTGCTAGATATATAAACAAATTTTTTTCCTGTGGTACTTTCAAATTTGCATATAATTAATCTGTCTACAACCAAAACTTGCCATTAATCTACATCTCTGTCCCACCATCCAAACCCGTTCAAAAAAAGTATTATAGAAATTGTTTCTAGGAAGAATATGGGTTAAGTCTCATTGTATATTTTACATAAAATGACATAGAACTTCTGGTACCAAACAATTTTGTTCTGTTCTTGTTTGTCTCTTGTTTTTCTTTTGTTTTTAACAGCTTCATCACTGGTCCGGCTGTGGTCCCAGGGTACTTCTCTGTTGATGTGAACAATGTGGTCCTGGTTCTAAATGGAAGAGAAAAGGCGAAGGTCTTTTATGCCACCCAGTGGTTACTTTATGCACAGAATTTAGTGCAAACTCAAAAACTCCAGCATCTTGCTGTTGTTTTGCTAGGAAATGAACATTGTAATAATGAATGGATAAACCAGTTCCTCAAAAGAAATGGAGGCTCTGTGGAACGACTTTTCATAATATATGACAGCCCCTGGATTAATGACATGGATGTTTTCCAGTGGCCTTTAGGAGTAGCAACGTAAGTACAAATTATTTTTACATGTTTCCAGGCTCTAAGACCTGAATCTCTGTACCAGGAAGATTGTGTTTTAGATTTGTGATAAATGTAGTTCTTCTGAGCTCCTTGAGGCCATGTGCAACCTTTCCTATGGGCAGAAATGTGGTTTGGCCTCATGCTTTGGTAATAATAGTTGATATTTTTAGAGTATTTTAGACTTTGATGAGGAAACCAGATTAAGTTACATTTTTGTATTTTAGAACCCCAAGGCATAGTAAATTTTCAAATTGATCAGTAGTGCCTTAAAGAGATGTTTAGCAATGGATGGCAGAGAGACAGATTTTCTAAAAACAATTATAGAATCTTTTCATCTATATCTATGTAACTATTATATAGATACCTAGTTTTCTTAAATCCTTACTTTAGATCCAGTATTACATCGAGAGCACCCTGACCCTTCGGTGTGGGGGGATTATAATATACTCAGATCTGACACTGAGACTGGTTGAGTTTGCACAGACCTCTTGCATGTGCTCAGTCATGTCTGATGCTTTGCAACCCCCTGTACTGTATCCCACCAGGCTCCTCTGTCCATGGAATTTTCCAGGCAAGAATACTAGAGTGGGTTGCCGTTTCCTACTCCAAGGGATCTTCCTGACCCAGGGATCAAACACACATCTCTAGAACCTCCTGCATTGGCAGGCGAATTCTTTACCACTTCCCCACCTTGGAAGCCCTCTCCCCCAAATTAATTTATATATTATTTGGGGTTTTTTGGGTCTATCTTGTTGTTGTTGTTTAGTCACTAAATTGTGTCTGACTCTTTTGTGACCCCATTTACTGTAGCCCACCAGATTCCTCTGTCCGTGGGATTTCCGAGGCAAAAATACTGGAATGGGTTCCATTTCCTTCTCCAGGCTATATTCCCGAATTAGGGATTGAACCCATGTCTCCTGCATTGGCAGGAAGATTCTTTACCACTGAGCTACCAGTCTGTCTTTCTATTAAAAGGAAGGTTGGTTAAATAATATATAATATATATGAGGCCTTTCTTTAAAATTGGAAACTTATTTTATATCATTGTGTTAATGCAGGGCCTTTGAGTAACAATAAGTTGACTTCAAGTTGCCACTAGTGCATAAACTTCCTGATAGCAGGGATTTTTGTCTCCTTTTTGCACTACTTTATCTGTAGGCACTCAATAAATATATGTCAAATGGATGAATTATGAAATAGCTAACTAACATGGTACTTGAATCAGATATTCATTTTCCATTATTTTATCACAGGTTACAAGATGTGACCTTTGACTGCTGCCTAGTTGGCTACACAAATGCCACCAGGGAAGCACATTGACAAAACATATTCTCTGGCCTTCCATGTCCAGATTCTGACTCAACAGGTTTAGGGTAGGGAAGAAACAGACAAAAGGTTTGCTAGGTATAGCCAGGTTTAAGATGCTCTGAAAAATCTATCCTTTGAGTAGAATGTTTTGAAACAAAAGAATTATTTCTTTATAGTATACTACATCACCTATTCATACAGTATAGGAAGGAAACTTATCATAACTCTGGTACTACTGGACAAATATCTTTCTTATAGACCAGTGGTTCTCAACCAGGTACAATTTTGCCCTCCCCCAGGAGACATTTGACAATGTCTGGAGATACATTTGATTGTTACAAGTGGATAGGAGGCAATACTGGCATCTGGTGGATAGAGGCCAGGGGTGCTGCTCAATATCTTACCGTATAGAGGATAGCCTCCACAGCAAAGAATTATCCCGCCCCAAAGGGCAGTAATGCTGAGATTGAGGAGACCATTATAGACCTGTTACGTTAAGCTTTGCTCTTATGTGAAGGTTGTAGTTCAGGCACATAATCTGTTGCCTCTTATTCCCAAATGCCCATAAGAATAAGCCAATTGCAATAGGCCTCTCCTGTGTGGGATATAAGATTTGGAGTTTTTTAAAAAATCTGCTTGAAAAGCTTTTGTAATTGAAGCTCTTTGTTATAGAATAAAAAGAAACAAAATAGTGCCATTTGCAGAGATGTGAATGATCTGGAGACTGTCATATGGAGTGAAGTCAGAAAGAGAAAAACAAATATCATATAATATTGCTTATATGTGGAACCTAGAAATATAGTACAGATGAACTTACTTGCAAAGCAGAAATAGAGACACAGATGTAGAGAACAGACATATGGGTAACTTACGGATACGAAGGGGGAAGGAGGGGTAGGATGGATGGAAGATTAGGATTGACACATGTTCACTGTATAAAATAGATAACTAATGAGACCCTAACGTGCAGCACAGGGAACTCTACTCAGTGCTCTGTGGTGACCTAAATAGGAAGGAAAGCTTAAAAAGAGAGGATGTATGTATTCGTATGGCTGGTTCACTTTGCTGTACAACAGAAACTACCAAAACATTGTAAAGCAACTATACTCCAATAATTTTTTTTTAAAAAATCATGATTATTATGAATGTAGAAGATTCTTTATACTTTGAAGATCTTAAGTTCTTCCTGTCTTATAACTTCAGATCAGTAATAGAAGTTGAAGAATATAAAAAACAAAGCACTTGGGTGCATAATTTCTGTAGCAACTTTGTAAAGGATGTCAAAGTGAGACTGTTTTTTTAAGTCAGTAGATTGAGGAACTTTTCCAAAGTAAGCATGGAAAATTATAACTTGAGATTTAAAGAATCTTATTTTAAATCTCTCTTTTCTACATCATCATGCTACCTAAGATGTTAGATTATGGAAATTTTGCCAATCCTCTTGTCATATATTAACTCATGTGTACTTACTTTTACAGGTACAGGAATTTTCCTGTGGTGGAGGTGAATTGGTCAATGCTACATAATGAAAGGCCATACTTGTGTAATTTTGTAGGAACTGTTTATGAAAATTCATCCAGACAAGCGCTAATGAAAATTTTGAAACAGGATGGGAATGATAAGCTTTGCTGGGTTTCAGCAAGAGAACAGTAAGTGCTATGTTTACTTGATTCATCCATCATGTTTCCAGTCTGAGAGTTGCTTTATGTGACACTGCAGATTGCCACAGACATTTCTAACTCCATTAATACCAGCCTTTCTCCAGAAGATACATTAATAATTAAAGCTGTGATGAAACAGTGTTGTATACATTAAAAATAGAGAGCATCTCCCATAGTCCATCTTGAAGACAAACACTGGTAACTGTCATATGCACATGTCAATTGTTAGGTTTCCTCAATAATATTTGTTTGTCAGACTTGAACACAGGAGATTGTGGATGACAATAAGAATCTTAGGTTCCTCTCTGAGATGTTCAGCAAACCAGTTCAGTGTTCCAAGACTGGCATGCCATATGCATCACAGCTTCAGGAACCTGGCATCACCATGAGGACAGAGGCCATTCTTTGAACCCCAAGATCTAACATAGGACCTTGCATAAAGTAGGCCAGGACAAGTGGGGAATGGATGGATGGATGGATGGATTTAATAGGGTTAACTTTCTTCCATCTTTTACATGGTAATCGTGAAACAGGTGTTCATGGATTGAAGGAAGAAATTTGGAGATCATTTATTTTATTTTTAAATAAACAGCTTCATATGTAAAGCAGTGTCATCAGAGAAGTAATGCCTTTTTAAAAAATTGTCCTTTTACATCTAGAAATACATTAATTGGAGTAGATACTGTGTTCTAGAAAGCATGACTCGACTACAACCAAGAATACTCTACCCAGTAAAGTTCTCGTTCAAATTTGATGGAGTGATCAAAAGTTTTACTGAGTAGCAAAAGGTAAAAGAGTATAGCACCACCAAACCAGCCTTAAATGTTAAAGGAGCTTCTCTGGGTGAAAAAAGAAAAGGCCGCAAGAAAGAAGAAACTTACAAAGTGAAAAAGTAAAGACAAACATACAGTAAAGGTGGGAAACCATCCACACATGAAGCTAGTAGGGAGGTTAAAAGACAAAAGTAGTAAAATCATCTATATCCATAATAAGCATTTAAGGGATATACAAAACAATTAGATGTAAAATATGATATCAAAAACAGTAGTTGTGAGGGGATAAGAGTACAAATGCAGGGTTTTTAAAATTCATTTGAGGGTAAGAGATCAGCAACTTAAAGTGATTTAAAAAAAAGGTGGTTCTTTGAAAAGGTAAACCCAAATGTATAAACCTTTAACAAGACTCTTAAAGAAAAAAAAATGAAGAGCACCCAAATCAATAAAACCAGAAATGAAAAAGAAAAAGTTTCAGCCAACATTGCAAAAATACAAGGGATCATAAGAGACTACTATGTACAACTATATGCCAATACAATGGACAACCTGGGAGACAAGGACAAATTCTTAGAAAGGTAGACTCTCCCAAAACTGAACCAGAAAGAAATAGAAAGTGTGAACAAACTGATTACCAATAATGAAATTGAATCAGTAATTTAAACACTTCCAACAAACAGAAGTCCAGCACCAGATGGCTTCACAGGTAAATTCTACCAAACATTTAAGGAAGAGTTGACATCTATCCTCAAAGTATTTTTTTTTAATTGCAGAGGAAAAAACACTTTCAAACTCATTCTACCCTATGTGATACACCACATTAGCAAAGTGAAGAATAAAAACCATATGATCTTCTCCATCAGTTCAGTCGCTCAGTCGTGTCTGACTCTTTGCGACCCCATGAATTGCAGCATGCCAGGCCTCCCTGTCCATCACCAACTCCCGGAGTTCACTCAGACTCATGTCCATTGAGTCAGTGATGCCATCCAGCCATCTCATCCTGGGTCGTCCCCTTCTTCTCCTGCCCCCAGTCCCTCCCAGCATCAGTCTTTTCCAATGAGTCAACTCTTTGCATGAGGTGGCCAAAATACTGGAGTTTCAGCTTCAGCATCATTCCTTCCAAAGAAATCCCAGGGCTGATCTCCTTCAGAATGGACTGGTTGGATCTCCTTGCAGTCCAAGGGACTCTCAAGAGTCTTCTCCAACACCACAGTTCAAAAGCATCAATTCTTTGGCACTCAGCCTTCTTCACAGTCCAACTCTCACATCCATACACGACTACTGGAAAAACCATTGCCTTGACTGGACGGACCTTAGTCAGCAAAGTAATATCTCTGCTTTTGAATATACTATCTAGGTTGGTCATAACTTTTCTTCCAAGGAGTAAGTGTCTTTTAATTTCATGGCTGCAGTCACCATCTGCAGTGATTTTGGAGCCCAAAAAAATAAAGTCTGTCACTGTTTCCACTGTTTCCCCATGAAAAAACTTTTGATAAAGTTCAACATTCATTTATAAACCTCTCTAGAAAGTGGGCATAGAGGGAACTTGCCTCAACATAATAAAGGCCATATACAACAAACCAGGAGCAAGCCAAGGATGCCCAGTCTCACCACTTTTATTCAGCACAGTTTCAGAAGCCTTGGCCACAGCAATCAGAGAAGAAAAAGAAATGGAATCCAGATTGGAAAGGAAGAAGGAAAACTGGCACTGTTTTCAGATGACGTGATACTATACATAGAAAATCCTAAAGACACCACCAGAAAACTACTAGAGCTCATCAGTGAGTTTTGTAAAGTTGCAAGATACAAAATTAACATATAGAAATTGGTTGCATTTCTATATACTAACAATTAGTGTACTATTAGAAAGCAAAGTTACTGTCTTATCAAATAAACTACCTAGGAATAAACCTACCTAAGAAGGGAAAAGACCTATGCTCAGAAAGCTATGAAACACTGATGAAAGAAATTGAAGACAACATAAACAGAGGGAAAGATATATCTTGTTCATCTTGTTCTCAGAATAAAAGAATTAATACTGTTAAAGTGGCCATACTACTCAAGGCAATCTACAGATTCAAGGCAATCAATCCATCAAAATATCAATGGCATTTTTCACAGAATTAGAACAAATCATTTAAAAATATTTGGAAACACAAAGACCCCAAATAGCCAAAGGAAAAAGTATCTTAAGAAAGAAGGATGATTTGGAGGAATCATGCTCCCTAACTTCAGACTGTACTACAAAGCTACAGTCATCAATACAGTGTGATACTAGCACAAAAACAGACACGTAGAGCAGTGGAGCAGAATAGAGAGCTCAGAAATAAATCCACACACTATGGTCAGTTAAGCTGTGACAAAGGAGGCAAGAATATACAGAGAGAAAAGACAGTTTCTTCAATAAGTGATGGTGGGAAAATTGGACAGGTACATGTAAAAAATGAAATTAGAACATTCTCTAACACAGTATAAAAAAATAAACTCAAAATGGATTAAAGACCTAAATATAAAGAACAGATACTGTAAAACTAGATGAAAACATAGGTATAATTCTCTTTGACATAAATAATAGCAATTTTTTTTTTCAGATCTGTTTTCTAAAGCAAAGAAAACAAAAATAAACAAATGGGAACCTAATTAAACTTAAAAGCTTTTGCACAGCAAAGGAAACCATCAATAGAACAACAGCAACAACAATGAAAAAAAACCTAAAGGGTTAATATCATATATATACATATATATATGTGTATATATATATAGCTCATCCAACTCAATACCAAAGAAAGCAAATGGCCAAGTTAAAAAAATGGGCAGAAGAACTAAAAAGACATTTTTCCAACAGGCACATGAAAATATGCTCAACATGGATACATCAGGGAAATGCAAATCAATGCCACATGTGTGAGGAACAAGGGACACTGTGCCTGGAATGGAATGAGTGAGGGCAAGATATGAAAGTTGATTGTAGAAACAGGCTTGCTCTTGATATTCCTTTGCTACCACTGAACCAGGAGGTAGAGTAGAAGTCCTCCTTGCTTCTCATGCTGCTTCCAGATCTCTTTCCCTTTTCCCTCCCTAAAACAATATCAGTTTTGAATCTCATACCAGCAGACGAAAGTATTCACTACTCTCTCTTTGAAATCATAATGGAGAGAGATAAATTGGGAGATTGACTTATACACCCTACTATAAATACAATAGACAACTAATAAGAGTCTACTATATAGCACACAGAACTCTACCCAGTACTCTATAATGACCTATATGAGAAAAGAATCTCAAAAAGAGTGGATATATGTTTATGTATAAATGACTTATTGCTATATAGCAGAAATTAACATTGTAAATCAACAATATTCCGATAAAAATTAATTTACAAAATAGCTCCTTTATAAAGAAATCATATAAACCTTGGGTTTATCTCCTTAATTCTTTCAAGAGTCTAGTTCCTGATACACTCTCATTCTCTCCGACATTTCTCCAGCCTCATTCTTAGTGATCCCCAAGTCCACATGGATGGTCTTTCCATAGCCTTGGTCCTGCCCTTCCTTTACTTCCTCTCCTCCAGTGATTTGGGTCTCCACTTGCCTTCAGTCATTCACTGTCATGGTCATTTTCTAGACCTCATGATTGCACGTACTGCAGGATCTCAAGTTCCAGCAATTCTCTCTGTAACCATCTTTTTCTGACATTCCCACTCATTGCCTGTAATAATCTGATTTCAGCAATTTAGTTGGGACTTACAGGTCCTTGTTCCTACTACCTTTCCATTGTCCTTCACTCACCTGATCTTTACTTTCTTATTTACCCCACTTAAACTTCATAATCAATCATGACTGCATAGACATTCAGCTTCTTCATTTCTTAATCTGGCAAATCCTAACTGGTTAAATCCAGCTCTGTTGCCTGCTCCATACCTCCACCTGTGCAGCCACACTTGGAGAAAGGTACTGACTGATCTCACTTGAGATATCTGACCTTGAATGTCTGGCAATCATCCATTTCTGTTTTCCATGTGTTCTCCCACTTTCCTGGAAGACCATTTCATACCCTCTTTTCTCTATCCAGCTGCTCTTACCTTATAACCCTATTGCTTATTTCCCTGAGAAAATAGGAGAAAACGTCTAGCTTTCCAGCTAGTCTCTCAGTTTCTACCCTTGCTCCATACAGTCTGTTCTGAACACAATAGCCAAACTAATTTTGCTAAAACATAGATGAGGTCAGTTACCCCTCTGATCAAAACTATGTGATAGGGTATTCTGACTCCATTTTCTGCACCTCTCCCCTTCAACCACCCTGGCTTCCTTGCTGTCCCTTGAAAATGCCAGGCATGTACCATCTCATGGCCTTTATGCCTGCTCTGCCTTCTGTTCTCTTCCCAGATATCTGCGTGGTTTGCTCCCTCATCTCTGGCTCCAAATTCAGATGCCCCTGAGTGAGACGCTCCCCCATCACCTATTTACAGTTGTAATACTACCCTACCAGAAATTCCCTCCTCTCTCTGCTCTGTTTTTCCACACAGTACTTAACACCTTCTAAATAATTGGCTTGACCTGGTTACTACCTGTCTCTACCACTTGAACTGAGATATAAGCTCCATAAGGGCAGGAATTTGGAGGGCGAAGTAGAGAGAGAAGACCTAGCACTCACAAAATTTTGGCTGGTATAACATTCATTCAGAAACTGTATGATCACTAGATTTTAAGTGTACGGCTGCAAACTTCTCAAATTCTTAAACATCTTCAAGAAATCTGTTTGGGCAAGACTTGATTCGTCTTTTCTGCCTGCCATCTCTAGAATGTATTTACCATTTCCTGTAACCAACATTAAAAGATAAAATATTTTCTTCCACAAAGATATGCTTAGTAAAGTGAAAACTACAGTTATTTTTCTGATTTTCTAGGTGGCAGCCTCAAGAAACAAATGAAAGCCTTAAGAATTATCAAGATGCTCTGCTTCAGAGTGATCTCACCTTGTGCCCAGCAGGAGTAAACACGGAGTGTTACAGAATATATGAGGCTTGCTCCTATGGCTCTGTTCCTGTGGTGGAAGATGTAATGACAGCTGGCAGCTGTGGAAATTCATCTGCGTACCCGAATGCTCCTCTGCAGTTACTCAAGTCCATGAATGCTCCTTTCATCTTTATTAAGAACTGGAAGGAACTTCCTGCTATCTTAGAAAAAGAAAAGACTATAAATTTAGAGGAAAAGATTCAAAGAAGAAAAGGATTACTTCACTGGTATCAGCAATTCAAAACAGAGCTAAAAATGAGGTTTACTAATATTTTAGAAAGTTCATTTTTAAAGAACAATAAAAATTAACTGTAATTCATTGTTTTCAAGCTAAGGTCTGAGTTTTTAAATCATTTCTAATGCTGTGTGTATGTGTGTGGGTATTTAGAAATGTTCTTTAAGGTACTCCGTAGATTCTAGATTATGTCCATAGTATTGACCAAGTACAGCCTTATTGGACCACTCCTGAAAATAAAGTTAAAATGTACTCAGACTCATTTGTACAAAGTTGAGTGATTCAACATTTATTAACTTTTCTCACTCGTTTAAATCTGCTCGAGGGACGCAGCATGGTTTTGTGGAGAGACTGGGCTGTGAAGTCAGACCAAACCTGGGTTAGAACCTCACTGCTGTCCCTACTGTCTGGGGACTTTGGGCCAGCCACCTCATTGTTTGGAGTGTAGCTTCCTTTCCATGTAGAACAGAGATAATGGTACCTCATAGAGCTGATTGTAAATGTGAAATGAAATAATATATAACGTACTCAATAATTGAAATAGTTTCTAATTCATTTTTCATTCCTTACTAGTTATTAATAGGGTTACATTTAAATATTTTAACACACAATCATTTCCATAATTTGAGAGTAATCATACGTCATGTTGGGAATGTATGTGGACAAATTTACAGAGTTAGACTTTATTTATTTATAGATTATTTTTTGGTTATTTTATGTCTTAAGTCTTTTTATTGTGATGAAGTATACATAACAAAATTTACCATCTTTAAGATTTCCAAGTGTACAGTTCAGTGGTATTAAATACATTCGTAATGTTTTACAACCATCATCACTATCCATTTCCATAGGTTTTTCCATCTTGTAGAACTGAAACTCTATACCCATTTAACAACCACTCTCCGTTTTTGCCTTGTTCCAGGTCCTGGCAACCACCACTCTACTTTCTGTTTCTATGATTTTGACTATTCCACGTACCTTAAAGTGGAATCATACAGTGTTTCTCTTTTTGTGACTGACTTGTTTTACTTAGCATAATGTCCTCAGGGTTCATCTATGTTGTAGCATATGTCAGAATATCCTTTTTAAAGCTAACTGGTGTTCCATTGTATGTATATACCACATTTTATTTATTCATTCTTCTATCAGTGGCCACTTGGATTGTCTCCACTTTTTGGCTGTTGTGAATAGTGATGTGATAAGCGTGAATATACAGATATTTCTTTGTGATCTTGTCTTCAGTTCTTTTAGGCATACCCAGAAATGGAATTGCTGGATTATAGGGTAATTTGGTTTTTAATTTTATGAGATACCTTCATCCTGTTTTGCAGAGTAGCTGTACCATTTCAGATTCTTACCAACAGTGTACAAACATTCTAATTTCTCCACTTCCTTGCCAACACTTGTTATATTCTGATATTTTGACAGTAGCCATCCTAACAGGTGTGAGGTGGTATCTGATTATAGTTTTTGACTTGCATTTCCCTAGTGATTATTGATGATGAGCATATGTCTTGTTTGGATAAATATCTATTCAAGTTATTTACCTATTTTTTTGCTGTTGTTAGTTGACAGAGTTGATAAAAACTGATGCTTTTTATATAAATCTCAGGTTTTTTTTTACATAATTTCCTAAAAGTGAAATCACTGAGCCAAAATGTGTACACACATTAAGGCTTTTTTAAAACTTTATTTTATATTGAAATATAGCTGACTAACAATGTGACAGTTTCAGGTGGACAGCAAAGGGACTCAGCCATACATATACATGTATCCATTTTCCCCCACACTCCCTTCCAGGCTGCCACGTAACACTGAGCAGAGTTCCCTGTGCTCTGCAGTAAGTCCTTGTTGGTTATCCATGTTAAATATAGCGCTGCACACATGTCAATCCCCAACTCCCTAACTATCCCTTCCCCCATTCCTCGTGTCCCCACATCCTCCCCAACAACCATAGTTTGTTCCCTAAGACTTGTATGTCTGTTTATGTCTTGTAAATAAGTTCATTTTGTATCATTTCTTCTTAGAGTCTGCATATATGAAATGTCTTACAATATTTCTCCTTCTCTGTCTGACTTCAGTGGAGTTAGAATTTTAGACTACTCAAGTTTTGTTGGATCACATATATTGAGGTAGATGCCTAGAAACAGAATTTGGTCATAATCTATACAAAACGTGGACTGGGGGCAATCAGAGTGAAAAAATTAATGTCTAAACTCAACAAGAGTTGTCACTGAAGTGTGGAGTAAGACAGGCCAACTCAAAGGAGAGTGCTTTGTGCAAGGCTGTCTGATGTCCTCAGAGAGCAGTGGCTTTGATTAAGGCTGAGAGAGCGTTCTTGTATCGCCAGGTCTTTGGGCTTCTGAAAGGATGCAGAGGACCTTGGGCTCAATCAGTTGCTTTGCCTGGCTTTTTATTTTCTCAGAAATCCTATTCCTTGACTCCTGTGAAACTAAGCAACTAACATTCCTTCCAGGAGTTTTTTGTCTCCTTATTGTATGAATGGCCATAGATACTAGACAAGTGTGAATACTCACAGTTTCTTATACCCAGAGCTCCCACAGAAGTATTCTCATTATCAGAAGTTCTGGAAGCTTCAATAAAAAGGATCTGATCTTTGCATCACATTGGGGAATCATCATGGTGCCTGCCACATCATGGTGCCATGGTATCCTCTATTTGTTTTCTAGAGAACATACTTATCTCTTTCGTTTTAACAGTGATTATACATATTACCAGTCCTGAGGCAAATGAGAGATTCTCAAACTGTTTACTGAGAGAAGTCAGTTAAACAAGCTACAGTTTGTCAGTTGGGCAGAATATCCAGATGTCTAAAGCAGCCAGGTATTTAAGCTTATCTTAGATTCAGTCATGGTTTCTACAGTCTATCTTGCTTAACACAGATTTGAATCACTTTAAGTGTATTATTAAAAAAAAAAGTGTATTATATTATTTACCTTTCTGAAATAGAAATGGAAAATACAGTTGTTGCAACTTCCTTTCCTGAGTACACCTACAGAGAAGTTGTTTTCTGGTTTTGTTTCTTAAATTTTTTATTGAAATACAGTTGATTTACATGTTGAATTAATTTCTGCTGTATACCATGATGATTCAGTATACATACATAGATACGTTCTTTTCATATATATGTTTTTTTCATTACAGCTTATCATAGAATATTGAGTATACTTCTCTATCCTGTACAGTCGGACCTTGTTGTTTATCCTTTCTGCATATAGCAGTTTGTATCTGCCAACCCTAAATTCCCACTCCATCCCTGTCTCACTTATCCTTCCCACGGGTAACCACAAATCTGTTCTCCGTGTCTGGGAGTCTGTTTCTTTTTGTTCAGTTTGGTTCAGTCACTCAGTCATGTCTGACTCTTTGCGACCCTATGGACTGCAGCACACCAGGCTTCCCTGTCCATCACCAAACCCAGAGTTTACTCATGAACTCATGTCCATTGAGTTGCTGATACCATCTACCCATCTCATCCTCTCTTGTCCCCTTCTCCTCCTGCCATCAATCTTTCTGAGCACAAGGGTCTTTTCAAATGAGTCAGTTCTTCACATCAGGTGGCCAAAGTACTGGAGTTTCAGCTTCAACATCAGTCCTTCCAGTGAATTTTCAGGACTGATTTCCTTAAGGATTGACTGGTTGGATCTCCTTGCAGTCCAAGGGGTTCTCAAGAGTCCTCCAACACCACAGTTCAAAAGCATCAGTTCTTCAGTGCTCAGCTTTCTTTATACTCCAAATCTCACATCCATACATGATTCCAAGAAAAACCATAGCTTTCACTAGATGGACCTTTGTTGGCAAAGTAATGTCTCCGCTTTTTAATATACTGTCTAGGTTGGTCATAGCTTTTCTTCCAAGGAGTAAGTATCTTTTAATTTCATGGCTGCAGTCACCATCTGCAGTGATTTTGGATCCTCAAAAATAAAATCTCACTGTTTCCATTGTTTCCCGCTCTGTTTGCCATGAAGTGATGGGACCAGATGCCATGATCTTCGTTTTCTGAATGTTGAGCTTTAAGCCAACTTTTTCACTCTCCTCTTTCACTTTCATCAAGAGGCTCTTTAGTTCTTCACTTTCTTCCATAAGGGTGGTGTCATCTGTATATCTGAGGTTATTAATATTTCTCCCAGCAATCTTGATTCCAGCTTGTGCTTCATCCAGCCTGGCATTTTGCATGATATACTCTGCATGTAAGTTAAACAAGCAGGCTGACAATATACAGCCTTGACATATTCCTTTCCTGATTTGGAACCAGTCTGTTGTTCCATGTCCAGTTCTAACTGTTGTATCTTGACCTGCATACAGATTTCTCAGGAGGCAGGTCAGGTGGTCTGGTGTTCCCACCTCTGGAAGAATTTTCCACAGTTTGTTGTGATCCACACAATCAAAGGCTTTGGCATAATCAATAAAGCAGAAATAGGTGTTTTTCTGGAACTCTCTTGCTTTTTCGATGATCCAGTGGACGCTGGCAATTTGATCTCTGGTTCCTCTGCCTTTTCTAAAACCAGCTTGAACATCTGGAAGTTCACAGTTCATGTACTACTGAAGCCTGACTTGGAGAATTTTGACTTGGCTAGTGTGTGAGATGAGTGCAATTGTGCGGTAGTTTGAGCATTCTTTGGCATTGCCTTTCTTTGGGATTGGAATGAAGACTCACCTTTTCCAGTCCTGTGGCCACTGATGCATTTTCCAAATTTGCTGGCATATTGAGTGCAACACTTTCACAGCATCATCTTTTAGGATTTGAAATAGGTCAATTCAAATTCTATCACCTCCACTAGCTTTGTTCATAGTGATGCTTCCTAAGGCCCACTTGACTTCACATTCCAGGATGTCTGGCTCTAGGTGAGGGATCACACCATCGTGGTTATCTGGGTCATGAAGATCTCTTTTGTATAGTTCTTTTATGTATTCTTGCCACCTCTTCTTAATATCTTCTGCTTCTGCAAAAGTAGGAAGTCAAGATACCTGGAGTAACAGGCAAGAACATACCATATCTGTTCTTTATTGAGCCCATCTTTGCATGAAATGTTCCCTTGGTATCTCTAATTTTCTTGAAGAGATCGCTAGTCTGTCCCATTCTATTGTTTTCCTCTATCTCTTTGCATTGATCACTGAGGAAGGCTTTCTTATTCCCCCTTGCTATTCTTTGGAACTCTGCATTCAGATGGGTATATCTTTCCTTTTCTCCTTGCCTTTAGCTTCTCTTCTTTTCTCAGCTATTTGTAAGGTCTCCTCAGACAACCACTTTGCCTTTTTGCATTTATTTTTCTTGGGGATGGTCTTGATCCCTACCTCCTGTACAATGTCACGTCCATAGTTCCTCAGGCACTCTATCAGATCTAATCCCTTGAATCTATTTCTCACTTCCACTGTATGATCATAAGGGATTTGATTTAGGTCATACCTGAATAGTGGTTTTCCCTACTTTCTTCAATTTAAGTCTGAATTTGGCAATAAGTAGTTCATGATCTGAGCCACAGTCAGCTCCCAGTCTTATTTTTGCTGACTGCATAGAGCTTCTCCATCTTTGGCTGCCAAGAATATAATCAGTCTAATTTTGCTGTTGACCATCTGGTGATGTCCATGTGTAGAGTCTTCTCTTCTGTTGTTGGAAGAGGCTGTTTGTTATGACCAGTGTGTTCTTTTGGCAAAATTCTGTTAGCCTTTGACCTGCTTCATTTTGTACTACAAGGCCAAATTTGCCTGTTACTCCAGGTATCTCTTGACTTCCTACTTTTGCATTCCAGTCCTCTCTAATGATAAGGACATCTTTTTGGGGTTAGTTCTAGAAAGTCTTGTAGGTCTTCATAGAACCATTCGATTTCAGCTTCTTCAGCATTACTGGTAGGGGCATAGACTTGAATTACTGTGATATTGAATGGTTTGCCTTGGAAATGAACAGAGATCATTCTGTTGGTTTTGAGATTGCATCCAAGTACTGCATTATGGACTCTTATTAACTGTGATGGCTACTCCATTTCTTCTCAGGGATTCTTGTCCATAGTTGTAGGTATAGGGTCATCTGAGTTAAATTCATCCATTCCAGTCCATTTTAGTTCACTGATTCCTAAAATGTCAGTGTTCACTCTTACCATCTCCTGTTTGACCACTTCCAATTTGCCTTGATTCATGGACCTAACATTCCGGGTTCCTGTGCAATATTGTTCTTTATAGCATCGGACTTTACTTCCATCACCAGTCACATCCACAGCTGGGTGTTGTTTTTGCTTTGGCTCTGTCTTTTCATTCTTTCCAGAGTTATTTCTCCACTGATCTCCTATAGCATATTGGGCACCTGCCGAGCTAGGGAGTTCATCTTTCAGTGTCCTATCTTTTTGCCATTTCATACTGTTCATGGGGTTCTCAGGGCAAGAATACTGAAGTGGTTTGCCATTCCCTTCTCCAGTGGACCACTTTTTTTCAGAACTCTCCACCATGACCTGTCTGTCTTGGGTAGCCCTACATGGCATGGTTCATAGTTTCATTGAGTTAGACAAGGCTGTGGTCCATGTGATCAGTTTGGTTAGTTTTCTGTGATTATGGTTTTTCATTCTGTCTGCCCTCTGATGAATAAGGATAAGAGGCTTATGGAAGCTTCCTGATGGGAGAAACTGACTAAGGGGGAAACTGGGTCTTGTTCTGATGGGTGGGGCCATGTTCATTAAAAAGATTTAATCCAATTTTCTGTTGATAGGCAGGGCTGTGTTCCCTCCCTGTTGTTTGACCTGAGCCCAACTATGGTGGAGGAAACGATATGCTCGTTTGTGTTGTGTTTTAGATTCCACCTGTAAGTGATATCACATGGTATTCGTCTTTCCCTTTCTGACTTACTTCACTTAGCGTGATAGTCTCTGTGTTGTTGCAGAATGCTGGTTTCATTCTCTTTATGGCTGAGCAGCATTCCACTGTCTACATGTACCACATCTTCTTTATCCGTTCATGTCAGTGAGCTTTTAGGTTCCTCCCACGTCTTGGCTATTATGAATAGTGCTGCTATGAACATAGGGGTGCATGCATCTTCTTGAATTATATTCTTGTCCAGAATCCTTGTTTTCAAAGACCATATAGCAAAAGAGGAATCCCCTTGCTGGGCTGAGGGAGGCTTCCTTATACTACCTAAACCCCCCAAAGTGGCTCTTAATCCTTTCCAGAAAGGTAGAGTTGGGCCTAGATTTCTAATGTGTCCCTTGTTTGTTTTCCTTTTTGATTTGCTCTTCTCTTGAAATCTGTTGTTTGAAAGGGTTGTTTAAAGCTTTTAAAAACTCACTAGAAGCAAAGCGGAAAATGTGATAATGAATCATTAACCCAGAAGCATGTTTCTAACCGATGTTGACATTTATTCATGATGTTTTCTGTCTGTTACCGTTTACCGGAACTCCACCAGGGATTTATTCTCATTGCATCAAAGCTCTTCCCTTCAGCCAGCTTTGGCTAGGCTATACTGCTGGTTTTATCTATATTCAAACGTTTGATGTTTTGTTCATCATGGATTCTTTTTGCATTAATTGTGACCTTTCCGAAAACATTGCATAAAATTGTACTCATCTTGATTCCTGAGTTGTTTGAAATCCTGTGAATTTTGCCCTCAAGGAGAGTGCCTCACACCCATCACCCTAGATAACTAACAACCAAACCTCAAATCTTAATGACTTACAAGAACAAAAATATTTATTTCTTACTCATATTTCTCTGGGGTGACAGGTCAGCTGCAACTTTGATGGACCCAGCTAGGCTCTGCTCAGCTGGGCTCCACATGTCTTCTTTTTCCACAAGTGTAAAAGGGAGTGGAAGAGTAAATTTTACATGTTTAGAGGAGTTTTCCTTCATCCCAAAGTCATGTCTTTGTTTTTTTGTTTATTTGGTTTTGCTTGTTTTGTTTTGTTTTTTAATGAGTAAATGTGTGTTCTAAGCTGAAAATCACATTTGTTTTTATTTGCCTTCAGAGTTCTTATTTAAAATGTTTTTCCTTTATCCCAAATGATACCTCATCATAGAAGAAAATACAAATAAGGAAAAGTAAGAAATAAAAATTGTATCCATAAACCAAATATGTCAAAGTCATGTATTCTCTCACATGTACTGCCAAATTGTAAATGTATGTATAATCCTTATACCAGTAAAAATTTGACTTTACATCTGAATATCTACATGTAATCTCCTTTTGTGAGGGAGGTTGTGCCTTTCCTTTTTTTTTTTTTTAACTATTAATTTTGTAATGGGGTATAACCAGTTAACAATACTGTGATAATTTCAGGTGAACAGCAAAGGGACTCAGCCATATGTATACATGTATTTACTCTCCCCCCAAACTTCCCTCCCATCCAGGCTGCCACATAACTGAGCAGAGTTCCATGAGCTATACAGTAGGTCCTTGTTGGTTATCCATTTTAAATATAGCAGCGTGTACTACATGTAATCTCCTTTTTTAAAAATGTTATTTTACTGACTAACAAGCACATGGAAAGATGCTCAGCATCATCAATCACTAGGAAAATGCAAATCAGTGCCACAATATGATACCACTTCACACCTACTAGGAGGGCAAGAATATAAAACAATGGAAAATAACAAGTGTTGGTGAGGATATTAGGTAACTGGAACCTTATATGCTGCAGTTAGGAACATAAAATGGTGCAGCCACTGTGGAAAATAGTCTGGTGTTTCCTCAGTAAATTAAACCTAGAATTACCATATGACCCAGCCATCTCATGCCTAGGTATGTACCCAAAAGAACTGAAAACCAAGGGTTCAAACAAAAACTTGTACTCAACTCTTTGTTGTGGCATTATCCTTGGGAAATAATCAGATTATCCATTAACAGATGAATAGATAAATAAAATGAAATGTATCCATAATAAGAAATATGATTGGGTTATAAAAAGGGATGAAGCACTGATAAATGCTACCTGAACGAACTTTGAAAACACTGTGCTAAGTGAAAGGAGCTGGACACAAAAGGTCACATATGAGTCCACTTATATGATATGTCCTAAATAGGCAAATCCACAGAGAGATCCAGGAGCTGGAAGGTGGAGGAGAAAAGAAAAGTTGACTGTTAATGGGTATGGGTCTCCTTTCAGGTAACGAGTAGATAGAGGAGAGCTGGTTGTACAACACTATGAATGTATTAGATGCATGGGATCAAAATCAAGTTTTTGATGCAAATAAAAACAGGACTAGTTATTCTCTTTTACAGATAAAAATTGAAAGCAATTGGCAGCAAGACCCAGTGTAGACGCAATTAAAACTGACAGCACCTACAGGTAATTATGAGAAGTCTCTTAGAAACACCATAGTGTTAGAGATTCAGATACACTTTAAAAAGTGCAAAACGCCAGATGTTGTAATTATATGTCAAGTCCATTAACCCCATCCCTTCTGGATACTTGGTAGCTTTGGTTTCCTTTGTTTAGTTGCTCAGTGTTTGACAAAGAGTGCAACTTTCCCTTCTATGATAAATGGTTTAACTCTTACACACTTGAAGCAACAGGGGGCCTGTATTCATCCACTCTTTCATTCACCCTATTTTTAGACATCATCTCCTAACTGACATTTGTAAGTCATTTAACGCTTACAGCCTCTTAGAAAATATGTATACTGTTAACTAGAAGTGGCAGCATGGCAAACAGAAAATGGGGACTCCAAGGACACTGATTTTGAGACCTGGCTCCACCAATCTGCTTACTTTTCTGGAATAAGTAACTGAGTCTCTTTGAACCTTAGCTTTCTTATCTGTAAAATGGACACTGCATATTGGACACTCAAGACAGATGAAGACAACATGAAAGGTAAAGAGTCCGAAAAGCTTGAGGTGAGGTTAAACTCATGATATTCTTCAGTGAGGTCAGCCCAGTTTCTTTTTTTTTTTTAATCGTCATTTGTTTCGCTGTGTTGGGTCTTAGAAGTGGCATGCTCAATCTTCATTGCAGCATGTGAGATCTCGTTCCCTGACCAGGGATTAAACCCAGGTGCCCTGCTTTGGGAGCTCAGAGTCTTATCCACTGGACCACCAGGGAAATCCCCAGCCCAGGTTCTTAATGCTAGTTGTCCATTAGGATTACCTGAAAAAAATTTAAACTACCCACCTTTGTGATTCTGTTCATTAGTCTGGGGTGGGGCTCAGACATTGATATTCTAATGCCATGGTTCTCAGACTTTGAAAGTAAAAGTCATTCAGTCGTGTCTGACTCTTTGCAACCCCATGGACTGTACAGTCCATGAAATTCTCCAGACCGGAATACTGGAGTGGGTAGCCTTTTCCTTCTCCAGGGGATTGTCCCAGCTCAGGGATCAAACCCAGATCACCTGCATTGCAAGCAGATTCTTTACCAGCTAAGCCACAAGGGAAGCCCAAGAATACTGGAGTGGGTAGCCTATTCCTTCTCCAGCAGATCCTCCCGACCCAGGAACTGAACTAGGATCTCCTGCATTGGAGGCGGATTCTTTACCAACTGCGCTATCAGGGAGCCGTTTGCAAACATAAGAATCACCTAAAGAGTTTGGGAGAATACCCCCAGAGTTTCTGATTCCCTAGGTCTAGGACTGGGCTGAAAATTCACATTTCTAAGTTTCCCAGATGATATGGTTACTGGGGACCTACCCACTTGGAGAAATCATTCAACATGTATTTAGAAAGGATTAGTAGAAAATGCCATAAGGGCATTTGAGTGTATATATGTTTTTCTCTTACTAACCGAGGAACGTAATATTTCATCACTCTGAAATTCCTCTTTATTTTATTAAGCATGTGCAGAGGATTCTCATAAAATATATGTGTTAAGAAATTGACACTAGAGATTGCTCCCCTAGGAGGGGAACTGATAAATGTATTTCTCACTGAATACATTTGGTACTGAATAAATTTTGCATCATATGCAATTGTTTACAAATGAATAAATTAATTAAAGTAAATCCAATAAAATCTTGGCTCAACTTAATGAGTAACAAAAATAATAGAGGAATCATGCTCCCTGGCCCTTACTACAAAGATTCAGTAAGCAAAATAGTGTGATACTGGCCCAAAACCAAACATATAGATCAATGGAATAGAATAAAAGGCCCAGAAATAAACTCATGTGCTTATGGTAAATTAGTCTATGACAAAGGAGGCAAGAATATACAATGAAGAAGAGACAGTCTCTTCAATAAGTGGTGCTGGGAAAACTAGACAGCTACAAGTAAAAGAATGAAATTAGAACTTTCTCTAACACTGTATACAAAAACAAATTCAAAATGGATTAAAACTCTAAATATGAGACGAGATACTATAAAATTCCTAGAGGAAAACATGGGCAGAACACTCTTTGACAGAAATCTCAGCAATATTTTTGTATCCCTGTCCTAAAGCAAAGGAAACAAAATAAAAAGCAAATAGAGCCTATTAACCTTAAAAGCCTTTGCACAGAAAGGAAGTCATAAACAAAATGAAATTATAACTTATAGACTAGAAGGAAATATTTGTAAATGATGTTACCAACAAAGGCTTACTTTCTAAAATGTACAAATGGCTCATACAGCTTAATATTTTAAAAAATCAAAAAATGGGCAGAAGATCTAAATAGACATTTCTCCAAAGAAGACATACAGGTGGCCACAGGCACAAGAAAAGATGGTCAATATCACTGATCATGAGAGAAATGCAAATCAAAACTAGAGTGAGATATCACCTCATACCAGACCGAGTGGCTGTCATTAAAGGTGAGATTAACATATTCACACTACTATATATAAAATAGATAAACAAGGACCTACTGTATAGCACAGAGAATTACAGTCAATATCTTCAAGTAACCTATAATGGAAAATAACCTGAAAAAGGATATATATATCTCTCTGAATCACTTTGTTGTATGCTGCTACTGCTGCTAAGTCGCTTCAATCGTGTCCGACTCTGTGCCACCCCATAGATGGAAGCCCACCAGGCTCCCCCATCCCCGGGATTCTCCAGGCAAGAACACTGGAGTGGGTTGCCATTTCCTTCTCTAATGCATGAAGGTGAAAAGTGAAAGTGAAGTCGCTCAGTCGTGTCCGACTCTTAGCGACCCCATGGACTGCAGCCCACCAGGCTCCCCCATCCATGGGACCCTCCAGGCAAGAGTACTGGAGTGGGGTGCCATTGCCTTCTCCCACTTTGCTGTATACCTGAAACTAATCCAATATTGTAAATTAACTATATTTTAATTTTTTAAATGGTTATTAAATCTAATAGAGAAACCCCTGAATATATTATATATGAGTATCATTTTCCCCATATTGGAATTCCCCAATATTCCTTGCATTGCCCTAAAATTAATTTAAGCAATCATAAATAAGTTGTTTTTTTTTAAGGACAGAAGAATGATAGGAAGGAGAGGAGAGAGAAATGGAAAGGAAAGGAAAGAAACATGAGCAGGTATACTAAAGTTTGTGATTTGGGCTGAGTCAGCTTCATTTTTCAGGAGAAAAAAAATCACATCAGAGAACTAAATAAATATCAGGATTTAAAGGTACAGAATAAATGCAATATAAGGAAAGGCATCAAGGATAAATTATCAGTTGATAACACTTTAAGATTCCCACACCACAAAGACTTAGGAGAAAAGAGAGAAGGAAAATATATCTATCTGCCTGTGAGAGCTGGATTGGATGGTGGATAAGAAAATCGGTAAAATATATTTATTTTTAATCTTTACATGTTGTATATATTGAAGGTTAGGTGGTTGTTGTTTAATCATTAAGTCATTTTTGCAACCCTATGGACTGCCAGACTCCTCAGTCCATGGGATATCCCGGGCAAGAATACTGGAGTGGGTTTCCATTTCCTTCTGTAGGGGATCTTCCCAACCCAAGGACAGAACCAGTGTCTCCTGCTTAGCAGGTGGATTCTTTACCACTGAGTCACCAGGGAAGCCCAAAGGAGAAACAGAGAAACATTTCAATTATAATAAGTAATAGAAAGTGAATGACACTTCACCGCGCAAGTTTAGGCTTTTGGCCTGAAGAGGGCGATGTGAAACTACAAATAGCATAATGGTGTCCTGGTTTTGCTTCTGATATTTCTGAATTAAGAAGCCGTAAAAGAGCCTGGGACTGGGGAAAGGAGGGCTGTTGGCATTTGGACAAATAAGTCTTTGGAGTTAGCAACTGTCTCCAAAGCTGCAGCTTGGAAACTGTCGAGCAGAACACCCAGCCACCGGTGCTCAGGCATGACTTTCTGCCCCTTTCCTTTGTGTTGTTCAGTCGCTCGCCGTGTCTGACTCTTTGCGACCCCATGGACTGCAGCACGCAGGCTTCCCTTTACAACCTAGCAATTAATATTATATCCTTATTGTTAGAAGCTTCCCATTCTTTTTACATGAAATGATTAGAATCTAGAATGTGTTCACTGTTTAATGAAAAACGGATTTGTGTTAGTGAAGTCCTACTGCACAATCAGAAATCTAAAAAGTAGGAAATTTTTCAAAAGTTAAGTTGTTCAAGTTTCTCAGAACTTTAGTAGTCTTGTTCTTTTTAACATGAAAAGACAAATATGATTACTTATATTTTATGAGGTGTAATAGATATATTAGTTCCTCGTGTAAATTTCACTTGCTGCTGCTGCTGCTAAGTCACTTCAGTCGTGTCCGACTCTGTGTGACCCCATAGACGGAAGCCCACCAGGCTCAAGCTTACTTAAATTGAAAACGGGCCTACTTAACTAACCACCATGGCCTAGAGAGGTCCAGTTATGTTTTCACATACCGCATGTCCTGTGTGCATGGGGACTGTCTCCTATATTGCTTCACATTCTCGAGACAATTCACGGAAGGGCAAAGACAAACAACTGACAAATGTGTAAACATGTTCATCCTTGCCAGTAATCAGGGAAATGCAAATTGAAATCAAAAGGAGATACCATTTTAGGCTCATTGTACAGGCAAAAATTTTAAAGCCAGATTTGAGTTTGTTGGAAAATGGGCACCTCCACATGCTGCTGGAAGAGTTTAAATTGGCACAACCACACTAGAGAGCAATTTAGTATGTGTAATAAAGCTAATGATTCATATGCCCTGAAGTTCAGTAATTCTGCTCCCCTTAAGTTGGAAACATGGCTGCACATTTAAACTCGTTATCCCAGTGGGCTATCACCCTTTAAGAAACTCTTGCACATGTGCATCTGGAAACAAATTCAAAAATATTCTTAGCAACATTGGTTATAACTGCAAAAGAATTGTCCAACAGCATGCATGTCCATTAGCTGGAGTTCGGTTCGGTTCAGTTCAGTTCAGTCGCTCAGTCGTGTCCGACTCTGCAATCCCATGAACCGCAGCATGCCAGGCCTCCCTGACCATCACCAACTCCGGAGTCCACCCAACCAAACCCATGTCTATCTAGTTGGTGATGCCATCCAACCATCTTATCCTCTGTCATCCCCTTCTCCTCCTGCCTTCAATCTTTCGCAGCATCAGGGTCTTTTCCAGTGAGTCAACTCTTCGCATCATGTGGCCAAAGTATTGGAGTTCAGCTTCAACATCAGTCCTTCCAATGAACACCCAGGACTGATCTCCTTTAGGATGGACTGGTTGGATCTCCTTGCAGTCCAAGGGACTTTCAAGAGTCTTCTCCAACACCACAGTTCAAAAGCATCAATTCTTCAGTGCTCAGCTTTCTTTATAGTCCATCTCTCACATCCATACACGACCACTGGAAAAACCATAGCCTTGACTAGACAGACCTTTGTTGGCAAAGTAATGTCCCTGCTTTTTAATATGCTATCTAGGTTGGTCATAACTTTCCTTCCAAGGAGTAAGCGTCTTTTAATTTCATGGCTACAGTCACCATCTGCAGTGATTTTGAAGCCCAAAAAAATAAAGTCTGACACTGTTTCCCCATCTATTTGCCATGAAGTGATGGGACCAGATGCCATGATCTTCGTTTTCTGAATGTTGAGCTTTAAGCCAACTTTTTCACTTTCTTCTTTCACTTTCATCAAGAGGCTCTTTAGTTCTTCCCCACTTTCTGCCATAAGGGTGGTGTCATCTGTATATCTGAGCTTATTGATATTTCTCCCGGCAATCTTGATTCCAGCTTGTGCTTCCTCCAGCCCAGCGTTTCTCATGATGTACTCTGCACATAAGTTAAATAAACAGGGTGATAATATACAGCCTTGACATACTCCTTTTCCTATTTGGAACCAGTCTGTTGTTCCATGTCCAGTTCTAACTGTTGCTTCCTGACCTGCATGCAGGTTTCTCAAGAGGCAGGTCAGGTGGTCTGGTATTCCCATCTCTTTCAGAATTTTCCACAGTTTTATTGTGATCCACACAGTCAAAGGCTTTGGCATAGTCAATAAAGCAGAAGTAGATGTTTTTCTGGGACTCTCTTGTTTCTTCAATGACCCAGCGGATGTTGGCAATTTGATCTCTGGAGAACAGAGAAATAAATTATGATGTAGTCACTCAGAAAACTAATGAAACTGCACAAACTGCTGGGACCTGCAACAACATGACTGCATTTCGTAGATGTAATTTTGATAAGCAGTTGGCAGCACAGAGCACATGTGATAGAAATCTACATCACAACCCAGAGTCTAATCATAGCTGCTCTCCCAGGCAAAGGGCTGTGCCCTAGATCTGGCCTGGCTTGGAATGTTGCGTTTGTACCCTGTGTTTAATTGGGACATCCCTCTTCTGCTCTCAGAAGTTGGCACTCTTGGTCTCAGATCTTTGGAGTCAGATTGAGACTTAAGCCATTCACTCCCCTGGTCCTCAGGCCATTGGGTTTGGACTAGAACCACACCATAATGTTCCTGGGTATCCAGCTTGCAGACAGAAGATCATGAGCCTTCTCAGCCTTCATATTCGCATGAGCTGATCCCTCAAAATAGGTATCTTTTAATGCGTATCCTTTGGTCCTGCTTCTTTGGAAAACCCTAACTAATACAGGGATTAAGTATTTCAGAATCTGCCAGGTTTAGGCGTGCCTTCCCACACAAAGCCAGACTTGATTTCCATGTTTTTCAATTACAGTTAGATAGAAATTAAGGAACTCAAAAGGCAGAGACTAACCCAAAGTCCTCAGCCTCCTTTTATTTCTTGAAACAAGAGCACCAAGAATCCTAGGTATTCCTGTCTCTTCCCCTCCCCTCTGTCTTCAGTGATATATAGATGGCCAAGGGCTCAGAACTGGCTCCATTCACATCTCTTTGGGAGCAGATGAGAGAGGAGCCATCTTCTACCTGCCCCTGAGCCACTGTCCACACAAGTGGGTGACCACTCAAAAGAGGGCA
Source organism: Capra hircus (assembly GCF_001704415.2). Classification (NCBI taxonomy): domain Eukaryota; kingdom Metazoa; phylum Chordata; class Mammalia; order Artiodactyla; family Bovidae; genus Capra; species Capra hircus. The sequence continues at coordinate 49,232,298 of NC_030812.1, read as the reverse complement.
AAGTGTTTTGGGGGGAAGGAGGAGATGTTCAGACATCCTTTTTGCTTTCTTCAGAGAAGACTTCATGAGCTAAATCATGATAGCTAATTATCATTCCCCTGGAAGCACTGAGGGGAGGGTTATTTCTCCCTATTCTATAATAAAAAGAAAGTAAACACAGTCTCTCCAATAAAAGGGAGGTGGGGACCAACTGTTACCTGGGAATTAGAAGACTGTTGCATATTCTGTTCCAGTGCCACAAATATAGTGGTAACAGCTTCAGTTCAGTTCAGTTCAGTCGCTCAGTCATGTCCAACTCTTTGCGACCCCATGAATTGCAGCACGCCAGGCCTCCCTGTCCATCACCATCTCCCGGAGTTCACTCAGACTCACGTCCATCGAGTCAGTGATGCCATCCAGCCATCTCATCTTCTGTTGTCCCTTTCTCCTCCTGCTCCCAATCCCTCCCAGCATCAGAGTCTTTTCCAATGAATCAACTCTTCGCATGAGGTGGCCAAAGTACTGGACTTTCAGCTTTAGCATCATTTCTTCCAAAGAAATCCCAGGGTTGATCTCCTTCAGAATGGACTGGTTGGATCTCCTTGCAGTCCAAGGGACCCTCAAGAGTCTTCCCCAACACCACAGTTCAAAAGCATCAATTCTTTGGCACTCAGCCTTCTTCACAGTCCAACTCTCACATCCATACATGACCACAGGAAAAACCATAGCCTTGACCAGACGGACCTTAGTCGACAAAGTAATGTCTCTGCTTTTGAATATGCTATCTAGGTTGCTCATAACTTTTCTTCCAAGGAGTAAGCGTCTTTTAATTTCATGGCTACAGTCACCATCTGCAGTGATTTTGGAGCCCAGAAAAATAAAGTCTGTTTCCACTGTTTCCCCATCTATTTCCCATGAAGTGATGGGACCAGATGCCATGATCTTCGTTTTCTGAATGTTGAGCCAACTTTTTCACTCTCCTCTTTCACTTTCATCAAGAGGCTATTTAGCTCCTCTTCACTCTCTGCCATAAGGGTGGTGTCATCTGCATATCTGAGCTTATTGATATTTCTCCTGGCAATCTTGATTCCAGCTTGTGTCTCTTCCAGTCCAGTGTTTCTCATGATGTACTCTGCATAGAAGTTAAATAAGCAGGGTGACAATATACAGCCTTGACGCACTCTTTTTCCTATGTGGAAGCAGTCTGTTGTTCCATGTCCAGTTCTAACTGTTGCTTCCTGACCAGTAACAGCTTAGTGGTTAAGTATTAGACTCTGGAACCAGACTTCCCTGGTTCTGATTCAAGTTTTGCTGCTTGCTAGCTGTACATCATCCTTGGGAAACACTTGTCACTTTCTGTGTCTTAATGTTGTCCTCTATAAAATGGGGCTAATACTGATAGCACCAAACCCCTAGGACTGTGATGAGGATTAAATGAGTTATGCAGGTGAAATGGTTGGAGCTGCACTGGTACACATCTAAATGAGTGTTCTTTGTTGTTAGTATTGTTGATGTTGTTCTGGGAAGGAAAATAAATACGTTTGTGGAATCTTAGGTAATAATAACAGTATTTGCAGTCTTCTTATTCCAAATTGGATGCTAGACCTCATGAAAGAGATGGAATAACATAGGAATTTCCAGCACTGGGGAAGGGCCAATAAGGGAGACATTTTGGCCAAAGAGCTTGTCGGGGGGCCCTGAGTAACCTCATGTGGGCAGTTTCTTACTCTGCCTCTTTACCCTACTGTGACCTCTGGCACTAACCCACAGCTTATGGCTGTGCCCAAACTGGATTAACAAATGGATCTGGGAACCTCCTTTCCACCCAGATCACCTGCCCTGGGTTTCCAGTAAGCCACTGAGCCCAGTTTGAATTTGAAGAGTTCATTCCCAGGTGTACAGCTGGAGAGTCTGATGTTCCACCACGTGTCTCTCACAGTAGATGCTCCTGCCATTCTGAACGCACTGAAATCTCTCTCTCTGATGAATTCATGTTCTCCTAAGCTGCACTCCTAGACTACAGAGCTCTAGAGTTTATGATGCCATTTCAAATACATTCTCTCTCTCATTCCAGCTCTTAAATTACACATTCATTCCACTGTTTCATAAGCAAGAAAACAAAAGATCAGAGAGGCCAAAGCAACAGAACTGGGACCCAAACCCAGGTTTCCTCTAAACCCAAGACCTTTCCATTACATCTCAGTCACCTCACTCTTAACAGATCTTACTTCAGAGACTTCACTTGAGGGTATCTCAGCTAACCACAGTCCTCTTACGTGCGTTCTTAGTGTTATAGCGCTTTTATTTTCATTCATTATGCTTCTTTTGATAATTTAACCTCATCGAAATTAAAGAAGCATGATCCTCAAATACAAAGAATTTCCACTGAAGAGCCATACAATATCCAAATTATGCAGTCTGTCAAATGACATCATCATTCATTCATGATTTTCAACTAGACATATTGAGCATCTGCTGTATGCCAGGAGCAGTAGTAAAGCAGGCTCCATCACCAGACAGATCAGGAGGGGATCAGAGAAACAGAAAAATAAGAACATAGAGTCGTTAAGTGCTCTGCCGAAAGGAAGCATAAAGTGCTGGGCCAGGGTGGGGCTGGGAGGGCATGAGAAAGGGATTTAATGTGCCCCGGGAGAGGGTGTTCAGGGAACGTGCTTCCAGGATGATGGTCTAGGTAAGTTATAAATGCTGAGACACTAGGCAGGCAAAGGATGGGAGTGGGGCAGTTACAGTGTGCTCATGTGTGTGTAAGTGTGTGTGTTCTATGGGGACTCACCCAGAACCCCTGAATTGGTATGAAGATTATCATAGGCTGAAAACATTTGATATTCAGTAAAGACAGAAAAAAGCCTTCTCAGAGCTCCACTTATCTGACTAAAAGCAGCAACTTCTGAGAAACGAGGCAACCATAAACCCCCTCTCCAGGGCGTTTCATGGCCATGAGGAAGCTGGAAAGACCACTCTCACCTGCCTAATCAAACATTACAAACTTTCTCATCTCTTGTTTGTGGCTCTAAAAATCCATTTGTCTTTGCTAGAGACATTTCTTTGTTCTTCCTAGAGAAGCCTGTTCTTCCCCCTTTTTTCCTCTATTAAATTAGGTATATAAGCCTTTAACCATTTAGCAAGCTAGCTGTTTTTTGTTAGCATTGGTATGCATACAGATACTTTTTGTCTGTTGATCTGTCTCTTGTCAGTTGAATTCACAGGCCCTAAAAACTGCACCAAGGAGGGTAGAGAAAAGTCTTCCTTGCCAACAGCTCCAGGTAGAGGAATAGCCCTTGCAGAAGTGTGAGGGTGTGAGGGAGAGGCACAGTGCATCCGAAGCACAGTGAGAGATTGAGTGCGGCCGAGGCAAGGGAGAGCGTGGGCGCAGCAAGAAATGAAGCTGCACTGCTGTGACAGTCAGCCATGAAGGCGCCGAGGACTGTCACAAATGTGCCTTAATCAAATAATAGGTAAGGGTCACCATTAGTACTGGAGGATTCTGAAAGGATGTCAGATGTGGCCAAAGTCTATCTGCTATTCTGCATCAGACTGTATTTATAGACAGGGACCTATCTATAACTTTTATTATGATTAGCCCCATCAGTAAAAAAGATTTGAGCATGCATCCTCAGTATCTGTTTATTTTTTAATAAAGTACATACCTATACTATAGTTTCATATGTCTTACTCCTGTAAGACTGTTTACAAAATATAGCATGTACAAAAAAGGAATTTTAAAAAGAATATGTATATTATAATGTCTTTCCAAACCCCATAATTTTAAACCTCTTGGGGCAAAAGTTCCTTTCTATTGGGAATGCCTACCTTCAGCATATGAAATGAAATATAGATCTAATGCTGAGTTCTTTGAAGGAAAATTCAGAAGATGAGGCAGGAAAAATTGTTCCGAAAAAAAGCCCCCAGGAGATAATAGTGACAGCAGTCTCTATTAGACTTTTAAGAGAATGGTTCTCTTAGAAACTGAATTGTTTCTTAGGAAACTTTTGACCATGTCAGAAGTTGACTTGTCTCCATATTCAGAGAAGACTGATGTTAGCATTCAGTGAACAGGTCCAAGGCTGGATGTCCAGATCAGTCTCCTATTAATCAAGAATTGTCCTACCAGGCATTCATATATGTGAAATATTAGTTTAAATTATATGAAACTTTAGTCTTACTCCAATTTACTTGTTAACACACAGTAGTTTTGATACATATTAGCATGCTAGTTTTTATTCTAACTTTCATGCATACCTTTGACTTGCACTCATTGACCTGTACATTTATTTTTTTCTTTTTTCCCACAGCTTTATTGAGGTACAGTTGACATGAAAAATTTGTACATCCCGTATGGAATATCTTCTAGTCTTATTACTTCTCTCTTATCTAAATTTATCTGACTACTTCAAGCCTTCTACTGAGTTGGGTCTGAGTGTTTACATACTGAATTTTATATCACTTCATTACTTACTTCGGGTTTTTTGGTCTTCATTTTGCAGGTAGGATATTATATTGATTACATAAAGAGACATATGAGTACAGGTAAATGTTATTTTCTATACATTTTCTTTTAGGATAGCAAGTTGGGTGTTACAATAACATTATAAAAAAGTGGTAGTTAAGGTAGTGAATATTCTTCATACTACTGTATTAGTGAATGCATGTCATTATACACTTGTCAAAACCCATAGAATATATGGCATAAAGAGCGAACCCTGATGTAAACTATGGATTTCAGCTAATAATAATATATCAATTTTGACTCATCAGTGGTAACAAAGGTACCTCAAGAAAGCAAAATATTAATAAGGAAAATGTTAATAAAGGGGAAGTGTCAGGAGCAAGGGAGTATACCTGTGCTCTCTCTTCCCTGTAGCCCTAAAACTGCTCAAAAAATAAATTTTTTAAAATTTAAGGCAACACTGGCTCTGATTGGCTTGAGAGCTGCTGCTTTAAAGAAAGAACTACTACATAAAAATTTGATGTGTATTAAAAAATATAACATAGATGATAATTGTTTTCCAAACCTTCCACTTCCCTGGTATACTCACCAGGAACATTTCTGTATCTAAAATGAGGAATAACTGTGCAGACTTGTCTCTCTGTAGAAGAGGTGACAAAATCAGGCAGTTTTAAAATGTCTGCTGCCAAAGTATAATGGCAAGAAAAGGAGGAGTCTGTCATTCATTTCCTAAATTATAAGCATTCGAGATGCATGTATTTCTTGGAATAATTAAACTTTTTGTGAGTGTTTGCACTGCATACTAATCCATCTCTGATTCTGACAGCTGAATTGAAACTGCCATTTCTCGCCTAACTTTCTTTGGCTGTTTTCCTCTGAGTAATCATATCTTTTTATATATATATATAAGTGATGGGTTTTAATACTTTCATCAGGATGGGCTCATTGACTATTCATATTCTGCTTATATTGTGCGGCAGCCACATGGGAAGTCGTAGTAGGATTTCAAAGCAGAAAATAGTAACTCTGATGAGAAGACTGTTATGTGTGGGTGTTTGGAAGTTATGAATATGAGATTAAACAAGCAAATTCTATTTTAATGATTTGTGCAAAATGGAAACGTGATTTTGAGCAGATGGTTAAAAATATTCTAAAGCACTTTTATTCAAAGAAAATTACAGATATTTAAAAACCCCGATTTATTTTAGCTTTAGTTTTCTTGAAAATTGGAGAAGAATTTTTTGGTGGGGAGGGGAGTTGAATTACACAAATGAACATTTTAGAAGAATCATTCCTTTTATTGTTCTCTCTTGCTGCTTCTCTCCCTGTGACTAATGTCTGTACCTCTTCTTTCCCATCCTTCCTCTCCTACCCTCTGTCCTTAGTATCTCCTGCACTGACCCCTCCGGGTGTCATCTAAACTCATCTTTATTGTAACATTCTGCCCTCATCCCTGCCAGGGAAAGTGCATCAGAATGAAATTGGCAAGATCTTTTGACAGCTTGTCTTTACCCCTCTGTTGCCAGGAAAGGGAAAATGGCTATTTATATGGTCCATTTCCACAAGCTGCTGTTAAATTATGGGCCAAGTTCTTTTACTACAGTGATTAATATTTCTTGATTGACTACCTGGCAGACTGCACAGGGCTAATCCAACCTAGGAGCAACTGGGATTTCCCTAGATCTGGGCAGGGTTCAATAGAGCCTTCACTTGGATATTCGGAAGTGGGTTTTTATTATCGAATTTTGTTTATACTAATTGCAGGCTGATAGTATTGGGTTGAATCATATGGCATTGCTATCTATATATCAAAAATGGTCAAATATCAGCATTGTCATATGGTTCAACTTCATAGACAATAATTATGTGTTGATTAGAACTGAATAGACTATCAAATCATTCTATAAAAGATGTAAGGTAGTATACTGGAAATACAGACACACCGTAAACCAATAAACTACAAAACAAACCCATTAAGAATAAAGAAATTCTCAACTAACATAGAAAGTTTAGGCAAGGAGGTAAATAAGAGACGAACACCCTATAGGTTCCTCCGCAATTGCAACGGTTTTGCTATACACTTGGAAGTTAACCTTCTGCACCAAAACTGTAACAGCAATGACAAGAACATCCAACATTTATGTATTATGTGCCTGGCTTGGTGTATGTTTTATATACAGTGTGCATTTAAGCCCTACCACAAAGTTATCAGGGAAATTATTATCCTCCTCTTATAAATGAAAAAAGTTAAATTTTAGTATCTTGAAGGTGAAAACAGTCCAGTTTCTTAGAGATACATTAAATTGAAAAAAAAATTCTTAACCATATTATCAGTCTCACTTGAGTAAATGTGGCAAATCTTTTATAGGGATACACTTTTAATAGTCCTTGGGCCAAGATTCTCAAGCAATCAGAATCACCGGGAGACTTTTCCCCTAACCCAAAATTTGGACCCGTGGACTATAGTCCACCAAGCTCCTCCGTCCATGGGATTCTCCGGGCAAGAATACTGGAGTGGGTTGCCATTTCCTTCTCCAGGGGATCTTCCCAACCCAGGGATAGAATCCAGGTCTCCCACATTGCAGGTAGACGCTTTAACCTCTGCACCACCAGGGAAGCCCTTAAATACAAGAATCCAAGTACTAACATCAAAGATTTCAAGGGTGGAAAAGAAGCCAGGTTGAAAGAAGGGGGAGGAGGTGGGGGGGGGGCGAAAGGGGTGGCCTTACAGACGTCTCCTGCCACCTACAGATACCCTAGTGGCAAATAATTTCAGTCATTTAAAAGTTAAAAACAAACACAGTAAGGAGTCAATACCAAATTCACATAATTTTTTTTTTTTAATAGTTTTAGTGTCTAAGAATTTCACATCTAAGGTAGACCAGTCTGCTGCTACTCTTTACATCAGGGATACAGTCTCCTCCGCCTGCTGGGATGAAAAAGCTGATGAAGCCCTGCCAGTATTCTAGGTTATATTACTGGATCCAGCTAGAGTATCAGAACGCCAATTGTTGTGCATCCATAGCTTGTATTGTCTTGACTCTGTGGACACCCCTCTTGGCATCTCAAATTCTTGCCACAGAGCTTTCCGAAGATTACATTTTGGTATCGTGTCCTGGGGCAGAGTTTTATAAAGTAAGATCTGACCATTGACCACCTATAACAGAATCACCTTGGGGATCTGTTTAGAACTCATGCACATGGGAGCTCTTCTATACTTTAAGCCACACTTCTCGACTTCAGTGTGCATACAAATCACCTGCGCATATTTAACCTTGTTAAAATAAGGTTCTACTGGAGTGAGGCCTGAGATCCCGCACTTCTCATAAACTCCTAAGCATGTCAGTAATGCTGCCATGAAGACCACTCTTGGAGGAGCAAAGACAAATAGGGTCCAAATCTGTAAGGCCACCCCTTTCGGCCCCCCTCTCCCGCCTCCTCCCCCTTCTTCTTTCAACCTGGCTTCTTTTCCACCCTTGAAATCTTTGATGTTAGTACTTGGATTCTTGTATTTAAGGGCTTCCCTGGTGGTGCAGAGGTTAAAGCGTCTGCCTGCAATGTGGGAGACCTGGGTTCTATCCCTGGGTTGGGAAGATCCCCTGGAGAAGGAAATGGCAACCCACTCCAGTATTCTTGCCTGGAGAATCCCAAGGACGGAGGAGCTTGGTGGACTATAGCCCACGGGTCGCAAAGAGTCGGACACGACTGAGCGACTTCACTTTCACTTTCAGGACGAAGTGATGCTGCATAAAGTGCATGGTGTATTTTGTGGCTGCAAGGAATCAGGTACATTCTCCTACCTACTTCCAGGGTTTCTGATCAAATAATGAATTAACTTCTGGAAATTTGGAGTGGTCCTAAAATGAAAATATTAGATAACAGAGTGGCTTAACTTGTAGTGTGGATCCCACTTTCAGGCACCCCAGATTTCTTACCGCTTGCCCCTAAAGAATGAAAATGTGACAGGGGAAGGATAGGTTTTAGGGGCAAACTGCAGCCATCTCTACTGCACAGCTAAGAAAACAGGTACCACAAGGGGGAGCAAAGTCACAGAATTAGAGTCACAGTTGACTATCTCCCAATTTGACTGACCCTAGCTATCTGGATTTCGTGTCGTAGGCATTCTCAGGATAAGGTTTGTGAGGCAAAATATGGGAAAGTTGAGGAGAACTTGAAGAGATTGAGAAGTGACTTGTGAGTCACTCTGAATGGCTGGATCAGAAGAGATCCACCAAGGGAAAGCCATCAGTCAGTCATACACAGGTCACTATACGTGAACCTCCTTCTCAAGTGTATAGTAGTGTTAGTCGCTCAGTCATTTCTGACTCTTTGCGATCCCATGGACTGTAGCCCACCAGGCTCCTCCGTCCATGGGATTCTCCAGGCAAGAATACTGCAGTGAATTGCCATTCCCTTCTCTAGAGGATCTTCCCAACCCAGGGATCAAACTCGGGACTCCTGGGTTGCAGGCAGACTCTTTACCATTTGAGCTACAGGGAAGACCCCATCACAAGTGTATAGGAACTGTAAGTTCATAGGCAGAAGAATGACAAACTAGGAGAACTCACTTTAGAGGAAAGTAGATATGGGCTGGAATTCTGGCCTTTGCAGTTATTGGACTTGCCAGATTCTCTGTAAAACGAGGACAATAGTAATCACCTTGTAAGCTTCTTATAAAAATGTATACAAAATGATTTGTGTTTGTGACCCTACCTTCTACAGCAATAAAATGGGGCCTTACTAATATTAAGACATTGACATTCAAAAAAAAAGTTTATTGACAGTTTATTGGGCACCATGATAAACTCAAAGATGATTAAGATACTGTCTCCAATGTTTAAATTGCTTTCTGTCAGATTACAACTGAGATAACAAAGATAACTAATACTCACTGGGTAGGTACAAAGGTCTGGAGTACTTAGTAGTACTTTTTAAGGATTATCTCAATAAGTGCTTATAACAGTCCCAGGAATGAGGCATTTACCCATTTTTCAGATGAGGAGACTGAGGCCTCAAGAGATGCAGTAATTTTTATCAGCTCCCTTGGGAAGCAGCAGAGCTAGGATTCACCTCTGGGTACCCTGTCTTTGGGGCTTGTAACCACCTATGGAAAAGCAAGAGAGATCCAGAAAAACATCTACTTCTGCTTTATTGACTATACCAAAGCCTTTGACTGTGTGGATCACAAGAAACTGTGGAAAATTCTGAAAGAGATGGGAATACCAGACCACCTGACCTGCCTCTTGAGAAATCTGTATGCAGGCCAGGAAGCAACAGTTAGAACTGGACATGGAACAACAGACTGGTTCCAAATAGGAAAAGGAGTACGTCAAGGCTGTATATTGTCACCCTGCTTATTTAACTTCTATGCAGAGTACATCATGAGAAACACTGGACTGAAAGAAACACAAGCTGGAATCAAGATTGCCGGGAGAAATATCAATAACCTCAGATATGCAGATGATACCACCCTTATGGCAGAAAGTGAAGAGGAACTAAAAAGCCTCTTGATGAAAGAAAAAGAGAAGAGTGAAAAAGTTGGCTTAAAGCTCAACATTCAGAAAACGAAGATCATGGCATCCGGTCCCATCACTGCATGGGAAATAGATGGGGAAACAGTGGAAACAGTGTCAGACTTTATTTTTTGGGCCCCAAAATCACTGCAGATGGTGACTGCAGCCATGAAATTAAAAGACGCTTACTCCTTGGAAGAAAAGTTATGAGCAACCTAGATAGCATATTCAAAAGCAGAGACATTACTTTGCCGACTAAGGTCCATCTGGTCAAGGCTATGGTTTTTCCAATAGTCACGTATGGGTGTGAGAGTTGGACTGTGAAGAAGGCTGAGTGCCAAAGAATTGATGCTTTTGAACTGTGGTGTTGGAGAAGACTCTTGAGGGTCCCTTGGACTGCAAGGAGATCCAACCAGTCCATTCTGAAGGAGATCAAACCTGGGATTTCTTTGGGAGGAATGATGCTAAAGCTGAAAGTCCAGTACTTTGGCCACCTCATGCGAAGAGTTGACTCATTGGAAAAGACTTTAATGCTGGGAGGGATTGAGGGCAGGAGGAGAAGGGGACGACAGAGGATGAGATGGCTGGATGGCATCACTGACTCGATGGATGCGAGTCTGAGTGAACTCCGGGAGTTGGTGATGGACAGGGAGGCCTGGCGTGCTGCGATTCATGGGGTCGCAAAGAGTCGGACACGGTTGAGCAACTGAACTAAACTGAAAGGTTACAAGGTCTAGACTCAGCCAACAGTTCATTTCCAGTGGCTGCACTCTCTGCTGCTGTGTTATATTTCCCAGGTGCAAATATGAAATAAATCTCAGTGGCACCATGGATGAATGATATGAATACATTTTGATTTGACTACAGTTACTGCCAAAGTAACAGAAATCTGTATGCAGGTTAAGAAGCAACAGTTAAAACTGGACATGAAACAATGGACTGGTTCCAAATCAGGAAAGGAGTATGTCAAGGCTGTAAATTGTCACCCTGCTTATTTAACTTACATACAGAGTACATCATGTGAAATGCCAGGCTGGATGAAGCACAAGCTGGGATCAAGATTGCCGGGAGAAATATCAATAACCTCAGATGTGCAGATGACACCACACTTATGGCAGAAAGTGAAGAAGAACTAAAGAACCTCTTGATGAAAGTGAAAGAGGTAAGTGAAAAAGTTGGCTTAAAACTCAATATTTGGAAAATGAAGATCATGGCATCTGTCCCATCACTTCATGGCAAATAGGTGGGGAAACAACGGAAACAGTGAGAGACTTTATTTTTCTGGGCTCCAAAATCACTGCAGATGGTGACTGCAGCCATCAAAAAGATGCTTGCTTCTTGGAAGTAAAGCAATGACCAACCTAGACAGCATATGAAAAAGCAGAATCATTACTTTGCCAACAAAGGTCCATCTAGTCAAAGATATGGTTTTTCCAGTAGTCATGTATGGATGTGAGAGTTGGACTATAAAGAAAGCTGAGTGCTGAAGAATTGATGCTTTTGAAGCGTGGTGTTGGAGAAGACTCTTGAGCGTCCCTTGGACAGTAGGGAGATCCAACCCGTCCATCCTAAAGGAGACCAATCCTGAGTATTCATTGGCAGGACTAATGCTGCCACCTGATGGTGGCAATACTTTGGCCACCTGATGTGAAGAGCTGACTCATTTGAAAAGACCCTGATGCTGGGAAAGATTGAAGGTGGGAGAAGGGGATGACAGAGGATGAGATGGTTGGATGGCATCACTGACTGAATGCACATGAGTTTGAGTAAGCTCCAGGAGTTGGTGATGGACAGGGAAGCCTTGACATGCTGCAGTCCATGGGGTCGCAAAGAGTCGGACACAAGCAAGCAACTGAACTGAACTGACTGCCAAAGTATACTTCTTGCCTCTGGTCTCTCTACCCTCCTGGCCAAATGATCCTTCCACGCTGCCAACAGTTACCCTTATAAAACATGTATGTGATCATGACAGTCCTCTGCTTAAAAGGCTCACTGCTGTCTGCAGAACTGTGTTCAACAGCTCAGCACAGGAGGCCTCTCCCATTTGGCCCTGACCTTCCTTCTCAGCCTCTGCTTTGGATATCTGGCTCTTCACCCAACACTCTTACATAAAACATCCCCACATGAAACTAGGGCAGTCAGGGATTCCTGTGTCGCAAAATGGAAAGAAAAGATTTTTTTCACTTTTTCCTTACATTCTATTCTGTTGTTATAATGTAAAAAGATTTGCCTAAAAATTAAATTTAAAAAAGCTATATAACTAAAAACAATATGCACGCACTCACTTGAAACACACGTATGTTTTACTTTTTTTTTTTTTTTAATAATTTTCACCTACTGTCAAAGATCTGGTATTTCAGAGGAGGGCATCCTGTAACTCATTTGCAATTCCCCCAGAGTAGGATTTTCCTTCTCCCTGAAAGGCAATACTTACTCCAAGGTGGCAAATTACTTACTTCAGTTCAGTTCGGTTCAGTCGCTCAGTCGTGTCCGACTCTTTGCGACCCCGTGAATCGCAGCCCTTTAAATCCAGTTCAAATATCTCTTCTCTGGGAAGACTTTCTCCCCCAGCCTTTTATTCGGTGCATTTTTCTTTCCTCAAGGCTCCCAAAGAGGGAGTAGCTCTCTTACAGCTCTACAGTACTGCCCGTAATTACTTATTTATACAACAATAGATCTTGAGACCCTTTAGGACAGAATTCTCTTGAGTCCCTAGTTCATATTTGGTGGTTGGCCTACAGTAAGAAATCTTATCACTGGATACAAGAATGAATAAAGTCTCTAAGTCCCTACTCTCTTTAGATCTAGCACCATTTGATACGGACACGCCTTTGGACAAATCACTTTGATAAATCAGGCCAGTAATATTGGAGAAGGACGGTGTGCGTGCGTGCTCAGTCATACCGAACTCTTTTCCATGCTGTTGACTGTAGCCCGCCAGGCTCCTCTGTCCATGAAATTTTCGAGGCAAGAATACTGGAGTGGGTTGTCATTTCCTCCTCCCGATCTTCCCCACTCAGGGATCGAACCCGCATCTCCTGCACAGGCAGGCGGATTCTTTACCACTGAGCCCCTGGGAAGCGGAGAAGGTCCCAAACGCTAAATGTGTCCGCCCAAACCTAGAGATATCTTAAGTACTACCTGTTTCCCCACCACGTCTTTCCCACCATGCTGACATTCTCTAGCTACTTTTAGGATGGGGAGAAAACGGTGCTCAAGATGGATATTTTTCTCTGCCTGATCGAATAGCTTCGCTTTTTTTACATTTTTATTCTTAACATCCAAGACAATTCAGACTCCAGTGTTTCTACTGGGGTTGGGACTAACATCCCATTCTTTCATGGAGACATCCAAAGTCTGATTTTCCCCACTGGACTCAAAAGAGCCCCACCACAGCGCTCACACAGATTCGAAGACTGCCCACCGGTCGGGTGGGGTTTTCCAGCGGCTGGGGCAACGCAAGCCGGGGAGGCGCTGGGGGCGTCGCCCACGGCCGCCGGGCTCGGCACGCAGGGTCGGGCTGCGGTTGGCCACAAGAGGCATCCATCTTCCTGGAGAAGCGCTGCGCTTGCTTACCGCGCCGGTGGGGAGGAGCGGGGCGAGGGTGGAGAAGAGAGGTCGATCGGGCCCCTCCCGCGAGCCCTGCCCCGCCTCGCCGAGCCCGGCGCGGCCGCCCGGGCCGGTGCCGCCCGCAGCTCACTCCCCAGGCGCCGGGGAGCCGCGGGCCGTGAGCGCGCCTGCAACTTTGCGGCCGCCAGGGGCGCGGCTCCTCCAGGGGCGCTTGCGGGTGTGCCGGTAGCCGGCGGCCTCCTGGGGGCAGCAGCGGCAAGGGGGACCGGGAAAAAGAGGCCGTCTCGGCGCACGGTGGCCCAGGAGGCGGAGGCCCCGCGAGGCGCCGGCGGTGGAAACCTAAACTCCGCCGGGGCTGCGCCCAGTACGCGTTCTTACAGAGCGTTAGCCGCCCTCTCGGCGGCCGCCCGGGACTCGTTTTGGGATCGCGATTCCTCTACCCTGCCCGGGGCAGTAGCAGCCGTGTGTGCCGACGGAGGAGCGGCAGCAGCATCCCCAGCCCGGGCGGGACCCCTGAGCGCCGGAGCGGGCGGCTGAGCAGGAAGGGAGGGTCGCGGCGCCCGCCCTCCCGGGCTGGCCCTGCCCCACGCTCCCCGTGCGGGTGGCTAACAATGGTGCGGAGCGCCGGCGCGATCCCCGCGTCCGCCCAGCGGCTGTAGAGGAAGTGGCCGGGCTCCGGGTGGGGTGGGCAGGGAGACGCCCCCCGCCACTCGCCTGCTGGAGTTCGCTGGCGCGCCGGGCCTCTCCGGCCCCCTCCGGCCCCGAGCCCTGGGCTCCCCTCCGCATCGCCGACGGCAGCTCGATCCCGAGAGTATGGTGCCAGCGCCCGGGTTAATCTAGTCCTCGGCTCGCTCCTTTTTTTTCCCCTCCTCCTCCTCCTCCTCCTCCTCTCCCTCCCGTCGGTGCTGCTTCTGGGTTCCCGGCATTTGGGAGTACAACTCTCTGCTTCTCCGAGGAGCCTGACTGGTCGGTGACCCCTCACAGAACTTGCCCATTGAAAGCAAACCCAGAACAGCTGGATAATGTCCACTCCGAGCAGATTCAAAAAGGACAAAGAGATCATCGCCGAGTATGAAAGTCAAGTCAAAGGTACGGATGGGAGCGGCTGCCTTGCTCCTTTTGTGTGCTTTCTTGTCATTGTGCTCCGGGAGTTGCGTTTCTAACTTGGGGGTCTGCGTTGGAGGAAGGTGGTGAGAGACAACTGGAGCGCCTGGTTGAGCCATCCGGGGCTTCGTGCAAGCCAGTCTCAGTCCCAGTCCCGTCAGGTCCACGGGGAGCTGGAAACCGGGTGGCTCTCCCCCGCTGCCCACTCGCCACCTCCAGTAGGGGAGAACTGGGTTTAAATTAACCACCTTCAGCCGGCAGCTTACATAGGAGGTAGGCAGCAGCAGAGATTCCCCCCCAGTTATCATCACCGGCATCTTTTTTTTTTTTTTTTAGAATATACTATTGTCACAGCCATTGATACACTGTCATGTAATTTTTTTTTTTTCTTTTAAAGAGTCATTTTTCTGAAGTCTGGACCCGAAGTGGTCTAGAGCTTCCTTGAGTGCAGGAAACTGGCGACATTTGCACTAATCACTAATTTATCAGGGCGAGTCCCCCTTCTATAAAACAGCTAGCTCCCTAAAAGCCTGGCAGTTAAACCAAGAAAGGACTAGTGGAATCTGACTCTTCCTCTATAATGGGCCGGAATTCAGTGCCATCTTTCACACTCACACGGGAATATTGCTTTATCATTTGCTGGAGGCCACTTGCATGTAAAATGAAGGTTTGACTGTTTGAGTAGTAGTTTGACCATTTATGTGGTCGCCTAATGAAGGAATCTAGTTATGGCTGATTATGGCAATTTTACTTAATGTGTCTTGCGGTTTAAAATATATTTTTTCTCCCTGGTACAAGTATTTTGTGTTGCTGTTGAAGTGTTTAATAAACATATATTTGTTGTTTATTTTTTCCTCTTCCTCTTTCTATCACTGGTAGCTTTTCCTCTATCACTGGTAGCATTGAGACAATGGATGGAGTGTTCAGATTACTGCTGTTCTTTGGAATAGTCAATGCAAAGTTGATAAAAATTGCTTTGTAAACACCTGTGTTTGTACAGACACAATCTTATGAAAGGGCTGCAGAGAAAGGCATTCCTGTACTTGTCTTTGGAAAGGCAGGAACAGCCTGGGAGTTCTTTTGTGTGGCCAAGTTGTGAAAATGCCTGGAGTCCAGTGAAAGGACCTGAATAGGGAAACCCTCTGTCAATTAGTGAGAATCTGGACCAACTTATGACTAGAGGCAAACACGATATGCAAGCCCAGGGACTTATATTTCCTTTAGGTTGACTCCAGTAATGAAGTTAAGATGAACACTCTTCAGGAAATACAGATTTTTATCTGCTTGCAGTTAAGATAATATATGCTTGTAGGAACTGGTTACATTGACATAGAAGTTATTTTAGCAGAGAAGTAATTATTTGCTTAGAGACAGATAAACTTTCTAATGAGCATAACCTTTCTTTTCTTAACAAATGCAGCAGCCTTTCCCAGGTAGAACTCCTGTTCACAATCACCATTTCTCTGTGCAGTTTTTCCACATGGCTCTTTGTGGCAAGTCTTCAAGGGGTGGCAGTCTGGATTTTGTGCTATCTGCAGCGCTGACTGGCAGCATGTACTTCCAAGAATTGGTTTCTTTATTTCTGCTCTAAGGTTGTTTGTTCATGATCAAGTCCTTATGTGAAAAATATTCTCATGATTAATGAATTCTATAGTTACGCGGTACTTTGAGAGTTTAGGCCCTCAACATTGGTTTAAAAATAAATAAAACAGGATGTGTTGCTTTGTTTAAAATGTGTCCATCAAATAAGGAAAAGTTATGAACATGGTGAAAATTATTTTTGGAACAAATTCCAACCCATAAAAAGTGATCTCTCTATTCCCTTCACCCTTCCTCACTCACCTGTGAGTCCCCAGGCAGCTTTATGACTGTTTACTACACCTGAACTACCTTTCTCATCAGGGCCTGTGTCCAGAGTTCATCTGCTTCCTCTGCAGTACTTACACGTCCTGTGTCTAACCCAGATCCTTACTGTCGTCGTTCAGTCGCTAAGTCCTAGCCAGCTCCTTATGACCCCATGGGCTGAACTGTTATCTTCCCCTTTTCACACACACCATTCTCAGGACAACTGCACTTCTTATGATAACCGGGTCTAAGATACCCAGGGGGACGCCGCAAAGCTTCTCACCACCTAGCCGCAGAAGTTCCAGAATCACTTTTGCTATATTCTATTGATTGTTGTTGTTCAGGTGCCAAGTTGTTTCCCACCCGTGGACTGCAGCACACCTGGCTCCTCTGTCCTTAACTATCTCCCAGAGTTTGCTCAAATTCCTGTCCATTGAGTTGATGATGTAATCTAACCATGTCATCCTCTGCCGCCCCCTTCTCCTTTTGCAGTCAACCTTTCCCAACATCAGAGTCTTTTCCAATTAGTCAGCTCTTTGCATCATGTGGCAAAAGTGTTGAAGCTTCAGCTACAGTCTGTCCAGTGGATATTCAGGGTTTCCTTTAGGACTGACTGGTTTGATCTCGTTTCCCCTGATACCAGCTCCTTATATCCGTATGTAAATATGGGAATAGGGAAATACGATGGAATTGGACCATACGCACTTTGAATGGCACAAATTCGCCTGAACTTACTAGGCAACATCAAGAGGACAGTGACAGAGAAATGAGAGTTAAATAGTGCCTGAGGCCTGCCGTCTGTGAAGTGAGACTAGGTCCCTCATTAAATAGTTTCAGAGGTAGGATCCTGGTTTTCTGTTTCTTTTCTTGAGCCCCCCTTTAAGGCTGAGTGTCTCACCCTGGCAGAATGCTAGTCTACTAGTTAAAGATAGGTGGTTTTGAAACAGCCAACTCTTTCAGTTCTAGCAGGTATTTCATCTGATGGTAAACAAAAGAAAGATGGCTCATTCTATTGCTGGAGGAAAATCTAGCTGTATTGGATTCATTAAGAGAAGACTCTTAACAGGTCTCTTCCAAATTCATAAAGCCACATATATTGAACTCCCTGGATGACTTACATGTATGGGAGAGTCACCTTTGCTTTAACTTTTTTCGTAATAAATTCATATCTGAGTTCTCAGGGAATTAAAAGTGTAATACTCAGGTAGAGCGGTAGTAAAGAATCCACCTGCCAATGCTGAAAACACAGAAGAGGAGGGTTCAATCCCTGGGTCAGGACGATCCCCTGGAGTAGGAGGTGGCAACCCGCTCCAGTATTCTTGCCTGGAAAATTCTACGGCAGAGGAACCTGGCGGGCTGTCAGACATGACTGAGCACTTATATTCATTCACATAGAGAATATAGAAAAAATAAGAAGATCACGTTCAGAAAAGTAGAGCACAGGATTGTAAGAGGGAGAATAATCAGAGATTATGACTAGTTAAAGGAATAGATGGGTTTAAATCAAGGACCAAAGGCCCCCAAGCAATAATTTAAAAGGCATGTGTTAGGAGGAGAAGGATTCTTTCATGCATGTTGGTCAATTTCCCAAAGATTTAGAATGCAGAGAAATTAATCTCTTGTTTGTGTGGGGCCTTAAAAAGCAAGCTTGTCTGGAAAAGTATATGAAACTCAAACCAGTCGACTACACTACTTTTAGCATCTCTGGCAAAAAACTTAAGCAGTGGAAAAGATCATAGCAAGTGGCTAGCAGAAGTTTTGAAGATTATCTGTGGATTTCAGAGATCTAGTAATTTTTGAATTCTGCAGCAGAAATATTATAGAGTCCATATAAAAAATATGGGTTCACCTACGGGAGTCAGAAGAATCAAAAGACACATTTTATGAGGTGAAACTCGTGGATGGGAAGTTGTGTTTGTTTTTAATAATGCATGTTGTTGGTTGCTAAGAATTGACAGCTATTATTTGCAGTATTTTCCAAGGGATAATCTCATACTCTCATCTACATGCCATATGTGCAGGAAGTGCCAAGAAAATCTGTTGTTCTTTAACCACCCTGCTGCCTGAACTACAAATAGTACATTTTGGTGGCAGATGGAGCATAAGAAATTGCCAATTCAATTTGATAGGACCTTACATCATGTGATAGGTTTCAGTGGGGAAATTAAAAGTGGTTCTGTCACTCATACGGAACCTGTGTCTACGTCTAATGTTCTTCCATTTAGCTTGCAATAGAAAATGACACTTTAAATTGTGAATTAAAATTTTATAGTTGGGAAGGACTTTGAACATTTCCTGTCCAGCCTACTTATACAGTATAAGGAGGCATAATGTCAGTTGCACAATTAACTATAATATATGTGGGACTGGAACCCAGGTCCTCGGCTTTTCAGTTCCAAACCAAACCAAGTTTTGGTTTGCTTTTAGATTCCTTGCAAAGTAGAGTAGGAGATAGAACACTTACCTATTTAGACTTTACATCCATTGAAGAAATCATACCTAGGTGAAAGAGAGAACAACTCTTATCTATTAACAGGAGGAGTTAATTAAAGTGATTAACAGCAGCTAAAAAAATATTTTTTTCACCAAGATCATTTCAAGAAACTACAGTGCCCAGGCAGTAGCTTCACATCATGCCTTTGAGATCAAGGAGAAAAAATAAGTGAATATGTACAAATGTAACACATTTGCAGCTGTTACAATAAGACCTCTTAGACAGTCCAGAAAATCTGATTAGTTTCATGCATTTTAAAATATCTTAAGGAATAGTTCTGAGAAATTTTTAAGCAAAGCATGTTCTTCTGAAATACAGTGAGGGTTGGCATATGCTATGGGATGATAAATCTGAGCTCTAACCATTTATATTGGTTTCTTACTCCAAGCTGAGATAAATAGGTCAGGAACCCCTACATCCTCAGCTGTGGTCCAATTGAGAGTCTACTTTGTGGATTGATCAGACCCTTTTTTATGCTACTTGTTTTTATTTCAAATTATACCACTGAGAATTAAGATTAAAAAAACAAAAGCCAAGTAAACTGTATGTCTGATTGCTCAGTCTCTTTTTGTTTTAGTGGTTTGAAGTCAGAAACTGATATTAGAGACAGTTCCTTGAAGACATTTTTAGTTGCTTGAAGGTGTTTTTATTTGTTGGGCCCAAGTTACCTTCTAGTTTACTAACAGCATATTTGTGCTCACCTGCTGATATCTCAGGATGGGAAGAAACAGAACATACAAAGAGCAGAAACTTTGGTGTTAGCCACTCAGCCCTGCTACTAATGATATATTTGACCACTGTTAGTCAATTTCTTCATCTGTAGAATGGGAATAATATTGATAGTAGTACTTACCTCCTTACCTTCGTGAGGCTTCTGTGAAGAAAGGCTTTATTACAGGCCTGGCCCTAATCAATAGTCTTTAAAAATTAGGCTTTGTTATCTGTTTCATTTTTATTTTCTTTAGTTTAAACTGCTTCTTTTTACATTCTGAGTTGGATAAGCTTTTTGAAATTCAAATACATAATCATCAATCTGCTGCCTAAATAGATCCCAAAGTGGGCGATTATAAGCCATTCTAATAAAGTGCTCTATACACTTAGAATAGAGTGAGTTTCATGGTGAAATTAAAAAGGGATATGTAATAGGCAAACCAGAGGGATGCCCAGCTCCTTCTAAGGTGGATTTTGTGTGTGTGTGTGTGTCATTGCTTTTTATCCAAGTACATATAACAGAGCCGAGAAGCACATTTCCTAGGCTGCCATGTGTTTGCTTACAACTTTTGTTTAAAATGTTCTCTTACTTTAATGATACCAAATGAGCTTCCCTGCTTACTCACGCAGTAAAGAATCCTCCTGGAATGCAGGAGACACGGGAGAGGTGGGTTCGATCCCTGGGTCGGGAAGATCCCCTGGAGGAGGAAATGGCAACCCACTCCAGTATTTTTGCCTGGGAAATCCCATGGACAGAGGACGCTGGTGGGCTACCGTCCATTGGGCCACAGAGTCCCACATGACTGAGCTTGCACACAGCTTAATGATGCCAAATGGAAAATGAGAACTGTAGTCCTGTGACAAGAAGGATTCTTATAATGTCCAATAAAGTCTCTGACTTAATTTCATAGCAAATATTTTGTTTTAAAGTCATTATAGAGGGTCTTCCCTGGTTGTCCAGCGATTAAGACTTCATGCTCCCAATACAGAGAGTCTAGGTTCCATCCTTGGTCAGGGAACTAGATCCCAAATGCTGCAGCTGAGTTTGCATGCCCCAACATCCTGCAAGCTGCAACAAGACCCACCTCAGCCAAATAAATAAATTAAAATAAATTTTAAAAAAATCAATGTAGAAATGAGCTTTTTTGCGTGTAACTGTTCATTTGCTTTTGCTTATGAGAACACTCTGCCTTTTTCCAGCTTTATTGCGATAGAACCGACATAACAGAGAGCAATTTGATATTAAAAATTATTGTCTGTTATCTCCCACATCTCCAATAGAGCTTCGTTAAACATTAATTGAATGAATAACATAATCATTTTGAATTATTATTTCTTTATAGTATAACCAACATGTTCATCATAGAATTATCTAGGGTGTCCGACAATCAAGTATTATCACAAAATTAAATTGAACTCAAATGTAACATCTTTAGAAAGTCACAAAGCTGGAAACAATCTAAATGTCCAACAGTGGAGAACAGTTAACTAAATTCTACTTGGGAATGATTAGCTAACTTATACATGTGAAGACATTAACACGGGTTTTTGAAGAACATTTTATGGTGTGGAGAAATATTTTCTAATAATTATTTACAATTTAGTGAATAATTTATATTATGTCTAGTAGGCCAAATTCTCCTCCCTTATACCCTTTCAAAAGTATCTTGGTGATCTTGATCCTGTCTCTTTCATGTGCATTTTAGAGTCAGTTTTCCTTCCATGGGAAGTCCACTGGCAGTTTGATTAAAACTGTGAAATTATAGAGCAATTAGCAGAGAACTGGCATCTTTATATTAGATTATAAATTCTACTTACACATGAATATGAGTATTTCTGCATTTATTTAGTTATTTTTAAATATCTTACTATGAAGTTTTATATTTTCTATGTCTTGTTAGATTTATTTCACTTTTCTTACTGTATATGATGTCTCTTTTAAAATTGTTTTTTAATTGTTTCTGGTGTGCAGAAATGCCATTTCAGTTCAGTTCAGTGTGCAGAAATGCCATTTACCTCTGTATAAAAGTCTTATATCCAGCTGCCTTGCTAGTTTATTATTATTACAAAAATTTGTTCATTTTTTGGTTATAAAATCTTATTATTTGCAAGTGAAGACAATTACATTTCCTCCTTCCCAATCCTTTTGGCTTTAATTTATTCTTCTGTTGTTGCCCTAGGCAGAATTTTGAGTATGAAGTTGATAAATGTAGTGAATTGGCATTCTTTTCTTGTTCTGTATTTAAAGGGAGTGTTTTCAAGCCTTTTTTCCCCCATAAAGGATAATGATTGTTTTCATTTTGTTATAGATATTCTCATCAGGTTAGGTAAGATATCACATATTCTCTGTTTCCTTGAAGTTTTAATCATTAATAGTTGGTTGAAAGTTATCTTTTTGCATTTATTGATATTATTTTTTCTTCTTTAATCAGTTAATGTAATGAGAAATAGTTATAGAGTTTCTAATAGTAAACCATCTCTGTATTCCAGAATTAAACCTGTCTTCAGCATTGTATTATATATGTAAATAGTTGCATTCAGTTTGCCAGTATTTAGTTTAGGTTTTTTGGAGGGAAGTGTGTTTTTATTGTTTTTTGCTTGGTTGGTTGGTTTTTGTCTCTAAATTCTGAAACAAAATAGACCCATGGCTTTGCTTTCAGACACTGTCCTTGTCGGGCTCTTTTTTTTCACTTATACTAGCCTCATAGAATGCATTGGAGAGTATTGCTTCTCTTTTTATTTGTGGAAGACTTTGAAATTTTGGAATATTCCTTCTCTTGAAAGGTCCGTAAAACTGCTTATTTGAGTCTAGTTATTTTCTTTGTGTGAAAAACTTTTAACTGCTTATCAACAGTTAAGCTTTAGTTTTATTAGTGATAGGATTATTTATTCTTTATATTCCTTCTGAAGTCAGTTTTGATAAGTTATATTTTTCTAAAGATGTCTCCATTTTCCCTATGTTTTCAGATACATTGACATAATGTCGATGATAGTATATTTTTGAAATAAGGGCTGATTTGTATTTAATTTAAAATACCATTTTAGGGAATTCCCTGGCAGTCCAGTGGTTAGGATTGGAAGCTTTCACTGTGAGGGCCCAAGTTCAGTCTCTGTTCAGGGAACTAAGATCCCACAAACCATGTGGTGTGGCTAACAAATAAAAATTTTAAAATAAATAAAAAATAAAATATTATTTTAAAATATTTATTTTTATCTCATCTCTTCACTGAATCTTAAAAGGCGATTGTCTATTTTTGTTGTTTTTTCTTCTCTCTTTTCTTGATTTCTACTCTTATCTTTATTATCATCCTTTAAATTTTTTTCAGATTTATTCTGTTCTTTATCTGTTTTTTTTTAAGTTGGACATACAGCTCATTTGTTTTTAAATTTTTTAAATTTATTTTTAATTGGAGGATAATTGCTTTACAATATTGTGTTGGTTTCTGCCATATATCAACTTGAATCAGCCATAGGTATACATATTTGCCCTCCCTCTTAAACCTCCCTCCCACCTCCCACCCCATCCCACCCCTCTAGGTAGTCACGGAGCACCAGATTTGAGGTCTCTGTCATACAGCAGATTCATTCAGTGCTATTCTCTATTTGTCCTACCTGCTCCTTCCCCCATTGTGTCTACAAATCTGGTCTCTAAATAGGTTCATCATTACCATCTTTCTAGATTCCATATATATGCATTAATATACAGCATTTTTTTCTTTTCTCTTCTCTTTTCTCTTTCTGACTTACTTAACTCTGTATGATAGACTCTAGGTTCATCCACCTCTTTAGAACTGAGTCAGATGTGTTCCTTTTTATGGCTTAGTAATATTCCATTGCATGTATGAACCACAACTTCTTTATCCATTCATCTGTTGATGGACATTTAGGTTGCTTCCATGTCCTGGCTGTGGTAAATAGTGCTGCAATGAACACTGGGGTACATGTATCTTTTTCAGTTAAGATTTCCTCAGGATATATGCCCAGTAGTGGGATTGTTGAGTCATTTGGTAGTTTTATTCCTAGTAGCTTTCGAGCTCATTGTTTCTGTCCTTCTTTGCTATTATAAGCATTTTAAGGCAATGTATTTTTTATTCTTAATGTAAACGTTATTTCTAACAAAAGCGTTATTCTTAAGAAAGGCATCTGTTCTTCTCCCCTAATAAATATTTATGATAATTTCCCTTAAAATACTGTTTTTGCTTCATCTAGCAAATTTTGATCTTGTGGAGTTTATTAAAATTATGTTCTGAGTATTCTGAATTTCTTACAATGGTTCCTTCTTACCTATGAGGTATATAAAGAAGTATGACTTTACATTAAAAAAAAAAGCGAGGCTATTTATATTTTTTAAAAAATATAATTACTGCATTGCAGTCTGAGTAATTTCTGAGCATAATTTATTTTTTTGAAGTGTTTGAAATTAGTTGCAGATGATTTCCTTTTACTGTTCTCTGGAGGAATTCATGTAAGACTGGAGCTATGTGACTCTTAAATGTTTACTAAAGTCATCTAGGTCTAGTATTTTCATCAAGAAAAAAAAAACCACCGTTGCTTTTGAATTTACAGATTTTCCAATTTATTGACATAAAATTGTTTATTGTATCCTCAAACCTTTTAAACCTCTGCAGCGTCTGCAGTTATACTTCTTTTCTGTTACTAACAATTGTTTGTATGTGTGTCTTCTCCCTGTTTTCCATGAGTGACCTTGCCAGAGGTATGTTTATTTTATTAGTCTTTTCAAAGAACTAGTTTTATACTTCTTTGATTTACTGTATTGTATATTTGTTTTCTATTTTGTTAGTATGTTTCCTCCCTATGATTCCCTTCCTTTTGCTTTTTTTGTGAGCATTATTTGCTGATCCTTTTTAAAATTCTTATTTGTTTTCCAAGTTCTTAATATTTATAATGTAAACATGTAAGGTAATAAAATTTCCTCTAAGATTATTTTTCCATGTTTATTGTTTAGTTTAAGAGGATAGCGTATGTAGCTTTTCTTTTTTTTTTTAACTACAGTTGATATACAGTGTCGTGGTAGTTTCAGATATATAGCAAAATGATTCAGTTATATAAAAACTGAATATATATGTTATAATATAAATATATATTTTTTTCTTTTTTAGATTCTTTTCCATTTTAGATTATAAAATACTGTATATAGTTCCCTGTGCTATACAGTAGGTCTTTGTTTACCTATTGGTATTTTATATATAGTAATGTGAGAGTTGGACTATAAAGAAAACTGAGCACAGAAGAATTGATGCTTTTGAACTGTGGTGTTGGAAAAGACTCTTGAGAGTCCCTTGGACTGCAAGGAGATCCAACCAGTCCATCCTAAAGGAGATCAGTCCTGGGTGTTCATTGGAAGCACTGATGTTAAAGCTGAAACTCCAATACTTTGGCCGCCTGATGCAAAGAGCTGACTTGTCTGAAAAGACCCTGATGCTGGGAAAGATTGAAGGTGGGAAGAGAAGGAGACAGAGGATGAGATGGTTGGATGGCATCACCGACTCAATGGACATGAGTTTGAGTAAACTCTGGGAGTTGGTGATGGATGGGGAGGCCTGGCATGCAGTCCATTGGGTCACAAAGAGTTGGACACAACTGAGTGACTGAACTGAACTGAATGTATATCTCTAAAAATTTTTACATGTAATGTTTTTCTTATCTTTCGGTTTTGTGTACTTTTTAATTTCCATTGTGATTTTTTTCTGTGACTCATAGTCTGTTCAAAAGTATTTTAAGTTTTTCAGATTGCAAAATTATTTCATTTAATTTCTAACTTAATTGCATTGTCATTCTAGAACATGGTCTGATTATACTGATCTTTTGAAATATTTTCCTTGACCATGTTTTCTTTGACCATGCTATTTAAGATCATAAGCCTCAACCTCCTGTGGCTCTTCCCATCTTCCTTCTCTTACGTTCTGTCTCTCCATAGCACTTGTTATCATTTGACCTGTTTTATACTGACTTCATCTTGTTTGAGGGCTTTTAAAATTCCTTACTTAGATGAAAACTGGTGATGTGATTAAAATCATATTTTAAAAATAGTTTATCCTTCGTTTTAGTTTCAATCAGAAGAGTCAGGGCTATCTATCTAAATTTACAATATACTGTAGGAAGCAGAAGTCTGTTATTCAGTAGGTTTTTTTTTGGTTTTTTTTTAGCCCATCAGTTTTTTTAAATTACTTAATTTTTTCTTGCTGCTCTGGGTCTCTGTTGCTTCACACAGCCTGTTCTCTAGTTGCTGCACACGGCCTGTTCTCTAGTTGCTGCACACGGCCTGTTCTCTAGTTGCTGCTCTGGGTCTCTGTTGCTGCACACGGCCTGTTCTCTGGTTGCTGCACGTGGCCTGTTCTCTAGTTGCTGCACACGGCCTGTTCTCTAGTTGCTGCACACGGCCTGTTCTCTAGTTGCTGCTCTGGGTCTCTGTTGCTGCACATGGCCTGTTCTGTAGTTGCTGCACACGGCCTGTTCTCTAGTTGCTGCACATGGCCTGTTCTCTAGTTGCTGCTCTGGGTCTCTGTTGCTGCACGTGGCCTGTTCTGTAGTTGCTGCACACGGTCTGTTCTCTAGTTGCTGCACGTGGCCTGTTCTCTAGTTGCTGCACACGGCCTGTTCTCTAGTTGCTGCTCTGGGTCTCTGTTGCTGCACGTGGCCTGTTCTCTAGTTGCTGCATGTGGCCTGTTCTCTAGTTGCTGCACACGGCCTGTTCTCTAGTTGTTGCCAGGCTTCTCACGGTGATGGCTTTACTTGTTACTGAGCACAGACTCCAGCAGTTGAAGCACACGAGCTTAGTTGCCCCGTGGCATGTGGAATCTTCCTGCACCAGGAATCAAACTCATGTCCCCTGCATTGGCAGGTGGATTCTTAACCATTGGACCACCAGGGAATTCCAAGCCCATCAGTTTATTACATTTTTTATTGAGATATAATTGACATTAATATTGACAATATTATAACATTATATAATAGTATATTAGTTTCAGGTGTGGAGGAGGGCATGACAACCCACTCCAGTATTCTTGCCTGGAGAATCCCATGGACAGAGGAGCCTAGAGGGCTACAGCCCATGGGGTCTCAAAGAGTCAGACACAACTGAGCGACTCAGCACAGCACAGTTTCAGATGTACAACATAATGATTCTGTAGTTGTAAATATTGCCAAATGAGCACTACAGTAAGTACATCACCACACATAGAATATTTTTTCTTGTGATGAAAACTTTTAAATCTACTCTCAGTAACTTTCATACAATTATTTTTATTTCATTCAATATCAAGTTCTGTTTTAGCAAGAGAACCCCAAAATACATATAGGTCAAGTTACTGGGAAGAATCAGTCTATGTTTTTCCTAAAGAGAATTATAGGGGTATAGTCCCTGCGCTCTAGAATGATGCTTATAACCCAAGATCCATACACTAAAGAGGAGAGCAAATAATGTTATCCTAACACTTTCAAGTTCTTCGTGAATAGGTATATGTCTGCACATGGAAAAATCCAGGATATGTGCATTTTAGGGATGAAAATTTGTAGTGAGGATCAATGAAAGGCTTTGATATGGGCTGCACATGAAAACATCCACACTTTTCTGAATAATCTTGAGATGCTGCTGGGGAGCTGGGGTCTTGCTTCTGTTAATCATGCAGAGTCTGGTCTTTCATTCCTGGAGTTTGCAGGTAACAGCTTTCCTTTTCTTTCAGAGCTACTTCTACCATTTTATCCCTTGGAGTTCTAGTCTAGAGCTGGCTGCAGGGACCTGTAATAATTCAGGGCCTCCTGGAAAAGGTAGCACCCTCTAGCCTTCCTGGCATCCCAGCGGCATAGCCAGTGTAGCATAAGGAGCGTTTACAAAGTCCCAGCAGTTCTTAAAGTGCTTGGTGTCCCAGTTTCTGGGCTGTCGTTTCTAACTCCTTCTCAGTTGATCTGTAGAAGACCTTTCTTTGGACTTTTGCCCTTTTATTATTTGCTTTTATTATTCTGAAGGTGCGGCTTACAAAAACAGTTCTCTCCCTCAGACCTCTAGCAGTTAAGATAGAACAATAGGTGTCTGCTTATCTTATATAAGTCAGGAACTTTTGACGTCCAGATTTTAGTCTGGCTGTGAATGTAGCATGTTTGAAAAATGGCAGTAAGCTGCCAACGACTGCCAACATTATTTACCAAAGAAGAGAGAGTAGAAAGAAGTCGTTTTACTCATCTTGTTTTCCGTATGTCATGACTGTGTGGCGTATTTTGATGTCTTGTCAGTGTCCAGTGAACAGTTCTCTTTGAGGATCAGTTATGGCTTTCCCTTGTGCACATATTGATGATGTACAACAGTTCAGTCAAATTATAACCCACAAACACCAGCAGTAACTCTGGAGCTCAGAGCCAAAGATGTGGCCGTTGCTGCAGGGAGCTGCCTACTCCCTGTCTTCAGGGGACAAAGAGATAAGGACAGGTGGGTAAAAAGAGCAGCTCTTCAGAAGGCTCCTTAAGCAACCCTGCTGCTGCTAAGTCGCTTCAGTCGTGTCCAGCTCTGTACGACCCCATAGACGGCAGCCCACCAGGCTCCCCCGTCCCTGGGATTCTCTAGGCAAGAACACTGGAGTGGGTTGCCATTTCCTTCTCCAATGCATGAAAGTGAAAAGTGAAAGTGAAGTCGCTCAGTTGTGTCCGACTTAGCGACCCCAGGGACTGCAGCCCACCAGGCTCCTCCATCCATGGGATTCTCCAGGCAAAAGTACTGGAGTGGGGTGCCATTGCCTTCTCCTTAGGCAGCCCTAGCAAAGTGGAATGTTTTCTGGGCTGACTCCTGGCTTGAATAATTTGCTCTCATTTCTTTGCTGTGCTCAGCTTTCACCTTTCTTTTCATCATTACAGACAGTAGATGCATTCCCTAGTAAAAATATGGCACAGAAAGCTGGTAAACTGTGAGACTTTAGAAAGGAGAATTTGTTAGATTTCATGTCCCTTAGAAGAGTTTGCTGAGTATACTACTACAAAGAGAGAGTGTGTGTTAGTGAATGCTTTTTCAAATGGCCACTCCATTTCTAACTGACCTTCAGTTACAATTGTTTTAAAAATGATAATGGGAACTCTCAAATGTGTCACCAAAAGTGCATGTTTGAGAAATTTCCAGACTGTATTTTTATAAAATTCAGAGTTTTAATGGTACACATTTTTTCTATATTCTCCAAATACCTAATCTACAAATAGATATATCTTCTTTTGGGACTAGGAACTCTACCTCCTAGTCAGGTTAACATTTTTAGTCACTTTTCTGTTAGGTATCTCTTTTCCTCCATTGGTCTTGGTATTAAATTGTGAAATAATGTACAGAAAGCCCTGTGCACTGTCAAACGCAATAAAAATGACTTTTATTGTCTTTGTGGTCAGTTATCTTCTGGCAGTTTCTGACATTCTCCTATGTCCCATTTTCAGATACCAGGTAACACTCTGAAATAAACATACCTGCATAAATTTATAAGTATTCTGTATAGCATAGTAGTTTGTAGCATAGCCTCAGAAATCATACTGCTGACCTGGGGTCCAAATCCTGCCTCAACTACTCTCCAGCTATTGGATTGTGAGCAGATAACTTCCTCTCATCCTGCCTTACTTTCTTTGCCTATAAAATAGAAATAATAGTACTTCACTCAGAGCATTGGTAAAACAAGTAGAGTGTTGAACAAACAAACTGACTGGCACATAGTAAGTGCTTAAAAAGTGTTGGTGTATTGCCATTTTTATGTACTCTGGCTCTGGAAGCAATAGTAATCAACTTTAGATTGTAAAAGATTTAGTAGCCAAGAAGAGCCTAAGGAGACCTGAGGACCAAATCCTGGATGGGATTCTGCAGTGGGAAAAGGCCAATAGTTAAAAACTAAGGGAATCCCAAATAAAGTATGGACTTGAGTTGAGTGAGTGAGTGAGTAAAGTCGCTCAGTCGTGTCCGACTCTTTGCAACCCTGTGGACCGTACCCCACCAGGCTCCTCTGTCCATCGGATTCTCCAGGCAAGACTACTGGAGTGGGTTGCCATTTCTTTCTCCAGGGAATCTTCCTGACCCAGGGATCGAACCCAGGTCTCCCGCATTGCAGGCAGACGCTTTAACCTCTGAGCCACCAGGGACTTTAGTTAATTTTTAAAAATACTTGGTAAGAATAGACAAAGAAAACAGTTTCTCTTTTTAAAAAAATAACTTTCATGGTTATAAAAATTTGTTTTCGGCCAAACTACAGAACTGATAAGGCAAAAAATGGCAGTTCTCACATCATTTGCAGTTTACCCTTCCAGTGGCGTCACTGGCGTTTGTGTTCATAGTATTTACCTACCTACCTGTCTATTTCATGGACAAATGTGGTCATTTGCAGGATAGTTACTGTAGACTTGCCTTTGATTCAACAATAGATTGTTGCTGCTCAGAGCTGGACGGTAGACCAGGGCTGGTCAGAACCATTCACTAACAGTCCATGAGGAGATATGGTAAATCATGGCCCTGCTTCCTTTGTCCAGAAAGTCTTGCTCTACACAAATGTCAGCTAAACTAAACAGTGCTTAGCGATGTGTTGATTTAGGTTTCGGCACAGGCTCTTTATCTCATTGTGGATCTGCACCCGACAGTGCTCGGGCCTGTGTGTGAGCAATGTTGGCCGGCACCATTCCATAGACGTGTAGAGAGAGCTGTCTTTTCCCTTTAATGGCTTTTACTCTTACTTGCTGTTCTTTGTTGATTTAGAGACAAGATCGCCCTTCGAATGGGACAGTGGTGACATTTACCAGTGGCCACCTCTGTACTTTCAATCTTCATCAGTTTCAGTGATTGGGCTTCCTTTAAAAAGGCAGCACAGTGGAGAGGTTAATACCTTGTATAAGTGCAGTTCAAATTACGGTTCTTCTGGAACCTCAGTTTTCTAACTTGGAAATGAGTATAATGATTACATTTATTTTGTAAGAATTGTTTTGAGGATTAAATAGAATTATACCTGAAAAGAAGTTAGCACTGCTCTTTTTTTTTTTTCAATTTTTTACTTTATATTGCAGTAGAGCCAGTTGACGTTGTGATAGTTTCAGATGGACAGCAAAGGGACTCAGCCATGCGTATACATGTATCCATTCTCACCCAAACCCCCCTCCCATTCAGGCTGCCGCATAGAGTTCCCTGTGCTATACAGTAGGTCCTTGTCAGCAATCCATTTTAAATATAGCAGTGCATACATAGTGAGTTTAGCACTGCTCTTGGCAGTTAGTAAGGGCTCAGTAAAAATGAGCTACTATAATAATGACTTATTTACTACTGTTATACCTGAAGCTGTTGTCTTTATTATTGGCAGATTTTTTTCTTAAATTATTTAAAACTCATTCATCTCCAGAGAGATTAAAATTACTAAACAGATTTCAGTTTTACAAAGCAAACACTAAAAACTGGGAATTGTAATGGTTCTTTAGAAAAGCAAAGAGAGATATTTAGCCAATCACCAGAAGCTATACTGGACCCAATCTTAAAAGAATTGTCTTTATAGGCTTTCTAGGACCTTTACCTACAAAGAGGCACTTTGTTACAATTCCTTGTATCATCACTGTTGGAAAACCTTGAGAGATAATGAATTCTGTTTTCTTCATGAGTACCATTGCAGCTAGAGATGTAGGTTGCTCTGCCTTTAACCTGTTCTCCTTGTTCATTAAGGGTTGCCAAAGATAAATCTGCCAGACAAATGGAGAGAACCATAGTTTTTCTAGCTGCTATCAAAGGCATACTCCTCTCATTTTCTTCCAGATGGGATATGTCAAGTTAGTGTGTATATATGTGTCTGTGTCTCTCCTCTCTTTAAGCAGAGCAGCACCCTTGCTCAAGACACCTAAGATAGAGACTCATCTCATGTCCCTGTTCAGCGGTTTATATCCTTCACAACTTCAGTCTGATTTCTTCTCTGTGTTCACCAACACGTGTTCCCTGTGCCTTTCAAGTCTTTTATCATTTGATTGTTTTGAGCTAAGATCTAGACTCCTTTCATAATGCATCAGAAAAAGGCCTGGGTCCGGAGTTTTGCTTGTTTCCTGATGGAAAGTGCCTGGTGACAGTACAGTGAGTCCCCTACACACAAACTTTCAAGTTGTGAGCTTTCAAAGATGCAAATGGGTGTCTGGTTCCAGCAAGGAACCAGAACCTGTGCCTTCAACATCAGGCATGAGTGAAATTTCTGCTTGCCTTCGGTCTCCTATTGCTGATGATCCTTCAGCTCTGCCACCTCCCACTTCTTCTCCCTCTTCCCGTCAATAACTCTTCTTCCCTGTTCACTTGATGCCAGCCTCTGTATGCCAGCTGTTGTACTCTACTATTCTACATTTCAAGGTGCTGTACTGTAAGATTAAAAATATTTTTTTGTGTGTGTTTTTTTAATGTATTATTTGTGTGAAAAGGATTATAAACCTATTACAGGACAGTACTATATCATCTGCTGTGTTAGTTAGGTGTGTAGGCTAACTTTGTTGGACCTGCAGATAAATTGGACTTGTAAATATGCTTTCCCAACAGACCTTGTTCATATGTTAGGGACTTAGTGTATAAACATTGCCTGTAGTTAATATTGTTAGTGCCTACCGTGCTAGCAGCTAACATCTACAGTGTGTTCCTTTTGAGGGAGGTCATATCAGTGTCACCTTACAGGTGGGGAAAACGAAACTCAATACTTAGAAACTTGAAATAGTTTCCCTAAGAGCACACAGCTACTAAATGATAGAGCCACCAGGGTTCAAACCTCTGTTCTACTTCTGTAGAGAGCTGCCTAAGGACACTGCCTTACAAAGATGGAATGCTTAGATTTCATGCCATTCACGCTCTTGAAATTTCCAGAGAGCCAGGAAGAATGATTACCATCTTTGTCTTAATAAACAGAGTTTGTATTAATTAAAATAAAAGGCTGTATTTGTTGTTCAACGATTATGTACCAGGGGCTTCCCAGGTGGCTCAGTGGTATAGAACCCTCCTGCCAGTGCAGAAGCCACAGGAGACGTGGGTTCGATCCCTGGGTGGAGAAGATTCCCTGGGGGAGGAAATGGCAACCCCCACTCCAATGTTCTTGCCTGGAAAATCCCATGGATGGAGGAGCTTGGCAGGCTACAGTCTGTGGGGTCGCAGAGAATCAGACATGACTGAGCAGGCAGGATTACGTACTAACGTTAAACTGTTACTGTATTATTATCTCAGTGGATGACTTGATAAGAAAAGTCATGGTGGAACTGCCTCTTTGAATGCAATAGAAAAGGCATTTGTGGGGAGAAGAATTTTAAATGTCCTAATTTGGAATACTCCTGCTATATTTAGTGCTCTGTTCTTGGGAATAAGAAATTGCTGCTTCAACTCCTGTTACTCCTGCCTTGCTCCTTCCCCAACAAAGACGCCCTGCCTTGTCTTATTTTCTGCTGGGGAAAGAAATTGTATCTCTTTAAGCTGGTTCTCTAAATTTACTTAAGGTTTGTTGCTGTTGCTCCTTTTCCAGGTGTTAGGACTTCTGGTAGAACCACTGAGCCAGTATCAGAATCCCCTGGAGGGCTTGTTGTAGCAGTTTGCTGGGCCCCACCCCAAGCCCTACTATTTGCCTTTCTGACAAGGTTCCAGGGGGTCTTGAGGCTTTGAAATGGAGACCACACTTGGGACCCATCTCTGGAAGAGTCAAAGCAATTTTGTAACTTCTTTAGATTAGCCTATTTGGATGCTAATTTCCTCCCAATTTCCCTAAAATCTTTACCTTTCTTATAACTGCTCTCAGTTCCTGTAAATGGACATGAAATCATGGCAATTTAAGCTAAGAGTATAGAAAATGCATGTAGCTCTCAGCATCCTCCTCTGGTTCTACTGCCCCTGCCTATCTTTGTAATTTGTTAGTTTCTCAGATTGTAAAGAGTCTTTTCACATCACACCTGGGTAAATTGAAAACTAAAGTGGGAACTTGATGAGCCCCTGAGGAATAAAGCTTCAATTTCCCCTGCACATCTGCATGTGCTTTTGAATCAAGGAAAAAGAGCACGAGGCAACGTGGCCTTTTTAAGACCTCCTGTAGCACCTTTCCATTTTCCATAATCACTGCTGACTCAGGACAGTCAGGAGACTTGACATCTAACCCTGAAAAGCTTGTTGTTTTTCCGACTATGGTTAATTCAAGTTACTGTAAGGATGGGATTTTTTTCCATAAGTAGGACATTCTGTTATGTTTCATGAGGTTTTTGGTTGATTTTTTAAAAAAACCCTAGGTTCACTGACAATTCATGACGTTGCTATAGCAGTAGTTACAAGACAATTACAATTTTTGCTGTAAGTTAGGATCTCAACTCAAACCATAAGGAGAAAAATTAAACAGAATTACTCTTGAAAATCCTTGAGTCCCTACGTTACCAAGAACTGCGTCCGTGAAAACTCAGAAGGCAGAAATTAACTTCTGTGTCTCATTGCTCATAGACTCACACTTAACATGTCGCCAAAGTCTAGTTGAAAGACTGAAAGGATGGTGAGGAAAGGTAAGATTTTCCTTCCCTCCCTTGGACTCGTCCTAGAACAGATGGCCATGGAGTTAAATCCTAATAAATGTACTTATAATGTGGCTGCATTATATGTTAAGATAATTGAAACTTTTGATTTGGGGTCTCTGATTTAAATTCCAGTCATACTGGAATTAAATATCTTTCATTCATTCAACAAACAGCTGTTGAGTATCTCCTTAATCAAACTGTAGACTCTCCAAGGGGAGGGTTTTTTTTTCCTAATTAAGACAACTGCCTTGCATTATAGTAGTTGCTCAGTGTTGTTCGTTGCATTGATAACTAATAAAACACATCCCATGTGGTTTTTATGGATTGTGTCCTAGACTTAGAGATGGAGAAATAAACAGAGATTTTCTACATAGTGTGTTAGAGGTGTTTTAAATTTATGGGAACTTTATACAGGAAGAAATTAGTTCTGCCTGGGAGAGTTTTAATACAGGCTCCCAAGGATGGGGGAGCCTAGTCTGGTGGGCTGCTGTCTATGAGGTCGCACAGAGTCAGACACAACTGAAGCGACTTAGCAGCAGCAGCATGGAAGAGACGTTTCAGCTCAGTTTGTTGGATGGGTAGGAGTTCTCCAGGAAAGGAAGGGCATTTCTGGTAAAGGAGAGTCTCCTGCAAAGATTCTGTATTTTTTCTTTTGAGGAATCATTAGCTTAATGTTTTAAATACTTACAGAGTAATAAGATGAGAATAGGAAGGTAATGCTATTAATAGCTTACAGCTGTTGAGTGTATATTATGTGCCTGGCAGTGTAAGTATACTTTGTACACATTATTTTGTTTTAATCTCACAAGAAACCCGTGAAGTACATTCTACTATCATTTTCCAGATTAGAAATTGAGGAAAGTTTGTTTTGTGAGAAATGACATAGTAAGATGATGATCATTACATTATATGTTCTTAGGTTATTCAAGCAGCTTAGACTGTGGACAGTGGGGAGCCATTTAGGATGATGTGATCAGATGTGAGGATGAAAAACTCTGAGTCAAAGGAGGCCAGTTTAAAAGTTTTCTTGTAGTCTACTGTGGCATATTGAAGGCTTCAGTTCTGACCTTGATCTTGGGGGTAGAAACTGTAAGAGATGAAGGAGACGAGGGGTGGAATCAAAAAGACTTGATGCTTGGGAGAAAGACGTGTGTGATCAGGCTTGCAAAGGGGAGAACAAGGTATATGGTGATGGCCTGGGAGAAAATGCTGTATGTTTTCTGTCTGCTTTTAGACCTTGTATTTCTTTGGTTTTGTATTTTTGTATTATCTGATATATATTAACTGTACATGCACATAACGTAGAAATGTAGAAATGGAAGCACGTTGAGAGTATGTTCATTTTTTTCCTCTATGGATGTACCATCAAAAAAGTTTGGAAGCTACTAATCCAAATGTATCCAAAAGAGCACTATCCGGAGGTAAGCAGCTACTGGAGCAAGAAGGAATGAATAGGTGAGGCGAAAAGATGGCTACCTGTACTTTGACTTCTTTATTTATTTGGCTGCACTGAGTCTAAGTTATGCCATGCAGGATCTTTTGTTGTGGCCCATGGGCTCCAGAGTGTGGGGGCTCAGTAGTTGCGGTGAGCAGGCTTCGTTGCTCCGCAGCACGTGGGGTCTTTGTTTCCCAACCAGGGATCAAACCCACATCCCCTGCATTGCAAGGTGGATTCTTAACCACCAGAGAAGCCCCTATACTTTTACTTCTGCAGGTGATCATTTGAAGTTCTTTCTCTCTTTTGTAGCCATTTGTCTTTTGCATTTCAGAATAATCTCCAATGATCAGAATAAAGGTGCTGAAGAGGGAAAGGTATTCCTTTCCTATGGAAAAGATTCTGTTCTAATTCATTAAAGACATTTTAGGCATTAAAGAATTTAATAAGTAAATGCATATTAAGGTCATCTGATCCAACTTCTTCCTGCCGATCCAGAATCTCAAAGTAGTCAGTGGGCTTGTTTTTGAACCCTTTGGGAGGTAGGCAACTCAATCCTTCAGAAGGAAGTTTGGGCAGACGTAACTGGAGGAAAGGTCTTCCTTTTCCAAGCTGCAGTGCACTTTCCCATACGCACCTTCTACCCATTGGTCCTTTCCCTCCCTGTAGAATAGTTACAGAGCCGATAGCAAGGTGCTCTGCAGGTTACCAAGCGAACGTACATGCACAGTCACGCCTAATGCTCACAATTCTTCTGTGGAGTAGACACGTATATGTTTGTCCTGATTGAAGAACTGAGGCGGTTGAGATCGTAGTGCCATGGAAAAACATCCTAGTTATTTTTCCTGTAAACATTTGTCATGCCTGATTTGCATATTTGTGTAGGAGGCATTGAAGTACCAGGAGCCATCTGACCTGGGTTTCAGTTCTGGTTCTATCACTTACTAGGAACAAGGCCTTTAGCAAATTATGTTGCCTTTCTGAGCTTCATTTCTCTTGTCTATAAAATAAGGATAAGCTCTGTTGGGAAGATGAAATTAAATGACTCTTGTAAAGCCATTATAAAAGCTTGGCTTACTATTTAAAAAGTAAAAAAAAAAAAAAAAAAATTCTATAAACCTAAAGCTGTTCTAAAAAATAAAGTCTATTTAAAAAGTTAAAAAAAAAAAAAAAAAAGCTTGGCTTAGAGTTAGCTGTGCAACAGATGTGAGTATACTTGTTTTTCCCATCTGTGTTGAATATTATATATATATATATATATATATATAATTCCATTGTATCAGCTAATGGAGGTTGCTATTTACGTTACTTCCCCAGCTTTATTGAGATGTAGTTGACATTTGCTGCTGCTGCTGCTGTCGCTTCGGTCGTGTCTGACTCTGTGCGACCCCATAGACGGCAGCCCACCAGTCTTCCCTGTCCCTGGGATTCTCCAGGCAAGAACACTGGAGTGGGTTGCCATTTCCTTCTCCAATGCATGAAAGTGAAACGTGAAAGTGAAGTCACTCAGTCCTGTCTGACTCTTAGCGACCCCATGGACTGCAGCCTACCAGGCTCCTCCATCCATGGGATTTTCCAGGCAAGAGTACTGGAATGGGTTGCCATTGCCTTCTCCGGTTGACATATGACATTTGTACATTTAAGCTATGTGTATATTGGGAAATAATTATCACATCATTAAAGTTAATTAATCCATCAGTCACCTCACACAGTTATGAATTTGTGTGTGTGTGGTGTAAACATTTAAGATTTGCTTTTGTAACAACTTTTAAGTATATATCAATAATACAGTATTGTTAACTAGTCATCATGCTGATAAAGAATCTGTCTGCAATGCAGGAGACATGGGTTCAATCCCTGGAGAAGGGAAGATCCCCTGGAGAAGGGAATGGACAGAGGAGCATGGCAGGCCAACTATCCACTCCAGTATTCTTGCCTAGAGAACTCCATGGACAGAGGAGCCTAGCGATAGTCCATGGGGTTGGAAAGAGTCAGACATGATTGACCAGCTAATACTTTCACTTTCATGCTGTACATTAGATGTCCAGAACTTATTCATCTTATAAATGGAAATTTGTTCTGTTTGACCAATATCTCTCCATTTTCTTGCCTCCCAGCCCCTGGCAACTGCCATTCTCTGTTTCTATAACTTTGACCTTTTTTTGAGTTCACCTGTGAATGAAATCATATAGTATTTGTCTAACTCTAACTCATTTCACCTAGCTTAAGGTTCATCCATGTTGTTACAAGTGGCAGAACTGCCTTCGTTTTCTGTGGCTGAGTAATATTCCTTATGGACTTACCCGATGGCTTAGTGTTAAAGAATCTGCCTACCAATACAGGAGACACAGGTTCTATTGCTGAGTCCGGAAGATCCCCTCGGGAAGGAAATGGCAACCCACCCCACTATTCTATCCCACGGACAGAAGAGCATATCTGTGACTTGACTGTTGTGAATAATTCTGCAGTGAACAAAGATATCACTTTGAAATAGGGATTTCATTTCTTTTGGCTTTGCCAGATTGTATGGTAATTCTAGATTTAATTTTTTCAGGAATCAATGAAGGTTACTTTGGAACTTAATCCTGCCATTTGTCTTTTTAGTTGTTTCATAATAATCATTAGTGTTATCTTAATGTTTTTAGAAAGAAACTTATTTTTCAAAAGTCATGAAAAGATGCAGTTTTAGAAAGAAATTTAGGCTATTTTTGTTTTGGAGAGAAAAGTTAAACTTGCATTGATGCTTTTAAAAACATTTAATTTTATATGACATCTAATGGATCACCTTACTACACTATGAAAGTGTTAGTCACTCAGTCGTGTCTGACTCATTGCAACCCCATGGACTGCACAGCCTGCCAGGCTCCTCTGTCCACGGTGTTCTCCAGGCAAGAATACTGAAATGGGTTGCCGTTTCCTTCTTCAGGGGATCTTCTCGATCCAGGGGCTGAACCCGGGTCTCCTGCATTGCAGGAGGGTTCTCCTGAGCCACCTGGGAAGCGTTACTGCACTGCAGCCACATGGTACGGAATGGGAAGGGATGAGAGTAGGTTTTTTTTACTCTGGAATTTTTCATTCATGGAGTCATGTGATAAATGCAGAAGTATGTGTTTGGAATTAAGTATTTGAAAAGGAAGGATCAGTCAGTTTCAGTCAGTTCTGTTGGACTCTCTTTTATCCCTTTCTTCTTCTCATGTTCTGTCTTAAGGGAAAAAATGTGATTTTTACTTTCATCCTGAGAATTCTACCACTTTGGGGGCCTTTAATTTTGATAGGCGTGAAAGCCCTTTGACAACTCCTCTCTAAGGTTTAAGTGTGTATTTAGCCTGCCAACCTGGGAGCTTTCTGAGGGTTAGGATCCAGTGCGAATTTTCCACTGTGGCTGGCACATGAGCACAGTGCCTGGCACTTAGAATGACTTAGAAAGCTATTTACTGACCGAGTGAACTATTACTCCTTCCTTTTATCT
The DNA here is from genome assembly GCF_001704415.2 of Capra hircus. Taxonomy (NCBI): domain Eukaryota; kingdom Metazoa; phylum Chordata; class Mammalia; order Artiodactyla; family Bovidae; genus Capra; species Capra hircus. Next base: position 49,193,199 of record NC_030812.1, on the reverse strand, counting down.
GTTGAAACTTAGTCAATTCGGAGTTATTAATACATCCTAGGAGTTTACTGCCATATCTTTTAGTTCAAAATGTACCCCAGATAAAGTAAGTTCATGAAAAAGAATTTTTTTCACAAATATATAGAATTAAAATAATCTGTTAGTAGAAATGTTAGAAATACATTGTTACCAATATTTTTAAAATTTTATTTTAGTGAAGTGTATTGATTTGCATTGTATAAATGCCTACTATACAGGAGTGATTCGGTTAGACCTAAGTATACATTCCTTTTTTATATTTTTTCATTATGGTTTATCATAAAATATTGAATATAGTTCCCTGTGCTCTACACTAGGACCTTGTTGTTTATCTGTTCTGTATGTAATAGTTCGCATCTGTTTATCCCAAACTTCCAATCCATCCCTCCCCCTCCCCCTCGTCAACCAGTAGTCTACTTGTTGTCAAAGCCGATTGTTCTTTGGACCTCCCTAGAATCTTCTGCTCGAAGAATGCGTGTTTTCATTTGTCTCCTAACACGCTAGAGATGGGGGTGGTGCCTTGGGCACTAGCTGAATTTACTCAATTCGGGTACGTATGAGATGTCTCCCGTCCAGAATTCTAGTTCTGCAGTCCACTTTTAGCCAACAATGAGCAGCTCTGTGTTTCTTTTCTTTTTTTATTTTTTAAAGCTCTTTCTGTATCTCCCCGACAAATTTTGTCCAGTAGTACATTTCTGCAAAGAGGAAATCTTTCCCCATCTCGTTTTTCATTTCCCCAGTAAGTTCATCTGTGCTCGGTCTGTTATCGGTTGTATCCATTTTCCAGCAGCTCGCTGGGCTCTTGAGGGATATGAAACAGAAGAGAAGTCAGGGTCAGATACAGTGTGGGTGAGGGTGTCTCCAGTTAGGACTTGGGCTTTCCTCCAGAAGTGGGAATGAATCACTTGGGAACGACACATCCTGCATTCTGCGTGTCCTGTCCGTGGTGCCCTTGCTTGTGCCGCTCGTTTTTGTTACGGTCATTTCTCTGTGGTAAATGCTTCACTCTTCAGTATGTTTTATTTTAGTCACTGTTTCTAAATCTGTATATTCTGTTCTTTCCTTCTTCCATTTTGGCATTTAGGTGCCTCAACATGAATTTAATCTGAGAAAAATAATCCTAATGTCCTGACTTCTGGTAAGAAATATTTATACGAGGGAACTCTCAGTTGTACTGACTTTTCCTTGAGTTCTAGGAAAATGTGTGTGTGATGTTTGTCACATGAGGTGTTCTAAATATTAATGCTATTGAATATGATTAAATTGTCTATTTAGAGAAAAAGTTACATGTCGCCATAGCTGAGGAATGTTTGCTACACAAGTGGGCCATACAAAAATGAGGTGTGATTTTCCTTTTTAGTCAGAAAAATTTTTTTAGGATAGTATTTGGGGTGTGGCATGATAAACATAATTCCTCACTAGGGAATGTAAATTGATACACTCTTTCTGGAGTATAATTGGACCCTGCAATCTCACTTTTAGAAATCTATCCAAAGGAAATAATCAGAGATAAGAATGTTCATCATAGTTGGTTTTTTTTTTCTTTTTTAATGAAAATTATAAGCCACAGGGCTCCCCTGGTGGTGCAGTGGCTAAGACTCCATACTGCCAATGCACAGGCCCCAGTTTCGATCCCTGTGCAGGGAACTAGACCCCATATGCTCCAACTAAAAGATTTCCCATGCTGCAACTAAAAAAAAACAAACTGTGTGCTGCAACTAAGAGCCATTGCAAACAAATAAATATTTTTTAAAAAGGAAAATTGTAAGCCCCATGAATATCTGAGAGTTAAGAAATTGATTTTGGTATGTACAAGTATTAGAATATTATGGAAGCACTAATATTATGACTCTGAAAAGTGTTTAAAGACAACTATTCAAGACATATCATTAAGAAGAGAAATAAAAAACTGTGGTGAATAAAATATGACGTGTGTGTGCTGCTGCTGCTAAGTCACTTCAGCTGTGTCTGACTCTTTGAGACCCCATGGATTGTAGCCCTCCAGGCTCCTCTGTCCATGGGATTCTCCAGGCAAGAAGACTGGAGTGGGTCACATGCCCTCCTCCAGGGGATCTTCCCCACCCAGGGATCGAACCCGCATCTCTCGTGGCTCCTACGTTGCAGGGGGGTTCTTTACTGCTGAGCCACCAGGGAAGCCCAAAATATTGCCATTGTTATTTCTGAGTAAATGGGACAGACAACTTAAAAATCTTTCTGTGGTTTCCACATTTTCTGTATGTATTACATTGATGATTAAATGAATGAATTTGTATAAGAGACTACAGTGATGCCTCAAAAATCAGTTTTTTAAAACGCTTTCTTTTATTTCAGTTTCCTAACAGGAAGGTCACCAGTATGAAAGCTTTAAAATATTAACTGTTCCCAATCGAGAATTTTTATATTCTTATGAGTTGTGAAATGTATATAAATAAGGAAAATTGCACTATGCTAAACAGTATGTTGTTGAACCAGAAATATGTTTATTGGCATATTTTATGGATAAATTGGCACTAGGATTTATCATTTTTTTCAAAAATTGGTTTCAAATTTTAGAACACAAAAAAACTCAAGATATGATAGAGCTACCTCAGACATCCCTTTAGACTGGCTGTAAAGTTACAAGGTTAAGCAAGAATAGGCATATTTTTTAATAGCCTGGAAGGTATTTTGGTGGGACAATAGAAGTATATTTGGTTATACAAAAATCTGTGATTCTATAAAAGGACATAATTTGAATCTGTAGTTGATTACAAGTTTAGAGCTCTGTAATATACAAAGTTTCTTAATTGTATGTAACTAGTCACTTCCCAAGGCTGGCTGATCACTCTGAAGAAGTAATGAAACTCAGCAAGAATTACCAGCTGCTGTTTATGAAACCAAATGATAGAATTCACTTAATGAAAGTAATGTGCTGACAGCAGTGTTCACTGTTTAGAACATAATAATCATGTTTATTGTATCTCTCAGAGACAGAATATATCATACGTAGACAAGAGAAAATTGAGAGTAATGTGCTTTTTTTAAAAAAAGTGCTCTTATTTACATGAAACCAAGCTTCAAAAACACTTTGCTAGAGGTCTGTTTTATAGAGTTAAACTGGAAAAATGGCAGATTTAGAAAGCAGCTATTGTTTTTGGACACACAAATCAGAAGTATGAGCTCAGAAAACATAGGCACTTGGGGAAATCTTAATATCTTGAACTATAGACCTTGTGAACTTCAAAAAACCTTGAAATTCACTTGATGATGATTTTTGGAATCTCAGAAATAGTGGTGTAATACCACAGGATAGAAAAAAATAATCAGGAAGCTTAATGCAATCAGAACCTCATAGCCTCTTATGGGAAGTAGCATTTGGCAAAGCCTGCTAAGCTACTGTAAATGAATGTTAATCACATTTTATCAGCTGCTTGTGCTATCTTTATTACATAATTTGAATATTTATGACCCTGTAAATATGTTTAACAGTGAAATTACAGTATTTATGAAACTCAAATTCCAAAAAGCATATAACCCTTTGATGGAGAAGAATTATCTTTAAATACTACAAAATTCAAGATGTTTTTGCCATTTAGCAGTTGTCTGTATGCTATGGGACAAGTATTTCTCACTAAAATTCTGTGATAAACAGAATGATATATGTCAAAATTGACTTTGAAGACACACATGATTCTGTTAATTTATCATCTATGAGAAATAAATGATCAGCTGAAGTATTTTAAGTTTTTAGGATTAAGTACAATTTATTTTCTCACTATGGTTTATATTTTGGTTGACAGCATCTATCTCTGTTTGGAAATTATTAATGAATCTTTTTTTATGAACCAGCTTTGGAATTGGACAACTCCTCCTAAAGTAGCAGTATTATTGAAAATGAAAATAATGGATGGAAATGCCTCTTTAGTTTTATAATCTGTACTCATTTGGTGTATGTGTGTGTATTTTGGGAAAACTTGACTCTTATTTACTGCCAATGCTTTCTTTCTTCTTTGCCACCGTAAACTCACTGCAAGGTATTTTTCCCTTTCGAAGGATTTAAATGCATTGTTCTTTGGGAAAGTATAATCTAATAGGAAGATATAGTTCATATTAGAACCAAAAAAGCCTGTAGTTAAGATATGTCTCGGTCACATTTTTTCCCCCTGTTTTTTGTTAAAGCGGAAATGGATTCATTTAAGTAAATAAAATTGTCGATGGGTAAAGCCTTTATTTTCAAAAGTGATAAGGTTACAAATATCTGTTTACTTCATTTTGATTGTCTAAAATATTTAGAAATTCTCATTCTACAAAGTTTGGGTATACTAATTACTTTACATTTTGAGGTGAATTTAATTTGTTTTCTAGGTATTATAGTGGTAAAGAATCCACCTGTCAATTCAGGAGACTCGGGTTCAATCCCCGGGTCGGGAAGTTCCCCTGAAGGAGGGAATGGCAACCCACTCCAGTATTCTTGCCTGGAGAATCCCATGGACAGGGGAGCCTGGTGGGCTACCGTCCATGGAGTTGCACAAGAGTCAGACAAGACTGAGTGACTGAGCGCGTGCACACACACACATTAGATTAATTTAGGTTAATTCATGTGTTGCTGGCCTGCCGGACACTACAGAGAAGTGGTTCTGAGGGTGAACTTTGTCACAGATTCTGTTGAGATCAAACTCTTGGTCAGGCAAGCACTCATTTACCGTAGTCACCATCATTCTGATCAGGTTCTGAATCTCGCTGGGCTTCGGTGGGCGCACCTTCATGGATTAGTTGGGAGGATTACCTGAAATGCTCACAAATATATGGAAAGTGTTAAGAATGTGTGTCTGAAGTCAGTGGTGGTCTTCATACACTGCTGTTACCCAGTTGCTGATAGAGCCTTTCTATGTTGAGGCTCTCTTAAAACCCTTTGCCTTTCCACCATCCTTATTTGGGAGGATTAGCTAGTGGGTACACCTACTCTCCTTTAAAAAGATGACAAAGGAAAAATATCCAGAATGCAAGTCAGCTTTCTATACCTGATAACAATGTGGGAGGAGTTTTGATGTTTCAGACTCTTGATCCGAATGCAGATGAGTTGGGGGCCTTAGGTTATTGATTCGTGCTCTGCGCTGTTGCCTGTCTTACTGGCAGAGAGCATCGGTAGACAAACGTTTTCTGTTAAAGCCAGCAAGCAAACGTGTTAGGCTTTGTAGGTTTTATAGTCTCTGTCACAGCTACTCTTCTCTGCCGTTTTAGCCAAGACCAGCCATTTGCAGTACTGTAATTGACGGGCATGGCTCTATTCCAATAAAAATGTATTGTTTAAGAACAGCCTGTGTGTTGGATTTGGACCGTGGACTGTAGTTTGCCAACCTCTGGGCGCAGGTAGTTGAGAGTATGTTGGTGTCTCTTTTCTTAAAATCAGAGATAAATTCTTGCCTTCAGAGTTGTAGTTGTTCATTATTTAGTTTAAACGCATATAAATCAACATTATAGGGAATTCCCTGGTGGTCTAGCAGTTAGGACTCTGTTCTTCCATTCCAGGGGCCTGGGTTTATTCCTGGTCGGAAACTAAGATATTACAAGTCGACCAGCATAGCCAAAAAAATAAACACTGTAATTTTCTATTCTTTTTGCTTATAGTTTTATCCTAAAAGGATAAACTGTCAACTTTTGATCTCTAAAGCTCTATGACAATTGAGTTTTCTAGTTAGTTCTCTTACATCCCTAGGTACAGGTGGGGTGATGGGGAATGCCTTGATTGTGTAAAGAGATTAGACATTACACTGCTTTATTCATAACTGAGTAGATTTTGAGTTCTGCTGGACAGTATCAGGTTTGGCTTTGCAACTGGGTTGGTTCATCTTGGTGCTTTGCTCCCTCCTAGCTGCAAGTCATTGGCTTGGGATATAGCTTTCTTAAGGCTCAGTTTACTCATTGGTAAAATAGTGATAATTCTTAACCTTGTTAGGTTGCTCTGAGGATTGATGTGCCCATGAATTTAAAGTGTGGGGGCCCAGTGCCTGAGAAAGATAAACCAAATAAACAGTAGCTCTTAAAAACTTGGGTGAGAACCATATCTTGAAGGTTACATGCTTTTTTAAAAAAAAAATTCATTGTTATTTTACATTCCTTATTCTTCTTTAAAGGGGAAAAATGCACTTTTGTGTGCTTAAGCCCTCAAAGGTATTTGGTGCCTTGGAGCCATGTCTTTCAAGCTGGGCTTCCCAGGAGACTTAATGGTAAGGAATCCTCCCTGCCAGTGCAGGAGACCCAGGTTCCATCCCTGGGTCGGGAAGATCCCCTGGAGGAGGCCATGGCAACCCACTCCAGTATTCTCGCCTGGAAAATCCCATGGACAGAGGAGTCTGGTGGGCTACAGTCCATGGGGGGGGTCACAAAGAGACACAACTGAGCATGTGCATATTTCAAACTATTTGTGCTGAAAGACTTTTTATCTGTCATGAACCAATGCTTTCATAAAATATAATAAAAGGAATTTATTACAAAAATGAAATAAACACAAACAGAACACATACAAAGCCCTGTTTTTTCTTGTAATGAGACCCAACAAATACCTCAAGTTTCTAAGTGTTTACTTTGCCTGCTTGTTTCTTTGGGACCTGGTAGTAAGTGATTTTTAGATCTATACTGACTGTACTTTTAGGAGCACTGGTTTAAGGGGAGGCCAGCTCATGGAAATTCTTTTAAAATACTCATATCAGTCATTCTTTTTTTAAAAGACATATATGTATTTATTTATTTTGCTTCACTAGGTCTTAGTTGAGGCATACGGGATCTTTGGTTGCAACATGCAAAGTCTTAGCTGGGGCATGTGGGATCTAGTTCCCTGACCAGGGGTCGAGCCTGGGCCCTCAGCATAGGCAGCATGGAGTCTTAGCCACTGGACCACCAGGGAAGTCCCCATATCAGTCACTCTTGAACAGAAAGAAAGTGAAGTCGCTCAGTCGTGTCCGACTCTTTGCAACCCCATAGACTGTAGCCTACCAGGCTCCTCTGTCCATGGGATTTTCCAGGCAATAGTACTGGAGTGGGTTGCCATTTCCTTCTCCGGGGGATCTTCCCAACCCAGGGCTCAAACCCGGGTCTCCTGCATTGTAGACAGACACTTTTCTGTCTGAGCCACCATTTAGCCACTAAATAGACACTGAGTTTACCCCTTCTTCTTAAAAGGTAGTCACCAACTGCAAGTGAATGTTATTTATTGCCCAAGTCTTTGTTCATTCAACCCCACCCCTCTCCACTGCCCATGCAAATAGTTGGATTTGAGGTACCTAGAGATTCTCATCAGGGAATAAGCCTTGATGGTTTGCTTTGATCAGCATGACCTCCCTTGGAGTGTCTGGCTGCACAGAGGGGTCCCAGTGGCTCCAGTGCTGATCTTGAGAGCCTAGACCTCTAGGAGCATGGGTGTAGGAATCTCAGGTCCTCACTTTCCCTTCCATCCTCTGTGATCTGACAGCACCTCCCATTACTTCTGTTAAACCATGCATTTCATTAATATTTCCATTATCTTCTCTGACTTCCCCACCCCCACCCCACCTCTGCCGCCAGAACCATGGGCTTTATAACAATAGGGCCTAATTTTATTTTCTTTTTGGTTCCCTGGCTCCTGGCACACTCTAGGTGTACCTTGGAAATGTTCTGATGTGTGAATGAATGAGTAGGCAATGCTGTCCAGGCCTCTCACCAGACTGACATCCTTTATCTTCAGGCTCTTCACTTCGCTAGGGTTCCTCTCAGAAATTTAACCAGATTGGAAAGGGTGGAAGAGAAGGGGGATCACTCCGGAGCAACACATAGCTGTCAACACATTTTCAGTGCCCATAACCTGAAGGAACATGGACTGTGTATTTTGGGAAGTTGTGTTTTTCTCATTCCTCAATTTTTGGTGCCGATTGTGTAACAGTGTTGCAGGAAAGCAGCCAACAGCAGTCCTACCAGCTTCCAAACTGTCACAGTGGCTTCCTGGAAACTGTCAGGGCCACACCTTCCCTTAGATGAAACTCAGTGGCATCGAGCTCTTGAGAGTACAGATGGTGATTTTCTGGAGTAGACACAGTGGTGTGTGAACAGATGACCGGGCTGGGCTGTACCACAGTGCTTGCATGGGATAGTACGGATCACTGGTGCTTTACAGTAGAGCGCTTATGGATCTTTCATGATATGTATACAGAGTAAGATCACTGTGTGATGGGGATGGAAAAGGGTATCAGTCATTTGTATGCTACAGTCATTTTCAAGGAAAAAGAACTCAAAAATCAGTTGATAGCTTATACTAATAGATTAGGTTTCTGGCGGTTATCTTTTCCTTGAGGGAACTGGTAAAGTTAATAGCACGTTTAACTAAATGCTGGCTTTGAATGAGGACCTTGAATTCCCGTCTTAACTCTATGACCTCATTCAAGTTATTTAGCCTCTTTGAGCCTCACTTTTTCTTATCTGTAAAATGGGGTAATAATAGTACAAGGGCATAGATGATTGTGAAGATTAAAAGTGACAATTCATGTTAAGTGCTTAGTGATACCAGTATTTCTTTAGCATTCATTACTACCACTTGTCTGTATAGATTATTTATTGGGGTAATAACACTTTTGAAAAGAAATGACAGCCTTCAGAGTATCAAAAACAGTTGTATTTGAAAACTACTTATATATGCAGAATATTAATTTAACATATTTCTGCCATTCTTAACTGTTTTATATATGTTAGTTTATGCTTCTGGACTTCCTGAAACAAGTTATTTTTGACTTCTTAACACTTAACATTGAGAGGTGACTTATTGCTTATTAAAATAAATTGTTCAAAAAATAGCAAAAATAATGAGCAAGCCATATGAAATTAATCTATTGAATTAGCAGTGGAATACAGTATTAGAAAACATCGTGAAAACTAGCAATATATAAAATAAATGGAAAAATAGAATATAAAGTTGTATATACAGCATGGATATAATTTAAAAACATAATATATAACATAAAATTAAGTAAATTACACATTTTGAAATGAATAAATAATAGCTATGTTTTGTATTTGGATTAAGGGTAACTTTTTTCCCTTCACTTTCCAGTGCTTATGATGTTAAAGGTATTTGTTTTCTTAATTTATTTTTTAATTGAGATATAGTTATATACAATATGATATTAGTTACAGATGCACAACATAGTGACTCACAACTTTTAAAGGTTATACTCCATTTATAGTTAATATAAAATATTGTCTGTGTTCCCTGTATTTTATAATATATCCTTGTAGCTTATTTTATACATAATAATTTGTACCTCTTGGGTTTCCCCTGTGGCTCAGCTGGTAAAGAATCTTCCTGCAGTGCAGGAGACCTGGGTTTGATCCCTGGGTTGGGAAGATCCCCTGGCAAAAGGAAAGGCTACCCACTCCAGTATTCTGGCCTGGAGAATTCCTATACAGTCCATGGCGTCGCGAAGAGTCAGACACAACTGAGCAACTTTCACTTTGCTTGTACCTCTGAGCTCCCTACTCCTCTCCTGCCCCTCCCCACTTCCTTCACCCCACTGGAAGCCACCGCTTTGTCTTCTATATCTATGAGTCTGTTTTCCACTGAAAGGTTTTTATCATGTAAAAACTGTAAAGACCAAACATCTGTTACTCACTCTTAATTGCTCAAAATGACATATTCAGTATTCATATTGAATCTAAGTCTTTTGCTATAGCTAGCAAATTTATTGAATTTATTTACAGAATGTTTGCTGGAATCAAGTAACTGCTTTCAAAGTAACTTCCTGGATGTCTAAAAACAAACAGGGTATCTTGGTTTTATTTAACTTAGGTACCCAAATATTAATTGTGTGGCTACACCGGACTAAGAACAGTTCTCTCAAAACTCTTAGTCCATGACATTCGGTAGACATTTCACGGAGGCACTTTTTCAAGGCCAGTGAGCAGTCAGCAGCAGAAACTTCTGTGCTCTGCTAAAGGGCTCCCCAGAGACTATGGCTGGTTCCTGAAGCATGTGTGGAGATATCCAGTTACAACCCAGGGAAAGTACAGGTCTGGCTCTTTGTGCGATTGGAGAGTTAGCCTTCCTGGTCAGGGCCATAGGCTGCCAAGCTGACATCTGTGTCGCCAGGGCATGTGGGCCACCTGCCAACACCATTATCCCCATTTAGGGTTAGGCCAGCAGGGATCTTTCCTGTTGAGCCCGAATGTCTTCATTTTCATGAAGTTTTCAAAGCAGAATCAAAGACTCAGCAGGGCAAATGGTGGTGTGATCGAACCTACCTCTTTAACCTAATTCTTCTTTAAATAAAAGTTATTTTTGACTTTTTAATACTTAACATTGAGAGATAACTTACAGCTTCTTGAAATAAATTACTAACTCTAGCAAAAATAATAAGCAAACCATATTAAACTAGTCCATTGAATTAGCAATGAAATACAATTATTAGAAAACATCATGAAAATGTTTATAATGTTTATTAAGTTATAGGACTGTTTCTTGGTCACAAATGGACCTGCCCTCTGTCCATCCCAGGCTATTCCCAAAGCATCTCTTGAAGGAGAACACACTTTCATAGTAGCAAAGGTAATTTAGAAAGTATGTCTTTTAACTGGAATTTGAAGGGAAACTTGGTTTCTTATTGTCTGCCATCCGAAGTGTTCCACGTGGTAGATTCCGACACATATCTCATTGCAAATACTCTTGTTCTTATGACCAAACATCTTCCTAAAATGAAAACTTAAAAATATATAGATTCTGACTAAAAGTAGATGACATTTTGCTTATACAAAATTGCTGAACGTGTATAAATGCCTCTAGTGCCAGACTACATCTTCATGCTGACAACCCTACCCGGGGCTTGCTCACCATTCAGCAAGACATTCTTCTATTTTAACATTTCCTTTAAAGGGAAATTCTTTTGAATGCATTCAACAAAAGGTATGGAGAGCATTAGTCACTGAGATTTTTACTCATAGTATTTGAACATCCTTGTTAAGTTTGACTCCTACGTTATTTGAGTAGATTTTTTTTTTAAGCAACTAGAGTTTATGGAGGCCAGCTGCTTTTGACCTTTTTCTCACTACTGTGCCCCGTAGAGCTACTGACAGGAAGAGAAGCACTTTTTTATGTCAGATGCCCCTGGTAGCTGAACTGCTTGGGGACATGATATCATTAGGGAATGGTTCGTCAGATTCAGTTTTGCTGTTTATATTTTCTAGAATGTATAATAATGAGAATAATTTAAACTATCTCTTTTCACCAAAAACTGTGTAAACTTTCTATGAGGTTGCAAATTCACAAAAATATAACTTTATGTCCGATTGCACTATGTATTGGGTTGACCCAAAAGTTTGTATTTTTTTCTGTAAGATGTTATGGGAAAATTCAAACAAATTTTTGGGCCAACCCAATGAAAAAGTTTTGTTTTGTTTTTACTTGATGTAAATACTTCAATAAGTATGACAGAAGAAGACTTCCCTGGTGGTCCAGTGGTTAAGAATCCACCTGCCAATGTGGGGACATGGGTTCAATCCCTGGTCTGGGAAGATGCCACATTCCATGAGGCAAGAGGAATCATCACAGTGAGAAGCCTTCATACTGTCACAAAGACTAGCCCACAGCAATGAAGACCCAGGGCAGCCAAAAAAAATTAAGTAAAATTTTTTATTAAAAAAAAAAAATTTAGAAACTGAGTTAAAAAAAAAAGTCAGAAGAAAAAGATGCAGAATGACTTAAAGACTTGTGTGTCAGAATTTTGACCAGTGGAGTCATAGGGAAGTTTAGTGACTGCCCCCTCAAAGATAACTACCTTCCATTTTTGCTTTTAGGTGCCTCTGCCCACCAGGGAGGGCAAGGAGAAGAGCCTCTTGATAGAAAGCCAGCTTGTGCTTCTGGAGGGTGGCAGGGTGGTAGACGGGGGTTATCCATGCTTTCTGGAGGAAGGAGAGAAAGAGGAAATCCACTTGCCATAAATGCCCCCTTTGGATCCATTGAAAACTTTGGATTTGGCAAGGAGGAAGCAAAAGGCTTGGCATCCAAAGAGAGACTCTGAGAGGAAGGTTGTGAGACCTTCCTGTCTCAAAGGGAGTAGCAGCCAGTGCCCAGGGACGGGGGCAGATGTGCCACCCGGCTCATCAGGTGCACGGGGATCCACTTGAGAAGCTCAGGCTTCTGTTGAGTTGCCTTAGGTCTGCAGCCTCCTGTCTTGAAATGACTAGGTCCTCCCGCACCCTCACTCATGATCATGAGCTTTTAGTTCAAGGAACAGAGTCTGTTTTGAGAAGAAGAAATGATTTTTTTCCACCTTTCTTCAAGATGTTTGAATGACTTGTTAAGGTTTTCAGCTCTTTATCCACATGGCTCATCTTGTCATCTGCTCCAGAACTTCCCGCTTCTTGCTCTAATTCATGATGTCTTGAAGGTAATAGCCTGAAAAGCTCTGTTTGTTCTTCACGAAGTTCAGCCTTTTCCTTTCTCCTCTCTGAAAGAGTTCAAACTGGACTTTCAGTTGAGGCTTTTAAGATGATCTGTCAAGTCTGCTTTGTGTCCTCTTTTTTCAGAAACGTTGGTGTACAATTGATTCTTCTCTGTATTCTGGGTGTTGAAATGCATGTGAAATGCACGCTTAGCTTTGCAACATCCGTCAGTTCCTGGCTCCTGTTGCCTAATCATTGCCTTCATCTCTGTCTGCCAATTCCCCTGACTTTTTCAAGGGCAGCTGCCAGGTGTTTAACCTTTCACACACATTCATCCAGCCTTGATCTGAATTTCAACAAAGACTCTAGAGCCTTGTGTGGAGATGCTGCAGTTTTTATCTATTGCCCTGAATACTCTTGAGTTTGTGGTAGCTTTTTCCTTGTGTCCTTGTGGATTTAGTTTTTGTTTATAGAGACTGGCCCTTGCAGGAGCAGGCATTGACTCATCTTGTTTGGAACGTGCAGATTTTTCTTTTTCAAGTTGATTTGCTCTGAAGCACAAGATGAACCAAATTACAGGGTTAGCATGTCCAAGGCTTCAGGCATTTCTGGGCTTTCATCTTCTTCTGCCTCAGGGTAAAACTGTAGTGAACACAGGGCAGAGGTCAGCCTGGATCCAAGCCTGCACCTGGCAGCTGGGATGAATCATAAATGGAGAAGGCCAGTAGGCATTCAAGACTGGTCCAAAATAAACATACCCTCAACCCTGCCCACTGCTCCTTGACATTTTTCTAGAGCTAGTGCTGAGCTTTTAATGGCATTTTTCTTGTTTCTCTGTGTGAAAGTGAAAGTGTTAGTCACTTAGTCGTGTCCAACTCTTTGCAATCCCATGGACTGTAGCCCACCAGGTTCCTCTGTTCATGGAATTCTCCAGGCAAGAATACTGGAGTGGATAGCCATTCCCTTCTCCAGGAGGGAATCTTCCCAACCCAGAGATTGAACCTGGGTCTCCCACATTGCAGGCAGATTCTTTATTGTCTGAGTCACCAGGGACATCTCTCTGTATAGAAAGGCTTTTTTTCATTGACTGAAAAATTCTCAGTCAAAACTGAGAACTGACAACTACAGTTATCCAAACATATGTCTCTATCTTCCATTTTTACCCTATAAGGATGAGACTGGCCCACGTTGTTGGGTAATCCTGCCACAAAACAGTGCAGTAGCTCACATTTTGGCCAAAAGTACAACAGAGCAAAGCTCCTCTGTTTACCCCAACCTCCCACCCAGTGGCCTGTGGTCCTGGATGGGCAGCTGGACCATTGTAAGCCTTGGTGAACATCAGGCAGGATTCTGCTTGGAACCAAGCTTGTACCTGGGCAACCAAGATGGACCATGGGTGGAGAAGGCCAGTGAGGTATGGGACTGGTCCAAAAAAAAAAAAAAAAAAAACCCACACACCCCCACTGCACCTTTTCTTCTTTCCTTAAACTTTGCTTCCTGTGGCCACACAGGCCTCTCCCCATCCTCTACATTAGATGTTTCCTCTGCCTTGAAAGCCCTTCACCTCCCTGTGTGCATGGAAACAACATGCACCTTATAACCTCCTCGCCCCCGTGACCCCAGTGCCCAGGGCAGGGCCAGACTCAGAGTGGGTGCTCAGTGCTCCACACAGGAATAAAGGAGTTTGTGGAAGCAATGAAGGAGTCAGTGGGGGAATTACAGAGCCATCCCTGAAGATTCACACATAATGCCTTTCCGATTCAGCGGAGGGCTCTTCTTGCAGGAGCACTTTAAACTCCTTTCAGAATTCCAGACCTGGAAGCAGAGGGAAGAGGAGGTGGCGGCAGTTCTGGCCTGGCCCCTGATCTCCTTCCTCACAGCCCTCCTCTCAAGTAGGTTTTCCAACAGCCTGTCATGTGCAAATTGCCCCATCAAATAGACCCACAGCAGCTGCAAATACTAGTAAGAAATGCAGTGCCATGCAACTTGCCAGAGATTTGCTCTGTAAAAATAGTGGAATACGTTGCTAGAACTTGTGTTGTGTAAAGAATCCCAATGTGCCCAGAGTTTTCGGTTTCTCTTTGGAAGATCGTTGTTATTTGGGAGTGTGTGGGGAGTGCACAGCTAACAACCAGACCTTTTTTTTCCCTCCAAGTAGCCTGAGGTCTCGTAGTCATCATGCCTATGTCCTACCAAGTTGTTGTGTCTTAGCCCAAGCACATAACTTGTAGCTTGCACCCACTAGGCTGTAATCTATATTTGTGGAATGAACTAATATGGTAAATACTAAAGACTACTTAGTTACAAATGGCTAAGATAAAGTGTACAAGAATGTCTGATGATTACTGTGCATCTCCCATGAGCTAATCATTCATTTAAGGCTTCTCTGTCATTAGAATTTGGAAAACTCAGCAGTGGCCACGGGACTAGAAAAGGTCAGTTTTCCTTCCAATCCCAAAGAAGGGCAGTGCCAAAGAATGTTCAGACTACCATACAGTTGCACTTATATCACATGCTAATAAGGTTACGCTCAAAATCCTTCAAGCTAGGCTTCAGCAATACGTGAACTTCCAGCCGTACTGGTCTAAGCTGGGTTTAGAAAAAGACAGAGGAACCAGACATCAAATTGCCAAGATTCATTGGATCATAGAAAAAGCAAGAGAATTCCATAAAAACATCTACTTCTGCTTCATTGGCTACATGAAAGCCTTTGCTGTGTGCATCACAGCAAACTGTGGATAATTTTTAAAGAGACAGGAATACCAGACTACCTTACCTGTATCCTGAGAAGCCTGTGTGCAGGTCAAGAAGCAAGTTAAAGCTGGACATGGGACAACGGACTCGTTCAAAATTGGGAAAGAAGTATAACAAGGCTGTATATTGTCTCCCTGCTTGTTTAACTTAATATGCACAGTATATCATGCAAAATGCCAGGCTAGATGAATCACAGGCTGGAATCAAGATTGCCAGGAGAAATATCAGTAACCCCATATATGCAGATGATACCACTCTAATGGCAGAAAGGCAAGAGGAACTAAAGAGCCTCTTAATGAGGGTGAAAAAAGGAGAGTGAAAAGTTGTCTTAAAATTCAACATTCAAAAAACTAAGATCATGGCATCCAGTCCCATCACTTCATGGCAAATAGATGGAGAAAAGGGGGAAGCAGTGACAGATTTTATTTTCTTGGGCACCACTGCAGATGGTGACTGCAGCATTGAAATTAAAAGATACTTGCTCCTTGGAAGGAAAGCTGTAACAAACCTAGACAGTATATTAAGAAGCAGGAGTGTCACTTTGCCGACAAAGGTCCGTCAAAGCTGTGGTTTTTCTAGTAGTCATTTACGGATGTGAGAGTTGGACCATAAAGAAGGCTGAGCGCTGAAGAATTGATACTTTCGAATTGAGCTAGAGAAGACTCTTGAGAATCCCATGGACTGCAAGGAAATCAAACCAGTCAATCCTAAAGGAAATTAACCCTGAATATCCGTTAAAAGGACTGATGCTGAGGCTGAAGCTCCAATACTTTGGCCAGCTGATGCAAAGAGTCGACTCATTGAAAAAGACCCTGATGCTGGGAAAGACTGAGGGCAGAAGGAGAAGAAGGTGTCAGAGGATGAGATGGGTGGACAGCATCACCAATGCAATGGACATGAACTTGGGCAAACTTCGGGAGATGGTTAGGGACAGAGAGGCCTGGCATGCTGCAGTCCATGGGGTCATGAAGAGTCGGACACTGCTGGGTGACTGAACTACAACAATGCAAAAGTTTACGTTTTCTGATCGTGAGAAGTTATGAGAGTGGCTCACCATTGACGGTGGAACTCTCCAGAGGACGGTGGTGTGAACAGTGTAGGTGAAACTGGGGGGAGGCCTCTGCCCCCACACACCCCCACTCACTTCCTGCCTCTACAACGCTCAGCTGCATCCAGGATCAGGCGGGAGGGTGGACCTGGCCTAAGTAGCACCACCTGCGCTCCTGCAGGACCGGCCTGCTCCTCACCTGGGTTACTGCAGGGCCATGTGGTGGGTTAGTTTTCTTCTGAGCCAGAAGGCAGGATGCCGTCCTCCTGGCATGGCTCTCTGCTCTCATCCTCTGCTCCTGGGCCCTGTGGGAACCTGGCTGCAGTTGCGCTGTAAGTAAATGCCCCAGCCTCGAGACCTTTTTAGGCTTTCTGTTCCCAGACTTTCTGTTTCCACCACCCCCTTTCGTCTCCGAGGATAACACATCCTCTGGGGCATTTTCTAGAGGGAGCTCTGCACTCTCTCAGGCTGGGAGGAGGGCAAGGCCCTACCTGATTTCAGACTCCTGCTGATTTCAGACTCCTTCTTCCGTTTTTGGTGCCTGAGGCCTCTTCTTTCCCAGGGGCCAGACTGCTTGCTGAACCCTGCCCTCCCTCAGTTCGTGGGACTCTCCTGTACATGGGACTCTCCTGCACTGGTTCTGAGCCTCTCCCGCAGAGTCACGGAGGCCTTCAGTACCCCTCTAGACGTCTTCACTGTCCACATCCAGGGGCCTTCCCCTCACACCCGAGAGCTGTTAACGAGAGGGCGCTCCTCTGCTGACAGGTGACTGGTCCCTTGCTGTCCGTCTGTCCTCCTGCTGCTCTTGCTTGCTCGCTCCCAGCAGGAGACAGACCCACCCAGCCACTGGATACCTCACTTTTCTTTCCCTCGTCTCCACGCTGCATGGCCTTCAGCTCACCCCTTTCTCTGAAGGTTGATTCGACCCCCATCGAAGCTGCTCACCCACTCCTCTGTACCCCTTCTGTGTCCGACCCACGTTTCCCTTACTTACTCTGGGCAAGAGCTTTTGGCTGGGTGGGACTCTGTTCTAATGATCGTTGGATCCCTAACACCTGGTTCATCTCTTCACCGAGAGCTGAAGTGGAGGGAATGTTGTGGAACTAGTTAAAGTTATTGATGGGTTGTTTACATTTGAAAGATATTAGTATATTCAGAAGAAAAGTATTGATTAAAGGAGGCAAATCTGCCTCAAAAGAGAATGGTATAGCTACGAAGATGGTAGGGGGAAAATTATTCCAGAAGCTCTCTTGTAGATTCTCTTTTCCAAAATTTAGTCTTATAACTTAAAAACACCCTCCCCAAACTATTATCAATGTATTATATGCACATAATTAAAAAATGAAAAAGAACAAACCAGCTTAGAATGAAAACCCTAGCCATTCTCGCCCCACCTCCAGTCTTGAACTACAGGCTCAGTGATTTTTAAATTTCAGATTTTAGTTTATCTGGTGGTTACTGCCATATTTCTAAAGCCTATGGTTTAATCTCAAATAGGGCTAGTGAAAAATAGCCTTGAAGCCCTAGACTGTATAACACTGAATTATTGTTCATACTGAATCATCGTTACCAATTGCATTATGAAAATTATTGAAAAACATTCTAGACAAATGCCTTTAAGTCATGGTACTATGGAATCAGTATGGTCACCTCTCTTCTTTTTAGTGTTTGAATGGAATAGGTATTTTGGTATTTGAGGAGTATGTTTTGTACAGTTTTTGTATACTTTCAGAGACTAAAAGTGATGTTTTCCCGACCTTTTTTCTTTTCCATGTTTTGTTTTTTTTTTGCCTCTTGTGACCATTGCTGGGTGTGGTTTTTTTTTAATCACATAGGGATACAGTATGGAAGTTTATAGCACCTGTTTTACAAAACCTTGATGAGGGGCTTTGTGTGGCTCTTTAAAGCTACAGCTTACTCTGTCTTTGAATGCTGTCTCGGCTTAGAGTCTGTTCATACCTTCCAGCCAGTGTTATGGGAAGCATTATGAAAAGAATACTCTTTGAAAAAAGGTTTGCTATAGATGCCTCATTTCTGAGTGCAAAATGGCTGCTTATGTTGAAAATAAGTTGGTAGATAGTCTTTAGCACATTTAATTAAAAGTACCATACTAAAGGAAATTGTAGCAATTATATATTATTAACCTAAGTGGTGCCAAGGCTTTGAAGTTGTTTGCTGTGGCCCATTATTTTCCTTGATTGCATGCCATCTGAGATTAAGCTGGGCTGTTCAGTTATGTAGGCATTTAGAAGAAGAGCAACATAGTAAACCCAAGTACAAAATTAGGATCTTCGGAGTCCTATGCTATACATCTAAGCTATTGCTAAGTGAATCCAATCTTTTGCCGCTGTAGTTATTTAGACTGTGATTATTCTGCTTTCCCGGCCCATTCCCCAATCAGACATTGTTCAGTTTATTGGAAAATACGTGTTGTATATGTCAGCTCAAAACAGGGTGTCATTTGGGGGCTTAAATGGAGGAGGCTTTTATTTTAAGCTGAATTGAATGAATAAGGAAATTGAAGATCTGAAAAGAATGGTGCTGGGCCCATTATCATAAGAAAATAAGGCTTTGCAAATTTTGGGCTTTGAAGTCATTATATGTATGGTAGGCAGCAGGGTAGCTGGTGGGAAAGGGGATCTCTGGCTAAGAAGAGATCAGAACGTACTTTTCTGTATTAATACCTCTGTAAGGTGGCAAAAGATTTCAGTAAAAAGAATAAAATATGGTTATAGATCTGATTTTATCACTTTAGGCTGTGTACTCAGCTACACTTATTAAATAGAAAAGGTTTACTGGGTGCCCATGACAGAATTTGACAGCTGAAAATGACTAAGAATCAACGGGCCAACGCCCTCATTCTACAGAAGAGAAAACGAACTCTTGTCTATCAAGTCCCTTGCCAACTGACCTTGGACGAATCCCCATGTAAGTCTGCTACATTTAATTTTTATTGGCTTTGAAAATTTCAATGTATTTTAATATAGAACTTTTACTGTAGCCACACTGGATATTTTTAGTCCTTTGTGCACCAGGAAACAAAAGGCTTAATTTGTTTACTGAAGGAAACGTTTATTGAACACTTACAGTGTTCAAAGCACTCTTGCTTTTTAAGGTATGGCTTGTTAGCATAATGTAAAAGTCAGAGGTTCAAACCAAGATTAGAGCCTTTCTCTGGCCCCTTCTGATCATATACTTATCTGATATGGGAGGTATTGAGCCTCCATGAAAATATATTTTGTGGTACACACACACAGTAGTAAGTGTGGTTAAAAAGATTTATGGAGCTTTAAGCCCTCTGTTATCCAGCACAGTAATGTAAGAGAGATTCTGTTTTTCTCCTCTGTTCTATACTCCACTCACTATACTTCCGGTCACCAAATGGGTGGAGATTTTTCCTACACCAAGCAATTCTCTGATGCCAGCTAGGTGTCCTACAGTTTAACTTGATTCTGGCACTACCTGGAGATAACCTCAGATCCTGCAGGTGAAGAGCTCAGACTGCCCCGTCCCACTTCCGATGCCAGTTCCTAGTCACCTGGGCTCGGACCAGCCAATGAGAAATTGGAGGTTCCATTGAACTTCCTCTTCAGGTTTAACCATTTGCCACAATGACAAAATTCAGGAAACTGTTTACCTACTAGATGACCGATTTATTGTAAAAGGATTCAACTTAGGAACAGCCAGGCAGAGGAGATGCAGAGGGCAAGATAAGGGGAATGGAGTGTGACATTTACAAGCCCATTCCAGACGAGCCACCCCTGCCTTCAGCACCTTCATGCGTTCCCCAACCTGGAAGCTCTCCAAATCCCAACCTTTTGGGTTCTTTGGAGGCTTTATTATCAAATACACAGGCACAATTGATTAAATTGTCAGTCCTTTTTTTTTTTTTTTTTGAGTTCATCCCGTACCATTATTTAACTTATAAACAGCATTTAATATGTCCTTTAAAAGTTAACTTAACAATTGGCTTTTCTCAAGTACTTCTCTCATATCCAAAAGGGGAAGAATTTAGCCCTTGTTCTAAAACAAACATAAGGAGAGGAGATGACCTTAACTCCTAATAACATTCCACTGTTAGATTATTGTATAAAATGTCCAAGTTGGTGGTTCTTCCAGATGCCACTGATTGATTCAACCTCCATTCCTCTCCTCCCATAGAGGTGAGGAGGGGAGTGGGATTGCAACTTCGAACCCTCTTATCACAGGGTTCAGTTCAGTTCAGTCACTCAGTCGTGTCTAACTCTTTGCGACCACAGGGACTGCAGCATGCCAAGCTTCCCTGTCCATCACCAACTCCCGGAGCTTCCTCAAACTCACGTCCATCTAGTCAGTGATGCCATCCAACCATCTCATCTGTCGTCCCCTTCTCCCCCTGCCTTCAGTCTTGCCCAGCATCAGGGTCTTTTCCAGTCAATCACTTCTTCGCATCAGGTGGCCAAAGTACTGGAGCTTCAGCATCAGTCCTTCCGATGAATATTCAGGACTGATCTCCTTTAGGATGGACTGGTTGGATCTCCTTGCAGTCCAAGAGATTCTCAAGAGTCTTCTCCAACACCACAGTTCAAAAGCATCAATTCTTTGGTGCTCAGCTTTCTTTATGCTCCATCTCTCACATCCATACATGACTCTGGAAAACCATCACAGCGTTGGTTCCCCTGCTACCAGTCCGCACCATGGGAGTCACCTCATTAACATAAACTTAGGTGTGGATGAAAGGGCTTATGAATAACAAGAGACATTCCTTTCATTTTATTGCTCTTATCACTTAAAAAATTCCTAGAGTTTTAGGATCTCTGTATCAGGAATCATGGACAAGGACCAAAATATATTACTTAAGTATACCAAATATACTTAAACCAAAATATATTATTATAAATCACAATATCACAAGTAGCAACTTGTCAGTATTTTTAAACATATAGGAGTCTTGGGAGTCTCCTATTTACAGCTGGTCAGTCAGAAGCTCAGTGATAACCTGGATTTGCAATTGGTATCTGATGCCAGGCAGTCTTGTACAACCCAGCCCTTACTTAACCTGTAGGATCTGATGCTATCTCTAGATAATTGACTATTAAAATTTAAATAAAAATTATTTAAAAATAAGAATACTTAAAAATTCAGTATCTCAGTCACACAAGCACATTTGGATAGGAATTGAACAGCATAGATATAGAATATTCCCATCATCATGGAAAGGTCTGTTGGATGATGCTTTTCTATCCCTTTCCATGCCAAAATCATTTACTGTTAATACAAATCTAGATCTGGAATCCAGAAGGCTGAGCTTGCACCCCACGTTCACCATTCACTCTGTTACATAAGCTGTAAAGTCTCAGAAGGGCACTTGAATCTGAACAGAGCTCTGGTTTCATTTTGTTTAAATGAGGTTACATATCCTACTTCGTCTGTGAATTGTTTCACGTTATACCTTATCACACATTGTACTAAGAGTTCATGTAAAGTTAAAAGTTGTTAACTTTTCACATGGTGGTGGTTCAGTCTCTAAATCATGTTTGACTCTTTGCCACCCCTTGGACTGCAGCACGCCAGGCCTGCCTGTCCTTCACTATCTCCTGGAGTTTGCTCAAACTCACGTCCGTTGAGTCAGTGATGCCATCCAATCATCTCATGCTCTGTTGCCCCCTTATCCTGCCTTCAGTCTTTCCCAGCATCTCCAATGAGTTGGCTCCTCGTATTATGTGGCCAAAGTACTGGAGCTTCAGCTTCAGTCCTTCCAATGAATATTCAGTGTCCCTTGGTTACCACTGACAGTTACTTGCAGTTGAATGTATTGCCTCTTTGCTTGCTTCATGGGGAATTCAAGGTATGTGTGGTGTCTTGGATTCATCTGCTCTGTGGGTGAATTCTGACCCTGCTATAGCAGATGACTATATCCTTGATTCCAGGGTCTTTCACAGTAGGCCCTAACCCTTTTGGCACTAGGGACTAGTTTCGTGGAAGACAGGTTTTTCCATGGACCAGAGGTGGGGGATGGTTTTGAGACGATTCAAAAGCATTCCATTTATTCTGCAGTTTATTCCTAATCTATTGCCACTCCTGATATGGTGGAAGGTCGCTGTCCGCAGCCTGGAGGTTGGGGACCCCTGATCTATCTCAAGGCATTGCCTTCTGCCAGACCTCTTCCTCTGGTCTACTCTTGACCAGACCCAGTTTTTAAAATAAGGCTCAATGTTGTGTAATGGTTAAGACCAAGAGCTCCGGAAACAGTTGTCCTGCTCAGCCAGCTCTGCCGCATGCTCTGTGTGACCTTGTCAAGTCTAACCTTGTTTTCCCATCAGTATATGGGGGGATGATAAAAGGACTCAGGCCACAGAGTTGCTGTGGGAGTTAAATGATATAGTACTAGGTTATTAACCCAGTGCCTGGAACTCAGTGCTCAATAATTTGTTCTTGTTAATAATAGGATGATGACACTTGATAACTTAGTATAGAAAATATATTGCAAGAGATTCTGATTGAATTATCTGGTGTGAATACAAGTCTAGATATAGGTCTTGAGCACTGGAGAAGAGAAGGTGTGATATTAAAAGTTTTGAAGTGTATGAGAGAAGAGCTTTCTCACTTCACGTGTAGTTGATGAACTGAAGGGAACAGGCTTCCGGCACCTTCCTCACGTTCCCTTTTCTTCTTCGTGGAGTCTCCAAGGCAGATAAATGCCTGGGAGCAACTGGCAGGTGTTGCCCATGGGTAAAGCAGACTGTGAACTAGAAGAAACTGGAGGGAATGAAAAGGACTTTATCAAACTGAAGAATGTGTTGTCTAAAGGGTCTCAGTTCACTGCTAAGCCTCAGCCAGTATTGCCATGCAGGAATGGAGTATTGGTAAATCTAGATGTTTATATGAAATCTCCAAGTTTCCACCATTGGTGAAGTTTTTTTTTTTTTTTACAAGTTTATACATAGTAGATGGGATATATCCTTGGATAGAAATTGGCCCAAGGACCACTAGTTTATGATCTTTTTGAAAAAACTTTCCTAATGTCTTCCCAAGAATGCTAAGTCTGATGAGCTATTAAATTTGGAATTACACTTGAAAAGACGATCTTGTAGTCAAATAACTTTGGTTAACCTTGGTTCTGGGACCAAAAAATGTTGAGAAGATGCTTCACTCTGGATTTGATTCCCTAAACATCTTTGATCAGAGAACACTGTCCCGCATGTTTGCCCTACAGACTACTGGGGGAATAAAGGAAGAGCACAGTGTGGGTGGCGGTGTTCTGGGGAATGGTGGTCAGGGTGGGCTGAACTGGTGAACCTCCCTGTAGACAATGGGTGTAAATAGAATCTTAATTAACAATGAGAAGTAGACCATTACCGTGTTACTAATGGGATCCTTGAATTGGGTTAGATTTTCTGTTTTTAAATAAAAGGTGTTATCACCCTAAAGGCTATTACTAGAACATACATGCTATTTTGATGTGTTTTCTATAGCAATAAAATTGAGAAGATTATTTTTGTTTGGGAATTAGGCTAATATGCTCCGTAATGATTTGTGCAGTCAAATTTGGGGAAGATGATAGGGTATGAACCAAGGCAACCGAAGGAATGCCTGGTAGAATCACATTTGGACACAGCAACTGTGTGCTCAGCTTTCCTACTACTACTTTATTTTAATGGCTTGGTTATTTGGAACAAAGGGATATTTTCATTCTCATCAAGGAAATCGGCATACTGTCTATGGATGGAGTGAAAAAAGTTCATCTAAAAGGAATTCAGTGAGCTTTCTCCTTAGGCAGTATCTCTTGAACATGTTGTCAAGAATTCCTTGGGTACCAACCTCATTTTACCTTACCTGCTATTTCAAATGTGTCCTAAAATAGCATGATTTTTCCATAGTCCTATTGAAATTATGGTGTTCTCCACTTAGTAAAGTGTTTCTGCTTAAATTTCATTTACTTCCATTTTCATGTGTCTTTATTCTGAGCCTCAAATTCAATTTGGGAGTGGCAGTTAACTAATACAAATCTTTCTGGGGATTTCATTTTGGTTAGCATTTGCATTGGGGAGAGAGAAATTGATTTTTTTACTTTGATATTTTTCAAAGGTGTTTCTAGATATTAATACAGAAATCTGAGAAACAAGAGGGCATGGAATGCCCACTCACCTGAGGCTGAATACATTTCAGATACTGAGAAAAAAGGTAGGTTTGGATGCATGGGGTTGAGAGAGGATGTCTCTCCCTCAGCACAGCTGCTTCACTCTGATAAGAAAGCAGAGCTCAGTTTATGCTGACCTTGTATCTAACCAAAGTTTACCCTGCAGACTGTTGGGGGAAGAAAGGAAGAATTTCCTGTAAAATGCAGCTAATGTTGGCCTTCCAAAGGTCACAAAATGAAAAGCTGTGAGCATGACGCATCCTTCTAGGGGGGACTCCAACAGGATTTCCTGTGCTGGAAAGGAAGCTTGGTGGAAACCTTTTAATTCATTCAGAAATGCGGAGACCAGCATGGCTGTTAAGAGCTTGGTTTTGCAGTTACAGGAGCTAATCTAATATAATACACTCAGCCCAGTACATCCCATTTCTAATTTATAAGAAAATTATACTGAACAGCATGATGTTATCTTGGATGGGAACTTTTTTCCTTGAACATTTCGTGGATTCCTTTTTGATAATTCAAAACTGTAGTTCTGCCATATGTAATGGCAATGGGTACTTTAGTCTCTGTTTTAATATGGGAAATTTCCTCTAATTAAAATTTAAATCATGTTGAGTTTTAAACCAGATGTGTTGCTAACACTTTTAAAAGAGGTACATTACGTGAATATTATATAATTATAGACTTGAAGTAGACACCAAGAAATATCATTCAATCAGTGTCACTTGAAAGAATAGTATATATCAAAACTCAGAGCGATAGTTATGAGCTGGTAAATGTATATTGATACTATTTTAGTTAACTTTCTTATAATCTTCATATTTACCATTGTTAGATATTATTTTTTAAGAGGAAAACATCTAAGTAAGTTTAAATACTAAGGAAGCCTCACCCACTTGACTCACTTGCTTCAGATTGGACCAGTTTAGTTAGAGGAAATTTTCTATATGTATTTCATTTCTTTCCTCATTGACCATACGTCAATGGTAAAGTTTCACTATTGTTTTTACCAACTTATTTATTTGGTTGTGCTGGGATCTTTTAGTTGCATCATGTAGTATCTAGTTCCCTCAACAGGGACTGAACCCAGGCGCTCTGCATTGGGAGCAGAGTCTTAGCCACTGAACTACCAGGTAAGTCCCTGCCAACTTCTTTAGAACCAGCTATGTATAATGTATGGGCGCTTCCATGGTGGCTCGGATGATAAAGAATCTGCTTGCAATGCAGGAGGCCCAGGTTTGATCCCTGCTTTGGGACGATCCCCTGGAGAAGGGAATGGCAATCTGCTCCAGGATTCTTGGTTGGAGAATTTCCTATGGAGAATCTCCATAGGAAGAATTTCCTAGAGGAGCTTGACAGGCTACAGTCCGTGAGGTTACAATCAGACACGACTGAGTGACTAACACTTAACCTAAACTTCTTCAAGAATGAAGTTCATCTTTTCAAAAATAGGACCAGGTTTGCTACATGATAGGGAAAATCACAAGTCATGTTTTTATTGTTGTGTGTACGTGATTTTTATTCCTCTCTATTCGGTATTATAGGTATCTAAATAATTGTTGCTATGAAGTGTCTCCTTATATAATACATTTAAACCATCTTTATTCCAATCTGTTAGACTTTAGGAAGAACTCAAATGTGAGGCATTGAACTCAGTGCTGGGGGCATGCTAGTGTTAAAGGGCTTTCTAGAGTCTCAATAGAGTTCTTAACAGGGCTGGTTTATTTTGAGTATTGAGAGACAGGTTGGGGGGAAAAATGTAATGAGTGATCGTCTAAAGTGATTTACCAAAGGATTCTTGGTCACCTCCAGTGGACTGTTCTCCTTGTTAGGTAAATATGCAGTGCTGATGGGAACAGATCTCCGTGGTTCTGAACCTCCATTTGACCTTTTTAGAATAACTACAAACCAAATTAAAAGCATGAGTAGTTATTTAGAATTTTGCACCATTGAGCTTAAATAAGAAATCACGCGTAGTAAACAAGGAGGCTTAAAGGTAGCAGGAGTGCAAGGTGGAGGTGATGAACACAGCTTCATGATGGTGCTTATAGATTGTGAACTCTCAAGCAGATGCATGCACCTTTTTGTTGTTAGAGGCAGTCAT
Organism: Capra hircus; assembly: GCF_001704415.2. Taxonomy (NCBI): domain Eukaryota; kingdom Metazoa; phylum Chordata; class Mammalia; order Artiodactyla; family Bovidae; genus Capra; species Capra hircus. Next base: position 49,166,778 of record NC_030812.1, on the reverse strand, counting down.
GACCTGCTGGGTTAGGCTGTTGCTAAGAGTCTGTTGTTCAATCACTTACTTGCCAGGCATTTTTAGAAAACTTACTACGTGCCAGTTACTTTCCTAGGTGCTAAGGAACACAATGAAAGCCCTTGTCCTGGAGAAATCTCATAGTTCTTCTTCAGAAGCACAGTTCCTAACATGGTTTGTGCTTTCTTCTCCGCACTAAGCAATGAGGAACCCTAGGGCAAAAAATTCCAATGGTGGGTCCACATTCTTAAAGGAAAAATGAGCCATTCATAGCTTAGGCTCTGTAAATTTATTCTCCCCAGTTCTCCACAGTGTCCACTCTTCTATTGAGCTGCCTGACCTGGTCTCATCTCCCTGTCTTTCTGTCTTTATGACAGCTTGCCCCTTTTCCTCTGACTGTATTGTACCTGTGCTTTAAGACTGAGCCAAATCTTCCTTCGTCTGTACAAGGCTGTGTTTTTCCAGACTGTCCACAGTTGGCATCTCACAGTTTAGGACTTAATGCATGTTGGTTTGCATAGTGGAGTTTTGGTCACACATCCTCACCTTCATTGTCTGGGTTTTGCTGGGAGCTGTTCCTAAACACATCTTGGATTTCTAGCTGCTTTAGGAGAAAGCTGGAATTGAAATTCTGAGGAGGGGCAAGAGAAAGTCTGAGATTAAAAATTAACTGTATTATCATCAAGGAAAGTAATCCATATGAGGGATAACCAATTCTCAATTAGAATTTTAAATTAGAATTATTTAAACCTTGTAACTTGCTTGAATTTTCATAGCACCTGTATGCCGTAAGTTATGTAACATTGTTCTCTATAAACATTTGAATTGGGGATTGGTGGTTCACTAGATACAGTTTGCCAAGCTGCCTTGTTTGGCCTTCGTGGTGTTTGAAAAAAGGAAATCTCACAAAAATTCAGATTTCTAGTTTGTCTGAAATAACCTCTCCCACCCTAGTGAATTCTAGGGGAAACTAGATAAATGAGGTCATTTTCATAGTCATGGCAAGATAACAAACAACACAAAGAGCAGCCATGTATAGGGTGTTTACTCTGAGCTAGGTACTGTTCCCAGAACAGTATGAACTCACAGTGTCTCTAGTAAGTTGATAGTATTACTATCTCCGTTTTACAGATGAGGAAACTGAGGCACAGAGGTTAAATAACCTTTTCCAGGGTCCTACAGCTTGCAAAAAGCAGCTGAGACCCAAACCTACACAGGCTGATTACAGATGTATGCTTTACTGCCTCTTCCAAGGACTGAAGGCACCTGCTAAACGGTCTGCCCTAAATCATTCCCTTAGTTTGGTTGTAAAGTAACAAAGATGGTTATAACGTGTGAAAGAGGAACGGCAGTTTTTCTGTTTCCTTAGGTTTCTTGTTTAACTTGATTCTAAACTTTGAAAAAAAAAATGGCAGCTGCATGAAGGGACCTGCACGAATCTGATTGCTTAAAATTAGTTTGCATGTTAATTATTGTTTTTATTATTGATTACTATATTTGTCACATTTGCTCAATTCCAGGGGTTATGGCAACCTCATTCTTCCTAAAACCAAACTGATCTTTCTCTGTGGATTCTGTCCCTACCCCTCATTTGGGCACTCCATCACAACCTGTATTATTTTAGTCTCATCATCTTAATTAGATGATAAACATTTTAAGGATAGAATAGTCCTTTATTTCTTATATACACATAGTATGTGTATGTAACACAACCTTTAGGTCAGTACTTTTTACAGCGTAGGTTTTTAATAAGTACCGTGTATCTGAGAGGGTATAAAAGTATATGTATATAAAGATATAAAATATGTATATGTGTAAACTTTTTATTCCAGAATTTTTCAAGTATGCTGAAAAGTTGAGAGGATTGTGATAAATCCTCCTGCACCCATATCCAGTTTCAGCAACTCATAATGTTGGGTTTTTTTTAATATTGATTTATTTGGCTACACCTGGTCTTCCGTCTTCTGTTGTGGCATATAGGATGTTTAGTCGCAGCATGCAAATTCTTACTTGTGGCATGTGGGGTCTGGTTCTGACCAGGGATTGAACATGGGCCCCCTACACTGGGAGCTCGGAGTCTTAGCCACTAGTCTCTTAATATGTTTTTTTATGTAAATTGTGAAATATACATAATGAATGTTCTGCTACTATATATACGTTATATATGTAGATACACATATAAAAGAAATAACAAAGAAAAATTGAACCCCATGATGTAATCACCCAACTTAAGAAATAAATGTTATTATTACCCTTAAAGCCCCTGGAATGCATTCTTTTTTCCCTCCCCACCAGAGATAACTCCTGTACTGAATTTTGTGTTAATCATTTGCGGCTGAAATTGCCTTGGTTATTTGTGCATCAACACCTGTGCTTCCTTCTCTTTTAGTAATACAGCTTCCCATGTTTTAGCTGGGAAGGTATATGCCTTCCCAGTACTCTTGTCTGGAAAATTCCATGGGTGGAGAAGCCTGGTGGGCTACAGTCCATGGGGTCACAAAGAGATGGACACTACTGAGCGACTTCACTTCACTTCATGCCTTCTAAAGGCTGTTTTCCATGTCCCCTTTCGGTTAGTTATGTCATGGGACCAAGTTCTGACCACTGTGGTGTGAACAGAAATGATCTGTTCAGCTTCTGTGTTGTGTCTCAGACTGTGCTTTTTTCTCCCTACCTTCCCTGCCCTGCTTTTTATTGGTTGGAATGTAGACTTGATGGCAGGAATTGAAGCAGCATCTTAGAGACCTTGAGACAGAACCCAGGTGTTGAGAACAGAAAGCAGAACGGTGAAAGAAGTAGGTTTTGTTCTTCCCAACGCAGAGTAGGCTGTGCACCACACTTCCCTGTTCATTTGACTTTGAATAGGCCCCGGGGAATTTTCCTTATGTAGTTTTAACAAGGATTTTACAAGCTAGTACAGCCACATATTCAAAATCCACACATAAGTAGTAAACTATAGAGTGGAAAAATTTCTCTTTCACTCCTGCCACCCTCCCTCCAAAGCAAACAGCACCATTGTCTTTTACATCCTTCCAGGAAAATCTGTGTAGTACTATGTATTTTAAATAGGATTCGATTATAAACATTTAGAAATAGCTACAGTTCCTAACTAAGCAAGAAGTGTCTGAGGACCTCGGCTTTGGACTGTGGTTCTGGGTTTTACCTTAAGTGACAATCTAACACTGTTAGTATCTTACTTAAGGGATGTGAAAGAATTCTGAAACATGCCATGTTTAATTAAAAAACAAAATGTTATTTGACTTCCCTGATAGCCCAGTGGTTAAGGATCTGCCTCACAATGCAGGGGACATGGGTTTGATCCCTAGTCAGGGAATTAAGATCCCACACATTTCAGGGCAACCAAGCAGGCATCCCATAGCTACAGAGTCCACACACTGCAATGAAAGATCCTTTATGCTGCAACTAAGACCTGAGGCAGCCAAATTAAAAAACAACAACAACAACAACATTATGACTGTTATCAGAGTCTGAGCATAGTAGCTGCATGTGTGCAGATTAAGCCCTTTGATTTCCCTAAGAGTTGAGTCGAGGGACTTCTCCCTGGTGGTCCAGTGGCTAAGACTTCATGCTCCCAATGCAGGGGGCCTGGGTTCAATCCCTGGCTGGGAAACTAGATCCCACACGCACAGCTAAGAGTTCACATGCTGTAACTAAGACCTGGGGTTGGGAAGATCCCCTGGAGGAGGGCATGGCAACCCCCTCCAGTATTCTTGCCTGGAGAATCCCCATGGACCGAGAAGCCTGGCAGGCTACAGTCCACGGAGTCACAAAGAGTTGGCCATGACTGAGTGACTAAGCACAGCACAACAGCCAAATAAATAAGTAAATATTTTTTGAAAAGAGTTGAGTCGATGATGAGAGCTGAGCAAGTAGGAGTCCCAACACAGTAACAGTGGGTGGTTCAGTTGTCTTGGTGTTAGTCGTTCAGTTGTGTCCAGCTCTTTGTGACCCCATGGACTGTAGCCCACCAGACTCCTCTGTCCATGGCAAGAATGCTGGAGTGGGTAGCCATTTCCTTCTCCAGAGGATCTTCCTGACCCAGGGATCGAACTTGGGTCTCCTGCATTGCCCAGGCAGATTCTTTACCATCTGAGATACCAGGGAAGCCATCTTGGTAAAGCACCAACTTTAAAAAAAAAAAAAAGGAAAGTGCTTGCACCAAAACTCATGTGCTTGACATACTGGGGAGCCTAAAATCTAAACTCGAAACGTAAAACCCCAGTCTGGCACAGAGACCTATATTCAATATCTTGCAATAACCTTTCATGGAAAAGAACTTTAAAAGAATATATATAAAACCGAATCACTTGACTGTATACCTAAAACATTGTAAATAAACTATATTTTAATTGGAAAAAAAAAAGGCAGGGGGGACTCTCAAACCCCAGCTTCCATTTATACACATCTGTAAACTAATAAGCTTAGTAAGTCTGCTTCCTAATTCATAGAACAAAAGAGTCATACATGGCAAAGCAGGGAAAGGGGACTTATTTATATATAAGCAGGCCTGCAGACAGAATCGAGAAATAACAGCAGACAGGATGACAACACAGGAAGGACTTAAGCCACAGCAGCCTGAGGCCATTCAGTGGAGGGACAGACACGCCCACATACCTCCTGAGTCCTTTTGCCATGTTGGAGCTGGAAGCAGAAAAGCACAACACTTAGTGTTTATGGAGATAAGCCTGAGTCATCAAATCAAGACAGGGTGTCCAGCACACTGAGTTTTAAAAGGTTAGATAATTGAATCAGACCCATGAAGGAACAATAACCTACAGCTTTGAAACTAAACAATAGACAACCAGAAGGACTGCCAGCTGCAACTATGGCAAAATTAATAACTCTACACACACGCACACACACACACACACAAAACCAAGGAAAACAACAAACTGGAGAAACTAGTTTTACTGTTTATATCAGACAGAGGGGGTTAATATATCCCACAGTTTTTATTAAAAGAGAGATGAGAGTTCATGTAGCTAGTAGGGTAAAGGAAGAGAAAAATTTGTGCAAAGGTGTAGAATTATAGGTTACTTTTCAAAACGTGTTTTTATGTTCTTTTCAAAATAATAAGGACATATGAGGATAACTAAAAACAGAAAAGGCATAGAACTTTAAGGCATTCTAGAAAGATTGTCATCAAAATGAGTGAGTAGAAGACATTTCTGTTTTGCCTACTTGTGTACGTGAGAAAAAGGGTAAGAATATTTAGGTTCTGCAGGAAACTTTGTCAAGAATCTCTTATTATTATTATTTTCTTAATAATAACCTAGGGATCTGTGAGAGCATTCTCAAAAGTCTCTGAATTCTATGAAACTTTTAATTTAAATACTTTAAACATCTTCTTGTGATCCTCAAAAGACATATTTTGGATTATATGATGATCACCTCCTTTCAGGTTCTTACCTCACATTTTTTTTTAGAAACTAGCTTTATTCAGGTATAATTTACATTCCATAAAACTCGCTTGTAGGCATGTGTTTCAGTGATTTTTAGTAAATTTATAGTTACACAACCATCACTGCAGTGTAGGTTTTAAATGTTTCCATTACCCCAGAAAGTTATTCCCTCAGGTTTTGTGCTGTGAATTTCTCTCTCCACTGCTACTCTGAGATAATCTAATGTGCTATCTCTGTCTCTGTAAATTTGCCCTTTTTCTAGACACTTCATATAAATGGCATCAAATAATACATAGTATCTGTGTCTGGTTTCTTTCACTTAGCATGATGTTCTTGAGGCTCATCACTTTGTAGCATCCCGTTCCCTTGCTGAGTAGTATTCCATTGTCTGACTCTTTGTGGCCCCATGGACTATATATATAGTCCATGAAATTCTCCAGGCCAGAATACTGGAGTGGGTAGCCTTTCCCTTTCCCAGGGGATCGTCCCAACCCAGGGACCAAGCCCAGATCTCCCGCGTTGCAGGCGGAGTCTTTACCAGCTGAGCCACAAGGGGAGCCCTGTATAGAATCCACTGATGGTTTATTCATTCACCCTGCTATGGGCATTGGATTGTTTACAATTAAACTGGTACCAAATAACCATCATGAAGCTAAAACTCACCATATAGTGTTTCTACATTTGAGAATTTTAGATATTTTTAGGACTCTGGTATTCAAAGGGTCCCTCCATTATTCAAATTTGAGAAACACTGTTTGGATTCATCAGGTCTATGAGCCCTGTCCTAGTGATAGAACTTCTTTCTCTTTTAAAGTGTTAGATTTACAATACTTATGTTTCTCTATATGGTTTGCTTAACTGCATGGTGAACACCGATGTCACTGAAATATCCTTGATCTCTGCTTCCTGAAGCAGTAGTAGTTGTATAGGTGCTGACTCATATTCGACTTCTTTGTGATCCCATACACTGTAACCCACCAGGCTCCTCTGTCCAGGCAAGAATACTGGAGTGGGTTGCCATTTCCTTCTCCAGGGGATCTTCCAACCCAAGGATCAAACCCTCGTCTCGCATTGGCAGGTGGATTCTTTACCACTAAGCCACCAGCGAGGTTCTTCCTAAAATTTGAACTAAAATTTGGTAGAGTAGCTTATGAATAATATTAGGTGGATCCTTACAGGAATATTTGTTCTGTGTCAGGAATTCTTCAAGGGAAATTAGTTTATATCCTGTCCTTTGCCTCAGTAAATCTCGTGGTCCTTGTACTTATCCTCTGACCTTCCCTGAATATCAAAAAAAAACTGATCTCTTCCCAACAGAAACTGATTTGGGATAGCTTAAGGAAGGGGACATATATTGGAATTAATTCTAATAATGAAAGACAGAACTGAAGGAGAGCTGAACAATAAGGATCCAAGGTAGCTCTTGGGACCACAGTTAGAAGAATTCAGGTAGAGAGCTGACATTCAAATAATTGAGCTCCAGAGGCCGTCAGTCCCTGTGTGACTCTTCTCGAAATCAAATTCCCAGGAGGCTGGGCTACCTGTTTCTTTTCTTGAGGGGTGTAGCATGGTGCAATGCCACAAGAGACCCACCTTTAGGAAACATCAAGCCCCCACAGAGTACTTCTCTTTTTCTTGGGGCACCTTACCTTATATCTTGTGTGTTTTGGTAAGGTTCTCTACTTAAGCTAGTTTGATTATCCAGCTTCCCCTTTTTGCAGCTTTGTTGAGATGTGTTCCTGATTCCATGATATTTACACAGCTAAAGAGACTGAATGGTTTTTAGTGTATTATTGTGCAACTGCCATCACAGTCTAAGTTTAGAGCATTTTTCCTTACCCCAGAAAGAAGCTCCTAACCCACTAGCAGTCACCCTGATTCCTCCTCTCCTCCCTGTCACTGTGTCTCCACCCCAGCCACAGGCAAGCAGTAATCCTTTTTCTGTCCTTCTGGATTAGTCTGTAGTGGAATTTCACATAAATAGAATTATACAAATGTGGCCTTTTGTGACTAGCTTCATTCACTCAGCATATGTTTACAAGGTTCGTCCAAGCTGTAGCATGGATCAGTCCATTTCTTTCTGTGCCTGAATAATATCCACTGTATACCAGTTTTGTTTATCCACTCATCATCAGTGGATGGACATTTGGGTGGTTCTTTTTACTTTATTTTCTCACTGTTATGAATGATACGGCTGTAAATGTTTGTATATAAGATTTTGTATGGATATCTATTTTCAGCTCTCTTGGACATATATCTAGGAGTGGAGTTGCTAAGTCATACAGTAACCCTTTATGTTTAGCATTTTGAGGAACTGGCAAATTGTTTTCCAAAGTGGCTGCTCTGTTTTATGTTCCCAACAGCAGTATATGAGGGTGTTCATTTTCTTCACATCCTCAAAACACTTGTTATTATCTGATGTTTGTATTTTAGCCATCCAAGTGAGTATGAAGTGGTATCTCATTGTGATTTAGATTTGCATCTCTGATGGCTAATGATGTTGAGCATCTTTTCATGTGCTTAATGCCTTTGGAGAGATGTTCATTCAAATTCTTTGCCCATTTTTCAAATTGAGCTATTTGTCTTTATTGTTGAGTTGTAAGAGTGCTTTATATATTCTGGATACAAATCCTTGTAAGAAATGCATCTTAACAAATATGTGCTCCCTTTCTGTGGTCTGTCTTTTCATTTTTTTCTTGATACTCTATGAGACATAAACGTTTTAAATTTTCATGAAGTCCAACTTACCTGTTTTTTCCATCACCTGTGGTTTTGGTGCCATATTTGGCATTGCTTTAACCCAGGATCGTAAATATTTACTTGTATATTTTCTTCTAGGAGTTTTAGGGTTTTAGCTCTTACATTTAGGCCTATGATCTATGTTATGTTAATTTCTGCATAAGGCGTGAGGTAGAGGTCCAAATGTATCCTTTTGCATGTGGATATCCAATTGCCCAGCACTATTTGTTTAAAAAAAAAGTCTATTTTTCCATTAACTTTTTAAAAATTTTTATTTATTTTTCCTTTTTGGCTCCTCTGGGTCTTGCTGTGTGTGGGCTTTCTCCAGTTGTAGTAAGCAGGAGAAACTCTCTAGTTTCTCATTGCTTCTCATAGGCTTCTCATTGCGGTGGTTTCTCTTGTGGAGCATAAGCTCTAGGGTGTGTGGGCTTCAGTAGTCGTGGCACACCAGTGCTTTTGCCAGGCAGCATGCGGGATCTTCCCGGACCAGGGATCGAACCAGAAGCCCCTGCATTGTAAGGCAGATTCTTAACCACTGGACCACAGGGGAAGCCCTCCCACTAACTTTTTTTTGTCATTCCTGTTAAAAATTAGTTAACTGTAAATGTATGGATTTACCTCTGGATTCTCAGGTCTGTTCCGTTGATATATATGTATATACTTGTGCCAGTGTGTGAGTGTGTGTGCGTGCATATGGTCAGTCATGTCAGACTCTTTGCAACTCCATGGACTGTAGCCCATCAGGCTCCTCTGTCCATGGCATTTCTCAGGCAAGAATACTGGAGTGGGTTGCCATTTCCTACGCTAGCAATCCTCCCTACCCACGGATCAAACCTCTGTCTCTTGCATCTCCGGCATTGGCAAGTGGATTCTTTTTTTTTCCCCCAGTGGTCATCCCTTTTTTTTTCTTTTTTTTTTTAAATTAATTTATTTATTTTAATTGGAGGCTAATTTCAATATAGTAGTGGTTTTTGCCATACATTGACATGAATCAGCCATGGGATTACATGTGTTCCCCATCCTGAACCCCCCTCCCACCTCCCTTCCCATCCCATCCCTCAGGGTCATCCCAGTGCACCAGCCCTGAGCACGCTGTCTCATGTATCAAACCTGGACTGGCAGTCTGATTCACATATGATAATATACAGGTTTTAATGGTATGCTCTCAAATCATCCCACCCTCGCCTTCTCCCACAAGGTCCAACAGTCTGTTCTTTACATCTGTGTCTCTTTTGCTGTCTCACATGTAGGGTTATTGTTACCATCTTTCTAAATTCCATATATATGCATTAGTATACTGTATTGGTGTTTTTCTTTCTGAATTACTTCACTCTGTGTAATAGGCTCCAGTTTCGCCCACCTCATTAGAACTGGTTCAAATGCATTCTTTTTATTGGCTGAGTAATATTCCATTGTGTATATGTACCATAGCTTTCATATCCATTTGTCTGCTGATGGACATCTAGGTTGCATCCATGTCCTGGCTATTGTATACAGAGCTGCGATGAGCATTGGGATACATGTGTCTCTTTCAATTCTGGTTTCCTTGTTGTGTATGCCCAGCAGTGGGATTGCTGGGTCATAAGGCAGTTCTGTTTCCAATTTTTTTAAGGAATCTCCACACTGTTCTCCATAGTGGCTGTACTAGTTTACATTCCCACCAACAGTGTAAGAGGGTTCTCTTTTCTCTGCACCCACTCCAGCATTTATTGTTTGTAGATTTTTGGATAGCAGCCATTCTGACCTGCGTGAGATGGTATCTCATTGTGGTTTTGATTTGCATTTCTCTGATAATGAGTGATGTTGAGCATTTTTTCTTGTGTTTGTTAGCCATCTGTATGTCTTCTTTGGAGAAATGTCTGTTCTCCAGAAATGTTAGTTCTTTGGCCCATTTTTTGATTGGGTCATTTATTTTTCTGAAATTGAGCTGCAGGTGCTGCTTGTATATTTTTGAGATTAATTCTTTGTCAGTTGCTTCATTTGCTATTATTTTCTCCTGTTCTGAAGGCTGTCTTTTCACCTTGCTTATAGTTTCCTTCGTTGTGCAAAAGCTTTTAAGTTTAATTGGGTCCCATTTGTTTATTTTTGCTTTTATTTCCATTACTCTGGGAGGTGGCTCATAGAGGATCCTGCTGTGATTTATGTCAGAGAGAGTTTTGCCTATGTTTTCCTCTAGGAGTTTTATAGTTTCTGGTCCTAAGTTTAGACCTTTGATCCATTTTGAGTTTATATTTTTGTATGGTGTTAGAAAGTGATCTAGTTTCATTCTTTTACAAGTGGTTGACCAGTTTTCCCAGCACCAGGGCAAGTGGATTCTTTACCTTTGTAGTTTTGTGGTAATTTTTGAAGCATGAGTCCTCTATCTTTGTTTAAATTTTCTTGTTGTTGTTATACTGGTTGTTTCCATTTTTTATATAAATTGTAGGACTGTCAGTTTTTGCCAAAAAGCAAACTAGCTGAGACTTTAATAGGGGATGTGTTGAATTTATAGGTAAACTTGGAGATTTTTGCCTTCTTAATAGTATTAAATCTTTGGATCTGTGAACATGAGATATTATCCCATGTATATCTTCAATAACTCAAAAATGTTTTATAGTTTTCACTGTATAAGTGGTGTACTTGTTTTGCTAAAGCTTTGCCTAAATATTCTTTTTGCTTCATCACGTTGTAAATGGGATTGTTAATTTTCTTTTGAGATTGTTCATTAGTAGTATATGAAAATAAAATTGATTCTAGTCCATTGATCTTTATCCTGTCAGATTGCTGAACTTGCTCTACTTCTCTTAACTCCATACCTTTACAGTGGTAATGATGCCAATCCAAGAGCATTTATAAAGCCAATGAAATTAATCAAACAGCTATGAAATTTATGAGGGTATACACTGATTTGAGTCTTGTCCTCTAGGGTCTTATCTTTATCACTGCAGACATGGTCCTCCATTTGCAGCCCACTTCATTTCCTGCCGCATCACTTGCTCTATCTCCTGACCTTTATCTTGTCTTTTTACTTTATGGTCCAATAGGTGGCTCAATGGTAAAATATCCACCTGCCAATGCAGGAGACTCAAGAGACATGGGTTCTGTCCCTGGGTTGGGAAGATCTCCTGGAGGAGGAAATGGCAGCCCATTCCAGCATTCTTGCCTGGAAAATCCCATGGACAGAGGACCCTTAGGGCTGTAGTCCATGGGGTTGCAAAGAGTTTGACACAGCTGGGCACACATGCACCAACAGACGTACTCTGTACTCGAACATCTCTTTTCAATTGTAAATTTTTCCCTTTTCCTGTAACAAATTCCTTTTATATCCTTCTTTCAAATCTCAGATATTTTTGACTCTCTGATTTCCCTAGGCAAATATAGACACTCCTGTATTGCTACCATCTTTTGTACTTGGTGTTCTTCCCATTTACTGTTTGCTTAGAATCGCTTATAAGGGTGTGTGTGAGAGTTATCCAGAGAAACGGAACCAAATGTATGTAGTTCATTTATCTGTGATCCAAAATCTGTAAAGCAGGCTGACAGGCTGGAAACACAGGCTGGAATTGATGCTGCAGTGTTGAGGCAGAAGTCCTCCTTCTCTCTGAGAGACTTTAGTTTTTGCACTTGAGACCTTTCAAGCGATTGAGTCTGAACCGCATTAAAGCCAACTGAATATACTGATGTTAACTGGTTGTAGTGATGTTGCTCAAAAGACCTTCTGAGCAACACCTGGATGAGTGTCTGATTAAATTACTAGCTGTCATAAGCCTACCCAAGTTGACACATAAAATTAATCATCAGCGCATAAAATCTCTATAGGAAAGTGTTTGTCTTCTGTTTATCTTTTACCTAGAGAGTCAAGTGCAATGCTAATAATCAGTAGATGCTTTAAAAATGCTGGATTGGATGATTGAATGACATGAACTGTGTTAAGTCCAAAATCCAATTTGAAGAATGGCGAGTTGTAATCTTGGTAAGATTATTGCTGCTTAATGGGCGTCTTGTATTGTCAGATATGAGCAGGAAGTTGTCTTCAATCTCTGGCGGCCGAGTTATTTATACTAAATATGTCTGTGCCTTCTGTTTTGAGTTCTTTGCCATCTCATCATTGCCAGTATATAAACTACTGTTTTATTTTCTTTATTTGACTGTCCTTCTGACTCTGCTTGATTAAATAAGTTTGGCATTCAGGAGGAACACAGCGTAGCACAATTCCTTTCTCATCATTGCCCATTTTTAACTTGCAAGCACTGGGATGCTGCTGCCCTCTTTAGAGATACAATAATACTGGGTATTCTGAAACATACTGAAATGATGCTTTGTTGTCATTAAGAAAAAAAAAAAAGACCCATAGAACCTGAGAGCAGTGTTTTAGTAATAGCCATAAGTAATTTTTCAGGCACGAATACTAGAGTGGGTTGCCATTTCCTTCTCCAGGAGATCTTTCCGACCTAGGGATTGAACCGCATCTCTTGAGTCTCTTGTTTTAGGCAGGTGGATTCTTTGCTACTGCGCCACCTGGCAAGCCCCCAGTGGCTGTAGGACATGGAGGCAAAGCAGAATTATGAGGTTAAAACATAGTGAAAGCAGATGTCGGGTAGAGAGGTTGTGAGTTATAGATTCCAGAATAATATTTTCTCTTGAGCTTTAAAGTCTCTCTGCAAGTGATGTTAAAGCTAAAATAATATTTGGTGTTAAGAGACAGCGCTTACACTAACTTCCTGTAAGTCAGCCTTTTGGCAGGTGGAAGTAGTAGAGAGGTCAGCCCATCCTGGTGTCTTAAAGGGCCTCCCCCAACGTGAAAGAGGTCTTCCATTTGTCTTGAGCTACCAGGTGAAGATGTGGAAGTAAGTGTTTGGAGCACAGAGGAGAAAGGAATAGTTCTCAAAAACAATACACTTGTCAATCAATTTGAAATGTAAGGGGGAAAAAGTTGAATAACTGTATCTAAGAAACTGAAAGCCTACTGAATGACTGCACAAGTGCCCTTAGGATCCTTCAGGAGGTCCCCAGAACACTTTGGCCTCTAGATTCTTTCGTGTTTCTGCTGATGTGCATGCAGTGTCTAAGACCGCCTTGGTTCTATCTCTGGAGTTTGTGCTGATGCAGGAGGCGGGGACCTCTCCGCCCGTCCATGTAGTGGTGGTGTTTTGTCTAGACGGCTGTGCCTTAGGCTGATCTCCCTGAAAAGACTCCGCTTGATTTGGCTGCTACTAACTCTACAGCTTCTAAATTAAGATAAACTTACATTCCTGACCCCAAATTGCTGCATCCCCTCGCTAAGCCTCTGCATGAAGAGGCACCACGGTGCTGATTCCATAGTCTCCAGTTGTTGTCGGACTCTCCGTGAACTCTGGACAGCCATCTCAGATGTTAAAATATTTAAGCATCGCCCTCATTGCTTCACATTGCTAAGAGGTGCTAAATGTCTTAAATAAAGCCTGCCTAAACAGTCTGGTCTCATTCCGGTTTCCTCTCACAGAGGAAGTGACTTTCAATAACCCCAAACTACTGGCTTCTAATTTTAGGGATAACTAAGGTAGGATCAGGACAGAAAATAAGCGCTTCTCTATTGATTTTTCCTTAGTCATTTTACCCTAGAGGCCTATAATTAGCTCTATTTTCTCCACCTGTAGTACATGTTTAGGTGTACAGTGATGTTGGGGAAATAGTGGGTGATGTACAGGGTTAGAATTCAGGGAACCCACTTCATCCTACTTTTGAAAGCAGGTATGACTGACACTGCAGTTGGAAGAAGAGGGATGTTATCTACCCATCCATTTCCGTTTATTTGTAATAATGTTAATAACTCAACAACACTGATTGATCACCCGCAGTCTGTCAGGCACTCTCGCGTGTGCTTTACTTGTGTGAGCTCATCCGGTCCTCACAGTACGATAACCCTGTGGAGTAGGACCGTCATATCCCTCTTTCACAGTTGAAACTGCAAGGAGAGACGGTGAAACAAAAACAAAAGGAAACCAAAGACCGGCAGGAGGAATATAAACTCTACTTCTCACCTCTGAGAGTGCTCTAGGCCTGGCGTGATGGGAATTCGTCTCCAGTAGTCTCCAATTTCAGACACTATGACAAGGGTTTATTAGCTGCATACTAGCGCTAAAGAAAGAGGTCATATAAATACACGGTGATCTTAAATAAAGTCCACTCAGAGGGATTAACTTCACTTGTGACTGTCTCTGGCGTTATTATTGTTGTGTGGCTGTGCTTTAAATACTTAGGAGGAGAATCAACTGCTTTCTTTTCTCAGTCTTCTGTATGAAATTAGACCAAATGGGGGGAAGGGCAATCATAAAGCTGATCTTCAGTTTATAAGATCCTTCCTGACTGGGCTTTCCCTTCCCTCGTTGCTCAGTTATATAGACATTCTTGCTTTTCCTTTCTCTCTGTGTTTCTCTTTCTACCTGGAATGCCATTTTTTTCCTCCCCTCACTGCATTTTACTGGCAAATCCTACTCCATTTTTCTAAGACCCAATTGAAGGGTCACATCTTCTATAAAATTTTTTGCTAGATTAGCTGTATCCTCTCCCCATAAACTGATCACCATCACTTCTTTCTGTGTGACAGCGACTTACTTACCCTTCAGTTCAGTTGCTCATGTCTGACTCCTTGTGACCGTGACCCCATGGACTGCAGCACGCCAGGCTTCCCTGTCCATCACCAACTGCCGGAATTTGGTCAAACTCATGTCCATGTGTACTCTTAGGACCTGTCATATTTCATTGCAGTGCTTGTCCATGCACTGAAATGTGTTACTGCTCCTTCATGGAACAAGCACAAAAATGAAGTTAGCATTTAGAATTATTTTATTTTTCTAGTTTTTTGTTTGTTTGTTTTTACAGAAGTGTCAGTCTCTGACAGATTCAAGTAAAAAGAAAAAAGTCTTTCACCATGACAGTTTGAGAATTAGTAGTTGTCATTTTTTTCCTTACCTGTCCCCTGTGCTAGAAGGTTCATTTTTATATAAACAGCATTTTGTGTCAACAGTAATGTATTTGGCACCTGGAGCAATGAAAGTGCAGTTCTCATAAAATGATTTTTCATACAAGACACTTGTTCCTTTTTAAAGACTGAATTATGCTGTTTTCTGCCTGTCATTGTACTTATATCACATTGTAATTATCTGTTTATGGTTCTTTGTTTTCCACCAAATCCTTAAGGGTAATTAAGACCAAGTCTTAATCACTTCTGTGTCCCCAGTGCCAGCCATAGTGTTTAGTAGTAAATGTTCAAAAAGCATTCCTGATTGAATGACCTAATGAGTTCTGGCTCTTTGTTTTCAGTGACCTCACTTGATTCATAAACTCACAGGCTCTGCAGAGTCCTCATGATTTAACCTTTATCTTAAGAAAATTGTCTAAAACAGATTCAGAGGAATTAATTTCTAGTGTTTAACCATGTGTAAAATCTGCTTCTATAATATTGTTAAAAATTACTAGCCTAAATTTAAGTAGCACTGTTTTTTTTCTCGCATGAAATGAGATTTACATTTAAAACTTGTGCTAATAAAAGACCTCTGTGTCACACTGCCACAGATTCACATGATTGTAATCCTGCTGCTCAGACATCTCCTCCGTTGAATTTTTGTCCTTGTCCTTGAGTTGCAAAGTATAATTCACCAGGTTTCAAGGGACTTCCCTGGTGATCCAGTGGTTAACATTTCACCTTCCAATGCAGAGGGTGTAGGTTCAATCCCTGGCCAGGGAGCTCAGAGCCCACTTGCCCAGTGGCTAAAAAACCAAAACATAAAACAGAAACAATATTGTAACAAATTCAATAAAGACTTTGAAAATTGTCCACATCAAAAAAAAAAAAATTCTATAAGTTCCTGCTGAGAAACCATTCCCTTTGATCCATTTACATGTGTGTATGCGCGCGCATGTGTATTTCTCTGTAGATGTGTTCCCCTCTCTGCAGGTTTACCTAATTAGGATTTGGGAAAGCCCCTGAAGTGTCTATTGTATAACTTACATTGCAAGTCTAGATTTCAGCAAGGCAGCTAACCTTGCTTGGAGAATGCGGAGATTGTTTTTAGATGTTGTATTTTAGCTTTCTCCAGTTATCAGGATACTTAGTGCAGTACTTAGGTTATGTTTCGGTTTACTCGGCATTCCAAGTTCTTTTCCCTTTTATATATATGTAAGAAGCAGCCATCATGAAATTCTTTAGGTATTTGAAATATGAATAATGTGTGTATAATCAAATAAAAGTGTATTTACATTAACTTTAGTTGAAGGGGGAAATAGAAAAATTGCATCCACTCTAAAATGAATCTTGAGATATTCCAAGCCAAGAGCTTGTTAAGTAAGTAACATGAGAAGAATCAGCAGGTATTGGGTGTTTTTACTAATGGTGTTCAGTTTCTTTCAGTGCAGATCAGTATTTCTGAGAAAAGAGGAGGTAGGGACTGCCATATGCTTAATTTATTTTCAGGGAATCAAGAATCACAAAAATGTAACTGGCATTCCTAATGGACTGCCAAATATTATAATCCAAATCAAAGACATTTCCAGAGGAACAAAAAGAATGGGGGTATTCTGTTTGTGTGGAATATTGTATGATTGAAAAAACTGATGAGCAGATTGCATTCGTGAAGAAATAAACTATGTGTGAAGGAAAAACAGCTAATAAAGAGGCAATGAGAGAGAGAATAAAAGCAGCCTTCCACATTTTGAAGATTTTTTGCCGGGGACACTGAGTGATCATAGCAACCATCTCCAAGGAGACCTGTGGAAATGTGAAAAACGCTGAGGTCACACAAGCGAGCAGAGAAATTCCATATTGATGAACAACTTCTTGATGTATCTTTCTCTCTTCACCTTCCATGCCTCCAGCCTTTTAAACAGCATTTATCAGAAGGATAAAGGAAAACCAAATGTGATTTGCCCTGCAGAGAAAAAGTAATTCTCAGAACAGAAACTCTACTCAGAACATTCAGAGCAGCTTTTCATTAAGGTTCAGAAGCTTTTCAGAAACTTGGATATTAATGAACTGAGAAGTCCCGAGGATTAAATGCAAATCTTGGTCATAGGTGGTCGTGATGGTTATTGTTTCATTGAATGAAATGCAAGTTTCAATTCTCGAGCTGGAAACAAAGCTCCCAAAAAGGGGTCTCTTCTGAGTCCTTCATTACTAATCAGGCAGCGCCCCACATGTGCAGGGACTCCTCCGTCTTCTAATCCTTCCATCCCACTGGTCCTGCAAGGCCATTGTTTAGATGTATGTGCTGTTCACTGGGAGCAATGGTTTCTTTAGTTCATTCAGTCAGTAAACATTTACCACTTGTCTGCAGCAGCCCAACTGGCCCTCTAATAGAAACTCGGAAAGCAGACGTCACCCGTGGTCTCAAGATGCTAGAAATTTAAAGGGAAGATGATAAAAATAAAATAAAAATGATACCAGTAATTGCAATTATAGGAAACATGTACTGAGTGTTATTAGCAGAGAGTGACGAGAGGAACTTGACAGGGAGTTGACAGGAAAAAATTTCAAGAACAGGTTTGTGTTGTGTTGAAAGCCAAGAAGGGGAGGGTAAGGTACCAGGATGATGTAAAGGTCATGGGATGTGACATGGGTCTGGGAATTGTGTGCAAGTCCATACACTTGATGAGAAGTAAGGTGTGGGATGGGACAAAAATTAAGTATGCTCTCTTTCCCCCTGTTTCTCATTTATTGCTATTTCGTTAATTCTGCAGAAATAGCATTTGATGTTGGAGTGGGGGCACCCCCATTGATCAGAACCAGGAGACCAGGTCATTGGAAGCTGCTGACTCTTACTACTGGGGACCATTTGGGATCTCTGCTCTGGGTTCACTTTCTGGTCTCACTTAATGAATTTAGCGAGATTACAAGCTTTATACCCATGCTATGGAGCAGTTATGTAAAAATGTATGTAAAACCCTTCAGATAAATGAACAAATATATGCAGAACTCTTTGGGTAAATACTGTCTGATCCAGAGAAAGTGCTGAATAAAGGATTGTTATTTTTATGAGTCATTTAAAAATTTTTTAAATTTATTTATTTGCGTCAGTCTTCAGTTTTGGCAAGCAAGATCTTCGTTGCATCGTGCGGGATCTTTCGTTGCAGCCCATGGGCTCTCTAGTTGTGGCTCACGAGCTCCGAGCACGCAGGCTCGATAGTTGCAGCACATGGGGTTAGTTGCTCCAAGGCATGTGGGGTCTTAGCTCCTCGCTCAGAGATGGAACCCACATCCCCTGCATTGCAAGGTGGATTCTTAACCACTGGACTGCCAGGGAAGTCCCTATGAGTCATTATTATTTATATGCAGTTCTCCCAGTCCACTGGAACCGCTGGAGTGTCATCTAGATCTGTAGTCTGAACTGGGCTGGAGCAAATTTCCAGAAGGATGCTCTCCACAAGGGTTTGGTTCTTCTAAGGAGAAGGATGACCTTGGTCCTTGGCTCAAATTCAGATGGAAAATGTGGGTCTCTTTACTGAAAGGTTCGTGTGTGTGCCAGAGAGCTGTGAACCAGTAGAAGCCCTGTAGAATTTGGACTTTTGGAGGAAGCAGTGTTGAGGTAATTCTTGAATGGATTTCACAGCAATGCAAGCCCTGGGTTCTTTCAGTTCAGTTCAGTCGCTCAGTCATGTCTGACTCTTTGCGACCCCATGGAGGCATGCCAGGCCTCCCTGTCCATCATCAACTCCTGGAGGTTACTCAAACTAGTGTTCATTGAGTTGGTGATGCCATCCAACCATCTCATCCTCTGTCATCCCCTTCTTCTCTCACCTTCAATCTTTCCCAGTATCAGGGTCTTTTCAAATGAGTCAGTTCTTCACATTAGGTGGCCAAAGTATTGGAGTTTCAGCTTCAACATCAGTCCTTCCAATGAACACCAAGGGCTGATTTCCTTTAGGATGGACTAGTTGGATCTCCTTGCAGTCCAAGGGACTCTCAAGAGTCTTCTCCAACACCACAGGTCAAAAGCATCAATTCTTCGGCACTCAGCTTTATTTATACTCCAACTCTCATATCCATACATGACTACTGGAAAAACCATAGCCTTGACTAGAAGGACCTTTGTTGGCAAAGTAATGTTTCTGCTTTTGAATATGCTCTCTAGGTTGGTCATAACTTTCCTTCCAAGGAGTAAGCGTCTTTTAATTTCATGGCTGCTGTCACCATCTGCAGTGATTTTGGAGCCCAGAAAAGTAAAGTCAGCCACTGTTTCCCCATCTATTTGCCATGCAGTGATGGGACTGGATGATGTGATCTTCGTTTTCTGAATGCTGAACTTTAAGCCAACTTTTTCACTCTCCTCTTTCATTTTCATCAAGAGGCTCTTTAGTTCTTCTTCACTTTCTGCCATAAGGGTGGCGTCATGTGCATATCTGAGGTTATTGATATTTCTCCCAGCGATGTTGATTCCAGCTCGTGCCTCTTCCAGCCCAGCATTTCTCATGATGTACTCTGCATATAAAAACTCAGAGAAAGTCTGGGTTCCTTACTACTATAAAATAGGATATCATTAAGGCTGTCAAAGACAGATTTTACTTTTTGTGCTTTAGCTTGGTTTTAAAAAGATGTGTTACAGCAGATAGCCCAAGAACAGTGAATTACTGTCTGAATATCATCCACTTCAGAACCTCCTCATGCCTAAAATTGAAGATTGTTTCCAATGTTCCTACTTTCTGGCGTTCCTGTACCTAACCAACTTCCCAAGCTAGTTGTGGAGAATGGGCCAGATGAGGTGTCAGTTGTTTGCAGAGGAACCCTCAGTAAACAGTGGGTGCTATTTTTCCTCTTCACATCTGGCTGATCTCCTGAGCTGGTGGCTAGGGCAGATGCAAGATTATATTGTGCTGCCCTCACTGGAGGTTTGGTGGTTGTAAGATTTCCCTGGCACATCTCTTTAGTTTGACCAAATACAGAAATAACTAGAGGATTCCAAATTGGTCTATAGTTTAAAATGGGGTGTGGAGGAAATTGGTCATAGAGAAATTCCCTGAAGAATTCAAATTGCTTTGCAACCACCAAGAGGGACATATGGGGAAGTTACATTGTTACTGTGTGATAGTAATAATTTTCTGCTGGACAAAGTACTCAATTCTTGCTTTAGTCATCAGAACCATCCCCACTATAGGTTCTATAGGTGAGGATACTGAAACCCAGTAAAGCAGCCCATTCAAGGTCACTCAGCTAAAACTAAGTAGAGCTTGGATTTTAGCCTAGCGGTGTCTGACTGCCGAGTCCATGCCTTAAATCTTTTATGCCTATTGCTCTGTGTGTGCTATCTAGGCCATTTGTTCATCCATTTGCCATTTCTTTCTTAAATATTTATAGTGTGTGCCAAGTACCCTTCTGGGTCTTGGTGATCTTGTGGTGGGCAAGAACGTCCAAGATTCCACAGTTATGAAATGTGCATTCTAGTGGGAGAGGCTTAAAATAAGCAAGAAAATGAATGTGGGTGGTGTGTATGTATATAGGCATGTATACCTTTTGAGAATGATGTGTGCTATGAAGGCAAGTAAAATCCAGAAAAGAGGTGCAAGTAGCCGTTTTACATGGTGAGGAATAAAGAAACTAAGAAGTTACCTAAAATAGTAACTTTGCCCCATTGTTTCAGTTATTACTTTGTATTTTAATTTAAACTGCCTGAAATTTAATATATACCTGCTAACATGTTTGTAAGTTACAAAGCACAACATAATGCCTGTGACCCTACCTTCTAATCTAAGAACTGTTACCAATTCTGTTCATCTTCCTGTGCTCTGTCCTAACCCATCTACCTGCCTGTCTTTTGAAGTGCCCACTTCTTAAATTTTAAAACAAGTTTTTCTTGCCTTTAAAAAAGGCTTATCACTTACAGTTATATCCATTAGGACCATAGTATTTGATTTTGCGTATTCTTTTTGCCTTATCATTGTTCCACACTGCATGTAGCGGCTGTTCATTCATTTTAACAGCTGAATTATGGTTGTTGGGTGAATGTGCAAAACCAATTGACTCATTGCCTGGTGGGTGGACATTTGGATTGTTTCCAACCTTTCGCTCTTTGAACAGTGCAGCTAAACATCCTTGTGTGTGCCTCTTAATGCACATGTATAGGAGTTTCTCCATGACGTTCCTGTGCCAATCAGCCTTCAGCTTCACATGATAATACCAGATTGTTTTCCAAAGGTGTGATAATAGTTTACATTCCCGCCCAGAAGTGATTGAGTTGATCCACTTGGTTTTATAAGACATCTTAATTTGGGGGCAGTCTGTTGGGTAGAAGATAATATTCCATCGTGGTCTTTATTGACATTTCCTTAATAAGCAATGAGATTGAGTCTTTAAGAGGATAATTTTTGAGCAGAAACCTGAAGGGAGTGAAGGACCAATCCATGCAAAACTGTAGTGGAACTTTCCAAGGCAGTGTTCCAGAGGCAGACTATTTTGGAGTGTCCATGGAGCAGCAAGAGAGGTTTTGATGAGATAAAGAAGGCAGGGGCTATGACTCCCACGGCCTGAAAACCCCCGAGTATGCACAGGACTTTAGAATACTAATACTAAGAGTTATGGGAAGGCATAGGAGGGCTGTTAGGGGATGAACACAACTTGATTGATGCTTTTAAAAGATCCCTTTGGCTTCTGTGTGAATAGATTCTGGGGAGGTGATGAGAACAGAGGCATAGAGATGAGTTAGAGGCTTCCAGAAGTTAAGAGATGGTCCTGGCTTCAACAGGGGTGTTGGTGGAGAAGATGGTGAGAAGCTGAATTCAGGACATATTTTGAAGTGAAGGCTGGGTGAGAACTGCTGAGGGCTGCACGGAGGTGTTAGGAAGAGAGGCATTATGGATGATAGCTTGATGTGAGATTGAGTAGCAGGGAACGTAAGTCCATTAACTGGAATGGGAAAGGCACTGTGAAGAGGAGCCGCACTGGCGTGAAAGTGGCATTTAGTGCGGAGAATAACTCTTTGTTACACAGGTGGGCCCCTGCTTGCTGTGTCATCTGTCGGTGTCTCAGACGGGCCCCTGGTAACACATGGGCAGGTGCTGTGTCCTCCTCCCTGTCCCACTGAGTGGTGGTCCATCTATCTAGTTGGACAGGCCAGAAATTGGGAGTCACCTTTGACACCTCCCTCTGGTTTACCACCGTGCCCACTCCATCCCCACAGCCTGCCAGCTTTACCCCTGAGATCTCTCTGGAGTCCGTTCAGTGCTCCCCATCTCCGTCACAACCACCCCAGGCGTGGTTACCAGCAGTTTCCCCTTGAGCCTTGTCACAGCCTCCTCAGTGCACTGGTTCTGGCCCTCCTCCAGGCCGCCATCCACTCTGCAACCAGCTGACTTGGAACCCTCAAGTTTAAAACCCTTCAAAATCTCTTTTTAAAATGATTATTGCTTTTAGGATAAATCTGTAGTATGACCAAAGGACATGAATTAGCAGGCCTTGCTCATATCTCTAGTCCCGTCTCTAACTTTCTCTCTCCACCCCATCCCCATGGGCATCTTTTAATTCCTTGAAGATAGAATTTAATTCCTGTTCCCTTCCCTTTCTGGGCCTTTGCACAGGCTGTTCGTGAAATACTACCTCCTCTTGCCCCACATAATGTCATTCAGATTTGTCAAATGATACTTCCTTAAAGAAGCTGTGTGTACTCCCCCTCCACTCATCCACACACAGACACCCACACCCCTGCTAAAACAAACTTAGATTTCCCTATTATATGTGCTTAAAAAATATAATTCCTTGCTTTTCCTTCATAGCACTTATACAATATTTATTTATATATTTGCATAGGTGTTAATATCTTTCTCTTTTTCCTGGAATGTAAACTCTGCAAGGCCCATAAAACTCTGTTTTGTACACCATCTAGCATGTTGCCTGGTGTATAGAAAGCATTCAATGAACATCAGCGAATCACTGAAGGAAGAAGCCTTGCTCAGTATCTGAATTTATTTTTATTTTTTTTTAATGAGGACCATTTTTCAGAGCTTCCTTGGTAATTCAGATGGTAAAGAATCTGCCTGCAATGCAGGAGACCTAGGTTCAATCCCTGCGTTGGGAAGATCCCCTGGAGAAGGGAATGGCTACCCACTCCAGTATTCTTGCCTTGAGAATTCCATGGACAGAGGAGCCTGGCTGCATATGGATGGGATCGCTAAGAATCAGACATGACTGAGTGGCTAACACTTCACATTTTAAAAATCTTAATTGAATTTGTTTCAGTATTGCTTCTGTTTTATGTTTTGGTTTTGAGGCCTTGAGGCATGTGGGATGTTAGCTCCTCGATCAGGGATCAAACCTGCACCCCCTGCATTAGAAGGCAAAGTCTTAACCATTGGACCACCTGGGAAGTCCCTCTGATTCATCTGCTGTATTCATCAGACATTGCACCTCTGCTTTTTATAGGCCTTTCTAAGAGAAATAACATTCTTGGTTATGATAGATAGACTCTTTCATACTTGCTTGGAAATATCTTAGCTTCATTTTAGACTTCTTTAGCAACTTGCAACCTTTCATTCACTGTGTACTATAGATGAAATAAAAAACTGATTAAGAAATTTGATCTCTAATCTAATTTAGAATAAAGAATTTGTGGGAGAATTTTAACTGATAATATTCTGTTCATCATCCTGGAGCAAATGCCTGGGAAATAAGAGGATAGTAGTATCAGTAAATATTAAACAATAGTAGTAACAATAAACAGTAAACAATAAGTATTTCAGTAGCATTATGGGTTACAAAGTGTTTTTACATTAGAGATGCCAAGAAGTGAATGAAGTTTCTCTTTGCATAGCATGTTACTTCACCATGAAAATCTTTCAAATACTCTCCATTGTCTACACAATTAAAGTCTGAGTTCTTTATCAGAGTGGACTAGGCCTCCAGGATCCTACCCAACCTACTTTTCCAGGATCAGCTATCACCACTTCTCAAGTTATCCTTCACCTTCCAGCAACATCAGACTCTTCTCTGTGCTCCTGAAATACTCTGGGCACGTGTCGCATGGCAGACTCTGTTTACTTGTCTCTAATGCACCACAAGTTCTTGGAAGAAAGAAATCACTTCTTTTTTATACTCAGCCCCAGTAGTACAGAGCTTGGTAGGGACTCAGTCGGTGCTTGGTGAATGAATGAACGGCCTTGTAGTCGATCACAGGAGTAGATCTGTGCAATGACTAAAAGGGCGCATGTACTCTAAGATGGGCCATCTGATTGATGCGTCACTGGAGCCTCCTGGGTCATCCAGAACTTCCTCTGTATTCTAACCTGTCTGTGTCTCCTCCAGGGTTTCCCCGATGGTTCAGCAGGTAAAGAATCCGCCTGCAACGCAGGAGACCTGGGTTTGATCCCTGGGTCGGGAAGATCCCCTGGACAAGGAAATGGCAACCCACTCCAAAATTCTTGCCTGGAGAATCCCATGGACAGAGGAGCCTAGCAGGCCATAGTCCATGGTGTTGCAGAGTCCAACATAACTGAGCAATTGAGCACACAGTATCTACTCCTCTCATTGATGTCATTGAGGTTAACCTTTGATCTGGGTTGTGGGACTAGATAGACTTCAGTGACTTACTGTTCAGAAAGCAGATCACCTGGGGTAACCCGCAGGGTAACGGGTGATCGGTATTCGAACATTTGATGACATCTGCTCCGGGGCCTTGGTCTGCATTGCATTCGCTGTTACCCTTCTTGAAGACTCACCTGCTCGAGTCTGAAGTTCATAAATTCACAAACTAAAATGCTCATCTATCACTTGGAGGTAAACACTTAACTTTTTCTAATACCCCATCAGTCTTTCACTTGTGCCAGTAGGTATCATTTTCCTAAGATGGATCAAATAGTGCCACTTTTTTGGTAACATGCTTTATTCTCTTTATATATAATATAGGCAGATAGATAGATAGAGGTATTTTTGTATATCTTATTCATGTTACTATGTATTCTCCCATACTTACAACATCACATTAGAAAGGCTTCTAAAGATTTTTTCATAGTTCTGTATTTTAATTTGGTATTTTTAAATATAAGGAATGTTTAAGGAAATAGTTCTCTCTTCATATTTTTATCCAGTTGTATCAAAGAAATTTCACATGAGTTTATATAGGAAAGAAAAATTTGAGATTATAGCTTCTTTTGTACATAATTAAAATGGTATTTAATAGCTGGCCTCATTCTGTCTCTCTAATCAAAATTATCTACCTCCAAATACCAATCTTTATTGCATAATATAATCAAGATAATTTCCTCCCTTATTAGACTAAGTAAGACAGTTTGATAATAGTCTCCTTTGAGTTTTTTCGTTTTATATAAGTATACAAGATGGCTGTCAAAATTTTGTTCATTTCAGCAGGAAGTCACTTAAGAAAAGACTACAGTATATGTACCATTGACTCTTAAGGAACTGAACTAATTGGTGACTTGAATGCTCAAACATTTATACAGCTTTAATATGTTGCCCCCAAAAAGATGTGAGCTCTATAACAGTATGAGCTCCTCTGTCTTGAGATTTTTTTGTTGCCATGTTAATGTTACTTCTGAGGTTCTTCAGTTGATTAGATTCTTCTGATTAAACCTCAGAGAAAGTGGGTGTCATCTTTCTTTTGGTCTGAGTTATAGATGACTTGGGTTTCTATTGAATATAAGACACTGCCAACCCCAACTTTGTACTGTACTTAATCAAGAGTTAGGCAGATTACAAATAGATGCTCTGTATAACTTTTCATGATTATGCTATGTTCCCTGCCTCCATATTTTAGTAGATCCTCTAAGTTAGGTGTCACATGAACAATTTTTTTTTTTGGAGAAGCAATAGCTGATGTATGATTTTCAGAAGGAATATTTACAGTCATTCTGATAACCAAAGATTACAGGACTGAGTGGATTTCCTGCCTTAAGGACTTTTATCACTTAAATGACTAGGAGCTTTCTTGACTTTAGTTTTTGGATGGTGCCACCCCTTATTGAGGAGGAAGCACTCTGGAGAAGCCCCAGGAGGATCATCCTCTTGAGAGTCATTTGGTTGTTTTGTAGCTTGCTCCTTGAGAACCAGCTTATCAAATGTACAAAGGTCTTTGAGAGATCTCTCACCTTTAGGCATAACCCTTCTAAGTGCCTGGCACATAGTACTGGGGTGATAAACCTTTGCTAAATGAGTGATTGAAATAAGGAATGATTTATTTTAAAACTTTTGTTTAAAAAATGAGTTAAGAACTTGAGCCAAGCCATGCCATCTGGCTGAAGGCTATTTATAGGTCTTAAATAGTATCAGTTTGACGTGGTATAGGAAGGGTGACTGTCACCACGCTTGATGCTATCCTGTGTGTCCATAATGCTTACAGGAACAGATGATTTGAAGTAGGTGTGATTCTTGCCTGGATCTTGATTTAGCCACAGAAGCTCTTGCATGATTAAATGGCCCGCTTTCCCTAGCATAGAATCAAAGATAGACTGCTTTAGATGCATATCATACCAGCATTCATATTCAAGGTGCGTCTGTTGATGACACCATTCTTTATTATGAACTGTTAGCTTCCAGTATCAATGACTAGGGTTTCCCTGATGGCTTAGCAGTGAAGAATCTGCCTGCCAATGCAGGAGATATGGGTTCAATACCCGCATCAGAAAGATCCCCTGGAGAAGGAAATGGCAGTGCACTCCAGTATCCTTGTCTGGGAAGTCCCATGGACAGAGGAGCCTGATGATCTACAGTGCGTGAGATCACAAAAGGGTCAGACACAACGTAGCAACTAAGCAACAGCAGCCAATCAATGACTTCATCTCTCACCAAGGCAGTTGAATGCTAGGCCTTCATGTTTTTATTTCATGGTCATTTGGAAAAATAAGTGAGATGTATAGCATCTACATTTTGATGAGCTTTAAGTTAAATTAGAGGAAGAAAAATTGCAGATATTTGCATATGTCAAAAAGCTTCATTATTAAAATTATGCCACTTAGGATATCCCTGCAGTGCTGAAATTAAAATGTATAAGTGACATCACCATGTCACTCTGTCCTAGAATTCAAATTTTCCAAGGAAGTGTTACAGCAAAAGAAAAACTGAGCAAAGTGCTAACATTTACTGAGAATTTATGTTACTGACTTTTCAGTCACCAGCATGTTAGTTTCCAAAGCAGAGAAATCCAAGCAAGGGAGAAAAGAGAATGGAGGAAAGTTAAGGGGGAACGAAAGGGGTAAAAATAATTTTTATATGAAGTACAAGATGGCGCCTTGTAGCAAGTGAAAAATCAGTTTGGATGGAGGAGGGCCACAGCTGGGCCTAAGTTTCCAAAGGATATCTCTTTGATTCTCTCCTCTAAGTCCAATTTTATTTCATATTCTAAAAAGTACTGGATAAAGTATATTTACAGTCCTTGGATATTGTCTTGGATATTACAGTCTAGTGGTTTAAGGACTGTAATTCTCTTTTCTTCACATCATCAATTATGTAGACTTTTTTGATGTTCAAAAATCCTTCTAATTTAATCTCTTAGCAAGTTATGTGGATTTGAGGGGTAAAAATAATAGTAATAATGGCTAAGGATTGCTGAGCTGGTGCTGTGTGTTGGGCACTGGGCCATCTGATGTCATTCAGACTTCGTACCTTTCCTGCAACGGGCATGTGAGTAGAATTATCCCAGTTTTACACATGAGAAGAGTGAGGCCCAGAGCAAGATTAAATTATATGGTCCAGGTCACCCAGGTTGCAAGTGGTCCAGCTGGAATTTAGACCAACTTTGTCCACCTCCTGAGACTGAGCTCTGCCTTCTTTGAGGGTAAAGCTTATGTCTTTATTTATTTACAGAGTCTCACATCATGGTTTTCATCTGATTTAAATAAAAGAGATGTCAAAATTGAAGTTATTCCATTTGTCATATTGCATTTGAATGAGCCTAAACTTCTCGTCTAAAACTTGATCCTGTTTCCCGAGCATCTCTACAGGGATATTTTTTCCAATACCTCAGACTCTTCCTCTCAACACACCCTACTCTCCCTGCCCCAAACATGTAGTAAAGAGATATTGAGAACTAAATATGTACATATTTCATTTCTATATCTCAGTTATAATTTTCTTCTGGAATTCTTGAATAGATTCTGCTCTTAGGCGCAGGGGACTTTGGATGGTCATCCTTTTTTAGTCTAGAGTTCTAGAATTTGATCTTTGTAAGGAGCTGCACACCCCTTCCAAAATGCAGGGTCCATGAGAGCAGATGCTGTCTGGCAGATTATCACTATACCCTGATGCCTAGTGCGGTCCATGGCTGGCCCAGATTAGGGACTTGATAAATATTCATTGGCAGACTGATTGCTACCATTATACTGTTGACCCACCAGCAGGCTAGCCATCCAGCGTATATAGACCACATCCTCATGTTTACATGGGAAACTGCAGATTCCGTGTCTGACCCCACTATATGGTAACTCAGCCAGAGTGACCCAGTAGTCCTCTTGACATAATTTTCATTTATGCCCTTCATACTTCTTATTTGTTCTTTGGTTTATATTCCATCCTCAGTCCAGAATGAGAGTCTTTCTGCTCTCCCCATCCATTCCTAGAAGTCTAAAACCTTACTATCTAGCAAGACCTATATAACACATTATCTCCTCCATGAACTCAGACCCAGTGTTTTCAGACGGAGGTAATGCTTTGAATTGTGTCTCCCAAACACAAGAATGTTGGGAACACCATAATTTGCTTTGTATTTCTTAGAGAACCGGAGGACCCTTGATCCTGGGTCTGGCATGACTATTCAGTTTACTGATTTCCTTACTGTTAATTTATTACTGGACTTCCCAGAGCCAGTGAGTATGTAATATTCTGGGGTTCACTGTGAATCTTCCAGTGTGGAGTATGCTGTGTGTATAGTGGGCTTTATCCCCTCTTTGTTTTGTCTGCCTTGATGTCCAACAGAACCAGTGTTTTCAAGTGCCTACCTGTAAACGTGCTCCTATAGGATGAATGCCTGTGGTGGTGTTTAGGTTCTATTTTTCTTTTCCTTTCTTTCTGGTCAAACAGTGAATCATTGTCAAATTCCAAACTTCCCCTTCTTCTGGATGAGTATACTATGAAAACTGCAGCCTGCTTTTCATATGAGGTCCTCTAGGATATTCATTGCTGATGGGAGTATGCAATGGTATAACCACTTTGGAAAATAGCTTAACATTTTCTGATAAAGTTAAATGTTTATCTACCATATGTTTGAGCAATTTCATTCCAATACATTTAACCAGGAGAAGACAACAGATTCTCAGACTGGGTCAAGGGTATTCATAGCAGCCTTATTCATAATAGCCAAGAAATATAAACAGTGAATATAAAATGTTCATGAACCAGGTGACTGGTGTATTAACAAATTTTAGTGTATTCATTCTACCGTGACCTTCTGAGACAGAACTACTCATAATGCAACAAGGATGAATCTCAAAACCATGAAAGTGTTTGAAATCTTGTTTGGGGTGGTAGTTACATAGGTGTATACAGTTGTCAAAACTCACTGAACTGAATCCCTCAGGTCTGTGCATTTTACTGTAGTTGAATTATCTCTGGGAGAATCAGGCCAGCCCAGCAGTTAAGAGCCTGGGGTCAGGAGCCGGATGACATGGCTGCAAATCCTTGTTCTACCACTGTCGTCGCTTCTGGGATCTTTGATGAACTGCCTCAGTGTCTGCTGCAGTTTCCTCGTCTGTCAAATGCGACCAAAATTTGGATCTACTGTATAAAATTGTAATGAGAATCAAATGAGTTAGATTGTTTGCCATTGCTCTTTAAGCTTTTGTTAAATGAAACTTAAAAATTATATACTCTGACCTTCATGACAGTACCCCCTTAAAATCTAATCCCTAGTTGCACATGAGAATCACCTGGGAAGATTTCCAAAAATAAAATACCTGGGCTTTGTTCCCAAGGATTCTGCTATAATTGGTCTAGGGTGGGGTCTGGGCATTGTAGAGTTTCTTCCTTCCTCCCTTGCCCTCCTCAGGTGAATCATTGTCAAATTCCAAACTTCCCCTTCTTTTGGATGACTGCGCTATGAAAATTGTCTTGCTCTTCCTAAAGGACACTAAGTGAAAACCATAGCAATCCATTATTTTCTTTCTTCCTTTTTTTTAAAAACTGTATCTTGGGACTTCCCTGGTGGTCCAGTGGCTAAGACTCCACAGTCTCAATGCCAGGGACCTGGGTTTGATCAGCTAAGAATTTGCATGCCACAATGAAGTTCAAAGGTCCTGCGTGTCGCAGCTAAGACCTAAAGCAGCCAGAAAAAAACAGCAGCAGCAAAAAACAAAAACCATATCTTGAAGAATGCTATATGTTATAGTAATAGTCCCAATTTTCAACAGCTTTGGCACATTGTGACAGCTGGACTTATTTGCTTCATTTCCAATAGCATTGGACACCTTTCCAGAGACAGTTAAAAAGATCAATTTAATAATGAACTTCCATAATAATTATTGACCAGTTCATTACACTTCCATGGAGAAATGAGAGAAAATCCTATCATTCAAGGGGGGGTGGGAGGTCCTGAAACAACTCCCCTTTTTATTCAAGTCATTTTTTCTTTTTCAGAGTGAAATGTTAAATATCTAAAGTGCTTGAGGGGAAAGAGCAATCCTCCGATTGAGATGACAAGGCATGGGCACTTCAGAGCACCCAAAATGCAAATTATGAGGCCCTCGCCCTTCTGTTCAGAGCTCTGTAAATGTTAGATGTCACTTTTCCTCTTTTTAGTTGTGAATGCAGGTAGGACTGGAAGGATAAGAGTCTCTGATTAACATGAGGAAATAGGTTACTAACTTGTTAGTGTCGCTGAAGAAAGAAATCAAAGTACCTTACTTTTGTTGGAAGTGACTGAACAAATGGTTTGGGATTGCATTCATGGAAAAAATGATTACAGTCCTTGAGATAAGAAGGGAAAAATTCAGGAAGTGTCAAGTATATCACCAATGAAAAAGCCACATATGGCACTAGGCTAATAGACAAGCACTTTCAGGTATTGTAATGCTATTTTTTACCTTTGAAGATGAGTATAACCAGCTGAGTTTTTGCACAAGTGTCTAATTTGTCCTCTTTATGAAATGCTTTTTGTTGATACTTGCATGCTTCTTGCTGATAATCAGTTGCCAATGGACTGGTTTATGATTCTAAATTAATCCCACTGCATTTACATAGGCAGTGTATTTCCAACCTCCCCCACTTTTTGTTTTTAGGTAAGAAAGAACCCTAGTCCTATAGAGGAGCTTCTTTCATGGTTCAGTGGTAAAGAATCCACCTGCCAATGCAGAAGACACAAGTTCGATCCCTGGGTTGGGAAGATCCTTTGGAGAAGGGAATGACAACCTACTCTAGTATTCTTGCCTGAGAAATCTCATGGACAGAGGAGCCTGTGGGCTACAGATCGTGGGGTCACAAAGAGTTGGACATGACTAAAGCAAGTAACACAACACAATGCCCTTTTCAGGGCTATAGAGAGTACCTTCTAGGAAGGAGGAATAGTATAAGCAAATGAATGAGGGCTGGAAAACAAGGCCTTGATCAGAAGATATAGCTTGACTGGAAGTTAGAGTATCCATTGGTAGAGTGTACATACACACACAAAAAATGGAGGGTTAAGTTAGAAAATAAGAGCCAAGGCTATTGAATGCCCTGAATGTTGTCAATCCAAAGAGTCTGGATAAATATCTATCATCTGTCCATATGAGATTTAAATGAAGGCACTGGGACATGTACAAGCAAATGTTAAGAAAAATTCTTAAATTGTGAGTTTAAAAATAGTCAACTGTGTCAAATCAGACACATGCTCTATTCTAAGTAAATGTAGTTGTGAGATCTCTCTTTGGCTCCTTTAATTCTTTTTCTAGATTTGTCAAAAGCCCATACAAAGATTAACATAATGCAGATAAGAATGTTTTCATATTCATATCTTATGCAAATTGAAATTTCAAGTTTTTGCTGGTGCTTATGGTGGTCATACCACGAAACATTTATCATGAATCCTTTTAATAAAACAAAACAAATAAAGTTCTTTTAATGAATCTTTTAGATTGTGTCCCAAAGTCCTTGAAATATGCTCATATGGACCCAACATTGAATTTTAATAGTGTAGTAGCCAGCAAAATACCCAAGCAAGTTGATAGTGTTTAAGATTGGACTTTTACTGTGCCTTTTTGGGTGTGCAAAGGAAAACAGTCTGCATTCTTGGCCCCCGTTCGCTTCCCTGGGTCCTTATGCATTTTCTCATCCATTCTGACATGAGCCTGGTAGAAGTGGATAATCACCTAGCAGCCAATTATGTGCCTTTGTTATTGCTAGAAGGAAGCATGCTTACTTGTAGACAGTAGTTTTGCTTTTCTTGGGAGACCATATTCTGGAAGAGGGGCTCATTCATTGGCACCCAAAGAATGCATAAGTAAAGGGACTATACAGTTACTGACACATACCTGCATTATAAGTGTTGGAGAAGGGAAAGGGGTGTGGAAAAGGAGACCGTTTTCTATTCAGTACGTTGGAGGCATATCCACATCTATGAACTCAGATCTGTAACTGAGGTCAAAAGCATGCAGAAACAAAAAGGTAGTTAACTAGTACTGGTGGTTTAGTCGCTAAGTCTTGTCCAGCTTTTGCAACCCCATGGACTATAGCTCGCAAGGCTCCTCTGTCCATAGGATTTCCCAGATAAGAACAGTGGAATGGGTAGCCATTTCCTTCTTCAGGGGACCTTCCTGATGCAGGGGTTGAACCCACACCTCCTGTACTGCAGGTGAATTCTTTACTGTTGAGCCACCAGGACAGCAACTTGTACTGAGAATATCCTATCTAGTCAGTGCCGTTGACTGCTATTGACGGATTGAGTAAAGACAACATTCTGCCATACTTTAGGTTCTCTATATAAGACTCTGTGGAAAGAGCCATCTTTTTCTTCCATGCCTTGTTAAAAAGGATGCAAAGTACACTAAAAATAAACCATTTAGAACAAAAAGCTTGAATAGTTAGAGCTTGAATCTAATGTGAGAAAACTCATGGAGCTTATAAAACTTTAATAACCAGGTTTGGAGAGGGAGTCTTGCCATTTTAAGTGAATCAGTGGTAATTTCGTGGAAGGTCTTAATGTTACCAAGGATAAAATGGAAATCAGTGGTGTCACAACAATGTTAAGAAAAAAGACAAGCCACGTACTGTAAATATAAGTAATTCTGGCATATGTGGGAAGGCACCCAAGGAAAAAACCATCACTGTCACTTTAAATAACCTTTTTATGCAAAAGTAAAGCTTAAGGTAGAAAAGTTGTGTCCTAAGCTCTTAGAAATATTGTCTTTCTGCCCTAGGATACAACCCTCACAAGGCTAGAAATTTTAACCTGAAAAGGTGGGAAGGAGACTTTTTCTACTCTGTCAGCTAATTCTTGCTTTCATGGAAGTTCTGTGCTTGTCAAGGCGTATAAACTCTCTCAGAGTCCAGCTATTGCGCTGCTCGGCTGTCATCCCTGTCAACTCTCTGCCCATGACTTTTTTTTTTTTTTAATATTTATGTGGCTGCACTTGGGATCTTCCATCTTCACTGTGGTATGCAGAATCTTTTAGTTGCTGCATGTGGGATCTAGTTCCCTGACCAAGGATCAAACCCAAGTCTCCTGCATTGGGAGTGCGAAGTCTTAGCCACTGGACCACCAGGAAAGTCCCGTCTGCCCATGACTCTTGAATCAGTCAACCCACACCTCTTGACTGATCTCGGCTCCTGTATTGCCAACTGCTTTTGAGTCCTTTCCGATGGGTGGACTTTCCAAGGACATTCCATCTCCTCTGAGCGGCTTCTCCCATCTTTCTGCTGCCTCCGTTCTACCCCATTATGAGAAAGCCCAGCAGCTCTCCACCATGTTCATGAAGTCCTTGGAATACAAACGGGCCCACTAGAGGCCTTCCTTCTTCTGAACTCATAGACCTCTTTACTCTCCCATTTTCTGTAGCTCTTGACACACCTCGTAACAATTTATATTCTGGTCTGTTCCCATGCATTATGATGGAAACTTGTTGCCCTTTGGTGCTTTATAATCTGTGACTCTTCCAAGATCTGAGCGCAGACTGCTCCCTGCCTTCAGTTAGTATCTGTAGGCTGACAAATTCTTTGGATACCTTGAAGATCCTAACAGCAGTAAGTTAACTGACAAGGATCAAAGGGAACTTGAGGGATCATCTTGGCCACTGCAGGTCCCTTTGCTCCTGGACTTTCAGGTTGTTCCGCATATCTCCATACATTTCCTGAGGAGGTCCTACACCACCCCCAAGCATTTTTAACTTACCACCTCGCCTCCACTTTTCCCCAGTAACTATTTTCATCTCAATCCCTTGTGTTTTAGTTCAGACTTGTCTGCTTGCTCTAGTTTAATTAGTGAAGATGTAGAATAGAAAGGCAAAGAGAAGATGGTAAGATCAGATGCTTTGTCATGGGAATGGTTATTTGGGACAAAAACACTTACATTTCCTGTAAACCCTTTCAGCAGTGTCCTTGGCTCTCCACCGTCCTGTGAGCACCATGAGAGCAGGATATGCCTTTGTTTTGTCGCACCACTCAATCACCAGTGCCTGGCACATGGCCTGGCCCACAGTAGATATTCAGTAAATAAATACTTCTTAAATAAAAACAGGACCATAAACTCCTATGGAGGGTTTGAGCAGTGGAAGTTTTATCATATGGGTCTTTTGCCACATAGAATTGTGCCTCAATTTTTAAAAATCCTTTGACAAAATCAGATACCAAAAAGCAGATAAATTAGTAGATTATTTTGTAATATTTATATATTTATGCTATGTTTCCTTCAAATAGCCTCTTACTCCAATGCTTTGAAAAATATGATTTATGTATAGAAACACTGCCTTACACAGAAGTGTTAGTGATCTTTTGAAGTGAATTATCTGAAAATCATGCTTCCTAAAATTATATGTATCCTGCTACTTTAGTGTCATATCTTTAAGTGAAAAGTGAAAGTCACTCAGTCATGTCCAACTCTTTGAGACCCCATGGACTGAATTCTCCAGGCCCAGAATACTAGAGTGGGTAGCCTTTCCCTTCTCCAGGGGATCTTCCCAACCCAGGGATTGAACCCAGGTCTCCCGCATTGCAGGTGGATTCTTTACAGCTGAGCCACAAGGGAAGCAGCTTTATTGTGAGTATAAAGGAAATGACTGAACATCAGGGAAATGACCCAATATTTTCTGGCCTAAAGACATTTACTCGCAGAAAACAGTATATCTAATTGCTAGATATTTATTGCCAGAGATCTTATTGCCAGAAAGTTTGAAGTGAAGTCGCTCAGTCATGTCCGACTCTTTGCGACCCCATAGACTGCAGCCTGCCAGGCTCCTCTGTCCATGGGATTTTCCAGGCAATAGTACTGGAGTGGATTGCCATTTCCTTCTCCAGGGGATCTTCCCAAACCAGGGCTTGAACCCGGGTCTCCTGCCTTGTAGACGGTTGCTTTACCATCTGAGCCAGAAAGTTTAATAAGCTACTTACGTATCTTGATGAAAAAAAGAGCATCTGTAAAATTAGTGTACATGTTTTGGAATGTCTTATTAAATCATCCTTCTTAATCCTCCAAAGAAAAAGAAGAGCTTATTCAAACTTTTTTGTATGATCTGTAGAATCTGAATCAGTAACTGTCTTTTAAGATCCTATAACTATATGGAGGATGGAAAGAAACACAGAGAATCACAGCCCTCAGTAAGTTTAAATTTTAGTTGGGAAGCCAGAAATGGTTATACCAAAAAAAAAAAAAAGACATTTAAACACATCCCACTAGGAAAAAGAGTGGAAAAAAAATTCTGAAATACTCATAATGATTCTCTCCCTTGATGAGACTGGGAGTATTTTTTATTTGTATATTTCTGAATTTTCTTTTGTGAACATATATTACTGGTTATCGTTTTTAAAAATTATTTTAAAAAGGAATTGCACAACAACATGCAATGATTGAAATGAGAGATATGAATAGAAGGGATGAGGAGAGAACTTCCTTGAGGTTGTGTAGTGGATACATGGAAGAGCTGGGCCTGAGCTGGTCTTAAAAGTAGGTAATACCGTAATAATCATGATCTTGAACTTTTGTGCTACTTTTAGATCAGACTGGTTGCCTCCTTAGTTGACAGTCTCTCTTTCTTTTTGAAAGAGTCCCAATTTTTTCACTTGTGATGGCTTTTTTCTAGTTGTCAGGGATTGGTTGGTTCAAAATTGGTCATGTGGCCCAGTTTTGGCCAATGAGATGGTGAAGGGGGGTGTGCTCAGGTGCTTCTGGGAAAGTTTCTTCAGACACTGAAAAAGATGACCCATTATTGCCTGTAGACATTACCTGGTGTGATATGATACCTGGAGCTGTTGCATAAGAAGAACCTCTTTGCATCCACAAGAGAAACCAGATTCAGGACAGTGGAATATAGAAGGATAAGGAACCATGAATCTTATTACTCAGTCACTGAGCCTTGAGTGAACTAGTTTCTTCTCTACTTAAGGTTTGTAACTTAAGTACGTTCTTCATTGTTTAAAGTCAATTTGAATTGGACTGGAAGCATCCTCACTGATATAGGTCTACAACTTATTAACCTGTTCATATCCAATATTGATATTTATCTGAACAACAACTCTGTGAAGTGGCTAAGTCAATGTATTAGGGTTTTTGACAGAAACAGAACCCACAGGGTGTCTGTGTGTGTGTTGTGTGTGTGTGTGTATAGATATATAGAGAGAGACAAAGATTGATTGTAAGGAATTGGCTCATGTGATTGTGGATGCTTGGACAGTACAAAATCAGAGGGGGTAGGAAATAGGCAGTTAGGCTGAGGAAATAGTTGAAGTTTGTGTCCTGAGGAAGTCTGTGGCAGAATTCCTTCTTGCTTGGAGGAGGTCAGTCTTTGTTCTGTTAGCCTTCAACTGATTGGACAAGGCCCACCAACACTATGGAGTATAATCTCCTTTACTCATAATCCATGGATATAAATGTTAATTTCATCCAAAAAACACTTTCAAACAAACATTCAGAATAGTATTTGATCAAATACTTGGGTACTATGGACCAGCCAAGTTGACACATAGAATCAACCATTATTATTCCCATATGTTGATGACGAAACTAAAGAGGATGCAACTTACCTAAGAGTTCAAATCCAAGTTTAGCAATTTAAAATCTTCCTACCTTCTTTATGCTCTTTCAAATGGAAAAGCATCTTCATGTGAGTAAGAGATGTGGTGCTTATAATCCATTAGTTATGGATTGAATGGCTGCTCTGCACCAAGCAGTGTTCTAGAAGCCAGGAATTCAAAGTGAAGGAGGGGAAGGAAAAGACAGTCAGTAAAGAATGAGAATGTGCTCAGTATCTGGCTCATAAAGTCTTGTATTGACTTTAGTGGGTGTTGCATGTTGGTGCTTAGAGATTCTGGATCCAAAAGTTCAGTTGGTGCTAGACTGTGGGGACCTAAGGATTGCAGGCCGGAGTAAATTTTCTTTAAGAATTTTTATCTGCATTACTTTATAGAGAAAAACACCCAAAAGCAAATACACTGTAATGATACAGGTGATTGATAACCTCTTTTTTGTTCTAGTGGGAGGCAGTTGTGATTGGATGCAATAGATAAGAATTTTAGCTTTATGTATATGATGTACTTTTTTAAACCTGTAAAACATTTATGTTAATTACTATGATAATCTGGTTTAATAAAGTTCTAGTTGATCATCTTTTTATA
The DNA here is from genome assembly GCF_001704415.2 of Capra hircus. Classification (NCBI taxonomy): domain Eukaryota; kingdom Metazoa; phylum Chordata; class Mammalia; order Artiodactyla; family Bovidae; genus Capra; species Capra hircus. The sequence continues at coordinate 49,128,939 of NC_030812.1, read as the reverse complement.
GTGGAAAAAACTGTGATATTGATGATAGCAGAATCGTGTAGAACCGAAAAAGAGAGGACTTTTTAAGGACTTTCTAGTAGTCCAGTAGCTAGGACTCTGGGCTCCCAAAGCAGGGGGCCCGAGTTCAGCTCCTGACTGGGGAAGTAGATCCCATATGCTATAACTAAGACCTGATGCAGACAAGTGAATAAATCAATAAAAATATTTTTTTAAGTCCTTTTGGTGACAGTTTCTAAGTTGTTGCATACAATTTTATGTATAATTTGCTGTAGAACTTGAAATGAAGAAAATCTAGAAACCATCAAGAATGCTCTTTTGGGATATGGGTAGTTTTAGAATTATCCATACCTTCAATTTATTAATATTTTATGAATTGCTTAGTTCAAATCAAACTTATCTATGACATCTGGGCCCCATATAGTAAGATTAATTAAAGCAACGATACTGAATTTGGATAGTTTGATATCCTCTTTGAAGACTGACTTCCCTTAAGACTGAGAGAGGAAAATACTGGTTTCGATTTCTCTGTGTACCAGACCTTTAACATAGGACAATAGATAGAAACTTGTAGCTTCTTTTTTTCAGTTTTCATAGGGTTTATTAGCAATTTATCCATTTACAAAGATTCTTGAAAATGGTTTGCCGTCTCCTCAATTTTGCATGACAAATTGCTTGATTAATCCTTAAATTCCCTCTATGATTGTATTTAAGCATCTTTTGGTTGCAAGTATAATAACAGTAATTCTTAATGAGAGATGTAATATGCTATAGGAACAGCCAGGAGATTGTCTAGAACTGTTCTTCCTCACTAATAACTAGTAAAACGAGTGCAAAGTGGAAAACCATACTGTTTCTTTTTTTTCCACCCCCACCAGCAGCCTCAGTTTTGCCTGGTACTAAATCCCACCAGCAGTACACTAGTTCCAGAGGCACCCTTGGCACGCTCAGCTCGGAATCTCCAATGCTCCCCACACAGCAGCAGGCTGCCCTGGATTACCAGGTCAGCCAAAAAGTAAAATGAGCATTTTGCACATTAGCACACAGCACCCACACATGTGAACTGGGCAATGTATAATAGTCTCCAGAAAGAGATGCTGGGCATGCTCTAATGAGATGAGTGCACCAGGAGGACCAAAAACTAGCCATGTGGCCTGGAAAGGCAGCCTACTTCTTCTTTTTTTAAATGTATTTATTTAATTGGAGGATAATTACTTTACAATATTGTGATGGTTTTTGCCATACAACAGTGTGAATATGTATATATGTATTCATGTGTCCCCCCACCCTGAATCCCCCCTCCCACCTGCCAGGTTGTCCCAGGGCACCAGCTCTGGGTGCCCTGCTTCATACATCGAACTTGGACTGGTCACCTGTTTTACGCATGGTAATGTATAGGTTTCAGTGCTGTTCTCTTAAATCATTTCACCCTCGCCTTCTCCCACTGAGTCCAAAAGTCTGTTCTTTACGTTTGCATCTCCTTTGCTGTCGTGCATGTAGGATCTTTCTAAATTCCATATATATGCGTTAATGTACAGTATTTGTCTTTCTCTTTCTGACTTACTTCAGTCTGTATAATAGGCTCCAGGTTCATCCACCTTATTAGAACTGACTCAAATGTGCTCCTTTTTATAGCTGAGTAATATTCTGTTGTGTATATGTACCATAACTTCCTTATCCATTCATCTGTGGGTGGGCATCTAGATTGCTTCCACATACTAGCTGTTGTAAATAGTGCTGCAGTGAACATTGGGGTATACTTGTCTCTTTGAATTCTGGTTTCCTTGGGGTGTACGCCCAGCAGTGGGATTGCTGGGTCGTATGGCAATTCTCTTCCCAGTTTTTTAAGGCATCACTCCACTGTTCTCCATAGTTCCTGGAAGACAGCCTTCTTAAAGGAACCAGAACAGTGGAGATGCGCAGGAGATGAGCGGTGGGAGCTGCAGGGCCTCGTGGAGGCCTGGCCTTTAATACGTGTTTACGTGTCTAAACCTGGCTTGGTGCCTCCTCTGCTGACGAATTCTTACATTTTAGTCAGCTCGCGTTTCACTTCTCAAACCACATAAATAGTGTGGGGCCCTTTTAGGTGTGGAAGAACAAGTGCCACACTTCTTGGTGGAATCATCCAGGCTTGGAAGGATGTCTGGTTGTGTTCACCAGTCACTTGTTACTGATGAGCTATAGTGTGTTATTAATCTTTGGTTACTGTGTCCTGAAGCCTGAGAGAGGCTCTCATATGCAGTCCCAAGCAATGGTGGAGAGAAGAATACTTGGTTACTTTCTCTATTCTATCTTGCTTTTCCTTCTCAGGTGATCTTGTCCAAATGAAAATGATGCCCCAGGTAACTGAATAGATGAAAGGTGGTATATTGTTGTTCATTCGCTCAGTTGTGTCCGACTCTTTGTGGCCCTGTGGACTGCAACACGCCAGGCTTCCCTGTCCTTCAGTGTATATGATATATTTGTGAACGTACGGAAGTGGAGCAAAACAGTAATTTTCAGCACATTGGTACCTTCTGATACTATCTGTGAGATTCCTTTAGAAATGTATTTTATTTTCAGCCTGATGTCTTTAATTTGAGTGAAAATGTGCCTTAAAAGACATCAAGTTTGCTGATGTACTTCTCAATTTAATCCAAGTAAAATGTGATAAACTTTAAATATAGCATATAAAAATAGGAGCTGAGTTTTCAGTAAGGATACCAACAATTCTTACTCCAGAGAAATTACATTTGATGATTGAACAATAATGGATTTAAACTGTGCAAGTTCACTTATACATGGATTTTTTCCAATAATTAATACCACTGGTCCCCAACCTTTTTGGCACCAGGGACCTGTTTTGTGGAAGGCAGTATTTTCACGGACAGTGGTGGGGAGGGGATGGCTTCAAGATGATTCTCATAAGGAGAATGAAGCCTAGATCCCTGGCATGCGCAGTTCACAGTAGGCTTCACTCTCCTATGAGAATCTAATGCTGCCGCTGATCTGGCAGAAGGCTGAGCTCAGGCAGTAATGCGAGTGATGGAGAGAGGCAGTACAGATGTAGCTTGGCTCACTTGCCTGCCACTCACCTCCAGCTGTGAGGCGTGGTTCCTAGGTTGGGAACCCCTGGTTTAAACTGCACAATCTGAGAATTCAGAACTGCAGATGTGGAGGAAGTATAGATGCAGGGGCCAACTGTAAGGTAAAGGTGGATTTTCCACTGCTGGGAAGGTTGGTGGCCCTAATCCCTGCATTGTGAAAGGGTCATCTGTATATTTTAAGAGAGTAAGTATGAGAGTGCCTATTATAAGACTGATCTCAGATTCTTGATGAAGCCATGGAAAGTGGAAAAGTAATACTCAACCTTCCTGCATTATGAACACATGCTGTGATACACACCAGATTCCTTATATAAGATGTTTATAATATGCTTTTTTTTGTTGTTCTAGAACAAAAAGGGAGTTTGTAAGGACTTATAAAATACAAGAGAACAGAGGTATTTAATGGATGGCCAAGAAGAAAGGAGGGAAAACAGGAATTAGAAATGAGTTAAGAAAAATGTCCATACTGCCTAGAATGCTTGATGAATGAGCAGGCCCCAGGCTTCCCATGAAGGTTGGTTTCCTCCAGTGAACGGGGAAACCTGGTCTGTTAAACAATTCGCAACAACTGTGAAGTGAAAAACATGTTGTTTCTCAGGAGAAGAACAATGATTCAGTGTTAAGATGGCATTTTTCTCCCAAGGGTGCTGGTAGTTAGAAGAGCTCTAATTATGGTAAACTGCCTGACAACATGACCTGCAAAGGTAGCTGGATGGCTCTCCACTTCTGTTTCCTTTCAATAAAGTGGCGATTGAACTCTGCCAAGTCCCTGCAACTCTCAACTCCAAAGAATGTGTTCTTTTTGAAAGTGAAGTGAAAGTGTTAGTCACTCAATCAAGTCCGACTCTTTGCGACCCCGTGGAATAGGGCCCACCAGGCTCCGCTATCCTTGGAATTCTCCAGGCAAGAATACTGGAGGGGGTTGCCATTGTTTTCTCCAGGGAATCTTCCCCACCTAGGGATTGAAACCAGTTCTCCTGGATTGCAGGCAGATTCTTTACCGTCTCCTGATCAGCTTTGTTTTAGAAAGCAAAACTTTCTTCTTCTTTCTCCCATGTCTTCCTACTGAACTCATCCTGTGCTTCAGTCCTCTCTCCAGTGCTCTCCTTTTGCTGTTGTCCAGCCTGATAGTCTATCAAACTTGTCTTCTTGACAGCTGCTTATCTAGTTTCCCTACTGGAAATAAAAACCCACAAAAACTGAGCAGAAGAGCTATAACCACAGAATGTTATATGTCCAGGGAGGAACAGGGTGAGCTGTATGTCAGTGTCTGGAATTGAGGTCAGCCAGGAAGCAGAAGCGATGTTCATACTTCCTTCACTTGCAGGATGGTTGAGTGTTGCACTTGGAAGCTCCGCTGTTTGTTTAAAATAGAGGCCACGAGGAGCACCGTCTCTGGTAGTGCGCTGAATAGTTAATTGTTCTTGATTGTATTCTTCTGTGTTCCGCTGACCACTAACTACAGTATCAGCTTAAAAACGGTGTTTAGGGAAGTCGTTTGTGCCTGCGTGGTCTTCTTATGCATCCCAGTGTTTTCATAGTTGGAGGCAATGTGCCTCAAAGAGTCACCATGAAGGCTCACAAGGGCACCTGCTTTAGACAGCATGTGGTGTCCCCAACCAGTTATACAGTCAGTGTGTGCAGAGCGGGGATTCCTAAGGAGGCAGCCTGACTGTTATCCTGGCCACAGTTGTGCTACTTGCCTGTGACCCAGCGAAGGGCAGTTTTCTGCTTCAGGGGGCTGGTTTGTTTCCCACTCCAGGTTTTCTCTGGAAATGGTCAGAACCTTCATGGCTTTCGGCATGGCAGTGAGGCTTTCATATCATTTAGAGTTTCTGGTCTGTAAATGATAAGTTCATTGTAGTAAGTAAGATATTTGAGGTCGAGTTCATGCTTGATAACTACGCATCAAGTTACTCAGCTTTCTTTCCCTCAAACACCTTTTTTCCCCACTGTCTGCACTTGGGCATTTTGGCATGCTGCTGCTGCTGCTGCTAAATTGCTTCAGTCGTGTCTGACTCTGTGCAACCCCATAGACGGCAGCCCACTAGGCTCCTCTGTCCCTGGGATTCTCCAGGCAAGAATACTGGAGTGGGTTGCCATTTCCTTCTCCAATGCATGAAAGTGAAAAGTGAAGGTGAAGTCGTTCAGTCGTGCCCGACTCTTAGCGACCCCATGGACTGCAGCCTACCAAGCTCCTCCGTCCATGGGATTTTCCAGGCAAGAGTGCTGGAGTGGGTTGCCATTGCCTTCTCCATTTTGGCATATCTGCCTACATTAACTGTTATCCTTTGTCCTCCCATTTGAATTAAAAAGGAGTGGAAGGTAGTTCTTATCACCATGCTAAAAATGAAGTAATTATTCTTTTTAAACTGGAGATATGGGTGAGAAAGTTGAAAAATATAAGGCAGATCCATTGACTGTCAGCTCCACTAGTAACTTATGTTACAACTTACTGCATATCTATACTTAATACTAACTAGCTAAATAGATAAGGATGAAGCGCATGATTTCCTCTAAAATTATAATTGGAATTTTATTTCAGAACTTTACTTATATTTCATTAAAAAAAAGAAAGAATTAGCTCCTATAAGTGGAAAGCCCTTTCTAGCATATTAGCCATTTTCTTGCATAATAACTATTCTCTAGACATGCCACTGAGTCCAGACCTTGCTGAATTGAATGACCCAACTGCCTGTGATTTCTAAGCTTTTCTATCTGCTTTTCTTAGGAAACGTATTACTGTGTTATCTTTCCATATTGGCACTTCTTGACTCTTTCCTCCATTAACTTACTGCTTCCATTACAGGTTTGTAAATCAGATCTCTGAGTGTGTTAGAACTCCATAAAATAAGAATAAGCACATGTTCATAATAAGCCCATGGGAACTCCTATGAATAAAGAATTTGCGATTCTATGCATTTACAACCTACTCCATCAATTCTGCAAAATCTCTCTACTTATCAACTCCCTAACACACTCAAGTGAGAAAGGATTGAAATTAGGCTTGTTGAAAGATTTTTTATAGGCATCAATATAATGACCAGAGAATTCCAAGAGTCCTCAAGACTGTCATTTACACTAAAACAAGAATGACAAAAAGCGACCTTACTGTAGTTCTTTAATTAGAGAAGACATACTTGAGACTAACTATATACAATATGACTTACATATAGTCTTTCCAAACAAACTGACAACATACATATAAAGTATATCATTGTAATTTAAATGTTAATTGCTTTTTATTTTAAGTACTCTCAAATTATTTGGAAGTTTTAGTAATAACAGTTGACTCTTAAATATCAGAGGCAGGGGTTTAAGAGCACTGACCCTCTGCGCAGTTAAAAATCCATGTATAATTTATAGCCCACCCTCTGTATCAGTATTCTTGCCTTGAGAACCCCATGAACCGTATGAAAAATCAAAAAGATAGGACACTGAAACATGAGCTCCCCAGGTCAGTAGGTGCCCAGTATGCTACTGGAGATTGGTGGGGAAATAACTCCAGAAAGAATGAAGAGACGGAACCAAAGCAAAAACAACACCCAGTTGTGGATGTGACTGGTGATGGAAGCAAAGCCCGATGCTGTAAAGAGCAATATTGCACAGGAACCTGGAATGTTAGGTCCATGAATCAAGGCAAATTGAAAGTAGTCAAACAGGAGATGGCAGGAGTGAACATCAACATTTTAGGAATCAGCGAACTAAGATGGACTGGAATGGATGAATTTAATTCAGATGACCATTATATCTGCTACTGTGGACAAGAATCCCTTAGAAGAAATGGAGTAGCCATCATAATCAACAAAAGAGTCTGAAATGCAGTATTTGGATGCAATCTTAAAAACGACAGAATGATCTCTATTAGTTTCCAAGGCAAACCATTCAGTATCACAGTAATCCAAATCTAGGCCCTGACCAGTAATCCTGAAGAAGTGGAAGTTGAACGGTTCTATGAAGAACAAGACCTTCTAGAACTAACACCCAAAAAAGATGTCCTTTTCATTATAGGGGACTGGAATGGAAAAGTAAGAAGAGATACCTAGAGTAACAGGCAAATTTAGCCTAGGAGTACAGAATGAAGCAGGGCAAAGGCTAATAGAGTTTTGCCAAAAGAATACACTGGTCATAGCAGACACCCTCTTCCAGCAACACAAGAGAAGACTCTATACATGGACATCACGAGGTAGTCAATACTAAAATCAGATTGATTATATTCTTTGCAGCCAAAGATGGAGAAGCTCTATACGGTCAGCAAAAACAAGACTGGGAGCTGACTGTGGCTCAGATCATGAGCTCCTTATTGCCAAATTCAGACTTAAATTGAAGAAAGTAGGGAAAACCGCTAGACCATTCAGGTATGACCTAAATCAAATCCCTTATGACTATATAGTAGAAGTGACCAAAAGATTCAAAGGATTAGATCTGATAGACAGAGTGCCTGAAGAACAATGGACGGAGGTTCGTGACATTGTACAGGAGGCAATGATCAAGACCATCCCCAAGAAAAAGAAATGCAAAAAGGCAAAATGGTTATCTGAAGTGGGCTTACAAATAGCTGAGAAAAGACGAGAAGCTAAAGGCAAAGGAGAAAAGGAAAGTTATACCCATTTGAATGTAGAGTTCCAAAGAATAGCAAGGAGAGATAAGAAAGCCTTCCTCAGTGATCAATGCAGAGAAATAGAAGAAAACAATAGCATGAGAAAGACTAGCGTTCTCTTCAAGAATATTAGAGATACCAAGGGAACATTTCATGCAAACATGGGCTCAATAAAGGACAGAAAAGATATGGACCTAGCAGAAGCAGAAGATATTAAGAAGAGGTGGCAAGAATACACAGAAGAGCTATACAAAAAAGATCTTCATGACCCAGATAGCCATGGTGGCGTGATCCCCCACCTAGAGCCAGACATCCTGGAATGCGAAGTCAAGTGGGCCTTAGGAAGCATCTCTACGAACAGAGCTAGTGGAGGTGATGGAATACCAGTGGAGCTCTTTCAAATCCTAAAAGATGATGCTGTCAAAGTGCTTCACTCAATATGCCAGCAAATTTGGAAAACTCAGCATTGGTCACAGGACTGGAAAAGGTCAGTTTTCATTCCAATCCCAAAGAAAGGCAATGCCAAAGAATGCTCAAACTACCACACAATTGCACTCATCTCACACGCTAGTAAAGAAAGTAATGCTCAAAATTCTCCAAGCCAGACTTCAACAGTACATGAACTGTGAACTTCCAGATGTTCAAGCTGGATTTAGAAAAGTCAGAGGAACTAGAGATCAAATTGCCAGCATCTGTTGGATCATCGAAAAAGCAAGAGAGTTCCAGAGAAACATCTATTTCTGTTTTATTGATTACACCAAAGCCATGGACTGCATGGATCACAACAAACTGGAAAATTCTTCAAGAGATGGGAATACCAGACCACCTGACCTGCCTCCTGAGAAATCTGTATGCAGGCCAAGAATCAGCAGTTAGAACTGGACATGGAACAACAGCCTGGTTCCAAATCGGGAAAGGAGTACATTAAGGCTGTATATTGTCACCCTGCTTACTTAACTTATATGCAGAGTACGTCATGCAGAATGCCAGGCTGGATGAAGCACAAGCTGGAATCAAGATTGTTGGGAGAAATATCAATAACCTCAGATATGCAGATGACAGAAAGTGAAGAAGAACTAAAGGGCCTCTTGATGAAAGTGAAAGAGGAGAGTGAAAAAGTTGGCTTAAATCTCAACATTCAGAAAACTAGGATCATGGCATCTGGTCCCATCACTTCATGGCAAATGGATGTGGAAACAGTTGCAGACATTATTTTGGGGGGCTCCAAAATCACTGCAGATGGTGACTGCAGCCATGAAATTAAAAGATGCTTGCTCCTTGGAAGGAAAGCTATGACCATCCTAGACAGCTTATTAAAAAGCAGAGACATTACTTTGCCAACAAAGGTCCATCTAGTGAAAGCTATCGTTTTTCCAGTAGTCATGTATGGATGTGAGAGTTGGACTATAAAGAAAGCTGAGGCCTGAAGAATTGATACTTTTGATCTGTGGTGTTGGAGAAGACTCTTGAGAATCCTTAGACTGCAAGGAGATCCAACCAGTCTATTCAAAAGGAAATCAGTCCTGAATATTCATTGGATGCTGAAGCTGAAACTGCAGTACTTTGGCCACCTGATGCGACAAACTGGCTCATCTGAAAAGACCCTGATGCTGGGCAAGATTGGGGGCAGGAGGAAAAGGGGCTGACAGAGAATGAGATGGTTGGATGACATCACTGGCTCGATGGACATGAGTTTGAGTAAGCCTCGGGAGTTGGTGATGGATAGGGAAGCCTGGTGTGCTGTAGTCCATGGGATCGCAAAAAGTTGGTCATGAATGAGCGACTAAACTGAACCTCTGTATCAAGCAACCGTGGATCATACATTACTGTAGTATTTACTACTGGAAAAAAAAAATCTATGTACAGGTACACCGTCAAAATGCAAGCCAGTGTTTTTTCAGGGTCACTAGGTAAGGGGGAGTTTTTTTCTGTTCATTGCTTCAGATTTCTGGCCAGGTGCTATAGTTCTTTTTCATTCCTAATTAAGCCATGGTGATTTTGCCCGTGAGGGTCAACTGGGCTGCGTCTTCAGAAGACCTTTTCCTACTTCGTAGTGAGTGTCATAGTTACTCCGTAACTGCTTGAGCAAACATCTTAATGAACCATCATTGCCATCACTGAAAGCTTGCCACTGAGCCTTGTTAGTGCACTTTGCTTGTGGACTTTCCTTCTCCTGTAAGCCTATCCTCTCTCCCCTCCTCTGTGCTGCTCCACACTGCCTTCCATCTGTTCTTTCTGTTAGTGCCACCTCCCAGCATGCACTCTTTCCATTGTTCACCCATTTGTTTTGTTTTTAGCACAATGCCTGACATGTAAAAGTGCTCATTAGGTAGCTGGACAGATAGATTTGTTTCTTATTGAATGAATACATCCAAAAATTATTTTAGCAAGCTTCCAATAAAAATATTAAACTAAGAAAAAAAAGAAAAGGAGCCCTGCAAAGTACCTGGGAGATTATAGGTACCAGGAAATGTAGACCAAATCTAGTTACTGCAAATGAGCCCCAGATTTTTTCACTCTGTGCTTCCTGAATGTTTCAGAAAGGGAGGCACAGTGAGTTGACCATCCCTCATCTGGTGGAAGGAAGCATGCCAGTGCTCCAGGAGGAGCGATTTTTTTTCCTGAAAACCTGTTTCTATGTATATGGTTGTCCCTTCAACAAAGTAATTGACAGTGTCACAGTAATTTACAATGAGCTGCAGAAGTCTCGGTTTAAAGAAAATGAATTGAGCGTGGAATATGTGCAGGGTTCAGTGCTGGAACTAATCATACAAGGATGAATAAGAAATACAGGGTCTCTGCCATCAACGAAAAGTCTTTTATCGTATCCCATAGAGTGAGTTAATAGTAATAATCATTAGCATTCATTGAACTGTGAGCTATGTACCAGGATCATGAGTGTATATATGTATTAGCGTGTTAATTCTTATCTGATTCATACTATTTCTCCGTTTCACAGTGGAAGAAACTGAGGCAAAGGGAAGTTAAATAATTTCCCCAGGATTCTATAGCCTGTAAGTAATAAGAGCCAGGATTTAAACCCATGTAAGGCTGACTGGCTCCTGAGCCCACACTTTCAGCAGCTATTCTATAGTGCCTCTCGGGTATAAGAAAGAGAAGAGGAACAGATTTGTGGGGACTGGAGGTAGGTAGAGATGATTGGTTTGGAATATGTTGCATCTGCGTTGCCTGACAATATCAAAAATGTAGATGCCTGTGGGGTATACAGAGAGATCTAGGCCAACACTTAGGCAATTTTTATTTTAAGTGCTAGCAGCACATGGTTGGTATAAGAAGCCATAAGGAGAAAGTCTATGAAATGTATGAGATGAATACATTTTAAAAAATCTACTTTTAAGAACAAAGTTCCAGAAGGTATATTAAATTATAGTTTGGTAAAGATATCACCACTGGAAGTTCATGTGGTATAGTAATCCTCTGGCAGTTGGATGTTGGTATACATGTTAGGTGTTAGAATTGAACTCAGCTAATTTGGGGCTTCCTAGGTGACCCTAGGAAGTGGTAAAGAATCTGCTTGCCAGTGCGAGAAACGCAGGAGAGGCAGGTTCGATCCCTGGGTTGGGAAGATCCCCTGGAGAAGAAAGTGGCAATCCACTCCAGTATTCTTACTTGGGAAGTCCCATGGACCTAGGAGCCTAACAGGCTACAGTCCATGGGGCACACAGAGTTGGACAGGACTGAGCACACACGCGCATAAAGGAATGTATGAGTTGTAGTAAGCATTTTTCCCATTTTATAATAGTCATTGACGTGCTGGGGGCACACATCATCTTGGGTCTCCCAACTCTTTCCAGGAAGGTGCTATTTTCTCATTTTACAGTCAAGGAAACTGAGTCTCAGAAAATTAAGTGATGTGCCAAGACTGCCAAGTAGGGAGTGGCAGAGCTGGGGTTTAAAGCCAGGGCCTTGTGTTTTCTGCCCTGTGCTTCTGCCCCTCCAGCACAGAGTGGAGTCACAGGAGCAGCGACGGGTGTGGAAGCTCTACTGGGGAAGCCAGCGTGGCTCTTCTCATACACATACAACCAGACTAAGCAGCTGAAGACTCTGGTTGCCTTTAGAAGCACATGGAAGGAACAGCCCATCTGAAAAGAGTTTGAGGACTAGTGTTACCAGCATCCCGGATACTCATGAAAGAACCCCCAAACAGCCATAGTTGTGGAGCAGGGCAGGAGCCCAGGTGCTTGCCGGGTGCGTGACAACAAAGTACCCCAGCTCCTCCACCTGCCTCAGGCTGCTCCCCTCCTCCCCAGGCAGTGAGCGCTGTTTCCTAGGCAGGCTGCCTCTAACCTTCGCTGACTGTGCACTGACATGGATGACCACTGATCGGCTTCCCAGTTTCTCAGGCAGAAAGGATGACTTCCTGGCAGAGCCCTCAGGAAGTGCCCCCCGCCAGCCCCAGGAAACAAAATAAACAGAGCCCTTCCTATTCCCCTATTTTGACATCCTCTTTCTGACCACCCCTTCCCCTCAAGACAGACAGTAGAAATTTGGATTCAGCACTTTTCCTTTAACTCTTTATTGCCGTTAATATTAGCTGGGGATTCTTCTTGGAGGCCACAGGCTTCTCTCCCTCCCCGCTTCCTCGCTTATTATCTCTGGTGTTCAGTGTGTGCATGCCCGCGCTCAGTTGCTCAGTCATGCTTGACTCTTTGCGACTTCGTGGACTGTAGCCCACCAGGCTCCTCTGTCCGTGGGATTCTCCAGGCAAGAATCCTGGAGTGGATTGCCATTTCCTCTTCTAGGGGATCTTCCCGACCCAGGCATCGAACTGGTATCTCCTTTTCCTCCTGCATTGGCAGGAGGACTCTTAACCACCAGCACCACCTGGGAAGCCGTCTGGTGTTCAGCTGAGTTCCTAGTAGCCGTCCTCCCCAGGACTCTTCCTGCCCCACGTCTCTGCTGACTCAGTGTATGGTCCCACCATCTGCACAGTGCTGTTGCCCTCATCATGACTCTAGGCATGTCTGATGGTTGAAGAACATTGTCACTGTAGTACATGTGTGTCCTGCTTTGTGCATTTTTATCATCTGTCAATGATAATAAGGATCATTCATATGCTCTGTTGAAAAGGGTGCCTTCTGGGATGCTTTTCCTTTTCTCTGACCAACTCAAAAGAATTCTTTCACACTCGCCCGTATGTCAGCTGTTCCTTTCATGCCACTTTGGGGAGCTGTCTGAGGTGTAGCTCCCTGGGAAACAGGTAGAGATTTGTGTGCAGATGGTTTATTGGGTGGTGCTTTGGGAATTGGCACCTAATGATCCTATAAGGAATTGAGGAGCTGGGATGGCTGTCGGGAGGGGTGGCCTCTTGGGCAGGGTGGCTCCCTTTAGCCAAGGATAGTGGACAGTAACTGGGGAGGGACTCAGCTGTGAGCATCCACAGCCAACACTCCTGGCAGCGGAGGGTGGGGAGGTAGGTGGGGTGGTGGGTGAGAGCTTCAGCCAGTAGTAGAGATCTGGGCAGAATTATAGCAATCCTCTGCTTCTGTCGGGTCACCGCACCCTGACCTTCTCAAGTGCTGACGTCTTTTTTGTAGAAATTATCTTGGCAAAATGAGGAGTCTTTTCAACTAAAAATACCTATCTTCTTTTACCTTAAACTGCATTATGAACTGGAAGTCTTTGTAATGAACAATAGAAACAAGTCAGCATAATTATGGGGGAAGATCTGGTTTCCATTTTCTCCTTTATAACTAGCATTGTCACCATCCTAATTTTGGCCTTAACTACCTCTCTTGGGATTCATGGACTGGCTTTTCCCCCTACCACCTTTAAAAAAAAATTTTTTTTTGCAGTTTTATTGAGATATAATTGACACATATACACATTTGAAATGTACAGTTTTAGTTCTGACATATGCACACACCTAAGAAACCATTAAGAGAGTTGACATTTCCATCACTGCCAGCCCTAAATTTATCATGCCCCTTTGTTTTGTTCTGTTTATATTTACTTATTTGACTGTGCTGGATCTTAGTTGCAGCAGGCAAGGTCTTTAGGTGCAGCACATAGGATCTAGTTCCCTGAGCAGGGATCAAACTCGGGCCCCCTGCATTGGGAGCACAGAGTCTTAGCCACTGGACCGCCAAGGAAGTCCCTGTCCTGCCCCTTTGTAATTCTCCCTTTGGTCTCCCTCATGGTTCTGCTAACTCTAAGCAACCACTGATCTGCTTATCACTAGGTTTCTGTTCTGTAGTTTTATATAAATGGAATCATGTAGGGTTTTTCATTAATATTGCTTTTTTGAGTAAAGACTCTGGGTTCTTTCACTTGGCATAATTATTTTGAGATTCATTCGTGTTGTTATATCTATCAAGTATTTTTTATTGTTGAGTAGTATTTCATTGCATAGATATACCACAAGTTGTTTTCCCATTGACCAAGTTGTGTGTGTGTGGTTGTGTGGTTTAGTCATGTCCAGCTCTTTGCGAACCTATGGACTGTAGCCCGCCAGGCTCCTCTGACCATGGAATTCTCCAGGCAAGAATACTGGCATGGGTAGTCATTTCCTCCTCCAGGGGATCTTCCCGACCTAGGGGTCAAACTGGGTCTCCCGCATTGCAGGCAGATTCTTTACCATCTGAGCCACTAAGGAAGCCTAGTTAATAGACATTTAAATTGTTTCTTCTTTAGACTACTACTTATAAAGGTGCTGTGAACACGTGTATGCAAGTCATTATGTGAAATCCAGCGTCACTTGGGTACTTTAGGCGTGGAATGGCTGGATCACATGGGAGGGCTATGTTTAACTTAACTGCCAAACTGTTTTCCAGAGTGTTAGTACCATTTTATAATCTCACTGGCTATAGAAGAGTTACATTTGTTCCATATCATCAACACTTAGTAGTGGGAGTCTTTTAAATTTTTATCAGTCTGGTAAGTCTGTCTTGATATCTCATTGTGGTTTCAACTGTCATTTCCTTAGCCCCAAGGTCACTACATTTTTTTTCTCATATGTTTTCTTTTAAAAGTTATATGTTTTCTAGCTTTTACACTTAGGTCTTTGATACATTTGAGTTAATTTGATTTATGGTATTAGGTGAGGGTTTAATTTTTTTAATATGTGGATTCCTTTTGTTCCAGCACTGTTTGTTGAAAAGATTTTTCTTTACCTATTGAACCTTTATGAAAAAATGAATTGACTATGTATGTGTGGGTCTACTTCTGACTGTATTCTGTCTCACTGATCTTTACATTTAAATGCTGATACCACACTTCAGATTACTGTAACTGTATGTTGTACTGAAATCAGGTAGTGTGAGTCCTTCAACTTTGGTTATTTCCTTTTTTCAGATTGTTTTGGCTATTCTGGTTCCTTTATTTTTCTCCATTAGTTTCAGAATCAGCTTATTGCCCTGGCCAGAACCTCCAGTTCAATGCTGACTAGAACAATGAGTGCAGCAAGAGGTCCTAACCTTAGGGAGTACGCTTGCAGTCTTTTTTTTTTACCACTAAATGTAGTTTAAGCTGTAAATTTTTCATAGATGCTTCATCAGGATGAAGAAGTTTTCTTTTATTCCTAGTTTGCTAAGGGTTCTTTTCACTGGTTGGTTGGTTGGTTTAGTCACTAAGTCGTGTCCTACTCTTGCGACCCCATGGACTGTAACCTGCCAGACTCCTCTGCCCATGGGATTCTCCAGGCAAGAATGCTGGAGTGGGTTGCCATTTCCTTCTCCATAAATGGATGTAAATTTTGTCAAACAATTTTTCCCCCTTCATCTATTAATGATCATATAGTTTTTCTACCTTACTCTGTAGACATCACCTTGGCAATATAACACATCATTTCAACTGAAGATTCCACCTAATTTCTTTTGCCCTAAATCACATAATGAAATGGAATTTTTCTTACTGTAAAGCCAGGAATAAGTAACAAAATGATTAAGACCTAGCTTCCATTTTCTCCTTTGGTTACCATTGTCAGCATCTTAATTTTGGCCTTAATAACATCTAATTTGTATGGGTAGACTAGCTTCTTGAACTTTTTCCCACCCAGTCTCTCTCCCTTCCTGTCTTGATCAGAGAAAAACCTTTCTAAAGAACACCTTTGGTCGTGGTGTTAGTTGCTCTCATATCAGACACCACCACTGGCTCCTTATTACCCTCAGGGTAAGGCTCATCTATAGATGCGTTTCCCACAGTGCATCTCTGTCTAAGGAAAGCCCATTCCCACCTTTCTTGATCCTGTCTGAATATGGTCATTTCCCGTATCTGTGTCCTTATACCATAGGGCACTTACCACACTTTTTCCCTATATCTGTTTATATTTCATGTTTTCCCCAAGATTGTAGAAGGCTGAAGATACAACCTATGTTGCATTTATTTTTGTATTTCCATAGTGCCTCCCTAACATAGTGCTTGTGATGAGCGCTTTACATGTGTTTATTGAATGAATAGATGGTAACATTGAGTTTCCACAAAGACATATTTAATACTAAATAATCTATCTTTAATACAAATGGAGAATATTTTCTTACTGCCACTTTCATAAATGCTCTTTAATTCTGTGATAATCTCCCCTGGTAGTTCAGTGTTAAAGAATCCGCCTGCCAGTGCACAAGACACACGTTCAGTCCCTGGGTCAGAAAGATCCCCTGGAGCAGGAAGTGGCAACCCACTCTGGTATTCCTGCCTGGAGATCCCATGGACAGAGGAGCCTGGTGGACTAAGGTCCATGGGGTCCTAAAGAGTTTGACACAATTTAATGACTAAACAACAGGAACAATCCTATAATAGCTGGTGTGTCAATAGGGTTTTTTGTTGTTGTTTTGGTTTGGGGTTTTTTTGCCATTGGTATTTAGGAAACCTAGAGTCTTGGATCAGAGGTCTTTATTTTAAAGGATATAATATCTTCTAAAATGTGACGGATCCCATACGTAGAATTTTACTTAGAAGCAGCTTTTCAGTTTGTTGAGTATTCATAGTTACTGACAATTTATTTTACAATTTATTATCAGAGTAATCCAATTATTCTTTGGGGCAGACAAAAAGAAGAAAGGAACCCGAACCACAATACACAAAAAAATTCCCTTCACTCTGATACTGATTGACCCTAATAGCTCTTGTTTTGAATTTCATAATTCTAGAAGAGTTAAACTTGAAAATGTATCTCTAAACAATGGAGCCTCTGTTTTCCATCAAAAGACAGTGATTGTGTTGAGCATTTTAACTGGTTATCAGACCTCAGGCTGCCGGTTTGAAGAGTGAACTTTGGCAATGGGAACTTGGCTCTCAACCGTGTTTTGCAGCTGGCTAGAATGTGAATAAACTTCTTATTGAAAGAGAGACATATCTTCTCAAAGAAGGAGATGAATAAAGTCCTCAACCTCCTAATGTCCTCCTTGCTGTCTGCCTGCCCCGAGCCTCTACTTACCTTTTCTGAGAGCATCTTCAAGTGTCAAAGAGGGATGTTTTCAGAAACTCAGGAAAATAGCTCTTTTGTAAGATTCAACTTGAGAGATTGATTCTTTGTGAAATCCCCGCTCCAAGGAGTGTGGTTTTCTTTCTGACTTCTCCTTCTTTAAGGACATGTGTGAATACTGCAAGCCTTTGTGCTTTGTGCGACTCAACTGTTTCTCTTTGACTTTTATTCGGTCCCATCTCTGGTTCCGCACACAGTGCCCGCGTCCTCGGGGGGCCCGGCGTCACTAGCTCACGACTGGGCTCCCCCACTGCGGTTCTTCGGGGCAGTATTCCCTGTTAGTTTCCAGAGGTTCACACCTGTCTGTATCCTCTCGCTGCCACCCCCTGCTCTCGCTTCACCCTGAGGCTCACCATCTTCACCACAGTCTTTGAGTCTAAATGAGGTAGTGAGAAAGGCTGTACAAGCCCTAACATTCCGTAGAGGGCTTTTTTTTTTTTTTTTTTTTTCCACATTCTATCAATGTAGCAGAGACATTTGAGGTGTTTTGGAAACCTTGTTTAGGATTGATTCTTCCAAGCACTGAGCCATCCCTTAATGACCCGCCTGCCTGTCCTTCAGCCCCCACCCCTCCCTACTGTGTTACGTGTCCTGCATCTGTGCTTTCTTACCCTTTTCTGCCTGTTGCTGACATGGTATTTACCCTGTTGTCTGGTGATGGCTTTTAATTAAGGGAGTTCCTAGAGGTCAGAGAGGAACCATTCACCATTCTTCTTATCTCAGGTATCTTACCCAAGTACCTGACGCATGGTAGGTATTTAATCCATGTTTGTCAGTGGACCAGTCCATACATTTAAAACTAGTTTAACTACTGACCTCACCTTATGTGCATGGCTAATGATGTGTTCCAGCAGCCACAACAGTGAACCTTATCTGAAAAATATAATTATGTTTATTAAATCATATAGCATTCTTACGATGAAAAATTTTGGCGGATATTTTTAAGTGTTATACATCTTGTTTACGAAAACTGATTAAACTTAAAAAGAAAGCTTCCTCCACTGTGGCTCTTCATTTTTACCCAAATTTTAATTTATTTTTTAACCTGACTTTCAAAATGTTTATGGTATGAAGATGAACTTTTTTATATACACTTGAGTTCCACAGGCATGCTGTGTATTTTCTCATTTAAAGACTCTTATTGGGAGAGGGGAGAGGAATCTATGGGGTTTTTTTTTTTAACTTATTAATAGTAACTGATAAACATATGTGCCTATTTATAGAAATTTTAAAAACATTTTATCTCTCAGAGATACTCAGTAGATCATACTTTTATTCTTCCTTTGGTAAGTTATATGTGATTTGTCCAACTTTACTACATGTAACTGGGAGTAGGAAGGGGACAGCTAGTATCCTATAGCCCTTGGAGAGAATGGGCATCTTTACCATCTAGGACAAGTCACAATTTTAGGGTCTGTGTCCTCTTGACTTTAAACACACACTCTTTTTTTCCTCTTATACACAACACACGCGCATACACACACACACACACACACACACACACACACAATTCTGCTTTCTATTGTCCTTGTGAACCAAATGTTGTGAATTGGGATAAATAAATAAAATCTACACTACTGAGCCTGCCTTCTGATTTCTGGATGAGAAAAAAACACATAATACATTTGGAGCATCAAATGGAAGTAAGCCCCAGGTTGATCAATTTGTCTTATCTGTCTTTGGAGATAGAAATGTATTGATTAAGCCTTTACAGAGAGTTATTGGGGTATTGAGTAAAGCTAAATTCCAGTGGTCATGTATGGATGTGAGAGTTGGACTATGAGGAAAGCTGAGCGCCGAAGAATTGATGCTTTTGAACTGTGGTGTTGGAGAAGACTCTTGAGAGTCCCTTGGACTGCAGAGAGATCCAACCAGTCCATTCTAAAGGTGATCAGTCCTGGGATTTCTTTGGAAGGAATGATGCTAAAGCTGAAGCTCCAGTACTTTGGACACCTCATGCTAAGAGTTGACTTATTGGAAAAGACTCTGAAGCTGGGAGGAATTGGGGGCAGGAGGAGAAGGGGATGACAGAGGATGAGATGGCTGGATGGCATCACTGACTCAATGGACACGAGTCTGAGTGAACTCCGGGAGTTGGTGATGGACAGGGAGGCCTGGCGTGCTGTGATTCATGGGGTTGCTAAGAGTCGGACACGACTGAGCAACTGAACTGAAATGAAATTGTTTAACATGGAGTAAGTGGAGAAGGAAAACGAGATAAAGGTGCTAATATTTTAAAAAACACTTTGCATATTTATCTCATTTAATCTTTAAAACAACCTTTGCAGCAGCTGTTGTTCCCATTTTCCAGAAGAAAAACTCAGACACAAACAGGATAGGTAATTTGCCTGAAATCACATGGTCAGTGGCAGAGGTGGGGTTCAAGCCAGCATCTCCCTGGGTGAAAAACCTGTTCTTCCATTATACCAGATTGCCTGAGGATTATGGTTGGCAGCTATCTATAGTGTGTTAAGACTTTATCAGAAAGTACACAGAAAGGATGCCTTAATCAGTTAGTGATGTGTGCCCCAGGGCTTGAGGAGACTGAGGGTGAACCGTACGCAGAGGATTTGACATTATATGTTATCTCTTTAAACTTACAGTCTCTCTGTCTTTGAAAAAAAGAAGATGCCTTATCACTTTGTAAAGATTGATTTGGTTTATATTCTTCCACATGACGTTAAAGAGAACCTGTCCCTCAAAGACTTCATCTTGACAGCTACCATCCCAGCATTTATTTAAAATAACATGAATCTAGCTTTGTGTCGCCATTTCCAGCAGTGGTGCTGCAGTTAACTGCATGAATACATTTGGGGATTTTTCACTGGTCTCCTTCTGAGCCCTAAGCTATGTCAATGACCATTCTTTCCCATAAATGAATATGAGAGAAATTCTGTTTTCTTCATTGTCAACCATTTTTGTTATATAAGACATTTCACATTCTTTTCAGTATATTACAAACACGTCTGCTTGCTAGCACAGACCATGACATATATCATGTCTGAATGATCTATAAAATTTTGCAAAAAAATTTTTCCTCTATTATTTTGTTGATCAAGGTGTGCTTTGAGAGTAGCTCCAAATTATATGCCCCCCCCATCCCCCGCCTAGGAAAAAAGGAGGTAGTGCTATATATTTCTATTAGGAAGAAGTCTTAGTAGGTCAACATATTAGTGTCACAGGAAATTTAACGTATTTGCTTGTTGTTTATTTAATTGCTTTTCCAGAAAAACTTTTCTTGGACCAGCAATTTTTAAAAATTTTCTTCTTTGCTTTATTTTGATGGAATTTGCCCTTATCTTTCTCATTAAAAAGAGAAAAACAATATTCACTGTTAGTAGAGACAATTTGTTGCCATGGAAAGATTTTTCAAACTGCACAGATGTAGACTTAAACCCCAGCTCTGCTGCTTTTTAATTTGTGGGGACCTGAAGCAAGTCACTTACCCTCTTGGATCCTTAGGGTTTTTTAAACTCTAAAATGAGCATAGGAATTACCTTCAAGGGTATTTAAAAGAGTAAATGAAAAAAAAAAGTAAGTGAGGTGACCTATGCCCAAATATCAAGAATATTAGTACTTTTTCCTCCTTCCCTTCCACCTTCTTTCTAAATATTTGACTCCTATGTACAGCTGGCAGAGGAACCAGAGATCAAATTGCCAATATCTGTTGGATCATGGAAAAAGCAAGTGAGTTCCAGAAAAACATCTATTTCTGCTTTATTGACTATGCCAAAGCCTTTGACTGTGTGGATCACAATAAACTGTGGAAAATTCTGAAAGAGATGGGAATACCAAACCACCTAACCTGCCTCTTGAGAAATCTGTATGCAAGTCAGGAAGCAACAGTTAGAGCTGGACATGGAACAACAGACTAGTTCCAAACAGGGAAAGAAGTACGTCAAGGCTGTATATTGTCACCCTGCTTATTTAACTTCTATGCAGAGTACATCATGAGAAACGCTGGACTGGAAGAAACACAAGCTGGAATCAAGATTGCCAGGAAAAATATCAATCACCTCAGATATGCAGATGACACCACCCTTATGGCAGAAAGTGAAGAGGAACTAAAAAGCCTCTTAATGAAAGTGAAAGAGGAGAGTGAAAAAGTGGACTTAAAGCTCAACATTGAGAAAACAAAGATCATGGCATCTGGTCCCATCACTTCATGGGAAATAGATGGGAAACAGTAGAAACAGTGTCAGACTTTATTTTTGGGGGCTCCAAAATCACTGCAGATGGTGATTGCAGCCATGAAATTAAAAGACGCTTACTCCTTGGAAGAAAAGTTATGAGCAACCTAGATAGCATATTCAAAAGCAGAGACATTACTTTGCCGACTAAGGTCCGTCTAGTCAAGGCTATGGTTTTTCCTGTGGTCATGTATGGATGTGAGAGTTGGACTGTGAAGAAGGCTGAGCGCCGAAGAATTGATGTTTTTGAACTGTGGTGTTGGAGAAGACTCTTGAGAGTCCCTTGGACTGCAAGGAGATCCAACCAGTTCATTCTGAAGGAAATCAGCCCTGGGATTTCTTTGGAAGGAATGATGCTAATGCTGAAACTCCAGTACTTTGGCCACCTCATGCGAACAGTTGGCTCATTGGAAAAGACTCTGATGCTGGGAGGGATTGGCGGCAGGAGGAGAAGGGGACCACCGGCATCACGGACTCGATGGACGTGAGTCTGAGTGAGCTCTGGGAGATGGTGATGGGCAGGGAGGCCTGGCGTGCTGCGATTCATGGGGTCACAAAGAGTCGGACACGACTGAGCGACTGAACTGAACTGATGTACAGCTGTTTGTAAGGCTTGATAAATACCTACTAAATTGGACAAGTTAAAATATAACTTTGAGAAACACCACTGAAATATAAAATCAGATGGTAGAAAAGATAACTCTCCCACTTTTTCTTTTTTTCATTTTTTTTAAAGAGGTACCTGAAACTGAGTTCTCTTTGAATTAAAATAATGAACTGCTCATGGACATTTCAGTTTGGTATAAGGAAAACCAAAAAAGTAAAACAAACTAAGAATAGTAGCAAATTCACTTTTTTTTTTTTTTTGATAACTAATAGTTTGCTTGAGCCTATTTATTTAAAATCACTTGAAAATGTACAGTCTGATTATAAGTCACTGCCCTAAAAGAACTTTGTGTTCTCCATCTAAAGAAATCAGAGGCCTAGCCAAGATAGTGGGCCTCTTTAAAAAGACCCCAGACGGGAACATGTACTTCAGAGTTTGTTATGGTTGAGCCACGGATTGTGTAATATGACTTTGACAAGTTACTGATGTCGTTAGCCCCATTTGCATGACATAGGAATGATTCATATTCTTAGGCAACCTAGGTCTGTAAGGGATGGGAACCACTAAAAATGGTATGCTATTTCGCAAACAGGCGATATGTTTTGAAAATTTTGATAATAATGTTTAATTATAGACCAGGAGATTAACCAGAAATCTCTCTTGAATACCAGAAAACTGTGGTTGTTGAAGTTTTTTAATAAATTGTTTCATGTGTTACGATACATATTCCTGCCCTTGTGGGGTTATAGTCCAGAGGAGGAAGTATAGAAAATAAATAGTTAAATAAGTAAATTGCCTGGTGTGTCAGATGGTGATAAGTGCTGTGGAGAAAGGGGAGGGGATAAGGAGTTCCTTTGGGCAAGCTTGCTGGTGCATTTTGGGATATGAGGATCAGTTAAGATCCCACTGAGAAGGTAAAGTTTGAGCTGAGATGTCAATAAAGTGAGAAGCAAGCCTCTGGGAGATTGAGAAGGAGCCTTCCAGGCGAGGAGGGAATGACCAGTACAAAGGTTATAGAACATGCCTGGCCTTTCTGGAGTGTAGGGAACAGGGATGGAGAGTTCCAGAAAAGGAGCCGCAAGGAAATGCTGCATTAGAATGGTGGATGAGGCGAATCTTGACTTGCACCCTGAATCGTGTGTATTTCCAAAAGAGAAGTGACAAGATCTTATTTTCTGTTTGAAAAGATCACTTTAGATTTCGTGTTTAAAATGAACTCTGTAGAGCAAAGACTAGAGCAGTCCATTGTTTCAGTGAAGGGTCCTTGTAAAATAGGTTAAGTGGATTTTTTAAAAATTGCAGTACCTTGTGATCAGTCTGAAGCCAGTGTTCACCAGGCATTTGTTCAGGTTTTTATATTGACATCTGAAGATATTCATGTAATGACAGATGGAGATTTGAATGTGGCTAGTTGAGTGTGGCTGACTGCAGGACTTCCTGGAAAGTTTCCTTTTGAATGAAATTTCACCAGTTTCTGAAATTCAGATTTATCATCTCTAAAAGTGAAGTGCTAAAAAATAAAATTGAAGGTATGTTTATTTGGTTTAGTCAGGGAAGATTCCACAATTTGTAGATTAAAAGAGCTTATTTTTTAAGTTTTTTTAAAAATTATTTTGTAAGCAGTATGCACATTATTCATGAACTGCAGTGGCAGACACTTACTGGATTATAGCTATGTGTGGGCCCTGTGCTGGATAGGGAAGATACACAGATGATTGCAATATAGTTCTTGTCTTTGTGGCGCTTAGACTTCTCAAGAGAAGACACACACGCTCATTTCAACCCACAGTGTGGGCCTCATGGAGATCCAAATGAAGGTTAATGGGGAAATCACACAGATGCACTATCCAAACTGGGAAGATCTTAGGTGACAAATAAACATCTACTCTAGTGTGACATTTGTAGATTTTCATGTAGCAAAGCATTAAGGTATTTTTCCCAATATAAAAAGCTATCAAAAAACTTGATTCATTATGTAGATGTTAACATCAGCAGTAAAGAATCTGACCACAGTGCAGGAGACAGAGGAGACCCGGGTTGGGTCCCTGGGTCAGGAAGATACCCTGGAGAAAGAAATGGCTACCCACTCCAGTATTCTTGCCTGGAAAACCCCATGGACAGAGGAGCCCGGTGGGCTGCAGTCCATGGGGTCGCAAGAGAGCCTGACGCGACTTAGTGACTAAACAACAGTGACAACCTGATCATTAGCCATCATTCCCCATCCTGTTCCCTCCCACCAGCGCTAAACAGCCAGTAATCTACTTTCTGTCTTTATAGATTTGCCTATTCTGGATGCTTCATATAAATGGAATCGTAAATATTTGACCTTTTGTGCCCTTTTTTTTTTTTTAATTTACCTGATGTTTTCAAAGTGCCTCCATGGTGTAGCATATACCAGTCTT
Source organism: Capra hircus (assembly GCF_001704415.2). Taxonomy (NCBI): domain Eukaryota; kingdom Metazoa; phylum Chordata; class Mammalia; order Artiodactyla; family Bovidae; genus Capra; species Capra hircus. The sequence continues at coordinate 49,104,615 of NC_030812.1, read as the reverse complement.
TCATTCCTTTTTATTTCTAAGTAGTATTTCACTGTATGCCTGCGCAACATTGTATGTATCCATTCATCAGCTGGTGGACATTTGGGTTGTTTTCACTTTTCGGTTATTATGAATAATGCTGCTGTGAACACTTGAAGGCACAATATTTTGTCAGGTCACATTATCATCAGGATTATGAACTACAGGCTCTTACCACTGTTGGAACGAGAGGCCGGAGGTCCTCACCGTTACCCTCCCTGGTTCAGCTAAGGAGCAGGGCATCAGGCCGCTTGACACTGGTGACGCCTCTGGGCTTTTTCCTTCTTGGTCAATTCACATTCATCAGGTGGCTGCTCAGGCCTCAAGCAGGACACCGCCTTGAACAGGAGCGCAGTCCACAGCCTGGAACTCTGCCCGTGGTGGGGTATCTTCTGTATGTGACCTTGAGCAAGGACAGCGAGCAGGAGCAGAGTCATGGGCATCACACAGCCTGGCAGGGGTCCTTCACTTCACTGGGCTTTTCTGTCTGTGGTGTTCTGTTGGCATCTGGTAACTTTTGTCAAAACAGAGTAGATGTGCACTTGTTCCTGCCCTGCCTTCACTGTCCCCCCACCCCCACCCCCCACTTCATTCTGAGAAAGAGAAACCATATGGGAACTGAGAGCGAGCATATGGGTGTGAGGCAAAACATACAGGCAGAGAGAGACGGGGCTGCAGTACCCGTCTGCTTGTCTTTGTTACTCGTCTGCCGGCTTCTTAATGTGCTCTTTTTCGTCTCATCAATTTTCTTCTTGGAAGCTTGGCTTGTTTTTTTGGCCTCTGCATGACTTAGTCTTGAATGAGACATGCAGTATTAAAAAACCCCCAGAAATGGTCTCTAGGTTGGCACTGCATCTCCATTCTCCATGGCTCAGTGGGCGCTGAGTCTTGGAAAAGGCTAAGTGCAGTGACCACTGCGAACCCCCAAGAGGACAAAGAGAGTGGCCATCAGAAACTGCTCACCACAGCAATGAGGGTACAGTTTTGGGGGTGCAGGAGGATGCAGAACAGTCTCTGAGTCCCTGTTTGAGATCTTCTGAGCTTACCTTCTTTTCTGACTCTGAATTTATGCTAGGCAGACACAGGGCCTGAGTTTGCCCAAGTGTCACTGTGAAATGGTTCAGAACAAGCTTGGTAGGGATGGGATGAGTGGCAGCTGCAAGAAAACACCCTGGGTGGGAGGTGGGAGGGGGATTCAGGATTGGGAGCTCGTATACACCCGTGGTGGATTCATGTCAATGTATGGCAAAACCAATACAGTATTGTAAAGTAAAATAAAGTAAAAATAAAATTAACCAAAAAAAAAAAAGAAAGAAAACACCCTGGCACCCAGTACAGTCACTGTGGCCCTTGGGTTCCTTTTCAGAAACTTTGGAGAGCCCTGGAAAGTCTTCTGCTTGCCCATCCTGCTCAGTGCCACCTCCCACCCCCATGCTTCCCAGGCACACTTTGTTGTCTTGAGCGATCCCTCTGCTTACTCCTCATTACTCCCTTCTCACTCCCCAGAAGACTCTTCATCAGACGGCTACATCCCACGCTTGCTCCTAATTGCGAAATTGTCTTGTAAGATTTGCAGGCTGGTTTTCATAGTGACCATTAACTGTGATTGATCGTCCTTGTTGAATGACTTGACTTTGTGAGAAACTTCACTGAGTGTTTAATAAGGTAAAGTGGGGTCCAGAGGATATCATGAAAAATTATTGTTTGTGGTTAGTGAAGGTGAGAGTATTTAATTCACTGTCCTTTGGTAATTATAGAGTTTGCAATAGAAGGCTGATGGGGCAAATTCTGTTCCTTTGGCAGGCTGTATCTTAAGTTGTTTTCTTTCTTTCAATAGCTATTACCTTATTTTTAAAAACACAACTATGAATTTGAATTCAGTCCTAAAAAAGCATACACCACACCCTACTATAGGCTGCATCAACAGAACGCTGAGTTTAACAATTTCTAATATTTAAGCTCCCTTATCCCCTCCCCAGTCTTTTTTGTCCCTGTGTGTCAGATTAACAGTGTGTCTGTTCATCAGCTCATGAAATTGTCCCATTTAGCTAAAACATTTACTGAAGAACAGGAACCGCTGTCGTCTTTGTAAGTGAAATGCCTTGCCCCAGGAAGGTAATGTAAATACATATACTTTAGGTAGACCATCCTCCAGTTTGTCAGAGACAAGGTGGGATTTTTTTTTCATGACCAGAAGGTGGAGATTGCTTTGCCTCTTCAGTCAAAATGTGACCCTGGCAAGACCTAAAATTTAATGTGGAGCAATCTGTTTCATTTCACTCATGCCAGAAAAACAAATACCATCTATCCTAATCCTCTGGCTGCTTCCCCCCAAAATGTTACTGCATATTTCCAGAGAAATAAGTTTCTGAAACTTCATTGGGAAAATAAGTTTCTTTTTATAATTTTATTTATGTGTTTGTTTTTGTCTGTGATAGGTCTCCGTGGCTGCACAAGCTTTTCTTTAGTTGTGGAGAGTAAGGGCTGCTGATTGTGGTGGCTTCTCTTGTGGAGCAGAGGCTCGAGGACACTCGGGCTTCGGTATTTATGGTGTGTGGCCTCAACAGTCGGGGCTCCCGGGCTCGAGCACAGGCTCAGCAGCTGTGGCACACAGGCTTAGTTGCTGTGTGGCATGTGAGATCTTCCTGGATCAGGGATTGAACCCGTGTCTCCTGCATTGGTAGGCAGGTTCTTTACTACTGAGCCACCAGGGAAACCCGAGGAAGTAAGTTCTGATCACTGAAGTCTACTTTGCAGGATATATATTTTTTTCCTCATGGACATAGCTAGTCCACAAATTAAGAGTACTTGTATGTTTAATTTTTCTCTAATGTATTGATGCTGGTTAACTTGTGGTGAGTTTTACTGTGTTCCTTAGAATACTAGTGAAGCTCGATGGATCATTTAAAGCTGGGATAGAAACTAAAAAATGCAGTTCAGCTGGCATTTATCCTTGAAGCTTTAAACCCATGTCATTAGATTATCTGTAGTTATTTTATGAGGATTTACTGGTGTGCTTTCTTTCCAGATTTGAAATTTCTTCCTGTGTGAGTTTTTTTTTTGGTTGCTTTTTGTTTTGTTTTTACTGTTTAGGAGAGCCTTGCTAGATTTATTAGTAAGAAACAATGTGTTTTTCTGATGATTGTTTCAAACAGGGCTATCAGTTAATAAAGAATAATTACTTTTATTGATTACCTAGGGGCTTCCCTGGTAGCTCAGCTTGTAAAGAATCTGCCCTCAATGCAGGAAACTCCAGTTCGATTCCTGGGTCAAGAAGATGACCTGGAGAAGGGATAAGCTACCCAAACCAGTATTCTTGGGCTTCCCTGGTGGCTCAGACAGTAAAGAACCCACCTGCAGCGTGGGAGACCTGGTTTCCATCCCAGAGTTGGGAAGATACACTAGAGGAGCGCATGGGCAACCCATTCCAATATTCTTGCCTGAAGAATCCCATGGACAGAGGAGCTTGGCAGGCTACAGTCTGTGGGGTCGCAAAGAGTTAGATATGACCGAGCGGCTAAGCACACACACACATTGATTACCTAAACTGTGTTGGACATGAAATAGGATAATATGCATCATTTTCTCTCCTTTTAAAGATGAAGAAAATAGTGTTCAGAGGGTTAAGTAGGTTCCTCAAAGGTAATATTGTGGTAAAGACAGATTTTGAACCTAGGTTTATGATATATCAAAGCCCACACACAGGCCTACTCACTCTCTAGTATTCAGATGATTCCACTAGGTTTATTTTCTGGCTTTGAAACTCCATACTACACCTTTTTAACAACTCATGTCCTGATGACTGTGCCTTGGCATTATGCTGAAATGACCAAAACCCCTCTGAAGTTCATACGGACTCAATGTGCATCCACATCTTTGAACATCTGATGAAAATTCTTACATGGTGCTTTTTTTAAACACTTCATATAATAGGAAATGCCTTCATATCTTGGTCTATTAGTGGAATCAGTTTAAGGCAACACTGATAAGACAGGAAAATGATACAAATATTCTAAATCCTCAACTGAAATTCCTAGAGGTTAGCATTAAAATTCTCTCACTTTGTCCTTCCCTCCAACCTCCCCTCGGGCCAGGATTTCCCTCTGGGGATTCTGGAGTGTTGTTCCTTAATACTTCCCATCCTCTTACTTTCTTCTCCTTGCCTACCATTCCTAACTGGCTCTAAGCTTCTCTTTCACCTGTACTCTTTCCTTCCAGTGTCTTCCTTGGCCTCCCTGCCCTGTCTGACACCTCGCCAGTCATTTTGCCACCAGAGTGATCTTTTTCATGTGTCTGTCCTGATGAAAGGCCTTCTCTGGTTCTCTTTTGCTCTCTCAGTCTCCTAATCTCCTATAGCACTCAGTAATCCAGGTAGGCTGAATAATGGTCTTCCAAAAATATCCACATCACCAGAGCCCGTGAGTGTTCCCCAATATGGTAAAAAGGACTCTGCAGATGTGACTAAGTTAAGGATCTTGAAAAGGGCAAGGTTATCCTGGATTATCCAGATGGACTCACTGTGAGATCAGCGGGTGAAATCACAAGAGGGAAGCAAGAGGGTTAACTGGAGAGAGCATGGCAATGTGCCAACAGAAGCAGAGATGGGAGCACGTTTCCAGTGCAGGTCCAGGGAATGCTGAGAATGTTGGCAGCCTCTAGAAGCTGGAAGAGGCATGGGATGGAGACTCCTGTAGAGCTTCTAGAAGGAGCTAGCCCTCCCAACACCTTGATGTTAGCTCCTAAAGACTGTTTTGGACTTCTAACCTCTAGGACAGTAGTAGAATAAAGCCGTTCTCCTAGGCCATTGCATTTGTGGTAGTTTGTTACAGCAGCAATAGGGTATATGTATAAATTCTTTGGTAACCATAAGTTTGTTTTCTATGTCTGTGAGTCTGTTTTCTAAATAAGTTCATCTGTACCTTTTTTTGGAGATTTCACATACAAGTAATATCATACAATATTTGTCTTTGACTTACTTAATATGTCAAACTTATTAGTATGGTAAATTTAGTATGATAATCTCTGGGTCCATCCGTGTTGCTGCAAATGGCAGAATTTCATTCTTTTGATGACTGAGTAATATTCCAGTATTTTGTTCTGTGTGGAATATTGGAATTTGTATCCATTCATCTCTCAAGGGATGTTTAGGTTGTTTCCATGTCTTGGCTATTGTAAATAGTGCCCCTGTGAGCACTGGAGTGCATGTATCTTTTTGTTTTTTAATGGGGGTACAGTTTTAATCACTGTCGTTAAGAACAGTGTGTCCCCTAAAAGTACAGTTCCTGCATTCTTTCATTCTTTCCCATCACTTCCCTTTGTATAGTCACACTGGGTGTCCATACTGGCCATGGTTTTAGTATCTGATTATTACTTAGATACTAATACTGTGTATTTGTGTATATGAACACACACATACTTACAATCTGAGCTTTTTAAGTTCTAGTTGAAGAGGACCTTTACCCTAAAACACCATGTATGTCTTAAACAGTTACCAACCTGTTATCACTTTTCTCCTTGACCTATGCTTTGTTGATTGGGAGTAAGAAACTGGCTGAATCTCTAATCCTTGTTATACTCTTAAAAGTACTCTGTAGAACTTTACTGTCCCACATGGAAGCCACTAGCCATATGTGGCTAATCAACCCTCAGAAGGTGGCTAGTTCTTATTGCAGTGTGCTATCAGGTTAAAATACACACATGATTTTGAGATTTAATACAAGAAATTTCAAAATATCTCATTATTAACTTTTATATTGATTACATGTTGAAATTGTAATATATTGATATGTTGGGTTAAATACAATATATTTTAAAATTAACTTCATCTGTTACTTTTATTTTCTTCAATGTAGCCACCAGAAAATTTAAAATCACATGTGTGGCCTACATTTGTAGTTCATTTTCTGTTTTTACTTGCTTACTTTCTGAGTGTGCTTGTCTGCAGTTGAGCATATCATTTGGCTGTGATGCCTTGGGGAGAGCATAAGAATGTGGGGGAGGAATATATTCACTGATAACCAAAGACCAGTGTCTAGCTCATATAATGTTTAACTACACAGGAACCACTAGTTAAAAGGGAAGACTGTAGATGACGCTTTTCAGTAGATTAATGAGTTCTTTTAAATGTGACTGTTATCTATTTTAGAACTTTATTGCATACTTTTCCTCTTTTCAGGATTTTCCCAGAACGGAAAATTTAAGATAGTGTCATCCCTTTTAGAGCAGGAGGTAATTTTTCAGGATCATTGGGGAGAGATTTTAATGAAAACCATCTTTAAAATAGTACTATTTAGTATTTGAAAGAGTTATAAACCTTAGAAAAAAATTTTTAATACTATTACCTGGTGTGCCTAAATATAATAGCACTGGAAAAGACACACCAGTTTTGTTTTAATCAACAGATTTGTCAGGATAGCTTCAAGATTATCTTCTTGTTTTATTTGTTTTATAAAGAAAATCATATAATTAGAAACACCAAAAGTTGCCAGAGCAATAGGATATATTTTGGTATTATTTTTTCCCCTGGGGAGCTGGTACAGGGGCTGTTGGAAGTGGGAAAAGAGGAAGTAAAAAATTCTGCTACAGCAGAAATTAACACAACTTTGTAAATCAACTGTACTTTGACAAAATAAATAAAAAGAGAATGCTAGGAATCTCCTTTTCATATAATTAAAAGCATGGACTCGAGTCAGGTAGCCTAGATTCAGAACTCAGCTTTGCCTGCTGGCCAAGTGACCATGGGCAAGTTCTGAACCTCTTTTTGCCTCAGTTTACTCCTCTGTAAAACTGAGGTAATAGGACTTAGCTGGTGGCAGAGCGGATTAGAATCCACCTGCCAGTGCAGGGACGCAGGTTTGATTCCTGGTCCGGGAAGATTCTGCATGCCTTGGAGCAACTACGCCCATTCACCACACCACTGAAGCCCAAGCACCTGGAGTCTGTGCCCTGTAACAGGAGAAGCCACCACAGTGAGAAGCCTGTGCACCAGAATGAAGGGCAGACCCTGCTTGCACAACCGGAGAAAGCCTGCACAGTGCAAGGAGCCAGGGAGGCCCAGTGCAGCCAGAAATAAATAGATTTTAAAATTGTGGTAATAATAATACTTACTAGAATTGGTATGAGAATTAAATGAGTTAATTCATATAAAATAGATTAATGATTGACATAATATTCACTCAACCACATTTCACTATATGGCTATGGGTAACTGCTCAGTCATGTCCGACTCTTTGCAACCCCATGGACTATAGCCCAAGAGGCTCCTCTGTCCATGGGATTTCTCAGGCAAGAGTACTAGAGTGGGTTGCCATTACCTTCTCCAAATATTTCACTATAGTAATACATTATTATTATTATTATTATTATTATTATTATTATTATAGTTGTCATTACTTTTATTAGATATCTTACATATGAGTAGAAAATTAAATTTTCTAAGCCGTTTATCACTCATACCTTCATCCTTCTGACAGTAGTGTGAGTATTTTCTTGGCCTCCCAAATCACAGCAGATGGTGCCTGCAGCCATGAAATTAGAAGACGCTTGCTCCTTGGTAGAAAAGCTATGACCAACCTAGACAGCATATTAAAAAGCAGAGACATTACTTTACCAACGAAGGTTCGTCTAGTCAAAGGTATGGTTTTTCCAGTAGTCATGTTTGGATGTGAGAGTTGGACCATTAGGAAAGCTGAGTGCCAAAGAATTGATGCTTTTGAAGTGTGGTATTGGAGAAGACTCTTAAGAGTCCCTTGGACTGCAAGGAGATCCAACCAGTCCATCCTAAAGGAACTCAGTCCTGAATATTCAGTGGAAGGACTGATGCTGAAGCTGAAGCTCCAATACTTTGGCTGCCTGATGCAATGAGCCAACTGATTGGAAAAGTCCCTGATGCTGGGCAAGGAGGAGAGAAGGGAACAACAGATGAAATGGTTGATGGCATCACCAACTCAATGGACATGAGTTTGAGTGAACTCCGGGAGTTGGTGATGGACAGGGAGGCCTGGCATGCTGCAGTCCATGCAATCACAAAGAGTTGGACACAACTGAGTGACTGAACTGAAATGAAGATGGGTATTTTTTTATATCCTGTTTTCATGATAAAGTCGCTTGACCCAGAAGAGGCTGAGGCACTTGCCCAAGGTCATGGAGGAATTTAGTGACAAAACTGGGATTCTCATCCAGGTCCGTGGATTGATTACCAGTTCATCTTTCCCAATAGCCTGATAAGCAGGGCTTTTAAACCCCAGGGGAAGTTACACTGTGATTATACACTGAGGCTCTGAAACTCCCTAGTTACTTTGTGAATTTTCTCTTTGAAATAAACTCCAAGAACAACTCACCAGTGATTGCTTGCAGAGGGCTTGGGGGTGTTTTTATTTTATGTAAAATCCCAACTCTAAATATTTCTCAGCAGAGGGTTATCTCTGCCTTAAAATGGTGGTGTCCTCAACACACTTAACTTTTTAAGACTCAACCCTAAACATCTTTACTATGTAATTTTGTAAAATTTTGTAAAATGAGAACCATTATTATTTTCTCTGCTCCCCTAATAAGGATTTGGATCAACTGAGTTTACTTAGTTGTTTTCAGATATAGAATATGTAATCTCCTTTAACTTTATACTATTACAAGCGGAGAAAATATAGGAGTCAAAGATGGATTGAAGCCTAGCCCTGCAGAATAAGGATATTGGAATATATTTTGCAGGACTATTGTAAGGATTAGAAGTAATATAATAAAGAGGCCAGCCCTTGGTGCATGGGGATGACCCAGAGGGATGTTGTGGGGAGGGAGGTGGGGGGGGGGTTCATGTTTGGGATCGCATGTACACCCGTGGTAGATTCATGTCAATGTATGGCGAAACCAACACAGTATTGTAAAGTAAAATAAAGTAAAAATAAAATTTAAAAAATAATAAAAATAAATTAATTTAAAAAAAAAAAAAAGAGGCCAGCCCTTTGGAGGGGACCAGTGATGGTTGTTAGAGATGCTGTCAAATTTTCACCTGTGTACAGGTGGAACTGTATTGTCTTCTACACCAAAAAACATGTGTGAAGAAATCACTAGGGGTTGGAAAATCAAAATGAACATAACCTAGAGCTTTACATATGGGAAGATATTTGGAAGAGTATGCAACAAGTGCTAGAAACATTTATCTCTTGGGGATAGAAAATTAAGTAGGTTTTTTAAATTACATTTTCTAACATACTGCAGTTTATGTGTCTGCTTTTGTTGTAATAATTGTTTTTAAGTTAAAAGAATCATCTGTATAATTTAATGGAGAGAGGCATGGCAGTCACTCCAGTAGTCTTGCCTGGAGATTCCCATAGACAGAGGAGCCTGGAGGGCTTTAGTCCATAGGGTCGCAGAGAGTCAGACATGACTGAAGCAACTTAGAACACAGCACGTCTATTTTTAAAAAGCACGAAAGTAATTTTGCCATATTAACAGGTGTATTCACAAGATGGGTAATTTCCCTCCTTCTTTCTACTTTTATAATCTTGTAAAATGAGTATGTCTTACATGAATGATGGAGAAAATAAAAGTGGGTTTTTAATAGGCATGATCACCACCCCCAAAATGGAGTATACAGTGTGTTAGAACTCACAAAAATATGCATTCTTGAGAAACATGTGAAGATGTTTTGTGACCAACAGTTGTAATAATAATATCAATATTCATAGGTACCATTTGTGGAGAGTTTTCTATGGGAAGCTCTTTTTTTCCATGCATTAGCTACTTTAATTTTCATCACAACCCTATGAAATTGGATTTAATTGAGAAATAAGATTATGTAAATTACCTAAGGTCAGGACTCAGAATTGAACTTGCCTTTCAAAGGGAAAACAAATCATAGTAGCATGATCATAGTAACAGAGGAAATTTTCACTTATGCTCAGTGGGAGAAATAAAGCTTTCTGCTAAATTTATGACCAAGTTTGTATTGGACCAATTCTTCTCAGCAGCTAGCTGTCATGTGAACTTTACCATATACTAAATTTTTTTTCTTGATTTTCTCTTAATTGGGCAATTTGAGATTTTAGAGAAGTGGGTAGGATGTTGACTGAATATCTTTTACTTGATTTAAGCTTAAGGGAGAGCATTGCAGAACAAGGTTACAGATATTAATGAAAGGTTTGTTAAGTGAAAAAAGGTGGTGATACTGAAATCTGGATTTGTACAGAGATTCAAGTACAGAGGTTATGGGTGAGTAAATCTGCTCCTATTGTAGTAGGTAATGAACTTGGCAGTAGTCTTCCTTTTAGCCTTTGGTTTCCAGAGTGACTAGAAAAAGATGGTTTTTGAAAGAAGTTTCGTATAAGTATTCATAACCATTTCCCCATAACTGTTAAACCTTTCTTTTCCTTTAAGTATTGATTTCTCATGAGTTGTCTTACACACTGAACTTTTTAATTGGTTGACTTTGCCCTGTCTCTTAAGTGTGCTTACTCATACACAGTATCTGTGGAAGTTTGATATTTAATTTGAAAAGTATTTCTGTGAGTTCTTTGCAGAGGGGGTAGGGTGCCCCAGTTTATTCATCTTTATATAAAAGCAGCTAGCGTGAGTCATATTGTTGGCATTTGATATGTTTTTTGTTGAACCAGTGGAGGGGGTTCTTGTTTCAGTTCAAGGAGACTTCTCTAAAGGTTGGAGTTGCCCAACAGTAGCACAGACTGTTCTTGGGAAAGAGATAGTAAGTTCTGGACAGGCTTGGATTCGGGGGGAGTTTGATCACTAGACTCAGTGATTTCTAAGCTTGTTGTACATTTGAGATTCTGTGATTCTTCTTTTTGTCTAACACATGTCCAAAGAGGAGAGAAACAAAATATAAGTGGGAATCACATATTGTCCAGTAGAGCCGTTGATAGCAGTGATGGTTAATGGGATTTGTACCAGCATTGGGAGCAATTGTGCTTTTCTCTGATTCCCAGAGTCAGCATGGACAGTTCTCATATTGAGAAACTGTCCCAATAAGATTAGACTTCAGACCATCCTCCAGATTTAGGCTGAGCCCCAGGAGAGAATTTTCTCAATTCTGAGAATGAGTATGAGAGTTTTAGAAGAAATCCCACTTCACATCCAAGTTACAAAAAGCCAGGAAAAAATATTATTCACTAAATATGCCACCTTAAATGATTTTGATTGGTTTTCCACATATCATTTACATTGTTGCCTGACTCATGAGGGCCCAAAAGTTATCGTTAATCTGAATCTTGTTTCTCTTCAATTTCTGGCAACTGGAGAAGGTATTAATTTCATCTACAAAGCTTAGAATTTCTGTCAGTGATCACAGAATGGTATTCCAGAGGCAAATCCGGCACAAGGATGGATTTTCAATGGTTTAGACAGAGTTTTATTTTGTTCTAATTAGTTGCTGATATTTTAAAATTTGGTGATTCTACCCCCAAATCAGATTTCTGGCTTCTCTCTAAAAAGGTCAGATTTGGCATATAACTGCATCAGGCATGCTATACAGCAGTCATTACCTGGAGTCTGGTGGCTGGATGAGGTATGTATTCCTGCTTAAGCAGTCCTTGTCTTTCCTTGGTATTACATGCCCAGCTTGATTCACTCATTTATGGGACTCGTCTGGCCTCTGAAGGTGATAAGTTTGTGACCCTTCCACTGTAAGTAATGCTCATGCACAGGTCTGAGGACTGTAAGTAGCTATTATTTCAACCTCAGGGAGGGACTGCAGAATAATCTGAAGTGTTTCATTGGGTTTGGGCAGAGTGCTCTGCCTCTGGGAGGATCCCGGCCAGCCAACCCTGTAACCGGAGGGAAGAAGAAATAATGTATTCATCCTGTACTGAACTGCTGGCGTTCAGGAGAGCCACAGGCTAGGCGACGGGGCCTGAAGTGCCCTGCAGACTGGGGCTTGTCTAAGCTCAGGGCGACTTGGCACCTGTGCCAGAGACAGATTCAGTGGAGTGGCAGACGGCTCTGTGCCATGCATTCAGACAGCTTTCTGAATGCCGGCAGCCAAGAGAACATCAGCTGTGCCTGTGAGTAGTGTGGGTTCGCGCCAGAAACATCTAAACTTCAAAGGAAAATAAAATTGTACTGTGGGTCGATGCGGAAAGCTTATGGTCTTACTGAATCGGGCTCATGTTTACAGAGAAGGAAGATGGTACAAAGAATTCTGAGGGACTCTACCAGCTTTTCAGGATTTTCCATTAAATGTTCATCTGATCATTCAGTAAACACATGTAAAATGCTTATCACCAGACGCTGTATCAGGGAGTCACAATGGAACTACAGAATAAAATGCAACGTAGCTTGTATCATCTTCAGCTCTCTGCGGTGAAAGAAAGTGAAGTCACTCAGACTCTTTTCAACCCCATGGAGCCCACCAGGCTCCTCCATCCATGTGGATTTTTCAGGCAAGAATACTGGAGTGGGGTGCCATTTCCTTCTTTCTGATATCAGCTCTCTGTAGCCTTGAGGCCAGAATTAGGATGGTGACAGTGGTAACAAGGGGCTTCCCAGGTGGCGCAGTGGCAAAGAATCCACCTGCCAAAGCAAGAGACTCAAGAGATGCAGATTCCATCCCTGGGTCAGGAAATCCCTCTGGAGAAGGAAATGGCAACCCACTCCAGTATTCCTGCCTGGAAAATTCCATGGAGAGGAGCCTGGTGAGAGCTACAGTCCATGGGGTCACACAGAGTCGGACACGACTGAGCGACTGAGCGCACACACATTCATAACCAACTGTGATTTCACTTGGGTTTCTAAAAGGCCTAAAGGGGTGTGTTTTGGGGTGGGAGGGGACCTTACAAATCTGAGGCAACATATACTTTGGTTCTCATAAGGAAAGAATTTTGTTTTGTTTGACCTTGAAATTTTGTTCTTATGCTGGCCCATGACAGAATTCTGATATCTGGCATTAATAAAAGCAGATATACTCTTCAAAAATCTGAGAGCCTGAAGACAGGCTTGAGGAGACCAAAGCCGTCTCCAAGTTCCTCTGGTGCCCAAGTCTGATTTGTGAATCCGACCGCCTTTGGCACTTGTTTCGTTTTCTTCACCTGCTCCCTTGCCTCCCTCACCTACCTTGCTCCTTTCTCTCTTATTTTTAACATTTTTTAATATGAACCATTTTTAAAGTCCTTATCAAATTGTTACAATACTGCTTTTATGTTTTATTTCGTTTTTTTGGCCTTAAGGCATGCAGGCTCCTAGCTCCCTGACCAGGGATCAAACCCACACTACCAGCATTGTAAGGCGAAGTGATAACCATTAGACGTCCAGGGCGGTCCCCTTTGCTCCTCTCCTATCTCTCTTCTCTGCTTGATTCTTTTCTCTTTTGTTTTCTCAGTAAGCTGTTTCCCCTTACCCTTCTCCTACTCCCACCTGCTTTCTTTCCCTCAGCCCTTCTGTTTTCACCTTTTAGTACTTCCACTTCTTACCGAAACCCTGGGGAAACTTAACAGAAGGGGGGATACACAGTGTGAGCAAGGATCTGGGAAGGAAGTTTCAATCAAAAGCAACATGTAGATTGTAGATGCGTGATGAGGGTGAAGGTAGGCAGAAACTAGCTGATCCTGGGTGTTGAAGGGCAGGATTTAGAGCTATTCGTGCATCCGATCTTGTTTAAAAATGAATCTCTTCCAGGTTAGAGCAGCTAAGAAAGAGTGGATGTGGCAGAGGCAGTAAAGCTAGTATTGTGTTTGAAATCCTGTAAAGAACTTATAATAGGGCTTCCTGGTGGCTCAGCTAGTAAAGAACCCGCCTGTCAATGCACGAGACACAGGTTTGATGCCTGGGTTGGGAAGATCCCCTGGAGAAGGAAATGGCGACCTACTCCAGTATTCTTGTCTGGAAAATTCCATGGACAGAGGAGCCTGGTGAGCTACAGTCCATGGGATCGCAAAGAGTCAGACACAACTGACCACACACGTGTGGCCAAGTGCTTACAGAGAGGAGTAAGATGAGTAAATGCTAGCGTTTTTACCTTTTTAAACTGCTGCTTTGTAAAGATTCAATGATATAGTATCTTTTACAAGGTATGCTTTTCAAAGTAAATTGCAAGACAGTGGACCACAAAGTATGTTAGAAAGGTAAACTATAGGTGTTTTAAATAATTTGCCATTTTAAGCTACTTGCTCTAGGCTGCACTGATTCTGGCCGCAGTGAGTCTTCACTGCTGCGTGCAGGTTACTCGCTGGTTGCGGTGTGCGGGCCTCTCATTACGGTGGCTCCTCTGCTTGCAGAGCACAGGCTCTAGGGCACGTGGGCTTCAGCAGTTGTGACAAGTGGGCTCAGGAGTTGGGTGAACAGGCATAGTTGCCCCAAGGCATCTTCCTGGACCACACATCTGATCTGTATCCCCTGCATTGGTCCTTCTTAACCACAGGAGCACCAGGGAAGTCCATTTTAAACTACTTTAATTCAGAATGAGATATGTCTAGTTATAGTGAAATGAAAGGCAATCTCATCACCTTATGGTACTTATAAATCCTTCCATTCCATATCCTCAGATTTCTACTAAATGCAGCTGATACTACCTTCTCTTATCTAAATTAGTATTAAACACTTTTAAAAAGCTTGTCAAATATTTCACAGAAAATGTTTTCTGATAATCAGTTATAGAATATATTTCAACAGCTATCCTTTCTAAGTGTGATTAATATGCATTTTTTTCTTTTTATAAATTATACAGTTGATTTATAATATTAGTTTAGATGTACAACAGTGATTCGATATTTTTATGCATTACCAAAAACTCACCACAATAGATAAGTCTAGTACCCATCTGTCACCATACAAAGTTACTATAATATTATTGACATGTTCCCTGTGCTGTACATTACATTCCCAGGTGGGAGCGGAGGATATGCACTTATTTTTAACTTGTTAAATAAATAACTTGAAGCATTCTCAATAATGAGAGCTGAGTAAAGATAACACTCCTTATCATTATAGAATATTTACTTTTAAATCTCCTAATAATTGGTCCAGCCCCTGTCTACCTTATGACCCTGAAGTATGTAACAAACTGCCATTCTGGTAAACTCCCTGAACTCTTCAGATAGTCATACCCTGGGGCCTTTGCACAGGCTACTCCTTTTACCCAAAAAGAGTCCGAAATGCAGTACTTGGATGCAATCTCAAAAACGACAGAATGATCTCTGTTCGTCTCCAAGGAAAACCATTCAATATCACAGTTATCCAAGTCTATGCCCCAACCAGTAATGCTGAAGAAACTGAAGTTGAACGGTTTTATGAAGACCTACAAGATCTTTTAGAACTAACACCCAAAAAAGATGTCCTTTTCATTATAGGGGACTGGAATGCAAAAGTAGGAAGTCAAGAAACATCTGGAGTAACGGGCAAATTTGGCCTTGGAATGCAGAATGAAGCAGGGCAAAGACTAATAGAGTTTTGCCAAGAAAATGCACTGGACATAGCAAACACCCTCTTCCAACAACACAAGAGAAGACTCTACACATGGACATCACCAGATGGTCAATACCGAAATCAGATTGATTATATTCTTTGCAGCCAGAGATGGAGAAGCTCTGTACAGTCAACAAAAACAAGACCGGGAGCTGACTGTGGCTCAGATCATGAACTCCTCATTGCCAAATTCAGACTTAAATTGAAGAAAGTAGGGCAAACCGTAAGACCATTCAGGTATGACCTAAATCAAATCCCTTATGATTATCCAGTGGAAGTGAGAAATAGATTTAAGGGTCTAGATCTGATAGATAGAGTGCCTGATGAACTTTGGAATGAGGTTCGTGACATTGTACAGGAGACAGGGATCAAGACCATCCCCATGGAAAAGAAATGCAAAAAAGAAAAATGGCTGTCTGGGGAGGCCTTACAAACAGCTGTGAAAAGAAGAGAGGTGAAAAGCAAAGGAGAAAAGGAAAGATATAAGCATCTGAATGCAGAGTTCCAAAGAATAGCAAGAAGAGATAAGAAAGCCTTCTTCAGCAATCAATGCAAAGAAATAGAGGGAAGCAACAGAATGGGAAAGATAGAGATCTCTTCAAGAAAATTAGAGATACCAAGGGAACATTTCATGCAAAGATGGGCTCAATAAAGGACAGAAATGGTATGGACCTAACAGAAGCAGAAGATATTAAGAAGAGGTGGCAAGAATACACAGAAGAACTGTACAAAAAAGATCTTCACAACCCAGATAATCATGATGGTGTGATCACTCATCTAGAGCCAGACATCTTGGAATGTGAAGTCAAGTCGGCCTTAGAAAGCATCACTAGAAACAAAGCTAGTGGAGGTGATGGAATTCCAGTTGAGCTGTTTCAAATCCTGAAAGATGATGCTGTGAAAGTGCTACACTCAATATGCCAGCAAGTTTGGAAAACTCAGCAGTGGCCACAGGACTGGAAAAGGTCAGTTTTCATTCCAATTCCAAAGAAAGTCAATGCAAAAGAATGCTCAAACTTCCGCACAATTGCCCTCATCTCACATGCTAGTGAAGTAACGCTCAAAATTCTCCAAGCCAGACTTCAGCAATACGTGAACCGTGAACTCACTGATGTTCAAGCTGGTTTTAGAAAAGGCAGAGGAACCAGACATCAAATTGCCAACATTCGCTGGATCATTGAAAAAGCAAGAGAGTTCCAGAAAAACATCTATTTCTGCTTTATTGACTATGCCAAAGCCTTTGACTGTGTGGATCACAATAAACTGTGGGAAATTCTTCAAGAGATGGGAATACCAGACCACCTGACCTGCCTCTTGAGAAATCTGTATGCAGGTCAGGAAGCAACAGTTAGAACTGGACATGGAACAACAGACTGGTTCCAAATAGGAAAAGGAGTACGTCAAGGCTGTATATTGTCACCTTGCTTATTTAACTTCTATGCAGAGTACATCATGAGAAACACTGGACTGGAAGAAACACAAGCTGGAATCAAGATTGCCAGGAAAAATATCAATCACCTCAGATATGCAGATGACACCACCCTTATGGCAGAAAGTGAAGAGGGACTAAAAAGCCTCTTGATGAAAGTGAAAGAGGAGAGTGAAAAAGTTGGCTTAAAGCTCAACATTGAGAAAACAAAGATCATGGCATCTGGTCCCATCACTTCGTGGGAAATAGATGGGGAAACAGTGGAAACAGTGTCAGACTTCATTTTTGGGGGCTCCAGAATCACTGCAGATGGTGACTGCAGCCATGAAATTAAAAGACGCTTACTCCTTGGAAGAAAAGTTATGAGCAACCTAGATAGCATATTCAAAAGCAGAGACATTACTTTGCCGACTAAGGTCTGTCTAGTCAAGGCTATGGTTTTTCCTGTGGTCATGTATGAATGTGAGAGTTGGACTGTGAAGAAGGCTGAGTGCCAAAGAATTGATGCATTTGAACTGTGGTGTTAGAGAAGACGCTTGAGGGTCCCTTGGACTGCAAGGAGATCCAGCCAGTCCATTCTGAAGGAGATCAACCCTGGGATTTCTTTGGAAGGAATGATGCTAAAGCTGAAGCTCCAGTACTTTGGCCACCTCATGCGAAGAACTGACTCATTGAAAAGACTTTGATGCTGGGAGGGATTGGGGGCAGGAGGAGAAGGGGATGACCCAGGGTAAGATGGCTGGATGGCATCACGGACTCGATGGACGTGAGTCTGAGTGAACTCCGGGAGTTGGTGATGGACAGGGAGGCCTGGCGTGCTGCGATTCATGGGGCCGCAGAGAGTCGGACACGACTGAGCGACTGGACTGGACTGAACTGACTGACCGCTGTCACACACATCCTCAGCTGACGTCCTTCTACTTAGCTACTGCACTGGCTCCTGTGTCATATCAGAGCCTCCCCTGATTCACCTGGGAGGAATTTGCTGTTCCTTCCTCTGTCCTCTCAGCACTGTCTTCATGCGTCCATTGTAGGATTTACAGCACTGCCTCAGCTTCCCAGGTGACACAGTGATAAAGAATCCACCTGCCAGTGCAGGAGATAGAAGAGAGATGGGTTCAGTCTCTGGGTTGGGAAGATCCCCTGGAGAAATACATGGCAACCCACTCCAGTATTCCTGCCTGGAGAATCCCATGGGCAGAGGAGCCTGGCAGGCTACAGTCCATAAGGTGCAGTATATGCTAAGTTGCTTCAGTCGTGGTTGACTCTGCAACTACATGGATTATAGCCCACCAAGCTTCTCTGTCCATGGGATTTTCCAGGCAAGAATACTGGAGTGGGTGGCCACGCCCTCCTCCAGGGGATCTTGCTGACCCAGGGACTGAACCTGCATCTCTTCTGTCTCCTGCATTGGCAGATGGGTTCTTTACCACTGACACCACCTGGGAAGCCCCAACACACACACACACTTAAAAAAACCATTAAAAAACAAGTTATTTTTACATGTCTGTAGACCAGGAGCTACCTTGGGAGGCCCTGAAGGCAAAAAGCAATGGGTTCATCTTTCTTTCTTCAGGGCACAGCACCTGAAAGTTACTCAGTGTTTGTCAGATGAGAAGCATAAGCATTTTTGTAATCCTTTGCTGGTTGAGCAGACAATGAGAGAATGTTGTTGAATCACTTTCTGCAGACTATGTGGGTAAAAGTTGAATGTTTGTACAGGACCAAAAATAACTTTTACTATAGAATTTGGCTTTTATAAGAGGATAAAATAGAAGAATATTATGATTATACATAGGTTTTTCTCTCAAATTGGACATTTTCTTTGATGTTTTGAAGGATGAAGTGAAGAGGATTTGTGTTTATTTGGCTGTGCCTCTCAGTTTAAGCGTCTTAGCTCCCTGACCAGGGATCAAACCTGTGTTCCCTGCAATGGAAACAGAGTCCTAACCACTGGACCACCAAGGACATCCCAAGAAGGGAATGAATAGTTCTGCCATTTTAACAAGCTGATTGATGTTCAGTATTTGCTTAGGCCTGAAAAACCTTAAAAGATATGCACATATATAAAATATATGCTGTGTGTGCTCCGTCAGTAAGTCATATCCAACTCTTTGCAACCCCGTGAACTATATATAACCCATCAGGCTCCTCTGTCCGTGGAATATTCCAGGCAAGAATACTGGTGTGGGTTGCCATCTCCTCCTCCAGGAGATCTCCCCTCCCCAGGGATTGAACCCCCATCTCCTGCGTTGGCAGGTGGATTCTATACCACTGAGCCACTTGGGAAGCCCAAGTGTCGGGTGTCAGGAGTGTGCGTATATATACATATAACGATATGATTTTTTTTAACGCCATCTCTTTAAGAATTTTGTAGCCTAGGGTTGGAAGATATTTATTCTGTGATCCAGAATTGTGACATCCAGCTGTGAAATGAATGTTAAGGATGCACAAGTAACTCGGCTACTTTCTGGTTTCCTTGTGTCAGCTCCTGAATCAGAGTTCAGGTAGTTCACTCGGAGCCAGAGGTTACTGACTATGAAGTTGCCAGTAGCAATCCCATCAAAGTCTCTAATAGAAGTCTAAGGGAACTTAAATGAACACCTAGATGAAGGTGTTCTCTTACCGTGGAAGTAGACACATAAAAGATCTCTTTAATTGAAGATGTTTAAAACATGATTTTCAGTAGATTTAACTGGAGTTTTTTCTACTGTTGACTGAGTAGAGCATTGTTTATAGAGGAAACCTTGTAGGGCTGGATACCAGCAGGACCACGTGGAGCAAAGAATGAAGAGGTATTGTGGCATGGGTGGTGGGTTGCAGAGAGAAGAGACAGGAAACCCATTTTATGAATTAGCAAAATTTGAGTCCTACGTCCAGATGTGCAGAATGAAGCATTTTAGTAACTAGCTATCTTTACGGAAGCAAACATTCATCAGAGATAGTTATTGAGAATCTATTATGTGCTGTATGGAAACTTAGAGACATGATATTGGTCATCAGATTAATAATCTGTATGGTTCAAAACTCTACAATAATTGGAACATAATGGCAGTAACAGTAATGATTTAAAACAAAAGTAATTGACTTAAATACATAGTTTCCCATAAAGCCAGGACATTTCGAAGTACTAGAGAATTAGCATTAGCCGCTTAGCTAGTTTTTGTAAAATATTAGGTTTTTAAATACAATGATAGAAATGAAATTTGTATTGCTTTTCTAAATGATGCTAGACACTTTGCACTTAAACTTTTATTTGATGCATTAATAGTTATACACAGCATCTGTATACATTCTAGTAAATTACCACTAAGGCTTGGCCTGGATCACTTAGACTTGCTTTGTGTAACTGCACATTGTGTGTAACTGTTGAGTGCTATAAATTTGCATCCTGAACTTTGGAGTTAGACAAGCCTGAATGGGAATCTAAGTCTAGTACTTATTCATTGTATGACTTTGGACAAAATACTTGGTCTCTTGCTTTGATTTCCTCATGTATGGAATGGAAGCATTACATAATAGGATTGCTGTGAGAATTAAATGAGCTAAACTACATCAAGTACTTAGCACAGGATCTGGAACATAGTAAGAATTCAGTAAATAGTCTCCTGTTCAATGTAAATGATAAATTGCTTGGGAATTTAAACTGTGTTCTAGTAGATGGTTTAAAATTGTAATTACTGCTTGGGAAATAGCTTAATTTTAAAAAGCCTCGATTTGCGATTAATTCTGTACAAAAGATTTAAGCTAGTTAAACGTTTTTCATTCTTCAAACTTACTTAGAGAAAAACATATGTGGAACATGATTATGCCATGAGACTTCATGTTGAATTATTTCAGCAAAGAAAGTCACAATTTAGAGAGAATGCCTTGAACTTTTGTCAGTGACACAGCCATTCCAAAGTGTAAATCTTTGGACTCTACAGATCAGTGATTTCTATACACTGTCTTTTTCTGGTAATAAAAATCAATTTACTGGTATGATTTTAAATGTCCTTGCTTAATTTTGGGGAAGTTAATGAAGTGCTGCCTCTTGTGCATTCTAAATAAAAGCACTAAATTGAATCATTCAGATCTGTACTTCCTTAAACTGGCCTGTCCAACAATGTAGTTAAACTGCAATAATTGATCACCTGAATCTCTTGGCTTTCATCCTAGCTAGCTCTCATCTGGGGGAAAAAAAAAAAAGTGCAAATTTGGTTTCTATACTTGACATTTAACGTTATCTGGGCCAGAATATAATATTTGGCTGTCAAAAGTTATGAAAACTTTTATAGTGAGCTTATTCTAAGATAATACTGAGGTAAATGTCATTTCAAATGAAGATATTATTATGAAAACTTAGAAAAACAAACACAGTCTGTAAGTGGAGGAGATGTTGTGATACTGACTTTACTTTCATAACCATGCAGTGAGGATTAACTGCGCTGAGAGGACACCTTCTTATTTTGTTTCTAAAGGACTCAGCATAACTCTACTCCCCCCGCCCTCCAGATATTCAAATATCTGCTCAGATATTGGGGCACTAGGAGGAAGCCATGCTTTGAGCTTAGAATGGAAGCAACCCAATTTCATATATGTCTGTGCTCTTTGTTTTGCTCAAGTAGTTGGTGATTTCATAAAGGAGAAAAAGACTTTGTTGTTCTTGGTCAGTTGTCCAGCTGTGCTCGACTCTTGGCAGCCCCATGGACTGCAGCACGCCAGGCTTCCCTGTCCTTTACCATCTCCTGGAGCTTGCTCAAACTCATGACCATTGACTCAGTGATGCCACCCAACCATCTCATCCTCTGCCATCCCTTTCTCAACCAGCCTTCAATCTTTCCTAGCATCAGGGGCTTTTCCCGATGCTAGAAATAGACGTTAGGGAGTTATAGATTTCATGAAGAAGTAACCTGAAAGATTGTATTTGGTCCGACCACCCTAAGCTTCCTTCTTCAGAACGTTACTCTTCTGGGCCAGGGTATCAAGAATTATTATTTTTAGTTTATTTGTTTAAGGAACTGCTTTTCATTCTGCCAGATTTGCAGAGCCTTCCATATGTTACATATCCTTTAAAGTTGGTGTGGGGCCAACCACTGAAGCTGTCACTACTGACTCCAGTTGCCTGTAATCTTCTCTGAAAGTCCTTTAGTGTGAGTAATTGACACCATCAAATCTAGGACTTAAATTTTTTTCTTTTCTCAGTCCACATTGCATAATAATTGGCCATTACAGTGTTTGACATGATGAAGAAGTCTTTGTATATCTCATCTCATTGAAGCCTTCCATTTTCTTTGGGAGGGGAATATAGAAGGTATGATTAGTGAGCATTTTGCAGTTGAGGAAACATAAGTTCCACAGAGATGATTACTATTCCAAGGTCATATTTCTATGACTGGAACCAGTGTCCTGATACTCTGTATTCTGGCCCATATTTGCCTTGTGTAGAAATCTTAGTTTCCAATCAAGTCAGCCAACTCTTCAAAGACCTTTTCTGATTCCACTTACAGAACTTTTCAGATTCCACTGATCAGAAACTTCATCACTAGAAAACTGTCCTATAGACTAGCTACATTTCCAATTTTAAATGTTCTTTAACAGTCACGTTAAAAAAAGAACAGGTGACATTAATTTTAATATCTTTTTATAACTGAGTATGTCTAAAATGTTTAATTCTAGCATTAATATAAAAATGTTAATGAGATGCTTTTATGTTCTTTTTTCCCCACACACTAGGAGTTTGAAATCCCCTGTGTGTCTTACACCTGCACTTCTCAGTTTGGACCAGCTACGTTTCAAGTGCTCAGTGTGACACGTGGCTGCATTGGACAGCACAGCTCTAAAGCTTTTTCTCCAGTGTGGCTGGCTGACAGCTTCTCCTCTCTGATAACAGATGACAGGGAAATACTCATTACTTCCACACCAGATGATGGAAATGGTTGATTCATAACTAATTAAAATCATAAGCTTAGGCACAGAAAAATATGGATACCATTCATTCTTGTGAGGGTTTTTGTCAGTGGTGGTATTTGTTTTGCCCGATAATTCATAATTCAAATGAAGACTCCTATTCAATCCCTGGGTCAGGAAGATCCTCTGGAAGAGGGCATGGCAACCCACTCCAGTATTCTCGCCTAGAGAATTGGATTGACAGAGGAGCCTGGTAGGCTGCAGTGATACAGAATTTTGTGTTTCCAGGGAGCACTAATGGTGAAGAACCCACCTGCCAATGCAGGAGACGTAAGAGACACAGATTCAGTCCATGGGTTGGGAAGATCCCTTGGAGGAGGGCATGGCAACCTACTACAGTATTCTTGCCTGAGAATCCCATGGACACAGGAGCCTGGCAGGCCACAGTCCACGGGGTTGCAAAGAGTGGGACACGACTAAGCAGCTGAGTGCACACGCACACCCACGTAGCTTACAAAGGAAACTATTTCATAAATAGTTTGAAAATATTTCAATGCTGCTGCTGCTGCTAAGTCACTTCAGTCGTGTCCGACTCTGTGCGACCCCATAGACGGCAGCCCACCAGGCTCCCCCATCCCTGGGATCCTCCAGGCAAGAACACTGGAGTGGGTTGCCACTACCTTCTCCAGTGCGTGAAAGTGAAAAGTGAAAGTGAAGTCGCTCAGTCGTGTCCGACCCTTAGCGACCCCATGGACTGCAGCCCACCAGGCTCCTCCATCCATGGGATTTTCCAGGCAAGAGTACTGGAGTGGGGTGCCATTGCCTTCTCCGAAATATTTCAATAGTGTGAAAATATTTCATATTTATCAGATATTTAGCCTTTCGTTTCATTTATTCATTTATGTGTGCTATTTTCTGAAATGCAGATCGGACTGTGTGTCTTCCTTGTTCAGAATTGTTCAGTTCCTCCCCACTGGTGTTTCCTAAGGTTGCCCAGTGATAAGATTCACCCTGGGTACTTGGATATCCTCTGTTCCTGGTCCTGTCAGACCAAAAGAATCAGATAGGTATTTTTAGTAAGCTCACCTGGTGGCTCTTACCATCAAGCCAGTTGGGAAAACTGGCCTAAAAGATAAAGTTTTACTCCTTAGCCTACCATGTGGGGTCCTTTCTGTCCTTCCTGTGACTGGGCCTATTACCAAGTAGAGTTAGATTGTAGCGCAGAGAAGTACTTGGCCAGGCTCTCTTCATGCCTGTGCTTAAGCTTCCTTCAGCCTGGGATGCCCATCCCCTCTGTGTCTGCCAGCCCACTGCCAAGTCAGCCTCAGGACCACCTCCTCAGTGCTTGCCTATTTGCCGGGGCGCACACACTTCCTCCCCACACTTTACATTGCTCCTTGACGTTGGTGACTCAAAGCCCTGGAGGTCACTCACTCTCACCATCTGTTGGCCTTGGGTGTCTCCTCACTGAGAATGGGGCTTTTCCTTTCCAGTCTGTTAGCTAGAGCCACTAGAAGGGAATCTGGCACACGGTAATAGTCAATAAATATTTTTCTCATGAAAGCCTGATGATACCAGTAATAATAACATCTCCATCTGTTTCATAGTGATTTGCAGATTGCAGCATGCTTCTCACTTGCATCATCTAAGTCTGAACCACAATCTCGTGAGGTGGAAGTCCTATTTTTCAAGATGTTAAGCAGCTTGCCCCATGTCACGTGGCTTGTAATAAGTGACACTATATCTCCAGCACAAGCCCACAAGGTGCAGGGTGCAAAAGAAGCTGAAATCTTGGGTTCAGATTCCTAGTGAGGAAATGGCCTTTGCTTATTCACACACACACACAAAATAAAGTTCACGTGGATCTTTTGTTTCAAATTTCTAGCTTTTTTAGGCTTTCCAAAAGCATTATTTCACGAGTTTGTACCTAGGGTTCAGCTAAGCAGTAACTGCTAGGTTGTATACATATTCACATGACTATGTGAAAAATTGAGGGAAGCAGTTCGAATCTCATTGGGTTCTTCTCTTTCAAGACATTCCAGGGGTTCTCATCTGTCATTTGGGGAAGTTCCTTATATCCTTTGGGTAAATGTACCTATATCTGCATACAATGTATATTTTGTTGACATCAAACACTGTGAAGTAATTGAGATGGTTTGTGATGCTTTAGAAGTGTTACTGTTTTTATTTTTTGCTGTATGATCACAAGTTTCACACCCAGTCTATCAATTTTATGTCCTAGTCCTAATCAGTCAGTAACATATTAGCAAAACAGCCCCGTCTGGCCTCAATCTTTCCATGAAATATGCATCATACTTTGTGGTCTCACACAAATTTATTTTAAGGGTTAGGACTTCCCTTTATCAGGGCAATAGCAAGAAATGCCTCTGTTTCCTCCTTTCCTAGGCAGTTCCATTTTATTTGGTAAGTGTTAGTAAGCAGATTTTTATGGCTAAAAGAGGAACTATTTCAACCTTTTTTTTTTTTTTTTCCCAAACTGAGTAGTTTGAAAGCATCATCTTTTTGTGTATTATTCTTATCGGCTTACTGATGTTGATTCATCCTGTGGTGATGTGCTGGTAGAACAGAAATGAAATAACAGTCATTTAAAAAAAAAGCACAGTAAATTTTAGCTCTGTTAAAATGGCCATTATTAGTAGTTAGTAGGTCCTGCCCTAGATTTAAATAATGGCTGCTTGGAGACTCCTCTGAGGCAGCATTTTTCTGCCTGAAAGAGTTTGTACTGTTTTATGCAGTTGTCTGGGAGTCATGGTGATAAAGCTCTCAATGTTCTATTAGGTTCATCTTTCCTATACCATTCTGGATCATAGATAAATTGAGATGAGGTAAAAATACTGAAGCAAGAGTCATTTTATGAAGACTTCATTTTAAAGTGCTTGCCCCATGTTGTCTAATTTGATAAACCACTAAAAAGTCCTAGGTGTGGAAGTAGGAGTCATTTTGTTATTTCTGCTGTCATCATTCTCAGAAATGTCTCCACCGTAATTTCATGGAATTGCGATAGGCAGTCTATCCTTTTTAATGTAACAGCGGTATTGAGCCATGTCGTCTTTCATTCAGTATCCCCGTTAGAGTGTACAGTTGCTTTTAGTATATTCACTGGTTTGTAACTGTCACTACAGTCACTTTCACAACATTTTCATCACCCCTCCAAAAAAAATCCTGCACCCCTCAGCCATCACTTCCCATTTCCTCCAGCACCTCCGGCTCTCTAGTCAACAGTTAATCTACTTTCTGTTTCTATGGAGTAGTCTCTTTTGGACATTTCACATTAATGTAATCACATTAGTGACTAGTTTTGCTCACTAAGCTTATATTTTCAGTGTAAGCATGAATCTTTACTTCATTCCTGTTTATCAATGAATAACAGCCCCGTTTGCAGGCATACCTCATTTTATCTTTCTGTTCCATTGAAGGACATTTAGGTTATTTCCACATTTCAGCTGTTATGAGTCATACTACCACAACCATTTGTCTGTACATTTTTGTGTGGACGTATGTTTTCTCTTGGGTATATACATAGTAGATTTGCTCAATCTATGTCAAACTTTGAGGAACTGCCAGGTTTGTTCCAAAATGGCTGTACAATTTTACACTTCTACCAGCAATGTATGAGGGTTCCAACTTCTCCGACCCCCACCAGCACTTGTGGTGTCTTTGCTGATCGCCATCTTAGTGAGTGTGAAGTCATATCTCATTGTGCTTTTGATTTGCATCTTCCCAGTGGCGACTGACTTTGAATCACCTATCATGTGCTATTAGCCATTTGTATATCCTCTTTTGGGAAATGTCTATTGAGATCTGTTGCCCATTTTTAAATTGGATTATTTCTGTTTTTATTATTGAGTTCTTAGAGTTACTAGATATTCTATATATTCTAGTTATTTGGTGGTGGTAGTGGTGTAGTCACTAGTGTGTTGACTTTGTGACCCACTGGATTGTAGCCCATCAGACTCCTCTGTCCATGGGATTTCCCAGGCAAGAATATTGGAGCGGCGTTACCATTTGCTTCTCCATGGGGTCTTTCTGACCTGAGGATCAAATTTGGGTCCCCTGCCTTACAAGTGGTCTGCTGCATTGCGGGTGGATTCTTTACCAGCTGAGCCACCAGGAAAGCCCTTTCTTATTAAGTATACGATCTGCAAACATTTTATCCCATTCTGTGTAGTTACAGCTGTCTGTCTTAAAACCTTCTTATTCTTCAAGGTGTGACATCTTCTAGGCTCTTTTACCATCTGAGTCAGCTCCTCTTTCCATTCCTTTATTATGAGCACTGAGCATGGTATATTGATACTCTCATTTTAGGATTTCCTTCTCTACCTACCCAAAGAAGCTGTGTCAAACACGTCCATTGCCTAGGACCCTGCCTTACACAAAATAGGAGCTCAGTAACAGCTTGGTCAACTATAATAACTTAACATGAAGCTTGGACCTGAGGGGGAAAAAATCCAGTCAGTACTAATTCAAGAAAGCTAATAGCCACTTGTGGGCTCATCACAGGATTGGTACAGTGTAGGGCTTCCCTGATAGCTTGGACTGCAAAGAATCTGCCTGCAACGCAGGAGACCGGGGGTTTGATCCTGGGTCAGAAAGATGCCCTGGAGAAGGGAATGGATACCCACTCCAGTATTCTTGCCTGGAGAATTCCACGAACAGAGGAGCCTGGCAGGCTACAGTCCATGGGGTTGCGACTGATACTTCACTTTAGGGCCCAGTACTCCACAGGCTTCTTTGATCTGTTCTAAGCAGTGAACCAAGATTAATAAGGCCAGCATTTGTTTTATTCAATTGTTTAAAAATCTTTAAAATATGGTGCTGTACTCAGCTCAAATCTGATAAAGTCATGTTAATAGAGGCACAGCATATATGCAGGAAGGTGACCTGCTGAAATGTGCTGCTTAACAACTCTGATGTGATATGAGGTATCCAAAGGTTTTCCCTTCCTAACTGGAGAGTTCTTATGTTAGTACTTATATCATGATTTTTTTTCCCCTTGTGACCTTTTCCTCATTTGTCAAACTTTTCTTAATTAAAAGTAATCAGTCATGTTCTTCTCTAATTTTTGGCACGTACTTTTTCTCTAGTTTCTGTCCTTCCAGTTTTTTGCTGTTGAAAATGTTGCCAGTGTACTGTATTGACCAGAAAATGACAGATAACGTGAAGTAACAGTTACTCCCTGCAAACCGAGGTTGGGATTTTAACTGTTTAAAAGAGGGTCGTCCTTCTCAAAATTCCCTGACTCTTGATTTTAAACCCTGAAGGAAACAAACAAGAGAAAAATCTAAGAATGGGATCCAAGAAGGAACCCCATGTAATTTCTGTGTGCTTCTGGTGAGATTCGTACTCTCACCTACTTTTATTTCTTTCTTGGCACCAAGACAGCTTTAAAAAACAAAACAGAACTAGTTGACAGCTTAAGATGATTGATTTTTTTTTTCAGCTAGCACAGCAAGATGAGCTAAAATTACTTCATCATAAAAGACTTGCTAGGATTCTTGAATGAGAAATACCCCCTCCCTTGATTTTTTTTCTTTATGAAATAAAACTAGGTCTGTATTTAGGAGGAAAGAGTTTAGCAGACATGCTGATTATAATACTGTATTGAAAAACACTTTTCTTTGACTGACTAAAATTCAGCTGCTGTTTGTGGTAGTTAAAAACCTGTAATCTGTCTTCATTTTGGTGTTCCCCACACTTCTGTGAGATGAATAACAGGGTCCCCCAATCTCCAAGTGGAAAAACCAAGAGAGGACACTTAAGAAATGCTTTCCTATATTCTCCTGGGACTCCTCCAAAACCGGGCTGCTGGGACATGACCTAATTGAGAACTGAGACCTTGTTTCATAGTTACTGTATCTTTTTTGCCAGGATATAGGATCATAGTTGCTGTATCTTCTTTGCCAGGATATTGGCCTGGCACACTATACGCTCTTAAAACATGTTGTATGGATGAAAGTCAGGCAGAAGCATTCTATTAAGATTAATTTGATGGACAGACCTGGGTTAGAGCTCCTGAGGGTGCTACTTACTAGCTGAAGTCTCTAGATGAAGGATGTTATCTCATTAAGCCTCAGTTTCTTCTTTGCAAAATGAGGATAATATTAGCACCTACTTCAGTAGAGTGTAGAACAGTAAGGATTCAATTATTATTAGCTATTATTAAGTTGAGTGAATTTCCTGACTCCTCATTCAGAACTGGACTGCCTTGCTGTTAGTGACCCTGATGACACATGGTCAAGTATGTGGGTATGTATTGTCACTCAGTTACTGAAGAATAGGATGCAATTGAGGCGGTGTTATTTAGACATTGATTTCTACTAAATCCACTGAATTAGATTCAGCCCTCACTTTTAGGGAGTATGCACTGACACTGGGAAAGATGAAATAAAGCAGTTTTCCAGTATGAATATTCTTGTCTTTGGAGGTTAGCCCTGAGTCTCAGAACAAAAACAAGTCAGTAGTTATTAGTTACTGTATCTCCTTTTCCAAAACACACATGGTTCATCATTATAGTCATTTGCAGATAGTTTTGCATGACACACTTTTGCTTTTGTGTTTCTACTAAATCACTAAATGACTAACGTTCATGTTCCTAACTTGTTAAAATTGTCAAAGGATTCTTTTCAGGATTATATATGTGATAAAGCTTAGTTAGTTGGGACAATGTGGAAAATGGGAAAAGCCAAGTGAAGAGCTCTTGGTCTTGTGATCAAAATAATAAAGCAGAATCCAGGGATTACCCCATAATGAATGGATTATTTGGATATAGAAAGAAATTATTTTTAGGTGTGGCATTCCTATAAACCCTACAGTTATGTGTTTTACAAACTAGAAATTTATGCACTAAATAAAAATTACCAGATGTCAGTGTTCGTATGTGCCAGCTGGCACAGAAGTTGAGAAGGTTCAGAATTCTGGAAGAAATGGTGCTCACTTCTTTGCCATTCAAACTCAAAAAAGATAGTTGAGGTGAAACGCTGTTTAAAAAACTACAATGTCCTCAAAGATGTCATATGTTACAAACTGTTATCTGAAAGCCTTTAATTTTTTTCCCCCTCATGACTCCATGCATGTTTGTGGTGTTGCGAATGTAATCCATGTTTCTAATCTAATTTATTACATTCTTTCCTGAGGCTTAGCTCATTCTTTTAAAGGGTCAGCAAATATCTTTCTTTTTTTTTAATGTTTTATTTTGTATTGGGATATAGATGATTAACGGGCTTCCCCAGTGATTCAGACTGTAAAGAATCCGCCTGCAATGCAGGAGACCTGGGTTCAATCCCAGTGTTGGGAAGATCCCCTGGAGGAGGGCATGACAACCCACTCTAGTATTCTTGCCTGGGAAATCCCATGGACAGAGGAGCCTGGCAGGCTACAGTCCCTAGGGTTGCGAAGAGTCAGACACGCCTGAGCGACTACGCACTTAGCCCATCAACAGTGTTGTGATATTTTAAGGCAAACAGCAAAGGGACTCAACCCATCATATACGTATATCCATCCTCAACTCCCCTCCCATTCAGGCTGCCACATAACATTGATCAGAGTTCCATGTGCTCTACAGTAGGTCCTTGTTAGTTATCCATTTTAAATATAGCTGTGTGTACATGTCCATCACAAATTCCCTATCCCTTCCCCTGATCTTTTCCCCCAGCAACCCTAAGTTTGTAAGCAGATATCTTTATTTAAAGACCCAACCTGAACACAGCAGCCTCATAGAGGTCCAGTGCAGAGCTAAATGTATGATAGGATTCAGTATTTTTATCTTGCACATACCAGAACACTTCAGTTATTTTCATGAAATCATCAAATGGGTTCTCTTCTTCTCTCCTTAGAAATTCGAGCTCAACTGGTAGAACAACAGAAATGCCTGGAGCAGCAGACAGAGATGAGAGTTCAGCTTCTGCAGGACCTGCAAGATTTCTTCCGGAAAAAAGCCGAAATTGAGACGGATTATTCTCGGAACCTAGAAAAGTTAGCAGAAAGATTCATGGCCAAAACAAGAAGCACTAAGGATCATCAACAGTACAAGTAAGAGAGGCTTGACTCAAATTCATCTTTCCAAGAGAATATCCTGTCTTCTCTACAGTCCATGGAATTCTCTAGGCCAGAATACTGGAGTGGGTAGCCTTTCCCTTCCCCAGGGGATCTTCCCAACCCAGGGATTGAACCCAGGTCTCCCACACTACAGGTAGATTCTTTACCGACTGAACCACAAGGGAAGCCCTTTATTGGTTTTAGAATTTTCCATTTTTCGTCTGAAACATTGTTGATTGGTATATCCCCATAAATAAAAGCAACCTTCTGCATTTATAATTTATGAACATAAATGTATTACATATTAAACTAATAATATTCTCTTGACGTGTTTCTGTTTCCAATAAATACACTAGGAGTTGATGTCTAACACAGGTAGATATTTGGTTTTGTTTGTTTTTGTGATTCAAGCCATTTTTTTTCTAATTGGAGTATAGATGCTTTACGACGTTGTGATGGTTTCTTCTATACAGTGAAATGAATCAGCCACCCATACACATATATCCACTCTTCTTCGGACTTCCTTCCCATTTAGGTCACCAGAGAGCACTGAGTCAAGTTCCCTGTGCTATACAGTAGGTTCTCGTTGGATATCTATTTTATACATAGTATCAATAGTGTATATGTGCCAATCCCAATCTCCCAATCCATCCCACACCCTCTTCCCCCTTGGTATCCATATGTTTGTTTTCTACATCTGTGACTCTAATTCTGCTTTGAGAATAAATTCATCTGCAGCATTTTTCTAGATTCCACATATATGTGTTAATGTATGACATTTGTTTTTCTTTTCCTGACTTCACTCTAACACTGGCAGATAGATATTTGAATAGGCAAATTTTAAATAGCTGATTCTTCATGCAGAGAGCTCAGGATTTTTGAGGTGATCTTACATGAAAATGATCAATGAGGGTTGCTTAAATTTGCATTCCCAGTAGTATTTGTGGTGGTTGCAGTCGAGGCTGACTTAAAACAAGGGCCTTTGATTAAATGCTTATGATCTAGCTTAATTAATTGACAGTTGACCCTTGAACAACCACAAGGGTTAGGTTGCCAACCCCCTGCACAGTCAAAAGTCGGTTTACTGTTATCTCTGCCTCAAAAACAAAGGAATTGGTAAATGACTCGCCCAAAGACAGGAAGCTGAACAGTTATGGATAGAATCAGGGCTCAAACCCAAGTTCTACCTATTGTGATCTCTAATTGAACAGAAACTATTCCCTGTACCTAGTTAATTTAAAGATATGTGAAATGAAAATACAGCTGTTACATTTATTGAAAAAATTCTGCATGTAAATAGACCTGCATAGTTTGAACCCTAGTTGTTCGGGGATCAGCTGTACTTCATTTGTTTAAACAAAATACATGGAAGTTTTTCAATAATGAGATTTACTTTAGAATTTAAATCTGGGAGACAAGTAAGCAAGCAACTCCAATAGAGTATACAGGTGGTCTGAAAGATGTCAGTGCAAGCTACCAGGGAGACCTGGTGGAAATCCATTCTGTAGTGGAGGTGGGGTAGGAAGGTCCAGGTAAGGTCCTGGAAGAAATGATACATAAGTGAAGACCTGAAGGACTTGTTAGCCAGGTAAGGGCCCAGAGCAGGACATTCAAGCAAAGGGAACATCGTGCATAAGGGGCCAGAGGGAAGGGGAGCAGGGCGGCTTTGCAGAGCAGAAAGTAATCCAGTGGGAGTGAGTAATGAGGTAGTGAGCTATGTGGCTCCCCATGTACGTTGTGCCTGATCACAGAGGCCTGTAGACCATACCAGGAAGTCTGGACTTTATCCTCAGGGCTTGAGAAGCCTTTGTAGAGGCTTTTAAGTTGAAGAATAACCAGCTCAGAACTGCATCTTGAAATGGAAACTGTAGATCGGATTGTGGGCTGGAGGAGGACATGGGCATAGTCTGGAGGGAGACCAGGCAGAAGTCCTTCACCATGATGGCATGAACTAGCCACACTGTAGGTGGAACTAGAATTGTTTAGGAGATGTTAAAAAGCCAGCCCAGTCTTTCAACAACTAGATAACATGAGAAATATTTCTGTTACAAAACTCCTGGAAATGCTGACAAAAATATAATAGACATCATTGTAAATCTATAACTGAACTCACAGGAAAGTAGGGGAAATTTCCAGTGGCCCAGAAAGGAAAAGGGAACTGAAAACTTGAGTGGTGATTGTATCCCACGAGGGGGCAGAAGCAGAGGCCCGTGCAAGGTAGGGGGCTGGATGTGAGGACTTGCTCATCACCGTCCTATAGCACAGCATCCCAGCCCAAAGTCAGGGGCAGCAGAACTGCTGTCTCCATGAAAGAGTAGAGCAGAACCTCACACGGATGAGGCGAAAGGATAGTTGGGGAGTCTGGGATGGACATGTACACACTGCTGTACTTAAAATGGATAACCAGTAAGGACCTGTTGTAGAGCAGAGAGAACTCAGCTCAATTTTATGTGGCAGTCTGGATGGGAGGGGAGTTTGAGGGAGAATGGATACATGTATTTCTATGGCTGAGTCCCTTTGCTGTTTACCTGAAACTGTCACAACATTGTTAACTGGCTATACCTCAAGACAAAAATTTTTTTTAAAAAAGAGAATCACTCACACCCACCTCCACACACCCCACCACCCCCACCACCTTGACGCACACACGGGACAATAAGGAAGCCCAAATGCTCCTGGGCTCCAACTGGTAGGAGATTGCAGAAAAGCACATATCAGTCTTCACCATTGGCTTTGCAGTTTTATTTTATACCCTTCTGTGGCCTTGGCTCCTACATAAAAAGTAGGATAGTTTTGTTTTTTTAAAAGAAAAAACCCTCCATACTGTTTTTCACAGTGGCTACACCAATTTATATCTCCACTGACATTGTGAGAGGGTTCCCTCTCCTCCACATCCATTCTAATATTTGCTATTTGCGTTCTTTTTGATGGTGGCCATCATGGTGAGTGTGAGGTGATATATCTCGTTGTAGTTTTGATTTGCATTTCCCCAAGGAGACCCAACCAGTCCATTCTGAAGGAGATCAGTCCTGGGTGTTCTTTGGAAGGAATGATGCTAAAGTTGAAACTCCAGTACTTTGGCCACCTCATGCGAAGAGTTGACTCATTGGAAAAGACTCTGATGCTGGGAGGGATTGGGGGCAGGAGGAGAAGGGGACAACAGAGGATGAGATGGCTGGATGGCATCACCAACTTGATAGACGTGAGTTTGAGTGAACTCCGGGAGATGGTGATGGACAGGGAGGCCTGGTGTGCTGTGATTCATGGGGTCGCAAAGAGTCGGATACGACTGAGCGACTGAACTGAACTGAATGCTGTTGAGCATCTTTTCATGTGCCTGTTGGCCATCCGTGTGTCTTCTTTGGCAATTCTACTCTTGGGTATATATCCAAAGAAAACATTAATTTGAAAAGATACATGCATCCCAATTATTTACAGCTGCCAAGGAATGGAAACAACCTAAGTGTCCATGAATGGATACAGAAGCTGTGTTATAGACACACAATGGGACACTACTCAGTCATAAAAAAAGAATGAAATGTTTCCATTTGCAGCAATATGGATGGACTTAGAGGGTATTATGCTAAGTGAAATAAGTCGGACAGAGGCTGCATAGTAAATACTGACAAATACTGTATGATATCACTTATATGTGGAATCTAAAAAACACAACAAACTAGTGAATATAATAAGGAAGAAGCAGACTCACATATGTAGAGAACAAATTAGTGGTTACCAGTGGGGAGAGGGACAACATGAGGCTAGAAGGTGAAGATGTATGAACTATTATGTATTTTTAAAGTTATAAAGATACATTTTATAATATGGAATATAGCCAATATTTTATAGTAACTATAAATGGAATATAACCTTTAAAAATTGTGAATCACTAATGTACACCTGTAACTTACATAATATTGTGTGTACCTATAACTTACATAATATTGCACATCAACTCTATGTCCATAAAAAAAGCTTTTTTAACTCTTCTCATCATAAGAAAAAAAGAAAAAATAGGAACTTTTGCAGGAAGAAAGAGAGTAGAGGTTCTTTTGCAGAATACCTTGTTTAGTTTTTATTTTGGGCTCACTTTAACCTATATTGTTGGTCCAGCATAGAAATAAATTTTGGTGATGGTTCCCAGGGTGAGCAGATGTCAAATGTGCTTGACAGAGACTGGAGCCAGTGCTAGATCTGCATTTATAGAGACTGTCCGGTTTTAGAAGTAATTGCAAATAAGAGGACAGCCCATTGGTTTATACAGTAAATACTTTTGAGTGTCTCCTTGTGTGTTCTGTACTTGGGAATCACTTCTGAACTGAAAGCATGCCTGGGCGCATGCACTCCGGTCTGATCCCTGAGTGCATCAGCTGCCACTTTTTCTTTCTCCTGGCTGGTTCACTAGTTTTCTTAAAAAGATACGTAGCTTGGAATTTTCCTTAAGTTTATTATTGACTGTGGGACTGCAGATAAGATAATAAGTCTACAGAAAGGACAAAAACCAGGTTTGGGGGACAAAAACCAAAGACAAGCTTTAAGAAGGAGTCAAACAGACCTGGCTTGAATACTAGCTCTGCTGTGTGACCTTGGTCGATAGAGTCAGTATTGCTGAGCCTTGGTTTCCTAACTTGTAAAGTGAGATTCTGTGACCATCAGATGAGAAACATGACAAATCCCTGATGCAGCTGAGAGCTGACATCGGGTACACACTCAATATTCCTTCTCCTCACGACACAACTGTTACATCTTTGGCACTGTTAACTTTCAGTTCAGTTGCTCAGTCGTGTCCGACTCTTTGCGACCCCATGAATCGCAGCACACCAGGCCTCCCTGTCCATCACCAACTCCTGGAGTTCACTCAGACTCGCGTCCATCGAGTCAGTGATGCCATCGAGCCATCTCATCCTCTGTTGTCCCCTTCTCCTCCTGCCCCCAATCCCTCCCAGCATCAGAGTCTTTTCCAATGAGTCAACTCTTCGCATGAGGTGGCCAAACTACTGGAGCTTCAGCTTTAGCATCATTCCTTCCAAAGAAATCCCAGGGCTGATCTCCTCCAGAATGGACTGGTTGGATCTCCTTGCAGTTCAAGGGACTCCGAAGAGTCTTCTCCAAAACCACAGTTCAAAAGCATCAATTCTTCGGCGCTCAGCCCTCTTCACAGTCCAACTCTCACATCCATACATGACCACAGGAAAAACCATAGCCTTGACTAGACAGACCTTAGTCGGCAAAGTAATATCTCTGCTTTTGAATATGCTGTCTAGGTTGGTCATAACTTTTCTTCCAAGGAGAAAGTGTCTTTTAATTTCATGGCTGCAGTCACCATCTGCAGTGATTTTGGAGCCCAAAAAAATAAAGTCTGACACTGTTTCCACTGTTTCCCCATCTATTTCCCATGAAGTGATGGGACTGGATGCCATGATCTTCATTTTCTGAATGTTGAGCTTTAAGCCAACGCTTTCACTCTCCTCTTTCACTTTCATCAAGAGGCTTTTTAGTTCCTCTTCACTTTCTGCCATAAGGGTGGTGTCATCTGCATATCTGAGGTGATAGATATTTCTCCCGGCAATCTTGATTCCAGCTTGTGTTTCTTCCAGGCCAGCGTTTCTCACCATGTACTCTGCATATAAGTTAAATAAGCAGGGTGACAATATACTGTTAACTTTACTAGTCATTTAAGCTAGGCCGAGGAGCCTAGGTCTCACTCAGTTTTGGGATGCTTGACCTGTAGGATAATCCTTGGTCTGAATTGACCGCTGCATGGTGGAAATACCAAGGCTTGGATCAGCCTTCCTGGACTCAAAGACTTTCTCCTATACTAGTTTTGTTCTTAAACAAATCATTGTGCCTTGCTAAAGCTTAAGTTCCCTCGTTGATAGAGGGGATCTATCTAGATATCTCTGCCTTAAATTGTAGAATTAAGTAGTTGATGTGTGTAGGTTTTAGACCAACTGCTAGATAAAAATCGCTAACTTTATATAGTGTGGTGTTAGTTTCTCAGTTGTGTTCGAC
Source organism: Capra hircus (assembly GCF_001704415.2). Lineage (NCBI taxonomy): Eukaryota > Metazoa > Chordata > Mammalia > Artiodactyla > Bovidae > Capra > Capra hircus. Next base: position 49,067,810 of record NC_030812.1, on the reverse strand, counting down.
TCTTTGTGACCCCATGGACTATAACCCATGAGGTTCCTCTCTCCATGGAATTCTCCAGGCAAGAATACTGGAGTGGGTAGCCATTCCCTTCTCTAGGGTATCTTCCCTACGCAGAGGTCAAACTCAGGTCTCCTGCACTGCAGGCAGATTCTTTACCGTCTGAGCCATCAGGAAGATCCCAGCTTTATATAACACTTGCTATGAATCTAAGGCATTCTAGTAAACATTAAAATATATATATTAACTCAAAACTCCTCATCATTGTATAAAATCAGTACTGCTACTTTACCATCTTATAAATGAAGCAACAGAGGCACAGAGAAGTTTAAATAACTTGGCCAGGATCTCCTAGCTAGTACATAATGATTTTGGAATTTGAGTGGAGACAGTATGGATCCATATTCCATGAACTTGACCTGTGTACTCAGTAGGTGCTCAGTAAATGATAACTTAGCCATCTCTGTTATTATTGTTGTTGTCAATACTGTTATTACTTGAGTGAAGTCGCTCAGTCGTGTCCATCTCTTTGCGACCCCATGGACTGTAGCCCACGAGACTCCTTGATCCATGGGATTTTCCAGGCATGAATACTGGAGTGGGTTGCCATTTCCTTCTCCAGGGGATCTTCCCAACCCAGGGATTGAACCCAGGTCTCCCACATTGTAAGCAGATGCTTTACCGTCTGAGCTACCATTGGACAATAAAAAATGTTTATTCAGTGAATGAAAAAACATGTATTTAATGCTGAACATGGCAGGGCCATGAGGATACAAAAAAAGTATGCCACATTCTCAAAGAATGTATGGTTTACTCCAGCATAAAGAGTATATAGGTAAGTTACTGTAAGGTAGCATTTATGTTTTGGGCTGGGTGGTAGAGAATGTCAATACAAAGAATTCAGTATTCTGCCATGGAACCACTGCCCCATGCCCAATGGCTTTGAAAGGAAAAGAAGGTTCTCTGGGTTGGGGCGTAATTCTTATTATGCCAGCTAGGAGAATGGAAGTCTTCTCTCGTGGTTATAAGTGCTAGGGCCCTAGATCAGGGGTTTCTACCCTTATTATACCCATTCCTGCTTCCTCTTTCTTCTAAAGAGAGTTTTGACTTGATGCACTCTTAAATCCTGACTCTGAGGGACTTAAGGACTGAAAGACCTGATTTAACTGTTTCTTTTCTAATTTAGTTAATATTCAGAATCATAAATCATCATGACTACTTGTAGGAGGATAACACGTCTTGGAAAATTGCACTAGGGTCTCTAAGTTAGGATAAAAACATTCTGTGCCATTTTGCCATTTTAGAGTTAGTTTTGGTTTCTTTTTTTTTTTTAATATAATTTTTTAAAAAAATGTTGGCCATGCCACACGTCATGTAGAATCTTAGTTCCCTGACCTGGGATCAAACCCACAATCCCTGCTTTGGAAATGCAGAGTCTTAACCACTGGACAGTCAGGGAAATTCCAAGTTAGATTTTTTAAGTAAAAAGCAAAAAACAAATATCATATATATATTTTTAAAGCAGTAAGTCTCTATTAGTCATTGCTTTTCTTTGGAGGTTTTTGGTAAGAGTTTTTGCAAGTTGCCTTTTGTGGTTTATATTCACTTTTCACTTTATTATCTAGAATAAAACAAGGAAATAGCTCAATAAGCTTAAAAAGGACATGGGACAAGTTATAAGCCAGTGAACCTCTTAGTTCTATTCACGAGTCTTGAGACAGTGCTATAAACTTCTGCTTCCCAGGAACACTTTTTGGGAGGCTGGAGGTTAAGTATCAGGGGATTAGTAAATCATCCTCACATTTATGTCCCATGGAAAGTATACCTAGCCCGATCTCTTCCAGCAGCATACTGGACATTCAAAGCAGTCTTTGTGTTCGGTGGCAAACCACAGTCTGTCTGTGAGACAATAGTCAATAGATTTTTATATACACATAAACTGCTTCCTTCAATGAGGTGATTAAAGCTGAAGGCCTGCCCGAGTACTGTGTGTGTGTTCGGGTTCTGTGCCCTTGTCAGGATTGTAGCTTTTGACTGGTGTTCTTGGTCCAAGTATTTTTTTCCAAGCCCAGTGCTGTCAAGTGTCTTGCTAAGAGCTATGCCCAGAGGAGAAGAAACAAGAACCGCCCATGTGTTGCAGCTCCTGGTTTTGCCTCGGTGACGTCCCTCAGCTGTTTGGATCAGCTTTGAACTTGATGCTAATTCTCTTTTCTTCACTTCTTAGGAAAGACCAGAACTTATTGTCTCCAGTGAACTGCTGGTATTTGCTCCTGAACCAAGTGAGGCGAGAAAGCAAAGACCACGCCACCTTGAGTGACATCTATCTGAACAACGTGATTATGCGGTTCATGCAGATAAGTGAGGATTCCACCAGGATGTTTAAAAAGGTATCTTCCATCTGTCCCACCAGAGGGTGCTTCCCTATACCCACTGAGCCTGTAACCAAGACAAGGAAGGGTCTGGTGCCTTTAATACTTAGTGGTATTTAATAGAGATTAGGTTCAAAAAATAAATAAACAAACATATTTTGGGCTTCCCTGGTGGCTCAGACAGTAGAGAATCTGCCTGCAGTGCAGAAGACCTGGCTTTGATCCCTGGATTGGGAAGATCCCCTAGAGGAGGGCATGGCAACCCACTCTAGTATTCTTGCCTAGAGAAGTCCATGGACAGAGAAGCCTGGAGGGCTACAGTCCATGGGGTCACAAAGGGTCAGACATGACTGAGCAACTAACACACACACACACACAACACAACACATATCTTAAAGACACAGAATAAAAAGTTGAGCAGGCACACTCGTAGACTTGTAAAGCACCGAATCTGTGACCTGAATGATGTGAGCAGGATTTTGAAATGAGGTGTACTTGCAAATTGCACCTCTGTCCTTAGGAATAGACTTCCTGAGGTTATTAAAAAACAGACCAGAGAGGAAAAGCCTTAAGAACTGTGTTTTAGGCTCGCACATGATCAGAGACTTGTGAAGAAGATAACCAGCTGTGGCGCTCTCTTGGGAAAATGTTATCATGGCTTTTCTCATTCCCACCAGACTAGCAATGTAGGCTGTGAGAGACTGACAAGAAAAAAAATCCCACGGGGCACAGAAAATCAGTCCGTTACATGCCGGAGAGGTTCCTCCTTCCCAAATCCACTTAAAGAAAAAAGGAGCTGGGTTTTTAAGACTTCTTATCATTGTTGCCCATCTCAGCCAACTCTCAGCAGTTTGTTGTTGTTGTTTGGACATCTTTGTTGAGAGCAGTAACAAAATTGGACCGTTTCCTGTGTAGAGAAGGCAGCTACTTGCCCCTACTGGCTTTCAGTTTTTATGTTTATAAGACAGTGGTTCACCCCCACATCCTAAGCGTCATACTTGGGGTGTTTGGTGTCTGTAGTAATATCTGTACCTCTATTCAGTGAGTCTTAGTTTCAGAAAGTAGGGGGGAAAGCACCTTGTAGATTAAAAGTATATTTATGTCTCAAAGGAACAACTATATGGCACTGTGCAGGCCAGCTGGGAAACTTCTTAGTCATGTTTGCTATCTCCACATTAGATTTGATTCCCGACCTAGAACTGGAATTTAGCAAACTTGAAGTTGTCTTTTGCTCTGTTAAATAGAGGGAACCATATTTCAAACAAAGGAGAAAATTTTTTTTAATTTGGAAATAAGAGCATATTAAGAAAACAGAGAAATATCTTGTGTATCTTAATAGTTTAGACTGACCTAGGATAGTGAAGTCATTTTCTCGGATGTCAGTCCTTTCTGCTAAGTCTTCATTTGGTTCAGTGGGCTTTTTGGATCTTATTGTCTATGAGTGGGAGATGGTGTCAGGTCTTGGAAAGGCTACTTCAATAAAGAAAAACTAGTCCTCATGCTCAAGGAGGTTGTAGTTTATCCAAATTTGTATGATGCTGTATATTGCTTCCAAGTCACGGGGTTGCTGGCAACCTTTCAGTCCAGGCCTCTGGGACCAGCAACTCAGCTGAGTTCATTTATTCATCCATTCAACAAAACATCTTTAAATGCCAGGCTGGGAAGCAGAGTTAAAAGACATTCCTGCCTACGCAGAATCACTTAAAAAAATTAACAGTCCCTACAATTAAGGAACATACAACCTGCTCTAGAAACTTGAGGGATGGAGATCTTGACCTTACTCTGTCTGTGTGTATGCCGACCAGGCTCCTCTGTCCATGGAATTCTCCAGGCAAAAATACCGAAGTGGGTTGCCATTCCCTTCTCCAGGGGATCTTCCCAACGCGGGGGTCAAACCCACATCTCTTGCATCTCCAGGACTGCAGGAGGATTCTTTACCACTGAGCCACCTGGGAATCCCTAACCTTCCTGAGGGGCCAGGAAATTCTTCACAGTGGAGGAAACACCTACAGACAAACCGGTGGGAGAAGGAGATGGTCATCAAGCAGATGAGGACAGTGTACTGTTCCAGGGAAAGCGGAAGCATGAGATGTTCAGGAAGAGGAAAGAGTTTGGTGTGAGTTTGGTGAGAGATTGTGTGGGAGGGAGTGATGGAGTGTGAGGCTAGAAAGGACGTGCATGTGTGCTAGGTCGCTTCTGTCGCGACTCTTTGTGACTCTATGGACCATAGCCCACCAGGCTCCTGTCCATGGATTCTCCAGGCAAGAATACTGAAGTGGGTTGCCCTGCCCTCCCCCAGGGGATCTTCCTGACCCAGGGATTGAATCCAGGTCTCTTACGTCTCTCATGTTGGCAGGCGCGTTCTTTACCATGAGCTCCACTTTGCATGTCTTGCTAAGCTATAAGGATTTCTGTTTTGTAAGTCAAAGTCAAGGGCTTCTTAAAGTTGATGGAAACTTAGAGCTGAGAGTCAAATGGATTGGGGCTTGAATCCCAGCTTTTGTGCTTTTGTGATCTTGGGAGATGATTCAAGAAAGTGCACTCTCCTCTATCTCCAGGAGTGGGGAGGGCTGGGGACTGGCAGAAGGGGAAGGTGAGCCAATGGGTGCTCAGAGGTTGGGGTGGCCCTTTGGAGTTTGTCACCAAGGAGGCCTTATGTTTGTTTTGCAGAAATTACATCTGAGCTGCCCTTGGGGAGGGGCTAAGTAGTCTTGGGGGTGAGGCAGCTCCCACTCCTGGAGAGTAATTCCCAACAGAGATTCCAAGAGCGAGATCAGCTGTGAGCTTCATCAGCCAGCAGCCAATATTCCCAGTAGCTGGGGAAATATAGCTCTTGAGAGAGGGCCTGAGGAATGTACGGTAAACACACACACACACACAGCGCCTGCTTGGTTGCTGCCTAGAAGTCGTCTTCTTATCCCGATTTTCTGGGACTCATCTCCTTAGAAGCTGCCTATTTATAGCAGACTCCTGGTTGCTTCAGCGTTTAGTAGAGTGAACAGTGTTCTCACCTCTATTGCTGATCAGCTGGAAAGTTAACCATCATTACAATGACAGGTATCAAATTCTAGTTCCTCAGGCAAACCCAGCAAATGACATACCTCACCATTCCATCTATATTGTTGCTGAAAAAACTAAGAACAAGAGAGGGAGAGACTGGAAAGTCTTGAGGAGCCAGATCAGCCCACTAGGACACATTTGTCATCTGCAGATGTAGGAAGGTAGGAAGCCAAGACCCACATCTGTCAAGTCTAGAGAACTTCATATCCCTTTAGGTTGAAAACCAAGACTAGTATTTTCTGCCTTTTTAAAATTGCCAAGCCATCTCCTCCTCCAGCTCTTCTATTACTGTGGTTCCAGAAGCATTCTTTTTTGTCAGAAGAGAAGGAAACGATCAGAACCAGTCTGAGATAACCTTTAGAACTTCTGTGAAGTCCGTAGCATAATGCTTGTTCTTCTTTCAGGGGATTTTGTGACTTCCTCATTTTTCAAAAATAACCCCACATCTACATGATTCAGACCCAGATAGATGCTAAGTGCTTGACAGATGCAGCCTCTTACACAGCTGTATTGTTGATCAGAATAACATACGGAATCATTCCTAAGGCTCTAACATCAGCTATTTTGGGTATGAATGTTGATTTTATCTCTCTTGTTATCTGTGTGGACCTGGAAGTGTTGGTAAGCTTCTTAAATCTCAGTTTCTACATCTGTAAAGTACATACAGTCACTTATTTCAGATACTTGTATGGAAAATTCATGACTTGTGCATGGAAAGCTACTTACCCCAGTGTCTGAATTTAATACTAACACAGTCTAACTAATTTTTAGCGGTTATCTTGGTTATTATCTTTACTGTAAACACTTATTCCCTACACCTACAATAATTATGTAATATGAGTTTACACCAGACATTATCCTAAATATGTCCTCATTTTAAAGAGACTGTGTAACACGACTGTGATGACCGTGTCCAGATCATCACATGTTATTCGTGTATCACTTTTCATCAAGTTCCAAAACATATTTCTAAGCAGACTGAGAAATGCTCCAATATCCTTTCTTGGAGCCGAATTTAAATTTTGGTCCATGCATTTCAACAGTTAACGGAAAGTTAGGGATAACCCAGTGAACAGCTGTGTTGGAGAGTACCTCTATGCCTCTCAAGTCCCCGACTGCTATTTCATTTGGGCAATCTTTTTTTTTCCCCCATATTTTTTTATTTGGCTGTGTCAGGTCTTGAATCTTAGTTGTGGCAAACAGAAACTTTTGTTGCAGCATTCAGAACCTGGAGCGGTTGGTGGCAGGGAGGGGTTAGTTGGTTGTGGTGCTGGGGATTGGTTGCCCTGAAGCCTGACCAGTCCTCACTTCTTCCCTGAAGGACAAGGGGTGGTGAGGTGCCTCCTGCCCTGTGCTCCAGCCCTGCCTCCTGGAGGGATGAGATTCTGCTGCCTTCTTTCCATTACTCATGACTGAAGAGTAGTCAGCATCTGGGTTGGTGCTGCAGCCAGAAAATGTGCAGTTTGTATGCTACACATAAAAATGTAATTAATGTCAGCAGTTCACCATTGTGATAGCAAAGACCACAGCTAACATGCAGTAATCACTTTATTTATGCGCTTTATCACATGCTCTTCTTTAGCAACACTAAGAATGTTTAATAGAAGTGTGTAGCTTAGAAGGGAGCACCATAAAATGGTAACATTTGAGGACTTTCCTAGTGGCCCAGTGGGCTTCCCTCATAGCTCAGTCAGTAAAGAACCTGCTTGCAGTGCAGGAGACCCGGGTTCGATCCCTGGGTGGGGAAGATCCCCTGGAGAAGGAAATGGCAACCCTTTCCAGTATTCTTGCCTGGAGAATCCCATGGACAGAGGAGCCTGGGGGGCTACAGTCCATGGGGTCTCAAGAGTTGGACACAACTTAGCGACTAAACCAGTGCTTCCAGTGCAGGGGGCCTGAGTTCAATCCCTGGTTGGGGAACCAAGATCTCACATGCCATGTCGCCAAAAAACTTTAAAAAGTAGCATTCAAATATGGTATATTATCTGTGAAATTGTTAGCCACTCAATCATGTCTGATTCTGTGATCCCATGGACAGTACCCATCAGGCTTCTCTGTCTGGGATTTCCCAGGCAAGAACACTGGAGTGGGTAGCCATTTCCTTCTCCAGGGGATCCTCCCAACCCAGGGATCAAACCCAGGTCTTCTGCATTGCAGGCAGATTCTTTACCGTCTGAGCCATCAAGGAAGCCTATTATTTCCCCATGGGTTGTTTTCAAGTTATTAATGTTTTTATCCTTATTTTGCATAGATTTGTGTACTGGTATAATTTATTTTGTTTCTTCACTGATAGTAATGACATAAAGTACCCTAGCTACCACTTTACTGAATTGTCATTCTGTGCCCAGAACTGTGCCCTGCATTTTCCACACATTAACTCATGCACCCTCACAGTTGCCCAGAGAACAGGGATTATAAGTCACATTTCAGGGATGAGGAAGCAAAAGGCTCAGCTATAACTTTTAGAGCCTGGCTCGCTCATATGTTTTCTTGTCTTTGTCTGTGGGTCTTAGATAGTTCATAGTTACTGTAACTTTGTTGGTGGTTTTCAGTGGTCATTTGAGATGTTACAGAATGCACAGGATAGAAACTTCTGAGAATTGGGACACTGTAGTTCCTGGCCCTATTCATTTCTAATGAAAATCCTGAAGAGAGATAGCTCTGGATGAGGCAGCAAAATGTGTCAGTCATCCAAGTTATAGACAGAAATTCAAAGCAGCAGAGACTGGCTGCAAGCCACTGAGAATTACCTCACTTTGGCCTAAATGCCTTAGATTATCAGATTGAGACTCACAGGAATGAAATTAACCCGCTTTTTGTATCATTGATTTTGTGGCATAATCTGAAAGGAAGGGGAGAGTACTAGTAAGATTTGGAAATTTCTAGTCATTTTTAAATTATGGTCAAGCCAATCCTATTCTGTTTAAATTTTCTTAGTAGAAAGAAAATCCTATTCTATTTAAATACCTTAGTAGAAAGATACTTCATGTGGGGAGGTGGGACCGTTGTTTTCAATTAGACTTATTTAAAATAAGTTAATATTCACACAGATGCTTTAAGTTAATAAATGTTACTAATCTAGTACAGATCTCTAAGGCTTTAACCTTGTTTTTGAAGAAAAAGTTCATAAGTTTAAAAAAATCTGAAAACTGCAAATCTATATATAAACGAGTCTTAATTGTTTGAATGTAAAAATATATACTCATTGTAGAAATTTAGAAAACACCAAAAGATATAAAACTGGAAATAAGAGCTATCCATGTTAATACTACCTACTGCTAATATTCCTGACTGTATCTTTTCTGTATTCATATGTATACTAGACAGACATATGCATATTAACATATGTATTTTACAGAATTGAAATTTCATTGCAGACAGCCTGGGAACCTGCCTTTTTCATGGAAAATATTGTTAGCGTTTCCTATGTCTGGAAGAAATCTTCTTTTCTTTCAATGTAATTCGCACTGGATCTTCATTGCACACGGGCTTTCTCTAGTTGAGGCCGGTGGGGCTACTCTCTTGTTGCAGAGGAGGCAGACTCGGCAGCTGTGGGCACAGGCTTAGTTGCCCCACAGCATGTTGGATCGTCTTGGGCGAGGGTTCAAACCTGTGTCCTCTGCATTGACAGCAGATTCTTAACCACTGAACCACCAGGGAAACCCTAACATAATCTTTTAAAACAGGATACTTGGTGCCTACATAATGTTTCACTGTCAGTACGGCCGTGTTCTTTTCCTGTTGTTGGACATTTAAATCTTTCACACATCTGATATTTTTCTTGTACTACTGAAGCAGAATTATTAGGTCAGAAAGTGGCATTAGAATTTCATACTTTGGATGAAATTCTTACTGTTTTGCTTCCCTGGTGGCTCAGAGGTTAAAGCATCTGCCTGCAATGCAGGAGACCTGGGTTCGATCCCTGGGTTGGGAAGATCCCCTGGAGAAGGAAATGGCAACCCACTCCAGTATTCTCGCCTGGAGAATCCCATGGACAGAGGAGCCTGGTGGGCTACAGTCCACAGGGTCGCAAAGAGTCAGACACGACTGAGCGACTTCACTTCAGAGTAAAGATGGTCATGGCTGTGATTTACTGAGGAGTAATCTAGCCTCTGCAAAATAAATTGACTATGTTATTAGCAGAGAACTACCAGTGTGATTTAGCATGCTGTTGCAACAGTGGTAAATAATATAACAAGAGGAACTTTTTCAAAGCATTTCAGTGCAGTGTAGCAGAAGAATTAAATGGTATTCTGGTGGCCTCAGGAGACAGCTTAATTATTGATGAGGCCTGGATAAATAAGTGAGTATAGTTCAGGCTAACGCTACCAGCTGGTTCTTTTCTCGTTTTTCTAGAAATAAATCAAAATCAAGCTATGGTTTCTTACAATGATGCACTTTTCTGAAATATTTTGGAAACTTTTTAATTTGTATTTATAAATTGCTTAACAGGATAGCTGGCACTATATTAAGTGCTTAATAAGTGGCAGTTGTTAGTGCTGCTGTTCCTGCATTTATATTGTTGCCTTTATTACCTAGTGACAACAGGACATATATGATTTTTCTAATATTTTTAATTGGAGTATAATTGCTTTACAATGTTGTTAATTTCTGCTGTACAACAACATGAATCAGCTATATGTGTACATATCTCCCCTAAGACATATGTGATTGACCTAGCCATAAGTTTAGCAGGTGAGTTATTATATAAGAGCATTCACTATCAGTTTACAAGCTTTATTAAAGACTTTTTTTTTGTCCACACCACAGGGCATGCGGGAACTTAGTTCCCTGACCAGCCCCCTACAGAGGAAGCAGTCTTAACCACTAGATTACCAGGGAAGTCCCCGTTAAAGACTTTAAAATAGAACATTAAGTAGATGTTATGTGTCTCTCTCCTTGGAAAGTGACATAATCTTAAAAAACCTGAGGTCAGATAAATTGTACTTTTTGTCACACAGCATGATACAGTAGTTGAACCCATAATTACATTGAGAATAGTTTTCAAAAAGCACTTGAAACTTATTTATGGTTAAAAAAAAAAAGAAATCTGAAAGTGTATAGACCAAAATTATTTTAAATGGGTATCTCTAAGTTACTTTTATTTTCTTCTGTTTGCTTGCCCATAATTTCTGATTTTTGTACAATGAACATGTTGTGTAAGACCCAAAGAAAACAAACATTTATTGTAAACTAAAGCCTTAAAGAAACTTGGCCCCAAGTACACCAGTGTTTACCACAAAGGAATGGGGAGCAATATCCAGTAACTAATTCAGACCTGATGCTATTTGTTAATGGAGAATTAGCCTGGTCTCTAGGTACGTGTGAAAACTGTGCTTTGACTATACAGTGTTAGGATGCTTAAAATGCATAGACATGAAATCAGGGACCAACTGAGCAAGATGGCAGCATGCCCCAGGGCTGCAGCCTCCTTACCTCGCAAGATCTCTTTGCCATGACTAATGAAATGTATAAACGGGAAAGAGTGGCGTAATCCTTTTACCTTCAAGCAGATCCCATTAGTCTGCTCACTCTATTGACTCCCACCTAACTCTAAATAGAAGACTGTACCCCCACTTCCCTTCCCTCACTGTATTTTTCTCTCTAGCACTTACCCCTTTTTGACATGTTACGTATTTGCTGATTGTTTATTCACTTTCTGTCTCGCCTCAATTTAAATGTAAGTTTCTGAGAGGAGGGAACCTCATATTTTTCACTGAAACAGTGACTAGCACATAGTAGTTACTCTGTAAATATTTATTGAATGAATAAATAATCAACGCTTAAATCTGTATTAGAAGCCAGAGATGAGTGTCATCCACATAACAGAAATTTCAAGGCATTTCAGCAAGACCCCGTATTGACAGGGCTGTATTTGCATAACACTATCACATGCTGTCTACTTCCTAGGACAGAGAAATTAGAGGAGAAATGAGTCATGACAAGTTCGTGACATGATGGAACAGCTAAACCTCCAGTTTTCTGAGCTGAGGACTGAAAGGGGGTGTCAAAAGAACCAAAAAGTCCTAGGGAGATTACAGAGAGGGAGTAGATTTTAAAAGCTGTCTCATAAAGTTCTTTATGAGCTCCTGTGCTTGCTCTGACTTGCACATGCTCGGGTCTGATCTTCAGCAGTATACCTACCAAAGACTTTGGGAACTAAACTAAGGGAGAGACCACTGCCTGGACTCCAGCCTCGCCACTGGATGGTGCACGTGCAGGTCAGATCCAGATAGTGCTACAAAGGTGTTAGAACGCATATTGAAACCACTACCCTGAATTCAACTAGGTTGATTTCCTGATAAGAAAAAAATACTAACATTCTACATGTGGTTTAAATAAGACTGAGTCTCATAACATAATATTCAAAATATCCAGAGTACAATCCAAATTACTCAGCATACAAAGAACCAGGAAAACCTCAACTGTCAGGGGAAAAGAAAGAAATGGCCAATTCTGAATGACACAAATGGTGGAATTATCTAACAAAGACTTTTAGAGCAACCATGATAAAAATGTTCCGAAAAGTGACAGCAAATACTGTTGAGATGAATGGAAAAGATAAAGTCTCAGCAGAAAAAAAAAAAATATATTAACAGAAATAACCAAATTGAAATTTTAGAATTGAAAAATACAGTTGTTCAGTCACTAAGTCATTTCCAACTCTGCAAACCCATGGACTGCAACACTCCAGGCTTCCCTGTCCTTCACTGTCTCTCAGAGTTTGCTCGAACTCATCTCCATTGATTTGTTGATGCCATCCAACCATCTCATTCTCTGTCACCTCTTCTTGTCCAGCTCTCAATATTTCCCAGCATCGGGGTCTTTTCCAATGAGTCGGCTCTTTGCATCAAGTGGCCAGAGTATTGGAGCTTTAGCTTCAGCATCAGTCTTTCCAGTGAATATTCAGGGTTGATTTCCTTTAGGACTGACTCATTTTGATCTCCTTGCTATAATCAAAACTAAAAACTCACTACATGGGTTTTAGTAGAAGAATAAGGATAACAGACAAAGAGATTAGTGTCTGTTAATCTTGAAGATAGGTTAGTAGAAACTATCTAATTTGAATAACAGAGAGAAAAACAGATTGGGAGAAAAATAATCAGTGCCTCTGGGAGCTTTGGGACAATACCGAAAGGTCTGATAATTCATTTCAGCAGAGTCTCCAAAGGAGAGGAGAAAGAGAGTATAGAAAAAATATTTCAAAAAATAATTGCAGGAAAGCTTCTCAAATTTGGCAAATGAGATAAACCTACCCATTCAAGAAGCCAGCAAAACCCAAGCTAGCTGAATCCAAAGAAGTCCATACCTGCATACATCATAATCAAGAAAAAGCTAACCAAAAAAAATATTGAAAGCAACTGGAGAAACATGACACATTACTGATGGAAGAACAATTGGATGACTGTGGGTTTCTCTACCTGCTGAATGCCAGCAGCACCTTATTGGTTGTGACAACCAAAAATACCTTCAGAGGTTACCACATGTCCCCTGGGGGAAAAATCAAGAACCGGTAATCCAACTTGAGTTGTCCATTTTTCCAAACATTGTTTAAAAGAAATTTTCTAGTTTGGTTTGCTTTTCAATTACCTAATTTATAACTCTTGATTAAAATAGCAAATATGAGTAGGGTAAAGACTCCCAATCTCTTATCGCCCATCAAGAGACTTTTGAAAAAGAATAAATATTTGTATAATAGTAGTGTATATATATATACATATATATACCTACATATTCAGTGCCAGTTTATTTGTTGTTACTGTTGTTTAGTCACTAAGTTGTGTCCAACTCTTTTGTGAGCCCATAGACTGTAGCCCGCCGGGCTCCTCTGTCCATGGGATTTCCCAGGCAAGAACACTGGAGTGGGTTGCCATTTCCTTCTCCAGGGGATCTTCCCAACTCAGGGATCGAACCCGCATCTCCTCCATTGGCAGGTGAGTTCATTACCACTGAGCCACCAGGGAAGCCCACCAGTTTATTCAGGTTCAGGTATTCATAAAAGATCAGCACAGAAGCAAGTTCATCTTCAAAGAGCCTTCGACACTGAACCTGTTCTCCTCATCCAAGAAGGAGATTACATTCTTAACTGATGAGGCGGGGAAGAACTGATAAGGAGAGAACTTTCTCACAATATTTCAAGGTGTCTGCAGTTGAGATCAACAAAGTCTGAAGCAACCTGAGAACAGTACTATGGTTGCTAGCTAAGGTTTCTTACCATTTGAAGACAGTTTAATTTCACACAGTGGGATTCGAAAAGATTTCCAGCAACTGCAAGAAATGCCATATTAGGGGATATAGCACAAATATTTGAGTTAAGGAACACTTGTGATACTTGAATGATAGCAACCCCAAAAAAGAGATATTGAATGTGGCTGACAGATTGATTTCAGTACCTTTTAAATCTCATAGGGAAAAAAAAGAAAATCTTTTCTCATTATTAAAGAAGCAATTACATAGAAACAAGCAGAAATTTTACCAATAAAATACTTTGTCAGATCAATCTAGAAACTTAAAAAGTGAAACAACATTTGACACTGGATATGTGAACTATATAAATTGAGAAAGTCCCATAATATTAGTAATTGATAGTGAATAAATACAAGCATCACTTTCACTTTTTAAACTTTCGTAGTTTCCAGTGGAACACAGAACCATAATTGTCTAATGCATTGACTTGAATAAACATTCCCATTAAAATTTCATTTCTTGGGCTTCCCTGATAGCTCAGTTGATAAAGAATACACCTGTAATGCAGAAGTTGCCAGTTCAGTTCCCAGGTCAGGAAGATCCCCTGGAGAAGGGATAGGCTACCCACTCCAGTATTCTTGAGCTTCCCTTGTGGCTCAGCTGGTAAAGAATCCACCTGCAATGCAGGAAACCTGGGTTCGATCCCTGGGTTGGGAAGATTGCCTAGAGAAGGGATAGGCTGCCCACTCCAGTATCCTGGCCTAGAGAATCCCATGGACTACAGTTGTCATTGTAGGCCACATCTTTGGCTTGAACCTAAAGCTTGTATCAGTTACACAGCTGGCTGGAATTAGGAGTGTAGCCTGTAACATGGCAAAGCGTACATAGTGGGCTACAACTATCTGAGCTCGAGAAACGGCTGGTGGGGGTGAGGGCTGCAGGCATGCAAGAATTTTGATTCCCAGTGTGAGGAGTTGGTATGTTGTTGTCATCTAAGCAGCTAAGGGGTTTTCCCCACTTGCTCAGCAGTGAAGAATCTGCCTGCAATGCAGGAGCCGCAGGAGTGGCAGGTTCGATCCCTGAGTCAGGAAGATCCCCTGGAGGAGGGCATGGCAACCCACTCCAGTATTCTTGCCTGGAGAATCCTGTGGAATGAAAGAGCCTGGCAGGCTACAGTCCATAGGGTCGCAAAGAGGCAGGCACAAATGAAGCAACTGAGCACACACACACATGTAAGCAACGAAGGAAACAAAGAGAGATTTTGCATCAAGGTGTGACATCATCAGTTTCATTTTTGGAGAGCAGTGTAAGGAGTAAATTGGAATGAGGAAAAAAAAAAAAAAAACAGTTTTGGGTAAACTAGTTAGCGAGCTGGTGCATGAGTAATGTGGCTGATGGTTTTTGCTCTGTCATAATTTATGGCCAGAGAGTATTTCCATACTTACAGTGATATTGTCTTCTAAAAGTTCTCATGCATGTAGATCCAGAATGAATCAAATGGCTTTTTGTTGTTATTTTATGAAAGGTCTGATGGAAATTTAAAACCAGGACATTGTTATTCACTCCATCGTAATCAGATTTTAAGGCTTCTACTCCTTTATCTGATGGCTCTTTAGCCTCTTGGGGGTGGGGGGCCGTGGGGAATCTAACCATGATTCCAAGATTCGTAGGCTTACATTAACTATGCAAATGTGGGTTTGGACCATCTCTGTGATTGCAAGCAATGCAGGTCACTGAGAGGTGTATGTTGTCTCCTAATCCTCCCAAGATCTTATCTTTCAGCCCTTGAAGTGTCATAAAGAAAGTGTCCTTAATACTACTAGCTGCAAGACGGTGAACAACTATCACAGTTGTTGTGGTTCAGTCACTCAGGCGTGTCTGACTCTTTGCTACCCCATGGACTGCAGCACACCAGGCTTACCTGTCCTTCACCATCTCCCAAAGTTTGTTCAAACTCATGTCCATTGAGGCGGTGATGCCATCCAACCATCTTGTCCTCTGTTGTCCCCTTCTCCTGCCCTCAATCTTTCCCAGCAGCAGGGTCTTTTCTAATGCTTTTGCTCCTCACATCAGGTGCCCAAAGTTTTGGAGCTTTAGCATTAGTACTTCCAATGAATATTCAGGGTTGACTTCCTTTAGGACTGACTTGTCTGACCTCCTTGCTGTCCAAGGGTCTCTCAAGAGTCTTCTCCAGCACCACAGTTCAAAAAGCATCAATTCTTCGTACTCAGCCTTCTTTATCGTCCAATAGTGACATCCACACATGACTACTGGAAAAACCGTAGCTTTAACTAGATGGACCTATTTCGACAAAGTAGTGCCTCTGTTTCTTAATATGCTGTCTAGGTTGGTCATAGTTTTTCTTCCAAGGAGCAGGCATCTTTTAATTTCATGGCTGCAGTCACCATCTGCAGTGATTTTGGAGCCCAAAATAATAAAGTCTGCCACTGTTTCCACTGGTTCCCCATCTATTTGCCATGAAGTGATGGGACTGGATGCCATGATCTTAGTTTTCTAAATGTTGAGTTTTAAACCAGCTTTTTCACTCTGCTCTTTCACTTTCATCAAGAGGCTCTTTAGTTCCTCTTCACTTTCTGAAAAAGGGTGGTGTTATCTGCATATCTGAAGTTATTGATATTTCTCCCGGCCATCTTAATTCCAGCTTGTGCTTCATCCAGTCCAGCATTTGTCATGATGTACTCTCCATATAAATTAAATAAGCAAGATGACAATATACAGCCTTGATGTACTCCTTTCCCGGTTTGGAACCAGTCTGTTGTTTCATATCCCGTTCTAACTGTTGCTTATTGGCCTGCATACAGATTTCTAGGGAGCAGGTCAGGTGGTCTGGTACTCCCATCTCTTGAAGATTTTTCTGCAGTTTATTGTGATTCACACAGTCAAAGACTTTGGCATAGTCAATAAAGCTGAAGTAGATGTTTTTCTGGAACTCTCTTGCTTTTTCAATGATGTTGGTGATTTGATCTCTGGTTCCTCTACCTTTTCTAAATCCAGCTTGAACATCTGAAAGTTCATGGTTCACAAACTGTTGAAGCCTGGCTTAGGGAATTTTGAGCATTACTTTGCTAGCATGTGAGATGAGTGCAATTGTGTGGTAGTTTGAGCATTCTTTGGCATTGCCTTTCTTTGGGATTGGAATGAAAACTGACCTTTTCCAGTCCTGTGGCCACTGCTGAGTTTTCCAAATTTGCTGGCATATTGAGTGCAGCACTTTCACAGCATCATCTTTTAGGATTTGAAATAGCTTACCTGGAATTCCATCACCTCCACTAGCTTTGCTCATAGTGAAGTGAAGTGAAGTGAAGTGATGTCGCTCAGTCGTGTCCAACTCTTTGCAACCCCGTGGACTGTAGCCTACCAGGCTCCTCTGTCCATGAGATTCTCCAGGCAAGAATACTGGAGTGGGTTGCCAAGTAATGCGTCCTAAAGTCCACTTGACGTTGCATACCAGGATGTCTGGCTCTAGGTGAGTGATCATACCATCGTGCTTATCTGGGTCATGAAGTTCTCTTTTGTATAGTTCTTCTGTGTATTCTTGCCACCTCTTCTTAATATCTTCTGCTTCTGTTAGGTCCATAGCATTTCTGCCCTTTATTGAGCCTATCTTTGCAGGAAAAGTTCCCTTGGTATCTCGGATTTTGTTGAAGAGATCTCTAGTCTTTCCTATTCTATTGTTTCCCTCTATTTCTCTGCATTGATCACTGAGGAAGGCTTTCTTATCTCTCCCTGCTATTCTTTGGAATTCTGCATTCAAATGGGTGTATCTTTCTTTTTCTTCTCTGCCTTTTGCTTCTCTTCATTTCTCAGCTATTTGTAAGGCCTCAGACAACCATTTTGCCATTTTGCATTTCTTTTTCTTGGGGATTGTCTTGATCCCTGCCTCTTATACAATGTCACTAACCTCCATCCATAGTTCTTCAGGCACTCTGTCTATCAGACCTAGTCCCTTAAATCTATTTCTCACTTCCACTATATAATCATAAGGAATTTGAGTTATGTCATACCTGGATGGTCTAGTGGTTTTCCCCACTTTCTTCAATTTAAGTCTGAATTTGGCAATAAGGAGTTCATGATCTGAGCCACAGTCAGCTCCCGGTCTTGTTTTTGCTGACTGTATAGAGCTTCTCCATCTTTGGCTGCAAAGAATATAATCAGTCTGATTTCGGTGTTGACCATCTGGTGATGTCCATGTGTAGTCTTCTCTTGTGTTGTTGGAAGAGGGTGTTTGCTATGACCAGTGCGTTCTCTTGGTAAAACTCTATTAGCCTTAGCCCTGCTTCATTCTGTACTCCTAGGCCAAATTTGCCTGTTACTCCAGGTGTTTCTTGACTTCCTACTTTTGCATTCCGGTCCCCTGTAATGAAAAGGACATCTTTTTTGGGTGTTCTAGAAGGTCTTGTAGATCTTCATAGAGCCGTTCAACCTCCACTTCTTCAGCATTACTGGTCAGGGCATAGACTTGGATTACTGTGATATTGAATGGTTTGCCTTGGAAACGAACAGAGATCATTCTGTCGTTTTTGAGATTGCACCCAAGTGCTGCATTTTGGACTCTCTTGTTGACCATGATGGTACTCCATTTCTTCTAAGGGATTCTTGCCCACAATAGCAGATATAATGGTCATCTGAGTTAAATTCACCCATTCCAGTTCATTTCAGTTTGCTGATTCCTAAAATGTCGATGTTCACTCTTGCCACCTCCTGTTTGACCACTTCCAATTTGCCTTGATTCATAGAGCTAACATTCCAGGTTCCTATGCAGTATTGCTCTTTCCAGCATCAGACTTTACTTCCATCACCTGTCACATTCACAGTGGGGTGTTGTTTTTGCTTTGGCTCCATCTCTTCATTCTTTCTGGAGTTATTTCTCCACTTATCCTCAGTTATTAGGCACCTACTGATCTGGAGAGTTCATCTTTCAGTGTCCTATCTTTTTTGCCTTTTCATACTGTTCATGGGATTCTCAAGGGAAGAATACTGAAGGTATTCTACTGAAGGTCCCTTCTCCATTGGACCACTTTTTGTCAGAACTCTCCACCATGACCCGGCCCTCTTGGGTGGCCCTACACAGCATGGCTCATAGTTTCACTGAGTTAGACAAGGCTGTGGTCCATGTGTTCAGACTGGTTAGTTTTCTGTGATTGTGGTTTTCAGTCTGTCTGCCCTCTGATGGAGAAGGATAAGAGGCTTATGGAATAATAAAACTGAACTATTACGTTTTTGTAAGGTTCAGCATATTGAAAAGTGGTCTGGAAATATATCCCTGGTTTTTTTTTAGTTAATTATTATAGTCTCGACCAGAGTTCATGACACATTCTGATTTTAGTTCGGTTGGGTTATTCACATCAGCTCTTGAGAGTTTGTGCTTGAATGATTCTTCATTTAGTGACACTAAAGTGCTGTTTCCAGTGTATCACCATTTTGAGTGGAGAAATATTTCTAGCCTGAAACATTGTGCTTCTTGAAGAGTTAAAGTAGTACAAGCTGAACATAGTTATTTCATTTACCTTATTCCCTGTAGGATTTAAAATTTCAGTCTTGAGTTACCGGTTAATCTGTCCAAGTACTCTTTTTACCTGGGCGGTTATGAGTGACACTGTGTACCTGACTTTGCACCTTTGCCTGCTCACAGGCAATGCCTCATTTGCCAGCAATTACATCAGTAAACATTCTAGGAGATACCCCAGATAGTTCCTTTAAGGTTAAGTTTGTCTTGTTTCACAATTAAGCTCTTGTTCCCCTGGTGGGCTTCCCTGGTGGCTCAGATGGTAAAGAATCTGCCTGCAATGCAGAAAACCTGGGTTCGATCCCTGAGTTGGGAAGATCCCCAGAGAAGGGAATGTCAACCCACTCCAGTATTCTTTCCTTGACAATTCTATGGACAGAGGAGCCTGGTGGGTTGCAGTCCATGGGATCACAAAGAGTCGGACACAACTGAGCAACTGACACTTTCCCCTGTATCTACTATTGCTTTTCCTAGTTGTCCCACATTTTCTAGTGGCATGGAATTGTATCTAAAAGAATGTTTATTATTTTCCTTCTTGGAAATGAAGTAGATTGTGAGGCTGATTCCATGTAGTGATATTTAATTGTCACTTTAACAAGTACAAAATGATGTCCCTTGACAGATAAAAAGGAAATGTGCAGAAATGCTATTAATATGATCCAGAAGTTTGCTTCAGGCCATTAAGCCCAACCCAACTTTTTCCATTAGGCATTTGGGAGGATGCTATTGCTGCTGTCTTCAGAGTTTACAAGAACTAAGAGATCCTATTATTATAAGAACACATGAACATGAGCTTTTGGAAATTTAAAAGCACGCATACTGTGGAAGTATGGCCTGACCCTTTTAACCAGAGTTCACATCCAAAACTCAACCAAGCGTAAGACACTAAAATCATATGCAACCCTCTTATTAAATATTTAATCTGGTTTTTCTCCTTCTCTCTCAGCCTCACTCTGACTCAGCATAAGGTTAGGATTTCTTGACTGGTCATCACAATAGATTTACTTTATAAAATAACTCCATGAGAGGCCAGAGGCCCTCTGAATTGGTCATTTAATACAACCGTATGGATTACTTGATTGATTGCTCAATGTACTTAATTATACTCTTTCTTCTGCCCTCCTTTCTCTCCTTTCTGGGAGGTTCCAGGGAACAAGCCTGCAGTTCTCTAGGAATAGCGATCTGGCCAGGGTCCACCCAGTGTAGCACTTATCGCAGAGCTCCATATAGGAAGCTTTGGGCCCATCTACCTCCTCCATGAGACTATGAACTCTGGAGGGCAGAACCCATACTTACTCAGCTCTGGGTCCCATTCATTCATCGAAAGTTTATCAAGTACCTAGTGTGCCAGGCACCAGAGCAGTCCCTAGGAATCCCTGCTTTCAAAAAAAAAAAAAACAAAACCCTCTGTTTATGAAGAAAAATAGAAACATGATGAGTGTAATAATGATAGGTGGCATCAGTTTAATGCTTACTGAATGCTGGGTTTTGTGTCAAGTGTTTAATATGGACCATCGCAGGGACATCTCTGGCAGTCCAGTGGTTGAGACTTTACCTTTCAGTTCAGGGATACAGGTTCGATCCCTGGTTGGAGAGCTAAGATCCCACATGCTTCTTGGCCAAAAAACCAAAACATAGAAGTAATAGTGTAACAAATAAAGACTTTAAAAATAGTCTATATCAAAAAAACTTTAATAAAATAATTCTGCACAAAGTTCATGAAATAAAATAAGAACCATCTGAATAAAACCCCGTGATGTATAGACTATTGGCATCTCTGTTTTGCCATTGAGGAAACTCAAAAAATTAACTTATGCACAGACAAGAGTTTGAAAACAGGCGTTCAGTTTTATAGTTTGAACATTTAACAACTAAATCATACAGCATATCAGTTCAGTTCAGTCGCTCAGTCGTGTCCGACTCTTTTCGACCCCATGAATCGCAGCACGCCAGGCCTCCCTGTCCATCACCAACTCCCAGAGTTCAGTCAAACTCACATCCATCAAGTCAGTGATGCCATGCAGCCATCTCATCCTCTGTCGTCCCCTTCTCCTCCTACCCCCAATCCCTCCCAGCATCAGGGTCTTTTCCAGTGAGTCAACTCTTTGCATGAGGTGGCCTAAGTACTGGAGTTTCGGCTTTAGCATCAGTCCTTCCAAAGAACACCCAGGGCTGATCTCCTTCAGAATGGACTGGTTGGATCTCCTTGCAGTCCAAGGGACTCTCAAGAGTCTTCTCTAACACCACAGTTCAAAAGCATCAATTCTTCTGCGCTCAGCTTTCTTCATAGTCCAACTGTCACATCCATACATGACCACAGGAAAAACCATAGCCTTGACTAGACGGACCTTTGTTGACAAAGTAATGTCTCTGCTTTTCAATATGCTGTCTAGGTTGGTCATAACTTTTCTTCCAAGAAGCAAGCATCTTTTAATTTCATGGCTGCAGTCTCCATGTGCAGTGATTTTGGAGCCCCCAAAAATAAAGTCTGACACTGTTTCCACTGTTTCCCCATCTATTGATGACAGATGAATGCATTATAAAGTCACAGAGAAGGGAGGGTCTAGTTTCTTTATTTGAAGGACATGGTAAAGTTACAGTAAAGTCTTCACAGAGTAGTCACATGTAAGACTCTAGCAGGCCAGAGAAGGAAGGGGAGTTCAGGCAGCACGGGGACAGCATGGGAAAAGCAGAGATGTGAAAGCAGGACCTGGGAATGAGCAGTTCATGAACAGGCTGAAGGATGTGGTTTGAGATTTGTGGAAGGAAAGGTAGACTGATTTGACAGAGAAAGTTATGAGTGATTTAAGAAATTGGAACTCCATCCTGAAAATATTATAACAAGCATTTGATGGGTTTTAATCAGAGGAAGGGCATAGTTAGATCTTTATCTTAAAAAGAAATTCTAATGACATACAGAAAAGCAGATCAGTCAGAATAGATGGGGTTTGTGGCTTCTCTGTCAAAAGAGATGATGCAGGTCTTGGATAAACCCCAGATTCTGACATGAGTGACCCTATTGTCCTGAAGCATTATAAGTTCATTATAACCCTTTTAGAAAGTACTCTTCCAATATGAATCGAGGGTCTTAATTTCACATCTGGGAATTTATATTAAAGAAACAACATAAAATGTAAGAATGCCTTCAGAACAGCTTTCATGATAGTAGTTTAGAGTGCTTAAAATGTATTGGTGAAGTTAAATAGGTAAGTAATTGAATGGTGGAAAATAGTGGAAATAATGAAACCATAATAGAAAAATGGTTAACATACCTTCACTGGCTAGTTATAAATCAAAAATAATGTTCAGAAAATTATATAAGCACATAGAAAAATATTTGATAACTGAAAAAAAAGCAGAGTAAAATAGATACGTTATTACTATAGAACGATTACAACTGAGACCTGTGTGTAGATAAACAAACCTGAAGGAAATACACTGATCAAATTATAATGGTGGTAAAAGTGAAAATCAGTCATGTCTTTGCGACCCCATGGACTAAAGCCCACCAGGCTTCCCTATCCATGGGATTCTCCAGGCAAGCATCCTGGAGTGGGTTGCCATTGCCTTTTCCAGGGGATCTTCCCAGCTCAGGAATCAAACCCAGGTGTCCTGCATTGCAGGCAGATTCCTTACCATCTAAGCCATTTTATCCTTTGTTCTCTATTTTTCCAATGTTCTTCAATATACTTAATTTGTTTTTATAACGGAAAAAGGTAGACACTTTGGGACTGTACCTTTTGGACAAGTTTGAGTGACAATAAATAGGAAACAATTAAAAACCAACTTAGTATTCAAGTCAGGGTTTAGGCATTGTAGACATTTAATAAATGTCAACTGAATGGAAGCTCTAATCAGTTTCCCATCCCCTTTGGTTAGAGTCTTAGAATCCTATTGCCATGCATTAGCAGTTTTACCATCATCTGAACTTACGCAGGCCCACAGAATGGGGGAAAAAACTCTGCTTTTCCAACTTCATACTTGAAGCAGTTGGAGAGAACTCACCTTCCCTGTGCAAAAGTAATCACTCAGTCTCAAATAACATAGAAAAAACTTTGTTTCAAACATATATCATTTAATAAAGTTATTTTTTCCTCTTGTACAAAGGGAACATTGATTGCTTTCCTGAATACTCATATTGTTTTTCTTACCTAGCAGCTCTTGGTCAAGACTCTGTTCTCTGGGTTTTCAAATTTTTAATGAAATAGAATCCAGAGGTGGACTTAACCTATTGAGTTTTGATGGACTTTGATAATCCAGATACTTTCTAATTAAAGGACTTCAGTGCATTAGTTGAGTAGGTCAGCATACTGTGTGCCACAGCAGATGTGTTTTGGCTTAAGATTTTTGGGGGTCCAGTGTCATATTTAGAAGAAACGCTCCCTTTTCTCTGTTACTGTAATAAATTGAAGACATTTAAAGTTGAGGGAGGGGACAACATGAAGTGATCTTTTCATTGTTGTTGTGTCATGAGAGACGAGAATGGCAACCCACTCCAGTATTCTTGCTTGGAATATTCCATGGACAGAGGAGCCTGGCAGGCTACAGTCCATGAGCTCACAGAGTTGGACACAACTGATTGACTTTCGCTTTTTTATATGTCATCAGAACAGGGACCAAGCCCCCCGCACTCAGACTCAGTCTTGATATTGTCCAGCCAAGTGTCTGTGAACAAAAGGGTGTGCAAATTCATGTTTCACTCTTTAGTCACATGGTCTAGTGTTTCAGCACACAGCCCAATTCTTTAACCATCTCTCCAAGCAAAAGAAGTGGCAGTAGGGAGGAAATGGTTAATTTCCAGGTTACTAATTATATCATGGGGGGTTTAAATTGTCATTCAAAGCAAACAACTAGGTGGAAACTTCGGTGATGTGTTGTGAGGGTAGCCAGGGGGTCTTCCTACCTGAAAATAATTCCCCACTAACTTTTCACAAAATTTAAAGTTCACACTGGAGCCTGGCCCTTTGAGGGCCTCTTTCATGAGTCATATATATCTTATCGCATTGGCTTATCCATTTCTTAGTGGATGTTTGATTAATTCATCTGATACCAGTAGTAACAGGACCCCCATGAAAATGGAACATAGGTAAGTTCTGTGAACACATATGGCAAGGGTAAGGGTTCAGGGGCTAGAGCACAGTGCTTGCGGACCTTCAGAATCAGGGGTCACTTAGATGGATCTAAAGGCCAGGCCAGGGGGTGGGGAGGGGGACATCAAATCCATTTCACCAGGATCTGCCAAGCACTTTCTATGAGGAGGTCAATGGAATAAGTATCCACAGAGACCAAAAGAAGGAAAAATACAACATGGCCTTTTCATTCAAGGGAGTTAGCATTACAGTGTTTAGGAAAGAGTTAAATAATTAAACATTTCTGGGGTGTTTACTGTGTGATAGGTACCATTCTGAGTGCAATGTCTGTGTCATCTGACTGATGCTGTGATCAAGCCTATGACGTAGGTACAAGGACTGCATTCCTTTAATAGGTTTGGAAACTGCGGCACAAGGGAATTCAAAGCCTTTCAGATTTTGGTCCCAGCATTGACTCCAGAGTCCTTGCTTTTAAGCATTGTTCTATACTGTCTCCCAGATAAATTTTTTTTTTTTAAATTTCAGGGCTTCTGAGCAAAGGTAAACAAAGAAAAATAAACAGTATACCGTATGTGTGTAATGCCAAATTTCTTCTACCTTGTTACCTGAAATCTTGTAAAATATGAGATATCCAGAGAATCTTTTTGCTATTCCAAATATACTTGACTTGGATACTTGGATACTTGACTTCTGATCCTAAATTTTCTTGGCTTGGGGTTAATTGGACCTAAGGGATTTTTTTCTGTTATTGTTCTAAAGCCTTAGCCAAGAAATATTTTCTTTTCAGACTTGCTACCTGAAATGTAGGCAGTCAAGCAGAGTTACCTGGTGGCCTTTGATCCCATTAGAGAGTTCTGAATTGGTAGCTCAGATCCTTAAATGAAATATGATATTAAAATAACACCAAACTGAGGTCATAGGAGATTGCAGTGTAATGTATACAGTCAGAATTGCCAGGATTTAGGGCAGATAGAATGAGTTTCAGTTGGCTTCATTTGCTCAGTTTGTGCCTTTCCTTTCACTCTTCAGTGATTCTTAACCCACCTCTTCACATAGCAGGAGCACAGCAACGCACAAAACCTCTTAACTCCAGTGTAGAGATTTTTAAACTCTCAGAGTCTGATAAACAGCAGCATCCTTATCACTCCAGGAAAACCCAAGACAAGTGCTGCTACTGAACTGGAATTTCTCCAGGTGCAACCTCTGCTCTCCTATCGTCTTCCCACAGTATTTTATGTTCACGAATGTTCACTTCATCGCGTTTGGCCTTTCTTAAGGGAGGCCTAACCCAATGGCCTTGTGCTTGCAGACGGACTGTGCTTCATCTAGGTCCTGTTATTTTACTAAGGGTGGTCTGCAGGTCCTTGTTTTCTGCCTTCTTAGGGGTGACCAGCCTTCAGCAAAGGTAGTAACTACTTCAGCAGTTACACAGACAGTATTTCAGTATACAGATTCTTTCAGCAAGTGTCGATGGGAAGCTTTCCGTGTGCTGAAGCAGAACCTGGCCTAGGGTCTCCTGAAATTCCATACCCTCATCACCTCACTTGCCTCACCTAGCTCTGGCCTTGAGCCTACACCCTGTGCAGGACCCCAGGATCACAGAACTGCCAAAGATATGGCCTTTTATCATATCTGGCAGTCTGTTGGAGACACATCAATCAATTGTTAAGGATGGATATTATTGTTAAACCATGCTATGCTTTTTTTTCATTCTCTGTAGCTGACTAAAGGAGCTCAAAACAAGAAAAGTAACTTGGATATATGATTTCCTTTAAAGTAGCTTGCAGATTTTCCTGAAAAAAAAAAAAAAATCAAAATACTTATCTGTGAAACCCTTGGAATTAACCTAGGGAAAAATATCTTTAATGCTGTCATTGACCAACTGAGTGAAAGAGTTAAAACTCTCTTTTTTGTCTCAATGAAAAGATAACAGTAATAAATGCAGAGGCAAAACATATGTGGATCATAAGTGGCCTTACCAATTCACTACTTTGAAAGTTTTTTCTTAAAATTGTCGTCAGTCAAAGGGAAAGACAGGTATCATATGCTATCACTTATATGCAGAACTGTTAAAAATGATATAAATGAACTTAATTATGAAACAGAAACAGTCTCACAGACATAGAAAACAAACGTATGGTTACCAAAGGGGAAAGCGGTCAGGAGGAATAAATTAGAAGTTTGGGACTAGCAGACACAAACTACTACATATAAAATAAACAAGGTCCTACTGTATAGCACAGGGAAGTATATTCAGTATCTTGTAATAATCTGTAATGGAAAATAATCTGAAAAAGAATGTATACTATATATGTGTGTAACTGAATCACTTTACTATATACCAGAAACTAACACAACATTGTTAATCAACTGTGCTTCAGTTAAAAAAATATTCGTAGTCAGTCAAATATTTATTTTGGAAAGGGAGAGTTAATTTCCTTTTTGATTTCTGACTGAGCTTTTTAGGATTCACACTGCATAATTCCCTTGCGATGATACTGAGACGGGAAACTAGGAGCTAGAAATCACCTTCTGACTTTTAAGTTCTGCCACTCAACTTCTCAGCAAGCCCGGTGCTTCACCTTACTTACTTTTCCCCTCCTTTCTTGATAAAGTCTGATTTGGACGGTGGGAGAGCCACTCACCCTGTCCACGTGTTTGCTTCTGTCCAGCCTACAGTGATCTTGGGTGCACACCTTGAGTATTTAGAAGGGGCCATTTAGTCGGAGATATTTATTATATCAGGGCCATGCTGGCCTTCCATTGTGTAACACACATTCTCCGATTTTCAGTCTGAGCTTCTTAAGATGTAAACCATCAAGAAACAAGTTTCTGTAACATCTTTTAATATTCTGAATTTCTTCTTATTACAGAGCAAAGAGATTGCATTCCAGCTTCATGAGGATTTGATGAAGGTTCTCAATGAGCTGTATACGGTGAGCACATAATCTTTCTTTAGGAAAAATCTTTGGTTTAGAATTCTGGTTTGTGGAAAGACTTCTCTTATTAGAACTCATTCCAAGTAGAGCATTGAAAATGCTTGTTTGGTTGAAATGTGGAACCTACTGACAGATGTCTTTTTCTGCTGTCTGCCAATTTGAAGAGACTGTATTCAAGTAAATACATGTATGCGATCAGAACACTTCAAGAAATGGGACTACGGTTGTCCCGAAAGGAATGTTTTTAAATGGTTGGATTATATGTGATCTGTCTGTTTATTCTACTCCAGAATATATGGAGGCAGGTAATCTCTTTTTCATTCTTGGCAATCATTTACTTTTCTGAATGTAAATTTTATTCAAGTTAATGCATATAAGCAGAAGAAATTAAATGATTAAATATTTTAAAAAAAACAAAATCAATGATTGGTCATATGCCTATATAAATTTTGTTTTACACTTAGTGATCATATTATTAAATACAAATTTCTTCTGAAGGAACTTGATGAGTTTTTATTTTATGAGAAAACAGCATATTAAGAATTGAGTAATATTAATTTGTTTTGACTAAAGATATTTGTGTTTTCATTACACAAGATAATTTGAATTTTCCTTTATAGGCAAATTAAACCTGAGACTTATTATTAAAATATGTTTCTTGATTTACTATTTTATTTGTTCCTAAAAAGCAAGTGTGTAAAATGCAGTTTTATGTTTTTAAATTGCATTTCATGCTCCATTGATACTTGCTAATTAAAAGAACCTGTAGTTTTAAAGTTTAAAAGGAGTGATATTTTTATAAAATACACATTCCAGTTTTTCTGTCTGTGTGTGTGATAAATTTGTTTTTATGCAGCATATTTGCCACACCTGTGCTTTGAGTTAAATTTACAGTTTCTAATTGCTGCTTCTTTCTTTAGAAACTTTTAACTTCACATGCAAAAACTTCATGTTATAAAGTCGAACTCGTATAAAAAATACCTAATGAGTTTAAGTTTTTGATGATAAAAGCCATTTGTTAATTTGGGATAACCAAAGGTATCAAGCATTTCTAGAAATCCTGGACATAGAATTTAAAACTTAAATGAGCATTGTACCTCTGAGGCTTACGAAGAAGAAATTCTCTGTCTTCTTACATTGAACTGTTTTCAGATGAGAGCTTTGTGGCACTTTTCTTGTGGTTTCCATTGCTTGCTCATTGTTTTACCTAGAAATATAAGTCAGTTTCTAAAACTTTAAAAAATCTGCTGGTTATCATGGCATAATAAACAAGAGCCCGTTGTTTATGGTCTGGAACTAGCAGCGCTAGACAAAGCAACAGTGGCAAAGATAAACTTGACTTTTGAATATTAGAAACATCAGAATGTCATGAAAATGTTACTTCAGTGGGGATGTGTCTAGAGAAATTTCTCCTAGATTCAGCCTATCAAGTGCAATTAGACATTTAGGAGACTATAGTTGAATTAAGTAAGTTGATATTTCCTCAAACGTCTGATCAGGAGCAGTCTGAAAGCCTAAAGGAGCCAGGTTCTAGAAAAGGCCACAAGAGTTTAATTTAAATAACCCTGTCAGTCATTTGATCTTTGAATCAGTTGAGGAATCAAGGCACAGAGGAGACAGGCAGTGAGGTTTTCATTAGGTAGTCTGTAGATTACTGAGCTCGTGGAAGAAAATTTTACTTTAACCAAACCAGAGAGCATGCACATTTGTGGTCAGAGGTCATGTTCCTTTGGGAAAAACTTCTTATTACACACACACACACTTTTTACTCTAAAAAATGATTGTTTTGTCTCTCTTGTAGTTTAGGTTCAGATAGATAAATTCTGTCTTGTTTAAATGAAATGTATCTATTATTCATATTTGGTTTACATTCAAAAAGAAGAAAAGGTGAGTATTTGAACAGAGGACCAGAGGTTAGGGGAATGTGGTTTAGGTTCTTTATTCAGCCACTGACTGGTCACAAATAAATTACCCTCTGAGTTGCATCATGCATAGAATTTTTTTATAATTTTATTGATAGATTGATTTTATAATTGGCTGTGCTGGGTCTTCATTGCTGTGGGCTTCCTTCTAGTTCCTAAGACTGATGTTGAAGCTGAAACTCTAGTATTTTGGCCACCTGATGAGAAGAGCTGACTCATTTGAAAAAACCCTGATGTTGGGAAAGATTGAAGGCAGGAGGAGAAGGGGATGACAGAGGATGAGATGGTTGGTTGGCATCACCAACTCAATGGACATGAGTTTGAGTAAACTCCAGGAATTGATGGTGAACAGGGAGGCCTGGCGTGCTGCGGTTCATGGGGTTGCAAAGAGTTGAACACGACTGAGCGACTAAACTGAACTGAACTGGAGTAGAGGCTACTCTCTAGTTGCAGCGTGAAGACTTCCCATTGCAGTGACTTCCCCTGTTGCAGAGCACAGACTTCAGGGCCCTCAGGCTTCAGTAGTTGTGGCTCGTGGGCTCTAAAGCACAGGCTCAATAGTTGTGACGCACAGGCTTAGTTGCTCCTCGATATGTAGGATCTTCCTGGACCAGGGATCAAACCTGTGTCTCCTGCACTTGCAGGCAGATTTTTTTTTACCACTGAGCACCAGCGAAGCCGCACACGTAGACTCTTGTACAACTGATGATGTAATAATGATTGTTTAAGTAATTTGTATAAAATATGGAGCCTCAGGAAATTGAGAATGCTGTTAATTGCCTTTCAAACAAATTCCCTCCTCCCTTTCTCTTAACCCTTGATACTCCTTAGGGGTTGAAGGTGAACTCCTTTTTTGAGGTGCATTACCTGCCTTAAACTAGTGGGCTGCTTTATATTACAAGACAGTCAGCCTTAGCAGTGGGTAGTAACCTTATGTGTGGGCTTCCCTGCCCAAAAGTAATTCTCACATAGGTCTGTTAATAATTCTATCAGAAACCTTTGTCTTAAATAAGATATGAATGCCCAAGACAAATAGAAAAAAAACACCGTATGATCATTTTACATTTTAATTGAAATGGGTTTTATCAGATCCTTTGAGAACAGATTATATCCATCTGGCATGAAGACCTGGACCTCTGAGCAGGAAAGAGAAGATGGTGGCATCCAAGTGCCGTCTGGAAGGATAGGAAAGGCTGTGAAGACATGAATCCTCTTTTCTATAATTTTGCCTCAACCTTGCCTTTGTTTATAGAAATGGGGCCTCAAAATGGTTTTGAGTCAACCACAGTAGTTAGAATTAGTTGGACCTTTAACAGGTACTCTATGCCAGGGAATAATGATATAAACAAGATAGACATTTATTATCTCTGTCACATAGAAGAATTTCAGAGATTGGCAGCCCAGGACTGGTATGTAGGTTACATATAGCCATAGAAGAATCAGGCTCCTCCTAATAGACTGTTCAGAGAAACCTACTTGTATCTTTGTCCTTATATTTCAAGGTAGTTGCTAAAGCTCCAGCCGTTACATTGGCATTTCTGAAATGGAGAAAAGAGACTCCAATAGAAAGGAGAAGGGAAAGAAAGGCAGAAAGAAGGCCCTCTGTCTCTTACAAAGACTTATTGAAGGTTCCATAGCACACTTTCACCTACGTCTCATTGGCCAGAACTTTCAGTTTTTGTTTTGGTTCAGTCGCTCAGTTGTGTCTGACTCTTTGCGACCCCCTGGACTGCAGCACGCCAGGCCTCCCTGTCCATCACCAGCTCCCAGAGTTTACTCAAACTCATGTCCATTGAGTCAGTGATGCCATCCAACCATCTCATCCTCTGCCGTCCCCTTCTCCTCCTGCTTTCAGTCTTTCCCAGCATCAGAGTCTTTTCAAATGAGTCAGCTCTTCACATCAGGTGGCCAAAGTATTGGAGTTTCAGCCTCAGCATCAGTCCTTCCAATGAATATTCAGGACTGATTTCCTTTCGGATGGACTGGTTGGATCTCCTTGCAGTCCAAGGGACTCTCGAGTCTTCTCCAACACCATAGTTCAAAAGCATCAATTCTTCGGCGCTCAGCGTTCTTTATAGTCCAACTCTCACATCCATATGCACCTACTGGAAAAACCATAGCCTTGACTAGATGGAACTTTGTTGGCGAAGTAATGTCTCTGCTTTTTTTTTTTTTTTTCTCTGCTTTTTAATATGCTGTCTAGGCTGGTCATAACTTTTCATCCATGGAGTAAGCGTCTTTTAATTTCATGGCTACAGTCACCATCGGCAGTGATTTTGGAGCCCCCAAAAATAAAGTCTGACACTGTTTCCCCATCTATTTGCCATGAAGTGATGGGACCAGATGCCATGATCTTAGTTTTCTGAATGTTGAGCTTTAAGCCAACCTTTTCACTCTTCTCTTTCACTTTCATCAAGAGGCTCTTTAGTTCTTCTTCACTTTCTGCCATAAGGGTGGTGTCATCTGCATATCTGAGGTGATTGATATTTCTCCCAACAATCTTGATTCCAGCTTGTACTTCATCCAGCCCAGCATTTTGCATGATGTACTCTGCATATAAGTTAAGTAAGCAAGGTGACAATATACAGCCTTAATGTACTCCTTTCCCGATTTGGAACCAGGCTGTTGTTCCATGTCCAGTTCTAACTGCTGCTTCTTGACTGGCATACAGATTTCTCAGGAGGCAGGTCAGGTGGTCAGGTATTCCCATCTCTTGAAGAATTTTCCACAGTTTGTTGTGATCCACACAGTCCAAGGCTTTGGCGTAATCAATAAGCAGAAGTAGATGTTTCTCTGAAACTCTCTTACTTTTTTGATGATCCAGCAGATGCTGGCAATTTGATCTCTGGTTCCTCTACCTTTTCTAAATCCAGATTGAACATCTGGAAGTTCACGGTTTACGTACTGTTGAACCCTGACTTGGAGAATTTTGAGCATTACTTTGCTAGAGTGTGAGATGAGTGCAATTGTGCGGAGGTTTGAGTATTCTTTGGCATTGCCTTTCTTTAGGATTGGAGTCAAAACTGACCTTTTCCAGTCTTGTGGCCACTGCTGAGTTTTCCAAATTTGCTGGCATATTGAGTCTAGCAATTTCACCGCATCATCTTTTACGATTTGAAATAGCTCACCTGGAATTCCATCACCTTCACTAGCTTTGTTCATAGTGATGCTTTCTAAGGCCCGCTTGATGTTGCATTCCAGGATGTCTGGCTCTAGTTGAGTGATGAAACCATCGTGCTTATCTGGGTCATGAAGTTCTCTTTTGTATAGTTCTGTATATTCTTGCCACCTCTTCTTAATATCTTCTGCTTCTGTTAGGTCCTTACCATTTCTGCCTTTTATTGAGCCCATCTTTGCATGAAAAGATCCCTTGCAATCTCGAATTTTTTTGAAGAGATCTGTAATCTTTCCCATTCTGTTGTTTTCCTCTATTTCTTTGCACTAATCAGTGAGGAAACTGTAGAAACATAGTTTCACCAGGCTTCAGGGAAGTCTCGGCATTATAGGCTAACTCATTGGCAGCCAGTTAAAAGTTAGGGATTTTGTCAATTTGAGAGAGAATAGGAGATATTTTTAGGTAACTAGTCATGCCTTTTAAAGTAGCTAACATTTACTGTATGCTTGTTTTATATGGTTAGTTGTGCTAAGCACACCACTTGCATGATTTTAGGTGATCCTCGTGTCGTCTCTATGATGCAGTTACTGTCATTATCTCCTTTTAACAGATGAGGAAACTAAGGCTCAGAGAGGCTTGCCAGGTTGCACAGTAAATAGTAGATTGGGAGCTCAAGTTCAGCTCTGGTGCCAGAGCCTCTGCAGGTGTGTCATTTTGTCTCTGTTGCCATAGTTTGGGGAAGCCATTCTCTAACATCTCTAAATGTTAATGGCTGCATAACAACACAAGAGCCTCTTGATGAAAATGAAAGAGAAGAGTGAAAAAGTTGGCTTAAAGCTCAACGTTCAGAAAACGAAGATCATGGCATCCGGTCCCATCACTTCATGGGAAATAGACGGGGAAACAGTGGAAACAGTGTCAGATTTTATTTTGGGGGGCTCCAAAATCACTGCAGATGGTGACTGCAGCCATGAAATTAAAAGACACTTACTCCTTGGAAGAAAAGTTATGACCAACCCAGACAGCATATTCAAAAGCAGAGACATTACTTTGCCAACAAAGGTCCATCTAGTCAAGGCTATGGTTTTTCCAGTGGTCATGTATGGATGTGAGAGTTGGATGTGAAGAAAGCTGAGCGCCAGAGAATTGATGCTTTTGAATTGTGGTGTTGGAGAAGACTCTTGAGAGTCCCTTGGACTGCATGGAGGTCTAACCAGTCCATTCTGAATTAGATCAGTCCTGGGTGTTCATTGGAAGGACTAATGCTAAAGCGGAAGCTCCAGTACTTTGGCCATCTCATGCGAAGAGTTGACTCATTGGAAAAGACTCTGATGCTGGGAGGGATTGGGGGCAGGAGGAGAAGCGGACGACAGAGGACGAGATGGCTGGATGGCATCACTGACTCGATGGACATGAGTCTGAGTGAACTCCAGGAGTTGGTGATGGACAGGAAGGCCTGGTGTGCTGTGATTCATGGGGTCGCAAAGAGTCGGACACGACTGAGCAACTGAACTGAATAACACAAAGCATTTAAGTCGTTTATCACCATTATATTTTTTAAAGTCAATGACACTTGTTGTAAAGAACCTGCCTGCCACTGCAGGAGATGATCGCGGGGTCTATAAGATTCCCCAGAGAAGGCCATGGTGACCCGCTATGGTATTCTTACCTGGGGAATCCCCATGGACAGAGGAGCCTGGCAGGCTACAGTCCATAAAGTAACAAAGAGTCAGACGTGATTGAAGGTCTTAGCACAGCACAGGCATTAATGTTGCTTTAATAAAAACGTAAGTGAAAAATTGAACATGTTCCTCAATAACAACCTGTACTTCTTAGAAATGTTAATTTGTGATCAAACAGAAAGGAAAAAAGACAAAAAACAAAAACAACAAATAAACTAAAAAATTAATTTTTTTTTAAAAAAAGGTCTAACAGATGGGACTCATTCAGCTAAAAAATGAGTAAATCAGTATCCTCAGATTCCCTTTTTAATTCACCAGCTAACTTACTTTTGGGCTTAACATGTGAAAGAGAACTCAAGTGGGGTTAAGAAAGCAAGGATAGTGCTCTGCTTTAAGGAAACAAAATGGACTGGACTGGCAGTGAACTTGTACTTGAATCTCAGCTCAGTTAACTGATCTGAACATCTGTATTAGTCTAGAAGAAACAGAACCAATAGGAGATTATATATATTTATATGAGAGAGGAATTGATTATAAGGAATTGATTCATGCAGTGTGGAAGCAAGAAGTCCCAAAATCAGCAGGAAGCAAGCTCGAGAGCCAGGATATAGTTCCAGTTTAAGTCCAAAGGCCTGAGAACCAGGAGAGCTGATGGTGTAAGTTCTAGCCTAAGTTCAGATCCAAAGCAGGAGCAGATCATGTCTCACCTTGAAGACAGGCAGAGGGCAAATTCTCTCTTATTCAGTCTGTTCAGGCCCTCATTGGATTGGATGAGGCTCACCCACACTATTAGGAAAGCTAGTTTGTTTATTCCACAGTTTTTTAATGCCTCCTACCGAGCCAGCTAATTATATATATACTGAAGATGTGTTGTTGTTCAGTCACTAAGTTATGCCCAACTCTGCAATTCCATGGACTGGAGCTTGCCAGGCTCCCCTGTCCTTCACTGTCTCCTGGAGTTTGCTCAAATTCATGTCCATTGAGTCGGTCATGCTATCTAACCATCTCATCCTCTGGCGATATGGATGTAAATAAAAACAGACCATGTTTCTTCCTCGCAAGGCATTTATATTCTAGGAAGGAGAAGTAGAGAATAAACAAATGTATAGAATGACGTGTAACTGCTAGGAGAAAAAATAAAGCTGCGTTAATACAGATGAAGCATCAAGAACAGTGTGTGGCAAATGGCAAATGCCTAATGAAGGTACGTAGTTAGTGTCATCCTCAGCATCATTATCACCTCCTCATCACTGGTGACATGGGGATGGCAACAGCTTCTTGTCTGCCTCTGAGTAAAGGTGGAGAGCAGTGGTAATGTTTAACAGTAATTACGGATGGTGTAGCTATCTATTTACACATGGACTTTCCTGGTGACTCAGTGGTAAAGAAACTGCCTGCTGATACAGGAGACATGGGTTTGATCCCTGGGTTGGGAAGATTCCCTGGAGAAGGAAATGGCAGCCCACTCGATATTCTTGCCTGGAAAATCCCATGGACCGAGGAGCCTGGCATGCTACATGGGGATTACAAAAGAGTAGGACACAACTTAGGGACTAAACAACAATATATATATACACACACACACAAACATACATATAATTTTTCTTTATAAATAGTATGTATTTTGTACATAAAGAAAAAGGAAGGTAACTTCCTATAAGAAAACCAAATCAATAGTAAATATGAAGAGGACTATGACTGGGTTAATGGAGAAGGGAAGAGGCAAAAATAGAAAAATGGTGACACAAAAGCATAAAAGGAATATTCAAAACAAAATTTGCCTGCAACAAATCGCCAAAAATGGTGATTTAAAGTATACGTATCCCCTCATACCAAAATCTCAAAAGGTTATAGTATATTTTATGAGAAAAACAATCATTTGTTGTCCTGTGTTAATATTTATTTTGCCTAGGTTTTACAGTATTATACTCGGTGTTTTAAAAAAAACAGGAAACTTACCATCTTCAGTAAGCAAATTTTAATAGAGATTAACACAGATATCATGATAAATCCATAAGAAATTGTTCAGTTCAGTTCAGTCACTCAGTCATGTCCAACTCTTTGTGACCCCATGAATCGCAGCACACCAGGCCTCCCTGTCCATCACCAACTCCTGGAGTTCACTCAAACTCATGTCCATCTAGTCGGTGATGCCATCCAGCCATCTCATCCTCTGTCATCCCCTTTTCCTCCTGCCCCCAATCCCTCCCAGCATCAGAGTCTTTTCCAGTGAGGCAACTCTTCACATGAGGTGGCCAAAGTATTAGAGTTTCAGCTTCAGCATCAGTCCTTCCGATGAACACCCAGGACTGATCTCCTTTAGAATGGACTGGTTGGCTCTCCTTGCAGTCCAAGGGATTCTCAAGAGTCTTCTCCAACACCACAGTTCAAAAGCATCAATTCTTCGGCACTCAGCTTTCTTCACAGTCCAACTCTCACATCCATACATGACCACTGGAAAAACCATAGCCTTGACTAGATGGACCTTTGTTGGCAAAGTAATATCTCTGCTTTTGAATATGCTATCTAGGTTGGTCATAACTTTTCTTCCAAGGAGTAAGCGTCTTTTAATTTCATGGCTGCAATCACCATCTGCAGTGATTTTGGAGCCCCCAAAAATAAAGTCTGACACTGTTTCCCCATCTATTTGCCATGAAATGATGGGCCCGGATACCGTGATCTTAGTTTTCTGAATGTTGAGCTTTAAGCCAACCTTTTCACTTTCCTGTCTCACTTTCATCAAGAGGCTTTTTAGTTCCTCTTCACTTTCTGCCATAAGGGTGGTGTCATCTGCTTATCTGAGGTGATTGATATTTCTCCCTGCAATCTTGATTCCAGCTTGTGCTTCTTCCAGCCCAGCATTTCTCATGATGTACTCTGCATAGAAGGTAAATAAGCAGGGTGACAATATACAGCCTTGACGTACTCCTTTTCCTATTTGGAACCAGTCTGTTGTTTCACGTCCAGTTCTAACTGTTGCTTCCTGATCTCCATATAGGTTTCTCAAGAGGCAGGTCAGGTGGTCTGGTATTCCCATCTCTTTCAGAATTTTCCACAGTTTCTTGTGATCCACACAGTCAAAGGCTTTGGCATAGTCAATAAAGCAGAAATAGATGTTTTTCTGGAACTCTCTTGCTTTTTCGATGACCCAGTGGATGTTGGCAATTTGATCTCTGGTTCCTCTGCCTTTTCTAAAACCAGCTTGAACATCAGGAAGTTCATGGTTCACGTATTGCTGAAGCCGCTTGGAGGATTTTGAGCATTACTTTACTAGCATGTGAGATGAGTGCAGTTGTGCGGAGGTTTGAGTATTCTTTGGCATTGCCTTTCTTTGGGATCGGAGTGAAAACTGACCTTTTCCAGTCCTGTGGCCACTGCTGAGTTTTCCAAATTTGCTGGCATATTGAGTACAGCACCTTCACAGCATCATCTTTCAGGATTTGAAACAGCTCAACTGGAGTTCCATCACCTCCACTGGCTTTGTTCATAGTGATGCTTTCTAAGGCCCACTTGATTTCACATTCCAGGATGTCTGGCTCTAGGTGAGTGATCACTCGTGAAGCTCTTTTTTGTACAGTTCTTCTGTGTGTTCTTGCCACTTCTTTTTAATTTCTTCTGCTTCTGTTAGGTCCATACCATTTCTATCCTTTATTGAGCCCATCTTTGCATATAATGTTCGCTTGGTATCTTTAATTTTCTTGAATTGATGCTCACTCTCTCCAAACATCAGTGACACACATAGAGTCAAGAGATGGCTCAAGAGCCATCCTCAAGTTCCATTAAATTAAGAGGAAAGAACTGAGAAAATGAAGATTTATCCAAGTACATGCAGAATCCCATTCATTTCTCACAGCAGCCCAGTGAGGCAGATATTTGGGATCCCAAGGTTACTAATGGGAACCGGGTC
Organism: Capra hircus; assembly: GCF_001704415.2. Classification (NCBI taxonomy): domain Eukaryota; kingdom Metazoa; phylum Chordata; class Mammalia; order Artiodactyla; family Bovidae; genus Capra; species Capra hircus. Next base: position 49,030,015 of record NC_030812.1, on the reverse strand, counting down.
TCCCAATAATTAGCTCAGGTTCACATAGTAAATGAATGCTCGAAAATCTCAGCCCAGTTCTGTCCCCAAGGTCCATTGATTCCCCACTGGACAGCTGCCTTAGGGAAGGATGTGCAGGGCAGGTGGAGAGAGAAAGGGTGGAACCTGATCTCAGAGGTGAAACTCAGAGCTGGAACTCTTAAACTGTACACTCTGATTGCCACTTATAAAACCTTGATTTGTGCATGTGCTCAGTTGTGTCTGACTCTTTGAGGCCCTGTGGACTGTAGCCCACCAGGCTTCTTTGTCCATGGGTTTTTCCAGGCAAGAGTACTGGAGTGGGTTGCTATTTCCTTCTCCAAGGGATCTTTCCAACCCAGGGATTGAAGGCATGTCTCTTTTATGTCTACTGCGTTGGTAGGTGAATTCTTTATCACTGAGCCACTTGGGAAGCCCTTAAAAACTTGATAAATGTTAGTGTCTGACTCTTTGAGACTCTATGGACTGTGACCTGCCAGGCTCCTCTGTCCATGGAATCCTCCAGGCAAGAATACTGAAATGGGTCGCCATACCCTCTCCCAGGCAATCTTTCCAAGCCAAGGACTGAACGTGGGTTTCCTGCATTGCCGACAGATTCTTTACCATTTGAACCACCGGTAGAGCTTTCCAAATTGTTGATGCCAGTTACAGAAGTGGCAACCTCAACTGCTTTGCACTGTCAGCTTTAATATTATCATGTGTTCATTTGGGGGGTGGGTGCCTTTTTACAACAGAGCTTTTCCTATAGCTTCAGCGTTGTATGGGTCAACACTACCTGTTTAGCTGTATGTTCACACACAGTGATTGGTGCAGAGTATCCATTACTGGATAGTTCACACACCTTTGTTTCTTCTTTGGAGCCCTAACTCTCATTTGCCTGATTAATGTAAATAGAGAATAGAAGGTGTCCCAGTACAAACACAAGTATGCTGAACCTCTTGTACTGGAGTTATTTGGAAAACAAGGTCCCTGAATGCACACAGATATCCTTGCTGGCTTTTTTGTTGTTCAGGCGCTCAGTCGTGTCTCATCGTTGCGACCCATGGACTGCAGCATGCCAGGCTTCCCTGTCCATCACCAGCTCCCGGAGTTTGCTCAAATTCCTCTCCATTGAGTTGGTGATGATGTCTAACCATCTCATCCTCTGGCCCCCTTCTCCTCCTGCCCTTCAATCTTTCCTAGCACAGGGTCTTTTCCAATGAGTCGGCTCTTTGCATCAGGTCTTTGAACCACCTTAAAATGTTAAAATAAGAAACTAATTATTTTTTAGAGGAGATGCGAAGGAAGACAGTGTTTATTATTTCAAGCCCTTCCTTGAAAACTCCGCCTAAAGAACTGCTGGCTCCCTGAGCCGCCCATGAACCAGGAGTTAATGCATTCTTCTAGAGTGAAGAAATGTGCCCCAGGCAAGGTTGAAAAGTCATTTCGAAAGAGATTCTTGGGAAGATTTTTCTCTGTGCCTCAAAGAGGTTTTTTTGGGGGTCTAAGTATTTATTTTAGCTCAAGGGCATTTAAAGTATTTGAAATATATATTTCTGTAGTGAAAATGAAAATTCATTCCTTTGAGAAGGACTACAAAGAGGTCTGGGTCTCAGCACAAAACACAGAACAAAGGAAAATACGGTGTAAAGGACATGTACGAGGTTCCCCCAAATGAGAATCTCTCTGGAATACCACAGTCTCCGTGATGCCACCTGGAAAACTTTTTTTTTTAGAATCAGTCTATTTCGAGATCTTGAGCTGACGAAGTGTTTCCATATATCTTTCCCCTGGCTTTATTACTAGACACTTAGATGGAAAGAAAGAGAGGTGTTGGGATCACATGACTCCTTGCCAACTTCCGAATTCTAATCTTGGCCTTGACACAGACGGGCTTTAGAGACCAGTTTCAGTAGTTGAACTTGTATTCATTTTCCTGCCAACTCAATTGCATTTAGTAAAGCCTCCATTGGAAGACTCTCTAAGGATACCTGTCTTTTTTAATTAAAAAAAAAATGTTAATGAAATATTGTTTATTTATGTGTTAGTTTCAGGTATACAACAGAGAGATTCAGAGATATATATATTTATTTATATACTTCTTTTTTTACAGTCTTCCATTATAGATTATTACAAGATACTGAAATAGTTCCCTGTGCTGTACAGCGGGATCCCTGTTGGTTATTTGTTTTATATATATTAACGTATAAATGTTCATCAAAACTCCTAATTTATCCCTGCTCCCCACCACCCTGGACATCTGTTTGATAAGAACTTTATATGTAAATATATTTTAGGATACCCTGCTAATTACTGAGGTGAAATGCTAGCTACTTCTGCTTGGAATTATTTTCTCTCTGAGATTTGAGATTAGTTATGGTTGGTTGTTATGAACTACAAATAAAACTGTCTTTTTTAAAAAGTGAGCAATATGAACCAGAAACAGTTATTCAGCTTAGAAATGGAAAAGAAAGTGTTAGAAAGTATAGTTTAGTAAAAACAAAACATCCCTAAAGAATGTTTCTTATCAAGAATCTTTGTCAAAGAGTACTTTATCCCAACTATTACATTCTGAAATATAGTAGTATGACTTCTAAATGATTAGAATACTTTCATAACAGACATCTTAATCAGAATGTTTATTTTGGGGGGTAATTAAGGTACTTAGCTTTGTTTATCATTTTTCATCAAAACAAAATATATAATACTTTCATGTAGAGTAAATCATAGGTATTTTCCTTAGATTTGTTGTCTCAAAATGGACTAGAAATATTGACCAATAGAAATATAAAAGCCATGTGAAGGGAGCGAAGATCTAAATCTGTTGAACTGAGTGAACCATTTTAGTGTATCTTAACTCACGTGATTATCTGATAGAATGTTAGCACTGAATGGGCCTTTAGAAATAATCAAATTAACCCCATTTAGGGAGAACGTCACAAAGAGTCAAATTAAGTAATTTGAGTCCCAGGTTGGAACTATATAACCCAGGTTTTATTCTAATTCAAATTAGCAACTAGGTCCTACTATGTATGTGTGCTGTAGTGGGAGCTTTACCAGTCCAAGAGGCTTGAAGTCTGGCAAATTAAAGCTACGCAATGACTAAATAGTAACAGCTAACCTTTGTCAGGTAAGATTTTGAGCACTTTATATAATCAGCCTCTTAATCCTATGGAGTAGTGAGGCACAGAAAGGTTAAGTATACTTTGCCCAAGGTCACACAGCTAAGAAGGCTCAGACCAAGTTGAGTCAAAAGGCTCAGCTCCCACTCTGCACTCCCGTTTTAATGGTGATTGAAACTTAAGGTAGATCGTTACATACCAACAGAAAGGTTCAGGCAGTGGGCTTTGGAGATCCAAAGAGAAAGGTCTACACGAAAGATTAAGGAAAATTCAGAGAGGAGAGGGTCTGGAAATGGACAGGATTCTAGTAGGAGGAGAGATGGGGAAAAGTTGGGGAAGGTTTTTAAGGCAAAAGGAGTGACGTGAACCAACGCATACAGTTAGGACAAACACGCGGCATATTCGTAGAATTTCCTTCTGGAGCCATATGTAGAGAGGAAGGGAAAACATCAGAAGTTGGAAGATGTCAGGAGAGCACCAAATGAGTTTATAAAGAGCATAGTAGTAGTAGTAGTGAAGTCGCTCGGTCGTGTCTGACTCTTGCGACTCCATGGACTAGAGCCCGCCAGGGTCCTCTGTCCATGGGATTCTCCAGGCAAGAATACTGGCGTGGGTTGCATTTCCTTCTCCAGGGGATCTTCCTGACCCAGGGATCGAAACCAGGTCTCCTGCATTGCAGGCAGATTCTTTATCCAGGGAGCTACGAGGGAAGCCCTATAAAGAACATAGGCACCAATAAAATGGTTAGACATCTGGTCAAAAGCAATTTGAAAACCCAAAAAGCTTTCTTACATGGATTAACAAAGGTCTCTCACCTTTCTTCTCTTTTTCTCTCTTCTTTTTAATAAATGGAGTGAGAAGTATTAGATTTGAGAAACAGATTTATGTGTCAAATTCTAAACCATTTTTCATTAAGAGAAAAGAACTCTAAATAATTCTTTCCATTTTAGTTGATGCCACAATTCCAAGGGTTTCAAGGTTTTTATGATTTTAAAATTCCAAGTGTCTTGTGTCCTCAGCTTAAATATTTCATATACTAAAGTTTATGGCTTAAATGTCTAGTACACACATATAATGTTGAAGACATGTGAAGCATTTCCCTGAAAAGAGTTAATTATTTAAAATTGCAGGTGACTTTGAAATTCTAGGAAATGTGTTAGCCTTTCATTATACATGTACTTTCCCCCTCAACATTTCCGACTGTTTGAAACCCTCCCTTTGTCACTTCTGCTGCCACTGTGCTTACTATGGCCCTAGTTAATATGTATTCCAAGTGCCAATTCAAGGGTATTATTTTTTTCAGTAGCTTAAACTTGTATTTCAGGGCCTCTGAAGACTTCGTATGAAAACCCTTTATGAGACAAGGACTTTCTGAATGACCTTCTCTATCACTGACTTTCTCTGTTGACTTGTTGGGCAAGGATTAAGTCTCTTTGCAGCTCAGTTTCTTTGATCCATAGAACAAAGACCATCCCTCTGCTCTCAGCCTTCAGGTGTGAGAGGGTCAACAGGTGAGCACTGATGCTAAGCACTGGCTGAGCCTATTGTGGGCTTCCAAGATATGGTAGAAGCGGGGTCTTTTTAAAAATCTCTGTAGCACCATCCAGCACTCATTGTGTCAGTGTCAGCTCCGAGTGTTTGGCGTGTGTTAATTCATTTTATCTCCACAACAATCTTAGAGGCATGATGCTCATTCCCAACAACCAGTGAGAGAACTATGGAACATGATACAAGACGAAACAAGGATCTGAACCCAGGCAGTCTGATTCCTGAATGTAACCATCAGAGCTGTTGAGAAATGGAATGGTTTCTCTCTTAAGACAGTACTCTCCTCCTTTGGAAGGTGGCTACCCAGCCTGTGTGTGGAGTGGGTTTGTGATTTCTAAGTTCTAGAGTTTATGGAATACAATATTCGGTATTGGTCCCAAATCGTAGAATCTGTTCCCTGTCTCTTTAAGTCAGTAGAATGAAAAGTACTAAAAGCATATTCTCCTCAGCTCTAAAATTGTTAGAGGATCATCTCTATTATATCCAGGTGATACACACTGAGTGACTGGGAGGGGCCGTTCAACAAATTTATAGGTCCCAGAAGCATATTGATGACAAACAGCCCTGTCATCAATGAGCTGGACTAAGGAAATATTTCCATATATGGTATTGGGTGCTGGGCTAGACATAGGTCTCCACAGCTTTGTGTAAGCACAGAGACACTCCAAGGGCTTCCTGGAGAAGATGACACCTAATTTTAGTGACAAAAGGAAGGGTGGGAAGGGCCTTCCAGAAAAGCAATTTGCGGGATTCCTTCGTGGTCCAGTGGTTAAGACTCCATACTTCAAATGAAAGAGGCTCAGGTTTGACCCCTAGTCCCCCACATGCCATGCAGTGTAGTCAAAAAACAAAGAACATCCCCAACAAAAAACGAAAAGCAATTTACATGTAAGACAAAGCACAGATACATGAAATCACATTGCCTATGCAGTGAACTCCATCCACTTAAATATTACCCAAGTATTAGCAAACCATTGATGTCAGAATAAAAGGAGTATTAATCTGGACTTTCTTCAGATCTTCTGTCCTTACCACTCTCTCTTTACCCTACTACAAATGAAGTGCTTGAAAGATGAGACAGGAAAATATACTGCAAAATTAGAGGTTCCTGGATAAAATCACATTTATTTCATGTTACAATCTCTGATCATTGTGAAGTGGGCAGATCTTATACAAAATTGTTCATTGCTCTCATGAAGAATTATCCTTTTGAACCTAGTATAAATCAATAGAGAATAAAATATGATTGGATTTCTAATAATAGAATGTGAAGAAATCAAATAGAACAGTGCCTGTTTGTGGTACATCGTATGGGACTCAAGAAATTTTTGCTGAATGTGAGTGTTCTTCAAGGGCTCATTTGAGCTATACAAAACTAATAACCCCTGCTTATGACTCAAAGACTTGAATTAGAAGCTGCCTCTAGTGACTCCTGGAAATAGAAATAGCCCAGGTTAAGATTAATAAATATAGGTTGCTCTTCTTACAAACAGAAACATTTTCTTGCTAAGAAGGCAGAAAACAATCTGTCCTCTTTAGGATAAGTGAGTCTTTTTCAAAAATTTTTTTTATTAAAGTAACAAAGTCTGGTGAAGCTAATTGTAATTTCTATTGCCATGTAAAAAATATTGTTAACTTTAGCACTTTGAAAAAGAAGACTGACACCCTGCTTTAACTAAATTATAACAGTCAAAGATAAAAGCACATAGCAAATCTGTGTGTCAACCCTGTACCTACCAGATCGTTCCTGGGTTTTTCTCCTTAATGAGCACTTGATGATTGATCACTAATCAGTTTGAGAGCTAATTAAAGTTACTAGAGTAATGGATACCCCGGTTTAAGATTCATCAGTATGATGGTACATTAGACTATACAGGCATTGTTCGTTTCTAGATATTTTCTGTGCAGCAAAGCAGATGAGTTACGACCTCAGAGCCCATGGAGAATGCTAGGAGGACTCTTACATCCTTGGCATATCATGGTGCACTATTTTGCTGCCTCAGTCAACAGAAGCAAGAGGTAATTAGCACAATTTGTTGTTATAGTAGTTTCTCCTTTTGATTAAACTTTATTTGCCATCTACCTTTGGCAGCCTCTTTAGCAGTTGAGAAGTATATTTGAAGTATATGTCTTTCCCCAAATAATAAATTCTAACGGTGTTGTTTAGTTGTTATAAGATAAATAAATGAAATCATGAACTCATAGAACTTTAGAGCTGGAAAAGGCCTGAGGCGATCCAAGGACATCATTTATAGGTGAGAACGCTGTGGGCCAGCAAGGTTAGAAAGAGCCTTGCCGCAAGGCCACAGCCAGGACACATCAGACCAAGGGTACACACCTTTGGATATTGGCATATGAAAGTTCCTTCCACTAACACTGGCTCTTGAAAGGCTCTTGTAGAAGATGGAAAGGGAAGAGTAAATCTTCGACAGAAAGTAAAACATGAATATGGAAAGGGAAGAGTAAATCTTCGACAGAAAGTAAAACATGAGTAACAGTCTGGATGCTCTTTTTTATAGACTATTAGATACCATCCTATGTTACTTCCTCTGAGCATTGTCAAATAGTCTCCTTTTCAGGGGGCATATTCAAATTCTCACAGAAGCCTGCTAGTTCAACAATCAGTTTTCTTTCTGTGATAAGCCTTTAGTTTGTACTTCTCTCATTTCACACTTTTCAAAGTATTCGAGGTTCATAGTTGAGTTTGATTGGCCCCTTAATTTTGATCCTGTCCAGAGGCCTCATATTGTCATCTCTACTAGCTGAAGGTCATACTGAGGGTCAGAAAGATTGAGGTTGCAAAAGTATTTTGCAGCTAAAGCTAGAACCAAAATCCAGGTCTATTTTATAGACCTAAGCTCTTTCCATTAAATACCACTCCTGAAAGAAAATCTTGTACACCACGCTGAATAGAACACAATTATTTTTGTGACTGTCTATACCTTACTTCTGAAGGAGGCAATGGCAACCCACTCCAGTACTCTTGCCTGGAAAATCCCATGGATGGAGGAGCCTGGTAGGCTGCAGTCCATGGGGTCGCTAGGAGTTGGACACAACTAAACGACTTCACTTTCAATTTTCACTTTCATGCATTGGAGAAGGAAATGGCAACCCACTCCAGTGTTCTTGCCTGGAGAATCCAGGGGAGCCTGGTGGGCTGCCGTCTATAGCGTCACACTGAGTTGGACACGACTGAAGTGACTTAGCAGCAGCAGCAGCAGCATACCTTACTTCTTCCCTTTGTATATATGTTCTCTATTTTTCCATTTGTTTTGTTTATTCTTGTATCTCTGTTGCCCTGGCATTTGGCTGGTTGGCAGTCCCCACCCAGTAGGGTCCAGAGTCCCAGACAATGCCTTCTGTCCAAGGCATTTGTTTGGATTATAAATATAATTTGATGATAAATTTAGACTGTTACACTGATTTGATTTCAGTGGAGCCACAACATACTTCTCGTTTTCTTTGATAAACTACCTATAAAGACAGGACCGCATGCTATTTAATTGTTCATCTTGAGCTATTTGCTCATTTCTAAAGAGCTTTGCTTAAATTCTTACTGTATACATAAATGGAATTATCACTTGTTTCCTTCTCTATACTAGTTGGAAGTGAAAATCTTTTCAGTCATGGAGAAATCATTACCTATTTATTACAATGAAATATTTTATGGTAATTCTTTTTCAAATATCAGTGGCTGACACCGTGCATTTATTATATGTCAACTTTTTTTTCTGTGCTCTTTATATCTTCACATGTGTTATCTTTCCAGCTACCCTGTGCATGCAGTGATAATGTTATGCCTATTAACACAGTTAAGAAGTGGTGGCACTGAAAGGTTAAGTTACTTGCTCAAAATCACAGAGTAAGGGAATTGAGCCCAAGAGGCTTGTTCTGTGAATGTAAGCCCTTAACCACCAGTATACTAGCTCTCAAAGTGAGTTCTCCTGTAAATGTTACTTTTCAAATATAATTATGTTTTGTAAGTTCTGCTTTCATTGACTTATAGAGAGCTGTACCAGCCTGGGGAGAGAAGGTGGAAAACTTCATCATCCTAACAGTCCTACTGACAACTCATTACCTTCAGGATCAGCAGCCTTTCCATCCCTGATACCACAAATGAGAATAAAAAGTATTATTAAGTGTCACTCACAGGACTTAAGTGGGAGACAGGGCATTGCGGTGGGAACTGAGATCCATTTTAAGCATCGACTAACATGCATGTTGAGGGCGGGCTTCTCCTGTCTTTCCATTCTTTATATAAATATACGCCCCTGCCACCCCACCTTTTTCTCCAGTTGAGCTCCCGGACTTAAATATAAGCTGATTAAAAAGAAGCCTAGAATTCCTTCCTTCTCCACTTGACTCCCACTCAGCCTACCTGGAAGTCCACAACCTCCTCCTTCCCTACCTCCTATCTGTCTTCAGTCAGAGTAGGCCTGTCTTTGTGTCTTTACTGGTTAGGCATTATGTCTTTCATCTCTTGGACAATGCCTAGTTTATGGATACTCAGTAGCTGTTTGGTGGATGAATAAACACAGATCAGTATACACAGCTCTCTGAAACCTGGGTAATTTTCCAGTAAATTACCCTTAATTTTACCGTAACTATCAGCTTACCAAAAAAGGGGGGGGGGGAGTGCTCATGATGAAATTAAAAGACTCTTGCTCCCTGGAAGAAAAACAATGACAAACTGTAAATGTTTGTAGGGAGTGTGTTAAAAAGCAAAGACATTGCTCTGCCTACAAAGGTCACAGTCAAAGCTCTGGTTTTTCTAGTAGTCATGTATGGATGTGAAAGCTGTACAATAAAAACGGCTGAGTGCCGAAGAATTGATGCCTTCGAACTGTGGTGCTGGAGAAGACTCTTGAGAGTCCCTTGTAAAGCAAGGAGATCAAACCAGTCAATAAAAGAAATCAACCCTGAATATTTATTGGACTGAAGCTGAAGCTCCAGTACTTTGGCTACCTGATGCAAAGGGCCAACTTATTGGAAAAGACCCTGATGCTGGGGAAGATTGAGGCAGGAGGAGAAGGGGATGACAGAGGATGAGATGGTTGGATAGTATCACTGACTCAATGGACTTGAGTTTGAGCAAATTCTGGGAGATGGTAAGGGACAGAGAGGCCTGGCATGCTGCAGTCCAAAGAGTCCAGTGCGATTGAGAGACTGAACAACGGCAACAACATGATGAGGGGACATTGCAAAGAGGCTAGAAGCCTTTCTAAGTGTGATTTCAGGTGGTACGATTTATGAACATGGAGGTATGTATGCCATCAACTCCGGGGTACTCATCACTGGTACATGAGTTTTTAAGACGTTTTGGCTAGGCCAAGTTGCGATATGAAACAGCAGGAGACGCCTCCGTCGGGTCTGCTTTTGTTGTTCTTAGTTCTATAGCTGCTTTGTCTTTGTGAGGGGCAGTGACCTGCAGCTCTCTGCTTAGAGCCAGGATCTGAAGCCAGTTAGTCTGACCTCAGAGGCTGCGTGCCTGCTTCTACACCATACGTTAGAAACTGTCAAGAAAGAGAACTGCCCACCCTGTTAGGTGCTTCCCATGTGTTGCATCACTTAATCTCCATTTTGCCTCGGAGAAGCTGGAGCTCAAGAAAGTTAAGAAACTTGCCCAGCTGATAATCAGTAGCATAAGAGCTCAGATCCAGGTCTGCCTGACTCTATATCCAGGATTGGCTACAGGGCAGGAAAGCATAAGGTTGCAGGTGTAAAGATCCCAGCCTGCAGTGTTAGGATGCTCTCTTAAAGGTAGTTCGTGCCCACCACCCCTGTCTAAACTAAGCTCCAGAGACACAGCTTGGCTCAGCAGAGCCCACAGCCTAGACAGAGGAACTGGGGTTCTGTGAGCCCCTGGAGGAGCCAGGCTTGCAGCTCAGCCTAGGGTTGACCAGAAGCCCTGCCTTCCCCATGAACCTGAGATCTTCCTGAGAATGGACTTCCAAAGTGATGGTCCTACACGGATGGTTTTGTTAATCTGGCACTAGCAGAAACTCAGTTACAGTTAGAGCCTAGTCATGTATTGATTATATTGATAGAAAAGGGATCGTTACCTTCGGTTGTTGATATTTAAGGAAACATAAAGAATGTCGTTTTTATGAAGAGCTTTCTGGGATTGATAGATTTAGTAGAACAATAGACAGAGTATGGAATTGGGCTTCCCAGGTAGCACTAATGGTAAAGAACCCGCTTGCCAATGCAGGAGATACAAGAGACGTGAGTTTAATCCCTGGGTCAGGAAGATCCCCTGGAGTAGGAAATGGCAACCCACCCCAATATTCTTGCCTGAACAATCACATTAAGAGAGGAGCCTCGCAGCTACAGTCCATGCGGTGGCAAAGAGTGGGGCATGAGAGTGATGGCATGCACACACATGTATGGGATTGGGAAGCACTCTCCCCAACATATTGCTTTCACCAGCAGCCCCCAAGCCCAACCACGACATCTTTTTTTTTTTTTTTTTTTTGAGATGCTGTAAATTCTAATGCTAAGTGTATTTCACAAATGAGTTAGAACTATTTGCCATCCCATCAGTCCAGTCCTGGGTATTTACTGGTGGTACTGTTTCAGATACCAGGGAGGGAGGGGAACAATGCCAGTCACATAATTTTTGTTAAATGAATAGACAGATGAAAACAAAAGGATTCCTGTCCTTCATTTGTTTCTCACCAGATCCGTATTTCATTCCTCCTGTATGGAAGGTAGTATTAAGAACCTGGAGGTGCCTAAGATACCTGAGGCTTCCTAGGTGGTGCTAGTGGTAAAAAACCTACCTGCCAATGCAAGAGACTAAGAGATGCAGATTCTGTCCCTGGATCAAGAAAATCCCCTGGAAGGGAATGGCAGCCCACTCCAGTATTCTTGCCTGGAGAATCCCATGGATGGAGGAGCCTGGCAAGCTACAGTACATAAGGTCGAAAAGAGTCAAACACAACTAAAGTGACTTAACATGCAAGATCCTTTTAGTGGGTTCACTGAATTTACAGGCCAGTCCGTGATACTGAATGGTACACAAACATCTGTAACACATGGCAGATTCTCAGGTGGTATCAGGAAGTAGGTCTTGGAGGTCAGAAGAACAAGACCACTCTGACTGGGAAACCAGGGAACACTAAGCAGTAGGTTGACCTTTGACCTTGACTTGGAGGATGAGTCAAAATGGTACCGGGAAAGGATGCTGGGGAAGGGCATTCCAGGCAGTAAGGTTGGGTTGTCTGGCGGAAGGGCCACAGAGGCAGGGAAGTATTCTGAGGCAGAAGTTAAATGATCGACTCAGATCACTTGTGTTCCAATACCAGCCCAAAGGTACTGTTTGAGCTGGTGTTAGAGCCAGAGTGTAAGAGCATTTGAACTCTATGGTGCGGGGAGTCAAGTCAAGTTTAAGCAAAGGTCCGAGAGAGTGAGAACAGAGAAAAAGCCCTGTACCTGCCATTCTGAATTCTCTTTCCTCCTTTCCACTCCCTCTTTGTGCTAAATGAAGTCACTTCCCACCCTAAACGTTCCTGCCTGTCTTCACTGGATTACTGCTAAGGTACTGCTTTGACCATACTGTTTACATTTCTGTAGATTTACCAACACCTACAGAATAAATTCTATACTGTTTAAGTAGTTGGGATATCAAGGCTCTTCTCATCTGGTTCATGCTAACTTCTCTAGTCTTATTCTTCAACTCAATTATCCATCCACTAACTAAGATCATGGTCCCATCACTTCATGGCAAATAGATGGAGAAACAGTGGCTAATTTTATTTTTCTGGCCTCCAAAATCACTGCAGATGGTGACTGCAGCCATGAAATTAAAAGACGCTTACTCCTTGGAAGGAAAGTTATGACCAACCTAGACAGCATATTCAAAAGCAGAGACATTACTTTGCCAACAAAGGTCTGTCTAGTCAAGGCTATGGTTCTTCCAATGGTCATGTGTGGATGTGAGAGTTGGACTATAAAGAAAGCTGAGCGCAGAAGAATTGTGCTCAGAAGACTCTTGAGAGTCCTTGGACTGCAAGGAGATCCAACCAGTCTATCCTAAAGAAGATCAGTCCTGAATATTCATTGGAAGGACTGATGTTGAAGCTGAAACTCCAGTACTTTGGCTACCTCATGTGAAGAGCTGGCTCATTTGAAAAGACCCTGATGCTGGGAAAGATTGAGGGCAGGAGAAGGGGATGACAGAGGATGAGATGGCTGGATGGCATCACCGACTCGATGGACATGGGTTTGTGTAGACTCCAGGAGTTGATGATGGACAGGGAGGCCTGGCGCGCTGCAATTCATGGGGTCGCAGAGAGTCGGACAGGACTGAGCGACTGAACTAAACTGAAGTGAACCCTGGAAACCAAGTCTTCATTACAAATGTGGAATGAATAAATCCTTATCTTTCATTCCTTCTTTTCCTCCATTTCTGAATATGACCAAGAGTAACTATATCCCCCAGATTAAGAGGGCTTCTGTTTGTACAGTGCTTTCAACTTACAAAGATTGTGGCATAGCAGTCCAAAACACTGAATCTGGAGCCAGACTGCTAGGGTACCAACCGTTGCTCTGCCAATTACCAGCTGTGTGACCTTGAGGAAACTGCCTAACCTCTCTGTGCCTCACTTTTCTCATTTGTAATATGGGGTGAATAAAGGTATGTACCTAATAAGCATTTTTAGAAGGATTGCTTAGTCGCTAAGTCATGTCCGACTCTTTGCCACCCCATGGACTGCAGCAGGCCAGGCTTCCCTGTCCTTCACTGTATCCCGAGTTTGCTCAGATTCATGTCCATTGAGTCAGTGATGTCATCAGAAAGACTAAATAAGCTATTATTTGGAAAATAACAATGTCTGGCACGTAGTAGACATTATATAATGCTTGTTTAGCTAAATATATATTTTATATATGTTCATATATATATTAGTGGTATAGACTGTATACATAAATATATACATACATATGTATTAAATACTCAGTATGGTTTCAATTGTACCCACACACAGGGGCCACATACAATTGGGTATTTGCAACAATCTTGTAAGCAGAAGTGTTAAATAACTGTCCACACCTCACACCTGGTAGATCCATTCTGGGAACCACGTCTTCTAACTTCTGAGCCGGAAGTCAAAAAGTAGAATTTATACCCATAATCCATTCATCTCTAACACATGAATAGTTTTCAGATACATCGTGATTTCTTTACACTGAATATTGAAATTTACTTCAGATATTTTAATTATTTTGAATTAAAGTACAAGAGCAATGTCAGGTCCATTGTATAGGTCTGTCAGTAAGGAAAAAAAATATTAAGTTTCTGTCCAAAATTTTTGTGCAGGATTTCAGTCTCACAAAGAAATGTATGATGTGGTCACTTTCTACTTGACTATATTCTTCTTGCAGGGAAGGTAAATTGAGTATTTTCAATGGAGAATTATGCATGAGGTTTTTGTAGAAAAGTATTCAAATGGGAAAATATGCTATTGGAGTACATTTAAATGGATGTTATAACATGATATGCCTGTCATGTTATTTAGTATGCAAAGACTTGTGTTCGCATTAAGCTGATGGAGAAGCTGCTATTTTCTTTGCAGCATATATTCAAACGTTTTCTTTTACTTCTCTGAAAAAGAGAGAACTGTCTTTTATTTTATTTTAGATACAAAACGCATTTAACTTCTGTCAACAGCTTACATTTTAAATAATGATGTTTTTACTGGCATTCATTATCTGCAAATTAGAGTTCTCTGGAAGCTTTTAGTGTTTTTCTCCCCAACTTTTAAAATTCATTCATTGTAACTGTTGACATTTTTGAGAACAGTGGAAACCCTAAGTCAAATTGGGAAAATTTAACAAAGAGATTACCTTTCTGGAAATTACCTTTGAACTGGGTGGAGAATCTTCAGCTATCGTGCTGAACCACATTATGATATTTACACCCTCTTCTTGCTAGTAGTGTTGTCAGACTCAAACATTTTCCTTCTAACACAGGGAAATGCCATGCTAGCTGCCTGCTTGGGATCCTTAGTTCATAAAGCTTGAAAGTAAAAGTCTCTCAGTCGTGTCCAACCCTTTGCAAACCCCATGGACTATACAGTCCATGGAATTCTCCAGGCCAGAATACTGGTGTGGGTAGCTGTTCCCTCCTCCAGGAGATCTTCCCAACCCAGGGATCAAACCCAGGTCTCCCACATTGCAGGTGGATTCTTTACCAGCTGAACCACAAGGGAAGCCCAGGAATACTGGAGTGGGTAGCCTATCCCTTCTCCAGGGGATCTTCCCAACCCAGGAATCGAACCGAGGTCTCCTGCACTGCAGGCAGATTCTTTACCAACTGAGCTATCAGGGAGGCCCTAAAGTTTAGTTAGTGCCAGTTACCTGCTTACAGTAGGCCTCTGCAAGAGTCTGGAGTTCAGAGCTCTTCCTCAGAAAGTATTTAAAATCAAGATTTCTCAGTTACTCTGGTCTGTCTGAGATGCCTTTCCATCCATCTTTGATGGGAGTTACGTGTTCTCATTTCTTCCTTTCTGTCTAGTAGCAAGAAGACAGCTGAGCAACTGCATATGGGGTGTGTGTGTGTGTGTGTGTGTGTGAGAGAGAGAGAGAGAGAGAGAGAGAGAGAGAGAGAGAGAGAGAGATTGGTTTTTTTCACCCTCTCATTTAAAGATGTAACTGGAACCAAGACCCAAATGGCATGTGGGTTTGCTTCAGGCGGGGAATATAAACAGAGCCAAGCCTAGAAATGCAAGGTTTGTAATAGATTCATTGACCTTGCTGTTTGCCCAGCTGCAGGGTGACTCCCTTTTCATTCCCCAGCTGCTTCCTAATGCTATCTTATTTTTCTTTCAAACTGGAGTAGCCAACCTAACTCCCCCTCTCCGGACAGATTTGATAATTAACTAAAAACAGACAACTTTGTAGTTACACCCAGCTAAGAGAAAAGTTGCCCCGACTTTGTGGTTTAATCCACACTTTGTTCTTGTCCAGCAGTGCCTTTGACGTAATTTGCTAGCTTATGATTTTATGAGATTTTATCAGATTTTATGAGAACAAGTAAAGGCTCCTCATTAACCCCAAATTTTACGCTTCAAATAGTCATCTGGAGGATGTGCATTAAGTTGAACCCTAAATGCTGATTTTCTACCTTTTACATGTAACCTATGGAAAAAAAGCAATTGGGTTCCACCTAAATAAATATATTTATTCTAGTGATGCTTCCAGCCCTCAAACTATTTTAAAGCTCATATTTTGAAACCAGAAAAATCAAGTTCCTTACTTTAAAATATTACATCAATCTCTTGAACACAATTATACCTTAGTTATAAAGTTAGTTCTGGATAACTTACAGTTATTTACAGATGAAATAAAGTCTGTTTTATGTGGATGAGAATTTAACATCATTTTTGAGAATGTACTCGCACTGATTACTTGGGTGCTGAATTTTCAGATATTCTTTCAGACACTGGTTGCATTGGACTCACCATACCTTTAAACTTTTTTTAATTAAAAAAATTTAAATTAGGGTTAATTATACATTTATAATATACATGGGAAGGATACATTATAAAATTTCATCTCCTGTATATTCCTAAATCTATTAAAATGCAAATTAGGTGTACCATTTCTAAGAGAAGAAATAAGATACACTATATATGAAAGGTTTTCAACACAATTTTATTTATAAAAAAGCAAGAAGTAAAATATTCTAAAATATTCAATAGTAGAGAATTGGTATAAGGAAATATTATACAGCTCTTTTAGAGGAATATTTTGTGGTATAGAAAAATGTTGATATTTTTAAGTGGAAAAGGATATAGGAGACTAAAAATTATAAATACAGTATGATCCAGAATTTTTTGAAGGAGAAGTGATATATGTCATTTTAAAATAAAGAGTGTGTGTCTGTGTGTGTGTGTATATGTATTTTCATAGAAAAAAGACTGGATAGCTGTATACCAAAATCACATGCTTTTTTGTTTTTTTACTTTTTATTTTACTTTCTTTTTTCTGTCATGTTTTCTACATTAACATAAAATATTACCTTGTGCTTATGAAAAGTTTTTTTCCCTAAAACCATATATGAACCTTACATTTACCTTTTATATTTTGACAAGTAGATTTTAAGCAATATAGTCCTTTTAGTAAGGGCTATACTTATTTGGAGTTTTTTGTAATTCCAAAGTTTAGCTAAAATGTATCCATGTGTAATGGTTTATTCTGCAAATTAATAATTCAGAGGAGATTTTAGAGGAAGACTTTCAAGCTTGAGGGAACTTTTTAAGTACACTGAGAGCACACACAAGACTCTGTCAATCATTTTTTCATCACAATCTGTTCCTAAATGCCTCTTCCTGGCAGGTGAATTTGCATATTTCTGTTTGCTTTATGTAAAAGGAATAGGATATCCGTTATCTATTTTACTAACAATCTGGCTTTCCCTCTGCCAGTTGGAAGGTGATATCTTTAACATACACGTCATATAATGGTTTCCATTCCCTAATTTCAGACAAACATCTTTTAACAATTTGGGTCACATTTTCACAGGTGATGAAAACATACCATATGTATCACGCTGAGAGCATCAGTGCAGAGAGCAAACTGAAGGAGGCTGAGAAACAAGAAGAGAAGCAGATTGGCAGGTCTGGTGATCCAGTCTTCCATATTAGACTGGAAGAGAGACATCAGCGGCGAAGCTCGGTGAAAAAAATTGAAAAAATGAAGGAAAAAGTAAGTAAAACTAGACTGCAGAGCCCTTCTGCCCTCCCTGGAGGTGACAAACCTAGAAACAGTGATGTAACAGCTGATAGACACACGTTGTAAATTACTGAGAAATGACATGCATTTCCTCCCGTGGGGATGGAAAATGTTTAAGAAACATAAAAATCATGTAATAACAGCTGGACGTTGTTTAGTGGTAAATGCCAAGTATCTAGTACACAGTGTAGAGAATTTTGAATATTAACAAAACAGATTTCATTGCAAATGGGCCTGATGCCCAAATACATTGTTGCTATTCTCCGTCGCTGGGCAATTTTCATTTATTTAAATCACAGATTCAAATTGCACTTTTCTCAAAGGACTTGGAAGGTCATTTGTATATGTAGAATAAATCGTTTAGATGAATAGAAATTCATGTATGTTTCCCTGTCTGATTTTAAAATGACTGTTGTTTTTCCCAATTCCTGGATCTTCTTCATTTCCAGAGACAAGCAAAATATTCAGAAAACAAGCTTAAATCAATTAAGGCACGGAATGAATATCTCCTAACCCTTGAAGCAACCAATGCCTCAGTTTTCAAGTATTATATTCATGATCTTTCAGATTTAATTGATGTAAGTACTTGAAGTTTTTATATTTTTCACATCAGGGTAGAGTTAGCAATAACCCTATTTCCTTGATTCTAAAATACCATCATTAATTAAAACAATGTTATCTTATGTAATTCTCAGGGGGGGAAATGCTGCAAATTATACTACATAGGATTTGTTATTGTTGTTCGGTCGCTAAGTCGTGTCCAACTCTTTGCGACGCCATGTATTGCAGCATACCAGGTTTCCCTGTCCTTTACCATCTCCCGGAGTTTGTTCAAACTCATGTCCATTGAGTCAGTGATGATGCTATCCAACCATCTCATCTTTCATCATCTCCTTCTCCACCTGCCTTCAATCTTTCCCAGCATCAGGGTCTTTTCCAGTGAGTTGGCTCTTCACATCAGGTTGCCAAAGTATTGGAGCTTTGGCATCATGCCTTCCAATGAATATTCATGGTTGATTTCCTTTAGGATTAACTGGTTTGATCTCCTTGTATGCACTAAGATACTGCAAATTTTAAGATGCATGTGAAACACTGTGCATCCTAAAACCACTGAAAAATAAACCAGGGAGTTTGGTGAAGCTGTCAGTATCCAGAAAACTAGCTGCGAAGGGACTCCAGGCATTTTCAGATGGTGCAGTAGCACAGCCCTAACTTCATTCATTGATTCAAAATGTATTTATTGAGCTCCAACTATTATAAGATGCTAAGGCTCTGAAAAGCTATAAATGTACAGTTCTTTTTTTTTTTTTTAACTTTATTTGGCTGCACTGGGTCTTTTAGTTGCAGCATGCAGAACCCTCAGTTGCAGCATCTGGAAACTAGTTCCTGGACCTGGGATCAAACCCCGGCCCACTGCATTGGGAGCTCAGAGTCTTAGTCACTGGATCACCAGGAAAGTCCCTAAATGTATACTTCTCACTCCTTAGAATTTAAAGTGGAAAAGCCAGGTATGAAGCAAATGCCTATGCAAATGATTGCTTTATGACAGTTGTGATAAATACTGTGAAACAAAATAAAATACATAGAAACCACTTTTATTATCTAACAGAATATGATATAAAAACACTAATTGCGCTCATTTAGAAATCTGCAAGTAGGAATGGCTACCCACTCCAGGATTCTTGCCTGGAGAATTCCATGGACAGAGGAACCTAGAGGGCTCCAATGGGTCAGAAAGAGGCAAACAAACTGAGTGACCAACACTTTCACTTTTCAAGTATTTAACTGTTATTATATTTATATAATGTTTACTGCCAACTCTGGCCCTCAGCATCATTCATCCTTTCCATCAGAAATTGTGCACTGAGTAGCCCAATCGTTGTGCTAACACTGGAGGAGATGCAAAGATGAAATAGACAAAAATCCTGTGTCCAAAAACACCAGTATCTGCAAATAAAAGATGAAAAGTGATGTGTCATAAGGAAAACAGATAAAGTGATAGAAGTACAGAGTTATCTGCTGGAGTTTTACTCATAGTCTGCCTTGCAATATTTGAATTCAGTGATGATAATATAAAATTATTTTCTGTGGCTTACAGTGTGTCATAGTTGAGACATATAGTAGGTTAAGGCAACAATTTTTGTAGTGAGTTAAGTCCACATATTTAGCTATTATTTATTAAATATTTACTTACTTGACTGCATCAGGTCTTAGTTGCACTTAATTATTTTAAATACAGAAGCTTTTTAAAAATTTTTTTTTTCTTCTAGCACTCTGATAAAATGAAAGGATGTTTTTCTGCTAGATTGCTGTTAGTTTTCCTGAATAAAATTTTTTAAAAAAAATTCTGACCCCTATTTTCAAACTTAGATCTGTAAGGATTCTGCAAAATAGATGGAATATAGAGGACTAATTCTGTGTAACAACTCAGCTTGCTTGTTTTGTTTAGGGCTTATTTTAGTGATTGGAGTATTTGGCTAAACCCAAGCCAATTTAATATGAGGATAAGTTAATCTTGAAAGGAAGTGTGAAAGTGTCAGTCCCTTAGTCGTGTCTGATTCTTTGCAACCCTATGGACTGTAGCCCGCCAGGCTCCTCTATCCATGGGATTCTCCAAGGCAAGAATACTGGAGTGGGTTCCCATTCCCTTCTCCAGTGGGTTTTCCCTACCCAGAGATAAAACCCAGGTCTCCTGCATTGCAGGCAGATTCTTTACCATCTCAGCCACCAGGGAAGTCCCTGATCTTGAAAAGTACTTCTTTATTGCCTATGAGGTGCCAAGCACTGTTCGATAATGGGGATCCATCAATAAACAAAACAGAGTCCTCACCTTGTGGTGTTTAGCTGGGAAGACAAGCCATAAAAAATGTACACATATATATTATCTGTATGTGATATGTATGTAATATGGACATATATTAAATATTTATGTTTAATATGTATATAAATCAATGCTTATTGTAGTAGTAACAGTGCCATGAAGAAAAATAAAATAGAGCCGTGGGGGTGCTTTTTTTGATGACGTAGTCAGAAAAGTCTAATGTTTGAGCAGAAAAGTGAGCTGCAAGCTTTATTACCAACAGGGAAGAAATCCCTCATACAGAAAGACTGGCAAGGCTACAGGTATAGAGTTGGAGGTGTGTTTGGCAAGTTCAAGGTACTCGAGGAATAGCAAAGGAGACCAGGATGGCTAAAGTGGAGCGAGTAAGGAAAAGGTGCTGGGAGAGACGGGAGGCAGAAGCCCAATCATATAGGGGCCTTGGGGCAAGGAAAATAGGTTAGATTTTGTTCTAAGTTTGAGGTGAAGCCATTGAAGGGTTTTAAGCAAGGAAGTGACATCACCTAGTTTACGTTTAAAAGACTCACTCTGCCTTCTGGGTGGAAAACAGGCTAAGGTGGGTGAGGAGGACAAGTGTGAAAAAAGCAAGCTATATCTAGAGTCTTTTGTGTTTTTCCAGGCTAGAGATGATGCTGGCTTGGACTGGCATGATACTGATAGACCTGTGAGAAGTGTTTGGATTAAAAATGTATTGAAAATAGAACTAAGAGAAAATTAGAGGGGTGGGTTTTTTGTTTGTTTGTTTTTTAAAAAGGACAGAAATGACTCCTAGCTCAGGTCTTGAATAACTAGGTTAATGATAATACCCTTTCTGAGATGGGGACCCTGGAAAGGAGCAGTGATTCTGCTACATCTGTTGATAGTAAGGTTGAGATACCTATGGGGCGTCCATATGGAGATGGACGGTAGCATCAATACTATTAGGATATGTAGGACAAGAAGAACATGTCAAGTTTATAAGAGTCACCATCATGTTTGTAGATATTTATTGACCTCTTACTATGTAACAGGCACCTAGGTTTCTAAGCATAGTCTCATCTAATCATTATAACTTTGAGAGGTAAATACTATTTTCTCCGTTTTATAGATTCAGAGAGCTGACTGAGGCTTAGCTGCACTGTGTAACTTCCCCAACGTTACACAGCTCTAGTTGGGTTTCAAACTCAGACTTTAACCTCTAGGTTGAAATAATTCTGTTTAAAATAAATAACAGTTAAATATACCAGCTATTTTCAAATATTTTAAAGATCAGCCTTCAATTTAAAATGTGAACAGTTCTCAAGTGATACAACTTAAATATGAATTTTAAAAGAAATGATATGAAATTGATATTAATATATTGTCATATTCAAAAGAAACTGAGTACTCTTAGTGGAAATTGTAATTCCTGTTCGTTGACTCACTTTTAAGGCCATCAGAGTGTGGCTCTGCACTTTCCAAAGTGGCTGCTTATTTTCTGGGACTCCAATTTGCATCTATAGTGGTAATCCTAAAAATCATTAAGCTCGACCTTTTCACGGTGAAAAAGAAACTGATTATAATGCAAAGGCAACTAGAATCCTTTATGCTTTACGAGCCTGTTTAGCAAAACGCCTTTTATACTGAGCTCTCTAATAATTACTAGAAGGGTCGTTATTACCGCTAGTGAGAAAAAGTTAAGACAATATTTTTAATGCACTTTAAAACATTTTGTATGTGAAAGGACACAGAAGATACTAAATATCTTGATTAGATCAAAGCATTATACATAGTCAAAGAACTCAAGTTGAGACTTTTTTATACAAACCTCCAGTCTCTCTAGGCTTCTGCTCAAGTCTGTATCTGTCTCATACATTTTCTATGATAGATGATGATAAATTGATATTTAAAAAGTCATATAAATTTTCCATAGAATTTATATTTTAAAGTTAGTCTTTGTATTATTATAGAAGCAGTACGTTATTATAGAAATCTAGGAAATACTATAAGCAAAAATAAAATGATCACATACTTACTGCCCAAAATGGTTACTGTTAAAATGTAGACTTTTTCTGTGTCCACGCATACGTTTTTAGATCATACAGAGAGTACGAAATCACATTTTACATACAGCCTTATAACTCACTTTGTCTAGTCATTGATCTCCATCCTTCCATTTCAGAAAATTTCTATCTCATCTAATAACCAGACTGTATTCTCACTTGTGACCCCCAAAAATGTTTCTAAGCTGGTATGTTAGGACCAGATCCAATTTAGGATCACACATTGCATCTGGGTGGTATGTCCCTTCAGTTTGTTTTTATCCAGCCAAGTCCCTTGTTGAAGAGACAGTTGTTAAGGAGACAGTAGTTTCAGAGAAAGTTTCAGCCTCTCAATTTATGCGATAAGTTGTTGTGATGTTATATAGCCCATTTCTCTATCCCCTATATTTCCTACAAAGCAAACACACATCCATAGACTTTCTGGATTCAAGTTAAGCACTTTGCAACAGAATACATCATGGGTGGTATTGTTGCATCTTAAGTAGACGTGTAGCAACATAAGTTTAACCCACCAGTAGTGATATTGAAACTGATCAGTAGCTTACGGTGGTATATCTCTGATTTCTCCACCATATAGTTCAGTTTTTTTTTCCTTGAAACAGACTATGGATATTCTAAAACCTTTTGAATTTGGACTTTATTAAATTGCTGATGTGCTCAGTCGTGGCCAACTCTTTGCAACCCCATGGTCTGTAGCCTGTCAGGTTCCTCTGTCCATGGAATTTTCCAGGCAAGAATACTGGAGTAGGTTGCCATTTCCTTCTCCAGGGGAATCTACTAAGTTGGTACTCAGCAACATCTGAGCAATAATTTACTCTTGGTCAATGAAATGCTTTCTTAAGAGTACAAATTGTTGTTCAGTCACTCAGTCATATCCGGCTCTTTGCCCCCCCATGGACAGGGAAGCACACTAGGCTTGCCTGTCCTTCACTGTCTCCCAAAGCTTGCTCAAACTCATGTCCATTGAGTCAGTGATGCCGTACAATGGTCTCATTCTCTGTCGTCCCCTTCTCCTGCCCTCGATCTTTCCCAGCGTCAGGGTCCTTTCCAGTGAGTCAGTTCTTCACATCAGGTAGCCAAAGTATTGGAGCTTCAGCTTCAGCCTCAGTCCTTCAGTGAAAATTCGGGTTGATATCCTTTAGGATTGACTGGTTTGATCTCCTTGCTCTCCAAGGGACTCTCAAGAGTCTCCTCTAGTACCACAGTTCGAAACCATCAATTCTTTGGTGCTCAGCTTTCTTTATAGTCCAACTCTCACATCTGTACAAGACTCCTGTAAAAACCATAGCTTTGACTAGATGGACTTTTGTCAGCAAAATGATGTCTCTGCTTTTTAATATGCTCTGTAGGTTTGTCATAGCTTTTCATCTGAGGAGCAAGCTCCAAAAATCTCTGTGGGCAGTGACTGCAGCCATGAAATTAAGATGCTTGCTTCTTCACTTCAGTCGCTTAGTTTTATCCAACTCTTTGTGACCCTATGGACTGCAGCAAACCAGGCTTCCCTGTCCATCACCAATTCCCGGAACTTGCTCAAACTCATCATGTCCATCAAGTCAGTGATGCCATCCAACCATCTCATCCTCTGTCATCCCCTTCTTCTCCTGCCTTCAATCTTTCCCAGCATCAGGGTCTTTTCCAATGAGTCAGTTCTTTGCATCAGGGGGCCAAAGTATTGGAGTTTCAGCTTCAGCATTAGTCCTTCCAATGAATATTCAGGACTGATTTCCTTTAGTATGGACTGGTTGGATCTCCTTGCACCCCAAGGGATTCTCAAGAGTCTTCTCCAACACCACAGTTCAAAAGCATCAATTCTACAGTCCTCAGCTTTATAGTCCAGCTGTCACATCCATACAAGACTACTGGAAACACTGTAGCTTTGACTGGATGGACCTTTGTTGGCAAAGTAATGTCTCTGCTTTTTAATATGCTGTCTAAGTTGGTCATTGCTTTTCTTCCAAGGAGCAAACGTCTTTTAATTTCATGGCTTAAATCACCATCTGCAGTGACTTGGAGCCAAAAAAAATAAAGTCTCTCAGTGTTTCCATTGTTCCCCGATCTACTTGCCATGAAGTGATGGGACTGGATGCCATGATCTTAGCTTGCTCCTTGGGAAGAGTATAAATTAATAATGACAATTTAAGAAAATATTTTCAGATACTTCCAACTATTAACTTATCTATCTTTGTCACCTTATTTAATGGAATCCTTTTTTGTTAATTACTACAGGTCTAAAAACTTTAGTAATTCAGTACTTTGATAGTAAATTTCAAGTCTTTTGTATAGACATGGAGGTGATCTAATGTTTTTAATTTAATAATTCAGATTTTATCTGTTTTAGTTGAACTTCACCTTTACCTATCAATATTAAGTTTGGATACTCCAGATACTGTGTTATCTTTAGGGAGACGGAAAGGGTTTGCATTGGGGAAGGGAGGAGGCAGAGGAATTATGAAATATCTCTAATGCTTTATTTATTTGAAAGAATGCAGTTGCCCTTTGTTTCTATGGGAAATTGGTTCCAGGACCCCCCATGGGTATCAAAAGCCAAAGGTTCTCAGATCCCTTACAGTTAGTCAGCCCTTCATATCCGTGGAGGTGACACCTACAGATATGGAGAGCCAACTGTATTTGTTTGGCACTTGTCTGTAAATTTGGCATGTTTTATATTTAGAAACAGAAAAAGCAGAGAGTTAGAAAACATCATAAAAACCAGCCTTAAATATTTTAATCTAAAGTACACCCATGTGCTTGAACTTGCCAGTTTTTAAATTATGATTTATCTTTTTGTACAGAGTTTTAAATAGTCTTCCTTTGTACACCAACTCCCATTGTGTGTTAACTATGATTACTACTTTTAAATTTTTTATCATACAAGAAAAAATATTGTGAATATTTACAATGTTTTCACAATCTTATATAGTTGGCAATTGATAAACTAATTTGATAACAATTTTACTCTTATCTTTCAACAACTCTTTTCTCAACTATTTTATCCATTCAATATTTAATTATAATAAATAAAAATGGTACAAATACTGTACAGTCATCTCATGAAAGCCTAGACTAATTGAGCAAAATTATTACCTGGTGGCTCAGATGGTAATGAATCTGAGCAGTGAATCTCCTGCAATGCAGGAGACCTGGGTTCGATCACTGGGTTGGGAAGATCCCCTGTAGGAGGGCATGGCAACCCATTCCAGTATTCTTGTCTGGACAGTCCCCATGGACAGAAGAGCCTGGGGTCTGTAGTCTATGGGGTCACAAAGAGTCGGACACAACTGAGTGCCTAAGCATGGCACACTAGAGGGAGCCTGCTGGCTGCTCTCTACACATTCACAGCGCTTTGGCATTCGTCACTGTGCTTTAGAGAAGGAGGTCACCGCTCTCTGTAAGGGGTCACACAGTAAATATTTCAGACTTTATGAGCCTTACAGCCTCTGTCCCTACTCAACTCTAGTGCGCAAGTATCCACAGACAGTAAGTAAGCACATCGCTGTGGTCGTGTTGCAATCAAACTTCATTGATTATGTTAGGTCATGGGCTGGATTTTGCTCACAGGCCAGTTGGCTGACCTCTGCTTTGTAGAATGAACTAAGGGTTAGCTAATCCAGAGAGTCACTTAACCAGAAGACTGTTAAGATTCCTCTGTCTAGAAAGTTCTAAGTAAATTTTAGTTTGTAGAGTTAACAATATCTTATTTTGGCGTCAGTTGGGAAATTAACAAAGTTAATTTTATAGTCAGGTTTTTATTATGTCATTCTAAAAAATTAATATGAATTGCAAGTATTGGGCAAAGGAAATTTAATTGATTTGGGAGTTTAAAGGTATATTATAGAGTAAAATAGATTGTAGTTTCAAAAATAATAGATTTTGTGTCTGTTATCATTAAATATCTCCAACATTAAGTGCAGAAGAGACCATACTTAATTATTCTTTAAAAATTAGGATGTATTACAACCAGAAGAAAAACCATACAAGCAGCAAATATTTTTGATTGATGCTAAAATTTTTAAGTGATTGTGATTTGCTAAGAGAAGAGAGTTAGGGAGAATACAAGTCTTAATGCTAGGAATCTCTGATCTGGAATCATATTCACTACTCTGTATATCTCAAATTCTTAAAACAACTGGTTTTAAGACTGCAGAACTGATAATGTAACTTCTTTCAGTCCAGTTCTACACCTACCCACCCTCAAAAGGCAGAGAAACAAAATCCTCACCAGTAAGATTCTATTAATGCTTTGTCCCCGAGCACCTGCCCTGTAATAATAAAATATTTGTCATCCTTTCAGTACAGTTTCACAGTCTCCAGTTACTCCCTATAAAAGTTTGCGATCACTTTGAAGCTTGAAGGATAAATCTTACTGTTACAGAATCCCCCTAACTCCAGCTAATTTTCTTGGTAGGGATTTCTGTCATGTGTTTTATTAGCCATCTCTACAGAATAAGATTGAAATTAGATTATATATTTTGCATGCCATGTTTATTTTTATCATTTCTAAATCATCAGCTGTCCTAAAACTTTTACCTCACACATACATTTAATTAAAAAGCAACTTATTCAAAGTTCAGTTTTTCCTTAATTAGTTTGACTTTTCCCCCACTACATAATAGTATTAAGATTTATCTGTGAAAACCTGCCAAATTTTAACATTGCAGTCCCCATTAGGCCTGACCTGTTATTAGGAAAATTATAAAGAGATCATGTTAAATGGGTTAGGCCAGTGTAGTTATCATGTAAATTGATGTATGTATGTTTTTATCCCTTTGTAGAAGAAAGGGTATTTAAAAACTGAAATGAGTTGGGTGACCGAAGTGGATGGCCTTAAACATTCCTTCCAAGGGAGGTGCCATGGGCCTTTGTTAAAGAATTGCATCCACCTGGTTCCACCGCATCAGAGGCTGCCGTTTCTCAGACTCCAGTGCTTGCTTTTCCATCTTGGCTGTACCTCTGAATGTTCAAAGCTGCCTAAGATGTGATCCCTGCGTGTTTTTTCCCTTGGTCCCTTGCCTCAATACTATCCTATGGTCCTTATGATATCTTATCTTATTTTCGCTACCAGGCGTGATCATCTCTCTGGGCTTCATATTTGCATGTCCACTGCCCCCTGGACATCTCTAACCTTGAACGTTTGTTCCTGTTGTCATCATCCTCTGCACACGTAACTTTTTCTTACTTTACATCTCAGAAAATGATACCACATTCCACTCAGTTGCCCAGGCCAAAAACTCAGTTCTCTCATTCCTCACATGTAAATCATCTCTACGTCCAAAATATCCCAAACCTTGGTATTTCTCACTCCCTGCATTCTCAGTCTCTTAGAGCCTCTTCATCTCTTACCTCCCCTTAGGAAAGACATCCAGCTTCACTAAGACCTTCCAATCAATAGTTTATTCTCTTTCCAAGAAATCAAAGTACTAAAAAAGATAAATCAGACCTGTAACCCCTATTTAAAAACTCTTCATTAGAATAAAATTCAAGCTATTCACCAAGACCCTATGTGAACTGGCACTCACCTGCCACCCCGTGTCATCTCTTACAACATTCCTCTAAGTCCGCAAGCTTCAGGCCTTTCTATTACCCACACACACTCAGTTTTTGCTTGCCTGGGGCCTTTCTCTTTTTTTTTTTTTTTTCGTCTAGAGCACTCTTTGTTTCAGAACTTTCCAAGACTGATTCCTTCTTTTCATTCATGTGGCACCCAGCTGCCCTATATAAAGTAGCAGCACCCTTTCCCCCTAGCACTCCCTGTTCCTCTGACTTTTCTCTTTATGGCATGTACAACCTGACCTGTATTTATTGGGACTTGCTTGATTTGTTCTCTCTCCTCTATTGTGATTTGACTCAGGGTAGTTACAGAGGTTTGGCCTGGGGAAAAATGAGTCCGGTACAGCTTCTCTAAAGGAAACGATTGCCCCTCTGGGTGGGAGCTGAATTAGGCAACAAAAGATTTTTCAGCCTACTCCTGGGCTCCAGCATATGCAATCTCCGTTCTCCTTCTCCTGTCTCCTACTTTGTATCCATTCCTATCACACAGATGTACCATCTTGACCTTTTCCTTGCTAAAGAGAAATTCCAAACAAGTTTTGCTGAATGTTTAGCTGCAGTTGTCAAAGCAGGAACAAAAATTAAGTTGTCGGCTCTGGGTTGTCAGGTACCCAGACCTGAAAGCAGGTTTGTAAAAGTTGCTTGTAGTTTAGACATCCAGTTCAATCCCACAAGAGGCCTCTCTGTCACAAAATGTGTGGTTGGTGTCTTGGGTGAAAGCTAAAGGAGAGATTAGTGAAAGACCAAGAACTCAACTTTCTTCATTTGGCATCTACCGTAAAAGCGCTGAGCATGTCTATTTCTGGTCCTTGGAAGGCTGCCCACCATCATGTGAAAGCTGTGTCTTGCAGTTCAGTTTGCTTGGGCTGCGCTATTTTTCAGGGACTCAAAAGATGGTGTAGACCAAGTCCTTACCCAGTATCTGTGGTTCTGGAATGGTCAAGGCCAAGCTTATTAAAAGGAGTGCTGATGTTAAGATAGAATACTTCTGCATGCGTTGCTTCCCTCTCCATTCTCATGACCACCACTTAATTTTGGAGTCACAGGCTGGAGGCTGCTTTGCAAATGACATTGGCCATTACTGTTCCGGAAGCATGTATGTGGGACTTCTTTCCCATGATGTTCCATTATGGTAATCCTAAATCCAAACTTCCACCCCCTTAGGGTTCCTCATGTCATGGAGTTTATTTCCCCCCAATAAAAATTACCTCCCTGAACAGCTATGATCCAGTTATACCTAACTTTCTGACATTATACCCACCAAGTATATACTTCAGTTGATCTCTCAACCTTTGGGGTAAGAGAAAGTATTTGTCACAGGCCACAATACCTAAATTGTATCTTCATTTTTTACCCTATTTGCAACCCTTTTGCCTAAGGCAGTTAGCCTTACTGTGGTGATTTAGACTAATGCCTAGTGGAATCTATCTTGGCAGCTCATAGGATGTAAAAAAAAATATACACCCTTCAACTTCCAACAGTCTTTCTTTCCCCAGCTTTAATCCATAATTTAATATGTCCATTCAGAGGTTTTCGTCCATCAAACAACACTATTTTGTTTTTATGAAACATTTTATTGGTTTCTTAAGTATTTTCATCATTAAATGCACTTGGGTTATAATTCAACTCTTTGTTCAAAAACTGGCTTTTCATATTGTCATTAATAATTCATAAGCTCCATAGAATTACTTTAGGCCTTTTAACCAAGTATCTTGAATCTTAATATATCCAGTGTCATTTTCGCTTCCAATTTAGAAAAAAAAAAAAAATGATTGTGACAGGCCTTGCTGTCTCAGGAGACCTTGAAGAAGAATTTTTTTTCCTGTTTCTTGTTTCTTTTAAAGTTCAGGATAGTTTAAAAACCTGGAGTGTAGAAGATGGTGCATATCACAAGTAATAAAACCATGCCAGTTACCTCACAGACCAAAAAGTGCCAGTAAAGGTCAGAGAAGGAAATTTGCCATCAAAGTTCGTCACAGAAATCTTCTAAGTGTTGTTCTCAAAGTCCCAGAGGCACCCAGGGAGGCCCCTGGGTCAGTTACTAAACCGCATGCATGCTTCTCCCTACATGATTAGGAAACCATAGTGAATTCAAAGGTCTCTTACTGGGACCAGACCCACCAGATTTGCCTGGCTGAACTGGATGTAGAAACATGCACGGGTACTTTTAGAATCTTGACATTTACTCCCCAAAGAAACCACACTTAGAAATTTGAGGAGTGAACTAAATCTGGAAATAATGAAAATTTGGTATGTATTTTTCAGAGCTGTAATTCAAGTAGATAGTTGGGATTGAATCTCTTTCTTCCTCTTTTTCCTTCATCCTTCTGTTTTTTCCTTTCTCTTTTATGTTGAAAAGAGACTTGGTTTTTTCAGAGGGGAGGAAAAACTTTTCTCTGGATTGTTTCTTTCCTCTCAATATCAATTTTCTGTTAAGTTCCACTGGGATCTGTCCTCGTAAAATAAAGCAGCTTGTACGATCTGCTTCATTAAAATCAAGTTGAATCTGATTCTTTTAGAATGGTAGGGTGTGTTGAAGCACTAAAATATCTCAAAGAAATGAGGCCATTTTCTTTACAAATTCATGTTTTCCTAAGATGAGGGGTTATTGAAAGAATAATTTTCAGTCCCTCTGATGTACGTAAAACTGCTACACAGAACCATTATGTATTTTTGAGGAATAAGAGGAATAAAAGAGGACTTTGCTCATCCAAGGCTAGAATTTTTTAATCAACCGAAAATCAGTCTCTATATTTGAGAGCAGCTGATTCCACTGGAAATGTATTAATGCAGAGGCTGATTGTCACATTTCACAACTGTATTTTACTTTCATTTGTAATTGTGATGTGGCAACTACTGTCTGCTTTTTTACATCAAGAGATTTTTAATCAAGTCGATTCTCTGACCTGGAGAAATGGCACCCCAAAGGACAGAGTTCAAGACCCTTGATTGTTTTAGTCCAGTGCTTCTCAAATTTACTGTGTGTATGAATCAACATGTGGATCTCTTTTAAACTTTAGATTCTAATTCAGTCTATCAGGGGTGGGCCCAAGAGTCTGCATTTCTGACAAGCTCCAGGCAATGCTAATGCTGCTGAGCCACAGACCACACTTTGAAAAGCACGACTTCAGAATATGTTTATATAAAAATTCCATGTTGAAGCATTCTGAAATTGGAGGGGGAGTGTGGAATCAAGTGTGTTAGCATGTCTATGGACAGGCCATTGATTAAATCCTGGGTCAGGAAGATCCTCTGGAGAAGGGCATGGCAACCCACTCCAGTATTCTTACCAAGAAAATCCTATGGACAGAGGATCCTGGTAGGTAACAGGCCAGCCACGGCTGAGCGACTGAACTGAACTGAGTACTTAACACTTAGTTAGCACACAACTTGTTTCATGTTTTATGAAGGTACAGATTTAATCATTGGCCTGTCCTTGTTGTTGTTGTTGTGTTACGTTGCTTCTCCAGGGGATCTTCCTGACCCAGGATTTAATCAATGGCCTGTCCTACAGTGGCACCCCACTCCAGTACTCTTGCCCAGAAAATCCCATGGACGGAGGAGCCTGGTAGGCTGCAGTCCATGGGGTCGCTAAAAGTCTGACACGACGGAGCGACTTCACTTTCACTTTTCACTTTCATGCATTGGAGAGGAAATGGCACCCCACTCCAGTGCTCTTGCCTGGAGAATCCCAGGGAAGGGGGAGCCTGTTAGGAGGCCGTCTATGGGGTCGCACAGAGTCGGACATGACTGACGCTAGTTAGCAGCAGCAGCACTCTTTTAGTAACAAACAAATGAACAACTTAAACTTGAATTCCTTGAGAATGCAGATTATATTTTACTGAGTTCTAGTACAGTGGTCCCCAGCCTTTTTGGCACCGGGGACCGGTTTCATGGAAGATAAAATTTTTCCACAGACTTGAGCAGGGGATGGTTTCAGGATGGTTCAAGCACAATATATTTACTGTGCACTTTTTTCCTGTTATGGTTACATCAGCTCAACCTCAGATCATCAGGCATTAGATCCTGGAGGTTGGGGACCCCTGTTCTTAGTTTTCATATTCCTAGAGCCTAGCAAATGCCCAGGAATCTATAGATGGCCAATTAGTGAGCTGAGCTGAATTGAATCAAATTGAATTGACGGAATTTCATTAGAATAAGGATGACCTGCTTTTGTATATTTAAAACCACTAGTTTTATATTTGTATTGCTTTTATGTACAGATTTAATACTGTCAGTAATTTATAATTGACCAATATTCAGACTTGTTTTCCTTTTAAAAGTATACCCTTAAAATGCAGTGTGAAAAAAATAAATATAAATCAAAGGTAGTGAAGATTCAAGAAGCCAAAGCCCTAGTATGCCTGGGAGTATTAAACAAAAGTCTATCTCCAGTAAAAGGACTTTGACAGTCATTTCTTATTTAAAAATTATATTCTGGAGATAAGAATGAAGGCATTCGTGGGGTGTTTAGGCAGATTCAAACCTGTTCTTCCCATTTCTGAAGGAGTATACTTTAATATTTCTTCAGTAAATTATACAGATATCAAAATGTTACAGTTAGTATGTTTGCATCCTAGAAGGATTTCAGAAAATCACTGTATCAATTTCAGTATTTTTTATTATTTCCTTTCAATATTTGATTTTGCTTCTTGTATTTTTAATAGCTTTATTGAGATATAATTCACATACCATACAGTTAACTCATTAAAAATCCACAATTGGCTTTTATTATATTCATAGATTGTGTATATATTACCACAAAACAATTTTAGAACATTTTCATTACCCCAAAAAGTTCTGTACTCCTTAGCCATCACTTCCTAATTCCTTTATCCCCTAATTTATCTTCTGTCTCTGAGCAACTACGAATTTACTTTCTGTCTCTATAAATTTGCCCCTTCTGGACATTCATATAAATGGAGCCATACAATATATGGTCTCTTGTGCCTGGCTCCTTTCACTCTGTATACTATTTCAAGGCTGATCCATGTTGTAGCATGTTATCAATACTTCATTCCTTTTTATGGCTGTATATTTCATTTGGAGAAGGAAATGGCAACCCACTCCGGTATTCTTGCCTGGAGAATCCCATGGACAGAGGACACTTGTGTGCTGCCATCCATAGGATTAGATAAAGAGTTGGACACAACTGAGCAACTGAACAATGATATTTCCTTTTGTTTGTTTATTTGTTGATGGGCATCTAGGTTATTTCCATTCCGTTGTTAATAATGCTGCTATAAACATTCATGTACAAGTTTTTGTGTGAAAGTATATTTTTATTTGTCTTGTATATATACCGAAGAGTAGAATTGCCAAGTCATATGTTAACTCTGTGTTTATTAACCTTTTGACCTGTCAGACTCTTTTCCAAAGTGGCTACAATGCTTTACATTCCCATCAGAAATGTATGAGGATTCCAGTTTCTCTACATCCTCCCCAATCCTGTTATTATCTGTCTTTTTGATCATAGCCGTCTTAGTGGTATCTCAGTGTTGTTTTGACTTGCGTTTCCCTGATGACTTATCATGTTGAGTGTCTTTTCACATGTTTATTGACCATTTATATTTTTTTTCTTTTTTGGGAAATATCTAACAGATTCATTGCCCATTTCTTAGTTGGGTTGGTTGTCTTTTTACTATTGAGTCATCAGAGGTCTTTATATTATCTAGATACCAATTCCTAATCAGATAACATGATGAGAAAAATATTTTTCCCATTCTGTGGGTTTTCTTTTTACTTGATAGTGCCCTTTGAAGCAAAGCCTTCAAATATGATGAAACCCAATTTATTTTTTCTTTTGTTCATTGTGTTTTGATACTGATCCAAGAAACCAATGCCAGTTGAAAGTAACAAAGGGTTTACTCCTAAGAATTTTATAATTTTCTAGCTGTCACATTTTGGTCTTTGATCCATTTTTAGCTAATTTTTGTATATGATTTCCTTTTATTTTTTTAAGTGCTGTGATCTTGGCTACCATGCAAGTCTAAACAGAGCCCTGAGGACGTATCTCTCTGCGGAGTATAACCTTGAAACCTCCAGACATGAGGGCTTAGACATTATTGAGAATGCAGTTGACAATTTGGAGCCCAGGAGTGATAAGCAGAGATTCATGGAGATGTACCCTGCTGCGTTCTGTCCACCAATGAAGTTTGAGTTTCAGTCTCACATGGGTGATGAGGTCAGTATTTGAGTATTTTAAACATAATGCATTGTCTCTAAACTTACATGACTCTTTCCCTGCTATACCCAGCAGTTGTAAGAATTCTCAATTGATTTCTCACTCCTGCCTTTGCATGGGGTCTTGGCATAATACTCTGTGATCAGCTGCTATCACTTTTTAAAGCAAGAGTCAAACACTCCAGTGCCTCCAGAGGCCAAAGAGATGGAGGTGCAAACTGGCTTGCATGTAAGCACTAAACTGTTGAAGATAATTAATGAGTTCCTCCTTTCCCTCAAGATATTCAAATATAAGTTTAAACCAAAACATTTTGTTGGCCAAATAGAAGCTATCTGGAGACTTCTTATAATCCTGATTTAAAGATCCCTATAAAGAAAAATAATTAGAAATGGCAGGAAAATGAAAGAGAGGAAAAAAGATACAAAACATTTTTTTAAGACTCAAGTTATCTCCAGACTGTTAAAATGAGCATTAGAAACGATGTGTTATCTTAGGTTCTTCATATGAATTTAGCTTTGTCTTATTCTACGCAAGGAGAGAATCCATTTAAACCATTTATGAGTTACAGTGGTATATTTATTGTCTGTGAACAGGAGGAAACAAGAAAAACCAATTATTGGAGCATGCTATATAGCACTCGGTGTCCCAGCTGTGCAAAACAATACTCATAGATTAAAAACTCAATTTTAGCTTATTGTGGTGACAGTATGTTTTTTAAAATAGATGTTAATTATAATTTCCATGGCAGATTTCTTCTTTAATGCCATAATTTCTTTGGAACACCTAATGTTAAAATTTTAAAGATATGTATGTATGTACCTGATATATTTCTAACCGAATTTTATTTTGCTTGATAGAGTGAATTACTTGATTAAAAGTGGTAAGCAGTTTTTATGCCAGTAGCTCATGAGCTTTATGGGCGAGTGGCTTATCCCACCCAGAGTTTTGTTTTTAAAACCAGTTGGTTACTGTTTTAATCTTTTGGTTATGGATGGATATGTTAAACACAGAATGATAAAATGTCACAGACAAGTGATTTCAGTTGGGTTCAGAGTTTTTACTTTTTTTAAAAAACTATTATTATTTTAATATATTAAGCCTCTTGCCCTTTTTTAGGGCCAGTTCTGCCTGTGAGTGATAGTGTCTGTGGTGTCTTAGAGGCTCCATAAAAGGAAACCCTCTTCTGCCAAGACCATTTCTGTGACCAGAAAGATGAAAAGAAATCGTTTGTTTCTAATCTGATTCTACTATGATTAAAAGTCTCCATTTTTTTACCCTAATTGAGATTGTGGCCAAAATATCTTTCTACCAAAGCCTAAGACTGGTGACTTTTTCAGTTTCATGATTTGGCTAATAGTTGGCAAGAAAAGCCATGGATGAAAGATTAAAAAAATATCACTTTTTCTGAGTTTTCAGTGTGTGCCAAGTAGTGCTGTAAGTGCTTTATGAACATCATCCTATTTCATCCCCACCACATCTTACTGTCCCCATTTTACAGACCAGGAAACTGAGGTTTAGTAACTTACCGCAGTCACCCAGCTGACTATAATTGGTAGGCTCTGCCACCTACCCTGCTTTGCCTGCATGACCATACGTTTGGATCATCCTTCACACTCTGCCAGGTACTTATTCCACAAGGTAGGTGTCAGCATCAGAGCTCCATCTCCAGCAACTGCCACGTTCTTCAAGGGAGGCTTCCTACAGCTGCTCTCTTCCCAGTCTTATCCAGGCCAAGCAGCTGCATCCCACTCTCGCCACTTACATAACAAGTTCATATTTAATGCTGAAGTGTTGAGGTGGCTGTTAAAAGTAAAACATGTCATTGGAATCTTGAGGGGATCTGCGATTCTTGCAGCCTTTACCTGGGAGAATCGTGCCTCGGGAGACTGGCTGCAGGGCGCCCTGTTGTAACTGTGGTCTCTGATTCCCCAACAGGTGTGTCAGGTCAGTGCCCAGCAGCCAGTCCAAGCAGAGCTCATGCTCAGGTACCAGCAGCTGCAGTCCCGCCTGGCCACACTCAAGATCGAGAACGAGGAGGTAAGCGTGTTTTCTGCTCCCACAAGTAATCTCATTCTAATGTAAACTGGAAGATGGTTTCTCTTGACCTAGGCATTTAACGGTGTAACTGCAATCTCTTCATCAAGCATTTTCAGCTAAAACAGGGTTCCTAAAATACTCCTTATAGAGGATAAATGCAAAGGTTCTGTATTCCACTATGAAAGTATTAGTCACTCAGTTATGTCCAACTCTGTGTGACCCCATAGACGGTAGCCCACCAGGCTCTTCTGTCCATGGGATTTCCCAGACAGGAATACTAGAGTGGGTTACCATTTCCTTCTCCGGGGTGTCTTCCTGACCCAGGGATCAAACCAGGTCTCCTGCATTACAGGCTCCCTCTTTAGCATCTGAGCCACCAGGGAAGACCGTAGATGACTACTTTACTGGGGACTCACTACATCCACAGAGCACACCTTTTCTTCTTAAATACTGAAGGTAGTTCCCAGTAGATTATCAAATCCAACATATGTTTCAAGAATCTACATGAATATGTGGAAAGAAATGCCTGATATATTAATTTAATCCTGATTTTTAAAATTAGTATGTTTTTATGCTTTTTTTTTGGTAACTTTAGATTTTTGATACTGAACATGGCATTACTGATACAATTAGTACAAAGTAGTATTTTAAAATAGTACTTGTGGTAAAAGTTATCCTCCAATTAAAAATAAAAGTTAAAAAAATACTACTTGATTGGGAGTATAAAACTGTTTATTTGCTGACATTAGTGGACTTAAATGGATAGAGCATAAAATGTGAATTATAAATACATGTTGAACCAGAAAGCAGTCGTACAGTTCAGCTGCCTGTTTCTGAAATTAATTTAATTGAATCCACATTCTCCTTAAATAAAAATAGGAACCAAAATGTTTCTTGCGTTAGTCAAGGTACTCACTTGTAACTTACAGGAACCCAAATCAAACTTAGTCCAATCTCACAGCTTACTTATTGGTCAGTGTCTGCAGTGGCCTCACTGGTGATTGGATCTGTGTCCAGATAAAATTACCAGGAACCTCTTTTCATCACTTTGAAGGCACACATTCATGTGTGTTGGTAGGAAGTCTCTCTCCATGTCCTGTACTGGGAGATCCAGGACCACAAAGTCCCTACAGTTTACCATCTCACCCCTTCTCAGCATCCTTGTCTCTGAAATAGGATCTCCCATTGGCCTGACCTAAGTCATGCATACTTTTGGTTCAGCTGTTACATCCAGGAAATAGGTTTTTCTCATTGGCCAGCCTAGTTTCTGTGCCCATTCATAGAACCATTTGATTGACAGCCCCAGCAGAAATATGTATTTCTAGAGGCAAGCAGTTTCCAAAAGGAAGGGATGTAGTACAGAAAAGGGGGGGAAAAAAAAACAAGAATTTGCCCTTGATAAAATGATCAAAATTCACTTTAGTGCCCCTGTTTTGTTTTAATTTCACTGAGATGTTTTGAACATGTGAATTTGAATATGTGAATGTATAGTTGTTTCTGTTAAGAAAGAGGACCATGTTTCTACACCAGAATAGTTTGGTCAAAACCCATTGCAACCTTTTTTGGTTCTTTCTGAAAGAACCAAACCACCTCTTATGCAAACATGGGTGTTTAAGATGCAACCAGCATGATTAAAACTTCAGTCCCTGTGTAAAGTCCCACTAATGAGCTTTTCCCAAGGAGAACTGTTGCTCTCCTTGAGGTGTTTTTAGAGCGTAGGGTTTTGGCTTGGCATCACAAAATACTCACCTAATAGCAGTTTACTGGATCCTATTAGGCCTAGGGTTTGTATGCGTAGTGACTTCCAATTTTTTTTTTTTTTAATGCATACGCTCTGGTGGTTTTATTTGGAAACAGCCTCTAAACTCTAGGGAAATAGTGTGTTATACACAAGGCCAACACTGGCAGCGCACAGACCTGTTTTGTTTGGCTCCCACAGTTTAGACCTATTAAAAATGGGAAAGTGTGGCAACTCTGGCCCTGTGCTGCCTCAAGAAGGGAAAGGCTGGGGTACTTGAATTCCACTTGGCCATAGTCATTCAGCTCCAGATTTTCTTCCCGTAGACTAGTCCATTTACATTACCTGTCTGGCCTCTGCAACCCTTTGAGTTTGTGACCCTCGTCTTCTCCTATGGGCATAAAGTGAAGAAGCACAATTACTTTATAAACTAATAGGAGTAGACAGTGCTTTCTGAGGGCTATTTTTTTTTTTTTAATTTACTGTAGAAACAAATGAATTAGATTGTCCTGAAGTTTCTTGTGGGCATGATGTAGTTTATGATGGCTGGATCTGGAACAAACTAGTAGAATGGAATCCCCGAGGAAAGTAAGATTTAAAGTGGATTTATGACAATCAGCAGATGTCCTTAGGTATAGAAAGAGGGAAAGAGGCTTCAATATATTTCAGAGTTGGAGACTAAAGCAGTTTGGTTGTCACCCAGCCTCTCCTTTGGACATAAACTGAAGGTGAAGTTGAAATCATGTAACCAGAAGCATTGAGAGCCAACTTAAGGAGTTTTAATGCTGTGGGTCAGTTCATTTCAGTACAGTAAATATTTATTGAGTGACTCTTACATTCCACATATTTTGCCAGGTGTGGAAAGTACAGAGATGAATAAGTTACAGTTAGCTTGTATCTAGTGGAAGAAACAGTCTATAACAAGTCATATGTACAATGTGAAAAGTAAGGGAACTAACTTGGGAACAACATAGCAATCATTGTTGATTTGAAGGCCCTGTATAACACTTTTCTCCACCATGAATAAGAAATTTGCCTCTGATCTTCCACTGATAGAAGGACAGAAAATTGACACCTTAGTAACAGATCAAAATGTACAAGAAACACATGCATAATTCTGTATAATTTTCTGCCTCTGTACAAACTTATATATATACTCATAAAGTCTAAAATTCACTGGAAAGAGTTCAATTAACTAAAAATAATATGACTGCCCAGTGAAAAGATCAAAGTTGAGGGAGAATTTCATCCACACTTAATAAAGCTGAGATAGGGGAGCTAGATAGAATATGACTCTTTTTACCCAATCTTAGACAACCATAAATACTGGGCACCCCTTGGAACTATAGAAGACCATCTTAAGGGAGAGCCCACAGACCACGTCTGGTCACAAAGTTTATTTGCTATACAGTGCTTAATTTTTGTTTTCAATTGTTACTGTCATTTAAAAATTGAAAGTTTTGCCTAAAAATATAGATTTTTCAGCTTGTAAAAATGAGTTCTTAACATTACTAGACCTTTATTTCTGTAGGATGGTAACTGACTTGGGCTAAATAGTATATATTCCCCTTAGACATAGAACTCATGCTTCCAATTTGCCATGCTCACCACTCAGCCCACATGTCTATTTTCATTACTCGACTGGTCCTGAAATATATCTGAATTTTTAGCACTTGTCTTAAAGAAAAGAGAGCAGTAAGCATTTGTGAAATGTCTTCATATACATTTGCCTTTACATTTGCCTGTTAAATCTTTTTAAATGAGCTTGTAATTTCATTATGCTGTAAACTTGTACCTTAGTCTTATGATTCCAACTTCTAGTCAGCCAATCCACAAATACTTATTACTGTCCACCATTTATTGTGCCCATAGAATTAAGCAGGGCCTGCTGCCCATATAGCTCCCAATTTTTTCTTCTTTTTTTTTCTAACTTAAATATGTAACTTTTTATTAAAACTTTAAAGTGAAACATTAATAAACATTACTATTAAAGGCAACACTTTGAAAGCAACCTAAATCTAAATGATCATTTATACCATTCTCACTATAAACATTTTCCAAACTCTTTCCAGCCTAATGTTACACAGCTTTGTCCGCTTTCTGAACGTTTACAGCTCAAGCGAAATAGGGAGATTCAGAGGTACAGACTTCCAATTACAAAATAAATTAGTCAAAGGGGTGAAATGTACAGAATGAGGAATATAGTCAATAGCTATGTGATATCTTTGTGATATGTGACAGATGGTAACTAGGCTTAAGGTGGTGATCATTTTGTAACGTATGGAAATGTCAAATCACTGTGTTGTACGCCAGAACTAATACGATGCTGTAGGTCAATAATACTTCAAAAACAGACAAACATATAGAAAAAGAGAAGGGAGTGGAGGGGAGGGGGAATTAGATGAAGGTCATCAAAAGGTACAAATTTCTAAGTTATAAGATAAATTTTTATTTAATACTAGGGGTGTAATGTACAACATGATTAATATAATTAACACTGCTGTGTGTTATATATGAAATTTGTTAAGAGAGTAACTCTTTTTTTGTATCAGTGAGATGATGCCTATTCACTGAACTTATTGTGATAATCATTTCATGATGTATGTTAAGTCAAATAATTATGCTCTGTATTTTAAACATATGCAGTGATATATGCCAATTATATCTCAACAAAACTAGAAGGAAAACGAAAGAAAAAAGGAAGAAAAGGGAAGGGAAAGAAGAAGTTTACTTTTAGGCTTTGTCATAGGCATTTCAGCTTAGGGTCATTCTTGTGGCTTTTCTGTTTCCAAGCTCGCTTCTGGAGGAATTTCCCATAGGTCACAGTTCCCTTTCCTTAGAGGTCCTTTCTCCCTTTGTTGCAGGAAATGGGATGTGAGAGGATGGTCATGTCAGGTTTCAGGCGAGTTCCTAGAATGGGCCACCAAGTGAGGCTCCTTGGCTTCACACAGGAAAGGATTCAAGAGTGAGGAAAGGTAAAGTCAAAGAGAGTTTATTTAGAGAGATAAACATTCCGTAGGCAGAATGCTGTTGTCTCAGAAGCAGCCCAGGATGATTAGTTTTTATGGGCTGGATAATTGCATAGCTAACAAATGGGAAGTGTATTCTATTTGGGACAAAGGGCAGAGATTTCCAGGAATTGGGCCTCAGAACTGGCACAGTTACTGTGAATGTGTCCTTTAGCGTATGCTAATATATTGCATATTAGCATATGCTAATTAGCCAAAGATGGAGAAGCTGTATACAGTCAGCAAAAACAAGACCAGGAGCTGACTGTGGCTCAGATCCTTATTGCAAAGTTCAGACTTAAATTGAAGAAAGTAGGGAAAACCACTAGACTATTCAAGTATGACCTAAATTAAATCCCTTACAGTTATACAGTGGAAGTGAGAAATAGATCAAGGGATTATTCTGACAGACAGAGTGCCTGAAGAACTATGGACAGAGGTTCGTGATATTGTACAGGAGGCAGTGATCAAGACCATCCCCAAGAAAAAGAAATGCAAAAAGGCACAGTGGTTGTCTGAGGAGGCCTTACACATAACTGAGAAAAGAAGAGAAGCTAAAGGCAAAAAAGAAAAGGAAAGATATAACCATTTGAATGCAAAGATCCAAAGAATAGCAAGGACAGATAAGAAAGCCTTCCTCAGTGATCAGTGCAGAGAAACAGAGGAAAACAATAGAATGGGAAAGACATTTCTTCAAGCAAATTAGATATACCAAGGGAACATTTTGTGCAGAGATGGACCCAGATAAGCATGATGGTGTGATCCCTCACCTAGAGCCAGACATCCTGGAATGCGAAGTCAAGTGGGCCTTAGGAAGCATCACTATGAACAAAGCTAGTGGAGGTGATGGAATTCCAGTTGAGCTATTTCAAATTCTAAAAGGTGATGCTGTGAAATTGCTTCACTCAATATACCAGCAAATATGGAAAACTCAGCAGTGGCCACAGGACTGGAAAGGGTCAGTCTTCACTCCAATCCCAAAGAAAAGGCAATGCCAAAGAATGCTCAAACTACCACACAATTGCGCT
This sequence comes from Capra hircus, assembly GCF_001704415.2. NCBI lineage: Eukaryota > Metazoa > Chordata > Mammalia > Artiodactyla > Bovidae > Capra > Capra hircus. The sequence continues at coordinate 48,988,211 of NC_030812.1, read as the reverse complement.
CATCTCACACGCTAGCAAAGTAATGCTCAAAATTCTCCAAGCCAGGCTTCAACATTATGTGAACCGTGAACTTCAGGTGTTCAAGCTCGTTTTAGAAAAGGCAGAGAAACCAGAGATCAAATTGCCAGCATCTGTTGCATCATCAAAAAAGCAAGAGAGTTCCAGAGAAACTTCCGCTTTATTGATTACACCAAAGCCTTTGACTGTGTTCAGTTCAGTTCAGTCACTCAGTCATGTCTGACTCTTTGCAACCCCATGGACTGCAGCACACCAGGCTTCCTTGTCCATGACCAACACCCGGAGCCTACTCAAACTCATGTCCATCGAGTTGGTGATGCCATCCAACCATCTCATCCTCTGTCGTCCCCTTCTCCTCCTGCCTTCAATCTTTCCCAGCGTCAGGAAGGTCTTTTCCCAATGAGTCAGTTCTTCACATCAGGTGGCCAAAGTATTGGAGTTTCAGCTTCAACATCAGTCCTTCCAATGAATAGTCAGGACTGATTTCCTTTAAGATTGACTGGTCGGATCTCCTTGCACTCCAAGGGACTGTCAAGAGTCTTCTCCAACACCACAGTTCAACAGCATCAATTCTTCAGCACTCAGCTTTCTTTATAGTCCAGCTTTCACATCCATACAGGACTACCGGAAACACCATAGCCTTGACTAGATGGACCTTTGTTAGCAACGCAATGTCTGCTTTTTAACATGCTGTCTAGGTTGGTCACAGCTTTTCTTCCAAGGAGCAAGCGTCTTTTAATTTCATGGCTGCAGTCACCATCTGCAGTGATTTTGGAGCCCCCAAAAATAAAAAGTCTCTCACTGGTTCCATTATTTCCCCATCGATTTGCCATGAAGGGTCCGGATGCCATGATTTTCCTTTTCTGAATGTTGAGTCTTAAGCCAACTTTTTCACTGTCTTCTTTCACTTTCATCAAGAGGCTATTTAGTTATTGTTTGCTTTCTGCCATAAGGGTGATGTTATCTGCATATCTGAGGTTATGGATATTTCTCCCAGAAATCTTGATTCCAGCTTGTGCTTCATCTAGCCCAGCATTTCACATGATGTACTCTGCATATAAGTTAAATAAGCAGAGTGAAAATATGCAGCTTTGTTGTACTCCTTTTCCTATTTGGAACCAGTCTGTTGTGCCATGTCCATGTCTAACTGTTGCTTCCTGATCTGCATACAGATTTCTCAAGAGGCAGGTCAGGTGGTCTGGTATGCCCATCACTTGAAGAATTTTCCACAGTTTGTTGTGATCCACACAATCAAAGGCTTTGGCATAGTCAATAAAACAGAAGTAGATGTTTTTCTGGAACTCTCTTACTTCTTCGGATATGAGAGCTAGACTATAAAGCTGAGCACTGAAGAATTGATCCTTTTGAACTGTGGTGTTGGAGAAGACTCTTGAGAGTCCTTTGGACTGCAAGGAGCTCCAACCAGTCCATCCTAAAGGAAATCAGCCCTGAATATTCATTGGAAGGACTGATGCTGAAGCTGCAACTCCAATACCTTGGCCACCTGATGCGAAGAACTGACTCATTGGAAAAGACCCTGATGCTGGGAAAGATTGACGGCGGGAGGAGAATGGGACGACAGAGGATGAGATGGTTGGATGGCATCACCGACTCAATGGACATGAGTTTGAATAAGCTCCAGGTTTTGGTGGTGGACAGGGAGGCCTGGCATGCTGCAGTCCATGGGCTCACAAAGGGTCGGAAGCAACTGAGGGACTGAAGTGAAATGAACCGGATGTATTACAATGAGTGTATAATGAGGCTCAAGGTGTACTGGGAGTTGAATCTTCTGCCATCTTGGGCCCAATTGTTTCCATCAGTTTCTGTTGGATCCTCAATGGCTGCGTCATTCTTTGAATGGTGGTGTACTTCCCTCTTCCCTCCCGTCTCACCTTTATCAAAGCCAAAGAAATGGGAAATGAATTGCATAAGTAAAGCAATTAGGTCTTCCTCTTTTTTTAGGACAGTCTTACTTTTAACTTGTTGGCCCCATTTTCAGACCATTTGTACCAATATTTGGTTCAGTAAATATAGCTTTCACAAGCATGTCACTTCTATGCCATAAGTAAAACTGTGACACATATGAAAACATCTAGTCTCTCTTAAGTTATAGTGGATTTAGCCCCCTGAAGGGAATAGAAATGGGAATAGTCTATAATGAATTCTTCACTTAAGTTGCATCAGTGTTTAATGAACATATAAATTTTGCTGCACCACTTAACGTCTTTCATCAACAGTTCACAGACTATTCCCAAAATACAGTCCTTATACAGGATATTTTCAAGAAAAATGAATAATATTTTAAGCAAACGTGTGAGATAATTTTCATGGCATGGGTAATTGAAGGGGAAAGTAAGAGATACTTTGGTTATACCTTCTGTTATCAGTTATACTTTCTGTTACCCAAAAATTGGTGTTTGCCTCTTGGTAGATGTCAGAAGATGCAGCCAAACCAAAGCGCAGGAAGGTTTATTATTTCTTGCAGCAAGTAAGAACATTGAAAATCTTTCCCAAAGCAGTGTCTACTCAGCAGCAAGAATTCGGGAATTTTAAACCTAAAGGCAATGGCACCCCACTCCAGTACTCTTGCCTGGAAAATCCCATGGACCAAGGAGCCTGGTAGGCTGCAGTCCATGGGGTCGCTAAGAGTCGGACACAACTGAGCAACTTCACTTTCACTTTTCACTTTCACGCATTGGAGAAGGAAATGGAAACCCACTCTGCTGTTCTTGCCTGGAGAATCCCAGGGGCGGCGGAGCCTGGTGGGCTGCCCTCTATGGGGTCGCACAGAGTCGGACACGACTGAAGTAGCTTAGCGGCTTAGCAGCAAACCTAAAGGCACATGCATGTTGTGAAGGGGTTTAAGCAGAGGAAAATTTCAGCATAGACCTGGGGGCAAAGATCAGCAGAATCCAAGCTTTAGTTGATTGAGATCAAGAGGGTCAGTATCTTCATTGCATCCTTTACATGGGTGGGAGCCTTTGAGTTCCTACAGAACTCAAAGATATATTATTATGTGTTTTCCTTGAGGGAGGACTAGAACTCTGCCTTATCACTGCACTACTGTTTGACAAACTGTTCTGTGTTCCCTTGAGATCATGGATTACTGAGACCTTTTCAAGGGCAAGCACTGGGCTTAGATCACAAAATAGCGGAGGCTACAGTGGCTCCTCTTATGTCAAGAAAGCCATTCATTCCTGGTTGTCTTTCTCTGGGGACCCCCTAACCTATCTGCTTTACATCTCTATCTGTGGTAGAAGAATCACATCTCCCTCCCACATCTCCCCTAATACCACGGACTGCAGCAGAATCCCAGGCCATGTCCATCATTGATCAGACTCTTAAGGGCAGTTGTCAGATTCTTCTGAGACTTGGTGTAAGATGTGAAGCTTGATAACCACTTAATCGTGATTGCTGTGTCTGATGATCTCTGTGGCTTTAGCTTCATGTTTCTTTACGTAAGTGATTCTTACTTGCCTAAAACCTTCTACTGATGAGCTTGACAATAAAAGCCTAAGTAAAAGCTAACTGCCCTTTGTCCCTTAAATGATAACATCATCCTGGCCAAAATTGAAAAGAGGGTCAACTGTTCTTCATTGAAAACATGTATTTTTAGAAGGGGTCTGTGGTGTGTGTGTGTGTTTGTGTGTAAACATGTATTTTTAGAAGGGGTGTGTGTGTGTGTGTGTATTTTGTTTCAAATAAGCTTTAACTTATTGGAGGGAGGGCCTCAATCCAGGAGAATACCAAGCAGAATGAGAAGAGTTTCTGCAGATGGTCTAAAAGTGACCGGCAGGCTAGGACATCCAGAAGAAAATGGCAGAGCTCAGGATGACTGTCAGCAAGGAGACCCTGTGTTATTGGTGTATGCCAAGCATTCCTCTGGAGTCTGTCAATTTGGAAGGAGGAAGACTTCAGCATCCACCATCCATTCAGTTCATTTTCACTGCTGTCTGGAGAATCTGCTGTGTTCCAGACACCATGCTGGTTAATAAGCTGTCCCTGACCTCAAGGTGCTCCCGCTGGAGACAGAAGACAGAGGCCTTCTATACAGTGTGGTATAGCTGCTCATAGGAAATGAATTTGAGAGCATGCTCATCAGACCACTGTTGTTAAAAGGTCCACCTAGATGGGTCATTAAATCAGAGTCTAGCAGCTGTAGTAAAGCAGGCTTTCTGAGATGCGGCTGACTCAGAGACATTGTTCAGAGAGCTCTAGGCAATGATGATGTTCTCATCTTTAGATTAAGTTGTATCATTGCTGAGAACAAATTTTGCTCAGAAAATTTTGTTCTCAGAAGTCAGGAGAGCCTGGTATTTGTAAACAGGTGTCTTGTAAACAGGCATCTCAAATGCAAGTATGTAGATTTTAAACTTGCATCTTAAATGCAAGTAGGTAGATTACTAGTGTGAATTCCCAATCCGAGGGGAGGGGTAGCAAAAGTTGAACTGTTTTTTCAAATCTGGCCACACCTTACCCAGCACTGTGCTGGGTCACCTGCATCTGTGCCCCCTGTTGAGGTACCAGGGGCAAAGGAAGTATGCTGCCCCTGCCCCTGCCTTATATGGCCTGTACCAGCAGTAAGCTTCTGTACCCTTGGTCGATTAACTATGGCATTAATCCAGTTCGTATGTGTGGGTGGATGTATGTGGTCTCTTTCTCCTAACTTTTACTAACTCTGAAATGATACAGTGCTGTAATTGAAATACGTTCAAGGTCAGTGTTGGCAAGGAGGGAGTAGTTAAGTGGGGAGGTAGGACAGGGCTCAGGAGTTAACCTTTACCAATGGAGTGACAAGTCTTAAAGGACGAATAGGCCTGCAGCAGGTGCAAGACACCAGGCCCAGTGCCATAAAATAATGTCTGTGTTAGGGGTTGAATTGTATACGCTCCCCAAACTCATATGTTGAAGTCCTAACCCCCAGTACTTCAGAAGGCTGCCTTATTTGAAGATATGGTGATGTCACAGAGGTAATCAAGTTAAGGCGACTCAGTGGTAAAGTGGTAAAGAATCTGCTGCCAATGCAGGAGACATGAGTTTGAGCCCCGAGTCAGGAAGATCCCTTGGAGAAGGAAATAGCATCCACTCCTGTATTCTTGCCTGTGGGAAGTCCCATGGACAGAGGAGCCTGGCAGGCTATCGTCCATGGGGTCCCAAAAGAGTTGGATACGACTTAGCAACTAAAACAACAGTCAAGTTAAAGGGCCATCATTAGGTGGACCTAACCAGTGGGATCAATGTCCTTATATTTAGGGGAAATTTGAACACAGAAACACAGATGGAGAGAAGACAAAGACGATGACTGTGTATACGCCAAGGAGGCAGGGCTGCGACAGTGCCTTCCTCACAGCCTCGGAAGGTGCCAGCCCTGTCCACACCTTGATCCCAGGCTTCTGGCCTTTAAAACTACGAGGCAACAAGTTTCTGTCATTTAAGCCACACAGTATGTGGCACTTTATGACAGCAGCGCTAGAAAGCTAGTGTGTTCAGAAAAGGAAATTTCTTGTTTTCTCTAATAATTGTAATGTCCTGGGGAAGAAAGGCAAAAGCACCCAACCACAGAAGCCCACAGAAGTCTCCTCTCCCCCGTCATTCAGTTGGGCCTGCATCTCAGAGTCCAGGCCACCTGGACACTCCCCTGGTACCTCACGTTCTTCAGGAGTTTTCATAATTCCTTGTCTTGTTTTTGGCTTCTCCTCTCCCAGACCCAATTGCATCTCCCTGCTACTGATGGGGAGTCGTCACAAGCCTCTTGTTAGCTGTTTCATATTTGCCTCATTATGTTCTCCTCTGTGACTTACTAACATGGCCTGTGTGTGTCAGAAGCTAGTGTTCTTCTTCGTCAAGAACATCCCATGGGATAATATATAGTCCCAGCCACTGTGTCTGATGGCTTCTGTCACCTCCTTTATTCTTCCTGACAGTTCCACATTTAACCTTGACACTTACTTCTGAGAAAGAAGTTAAAAAAAAGAAAAATAGAATTGTTGAGATTGACAAGAAGTCCCATGACTACTGCTGCTCCACTGTATGGGCCATAGTCTCTGGGCCTGCTCCAAAGGCTTGGGTGGATGTGGTACCTGCTAGGTCACTGGACAGATCCTTAGAGGGCAGGACTGGCCCCAGACTGCAGCTGAGCAGAGCTGGATCTGAGTCACAAGTCTGCTATAGGGTCCATAGCTGGCACCAAGGTCTGCATGCATGCCAGCCTCTGGGGGCACAGATGGGCATGTCTCTCTCCTGGTTCCTAGGTAGGCAGGGCTGCTCTTGGATCACTACTGAGAGGAACTGATTCAAGTTACAGGGCTGCTTCAAGATCCAAAGTTGGACAGAGTTTGGTGTGCCTGCCTCTGGAAACACAAATGGGCTTACTTCTTGTTGAGTCCCTAGGGTAGCTGTAATTATTCATAGGCCATTGCTAAGAGGTATTGGAACCAAGTTACAGGGCTACTGTGTTATTCACATTTGGACTGAGGCTGGTGGGCCTGCTCCCAGTCCACAAGTGTGCCTCTTGGCAGGTCCCTGGGCAATAGGACTGCTCTCAGACCAAGGCTGGGAGGAACTGCAACTGCATCTTGACCTGTTCTAGGGTCCACAGCCAAGGCCAAGATCAGCAAGGTTATTTGGGGCACAGGTGGGCTTGACCCCTCCTGGGTCCCTTGGCAGATAGTGCTGGTGGCAGAACCAGTGCCAAACAGGATTGTAGCTGAGTCTACAAGGGAACGGAGCTATTTCCAGGTCCTGTTGCCAGGACCAAGGTTGGCAAGCCTGCCAACAGCTTTCTCATGTTGGTCCTCGTCAGCTGTGGGCTCCAGTGAGGTTTTACAAGCTCCCACCTAGACCCCAAAGCTCCCACAGTCATTTTGTCCATGGATGGCTGCCAGAGTATTGTTTCTGTGGAGGTATGTGAATAGCAGACTTCTTATTCTACCATCTCACTGACATCACCTACAAGGTGGTGAGTCTTCTCCTTCAGCCTGTAGATATACAATCGTGACTTAAAGTAACTACTTCTAATGTTGTTTTTAAAGTCATCATTAGTATGCTTTTTTCCCAGTGTCCTTTGCATTGTGCATATCCTCAGGAATAATGACTAAGTCTGTTAAATTTTTTGCCTCCTTTTAAAATGTCCTCTGTCTCATGACCTCTCTAAGCCTCTGAAATAGCACTGATAGCTAGTGTTTCTTCTCTAAACAATATTCTGTTGTTCAAATAAACAACTAAAAGTTGAACATATTTCAAAAAACATATTGCACCAAACATACTGTTTAAAAATTGAACATATTTCTACTTTCTGTAATGCTGGACCGAGTCACTCAGCTGATTCTTTCAACATTTCACTATCCAGGGCAAGGTACATAGCCAAGCCTGAAATCCATAACCTAAGGAACCAGGTGTTCCCAAAAGCAGAGCATCAGATTATTTTGAACAGAAATAAAAATCTAGTGACTCTGAACTATTAGTGCCCCTAATGACTTGGAAAAATAAACAAATATTCTCTCAGGATGATAATCTCACCTTAGAGCTCAAATAATTCTACCAAAAATGTCCAGCAAAGATAACTAGGTACATAAGGAGACAAGACGTAATGAGTGGTAGCCAGAAGACATAACAGACAGTAGAAACAAATTATCAGAAACGAACTGCTGAAGACCTCTATACTGTGTTTAAGGAGGTGAAAGCCAAGCGTAGATTTCAGCAGGGCACTCTTATAACCTATAAACAGTGAAATAAATTTGAAAAGGAACCACACAGAAATTCTAGAGTTGGGAAATATAGAAATACCAAAATACCAAAAAATACCAAAGTACAGAAATACCAAAATACAGAAAAATCCAAATTAATAAATCGGTTCATGGTTTTAACATCAGATTAGACACAGCTGAAGAGTGAATTATCAAAATGAAAGAAAAATTAGAAGAAAGTAATCAAAATGCAGCATGGAAAAACAAAAGGATAGAAAATATGAGGAGAATGGTAAGCTACAGAGAGCATAAACTCCCAGAAAAAAATGATAGAGAAGAAAGTAGAGTTGATATTTGCAAAGGTAATTTTATCTGAAGTTTTATCAGAGCTTAAGAAAACTACCACACAGTTCAAGAAGTCTGAATATATTTAAAATAAGCTTTTACAATCCTTACCTAGATGCATTGTAGTTAAACTATAAAAAACTTTAAAAGCAACTGGAGAAAGGAAGCAGAGTTCTTTCAAAGTATGATAAACTGACAGTAAACTTCTCATTCAACATGAAAGCCACAAGAAAGTACAGTGATATCCTAAATGTACTAAAGGAGAGTAACTGCCCACCAGGGGAAAAAAGATATCTTTCATAATTGAAGGTGAAATAAACTGCTGCTGCTGCTAAGTCGTGTCTGACTCTGTGCGACCCCAGAGACGGCAGCCCACCAGGCTCCCCCGTCCCTGCGATTCTCCAGGCAAGAACACTGGAGTGGGTTGCCATTTCCTTCTCCAATGCACAAAAGTGAAAAATGAAAGTGAAGTCGCTCAGTCGTGCCCGACTCTTAGCGACCCATGGACTGCAGCCTGCCAGGTTCCTCCATCCGTGGGATTTTCCAGGCAAGAGTACTGGAGTTGGGTGCCATTGCCTTCTCCACTGGGTGAAATAAAAGACATTTTAAAATCAATTAAGTCTGAGTTCACTGCCAGCAGATTCATGCTAAAAGGAATTTCTAAATACAAAACAAATTTATGGTTACCAAAGGGAAAGAAGAAGGATAAACTAGGAGTATGGGATTAACAGATACACATTACTGTATATAAAATAGATATTTGTCATTCAGTCACTAAGTTGTGTCTCTTTGCAACCCCATGGACAGCAGTACACCAGGCTTCCCTGTCCTTCACCGTTTCCCGAAGCTTGCTGAAACTCATGTCCATTGAGTCGATGATCCCATCCAACTATCTCATCTTCTGTCACTCCCTCTCCTTATTGTTATACAGATGTAGCAATAAGAATTTACTGTATAGCACAGAGAACTATATTTAATATCTTGTAATAACCTATAATGGAAAAGAATCTAAAAAACTGTGTATATATATATAACTGAATTACTTTGCTGTACACCTGAAACTAACATAATATTGTAAGTTAACTATATATTTGTTAAAAGAATTTCTTAAAAGTGTTCTTAAAAATGTAAGAGATGGAAATCAAAGAATGTAATAATTATGTGGATAAAGCTAAATGAATGCTGACCAGATCACAATAATGTCTTATATATAAATGTATACAAATATTTACATATATATCATGTTATGAAACTTTACCCAAAAAAGCATATAATTCAGGAAAAGTGAATGGTTTTAAGATGTTCTAAACTCTCTACAGGCTTCCCTGGTGGCTCAGTGGTAGGGAATCCACCTGCGAATGCAGGAGATACGAGTTCAATCCCTGGGTCAGGAAGATCCTCTGGAAAAGGAAATGGCAACCCCCTCCAGTGTTTTCCTAGGAAATCCCACGGAGAGCAGCCTAGAAGGCTACAGTCCCTGGGGTCATAAAAGTGACAGACACGACTTAGCAACTAAACAACAACAAACCCTGTACATTGTCTGGGAAGAGGATACAGTTATCGATTTACGAAGATTCTCTGATAAGCAAAGGTGGAGTACAGCCTAATTGTGGAAGATAAATTGAAAAGCTCCCAGAAGATAGCATAAAATCGTATGCTGCTTATGACTGCTTATGAGATGGGAAAATGTTTCTTAAATAGGACACAAAAAGCCCTGATTTCCAAGGAAAGGATTGGTCAATTGATTACATTAAAACTAGAGACTTTGTCTAAATACTATAGAAAGAGTAAAAAGCCACAGTACAGAGCAGGAAAAGATATTTGCAACACATATAGCTAACAACAAACTCATATTACAAATCAGTAAGAGAAAGGCTCATCACCCAGTATAAGATTGAGCAAGAGATTTAAACAAACTGTGTCCAAGAGAGAGAATCTAAATTGCCTTAAACATGTGATGATGTGCTCAATCTCAGCCATCAGAGAAATGCATATTAAAACCACAATGTGAGGCAGTTACACACCCAGTGTAATGATTTATTTGGTTTTTGTTTTTTCTTTTGGCCGTGCCACAAGGCATGTGGGATCCTGGTTCCCCAACCAGGGACAAACCCATGCACCCAGCAGTGGAAGTGCAGAATCTTAACCACTGAACTGCCAAGGAAGTTCCATCAACATAATGGTTTAATTTTTTTAAACTGACAGTACCAGTTGTTGAGGATGTGGAGTAATAGGAATTCTCCTCCTGTGTTGGTGGGAATACAAATGAGAATAATAACTTTGCAAAACAGTCTGCAATACCCAATAAGCCGCAAGTCTACTCAAGTATATGTGGCCCAACAAAAATGTGTTCATTGCAATATTATTCATAGTGGCCCCAAATCAGAAATAAGTCATCTATCAACAGTAAAAGGGATGAATATTCAGCAGTGAAATAGTATACTCAGAAGAAATGAATAAATCTTACTATATAAAGCTGAGCAAAAGAAGCAAAACAAAAATCGTACATACTGTAGTACTTAGTAACTACCTTTGGGGAGGAGAAAAGCATGTGTAGTGATTGGGAGAAGCAGAGGGTACTCATAATGTACTAAATTTCTTTATCTGAGTGGTAATCACATAAATGTGTTCAGTCGGTGATAATTCATAAAGCCATACTTATTGTTTATGCATTTTTCTGTGTGTAATTTCAGTTAAACTGAAGGTTCTTTAAAACAAAATTTAATTGAGAGAGTACCCAATGATACATGAGATTTACAAGAACTCATATATGAATGATGTCCTCCTTAGGATAATTTGGAATAAAGCCTCTCCTTATATTTGTGACATGAGGTATTATTTACCTGTCTCTCTCCCCTGTTATTGTTCATCTGCTAAGTTGTGTCCAACTCTTTGAGACCCCATGAACTGCAGCACACCAGGCTTCCCTGTCCTTCACCTTCTTCCCAAGCTTGCTCAAACTCATGTCCATTGAGTTGGTGATGCCATCCAACCATCTCATCCTGTCGCCCCCTTCTCCCCTTGCCCTCAGTCTTGCCCAGCATCAGGGTCTTCAGTAAGTCGGCTCTTTGCATCAGCTGGCCAAAGTATTGGAGTTTGAGCATCAGCCCTTTCAATGAATAATCAGTGTTGATTTCCTTTAGGATTGACTGGTTTGATCTCCTTGCTGTTCCCCCAGTGGACTCTGAACTTTGGACGGGAGGGCCTGTGCCCCCATTTCTGACTGACAGAGTGGTTTCTCACTGAGTGTGGGATTCGTGAAATAAGGTACTCACTGGAGAGATGTACTCCTGTTCCCAGGTTAAGAAAACGACTGAGGCCACCCTGCAGACAATACAGGATATGGTCACTATCGAGGACTACGATGTTTCTGAATGCTTCCAGCACAGTCGCTCCACAGAGTCTGTGAAGTCCACGGTCTCTGAAACCTATCTGAGTAAGCCCAGCATCGCCAAGAGAAGAGCCAACCAGCAGGAGACCGAGCAGTTCTACTTCATGGTACGCCTGCCGCTTGCCCAGCCTCTTTGGGGCTCCAATCTGGGGTCCCCCAGCTCTGCTTTTGGAATTGTATCAGAATCATCTAGGGTTCTTTATTAAGACCAGAGTTCCCAATTCAGCAATTCTGGGATACGGTTTAGGAGATAGTGCTGATATGCAGACAAAGTTAAAAAGGGCAGCTCTAAAACAGAACTTTTAAACAATCTCATGAACATACATGTCACCACGAGAGCTTGTTAAAATGCAGGTTCTGATGCCAATAGTCCTGGCGTGGGGGTCACTGAGAGTTCACACCTCTAATAGGCTGATGCCACTGGTCTGCATCAGAAGCATACTTTGCATAACAAGATTCTAGGATCTAGAAGGTAAGAATGGCTGGATTTTTAGATATCCTGTGGGAAGTTCCTTGACATCACATAGTTTCTTTTAAAGTTAAAAATGTATTTTTCCTTTTGCAGAAACTCAGAGAATATTTGGAGGGTAGTAATCTCATCACAAAACTTCAAGCCAAGCATGACTTGTTGCAGAGGACGCTTGGAGAAGGTCAGTTATCTGACGGAGTTGGGGAGATGACCTGGATTATATCTTGTGTTGTGTATGTGTTCCATGAAGAATATGAACCGTGAATTTGTGCTGGAAGAAGCAGAGAACAGCATATGTTTAGATTTGGCTTTATCTGTGTAAGAATCAAATTTTCCCTGGAACTATTTCCTTTTATCCTTTTTTCTTTTGGAGGCTGTGCCATACTTCCCAGGTGGCTCAGTGGTTCTGCCTGCCAAGCAGGAGATGTGGGTTCAATCCCTGGGTTGTAAAGATCCCCTGGAGAAGGAAAAGGCAACCCGCTCCAGTATTCTTGCCTGGAAAATCCCATTGACAGAGGAGCCTGGCGGGCCAGAGTCTGTGTGGTCGCAGAAGACTCAGACATGACTGAGTGACTAAACACCAACACGCAATTTATGGGATTTAGCTCCCCAATCTGGGACAGAACCCAGGCTCCCATCAGTAAGGGGGGCAGAGTGCTAACCACTGGGCAACCAGGGAATTCTCTGAAATTATTTTCCCTATAAACTTTATGCTAACTTGGAGGCAGAACAGTGAAATCTAGGGCTGCAAAGCCAACACAGAGCTGCAAAGAAGGGTCTTCAGAGCCCCAGTGCTTCTAGGAGTACAGAAGTATAAGGAACTGCGCCTGTTCCCACCTGCTGACAGCCCCCCTCTTCTGCCCCAGTCACTTCTTCCTGTCCTTGGTGTACTTCCCCACCCTTCCAGTCCCACCCCTTTTGTTTAAATGGGCTGGTATTTGTTGTCTCATCTATTGCCTTTTTGGACTCTAGAAACCAGTTAAACCAGTTTGGGTGCCTTCTCCCCCTCTACTCCCCCCAGCCCCAGTAAGATTGGTCTTAGTTGAGAAATAGTTTCATTCTATTACTATATCTAGTAAAAATAAAAACAACAATAGCAACCACTTATAGAAAGCTCTCTGTGTGCCAGGCATTGTTCTGAGCTGTATATTTAACTGAGCACTATTTCCCCCTTTTTCACAGATGGGAAAACTGAGGAGAGAGAAAGGATTACAAGCAAAGGGATAGTGTTAGTGCAGATGTTTTTCTCTTTTCATCTTTGTGAAATTTAAAAAAGGGAGAAAAAAACCCACCAGGTCCCTGTCCTAAGTACCTCAGTACCAGTCGGTAACACATTTAATTCTTATTTTTCACACTAGATCTTGCTGGAAGTTATAAAAAGTGAAAGACAATACAGATGGGAGAGGGAAATCAGGGAGCAAGTTGTGTGAACAACTCAGGCTAAAAAGAGTTGACCTAAACTCTTGCCTCCTACAGTTTTAGAACTTTCCTGCCCAGAAAACAAGGTGTTTCTATCACCTTATCTCCTGGTCTCCTCCAAAGGACTCATTATCCTCAGGGAATGTCCACATGTAGAAAGGTTATCATAACCTGAAATACCATGAATTGCAGTTAGAATGCCAGACTCTAAGATAAAAGGCCAATTTTACTTAGGAAAAAAAATAACAAAGTACTAAAAAGTGTCTTAAAAAATTATTGTTGCTAAGTCATGCCTGATTCTGCAACCCAATGGACTGCATGCAGCAAGCCAGGCTTCCCTGTCCTTTCAATATCTCCCAGGGTTTGCTCAAACTCATGTCCATTGAATCGGTGATGCCATACAACCATCTCACCCTCTGTCATCCCCCTCTCCTCCTGCCCTCAATCTTTCCCAGCATCAGGGGCTTTTCCAGTGAATCAGCTCTTCACATCAGGTGACCAAAAAATCAAGTAACTAAATATAATGTATAGATATTCATTCGATTATGAATCAAAAATCATAATCATGATTCAAAAGTTATAAAAGATGCTTTAGTGATAATTGGGGAAATTTAAATATAGACTATATTATATGATATTATGAATGAATTTTTCATTTCCCTAGATATGATAAATTTATGAAGGAGAATATTCTTATTATTAAGAAATGCTTGCTAAGTGTCCTAATTCTGCAACTTACTTTCAGATGGTTCAGGAAAAAAGACATATGTAACAATGAGGGAGAGAGAAGGAAATAAAGTCATTATTGTAAAATGTTATCAGTTGGGAAATCTATGTGAAGGTATAGATTCCCTGTACCAGTCTCTCAGTTTTTCTGTAACAGAAGTTTGAGCCTTAAAAAGAAAAAGCCCTTTTTTTTCTTTGAATAATTGTCTTACCTCAGCTATTATGTCTTTTTCTTGTTTTTCTCCTCATAATATGTGAAGTCTTTTTCTTTTTTTCCATTTTTCACAAATGCCTTGTATTTCAGTGATGCCTCAAGGTCATTGCCCATCCCAAAGCATAAATTATCTTAAGTGCAGCTGAATACTTACGGGACTGGAGACACCACTTGAGAAATTGTGAGTTGGAGGGAATGAAGTAGTGGGTGAATTCATTCTTGGAGCCACAGGCAGACATATGTTAGTACTCTGATCACATTCTGAAACCTTTATGGTACTCATTCTGCATAGATTCCCTTCTGTCTCCTGGAGAGGAAGCCCCACTGGTTGATATGATTTTATATGCCATTATTGGCTAAGGTTATATTTTAGCCAGATTCTGTCTTTAGCTGCTGAATTGTATAAAACTATATCATACCTGGTGAACTCTGTGCCAGGATTTCTCTTGTAATCTCTTTCAGTGGTTTCCAGTGTCCTGTTGACACAAGCTATGTTCAGGTATTCCAGATGTTCACTGAATTGGATTTTTTTCTGCACAAAAAACTGGATTGTTCTCATCCGGGGCCAGCAGACACACTGGCTGCAGACCTCTCTGCTCCCCAGCCCTTGGTCACAGCCTAGGCTTGATGCTAGCAGCTTTGCCCAGCGAAAGACCGAGCGTGGAGGACATGCCCCATCTTTCAGCTCTTGTGAGCCCTTCAGCTTTCCACACAAGCCCTGTTCACATTAATAGGCTTATACCAAGGGGTGACCAGGAAAGTTAATGGTGCCTGTCCCACAGTGAGATTATCCAATGGCGAGCCCTTAAGAAGGGCTCCAACTCTGGTGTTGGCTAACTGATAGTAGATCAGAATTAAACAGTGCGTTTGGGGTCAGTCTTGACTTTTTATATAGAAACCACATCTCTGAGTTATACTAGGCTCATTGCTGCAAAAACTGCCTTCATAGTAAAACAAATAGAGCCTAACTCGGGGATTTAGCAGTTGATCGTACACAGCTGAAACTGTAACTACGGACATGTGTTTGGCCTGTCTTACTGCTCACTTTTGGCAGGCTACCAGTGGCCCAGTAAGTCCTTTGATTTACAGCATTGCAGAGCAGCTAGATTGGGCTCTTAAAGTGGCACTGTCAAATATCAGAATTCCAAATCTTTGAAAACAACTGAAATAGAGAAAAAACACACGATGAGTTAAGGCCAAAGGTATCATCATCGTCTTCTTCATCCTTCAGCAACACCATTATATCATTTTGTGATGTCTTTGTTTTTAAATAGGAGATGTTAAATCAAGCATGGAAAATGAGCTATATGTCTGTAAAACTGAAGCACAGAAATTTTGTTCTTTTTTAGTATTGAGCCTTGGTGTTCACATGACTTCTTTGAGTGCAGCATTTGGAGTTAACAGGTTGTAAAAATCAGTGTAATTTTTGCTAAACATAGATAACCTAACACTGAAAACTGAGTTCCATGTTATATTGTTTTTAGCTCTGGACATAGGAATTAAATAGACTATCATCACTCACTCCTTTGTCTTTGAGTCAAAGTACAAATATACTTTCAAAAGAAAAGCTGATTGTGAATAATTATTTTTTTTAGAAAAGTACTGCAGTAGTTGGTATTTTTAAGGAAGATAAAGGGCTGGAAAGTAACGCCACAAGGCCTTATCAATCATTCATTAGGGACAAAATCCAGGATGCCTCCATTCAGTGTGAGCTGCATGCATTTTAAATATTTTATCTAGTTTGGGGACTCAGATTGCCACCAAATTATATTTTGGTTTTCACTTTTACTCTGTGGACATAAAATACATTTGGGCTTGAAAAATAATTCACTTCCTAATTCTCAAGTAAATTTTAAAAGTAGTCAAAGTAGCTGTTTGTACCAAGAGCAAGATAATCCTGGGTCATTTTATTTTTCCTCCAAATGGCTTGTATTGGGGTAGAAGGTGTTGTCTGTTGTTTTTAATAATTAAGTAGCCTTCCAAAGAAAGTGATTGAAATCTAATCCTCAGACCACTGGAAGCTTTCACATTTCTCTGGGAAGCAGATTTCTTCTAAGCTTATGTGTTATTGATCTATTAATGATGATACTGATTAAAAAATAAAACCTCATTCATCAGTTAGGACACACTGAGTACTATTAGCAGAAAAAAACAATGGATGTGGTGGTGGTGCTTATACTATGAATGATGGTTCTCACAAAGCTTGCTCTTGATTCATTAATCAAAATGTATCTTTTATAGGTTTTTAATTTTTTATCAAATACTATTAACCATGGATGGATGGAGCAAAATGATTTTAAGCCATTTTATATCTGATCATTTTCTAAATCTAGAGGCTATTCAATTAGGATATTTTAACAAAAATAGTAAAATTTAAACATTGTAAAGCATTTAGTTTCTAAGGAATTATCATTCAGTTCAGTTCAGTCACTCAGCTGTGTCCGACTCTTTGCGACCCCATGAATCGCAGCACGCCAGGCCTCCCTGTCCATCACCAACTCCCGGAGTTCACTCAGATTCACGTCCATCGAGTCGGTGATGCCATCCAGCCATCTCATCCTCTGTCGTCCCCTTCTTCTCCTGCCCCCCGTCCCTCCCAGCATCAGAGTCTTTTCCAATGAGTCAACTCTTCGCATGAGGTGGCCAAAGTACTGGAGCTTCAGCTTTATTATCATTCCTTCCAAAGAAATCCCAGGGCTGATCTCCTTCAGAATGGACTGTTTGGATCTCCTTGCAGTCCAAGGGACTCTCAAGAGTCTTCTCCAACACCACAGTTCAAAAGCATCAATTCTTTGGCGCTCAGCCTTCTTCACAGTCCAACTCTCACATCCATACATGACTACTGGAAAAACCATAGCCTTGACTAGACGGACCTTAGTCAGCAAAATAATGTCTCTGCTTTTGAATATGCTGGTCATAACTTTTCTTCCAAAGAGTAAGTGTCTTTTAATTATCATTAGCATCTTTTTAAATCACTTGGAAGTTATTAACCTCTGTGGTTCTCTTTAATTTGATAGGTATTAAAGTTGTTTTTAAAATTTATTTAATTTATTAAATCTTCAGTATTTTGTATTTGGCTTTATCCATATGAGGCAGACAGATATCTCTACCTGTCTTCTAGGGTTTTTCTGAGTTTGCTGGGGAGAAAAAGATACGCATTTTACAGTATATTTGGGAGCTTGGGTCTAGAATTAAAACAAACCTGGGCTTTAGGGCCAGACCCACCACATACTGACCATGTGACCTTGGACGAATCACTTGTCTTCTATAGGCTCAGTCTAGCAATATTACAGTACCTACTTCATAAAGTTATAAAAATTGTATTACTCTACAGAAAGTGCTTAGAACAGTGTCGATAAATGTTAGACATCATTGCTGTTTTTATTGTTCTTACTAATACATGTATTTTATGTCATACTTTTGTGTTGTAATAAAGTATGCAACATGACAATACAGTACAGTAGAAGTCAGCTATTTCCTCTGCTCTCAATCCTTTGTTCATTCTACTGACTCACCCTGGGTGATCTCAGCTCACTCTCATGGCCCCAACACAATCTAAAGAGTAGCAGCTCTTAAATCTTAACCTCCAGCCCTGTCTTCTCTCTGTGCAGTAACCCTGTACTGCCAACTTCCTGCTGAAGGCCATCCCCTAGGACATCACACTTAGCTCACTGTCTGCCTTCTCCACTTTCCCATAGACCTTCTCTCCCATCCATTTAGGAATAACTATTATATATTCTTTTGGAGTTCTATATCTTTATTTTCTTTTTAAAGTAGCAGAAAGCCAGCAAAAGGAAGGAACTGCGTAGTGGAGGAAACAATCAGATTCATCTCCCTTTCCCACTCCCCAACCCCAAGTCTTGGCCAAGGATAGATTCTACCAAGATTTACAGTAGCCTGCATCTGTGTTGAGAAAGGTTTGCTCTGATATGAACTGGTGCCTCCTATTTAATAAATAGATATTAACCAAATGCTTTATGTTACTTGTTATTCAAAAGCAGATGGTAGGGTAAAAGATTGTGTTGCAGCCTGGGAGTATTCATTCACAGTTCCCAGCTAGCCAGCACTCTCTACCATTGTTGTATTGGCCTTGCCCTACAAGCCTGAATCATTGCATTGTGATCTGATGGGCTGGTCTCACCTGTTGGTGCTGCAACATGACACTTCTCTGCCAGCTGTATTTTCAAGCATTTTCAGGACCATATCATCATTTTGCAAACAAACCAGTTGAATGGTTCAACTCTCCCACACCCCTTCCCACTACTCCACCCTAAATATAAGAAAGAGCAGACAGCCACCATAGACGCATTCAGACTTGAAATTAGCTCAAATTATTAGAGCACCACAAAAAGAGAGCTGCTTAAAACAAACCAAGAAGCCTGAATGTATAAGAACCTCATGTTTTGAATGACAGGGAATTCTGTGAAAGGCTTTTAGCTTACTAGTTGGTATAATGTAGCATAATTTAAGGTCCTTGTACTTTAATATCTGCAAATGTCATTTCTGATTGTAGAGTACAACTTCTCTGCCTGATTTCATATTCTCGAAAGAATACCAATTTAAAACAAATTGAGTTCTCCTAACCCTACCTGACCCCCTGCTTCTCTCTCACAGTTATCAGTCAAGACAGAGGGAATAACTAATGTTGAAATCTTGGTTGTGTGTTATTTGTATTTCATCTTTGAACTTACAGTTAAGATCAAGCAGCTATTTCTTGTTTAAAAAATAATAATAAAAAAGAAAGCTCCCTGCCTCAGACTCCCAAGTGAAACATTTCTTTAATCTATGGAATTTATTTTTTATGTATAGATTTCATGAAATACTTACTTTGAATTTTTTGTCTATCTGTATATGCTGTCTTCATGCTGTCCACCGTAAAATGTGTGAGTTATTATAAACTCAGCATCATAAATCAAGGGACAGATGATATAAAAGATTACCCAATGCATTCCACTGATTCCATTCAGTTGACTTTTTTTTTTGCTTTCCTGCAGGTCATAGAGCTGAATATATGACTACAAGGTAGGAAAATATTTTAACATATTCATTGTGTCTCACTCTCTTCTCTCTTTCAACCAGCAACCAATTAAATGTTGCAAGAATGAACATATTTTGTTAATGAACTTGGAAGATAGTTTGGGCTTGACAAGGCAGTAACAGGAAGTGTTTGTGGTTCTCATGAAACCAGATTTGCCCTGGCATATCTGAGGGTTTCCCACTGGAATTGTAAAGCTCTTTAATGAGTAGTGTCAGTTTAAAAAACAAAGGATAGAAATTGAATGGGTTTGATTTATCTAATCCAAAGAACTTTAAATTTCTAAAAAGAGTCTGATAAGACTTTTGGTAATTTAGTTAACAAGCAATATTATGTGCGTATGTACAGTGTCTGGCTAGTTACTTCTTACTTCTGTATGTCATAAAAACTAGAGCTATGTTGAATATTCTTGGATTTTAGCTCAGTCCCTGTTTGGTTTGCTTTAAAATTTTAACTTTTAATGCCTAGTACAGTATTGCACTTCCTTTTGTTCTTCCTTTTTTCCCCCCTTTTATAAATTCTTAGAAAGCTTTTGAAGCTTCTGCTGAGAAGGAAAAGCCTTTTTGGATGCAGATTCTGATTTGGGTTTGGGAAAGTTTATGGCAACTTTTCTTTTTCTCTGCCAACATTTGTGCAACAGCCAGAGATTATTCTAATTGACATAACAAGACATTGCACCTTTAAAGTTGAGTTCTCTTTGAGGTAGGAGGCATTTAGAACACTGGTGTGTCAGTTGCGGTAATGGTCAAGTTGATTTTCAGATTCTGTGATGTTCTTGCTAGGTAGTTTATTCAAAAGGAAACCCCTCTTATATCTTGGTGAACCAACCAGAAAGGCATAGCTACTGACTTACCTAAACTTTATGAAAATACTAGTTTTTCTTCCCTATGTCAGTAACAAAGAGGCATATTACTCCTGCATGGTTATATATCAGTTGTGTCACAGTTAATGTCTCCTGTACGTATCAACTCTTTTACCTGTTTATAAATTATAATTCATATTAGGTGCCCTTTTAAAAGATCTTTTTAAAGGCAGAAGTTCAAATATGTAAATTCTCAATGACTGCTATTAATATAATTGCCCAGCAGACTGGAAGACCCTCTGGAGAAGGAAATGGTAACCCACTCCAGTATTCTTGCCTGGAGAAAACCATGGACAGAGGAGCCTGGCAGGCTACAATCCATGGAGTTGCAAGAGTTGGACACAACTTAGCAACTAAACCACCACAGCGGACTTCATGTTCACATCCTTCTGACTGGTACTTCCTCTCATCCACATGGGCATTCTACATGGAAAGCCAGATTATCCAGAAATAGTGTGGCAGGTACAGGACCAGAACGAGTCACACGATTTGAATGTTGAATGAACGTGGAGTCTGGCGTCCACCTGGCGTGTACATAGTAGAGCCAGAACCATCGGTACACCAGTCTGCCTGCCAAGCGAACTCTGCCATGGGAAGTACCTTGATGAGCTCTCAGTTTATTCTAACCTCAGGTCCCTCTCACAGCTTTTCACATTTGCTTCATACTTTAGATTCATCAGGAGAGGCACTTTTCAGACTTTTGGTAGAAGACTCGAGACGTTCCTGTGTTAGCCTCAGCCAGAGGTACTCTGCATCTCTAGCGATGCGGGAATAATTCTCCAGGGCTTTGCCTACAGCTGCAGTATTTGCTTGTCCCACAGATAAGTAACCAAACAGAATGAGCTTGTGTTCCTATTCCCTTAGCTTCATCAGCTGCTCCAGATAGCACCAGATGTGAAGTTCTATTGGACCTTGTCATAATAACCACATTTTTCTAGTTTCTGTGTTTGATGCTTTGTCTTCCTGGGGCCTTGCTGACCCTGAGGGACTGTCCCTCTAACAGTTAGTCAGTTCCTAGAGATAGTAAAGGGCTTTCTTACGAGTGTGCCTTTTGTATATAAAGCAACCAGTCCAGAGCCCATACCCTCAACCACCTCCTTTTTCAAGCCTTTATACATAGGGCCGCTACTTACCTTCCCCAGTCACCTGAAGCCCAGTTGCCAGACAAGTAGGGACAGCTCCCATCCCCCAGAGCCCACCAAAAGTATTCAAGGACTTGTCATTCAGTCACTCAGTTGTATCTGGCTCTTTGTGACCCCGTGGACTACAACACATCAGGCTTCCCTGGCCTTCACTATTTTATGGAATTTGCTCAAACCATATCCATTGAATCGATGATGCCATCCAGTCATCTCATCCTCTGTCCCCCCGCTTCTCCTCCTGCCCTCAGTCTTTCCTAGTACTAGGGTCTTTTCCAGTGAGTTGGCTCTTCGCATCAAGTGGCCACAGTATTGGAGCTTAAGCTTCAGCATCAGTCCTTCCAGTGAATATTCAGGGTTGATTTCCTTTAGGATGGACTGGTTTGATCTCCTTGCATTGACGGACTAGCCAATCCTAAACCTGCTTACCCTGCCTTGCATGTTCCTTCCCATGGGAACCACAGCAAAAGCTCACATTTTCCCTGACTGTTTCTTCCTCCTGACTGCTATTTCTCCATGTGCCCCTCACCCCCATGCAGTAGCATGCCCCCACCTCTTGGGAACTGTGAGTAAGAAACCATCTTTCCAGTGACAGTTGTCTTCCGATCTGTTGGCCTTACCATACTTGAATAAAAATAAGCTATGCATTTTAAAATACTTCTAAAATAAGGAAAAGAGTGGATGAAGTCAAGCACATATGGTTAAATTCATTGGCAGGCAGTTGTTTTGTTTGTTTATACCCACCAGATCCTTTATTCAGTGAATGGCACAGAATTCAGTGTATAAACGAAGTTTCAGAAATTTCAGCAGTGGTAGTTGATGACTTTCTACTTGGAGGAATTTTCCATATTTGCTTCTAGACACTTGCAAAGGCTCCTTTCAGCCTCTCAAGCACCATGGAGCTTCAGGCATTGCTTGCTGTACACTCCATCAGTCATATGAGCCCACCTGTTGGAAAGTCTTAAGATTTGGCTGTGGAAGGCAGTATCAGCAGGTTTGTTCCCCTGGCTATCCCAGTGGCTGTAATGATATCTTAGGAAGGTAGCCAGGCTTCCACATAAACTCTGGGGCCTTTGTTTTTAAACTGGTCTTTTTGAACTTTAATGAACTGAAAAGGAAGTTCTTCCTAGACAGTTTGCAGCTTAATAAGGGGCTTTACCTGATTTCCAAGTGTGGTATATACCCTCATGAAAGTGAAAGTGTTAGTCACTCAGTTGTGTCCGACTCTGCGATCCCATGGACTGTAGCCCACCAGTCTCCTCTGTCCATGGAATTCTCCAGGCAGAAATACTGGAGTGGGTTGCCATTCCCTTCTCCAGGAGATCTTCTCAACACAAGGATCGAAACCAGGTCTTCTGCATTGCAGGAGGATTCTTTACCATCTGAGCCACCAGGGAAGCCCATGTCAGCTCATATCTGCCTTCTAAGTAAGAAGGAGTTCAAATCAGAATGTCCAGAGAAAGGTCTTCAGTCTCTTCTTCCATGTATTCCTTGCAAGAGAGTTGTAGAAATTGAGTCATGTGATCCTGGTTCTCTTTGTTCTAAAGGGAGAGGGCAGAAGTTTCCCTCTTTCCAGTTACAAAGCAAGATGATGCATGGTTTCTAAATATCGTACATGGTACCCTGGATGTGCCTATGCCAGAGAGACTGACTTGTCCGTCACAGCAAGTAGACTGGGGATGGAGAGAGTTCAGAACAGAAAAAACAGATGCATCATAATTCTCTCCAGATAGTTAGGTGATGAACTAGTTTCTTTTAAAGAAATGATCATTCTTGTGAGCCTGGACCCACTGCCCCTAGAAGTAGCTTTGAAACAAAACTCTATTTTTCACTTGTGACCCATTAATAGCTTCTTTTACATAAAATAAAATCCTAGTAACTACCTGAGGGATATCAAATAGATGTAATGTTATTTGCCTTGAAGAATTACATTGTAAGTACAAATATTACATTTAATTTATCATATTGGGATCTTTCAGAGTCTTCATTTTTATGACATGTTGTATTTTTTGTGTGACTTACAAGTCGAATAACACAGGTGTTGGTTTATAATGCTTGGCCGAAGAGCTTGCAGTTTCATTTGGTGATGCTTACCATTTTTAAAACAAACAAACGAATGTCGGTTACAAGAAAAGAATACTGTGACTAAATAGCTGGTGTAGGTTTTGATGCATAAGTCAAAGTAAATGAATGGGAAAGGGAAAGGACTGTTTTCCTCCATGGGTGGGAGTGGGGGTGGGGAAGGAACACAAGAATTCCTGTGTCTTGTAATTTTGATGTGACCTATGGGTGTTTCATTTGTTGTTTGATTTCTGCCATGCTCAGTAATTATATTCCCTCCCTTAGGCCTCCAAATGTTCCCCCTAAGCCCCAGAAACACAGGAAGTCCAGACCCCGCTCACAGTATAATGCTAAGTTGTTTAATGGGGATTTGGAAACATTCATCAAGGTACTGGCACCAGCCATCTGGGTGGCTGATCTCCACGCTTCTTACTATAATGGTCTCAGCCTCTCATAAAAGGAGGCAGGTCATTATGTCCAAGTCTGTCCTGGGGCTCTTTGCTTTCCCAGAAAATCAATATAATATTTCCTGAAGTCAGAGAGGAAAGACTGTTTGGTTTGAGTGCCTTCAGAAGAGGGAATAAACGTGGGTATTATTATACTGGCAAAAGAGAAAGCCTTCTTCTTAAAAAAAAAAAAAAGCCATAATTTGTACAAAAAGGAAAAGAGCTACCTGATAAAATGCTTAAGTTCTACTCATGCAAATGAGACGGCACAAAATATATCTTGAAAGTCCATTGTTAGGCTAGCTTTGAAGCACAGCAAGTTTCGATTTCCCATGACTTGAGGAATTCATTATATTGGACAAATTGTAAGGCCCTGTGGTCTGTATCTGGATCTCTGCTGTGTTTACTCTGTCTTCTTTTTCACCCTGTATTTCTGATAATGCTTCTAGCCGAGGACGAAGGAATTCACACGCGAGACACCAGGTACTGTGCTCGAGGGAAGTCGCGGGCACAGCCTCTTTCACTCTTGATACCATTTTCAAATCACAGTCATGCTTGGCTTTAACTGGATTTTTTAAGGTCTTTAAAAGAAAAGTGTTTGCAGTTGGAAATTAGACCGGTTTATAAATAGGTTTTACTGAGGAAAGAATTATAGAAATCAAACACTGATTTTAAGGGGAGTAGTCCTCTAGTAAAACTGGATAAATGCTTAGGTTTTACATTATGTATTTGGCAAATATACCAAATTTTGTATATGTTTGATAAGAGAGTCAATATTAAATACCAGGTGCACATTTAATACTGGAATTGGACCCTCATGTAAATTATACAAAAAAGAGGAGAACTACCTAGGAGGCAGTGTTTCCGAAGACTGAATTTATATAGGAAACTGCATCATTGGTGATCTCCCTTAATGATATGTTACGGTGTCTTACTTTCTTTAAAGACCGGTCTTTTATTGAATATGTACACTAATGATTACAAAATGTGTGTGTGTGTGTGCATGTATATGGATAGATAGACACATACAAACATACATACATGAAGAAATTTAAAGCCTCCGGCAACCTTTGAAAATGAATCCTAACCCTGGAACTGAGTGAAAGCCACCGGACAACCTAAAGAGCAATCACGAGTCTGTTGCTATTAGCCTTAAACCCAGAAGAGCCTTATTGGCTCTAATTTAATATAAAATTATTGTCAAATTTGATTATCTGGTTTCCCAGCCCAGGGCTTACAAACAGGGGCAAATTAGACGGAGAGAAGGGAACGATGAAATGAAAGCGCTGAGATGTGCAGCGGATGGCCTGGCAGAGAGGAGAATATAGAACAGCTCGTAGAGGTGGCTGTACGATTCCATTGTATTTGATAACACCGTATAAGAATGACTGCTGAAGATCATACAAAGGCACATATTACGTTTTTGAAAGATTTTTTCATTAATAATAGTTAAAGGAAACCAAATTTAGGCATGAAAGGAGGAGCAAACCACTTAGCATGGAAAATTAACTTCTGTAAGCTCCTCTTCGTTCCAGATAGTGTTAAAGAATCTTTGGTCCTAGCAGGGAAGCAGCAGGTATCGTGATCTCTACACTTCCGAAAAGTGCTCAGTCAGTTGAGAGCCCCACAATATGACTGTAACACAACAAAGGAAAAACTATTTTTCCTCTATTTCCCATGGGGAAACTTGAGACCCAAAGGGATTTGTTTGAATGGTCAGTGGAGCATAGCCCATTGCTTCACTTCCTGTAAAAAATTCTCTACCAAAGCATCTGGTGTCCATGAAATTAAATTAAAACATACACATTCATTATTTCTTGACTCCAAAATTCATTATATGAAATGAAATACTAATGATAGCTGAAGGATTAGCTAATTAGCTGAGTAAAGATGAAAATGTTTTTAAAATAATATGAAAACCTAAGACATTTCTATTTAGAACTTTCTTAGTGCAAACATTTTTCTTTTAATAACCTTTTATTCTTGGTTTCCCTTTTTGTTTTAATACTAAGTTCAGCCAGGTTGCCAACTAATAGTCTCCTTTCATCATTTACATTTAAATATTTGTTGCTCTTCTAGATTAAAGTATTACAGGAATTGTTCATATAAAGGTTACATCGCCTGAAATAAACTTGTATCCTAAAGAAAAATCCCCTCTCCTAGTCAGTAAGTTTTGATAAAATAATATGGCCATTCTTGAGCCAACTAGTTCACATTAAAAAAGCATTTTTATTCTCCAGGATCTTCTTTAAGAAATTAATAAAGTTTATGCTCCTGAAACAAAGTGCCTAATTGGAGAAACTTAATGCAGGCTCCAGAAGTAATTGAACCATTAACTGGTTTATACACTGTTTATATTGTCTTAAAACTGAACATGAAACTCTCCCTCAAGAAGTATGCTACCCATTCTAGGAATAGTAAAAAGTTAGATTGCTGGCCGACAGTCTATTCCCACTCCTTCCACTGTTTCTTAATTGGAAAGGTTAGTGGATTCTTAATAGTTCTAACATATTGAGGCAACCAAATTGTTCTTGTGTTGCAGAATGACATTCCCCATGAATTAGTACCTAATTTCAGCTAATCATTTGAAACCTTCATACTTCCTTCAAAGCTCTAACTCCTGAAAGAGCAGAGTCTGAAAAGTAGATGAAAAATAACTCCGTAGCCAGTAACCTTCTCTAACTACATGGAGTGCATGGCATTGACACATATAACTGTGACCTCAGCAGCTCCTTCATCTCATTTGTCATCCTACACATGTCTTAATACATTTGCAGAATTCACATTTGTTCAGTAGAGTGCGATGCCTGTATTACAAGATGTAGAGAAAGAAGGCCAAGAAATGTTCCTTCTAAGAAAACAAGATCTAATGGGTTGCACATTGGTGCCGTTTTTTTTTTCTGCATCCTTAAAACATGAAAAAATAACAATGAAAAGTCTTTAGCGGGTAAGTCAGATCTGATGCAAACTAAATAAATACATGACACATTATGAGCAGCTATAAAGCAATTCTCATATTATGCATTTGAAAACACATAAACCCTTTATAACTGTCATCATCTAGATGGTGGATTCTCGGGGGTGCTACAGAGAGGATCCTGAGATGGTTGTGTTTGTTGACTAGTAAAGTCAGTCAGTCCTAAGATGCTACGGTTAGAATATACTGAGCTCTTTTTAGGTCCATTAGATTAATTACTTGTGTAAGTAACCTTTTTAAATATAAGTGATTTACATAATTCATTTTAGTATGTGAGCCTACATGCAAATAGAAAAGGTGAATTAGCTGTGACATCCTTAGGAATAGCAGAATGAGTTGAAACAGAATTGCCTTCAACGTATTTACTTTGGTTTGCCTCAGAACTGAAATATACCTTTGGTCGTATATAATTTTATATTTGGCCCTTGAAGAATATTTTAGAGGGAGTGTGTTTGGAAACGATCATCTAAATGAATGAAATGCATTCCTTCAACTGTAAGCTTTAATGTTATGTGTGATTTGTGCCTCTGCTCTGCTGTTAACTGGTTTCCATCTCTTGACCCAGGACTCAGGACAGATCATCCCCCTCATTGTGGAAAGCTGTATTCGGTTCATAAATCTCTATGGTAAGCCCTAAACTGCAGTATTCTTACCTTAAACAATTACTAGGAGTCTTGCAGTAAATGCGTCTTTCCTTTTAATACTTATGGTTGGAAAAAAGGGGACCTGGAGGATGTGATGGACTCTCTCATGCCCTTTCCCTTCTATTGTCTTCAGGTCTTCAGCATCAGGGAATTTTCAGAGTGTCTGGTTCCCAGGTGGAAGTCAATGATATTAAAAACTCATTTGAGAGAGGTAATTGCATGTCTGTACCTATAAGCAAACTTTGCTAAAAAGTCATCATTTTCTATAGAGAAAAATGGCATACTCATCCTATATGTCTTTAAAACCTTTCTCTGCATTTATTTCTTTTTGGATGTTGAATTAAGAATCTATTTAGAATAGCTGAGAAATGAAGCCAAAATCATAAGGCTTTGTTATCAAGTCTAGAAAAGCATATGAGTTTTGTATCCTTGGTTTAGGACCAGCATTGGTAATCCTCAGCACGCTGTCAATGGTGGCTCATGAAAGGGTTCTAGAAAAGTGGCAAGAACACCTGTGGTCTGCATAGCAGGTGTTTGAGGTGACTCATCCAAGCTTCATGTCTACTCCCTTTATCAGGAACTCTCCTTCCTCTTATTGCCATCTCCAGACTCCTTCCCTGTGACCTTAGTTGGTTCCTTATTCCTGATCCCAATTGACTGTCAAATAAGTCCTCCTAAACTTTTCATTAGCACATTATGATGAGTACCAGGCAGACCTAGAATCAAATCACACTTCTGCATTCACTAATTGTGTGATTTGGGTCAAGTGACTGATCTCTTACTTTGGCCTCAGTTTCCTCATCTGCAAAATTCTAGGATTGGTGTGAGAAATAGATATAAGCCATGAACGTGCTTAACTCTTAAGTGGTGGTTCTTAGCTCATAATGCTCTCCTATTAAAATGATTTGTCTTATGTCTACTTTTGGATACATCTGCACCTTCCTGCCCTTGCCTGAAAGTCAAGCCAAGGATGCAGAGGGAGGGACATCATGGCTTGGAGACAGGGCCACCCCTCTTGGTCCCATTTGTCCTGACTCAGACTTGGTACAAAGCCAAGTTTGAAACCATGGTTGAAGAGGTCAGCTTGGAGCCAGATTGTTTTTCCTCTTCCAAATCCTCTGAGTGATATGATGTATAGAGCAGAGGAGTCTACCCTCAAGAGATAAGGTATCCAAGTCACTTACATGGACCATATTCAAGATAAATTGAAATATAGTAAAGCATCAGGTTCCTGTGCCATTGTAGGCAGAAATGATTTTCTTACTTTTCCCTGGACAATCCCCTGGTATTTATTGTTTGTTTGTGATCTCTTTGGGTGAGGCTTTCTCACGGTGGGCAAAAAAAAAAAATTGTTTTGGTGAATTCATGTTCAGTGATTTCCTGCCCTAGAAGCAGAGAAAAAGGAACCACAAGTCCCTGAAAATAAACTGCCCCAAGGGGCAAAGAAAAGTTAAAATGCGGTGTACAACTTTTGTGAACTTGAGAAGAGCAGACCTATGAATAAAAAAAGGAGCTTGATTTAAAGACGCATATGATATTGGACTTCTTAAGAATTCTATTTCAGTTTAGTTCTCAGGAACGTGGACTAGTCAGGTCAGTCACCTAATAATTTAAAAGCACCCACCATAAAGAATAATGTAATTTCATGTTTGTGATATATAAATTTCCCACTTTTATACACGTTCTTTGGTACTGTTAAGGGTACGTTTTCAAATTCCTGTCTGATTTCAAAATCTCCTACTGCTGAAGTCAACTTTCAAATGTGCTATGAACACCACCATTCACTTTGAGAAACACTTATGTAATGGTATTTAATGTAGGTATTCACAATTAGTTGAGTCCTATAATATTTCTGATAAATTTTCCTGGTTCATACAGCATAGCCAGACAGACCTATGTTGTTTCTTTTTCCCCAGTAGGATACAAGACAGAGAATGTAGTATTTGAATTCATGTCAAACTAAGATTACAGATTTTAGCTTTTAAAAAAAAAAAGTTGGGTCCAATTATAAATCCCACAATATTTTATTTTAAGTTTTTAGGTAATTTGTAAGGGATTTTTGGTAGCATATGATATAAAAAAAGCTTTATTTTGGCCAACTATTTTTAGGTTAATCATGGGGTAGAATATCTAAACCAATTATTTTAATTTTAGTAGCGTGTAATCTTTTAGTAGCATGTAATTAAAAGATACATGTATATATAGAAATGTGTGTGAGTATAGAAACATATTTTTGTTCAGAAATAAAAAGAGAAGCAATGTGCATGTAACTAATTTGTTGGTTTTTTTTTTTTTTAGGTGAAAACCCTTTGGCTGATGACCAGAGTAACCGTGATATTAACTCAGTTGCTGGCGTTCTAAAGCTCTACTTCCGTGGGCTGGAAAACCCCCTCTTTCCTAAGGAAAGATTTAATGATCTGATTTCTTGTGTCAGTAAGTGGGCTATGTTATTGTTTGTTTGTTTTTTCCTCAATTCTTTCCCCACCAGCATTATTTGACTAACCAATTCCTGGAAAAAGCAGCAGCCCTGTATCTTCCTCCCCATCCATTACCCCATCACCACCGAATTTCTGAGACCACTTGTCTTGGATCCAGCGTGACTCATCCACCCAGCTGTGGCCTCGCCCTTCGCTGAGTGGGCTTTGCTCCTGAACATTACCCAGGTTCCACAGAGCCCAAGAGCTTCCCACTTAGTAGCTGGGACAGAGCAGAGAAACAGATGCCAACTCACTGAAGGCAAGGCGGAAGCTGTAAGCATGGAAATGTTAACTGTTTTTTGGCTTTTGGCTCGTGGTCTTTTCCACCATCTTTGTTACTTGGGGAAAAAAGGTGAAAGGAGATAAATGATCATTATTACAGTGCAGGAACAGTAGGTGGTAATTATCTGTCGGTGGGCATCCCCAGCTAATAGGCAGAGTGGCTCTGGGAGCATGCATGATGTATTATGAAACCCATAATCAGCAGAGCAAAGCATTGCTTTTTCTTCAGGGGGTAGGGGGCTCTTGACACTATAGGGAAGAAGGTGAAAATAATAATACTGGGAATGAGCCACATCCCATGTGTCTGTAAACTCAGTGTCCCTTTAAGTCCACGTTCCCAGGCAAGGCTGCTGAACTAACCTAAATTACACAGTGAGGGCTTTTGTGAGAATCAGGCTTGACTCTAATGAACAAACCTCCTCCCCCATCTCCCCCACTACCCACCTGGATCAGCAAGTCCGAGTGACCTCGGAAAATCTCTCCGCTCACCCTGGCTTCCCCTTTCCTGTCGCCAGTGCTTTGGTTTCTCACTGGAAGATCCTACTCCTACGTTTTGCCCTCTTTCCTTTTTCCTTTTGCTTCATGCCAGGCACTCCTCTTGGCACTTTACATGTATGAACTCATTTCATTCTCACAGCCCTGTGATTGATGGATTGATGTTCTCCTGATTTTATAGGCGATGAAACTGAGGTGCGGAGAGGTTAAGAAACTTTCTTTGAGCAAGGTGGACCTAGGATTTGGACCCAAGCTGTTGGAGTCAAAAGCCTAGGTTCAGAAGGGCAAATTGAGTTTTATGTTACCGTCACCACCTCCCACCTCTCCCCCCCCCCCCCATTTAGAATCTATTTCATTGTTTTCCACCTGAAAACAGACTCCTTGGTATGGCCAGTTCATAGTATAGATTTCTTCCTCCATCTGATCTCTCTCCTTTTGTGCACTCATCTCCTGCCACCTGCTCAGCTGACTTTGTTTCAATGATAGCAACCTGTAGAGTTGCTGGACCATTTCCCACCTCCATGCCTTTGCTGGTGCTGCTATATCTGCTGTCCCTCGTGGCCATTTGACATCCACAGGGAAGGATGTGCTGAACTGGCACTCCTCCCAAACTGCCATCAACCCTAGCACCTGAGGCAGCATTAGTCACTTTCTCCTCTACTAATGTTCCATTGTGTACCTCTGTCTGTAATTGTTCTTAAAGCCCCACATTACAATTTTTTAACCACTCTCTGTCTCCCTCTACAAGAGAAGAGGCTAGTAAGAAGAGGAAGAACTAGTAAGAGGAAGAAGGCTAGTAGGAAGAGGCTAAGAGCATAGGTTCTAGACTCGAACAGCCTAGGTCCGTATCTAGGTCCACATTGCTCACCAGCAAGTTTTTTAACCTCTCTGTACCTTAGTTTCATCATCTATAAAATCAGGAGAACATCAGTCTATATATCATAGGGTTGTAAGAATGAAATGAGTTGATACATATGAAATGCCAAGAAGAGTGCCTGGCATGGAATCTGTTCAAGGCAGTGCCTACATTTAGCTCCACGGGCGTGTGAGGTCTTGATGGATTATTACGTTCTCTAGCCCAAACACTTGGCCGTAGTTAATGCCAGGCATATGATGAGTGCATAATGCATAGTTAAACAGAATTTAAATTAGGAGTCAACATTCCACCAAAATCATTTTTAAATATTCGTTTATATTTTTGACTGTGTCAGGTCTTAGTTGTGGCTTATGGGATCTTTTATTGTAGTGTGCAGGCTCTTTGTTGCAAAGCATGGCTCTCTCCCTCTAGTTGTGGTCCACAGGTTCTCTAGTTATGGTACACAAACTCCAGAGCACATGGGCCCTGTGGTCGTGGCACATGGACTCTTTAGTTATGGAGTGTTGACTTTCTTACTCCGAGGCATTTGAGATCTCAATTCCCTGCTGCTGCTGCTAAGTCACTTCAGTCGTGTCCAACTCTGTGTGACCCCATAGATGGCCGCCCACCAGGCTCCCCCGTCCCTGGGATTCTCCAGGCAAGAACACTGGAGTGGGTTGCCATTTCCTTCTCAATTCCCTGACCAGGGGTCAAACCAGTGTCCCCTGCATTGGAAGGCAGATTCTTAACCACTAGACTAACAGGGAGGTCCCCTCCCCCAAAATCATTTTGTTGGCAAGCATGCCTAAAGTCCTAGATCTCATTGAGTAGGAATTCCCCAATCGTAATTACCTCCACCCCCACCCTGTACAGTCTGATTCTTGTGTGGAATTCAGAAGTGCGCCTGTGTGTCCATTCCATGGCCCTCACGTAGCTTGAGTCATCACAGCAGCTTCTGACCCAGTTGGAAAGAACTGAGAAGACGCTGTCACACTTCTGGAATTCCCCTTTGGCCATGTGCAAAGATTTTCCTCACCAGCCTAGCCAGAAAGTTTATATCTGCAAAAAATTATAAGCACTCTCTAATGTTCAGTGGTTTTCTAGATACATAGATTATCCACATTTATGTTTACACATACCAGCTGGGTAAAGACTACTGGGCTCCATTGTCAGTTACTATTGCAGATTCATATCACACTTTCATTGAATGAGAAATACTATTTCATTATGATTATGAAAAGCTGAAGCCTTGGAGGCAGAAAGATCTAGATTCAAATCCTAGCTTCACCACTTAGCAGCTTTGTAACCTTGGGCAGAGATCAATATTTAATCTTTTTAAATATATATTTCTTTATCTACTTCATAGAGTCTGTGTGAAGCAAAAGGAGACAGTCCGTACGAAGTGTTTCTAGCATCATGCCTGGCACACAATGAGCCTCTATATGTTGCTCACAACACATATGTGCACACATGAGTGCAGTATATGTTGTCATGTTTACAAATGTCACAGTTACTCCATCTGCAAACTCAGGTCACATAGGCCAATACCTGGGTTAGCCATTTACCAGTCTTACCTGTTCAAAACATGTGTTTCTTTGCTATAATTATTTCACAAGCATTTAGAAATGATGTTAGTCTCACCCAGACATTGTGTTGGTTCCGGCATGATTTTTCCCAAGATAGTAAATGTATTACAGTCAAAGAGAAGCTTTCTTACAAGTAGATGTGAAGCAAAATAAGAGGATCATAAAGGGAAAAAATGGAAAATCTACAGAAATATCTTTTATTGCAAATAATGCCTTACATAAAATGCTACAGGGGCACATAAAGAAGCTGCAAAGACATTTCCCCCTGTATTTAAACAATGGATTAATGAAAAATGGATTAATAATCCTTAGGCTAATTTGTATGAAAATAGTCTCTATTGGCAATGAATACCCACAGGACCAACATCTCAAAGAAGCGGGAGCCCCTGGCGACTAAGGCTGCTACGGTTGCTAGGTGCACACACCAGTAGATTTAACTATGCCAGTAATTTAAGTAGTGTTGTTAATGTTTTTGTTAGTTCTCTAGTTACAGATTCTTAGATGTTGTGCAGTGGTTTCCCCATAAGTCCTGTTATTTTTAGTGCATAATTTTGCAGAATGGAATGTTTTTCAAAAACGCTTAATGGCACCATGTGTAGCAACCCCATTTCTTCCAACATCTAATCTATTTAAAAGGGGACTCCTGGTTATTATTGATTTATCTTTAGGCAAGCATTTTCTCTTACCAGTGTGACCGTGATATACCTGTATTTTTCCTGGATTTTCAGTAAATTATTTGAACATGGTATGTCATTCATTGTTCTATCCTTCCATTAATATTACAGACTTTTGATGATTATTGCCTACAGTGTTGCAAAACGTTCTCAGGATACAAAGACTTGACTTTTGCATTCAGGAGGTTTAAAATATACTAGAAGAGATAAGATATTTATTCACAAATAAATTCAGTCTAAGTTTGCAATAGAAGCAAAAGACTTAGGAATTTTAGTGGAGAGAGGTCTCATGGAGATTGATTGCTGTTGTCTGTGTCATCTCCTAGGATTGCCTTTATTGGATTTTATTTTCTCTATTAAGCTAATTTCATGTGATATTTGTATAGAAAAACTTCCCTTTTCATCTTTTATTCTAAGAGTTTTTCCCTTTTCATCTTTTCTAAGAGTTTAGATAAGTCTCTGGAACACCTGCTACCTTTTGCTTACCTATTTTTGAATTGTTTCTGGAAAGATTGTGTGTGGAGGGGTGAGTTATTGTGCTATTCATATGCCTCTAAATACCATATTCTCTGGAAGCTTGCAAATGTAGTAAAAGAAAATTTGTCTTCGCATTCTCTCTTTTTTTTTTCCCCAATGTGCACTGCTCATTCCCAAAATTACTTATCTGGATAAAGACATCACAGGCAAACTAAACTTGAAATAAACTTGCTAGCGTCTCCATTTCTCACCCAAGGGTTTTTTTGTTTGTTTGTTTTAAAACCGCTTTGTGAATGGTTTTGTGACTGCTCCAGATCATACCCACACAGTCTGGGCAGCTTCTGGAATGTCCGTGCACTGTGGCTCTGAGGTTCCCTGGGGCCAAGATCCAAGTGACTTGCTCTAGCAGAGCTGCTCAAGCAATTCATGGTCTTCCCTGGCTGCTTCGGGGCTGTGAGCCCAGAAGAAGCATTTGTACTTTGTTCTGTGCTGTTATTTAGGGGACTGGTTTTACAAAAGGAAACATCTCTTTTTAGGAGGGTGTTTTGTGTGTTTTTTTTAACCTATGAGGCGACAGAGGATAAGACGATTAGATGGCATCATTGCCTCAATGGACATGAGTTTGAGCACACTCCAGAAGGTAGTGAAGGACAGGGAACCTGGTGTGCTGCAGTCTATGGGGTCACAAAGAGTCAGACACAACTTAGCAACTGAACAACAACAACAAAACCAACATTTAGTCATTATAGAAAACATAATATTTAAAAAGCACGTAAGTACTCTCCCATAATGCCACTACCCAAAGAGAATCAGTGGTGTGTGTGTACACATTCTGATCCTTATGTATAGTCATGCACACGCACTGTTTGTAAAAACCCGAAGTAGAACTAGACTATCCCATTTGTAACCTGCCTTCTTTTTGACTTATTTATTATAGAAAATTCCAGATGTCTACAAGAGGATACATAAAGATATATTTACATATAAATAATATAATTGCCTTGCTTTAACAGTTTCCATGTGTTAGCCAGATTTGTCCCATATACATTGCTTTTGTATCATCCCTCTGACATCAGATCGTTTCATCTGGGTGTGTGTGTCTCTGGGAGATGGTGCTTCTTTTTTTATGCAACATAGCCACAAAACGATTTTCTTTTCTTTTTTTTTTTTAAGATCAAATTCTTTATATATATATATATATATAAATTTACTTATTTTAGTTGGAGATTAATTACTTTACAGTATTGTATTGGTTTTGCCATACATCAACATGAATCCGCCACAGGTATACACATGTTCCCCATCCTGAACCCCCCTCCCTCCTCCCTCCCCGTACCATCCCTCTGGGTCATCCCAGTGCACCAGCCCCAACCATCCAGTGTCATGCATTGAACTTGGACTGGCAATTTGTTTCATATATAATATTATACATGTTTCAATGCCATTCTCCCAAATCATCCCACCCTCTCCCTCTCCCACAGAGTCCAAAAGCCTGTTCTATACATCTGTGTCTCTTTTACTGTCTCGCGTACAAGGTTATCATTACCATCTTTCTAAATTCCATATATATGCATTAGTATACTGTATTGGTGTTTTTCTTTCTGGCTTACTTCACTCTGTATAATAGGCTCCAGTTTCATCCACCTCATTAGAACTGATTCAAATGAATTCTTTTTAATGGCTGAGTAATACTCCATTGTGTATATGTACCACAGCTTTCTTATCCATTCATCTGCTGATGGACATCTAGGTTGTTTCCATGTCCTGGCTATTATAAACAGTGCTGCGATGAACATTGGGGTACACGTGTCTCTTTCATTTCTGGTTTCCTCGGTGTGTATGCCCAACAGTGGGATTGCTGGGTCATAAGGCAGTTCTATTTCCAGTTTTTAAGGAATCTCCACACTGTTCTCCATAGTGGCTGTACTAGTTTGCATTCCCACCAACAGTGTAAGAGGCTTCCCTTTTCTCCACACTCTCTCCAGCATTTATTGCTTGTAGACTTTTGGATCACAGCCATTCTGACTGGTGTGAAATGGTATCTCATTGTGGTTTTGATTTGCATTTCTCTGATAATGAGTGATGTTGAGCATCTTTTCATGTGTTTGTTAGCCATCTGTATGTCTTCTTTGGAGAAATGTCTATTTAGTTCTTTGGCCCATTTTTTGATTGGGTTGTTTATTTTTCTGGAATTGAGCTAAGGGAGTTGCTTGTATATTTTTGAGATTAGTTGTTTGTCAGTTGCTTCATTTGCCATTATTTTCTCCCATTCTGAATGCTGTCTTTTCACCTTGCTTATAATTTCCTTTGTTGTGCAGACGCTTTTGAGTTTAATTAGGTCTCATTTGTTTACTTTTGCTTTTATTTCCAGTATTCTGGGAGGTGGGTCATAGAGGATCCTGCTGTGATGTATGTCGGAGAGTGTTTTGCCTATGTTCTCCTCTAGGAGTTTTATAGTTTCTGGTCTTATTTTAGATCTTTAATGCATTTTGAGTTTATTTTTGTGTATGGTATTAGAAAGTGATCTAGTTTCATTCTTTTACAAGTGGCTGACCAGTTTTCCCAGCACTGCTTGTTAAAGAGATTGTCTTTAATCCATTGTCACAAAACCATTTTCATACCTTAAAAAAAAATAATTCCTTAAAATCATCAAATAGCCAATCACTGCTTTTTAAAAATAATTGTTTAATATGCAACTAATGTGTGATTACTATAGAAAAATTAGAAAATGAGTAAAACAAATCTAGAATTCTTATGCACAAAGATAATATTAACCTTTTTAATATTTTCCCAGATACATCAATATATATACACCTATGTATTTCTTAAAAAAATTTTTATTGGAATATAGTTGCTTTGAGGCTTTCCCAAAGTAGCTCAGTGGTAAAGAATCTGCCTGCAGTTCAGGAGAAGCAGGCCACATGAGTTCGATCCCTGGGTCGGGAAGATCCCCTGGAGGAAGAAATGGCAACCCACTCCAGTAATCTTGCCTGGAGAGTCCCATGGACAGAGGAGCCTGGCAGGCTGCAATCCAGAAGAGCTGCAGAGTCAGAGACGATGGAGCGCACATGCACGCATAGTTGCTTTACAGCCTGGGGGTGTTTTCTGCTGTACAACAACACATCAGCCATACATATACATGCGTCCCCTCTTTTTTTGGACTCTCTTCCCATTTAGGCCACCAAAGGGTACTGGGTAGAGTTCCCTGTGCTAAACAGTGGTTCTCATTAGTTATCTCTTTTATACCTAGCAGTGTATGTATGTCAATCCTAACCTCCCAATCTGTCTCATCCCCTCTTCCCCTCTTGGCGTCCATACTTTTGTTCTCTACATCTGTGTCTCTATTTCTGCTTTGCATATAGGTTCACCTGAACCATTTTTATAGATTCTGCACATATGTATTAATATACAATATTTGTTTTTCTCTTTCTTCATTTTGTATGACAGTCCTTAGGTCCATTCATGTCTCTGCAAATAGCACATTTTCCTATGTATTTTTAAAGCAGCTTATTGAGAGACAATTCTCATACCATTAATTTATCCATTAACATGTACAAATCAGTGATTTTTAGTATATTCACAGGATTAGGAAAATCACCAAAATCAACTTTAGAACATTTTCATGACTCCAAAAAGAAATCCCAGGTAGCAAACACTCATAACCACCATCACCCGCAGCCCTAGACAACCACTAATCTACTTTGTATCTCTGTGTATTTACCTATTCTGCCTATTTCAAATAAATGAAATTATACAATATATGATCTTTTTTGATGGGCTCAATTCGTTTAGCACGTTTTGAAGGTTCACCCATGTTGTAGCCTATGTCAGTACTTGTTTTAAATTCCCAAATAATATTCCATTATGTAGATATACCATAACTACATACTTTTGATTTTTTTTTTAAAAAAAGCTGCATCATGCCAAATGACTGCTAGTGGATATAAGATTTCTTTTAGACGTGATGAAAATGTTCTATAATGGACTGAAGTCATGGTTGCTCAATTCCAAATTGCTGCGATTCATGGGGTTGCAAAGAGTCGGACACAACTGAGCAACTGAACTGAACTGAAATGTACTAAAAACCATCAAATTGTATACTTAAAATACGTGAATTATATCTCAGTAAATCTGTTATTAAAAATTATCATACCATATTTTCTCTTTAAAAACTTTTTTAAATTTAATATGTTATTTACACTTTCTCACATCACTAAGTTATTTTTCAAAATATAGTTTTTAGTGTCAATATAATGGTTTTTATTCTATTTAACAAATTCCCTAGTTTTAGAAATTTAGATTGTTTCCAAAAGTGATTTTGCAGTTACACAAAAATACCATGATGAGCTTCTTGGTACATAAATCTGTTTCCTGTATCTGATGGTTTTATGGCAAAAGCTTTTGAACTCTTTTCCTGGTGTTCCAATGTATGTTTTTGTTGCTAAAAATTCTTCCAGCTTTATTGCCATACACAGTAGTTTTCTCTCTGAGCTCAAAATTTCTGTTTGCTGCCTTACAATGATTTTCTCAAAGATTCCTTTTCTCTGCAAAAATGATAGTAGGCTTACTGTTGAAACAGTCAAGGCTCCTTAAGCTAAGATTTAGTTTCTTTACTAATTTCTATTTGATAATTCAGCAGAAGGAGAGACATTATTTATATATTTATATCTATAATGTTTCTTGTTAACTAGGAAAGAACTCAATGGCTTAATTCATAGATCTCCAGAAAGAAACCCCAGTTAGCAAACACTCAAACCACCGTCACCCTCAGCCCTAGACAACCACTAATCTACTTCGTATCTCTGTGTATTTACCTAAATATATCATAGATCTATTAATGGTTAATTAGAAAGATTTATAAGCAGTTTATTTCTTACCTAGAAGAACAGCTGGTAAATCATCTCAGGGCTAAGATTTATGCAATATATTAAAAGGTCTCTTTTTCTCTTTCCTTTTCATTCACACACATATACTATTACACACACAACTGATTGATACTTTGACATTATTAAAACCTAACAGTGAACCTTAAAATATCCTGCATGCTATAAGTTGCTTCAGTCGTGTCCAACTCTTTGTGACCCCATGGACTGTAGCCCACCAGGCTCCTCTGTACATGGGATTCTCTAGGCAAGAATACTGGAGTGGGTTGCCATTTCCTCCTCTAGGGGATCTTCCCAACCCTCAGATGAGGGATCGAACCCTCATCTCTTAAGTCTCCTGCATTGGCAGGCAGGTTCTTTACCACCAGCGCCTTTAAATTCCCCTTGATTATTGGATATTGGGCTATGGAGTTCAGAAATATTTGCCTGCTCTTACATAAGCCATTTCTACATGTGACCACCAAGGAATTTCCTTCCCTTTCTTCCTCCTTAAGGATAAATCTGCATCTTATGTTTTCTTATTTGTTTTCTGAAAAACACCTTTACAAACAGTGCCACAGAAGAGCTGATATTTTTAGAGGAATGGCCATTTGAACTTTTGGCCATTTTCTGAATTCACTTCTGTTTGGTGGTGAATTTTTCACACAAGTTTACATGGAGCTGTCAAACCTCCATGCTGTGAAGTTGGTATGCTGACATGAGAACCTTGCAGTGCTAGGGAAGGAACATAAATTAGCCAAGGGAGCTCTGAGCATGTGACTGAGATTGGGCAAATCCCACTTTTACCTAATTACATGAGATGCTGAATTGTGAAAAAGAATCCCAGCATAAAAGAAATCCAGGTGAAATATGACCTTCCTCACTGACAACTTGTCTGAGGAAAAGATCCATCTTTTCATGTTGTGGTTGTTCACTTGCTAAGTCATGTCTGATTCTTTGTGACCCCATGGACTGCAGCACGCCGGGCTCCTCTGGCCCCCGCTATCTTGGAGTTTGCTCAAATTCATGTCCATTGAGTCAGCGATGCTATCTAACAATCTCCTCCTGGCTTCCAGGCAGTACACTGATAAAGAAACCGCCTGCCAGTGCAGGAAATGAGAGACCCAGGTTTGTTCCCTGGGTCGGGAAGATCTCCTGACGTAGGAAATGGCAACTCGCTCCAATATTCTTGCCTGGGAAATTCCAGGGACGGAGGAGCCTGGCAGACTACAGTCCATAGGGTTCACGAAGAGTTGGACATGACGGAGCACACACACACGCTCACCTTTTCATGCATATAAAATTCTGAAAGATTATGAATTGCCACACTCAGAGCCAGCTAGAAATGCACAGTAATTAGAGTGTCCATAGCAAACATACATTTTGATGCACTAACTGGGCTCTGGAGAGTAAATGAGTCATTTGTACCAGAGCGAGACTCCTGTAGGATGCATGCTGCCAACCAGGTAATATCTGAGTCCTGCTCACAGTCATCGTGGTCTGGCCTTTGGGACACATCCATTTGCTCTATTCCAGGAGTGCCAGCCTTTCTGTTTTGCTTTGGTGTATGTTCACTGTAGCTGCAGGGAGTGCCAACCTCACATAATTTTATCCAGTCTTGGTGTCACTTTTTTACATTCCTGTTACTTTTCTCCCCTAAAATCTTTATTTGGCATCTCATGGGGCACCCCCTCCCCCATTCTTTTTTTTATTGCAGTAAAATAGACATAAAATTGACCATTTTCATCTTTTTTAAATGTACAATTCAATGGCGTTAAGTACACTCACATTGTTTTGCAGCTATTACTGCTGTTTGCCTCCAGAACTCTTTTTTTCATGCTGTACTGAAACTCTCCCCATTAAACAGTAACTACCCATTCCTCCCTCCACCTCTGACAATCACCACTCTACTTCCTTCCTGTCTCTGTGAAATGGACTACTCTAGATACCTCATATAAGTGGAATTATACAATATTTGTGTATGGCTTTTTGTGTCTGACTTATTTCACTTAGCACAGGGTCTTCAAGGTTCATCCTTGTTGTAGCATGTATTCGAATTCCCTTCCTTTATAAGGCTGAATGATATTTCATTGTGAATATATACCACATTTTGTTTACCCATCTATCAATGGACGTTTCTACCTATTGGCTCTTACGCATAATGCTGCTGTGAAATTAATATGTGAATTCCTGTTCCAAGTCTTTTTAAATAAAAATTTGAAACTGCCCTTAAAGAGTAGGGAATTGAATTTAGAACTCAGAAATTAGAAGCAAGAGGATCTTGCATTATGATGAAGCCTCTTCGAAGTAATACCTGTATATTCTTCTAGCCTAAAGATGACAGGCCCCCTATGGAATTTGACAAACATTAAAGATCAATACTATATTAAACGTGGTTCCTTTTGCATTTATAGATGCAAAATTCACCACACCAAACTCTCAGTCCCTTGCAAATCATCTCTAGGCATCCCATCTTCCCTCTCTGTATAGTGTGGGTTTTCCAAGTGTCCTGTGAAGTTGTCATGAAAGACAAACCAATTGCCCTGGGACTCTTGAGACTGAGTTAGGTAGAAACGTTGATGACTTGATTATTGAGTCCTTTGATCCTGCTGAGACTCTTGAGTCACAGTAATTAACAAATACATACCTGAAGAATTAATGAGTCATGAAAAGGGAGAGGTGTCCTATCCCAAAAAGTTACCTTACTTAATG
Source organism: Capra hircus (assembly GCF_001704415.2). Taxonomy (NCBI): domain Eukaryota; kingdom Metazoa; phylum Chordata; class Mammalia; order Artiodactyla; family Bovidae; genus Capra; species Capra hircus. Next base: position 48,946,359 of record NC_030812.1, on the reverse strand, counting down.
TGCAGCGAAAAGGAGTTTAAACCATATCAGATGCAAAATGTGGAAACAGCAACAACTGAAAAACAGTTTTTAAATTTAGAAGACTCTAAGCTGCTCAAAGCCAAGCCCGTGGAAGTCAGAGAAACAGTGATGAGTCACAGGAGAGGTCCTCGCGTACACCCAAGCAGATCACTCACTGATTTGCTTTATTGATTACGACTACATCTCACCTAAGGGCAAAGTGTTGCTTGTGTTCAGATACTTACTGAATTTGGGTGCTACAATGTTCTGCTTTAAATGTGGCTGGTAAAAGGATCCTAACCATGTCCTCTTCTGTCTGTAGGAATAGATAATCTCTATGAGAGGGCACTTCACATCCGCAAACTACTCCTGACCTTGCCCAGGTCGGTCCTTATAGTGATGAGGTACCTCTTTGCCTTCCTCAATCAGTAAGTACCACAATTTTTTGCCAAAATGCTCATTTCAGTTCCCTGTGTACCGCTCTGAATTCTTTGTTCTTGGATTCTGTAAAGTGTACGTTGGGTTCCTTTTATTAGTGGAGCCATAGAGAAGATGATTGACTAGAGACTGAAGGTGCATTTTTCCTCAGCAGATCAAAGTCGTCATGTGTGACCTACCTTGTAAGGTCACACAATGACCTAAATAAACCTCATCACCAGATGTGGAAACTGTGGCCATAAATGCAAAAATGCACAAGCATTACTAAAAAGAACACTTTTCAGTGAAATATGTGCTTTTTCCCAACTTCCATCCAAAGCCAGTGTCATAAATGGTTTGGCAAAATGATGTAAACCGCCTGCTCACTGCAGAAAATTTCTGTGATTTTTAATGTTATAGTCAGGGAAGGAAGGGAATTGTAGGTGAGACTTGTACACAGATCCAAAAAAGAATTGTCTGCAAATTGAGTATAATGAGACCTTGTCAAAAAGATGATATTTCTAAAGCAATCTTTAAAACAATGTCACAGAAATCTTAAAAATCACTACATTATTTTCAAGGAAACTTGACTCTTAATTTAGGGAACTTGATTTCAGTTGTGTCACTTGCAGGTACATGGGCTCCATGATAAGAACATCTTCCGCTATTCTATCTGAGTCCCCTTGCTCTTTAACATTTCAATTAAGCAGTTTTTTTAATTAAAAAAATTCAGGTGGAGTAAACTTCGGGAAATGCTTTCTCACTCAACCATGAGCTCTCCCTTCTTAAAATTAGAAATTATTTTCTTCTGTTTCACCAAAAGTGTTAAGTTCTTAAAAGCTATGGGGATTTATTGCCACCCTGCTGACTCTTCCTGAAATCATACCATTCAGACTGACCACACACCTCCAGCCCCCAAGCCAAGTATCCGACAATAGGGAAATGCCAGCAGGGAACCCATACAGAATGAAGCTAAAGCGTCTACAGATGACATAAGTATAGAAGTCACCCCTGGAAATAAGCAGTACCAAGAGAGATGGGTGTAAACTATTTTAGGTTAAATGATACCGTAAACTTCTATCTTTAAATAAGCCTAGTCACCCAAGTAGTTGTAAAAATCTGAAGGTTTGCCATCTTCACCTTTAATTGCACATGCCTCTCCTTCCCCAACATGGACCACCTTGCATTCCTGCTGGCCTCTACACGATGTCCATACCAAATATTCTTGACACGCCTAAGTGAAACCCACTGTGAACCAATCAACCACAATGGACTAGGGAAGCAAACTGACCATGAGTCGAGAAAGCTCTCAAAGTGTGAATCTAACTGACGGTGGATCTCAACAGACTAGCAACTGTGCCATGAGCCAGCCAGGCCTCGGCATTGCTTCCAGCATTTCTGCCCAGAGATGTCCCCTGGTTCCTGCTCCTGCCTTCGTGCAGAGGCCAGGCCCAGCCTCTGGAGCTGGATATGTGGGACAGGCATTTTGGAAAGAGAAAGAAGCTATTCTCTTTTCATTGTAAAACCAAAAATTCTGTATCAGCTGTTTGCTCTTCAAGCCAGCACTAACTAAAGACCCAGAAAGACAGACTCTCCCCATTGAGCTTAAGTGTGTCTTTTGAACATGAGATCATTCTTACTCGGAATCTCACTTTTCCTTCCTGCATTCGTGTTGAAGGGGATCTGTAACATGACCATTGGTGGTTATTTGTGAACTGTTTTAAGATTTTATGTTTGAGAAATGGCAGAAAGGAAAGACATATGTTGCCTGTGAGAATTATACTTTTGTATTTTCTACTTTCTCAGCTATCTTATTTCCCAAACAGGGTAAAGTATCTTGTCACACGGTATCTCAGTTTCTTTGTGTCTGTCAACATCTCACAAATGTAGCTGAGTCTCTTTTTCTCTCCTTCCGTTTGTCATCTGTTCACCTGGATTTTACATTGCCTTTCAAGGTTGACATTCTATACGCTGAAAGATAGATTCTCTAGATTCTCCCTGGAACAGCACCTTGCCCATGTGTTCGAGGCATAGCATAAAGAACTTCTTATCTTCAGTCCCCTGTGGAAAATATCTCACCAACAGCCATTGAATTGAATTTTAAAATTAGTACTAGACAACTGGAAGTCTCCCCCAAAGTTTGTAGTTTGCAGCTTTAAATGGAATGTGAGAATTGAGGATTCTTTTTCCCCTCCGCTTGCACTTGTAATTGTCTTTGGTGTCACCTTGTAGTGATCATCTTGCCCAAAAGCAAATTACAAAGCCTGGAGTTGCTTTCTTTCTTTCAGTGGGTACAAAGAAAAGGGGCTTTTGTTTTTCTCGGGACTCCCCCCAAGATTTATGGGAAAAACTGAAATCGGAAATGTATTTGGTTAGTTTAACAGTTTTAAAGATGATCATATTGTTTGCAAGTGAAACTCTTTTACTTGATCCTGGTCTGAATTGTGTTAGAGATTATCTTAAACTCCCTTGTGACTTTCAAAAAAAAAAATGCCACTTAATTAAGCCAACAGGACTTATATTCCCTTTTCCATGTCTACCTGGTGGAAAGGTTATAAGTTGTTTTACTTTCTTTGGAATTTGCTGAGCCACCTTAAAGTAGGATGAAATATTTTATTCTAATAAGAAAACTCATTTTCAGAATAGGAAGTATCCTGTTAAGCGTTTGCTTTTTTCCCCTTGTTCTTTTATAACTCCTGTCTTGCTTGCTTTTGTAGTCTTTCACAGTACAGTGATGAAAACATGATGGACCCTTATAACCTGGCCATCTGTTTTGGCCCTACCTTGATGCCTGTCCCAGAGATACAGGATCAAGTGTCCTGCCAGGCTCATGTGAATGAGATTGTCAAAACCATCATCATCCACCATGAGACTATTTTCCCAGATGCTAAAGAGCTGGATGGCCCTGTTTATGAGAAATGTATGGCTGGAGACGAGTATTGGTAAGTCCAAGAATTTTAGTCCTTCCTTCTCCTCCTGGAAAAAATTATAGAAGTACAGATATCAACTTAATTAAAAAAAAAAAAAAAGAATTGACTATAAGATGCCAGTGCTTCCAATTAAAAAAAAGAAGCAGCAGGAACACTTGAGATCAATTAGAATATTAAATCCCATGACAACACTGGCTTCTTCTTATGGAAATTCATATTCATTTCTCTTTTCCCTAAGCACGGCATCTTTTTAGATACACCTACCCCATCATGACTTTTGTAGAGAATGGTTTTTAAATACAGAGCTGTATACATTTTTACTGTTAAGAAAAGATAACTGAATTAGCAGACTTCATTTTCATTCCTAAATAGTTTTAATTCTATGGAAAGTATTTCAAAAGTTTCATTTTAAAGGAACAGCTGTCAACTAAATGTGTTTTCATTCTTACTTTCATTTCCATTCTTACTAATATTGTCCTGATCAATTACACAAGTCATGGTCACTTTGAACAGTTATTACATTATTATATTGTTGGGATAAAAAATGTTTAATAAGACAATATAGTCACCTCCCAATGAAGGGTAAAAATGTATAATCCAAAGATAAGGAAACCCCAAAATGTTTATGTTCACTATTTGATATATGAGTTCCAGCTTCTAAGAAATCATATACAGTAAAACTGGTTTTAATTCATTGAGGTCCTCCTGTGTGCCAGCTTCCAAGTGCATGTGATCTCTTATATTCCCACTCGACCGAGTAAGTTAAGAGAGGCCTAGGAGCCAGGCCAATGACTAGTGGTTTCTGGAGGCAGCCCAAGTCTGTCTGATTCCTAAGTCCACACAAGTCTTCCCACTCAGCAGTTGCCTCCCAGCCTCCCTCTAAAACTGCCCTGTGCAGCTCAGATTCAGGAACAGCTGGAAATAGATTTGCCTAAGCCCTTCGTTCTGGACTCTGCAGGATACTTTGTTTCCCACTGCCTTGCTGGGGATTAAGTAGAACTAGTAGCTGAAAAATCTAAGTAACTGAAAGTATGCTTTCTTTTAAAACTGAAACCACAGTATAATTTAAACTACAAATGATCTTACGCTGTTAAGAAAATTCAGAGTTGACCATTTCCAGAAGTACTGCTTTCTAAATTAACAACAAAGCATGATAGATTCTATGTGTGTGTTAATTGCCCAGTTGCGTCTGACTCTTTGCAACCCCATGGACTATAGCCTACCAGGGCTACATATTTTTAAAATACTTACTACATGTATGTACTGACACAAGCTCTCAGTCCTGGTGAGTTTTTCAGAATTTTATTTTCAGAGTTCAGAATTTTATTTTCCTAGTTGTATTTGTCTCAGGGCCAGTGTCAGTCATGTTTAGTATTTACAGATATTCAGGGCTCTATCAGTAAGTTGTGCTGTCTTATTCACTTTATCCGAGAGCAAATATATGGATGTCTGGTCGATATTATTTAATGTGTTGTATTCCAGGACTTTTTGTGGTTGCTCCTTTTTTACAAACAGGGTAAAATCCCCATAATAAAGAGTCTTAAAGTCAGGAACATGTGCTTGATATGTCTTCTCCCACACATGATATTCTCTATAGATACCGCTTGTTTTAAACAGAAAGTCAGTATTATAGCAATCATCCTCATCCCCCAATGCCAGCAATATAAATGGGCTTTTACAACAATGTCAGGATTTGTATTTGTAACCAGTGCCTTCCGTTTACCAGCATACATTTGAGAAGTAATAGTGGTAATGTTAAAGGATAAAATCTAACTCTCAGATATAAAAATGAACATGTGTCAAGAAAAGTTGAAAAAGATACTACAGCCAATTCAAAGTGGAAATCAAAGAGCCATCCATTTTTATGTAGTAGGGGATATTGAAATGAATTTGCAAAAATTGGTGTATCCAGAGGGTGATAATCATATTCTGCTAGAATTCAACAAATTTTCATTTTTATACATAAGAATCATTTGAATACTGTCAGTTTCCTACACGTCAGTTTTGTCTTTACAGAGTTGTAACATGTCAAAGATGAAGGGACATAGCGTCCTATAGGATTACGCAATCCTGGAGGCTCCAGCATTCCACTGAAAGGCTATCCAGGAACTCCTTTGCCATTCCGAAGTCTTCTGTTTTTCCTTATAGTAGCAGTTGTTCAGTTTTGAAATTCACGTTGGCTTCATATGATTTCTACTTCTGCTCCTCAGCGACAGCCCATACAGTGAGCACGGTACGCTGGAGGAAGTGGATCAGGACGCTGGTACAGAGCCACACACCAGTGAAGACGGTATGCACTTGTGCTCATGCTATTATAAAACTAGTCTTTATAGCCATTTTTATAACCATTTTTAAAGAATTACTTATATTGTACTCACTTTGGCACCATGTATACCAAGAATTGCTTGTATTAAGAATTCAGTAGATACAAAATAATATTTACTAAATATGTGTAAACTACAAAGAATACTACTACAGGGAACACCTGTGAAACCACCACCAAATTTAAGAAAAAGGCATCATTATACTTTCCTGAACCCATTGTCTTCCATACCCCTCAAGGTAAGCTCTGTGTTTGTGCTTTTAAAAGGATTGTTGTTTCATTTTCTGTTTTCTTGAACTTTTTATAAATGGGATCATACTATATATACTTTCACTGTTTTCTATTCAGTATTATATTCCTGAAATTCATCCCCATCATTGCATGCGATTAGAATAATTGATTTACCACTGTATAGTATTCCATTGTATTTTTTTAATTATTGGTGAATACATGAGGTGTTTTCTGTTTTTTTGCCATTAAAAACAGTTCGGGTATGAATATTTTGAACATGTGCCTTGCTGCAGGTGTACAGGAGTTTCTCTCAGATAAACACACCTAGGAGTAAGCATGTCTTCAACCTTGCTACATACTGCCAAACTATTTTTGAAAATGGTTGTAAGGGCAGTCCAGTGGTTAAGATCCCATGCTTACACTTCAGGAGGCATGGATTCGATCCCTGATCAGGGAACTAAGATCCCACCTACCACAAGCAGCCAGAAAATAAGAAAATGGTTGTAGGGATACCCACTCTCACCAGCAGTGTCTCAGCCTTTCAGTTGTATGTAGTCATCAACACTTGCGTTTATCAAATATTGTCTTTGCCAGTACTGTCAAGTGTTTAATGGTATCTCATTGTGATTTTAATGTGCATTTCTCTGCTTACTGATGAAGACGTTTTAAAACATAGTATATTAATAGAAAACTTCTGGTATGGTAAGGGTAAGGGGGTATGGTAAGACCAACAGATCAGGAGATGATCGCCATTGAAAAGATAATCTGATGCCCACAGTTCCTAAGAGGAGGGGACACATCACACCTCAGGGGGCCAGGGAAGGCACCAGGGTCAGACAGGCAGGAGAACAATTGGCCAAGAGTTTTTATGGTGGTTTCCACAGGGAGGAACAAGCAAGGCAGGGTAAGCAGGGTTAGGATTGCCTAGTTTTAATAATTTCAGAGGGCTCTGTGGCTGTCTGTGGTTGGTACCTGGCCATGAAGTGATTGGGGCAGGGAGATAGTGGCCTAAAGTATGGGAGCCCCAGAGAGAAAGTGGCTGGAGTATGAGCCCTGGATTGGTTGGTTTGCATTTGAAAAGCACATTCCAGATGAGTTGTTTACTAGGAATTTGCCAACCCTGGAAGGGACAGTCCCTCCAGGAGGGGCAAAGCCCCAGAGGTCATACTATGGAAAATGAAAAACATGGTTATTACAGATACACTAATTTTTGTATGTTTAGATTTATTTTTGCAAAATTCCTATCAAATGTTTTTCCATCTTAGGGCCTATTTGCCCACTGTTAGTTTCTGTGGGCTTTTTTTGCTTGGTTTAGTTTACTTTGGTTTGGCTTTGGTTTTTCCTTGTAAAAGTTTATGAAGCTGGATCAGGTCCTTTATTGAGTATCAGTTCAGTTCAGTCGCTGAGTCGTGTCCAACTCTCTGTGACCCCATGAAACACAGCACGCCAGGCCTCCCTGTCCATCACCAACTCCCAGAGTTCAGTATATGCTTTGCAAATATTTTCTGCTCTGTAGCCTATCTTTCATGTGTCTATTATGTCTTTTGCCAAACAGAGGATCTTAATTTTAAAGGAGCTGAATTTACCCATCTTTTCCTTCATGGTTGTTTCACTTTGTGTCTCCTTAAAGAAATCCTTATCCTTCTGTGCCTTGATGTTAATGCAGAAGTTCTTCTATAGCCTCTTTTAAATCCTTTCAGGTTTTGTTTTTCACACATAGGGCTTAATTCTACCAGGAATTCATTTGGAGGTATGGTGTGAGGTAGGGATCTGTGCCTCTTTTCTCCATATGGATGCGTAGCTGTCCCCACTGTCCCAGCCTTAATTGTCCTTTCTCTACTGCCCCACACCTTAATCATAAGTCAAGTGTCCTCTCTGTGTGAGTCCATTTCTGGTCTCTCTTTTCCGTGGGTCTACTTGTTTATCCCTACACTGCTGTCTTCATCTTGATACCTTTTAATAAATCTGAATGTTTGTCAAATCAAGACCTCTGACTTTGTTCCTCTTAACAATTCTTTGCCTTTTGCAATTTCACTTAAATTCCAAATTCAGGTTTTCAAGTTTCTAGAAACAAACAAGAAAAAGCTAAAAACCTATTGAGGTTTAGATTACAATTGCACTGATTCTACATATATTAATATGGAAAGAATTGACATTTTTATAATATACAGTCCACAAACATCTTTCTAGTTACTTAATGTCACCCAGTAAACTTTTATACGTTTCTCTGTAGGAATCATTTTTTTCTCTAACTTCTTAAGTTTGATGTTTAACGTTACTTTTTGACATTTTTAATATGAACATATAAAGCTGTCAGTTTTTTCTTAATACCTCTTCAGGTGTAAGCATAATCCTTTTATTCCCTCTTTAACTATGACTAACGTGCTTTAAACTTATTCAGTTTTATTTTTGATTATTTTTCCTCCCAAGTTCAGTTCACTTTCATACCCGCTTGGTCATTTGCTCTTTACTCATAATACTAATCCTTTCTATTGTTTTAGATTATGTGTCTAATTATTCTAAAAAGCTGAAGTCTTTGTTGGCTTTTGTTCATCTGAGTCTTATTTCCAATGTGTTTTATATATTTTTTACATATTTCTTAGAACTTTATGGAATTCATTTATGTTGGGGTAAAGGTATGTCTCTCCAGAGAGGGTTTTCATTTACTTCTGCCTGGGGCATAACCAGCTTGGAACCACAGTAGATTTTTAGTTTGAGGTTTTTTCAGGCCACCCAGGTAGTATCAACTTAAAATGCAAACCTGCCTGAGGGCTAGAATGTGATTGGGATTCTGAGGTGATTTTTTTTTTTTTCCCCAAGCCTTCAGATAGATTTTTTTCCTTAAATTCAAGGTCAGAGTGGTTACATCTATGGAGAAGTGTGGAGAGTGAGAAGGGAGGAGAATTTCAGAACTAGAAATCCACTGTGACGCTGAGAATTTGATACTTGGTGGGGCTTAGAGTCTCCATACTGGGCAGCCCCTGGACCTAGTCTTTTGTTGAAAATAAAGCCTAAGTTAACCAGGCAGGGGAAAATGCTCTCAAGGCAAACTCTGACTTACATATTCTAGTGTTCATTAATTCTGGTGTCCTGTTTAAGTCTGTAGATTCCTTCATTCATCAAGTTTAGTGTTCCTCACTGTCATGATTAATGCACTTACGAAGTTGGGTTTTTTTTTTAATCCAGCATTTTTAGTTGATTTCAGCAGGAAGGTTATCAAGGTGTCTAGAGTCCACCCTCTGCTTTAAAAAAAAAAAATTTGACATTTTTCAGAAACGTAAGTTGGAAGAAACGCTTTGAAGTGACAGCTTCTATTTCTGTGGGGTTGCTTTTGAAAGTCTCTGAGCCCACCCTCTGCCGTTCTTCTCTCCTTTCTCTTGTCTTGAGTTCCGTTTCTCTGTAATTCATTCCTTTTTCACTGATGACTTTTCTCCGTGTTTCCTTGCTTGTCTCAGTGGCAGGAAAAGCCCATGACAGAGCCCTAGCCATCTCTCTTCCCAAACCTCAGTCTCACCTCTGTACCATCTGTCAGTTCTTACCTGTTCTTACCTCCTGGCTACAAAAGAGAGCTCTGTGTTTGAGATAACAGTTTGATCTTGTTCACCTGATAGTGCTGGAGAGAAAAGCATTGCTTACAAAGAACAGATGTTCTTGCCTGCAGCCAGACTCTTCCTGTAACTAAATTAACCAGAGTATTGATCTGTCTCTTTGATGACCCAGGTATTGCATTTTCTTCCCTCTATCACGGTATCACTAAAGAGTAACTTCTGTTTCCAAAAGAGAGGCTGTCACAGAACAAAATCATCATCTGCAAGGGCAGGGGTAACAGATGTAGCAGAGACAGTGTCAGGGACAGCAAGGTTCCAAAGGGATAGCGTGATATACTAGCACTTTGTATAAAATTACAAAAAATGGAAATCTCTTGCACAAAATTGTAATAGCCATGTAGGAAAATGAATTTATCACGTTCACCCTTATTGTTGTTATTGGTAGCAGTAGCATTCTGCTAAGCCTCTGCAGGACTCTAAAGGGCTGTGTGACCCTACATGAAAGGGGCGTGGTGCATCGCCATGCCCTGAGATCGATTTGCTCTGCAATGACTAGACTGAGACGTGTATAAATAGCTTATTGATTGACGCTTGACTGTGAAATTTCCCTCATGGGAGTAGAAAGAAGTCAAAATAATGAAATTGCTCAGAATTACTAGTTGATGTAGTAAGATCACCAATGAAGTATACGTCTGATTCATCTGGTCATTCATTCATAATGTCTGTACCTTTGAACTAAATAAGCAAAGTCTGATCATCTTGCTGCTGTTTCCAAAAAGAAAGAGGTAATCAGCATAGCGGGCATGATGATGAAATTATGATAAAATATGTACATATCTATTAAACAGTTTTAAATGGCCCTTGGCCAGTGATGACAGTATATGATCGAATGGCATTAAAGAACATGAATAGCTCTCTCTTCCCTTTGACAGATACATGGGTTGTGTACTTTGTTATGCTATTATGTTTCCATTTTTTCAGTAAAACAGTTTAACCGTGTGGGTGTGGCACATAAGAATTTGCAGACTGCATATCATGATGCTCTTTTCAATCAATTGGCATGCTCTCATTCCTCCATGAATGTTTATTTGTGTCCCTTACACCACAGATATGTTTATTTCTGACCCTCAGGAAGACCTGGGGTGAAAAATTTGGTATCTGTCATCTCGGTTCAAGCAGGATTTACTTTTTATGTGCAAGTTTAGAACAAAGTATAAAGTCAGTCCCAGAGTTCTATTTCCTCCTCTATGAGCAGACTTGTGGATATTTAATTAAACTACTATTTATATTAAAATAGTTTTAGGATAGAATAATGGAGTGTTAACATATGATCTATAAGTTATTGTCAATTGTTAAAGAACTTAAACTAATTGTTTTAAAATTATTTTTACACCTACCTTGTTGAGAAGTATACCATGTACAGATTATAGTGTTTGATTCTTCCATATGAATTATTATTTACTTAAGCATCTACTTATCTATTAGCAAAGGATGGGACTTTTTTTCTCTTTATTTTAAATATATAGCAGAAATTCACCCTGGTCCTTCATAGAAGATAAATCCTAAGCTTTTTCAATATGTTTGTTGATTTTTATGTTCATGCTGTCCCAGAGAATGTTTGCATTTTTCAAGTGAGAAAAAAGCTTAGCTGACTATCCAGAGATTTCATTTGTAGTTATTTCATATAACAGATGTTGAAGATATTAAACTTTGGGAAGAGATTAACTCTTTTAAATGAAAAGGTTTGTCAAAGGGAAATAGAAGATAATAAGTTCCTGACAAAATATTTGACAGTTTTAAATCTATTATGTGTACATATATTCTAAAGCATTTCTAAAGTAACAGCACACATGTTCAGTTTTTAACAAATGAGGTTGCTCACTGCATAGAGTTCTCTAAGCATAATACCACTTGTACTGACCCTTTTTTGTTCTGTTTCTTATTGATTAGAAGTTGACTCACCTGTTGTTGGTAGCAGGGATAAGGATGGGGTGATGGTGAGAGAGGAGAGGAAAGACCACGGAGCCACCAGTTCTGGGCTTTTTGCAGTAACCTGAATCACAAAATGCAACTTTTGTTGTTTTGAGTGGTTTGTCCTCTTATTTGCCTTCAATATTTGTGGTCAGAATTAAAATAGAGCTGAAATTCCAATTCTAGGCCCAGAGTTTGATATCTCTTTTCAGCTTTTGATTTTGAGATCACTGTAGATTCACATGCAGCTGTAAGAAATGCTACAGACAGTCGCCATCCACCTCCTGCCTCCCCACTTCCCCCCAGTAGTAACTAACGTCTTACCTCACGGTTGCTACTATCACAAGGACACTGACACTGACACACTCCATCCACTGTATTCACACTCCACCAGCTTTACATGCACTCACTTGTGTTGTTTGCTTGGTTCTACACAGTTTTATCACGCAAGTAGATTTGTGTGACCACAGTCAAGATCAAGAACAGTTGCATCATAGGGAGCCCTTTGTGCTACCCTTTCATAGCCAAAGCCATTTCCTTCCATCGCTTCCCCCCACCCTAGCCTCTGGCAGTCACTAATCTCTCCTCCATCTCAGTTATTAGGTCATTTCAAGTATGTCATATGAATGGCCTTGTGCAACATGTAACTTTTTGAGGTTGGCTTTTTCTCACTCACCATTATTCCTTTCAGTACCTTTTGATCCTAGAAGATATTTTTGAATCTGGTCTCTTAAGTAGGTATGCTTGTTTCACAAGTGATATCTAGAAGTTGGTTTCAATACTGGAAAAAAATAGTCTTTACACTTGGTGATAAGATTTGATGTGCCAAAAAAATACCTAAGGAACTTAAATATATTCAAACAATATTTAATGTGGTGATATCTGTAAACTTGTTTTTAAAATTGGCAAATAAAGCATAAACTTCTAGAATAGCGACTCTTACGTGTTATAAATAGTATTAACATGTTGCCTGGGAACTTCATCAATATCAAAGTAATATTGGAACTATTGCAGAGAACATTACAACCCAAGGAGCGATTTTATATATCACAACGTTTTAAACATTTTTATTAGACTGTCATGATCTCTGTAGTACAAGGCCGTAGAAATTAAGATCGAATTTTCACTTTTTCTTAGCCTGAGAAACTGATGACAGAAAGAGAATGCTTTTCTTTATCCCTTTTAACAGCATCGTTTTCTCATCGTCTTGATTTGTGACCTTGTTCTGTCTGGTTATTAAAATGACCTTGTTTCTTTCTAAAGCCTCATATAGACCTTTCAGTGAGTGTATCATGCCTTCCTGACAACCCTGCCCACACTGTTTTCTGGTGTGTTCTTTGTAGAATGTGAGCCAATAGAAGCGATAGCCAAGTTTGACTACGTTGGGCGGTCTGCCAGAGAATTGTCCTTCAAGAAGGGTGCTTCCCTACTGCTGTATCACCGCGCATCGGAGGACTGGTGGGAAGGAAGGCACAACGGGATTGACGGGCTTGTGCCCCACCAGTACATCGTGGTGCAGGATATGTGAGTAGTGCCAGCTTCCATCACCTGAGTGCTCCCAAGAGAAGACTCCAGCTGTTGTTCTTACATTGTTCTTACCTTGGTCTTGTGAGAAAAGAGAAGGGATTACAGAGCGAAAACTTTCTGATCTGGGCTCAGTTCTTCACCTTGCTGATGGAAAGTGAAAACCTGTTGGCCGGGAAGTACTGTTAGCAAGGACCCATGCTCTCCCAGCAGGTCTGGAGCAAGGACTAGTGAGAGGTGCCTTCTGAAGCTTTCAGGTTCTTAGAAAAATACCCTGTGCAGAGGCTAGTTTTAGGAGCTGAAGTGGCATGGCTAATTCCTAAAACAGTGGTACCTCTTCCTTTGGTGTCTATTTTAATTCCAATTTCTCCAAAGGGAGGCTACTGACTTCAGGTCTAAAGAAAATCATCTCCAGGCTTCTTTTTTAATTTTGCTTATGAGAAAGCTCTACTTTCAAAAGTACTTAAAGTGGTATCTTCCCATGTGGTCTTAATATTAAGTGAAAGAAACAAGTTACAAAATAACATGTACAGTATAATCTTAATTTTGTGACTGTGGTATTTCACAATACAGCACCAATTTATGAACAGCTTTTCAAGGAAAAGAGAAAAATACCACATAAAATGGATATAGTGATTGATTCAGCCTAATTTTAAACTGTTAAAATGTCTCTCAGAATCCAAGAAATACTATGTGTGTGTTTGTGTGTGTTATGCAGACATACAGTCCTAAAGTACACAAACATATAAATATATACAGTAAATACTGTACATACATGTGGACATTCTTATAGATAGGTATGCCAGGCAGAGGAGAAAAACAGAGAAAGATATCTTCTAGAATTCAAAAAGTGGTTTTCTCTGGATGTTATATTATGGGCGATTTGTCATCTGAATTTTCCAGTTTACCTGCCATGAAATGATGCTATATTTATAGTGAAAAGAAGCAAGTTATGTTAGTAAGAGAAAGACTTACATACAGAAGTGCCATCACTTATTCTTTGGTCCCCATTCATCAAGCAAAAGACCCTCACTCTTGATTCTTACTGTCTCAGGGATGATACATTTTCAGACACTCTGAGCCAGAAAGCCGACAGCGAGGCCAGCAGTGGGCCGGTAACTGAAGACAAGTCTTCATCCAAGGACATGAACTCCCCAACAGACCGACACCCTGATGGCTATTTAGCCAGGTAGGTGGACCCCCAAGCCTCCACTTCTCCAGGGGTTCTGAGGAGCTGTGGCGTCCACAGCCTTGCAGAATTACCCAGTTTGACAACCTCTGCTATTCTCTCTGTCTAGACAAAGAAAAAGGGGAGAGCCACCCCCTCCAGCAAGGCGTCCTGGCCGGACCAGTGATGGCCATTGCCCCCTCCATCCCCCACATGGTCTTTCCAACTCCTCAATTGACCTGGGGTCCCCAAGCCTGGGCAGTCATCCCCGGGGCCTGCTGCAGAACCGTGGCCTCAACAACGACAGTCCTGAGAGGAGGCGTCGGCCAGGCCACGGCAGCCTGACCAACATCAGCCGCCATGACTCCCTCAAGAAGATCGACAGCCCTCCTATTAGAAGGTCCACTTCATCAGGGCAATACTCAGGCTTCAACGACCACAAGCCGCTGGACCCAGAGACAATCGCTCAGGTAGGCTGCTTTGAAGAGAATATTGCATGCTAAGTACCAGGGTACGATGAAGGAGGCATTACAGGCGTTACTTTCTAGAGCCATATCTTTTGTATAGAACCAGCTAAAGAAAACAGGAATTAGCTCATTCTTTGAGGCCATTTGTTCACCCTAAAGGAAATGAGTCCTGAATATTCATTGGAAGGACTGATGCTGAAGCTGAAACTCCAATACTTTGGCCACCTCGTGCGAAGAGCTGACTCATTTGAAAAGACCCTGATGCTGGGAAAGATTGAGGGCAGGAGGTGAAGGGGACGACAGAGGTTGAGATGGTTGGATGGCATCACTGACTCAATGGACGTGGGTTTGGGTGAACTCCCGGAGTTGGTGATGGACAGGGAAGCCTGGCGTGCTGCGGTTCATGGGGTTGCAAAGAGTCAGACACGACTAAGTGACTGAACTGAACTGAGGCCATTTGTTACAAGAAGGGCCCAAATATTGGGTTGGCCAAAAAGTTCATTCTCGTTTTTCCATAATATCAGAACGAAGTTTTTGGCCTGCTCAACGTACTAGGTTCACAGTGATTTAAACAGAGACATGGCAGAAATGTAAGACCCAGGACAGTCAAACCCATCACTCCTAAATGGCCAGAAAGATTCAGAAAAAAAGAATGAGGAAAGACTAGCCCTCCCAGATCTTGAACGTATGCTTGAGCTAGTAAAACAGACAAATCAAGGGAACAGAATGAAGAACCCTGAAACAGAACATTTTTAGTGTATGATGGTGACCCTTTCAACTTAGGGAATGAAGGATTGGTCAATAAAGGAAGTGAAAAATAATGGTTGGCTGTTTGAAGAACAAGTCTAGCTACTGTGTCGCTCCTGAATGCACGTGTATCTTCACTTCCCAACAGTGACTGCAGAGAAGGGTTTTGTAGTTTTTTTTCCTAATGATTAGAATTGCCAAAGTGTAAGTAAAATAATATTAATGGATTTTTCCATCATTCTACCATTTTTTTCCTCTGGCTCTTTTTAAAGCATAAGCCATCAGAAAATATATGTATGACAGGAAAAAAAAAAACTGAATCACTATCCTGTACATCTGAAACTAACACAATATTGTAAATCAAGTATACTTCAATGAAAAAAAAGGAAACGTGTGTATGGCCAGTGAAAAAGGAGGTGAAGGAGATTTGGGGTTTGCCATTAGAGTAATCTCAAAGTATCTTCTAGCTATCACTGAAGCTTAAAAAAGTGAGTGAGAAATTAATGAAACAAACATGGGGAAGTATTAAAGATGGGTCATTTTTAATAAAGAACACTCCAGGAAACCTGCATTTTGATATGACAAATTTCCAAGCTATTTTCATTGTCCTGACTAAAAAGAATTTTGGAAAGCAATTAGATTACATGGAGAGTTCAATGTATTTTTTACAAAATTAATCCAATTTTAAGTGCACAATAATTTTTCAGCAAAAATCAAAAAGGATTTTAACCTTTTGGGGTTTTTGTCTATTTTAAAGGCAATGCAGAGTCCTTTGAGATGTATTTAGGGCCAGTGATATTTGACTATAATTGAATTTAATGATTTGAAAAATCCATAACATCATTGCTTATAAAAAGCATATGAAACACTATTCAGGTTAGAGAGACATGGAATTAGGAGCTTAATAGTGGAAAGGCATAATAAGGTCCACTTTAACCCTTCTGCTTCTAGAACCAGGAAATCCTTTAACTGTAAATCATAAAAACAAAACCTCAACAGATAAACCAGGCTCTGCATGTTTTCTCTGGGGCTAATACTTGTGAAAAACAAATCCATATATTTAGCATCAAATGGAAATCACATATGAAAATAATCACTTGTAAAGTGATGTCATCCTCGCAAAATGGCTTCCAGCTGTATCCTTTATTTATCTTTCCATTTCTCATCTTCAGATTTTCCCGTGAGGATAAGTGAGCCTGCCATCATGGTATTCATACCAAAAACACGCAAATTCTTTCAGTAAATAAGTGGAACCCCGATAGAGCTTTTTTAAAAATGCAGCTTATCCTTATGTGATCACTGGATCTTTGTTTATTCATTTAGTGAATCTTTATTGAGCACTTACTGTATGGCAGCTCCTATGATAGACGTTATAGACAGAGTTAAATCAGTGGTCAGTCGCTGCATGAAGGTACTTGTAAATCAGTGGAGGAGGTGGGTGTGGAAATCAATTCCTGCTCTCCAGAGCTGCAAGCTAATGCTCAAGGTGAGTGGAAGTCCTGAAAATGTAGAGAAGAGGCATTTCAATCACACTAGTTCAATGGCCCTCTACCTACCTCACACAATACTCATGTGTGTGGGTGAATAAACAATGTAAAACAGATCCTCTTAACCTTTTTTTTTAAATTTAGTTGTTTTACAATGTTGTGTTAGTTTCTGCCGTAAAGCAAAGTGAATTAGCCTCACATATACATAAATCCCCTTTGTCACCAGTGAGCATTGAGTAGAGCCCCCTGTGCTACACAATAGGTTCTCACCTTAACCTTTTCTAAGTGTTCAGTTCAGTTCAATTCAGTCGCTCAGTCGTGTCCGACTCTCTGCGACCCCATGAATCGCAGCACACCAGGCCTCCCTGTCCATCACCAACTCCCGGAATTCACTCAAACTCACATCCATCGAGTCGGTGATGCCATCCAGCCTGAGTGTACAGGTCAGTAAAGTATTCACATTGCTGCGTAACAGATCTCCAGAACTTTTTCATCCTGCAAAACTGAAAGTCTGTACCCATTTGAGAACAATGCCTATTTTCCCCTCCCCCCAGCTCAGGCCCTAGCCACCACCGTTCTACTTTTTGCTTCTGTGAATTTGACTACCTCATATAAGTGGAATCATGCAGTGTTTGTCTTTTTGTGACTGGCTTATTCCATTTAATACCTTCAAGATTTATCCATATCATGGCATACCTTTTTAAGGCCTGGTAACAATCCCTTGTACATATACAGCACATTTCACTTTACCCATTCCTCTGGCAGTGGCGCACATTGGTATACACTTACCTTTTTACAACAGATACTTTATAATTTCCCTTTATTATCTGAAATAAATGGATAGATTATATACCTGATTTTTTTAAAAATATATATATAAAGCCCTAAATACAATAAAAAGGAAAAAATAGAAATATTAAAACAAATGTATTTCAGTTAATGATTAACTAAACTAGAAGATGGGCTTCCCAGGTGGTACCAGTGGTAGAGAACCCACCTGCCAGTGCAAAAGATTTGAGAGATACAGGCTCAATCCCTGGGTCACAAAGATCCACTGGAGGAAGGCATGGCAACCCAGTCCAGTGTTCTTGCCTGGAGAAGCCCATGGACGAGGAGCCTGGAGGGCGGCAATCCATAGGGTCAGACACAACTGAAGGGACTTTAGCACACATGCACACTAGAAGACAAATGAAATAGATGCTTTCACTTACATGTACACTTACCATAAATACAATTAAAAGTGAACATTGAGGGGCTTCCTTGGTGGCTCAGTAGTAAAGAATCTGCCTGCTAGTGCAGAAGACATGGGTTTTATCCCTGATCCAAGAAGCCCCCACATGCTGCGGAACAACTAAGCCTGTGCACCACTACTGTTGAACCGTTGCTCCAGAGCCCACAGCCTGCAATTAGTGAGCCCATGTGCTACAGCTGTTGAAGCCTGCATGCCCTAGAGCCTGTGCCCCATGACGCGAGAAGCCGCTGCAATGCGAAGCTGGCACACCACAAACAGGAAACCTCAAGGAGCAATGAAGACCCAGAACAGCCATATGTGAATGAATCTTAAAAGTTCTTAATGTACATTGAAATGAGTATTAACTAGTCTCAACTCAGTTTCTACAATGGTGTTCCCATGGGTGATATGATTTTTGAAAGTGGTGAACCATCCTCTGTCAAACATGCTAAGTCACTTCAGTCATATCCCAACTCTTTGCGACCCTATGGAATGTAGCCTGCCAGTCGCCTCTCTCCATGGGTTTCTCCAGCAAGCATACTGAAGCGGGTTACCATGTGCTCCTCCAGGGGATCTTCCCTACCCAGGGATTGAACGTGTGACTCTTTCATCTACTGTATTGGCAGGCAGTTTTCTTTACCGCTAGTGGTCATACAGTTCTAATCAAAGCAGAGTATAATTTACATGATGGTCTCATTCTTAGAAAACTCAACACTATAAAAAATATATATATATATAAGAAAAGAGTTAAGATATATAAGATAGGTATCTAAGAAAGAGTTAAGTTCTAGACTCAGATTATTATAAAAAAAATTTCACCTACATAAATGTCTGGAGGATATTAAAAAGTTGAACAAGATCTGGGGCAATTCATTGCATGTAAATTATCCAAGATACTTGCAAGATATCCAATACCTCTGCTCATGAAATGCCATCCAGTTATTTTGACATTTAAAAATACACAACATACCATATTACAGAAATGCTTTCTATGGAGCAGTACCACTAGCATTGAGACCTACTGAACAGAAGCATCAGGGAAGGCTTGGAGTGAATTTTGAAGAACTGATAGAAGTTAGCCAAGTATATAATGCGTGCTCAAAAATTATTTGTTGAATGAATGAAAAAAATGTGATTTTTCATGCCTATTCACTTTTCTTAAGAAATCGCTGGTCTAAATTTAAGCCACCTTTTACCATAGATTGAAATAGAATTCTATATAAGATGTCAGCGTGTAAGGTCAAAACCGCCAGAAGACTGCCAAGTGCCTCAGAATGGCCAGTGCTTGCTCTGTGGCTCCATGAGCTGTTGGAGCCATTTCATCTGTCTCCTGCACCTTCAGAGTCACAGTAGTTATGTGAAATAGCATTGAGTTTATACACATTACACACTGCTGTTAAAACAGCCATGCTTTTTGCTAGTCTGCTTGCTTTGAAATATGTGAGTTTCTGTGAGGCTTAAAAAGAAGAAAGTAGGGAAAACCACTAGACCATTCAGATATGACCTAAATCAAATCCCTTATGATTGTACAGTGGATGTGACCGATTAAAGGGATTAGACCTGGTAGACAGAGTGCCTGAGGAACTAGGGATGGAGGCTCGTAAAGTTGTACAGAAGGCAGTGACCAAAACCATCCCCAAGAAAAAGAAATGCAAGAAGGCCAAGTGGTTGCCTGAGGAGACTTAACAAATAGCTGAGGAAAGAAGAGAAGTGTAAGGCAAAGGAGAGAGGGAAAGATATACCCAACTGGATGCGGAGTTCCAGAGAAGGAGAGATGAGAAAGCCTTCTTAAATGAACAATGCAAAGAAATAGAGGGAAACAATAGAATGGGAAAGAAAGACTAGGGATCAAGAAAATTGGAGATAAAGGGAACATTCATGCAAGGATGGGCACAATAAAGGACAGAAATGGTAAGGACCTAACAGAAACAGAAAAGATTAAGAAGAGGTGGCAAGAATACATAGAAGAACTGTACAAAAAAGATCTTCACAACCCAGATAATCACGATGGTGTGGTCACTCATCTAGAGCCCAACATCCTGAACTCAAGTGGGACTTAGGAAACATTACTACAAATAAAGATAGTGGAGGTTATGGAATTCCGGCTAAGCTATTTCAAATACTGAAAGATGATGCTGTTAAAGTGTTGCACTCAATATGCCAAGCAAATTTGGAAAACTCAGCAGTGGCCACAAGACTGGAAAAGGTCAGTTTTCATTCCAGTTCCAAAGAAGGGCAAGGCCAACGAATATCCACACTACTATACAATTATGCTCATTTCACATTCTAGCAAGGTAATGCTCAAAATCCTTCAAGGTGGATTTCAGCAGTATGTGAACTGAAAAATTCCAGATGTACAGGCTGGACTTGAAAAAGCCAGAGGAACCAGAGATCAAATTGCCAACATTTCTTGGATCATGGAGAAAGCAAGAAAATTCCAGAAAATAACATTTACTTCTCTTTCATTGACTACGCTAAAGCCTTTGTGTGGATCACAACAAACTGTGGAAAATTCTTAAAGAGATGGAAATATCAGACCACCTGACCTGCCTCCTGAGAAACCTGTATGCAGATCAAGAACCAACAGTTAGAACTGGACATGGAACAACAGACTAGTTCAAAATTGGGAAAGGAGTACGACAAAACTGTATTTTGTCACCCTGCTTATTTAACTTACATGAAGAGTACATCAAGCGAAACGCTGGGCTGGATGACTCACAGGCGCGAATCAAGACTGCCAGGAGAAATACCAACAACCTCAGATATGCAGATGATATCACTCTATGGCAGAGAGTGAAGAGGAACTAAAGAGCCCCTTGATTAGGGTGAAAGAGGAGAGTGAAAATGCTGGCTTAAAACTCAGCATTCAGAAAACTAAGATCATGGCATCCAGTCCCATCACTTCATGCACATAGATGGGGAAACAATGGAAACAGTGACAGACTTTATTTTCTTGGGCTCCAAAATGACTGCAGATAGTGACTGCAGCCATGAACTTAAAAGATGCTTGCTCCTTGGAAGGAAAGCTATGACAAACCTAGATAGCGTATTAAAAAGCAGAGACATTGCTTTGCCAACAAAGGTCCATCTAGTCAAGGCTATGGTTTTTCCAGTGGTCATGTATGGATAGTGGAAGACAGAGGAGCCTGTCATGCTACAGTCCCTGAGGTTCACAGAGCCAGACACAACTTAGCAACTGAACAACAACAACAATATGGGTTCTGTACATTAGTATTAATTATCAACTTCATCTGTGTCTGATTACTTTTTTCCAGGTAATTATTGAGTTATTGACACACAATACATAAGTTTAAAGTGTGCAGCATACTGATTTGACTTTTACACATTATAAAATGATTAGCACAGTGGGTTTAGTGAACATCCATCATCTCATAGAGATGTAAAATTAAAGACACAGAAAAAAAATGTTTCCTTATGATGAGAACCATTAGGATTTACTCTCTTAACCACTGTCATATATAACCTACAACAGTATCAATTATCATGTTGTACATTACATCCATAGTACTTATTCATCTTATAACTGGAAGTTCATTTCTTTCAACTGCCTTCATCCAGTTGCCCCAACCCCGCTGCCTCTGGAAACCACAAATCTGATTCCTTTCACTATGAGTTTGCTTTTGAGGTATACTTGACCTGCAGCGCTAATTCTTATAACACAGTCTGTGCTGATGTGCTCAGTCAAGGCCGACTTCTTAAAACCCATGGACTGTAGCCCGCCAGGTTCCTCTGTCCATTGAATTTTCCAGGCAAGAATACTGGAGTGGGTTGCCGTTTCCTTCTCCAGGGATAACACGATCTAGTGGTTCCACATTTCTATACATTTCAAAATGATCGCCATGATAAGTCTAGGTTACCATCTGTCATTTGTTTTTCAACAGGATATCGAAGAGACGATGAACACTGCTTTGAATGAACTCCGAGAACTGGAGAGACAGAGTACAGCAAAGCATGCCCCCGACGTGGTGCTGGACACCTTAGAACAAGTGAAAAACTCTCCCACCCCCGCCACCTCCACGGAATCGCTCAGCCCTTTGCACAACGTTGCCCTCAGGAGCTCAGAGCCTCAGATCCGTCGGAGCACTAGCTCCTCCAGTGACACGCTGAGTACTTTCAAGCCTGCGGTGGCACCCAGAATGGGCGTGCAGCTGAAGCCCCCAGCCCTTCGGCCGAAACCTGCTGTTCTTCCAAAAACAAACCCGACCGTGGGACCCGCCCCGCCTTCCCAAGGTCCAGCAGACAAGTCCTGCACTATGTAACACCCAACTGAGCGTGGCCATCTGGGGTGACGATTAAAGAGAGAAGACGGATTAGTGACAAAAGTCAACAATCCATAACGTGCGTTAGTCGTGTGCTTATAACTGGAGATCTTTTGGCTTTTCTATGTTCTCGAATGTAATGTCTAAGATTAGCTAAATTAACACGGGCATTTGTATTTTGTAATTTCTTTTTTTTTTTTAATAACTGGACATATGCCATTTTAAAGACAATAGAAACACTTAGACTTACTTGAAAATCCAATGCTGCACCGTTTGTAATGAACACAGCACCGCTCTGCCCTGCACACTGCACAGTGCTTCAGGCTTAGTGTAGCCCGGTGAGTCAGAAACACCGGCCTCTCAAGGCAGGAGAATCTAAGTAAGTGCCAGGCCCTGGAGTGTAGCCTGTGTTGGTCGGTGGCACTTGGGGTGAGGCTGAAAGGTGACAATGGTATTGTTTAGTAGCTGACAGTGAGTACCTCTGATCTCATGCAGCGGGGCTGAGACCAGCCCTTGCTGCATACTTGCTGTTGTCACAGTGGGCTGTTCCCAGTGGGATTTGCAGCCCACTGCCCAAATGGGTAGGATTGTCTGATTCCTAACAGTTAAATCTTAGCAGGGGGGCGCTAGAACCTCTGCAGTTACTGCGCCAACTAAATCTGGCAAAGAGGAGGGGGACAGTCCTCCAGAGCTCCTGCTGGACTCTTTCCCTGAGCCTGATCAGGCCCCAGGAGGGTTTCCAAGTTCATCCGCTGCATTTAGCACAGACTAGAACAGTCTAATTTTCAAGACTGTCTGGTTACCCTATTCTATCCACTCCTTCAGAGATCTGTTGTTGCCTAGAAAATAACTTCCAGCTCCCATGAAGCCCTGTGTTTGCCTCTTCAGCAATGGAGAAAGTGCTTGGTTCACCTGGCCTTCTCTTCCCCTGACTAGAGGATCTGGGTTCCCCTAAACATGCTGCAGAGGCCTGTTGATCCTAAATTGAATCCCCAGCTTCCCTCGCCAGCTGTCTCTTCAAGCTGTGGTCTGGTAAGAGCCAGACCAAGGCGGGAAGACAACCCCATGGTTCCACGATGATCTCCTCCCAGTTGTTCAGCCTGGAACCAGGGCTTGCTTTGTTTTTTCCCAGCTGGTCTGTACATCACTCACATAATCAGCTGCAATCCATCGGGATCCTCTTTCTCTGACATCTCTGACCCATAGACAGTTTTTCTTTAGCCCATATTTATGCTCTGTTTCCCCTCTATCTTAAAAAGAATACCTTGAACTCAATTTGCTTTTTTCTATGGTACAGATCACCGCTGTTCTATCAGCAGCCACTTAGACCATCTGCAAGCCTTTTATCTACTCTGTCACTGAACTTATTGATGAAGAGGGTTTGTTTGTTTGCTTTGGGGGTTTTTCCCCCCTAAAAATGGATAGCCAGAACTAATCCCTCTGGACCACTTTGATTTTAAACTGGCAACCAATCGCATGCCCACCTAAGAGTTACAGTATGGACTTTGATTTCTCAGCTCAATGGGGAATCCATCAATGTGAAAAAAAATGGGGATCTGTACTAAAATCAAGATCGTTACTTTGATCTCTACCTCAGTTTGCCAGTCTGATCATTCTAATGCAAAGAGAGGTTTTATTTATGAGGTATTGTTACCTTTGAAAGTCACACTGCTGGTTGCTTGCCTGCAGCCTGATTTCACAAATGGACTAAAAAGTGAAAAAAATTACTTCAGGTATTTCCAGGTATTGTAAACCTCTGAATTTTTGCAACCATCCTTTTTGCCCATTTTGATAAAGAGACCCAGCTCAGCATCTTGTGCAACCCTCCCAACCTTTTCCTTGAGCTTTATTAGTCTTTCAGCACCTTTGGAAACCATGGAAACCCAGCCAGGACTGAGCTCTGAGTAGCACCAACCCTTCTGGACAATCTTCCCAAATGTCTGGAACATTGAAACTTTTAAGAATAATCTCCCAGTTCTTTCTCGATTCCACTTTGGTCTCTTGATTCTCTATTGTCCAATAGGGAAACAGAAACAGAGAAAGGAGTGGAAGTAATTGTGGAGGAAACTTTAAATCTTTTAGCAATTAAAATAAAGATTCTTATAAAACCACTTCCTTATTTGATGGACGAGACATCAAAAGAGAAGAGGTGTTTTGAACTTACTCATTTGGGGAGGGTTCTTGTACAAGCTTTAACTTAAGTGTTCCAGCTCTTGCTCGTGCAACACCATTTCTTCAGACTTCCTGGTAACCTTCCCCAGTGTCTCGTCCCTTTGGTGTTGACACCTGTGATGGAATGAGGACTGCCTTTCCACCCTCCACATCAGGACTCTGCTGCCTTGGAAGGCAGAGGACACGCTGCTCCAGACCTCAGAGCCTCAGAGGCTGTGCCTTCTTCCAGGAAACAGCTCCTAACACTCTCCCATCACTCCCTTTCTTTACCTGTCTCTGTCTTCTCTCTATTACTCTGTTGTCACCTGAGGCTTTCTTTCCCTTCAATTCCCAGGAAAGGACGTGACCTCAGAGTGAGTAAGGACTCACTCAGGACTCACTTATCCTTACTAGTAAAAGTCTAAGATTCCAAGGATGAGACAAGGTGGCCCCTTCACAAAGGATCAAAAAAAAAAAAACACCCAATGAGTTCCTTCAAGGGTTTACCTGCAAGCGGTCCTCTTGACAGCCACAAGTGTAGCCCACAGTGGGGAAGTGGGAAGGCACAAGGAATGGGAAGAGAAGAAAGAAAATAAGTTCCTAAAAGGTTACACCCCGGCTTTAGGAACCTTATCATAGATCCTCATGTGCAGTCTGGGAAGTGAGTCATTTTGGTGATGGGTAAATGAAGTTCTACAAAGATTGCCTGACTCCACTTACACAAGAATATGTATTCACAGCTGATATAACTGAATGTTCACATCCCATCCATAGAACTCACTTGAGTAGATTTACCAAATTGGCCTTTGGGTTTGGGTGAGGATGCTTGCAGTGAATCATTAGCATAGAGTGAGTGGTTCTTAAAACATATTTTCTGATGAGTGTTCTGTAAATTATTTCAGTTTGTTGAATGGCCCTTTGTAGAGCTCCATGTTCAAGTTGGGCATGTCATTGTTTAACAATTTTGCACGTTTTCACACAATGTAATCTGACTTTGATGCCTCTTGAGCAATCCGTAGAATAATGTACAGCAGGGTCCCACTTAATCTACTGAAATGAATATAAGCAGTGATCAATGGATATAGAGCACCAAGGGTCAAATTGTATGAGTTCTCTGTCTGTTCTTTTGCCATTCCCAAAAATGGGTTCATAATTTAATTAAGAAAAAGGAAAAAAAAAAAAAAACCAGGGACATGGAGGTCTCCTTAGTATTCGGGAATGAGACATAGCCTCTAGGGTCTATGAACTAAAGAAACTTTAGTTTGGTAATTACAGTCTCTGAAATCCAAAGTTTAAGAGCCTATGGTTCTGTTGGGTTTGGAAGACTTCAGATTTGGGATGTCATTCCTGACCACAGTAATGAGAGACCATGAATGCAAGCAATGTGCTGGGGGCTGAGTCTTGGCTCTGAGTTACTTCCCATAGAGACTTGGAACTGTGGGGCAGCTTAGAAGTGAAGACTCTTCCCACAGAGCTCCCTAATGGAGGCTAGCACCTGAACTAAAAGCCAACCTCCAGCTGGGCTGGGGTGTCAGGCGTGGAGCAGGGTGACTCTGGCACAGCTTTGTTCAGATCAATAAAACAAACTGGAAATTGAGCTTTCACTTACCCACCCTAGTATACTTTCTTTAAAAAAAATAGAGTCTGTATTATAATCAAAATGGTACCTGTATCTTAAAATTACGTAGGGAATTTTATATGTTTCAATAATTGTACTGGGTTCCATAATGCTTATCTTAGAAACTGTTTAGTAAAAGAAAATATATAAGCCGTGCATTTGTGAATGCCCCCCTTTAGAACATTCATCCAAGTTCGATGTATAGTGTGATGGTTATTATAGACGTTTAAAGTATAGTAAGTGGCTGTGTGACAGGAGAGACTGCTATTTACCTATTGACGTAAGAGTTAACTCCTGCCCACGTAATTAAATCAGTATTGTCCTTCCCTGTTGGTTTGATCAGTTGCAGTACTGGTGGCTTCCTGCTTGTGACTGTTACCTAATCGTGTCAATGTACATCTGTAGTATGTACATGTGAAAGTGCCTTTCTATTTTAGAGGAGTCTTAGCCTTGCTCTTTACTGTTGCCCCACACCCAGTTCCTCGCCCACTCGAGTGTTTTGAAGCTTAACTCCCCTGTCTCCCAGCGTCTTCGCCATGCCCGCCTTCCTATGCCTCGGTGCTCAGTACTGTCCAGTCTTGCGTCCTCATCCGTCATGGTCAGTCATGGTCATCAGACATCGTTTTCCTCTTAGCCGTGACTGTGCCTTTCCCTCCCTACAGTCACTCTCTGGGTCCCCGAAACCTCACCCTCCTCCCTCTCCCACTCACGTGCTGCTGATGGCCATCCTGCCCTCCTGGGCTCTGTACTGCCTCTTACCATGACATTTCCTTGTCTCTGAGGTGAAAGTAGAGGGGGATGCTTTTCTAGTTCTGGAAGGGAAAAAAAAATGTTTTGTTGATCTGTTGTGACAATGCACTTTTCTGTATAGTACTGTACATTTTCGCATGTACCATTCCAGGCTTCAGTATCCAGTCAGGTCTGTTCTTCACGGTGTATCTTTATAATAAATAAGATAGTGCTGGCTGCCTTTGTCTGCTTCCAGTTTGGTCTGATTCTCTGCACTTTTCCATTACTTTTTTTCTCATCACTATTAACCCTTTAGAGAGCTGAGTTGCCTGCCTTTTTAATGTTTTTAATCTCACTTTCATTTTTGTTTGTGAATTTGAAAATGGTGCCTCATTCATAGCGCCTTGTCCATGAAGCCAGGGTGTTTTAGAATAGTTTGGAGACTCCTGTGAGAGAACAGGTCAGGAGGATCTTAACTAAGCAGCTAAGAAAGCACAGTCCTAAACATTCCAGATTGAATTTTTTCCTTTGAGAAGGAATTTTTGACATAGTAAACTTTGTCAAGCTGACTTTGGGATTCATTTGAATATGCAGAAATGCAATCCTCAGGTTTAGACTATGTTTAGAATTCCCCCATGTATAGATATTTTATCTTCAATCTTACCTTTTTTTGCCCCAAATTCTTGAGGACTAGCAATACATAATATAGCTTTGTA
Source organism: Capra hircus (assembly GCF_001704415.2). Taxonomy (NCBI): domain Eukaryota; kingdom Metazoa; phylum Chordata; class Mammalia; order Artiodactyla; family Bovidae; genus Capra; species Capra hircus. The sequence continues at coordinate 48,918,821 of NC_030812.1, read as the reverse complement.
AAACTGTATCAACAATGTGCAGATTATATCAGCAAAATGTCAGATTGGAACATTCATGAGATGTGAAAAAAAAAATGACATAAATGGAGGGGAATAAACTTTTATCGAATCATAAAATACATAAAGAAAAGTATAGAAATCATTAATATAAGAGTTTTCACAAAGTGATACCCTATTGCATCCACCCCCAGATCAAGAAACAGCATTGTAACAGCCTCCTAGAAGCTAGGCTTGTGCCTCTCCAAAGTTAATCAACATCCTGACGAGTAACACCATAGTTTGGTTTTGTCTGTTGTTTTGACTTTCTGCAAATGGACTTGCAGTATTTAGATTCTCTCTGGCTTCTTTTCTTGACATTTTATGTTCAGGAGAGTCCATGTTGCTAAGTATAACTGTGTGCTCAGTCATGTCCAAATCTGGTGTGACCCCATGGACCGTAGCCTGCCAGGCTCCTCTGACCATGAGATTTCTTAGGCAAGAATACTGGAGTGGGGCACCATTAACTACTCCAAGGGACCTTCCCAACCCAGAGATTGAGCTGCCGTCTCCTGCATATCCTGCACTGGCAGGTGGATTCTTCACCACTAGTGCCACCTGGGAAGCCCTATAATGGCACCAAATGGTCAGTACTGAAATCAGACTGATTAGGTTCTTTGCAGCCAAAGATGGAGAAGCTCTATACAGTCAACAAAAACAAGACCTGGAGCTGACTGTGGCTCATATCATGAGTGCCTTATTGCAAAGTTCAGAGTTAAACCGAAGAAAGTAGGGAAAACCACTAGGCCATTCAGGTATGACCTAAATCAAACCCCTTATGGTTATACAGTAGAGGTGACAAATAGATTCAAGGGGTTAGATCTGGTAGACAGAGTGCCTGAAAAACTGTGGACAGAGGTTTGTAACATTGTATAGGAGGTGGTGGTGACCAAAACGAACCCAAGAAAAATAAATGCAATAAGGCAAAGTGGTTGTCTTAGGAGACCTCATAAATAGCTGAGAAAAGAAGAGATACAAAAGGCAAAGGAAAAAGATATACCAAACTGAATGCAGAGTTCCAAAGAACAGTAAGAAGAGATGAGAAAGCCTTCTTAAGTGAGCAAAGCAAAGAGATAGAGGAAAACGAGAGAATGGGGAAGGCTGGAGATCTCATCAAGAAAATTGGAGATACCGAGGGAACATTTCATGCAAAGATGGGCACAATAAAGGACAGAAACAGCAAGGACCTAACAAGAAGAAGACATTAAGACAAAGTGGCAAGAATACACAGAAGAACTATACAAAAAAGGTCTTAATGATCCAGATAACCACAGTGGTGTAGTCACTCACCTGGAGCCAGACATCCTGGAGTGTGAAGTCAAGTGGGCTTTAAGAAGCATTGCTATGAACAAAGCTAGTGGAGGTGACAGAATTCCAGCTGAGCTTTTTAAAAATCCTAAAAGATGATGCTGTTAAAGGATTGCACTCAATATGCCAGCCAATTTGAAAAACTCAGCAGTGGCCACAGGACTGGTAAAGTTCAATTTTCATTTCAGTGTTCAAACTACCATACAATTGCACTCATTTCACATGCTAGCAAGGTAATACTCAAAATCCTTCAAGGTAGGCTTCAACAGTACATGAACTGAGGACTTCCAGATGTACAAGCTGGGTTTAGAAAAGGCAGAGGAACCAGAGATCAAATTGCCAACATTTGTTGGATCATGGAGAAAGCAAGGGAATTCCAAAAAAACATCTGCTTCATTGACTATGCTAAAGCTTTTGACTCTGTGGATCACAACAAACTGTGGAAATTTTTTCAAGACATGGGAATACCAGACCACCTTACCTGCACCCTGAGAAATGTGTATGCAAGTCAAAAAGCAACAGAACCGACATGAAACAACAGACTGGTTCCAAATCGGAAAAGGAGTACATCAAGACTATATATTGTCACCCTGTTTATTTAATGTATATGCAGAGTACATCATGTGAAATGCTAGGCCTGGACCACTCACAAACTGGAATCAAGATTGCCTTGGAGAAATAGCAATAACCTCCGATATGCAGATGATACAATTCTAAAGAGCCTCTTGAGAAGAGAAAGAGTAGAATGAAAAAGCTGACTTAAAACTCAACATTCCAAAAACTAAGATCATGGCATTCAGTTCCATCATTCCATGGCAAATATATGGGGAAGAAGTGGAATCAGACAGTGACTGCAGACATGAAATTAAAAGATGCTTGCTCCTTGGAAGGAAAACTATGACAAACCTAAACAGTGTATTAAGAGAGACGTCACTTTGCCAACAAAGGTCTATATAGTGAAAACTATGGCTTTTCCAGTAGTCATTTATGGATGTCACAGCATTGGACTATAAAAAAGGCTGAGCACCAACAAATTGATGCTTTCGAACTGTGGTGCTAGGGAAGACTCTTGAGAGTCCTTTGGACAACAAGGAGATCAAAACAGTCAATCATAAAAGAAATCAACCCTGAATATTCATTGGAAGGACCGATGCAGAAACTGAAGCCACTTTGGCCACCTGATGCAAAGATTCAAATCATTGGAAAAGACCCTGATGTTGGGAAAGATGAGGGCAGGAGGAGAAGGGGACAACAGAGGATGAGATGGTTGGATGGCTTCACTGACTCAATGGACGTGAGTTTGAGCAAGCTCCAGGAGATAGTGAAGGACAAGGGAAGCCTGGCCTGCTGCAATTAATGGGTTCTCAAAGAGTCAGACATTACTTTGGGACTGAACAACAACAATAAATATAACATGATAACTGTAGTTTTCTCCATTTCTGGGCTGTATAGAATTCTATATGAATATGCTTAGGTTATACTTCAGTACTTCCTGATTAAACTTTTGGAATGATATGCAGAATCTCTAAACATGGACAAATTTATGAAAAAAGAAAGGAAGATCACCTGTTTAAAGAAAATGTTTCCCCAAACATAATAGAATGACTTTGAACTCAGCCATTAAATGGAACACCTATCTGAAAGCAGGTAAGTACCACTTTTGGACCTGAGAGGTGGATTTAGAGGCTGGTCCACAGAACAAGGACTTTCCAGGTGGCACTGGTAGTAAAGGACCCGCCTGCCAATGCAGGAGACCTGAGTTTGATCCCTAAGTCAGGAAGATCCTCGGGAGGACGGTATGGCAACCCACTCCAGTATTCCTTGCCTGGAGAATCCCATGGACAGAGGATCCTGACAAGCTACAGTCCATAGGATAGCAAAGAGTTGGACACAGCTGAAATCACTGAGCACACACAGGAACAAATGCCCAAATCCAATAGGATTGTCCCAGAAAAGCCCCACTGTCCTGCTTACCCTTCACTATTATCCTCAAATCCACGAGCCTCGACCAGCCACAACCCTCCCAATCTGTGCCTGCATCCCTCACTCCTGAATTAGAGTTCCACGTGGGGATGTCTGGTTGTCACCTCCCACTGCTCATATGCCAGCATCCTGTGAGAATAAGGCAAGGAAAGGAAGTTTTCTGGCTCCTACCTTGAGTAGTTAGGACTCACGCACAAAGTTCCCAAGCTTGATCTGAAATGCCCAAAAGTCTGGAAGCAAAAAATTATGGCAAAGTCCATTCCATGGGTCATATATCCCCTTTTCGATTTTGGAAAATAGGGTTATGATCCCTTTGGGAAATAATCACGGTGAGGTTCATCATTCTTCAGTAGACTTTTATCTCTACAGTGGATAGAAAACATGCCTTCTACAGTGAAAAATAGTGATTTTTATTAAGATTACTCCTTAGTTATTCCTGGAATGTTAGGTCCATGAATCAAGGCAAAGTGGAAGTGGTCAAACAGGAGATGGCAGGAGTGAATGTCAACATTCTAGGAATCAGTGAACTAAAATGGACTGGAATGGGTGAATTTAACTCAGATGACCATTATATCTACTACTGTGGGCAGGAATCCCTTAGAAGAAATGGAGTAGCCATCATGGTCAACAGAAGAGTCCGAAATGCAGTACTTGGATGCAATCTCAAAAACGACAGAATGATCTCTGTTCGTTTCCAAGGCAAACCATTCAATATCATGGTAATCCAAGTCTATGCCCCAACCAGTAATGCTGAAGAAGCTAAAGTTGAACAGTTCTATGAAGACCTACAAGACCTTCTAGAACTAACACCCAAAAAAGATGTCCTTTTCATTATAGGGGACTGGAATGCAAAAGTAGGAAGTCAAGAAACACTGGAGTAACAGGCAAATTTGGCCTTGGAACGCGGAATGAAGCAGGGCAAAGACTAATAGAGTTCTGCCAAGAGAACGCACTGGTCATAGCAAACACCCTCTTCCAACAACACAAGAGAAGACTCTACACATGGACATCACCAGGTGGTCAATACTGAAATCAGATTGATCATATTCTTTGCAGCCAAAGATGGAGAAGCTCTATATAGTCAGCAAAAACAAGACTGGGAGCAGACTGTGGCTCAGATCATGAACTCCTTGTTGCCAAATTCAGACTTAAATTGAAGAAAGTGGAGAAAACCACTAGACCATTCAGTTATGACCTAAATCAAATCCCTTATGACTATACAGTGGAAGTAAATAGGTTTAATGGACTAGATCTGCTAGACAGAGTGCCTGATGAACTATGGATGGAGGTTCGTGACATTGTACAGGAGACAGGGATCAAGACCATCCCCAAGAAAAAGAAATGCAAAAAAGCAAAATGGCTGTCTGGGGAGGCCTTACAAATATCTGTGAAAAGAAGAGAAGCGAAAAGCAAAGGAGAAAAGGAAAGATATAAGCATCTGAATGCAGAATTCCAAAGAATAGCAAGGAGAGATAAGAAAGCCTTCCTCAGTGATCAATGCAAAGAAATAAGGAAAACAATAGAATGGGAAAGACTAGAGATCTCTTCAAGAAAATTAGAGATACCAAGGGAACATTTCATGCAAAGATGGGCTCGATAAGGGATAGAAATGGTATGGACCTAACAGAAGCAGAAGATATTAAGAAGAAGTGGCAAGAATACACAGAAGAACTGTACAAAAAAGATCTTCACGACCCAGATAATCATGATGGTATGATCACTCACCTAGAGCCAGACATCCTGGAATGTGAAGTCAAGTGGGCCTTAGAAAGCATCACTATGAACAAAGCTAGTGGAGGTGATGGAATACCGGTTGAGCTATTTCAAATCCTGAAAGATGATGCTGTGAAAGTGCTGCACCTAATATGCCAGCAAATTTGGAAACCTCAGCAGTGGCCACAGAACTGGAAAATGTCAGTTTTCATTCCAGTCCCAAAGAAAGGCAATGCCAAAGAATGCTCAAACTACCGCACAATTGCACTCATCTCACACACTAGTAAAGTAATGCTCAAAATTCTCCAACCCAGACTTCAGCAATACGTGAAACATGAACTTCCAGATGTTCAAGCTAGTTTTAGAAAAGGCAGAGGAACCAGAGATTAAATTGCTAACATCTGCTGGATCATGGAAAAAGCAAGAGAGTTCCAGAAAAACATCTATTTCTGCTTTATTGACTATGCCAAAGCCTTTGACTGGGTGGATCACAATAAATTGTGGAAAATTCTGAAAGAGATGGGCGTACCAGATCACCTGACCTGCCTCTTGAGAAACCTGTATGCAGGTCAGGAAACAACAGTTAGAAGTAGACATGGAACAACAGACTGGTTCCAAATAAGAAAAGGAGTACGTCAAGGCTGTATATGGTCACCCTGCTTGTTTAACTTATATACAGAGTACATCATGAGAAACTCTGGGCTGGAGGAAGCACAAGTTGAAATCAAGATTGCAAGGAGAAATATCAATAACCTCAGATATGCAGATGACAACCACTCTTATGTCAGAAAGTGAAGAACTAAAGAGCCTCTTGATGAAAATGAAAGACGAGAGTGAAAAAGTTGGCTTAAAGCTCAACATTCAGAAAACTAAGATCATGGCATCTGGTCCCATCACTTCATGGGAAATAGATGGGGAAACAGTGTCAGACTTTATTTTGGGGGGATCCAAAATCACTGCAGATGGTGACTGCAGCCATGAAATTAAAAGACACTTACTGCTTGGAAGGAAAGTTACGACCAACCTAGATAGCATATTGAAAAGCAGAAACATTACTTTGCCAACAAAGGTCCGTCTAGTCAAGGCTATGGTTTTTCCAGTAGTCATGTATAGATGTGAGAGTTAGACTACAAAGAAAGCTGAACACCGAAGAATTGATGCTTTTGAACTGTGGTGTTGGAGAAGACTCTTGAGAGTCCCTTGGACTACAAGGAGATCAAACCAGTCCATCCTATAGATCAGTCCTGGGTGTTCATTGGAAGGACTGATGCTGAAGCTGAAACTCCAATATTTTGGCCACCTGATGCGAAGAGCTGACTCATTTGAAAAGACCCTGATGCTGGGAAAGATTGAGGGTAGGAGGAGAAGGGGATGACAGAGGATGGGATGGTTGGATGGCATCACCTCATTGGACATGGTCTGGGTGGACTCCAGGAGTTGGTGATAGACAGGTAGGCCTGGCGTGCTGCGGTTCATGGAGTCGCAAAGAGTCGGACTTGACTGAGCGACTGAACTGAACCTAACTCCTTAGCAGGAGTGGCTAGAGAGCTAGGACCAGGTTGAATATCTAAATGAGTGTCTGTGTCTTTAAAGGAGAGAAACCAGTCCTCCTGGAGCCCTGAGACAACATTCTTCATTCAATGTTAACATCTTGAAGAAGGTCAAGGTATTTGCCATCTATTCTGGCAACTAGTGGGTGCCTGCTTCTTACCAATCAGCTTTCTGTCCAATGTATTCCTGGGGTGATGGGCTCTCTTTTAGCTGTTTGGGTATGCAGCTGAAGGAAGAACTACTAATGAATTATGCTTCCAATGATGATGCATTGTACTAATCTTTTTGTCTTTGATTTAACCAGGGAATCTCTGGTATGAAAATCCATGTCCCTCTAAATGAAAGTGAACAATCATGTCTGCAAGGGGAGAGAGAAGCATCATCAATAGTTGGTGAAATATTCTAAATTATACAATGATATAATATTAACTAATTTGAAAATGAGATTTGAGGTTCCAACCCTTTGGTGGATGGACTGCATCCATTTTTTTAAGGCAACATGGTCAGGTTTTATAATAGAAGGTATGGTCTGTGAGCCAAAGATGATTGCATTAGTAACAGTATTAGCATATACAATAGAAGAAGAGGGAAAATTTTTAATAAGATAAAAATCTATTATCTGATCCTAATTCACCCTCAGTTACTGGATTTCTACAAATCATCAACCCATGCCTCAATTTCCCAGTCAGAAATAATCCCCAGCAGCATTTTAGTACAATGGTCTCTAATCCTTACACTGTGCTTATTTTTAGCAGAGTTGACTTTGTATTCTACATATAATTGTGTATCCTCATCAGGTTTATCTCCCTCAAATCAGTTCATATTACAAGTCTCAGTAAACATGATTTTGTAAGGGCTGCATAGTATTTTAGCATACAAATGTGTCATAATTTAATCATTTCCTATCACTTGTTTGCAGGTTTTTTCAATTGAATGTTCTGCAAAGTAAGCAGCTCTGTACATAATCACTGTCTGCATTTTGAATCATTAATTTGGCACTGATTCCAAAATGTGAAATAACTGGGTCAAGGGTATAAGCATCTCTAAGGCTCATGATAAATGTTGCCAACCTATTTTCTAGAAAAACTGCACAAATTTGTACTACTGCCAGCAAAGTATAACAGTACAGAACACAAGCTTACAATCACGTCATTTGTTTCTTTGCCAAAGGCACTTGCCCAGTCATATCTGACTCTTTGTGACTCCATGGACTGTAACCTGCAGGGCTCCCCTGTCCGTAGAATTTTCCAGGCAAGAATACAAGAGTGGGTTGCCATTCCCTCTTCCAGGGGATCTTTCCTGACCAGGGGTCAAACCACTGTCTCCTGCATTGGCAGGAGGATTCTTTACCAACTGCGCCACCACCAATGTAATAGGTAAATGAAAATTTTGACCTAAATTTTTCAGTCTTTATTAAAGTGCACATCCTCATTTCCAGAGTGGAAACCCCTGTGTTACTCACCTCTTTGTCCTCAGTCTCAGATTTCTCCCTCCCTATCATTTCAGCTGAACATCAGCAGACAGATTTTTCCTTTAGACACGTGAAACTCAGGAGACCCAAAAACTAAATCCAATTTCTTGTATTTCAAAACATATTCCACCCTCCTCCCCAGTATTCAGTGTTTTACTAATTTTTATCTCAGCTTTAACCTAGTTCATTCCTTTTTGCTATAACTATTATAGTATCTTTCCACATAGTTTCCCTGGGTGCATTGTCTCCTCTTTGCAAGGATTATACACTCCTGCTAATCATCTTTCTTAAAAAACATAAACTAACAATCTAACGAACTAGTGAGAAAAAAACTAACACGCAAGCAAGCACAGAAGACTCACTATCTACTAGATATTGTTTGATAAAAATAAACTTCAGTGATGCCTCAGCGGTAAAGAGCAATGTAGGAGACATGGGTTCAATCCCTAGGTGGGGAAGATCCCCCAGAAGAAGAAATAGCATCCCACTCCAGTATTCTTGCCTGAAAAATTCCATGGACAGAGGAGCCTAGCAGGCTGCAATCCAAAGGTTTGCAAAGAGTTGGACATGACTAAGCAACTGAGCACACATATAAAAATAGCTAGTTAGTATTAAGTGTCAGACTTATACACTCATTATACATTCATTCATTTGATCCTTACAAGAAAGCCAAGCAGGAGCTACAATTATTATCATCCTTACAAATGAGAAAACTAAGCCAGAAGGGGTTAAGAACTTGCCTGGGTGATAGAGCTAACCAATGGTAGAGCCAGAATTTGATTCTGGTCCCAGAGATTCTGCTTATGATCACTGCTGCATTCTGACTCCTGTATAATGCTCACGTCATTTCGCTGCTCCAAAACCATATGTTGCTCCCCATTACAGACCCAAAACTATGTCTCATTCACCTTTGCATCTTCAAACCTAACACGTCATGAACTAAGAAATGAAACTGAAATGAATGCAGTATTTGCCACCTTTGCAGTCTGCCGTTTCAGCCTTACTGCCTACCACTTCCTCTCAAGAACCTTTGTGTTCTGCTGTAACTGGCTACTTTGCCTGAGCAGGCTGGGCTACAAGCTTCCTCTCCATAGTTGAGACCATTCCTAAGCCTAACACGTCCTCTGTTAAAGTGACTCAGTCCTGTCCGACTCTTTGTGACCCTATGTACGATAGCCTGCCAGGCTCCTCTGTCCATGGAATTCTCTAGGCTGGAATACTGGAGTGGGTTACCATTCTCTTCTCCAGAGGATCTTCCCAACCCAGGGATCAAACCCAGGTCTCTCACATTGCAGGCAGAGTCTTTACCAGCTGAGCTACCAGGGAAGCCCAGCATGTCCCCTATCTCACTTATACCTACCTGATGAAACCATTTATCCTTGAAAACATGACTAAAATATATCTTACATCTCTTGGCTTGTGTTTACCACTCCATTCTCCATGCTTCCACTGCATTTCTTCACTCATTTAATCAGGCTCACTTCTGGACATATGGCCACGAACAAGACAGCTAGGCTTCCTGGTCTCGTGAAGTGTAGTGCTCAGTTGGGTAACAAGCACTGAACATGCCAACAAACTATTTTGGTAAAACAATTCCAGGCGCTGATAACTGCTACACACACACACACACACACACACACACACACACACACACACACACACACACATATATGTACTTCTCTAGGTGGAAAAGAAAAGACCACAATTAGAAATAAGACAATTATGAAAAAAACACACCACTAAAGGGAAACATACCAAAACAGGCAGGAAATCATCCAAACACAAAGCTACTAGGAAGGTTAAAAGACAAAGGTAGTAAAATTACCTATATCCAGAATAAGCAGTTAGTTCAGTTCAGTTCAGTAACTCAGTCGTGTCCGACTCTTTGCGACCCCATGAATTGCAGCATGCCAGGCCTCCCTGTCCATCACCAACTCCCGGACTTCTCTCAAAATCACATCCATCGAGTCATTAATGCCATCCAGCCATCTCATCCTCGGTCGTCCCCTTCTCCTCCTGCCCCCAATCCCTCCCAGCATCAGAGTCTTTTCCAATGAGTCAACTCTTCACATGAGGTGGCCAAAGTATTGGAGTTTCAGCTTTAGCATCAGTCCTTCCAAAGAACACCCAGGACTGATCTCCTTTACAATGGACTGGCTGGATCCCCTTGCAGTCCAAGGGACTCTCAAGAGTCTTCTCCAATACCACAGTTCAAAAGCATCAATTCTGCAGCTTTCTTCACAGTCCAACTCTCACATCCATACATGACTACTGGAAAAACCATAGCCTTGACTAGACTGACATTTGTTGGCAAAGTAATGTCTCTGCTTTTGAATATGCTGTCTAGGTTGGTCATAACTTTCCTTCCAAGGATAAGCATCTTTTAATTTCATGGCTCCAGTCACCATCTGCAGTGATTTTGGAGCCCCCAAAATAAAGTCTGACACTGTTTCCACTGTTTCCCCATCTATTTCCCATGAAGTGATGGGACCAGATGCCATGATCTTCGTTTTCTGAATGTTGAGCTTTAAGCCAACTTTTTCACTCTCCTCTTTCACTTTCATCAAGCAGTTAAGGGATACACAAAACAACTACCTGGAAAATATGATTTCAAACCAGTAATCTTGAGGGGAAGAGAGTACAAATGCAGGGTTTTTAAAACCACACTTGAAATTAATAGATCAGCAGGTTAATCACATACACACGTGTCCACACACATACATAGAGAGTGCTAGATAAAAACGTCACGGTAACTGCAAACCAAAAATCTATACTATACACACAAAAAGAAAAATAAATCCAGACAGAACACTGAAGATAGTCATCCTCAGAACTGCCAAAGCAATCCTGAGAGAAAAGAATAAAGCAGAAGGCATAACCCTCAACAGACTTCAGACAACAACACAGAGCTATTTTGTTGTTATTCAGTTGCTCAGTCGTGTCCAAGTCTTTGTAACCCCATGGACTGTAGCACTCCAGGCTTCCCTGTCCTTCACTATCTCCCAGAGTTTGCTCAAACTCATGTCCTTTGAGTTGATGATGCCACCCATCCTCTGTTGCCCCCTTCTCCTCATGCCCTCAATCAATTTTCTGCTGGCGGGTGGGGCTGCACTCCCTCCCTGTAGCTTGGCCTGAGACGGCCCAGTCCTGGAGTCTGTAGTCTCTGCGGTAGGGCTAGCGGCACCCTCCTCCGAGAGGACTTACACCAACACACCCCACCTCCCAGGACTGCTGCTGCCAGCGCCCCTGACCCCGCAGCAGGCCACTGTTGACCCATACCTCCGCCTGGGACTCCCAAACACTCACAGGCAAGTCTGGATCAGTGTTTGTGGGATCACTGCTCCTTTCCCATGGGTCCCAATGTACACAAGGCTTTGTTTGTGCCCTCCAAGAATCTCTGGCAGGTATGAGGTTTGATTTTAACGTGATTGTGCCCCTCCTACAATCTTGTGGCTTCTCCTTTGTCCTTGGACATAGGTTACCCTTTGGAGGGGGTATCCAACATTCTCCTGTCAATGGTTGTTCAGCAGCTACTTGTGATTTTGGTGTTCTCACAGGAGAAGATGAGCCTACATCTTTCTACTCCGCCATCTTGGAGGATTAGATCTGATCGGGTGCCTGAAGCACTATGGAGGAAGGTTCATAACACTGTACAGGAGGTGGTGACCAAAACCATACCATGAAAAAGAAATGCAACAAGGCAGAATGCTTGTCTGAGGAGGCCTTACAAATAGCTAAGAAGAGAAATGAAAGTCAAAGGAGAAAGGGTAAGATATACCCAACTGAATGCAAAGTTCCAAAGAACAGCAAGGAGAGATGAAAAAGGCTTCGTAAGTGAACAATGCAAAAAATAGAGGAAAACAATAGAATGGGAAAGACTAGAGACTTCAAGAAAATTAGAGATACCAAGGGACTATTTCATGCACATATGGGCACAACAAAGGACAGAAATGGTAAGGACGTAACAGAAGCAGAAGAGATTAACATGAAGTAGCAAGAATACACAGAAGAACTATACAAAAAAGGTTGTAATGACCCAGATAACAACAATGGTGTGGTCACTCACCAAGAGCCAGACATCCTGGAGTGTGAAGTCAATTGGGACTTAGAAAGCATCACTACAAACAAAGCTAGTGGAAGTTACGGAACTCCAGCTGAGTTATTTCAAATCCTAAAATAGGATGCTGTTAAAGTGCTAAAATCAATATGCCAGCAAATTTGGAAAACTCAGCAGTGGCCACAGGTCTGGAAAGTTCAGTTTTCATTCCAATCCCAAAGGGCTATGCCAAAAAATGTTCAAACTACCACACAATTCCGCTCATTTCAGATGCTACCAAGGTAATGCTCAAAATCCTTCAAGCTAGTCTTCAACAGTACATGAATTTAGAACTTCCAGATGTACAAACTAGGTTTAGAAAAGGCAGAGGAACCAGAGATCAAATTGCCAACATCCACTGGCTCTTAGAAAAAGAAAGAGAATTCCAGAAAAACATCTACTTCTGCTTCATTGACTATGCTAAAGCCTTTGACCCTTTGACTCTGTGGATCATAACAAATTGTGGAAAATTCTTAAAGAGATGGGGATCTTAGAACACCTTTCCTGCCTCCTGAGAAACCTGTATGCAGGTCAAGAAGCAATAGTTAGAACCAGACATGGAACAATGGACTGGTTCCAAATTGGGAAAGGAGTATGTCAAGGATGTATACTGTCACCCTGCTTATTTAACTTATATGCAGAGTACATCATGTGAAATGCTGGGCTAGATGAACCTCAAGCTGGAATCAAGATTACTCAGAGAAATATCAATAACCTCAGATATGAAGATGATACCACCCATAATGCAGAATGTGAAAAGGAACTAAAGAGCCTCTTGATGAAGGTGAAAGAGGAGAGTGGAAAAACTGGCTTAAAACTCAACATTCAGAAAACTAAGATCATGGCATCTGGTCTCTTTACTTCATGGAAAATAGATGGGGAATCATGGAAACAGTGACAGATTTTGTTTTCTTGGGCTTCAAAATCACTGTGCATGGTGACTGCAGCCGTGAAATTGAAAGACACTTGCCTCGTGGAAGGAAAGCTATGGCAAACCTAGACAATGTATTAAAAAGCAGAGACATCACCTTGCCAACAAAGGTCCGTCTAGTCAAAGCTATCGTTTTTCCAGTAGTTGTAAAGAAAGCTGAGTGCCAAAGAATTTATGCTTTTGAACTGTGGTAATGGAGAAGACTCTTGAGAGTCCTTTGGACAGCAAGGAGATCAAACCAGTCAATCCTAAAGGAAATCAACCCTGAATATTCATTAGAAGGACTAATGCTGAAGCTCCCATACTTTGGCTACCTGATGAAAGCAGCAAAATCATTGGAAAAGACTCTGATACTGGAAATATTGAAGGCAGGAGAAGGGGACAACAGAGAATGAGATGGTTGGATGGCATCATTGACTCAATGGACATGCGTCTGAGCAAACCCTGGGAGATAGTGAAGGATGGGGAAGCCTGGCATCCTGCAGTCCATGGGGTCACAAAGAGTCGGACAGGACTGGGCGAATGAACTACAACAAATAGTAATTAAGACAGCATAGCACTGGCATAAAAGCCGACATGGATCAATGGAACACAATAGAGAGCCCAGAAATAAACCCACGTACCTATGGTCAATTAATCTTTGACAAAGGTGGTAAGAATGGGGAAAAGATAGTCTCTTCAGCAAATGCTGTTGGGAAAACTGGCTAGTGGCATGCAAATTAATGAAGTTAGAAAACACCCTTGTGCCACTAACAAAAGTAAACTCAAAGTGGCTTAAATAGTTAAACATAAGACAAGACAAAATAAAACTCCTAGAAGAGAACATAGGTAAAACATTCTCTGACATAAATAGTACCAATGTTTTCTTAGGTCAGTCTCCCAAGACAATAGAGAAAAAAAAAAAAAGCAAAAATAAACAAATGGAACCTAATTAAGCTTATAACTTTTGCAGAGCAAAGGAAAGTAACCATAAGAAAACAAAAAGACTACCTATGCATTGGGAGAAAATATTTGCAAATGATGCAACCGACAAGGACTTCATTTTCAAAACATACAAATATACAAAATATACATTTCAATAACCAAAACCAGGTTCAGTCAAAAATGTGTAAAAGATCTAAATAGGTATTTCTCCAAAGAAGACATACAGATTGCCAAAGAGCATATGTAAAGATATTTAACATCGCTAATTGTTAGAGAAATGCAAATGACACTACAATGATGTATCACCTCACACCAGTCAGAATGACCATTATTAAAATGTCTGCAAATCATAGATGCTGGAGAAAGTAAAGAGAAAAGGGGAACCTTCTTACATTGTTGGTAGGGAATGTAAGCTGGTGTGGCCATTATGGAAAGCAATATGGAAGTTTCTCAAAACACTAAAAACAGAATTACCACATGATCCAGCAATCCCATTCCTAGGCATATACTCACATAAAACTATAATTTGAAAACATGCATGCACCTATGTTTATTACAGCACTATTTACAATAGCTAGGACATACAAATAACCTAAGTTTCCATGGATCAATGAATAGATAAAGATGGTATGGCACATATATACAGCAGAATAGTACTCAGCCATAAAAACAAAGCATGAAATAATGCCATTTGCAGTAACATGGATGGACCTAGAGATTATCCCACTAAGTAAAGTCTGTCAGAAAGAGAAAGAAAAATACCATATATATGACTTAAACGTATAAACTAAAAGATGACACAAGTCAACATATCTACAAAACAGCAACAGACTCACAGACATAGAGAGCAGACGTGTGGCTCCCAAGGGGTAAGGGGATGGGAGAGGGAAGGATTGGGAGTTTGGGATTAGCAGATACAAACTCTTATATATAGGATGGATAAATAACAACATCCTACTCTATAGCACAGAAAACTATATTCAGTATCCTATGATAAACCATAATGGAAAAAATATAGATATAACTGAGTCACTTTGTTGTACAGCAAAAATTAACATTGTCAATCAATAAAATTTCAAAAAATATATAGTCAAATCATAAGAGAACAAGAAAGGAAAGGAAAAAAAAAAGACCTCCAAAAACAAACCCAAAGCAATTAAGAAAATGGCAATAAGACCATATGTAAAAATAATTACCTTAAATGTAAATGGACTAAATGCTCCAACCAAAAGATACAGAGTGGCTGAATGCATACAAAAACAAGATCTATATATATGAAATGAAAACCACAATCACAGAAAACAAACTGATTACATGGATCACAACCTTGTCTAACTCAATGAAATTATGAGTTATGCCATGTAGGGCACCCAAGATGGACAAGTCATAGTGCAGAGTTCTGACAAAATGTGGTGCATTGGAGAAGGGAATGGCAAATCACTTCAACATTCTTGCCTTGAGAACCCCATGAACAGTATGAAAAGGCAAAAAGATGAACTATGACACTAAAAGATGAACTCCCCAAGTCGGTAGGTGCCCAATATGCTACTGGAGAATAGCAGAGAAATAACTCCAGAAAGAATGAAGAGGCTGAGCCAAAGCAGAAACAACACCCAGTTGTGAATGTATCTGGTGGTGAAAGTAAAGTCTGATGCTGTAAAGAATAATATTACATGGGAACCTAGAATGTTACATCCAAGAATTAAGGAAAATTCTAAGTGGTCAAACAGAAGATACCAAGAATGAGCATCAGCATTTTAGGAATCAGTGAACTAAAATGGACAGGTATGGGCAAATTTAATTCAGATGACCATTATATCTACTACTTTGGGCAAGAATCCCTTAGAAGAAATGGCGTAGCACTCATGGTCAAAAAAAAGAATCCGAAATGCAGTACTTGGGTGCAATCTCAAAAACAACAGAATGATCTTGGTTTGTTTCCAAGGCAAACCATTCAGTATGACAGTAACCCAAGTCTATGCTCCAAGCACTAATGCTGAAGATGAAGCTGAACCGTTCTATGAAGACCTACAAGACCTTCTAGAAATAACATCAAAAAAAAACATGTCCTTTTATCATAGGGGACTAGAATGCAAAAAGTAGGAAGTCAAGAGATACCTGGAGTAACAGGCAAGTTTGGCCTCATAGTACACATGAAGCAGGGCAAAGGCTAACAGAGTTTTATCAAAAGAATGCACTGGTCATAACACACACTCTGTTCCAACAACATAAGAGACAACTCTACAGAAGGACATCACCAGATGGCCAGTACTGAAATCAAATTGATTATATTCTTTGTAGCTGAAGATGGAAAAGCTCTATACAGACTGGGAGCTAACTGTGGCTCAGATCATGAACTCCTTTTACAAAATTCAGACTTAAACTGAAGAAAGTAGGAAAAACCACTAGGCCATTCGGATATGACCTAAATCAAATCCTTTATGATTATACAGTGGAAGTGATAAATAATTTCAAGGGATTAGATCTGGTAGAGTGCCTGAAGAATTATGGATGGACGTTGTTACTTGTACAGGAGGCAGTGATCAAAACCATCCCCAAGAAAAAGAAATTCAACAAGGCAAAATGGTTGTCTGAGGAGGCCTTACACATAATTGAGAAAAGAAGTGAAAGGCAAAAGAGAAAAGGAAAGATATACTCATCTGAATACAGAGTTCCAAAGAATAGCAAGGGAAGATAAGAAAGCCTTCCTAAATGACCAACGCAAAGAAACAGAGGAAAAGAATAGAATGGGAAAGACTAGAGATGTCTTGAAGAAAATTAGAGATACCAAGAGAACATTTCATGAAAAGATGGGCACAATTTCTGTCCTTTAGGATAGAAATGGTAAGAACCTAAGAGAAGCAAAAAGTGTTAAGAAGAGGTGGCAAGAATACACAGAACTATACAAAAAAAATCATAATGATCCAGATAAGCATGATGGTTTGATTATTCACCTAGAGCCAGACATCCTGGAGTGTGAAGTCAATTGGGACTTAGGAAGCATCACTACAAACAAAACTAGTGGAGGTGATGGAATTCCAGCTGAGTTATTTCAAACCCTAAAAGACGATACTGTTAAAAAGCTGCACTCAATATGCCAGCAAATTTGGAAAACTCAGCAGTGGCCACAAGAACTGGAAAAGATCAGTTTTCATTCCAATTGCAAAGAAGAGCAATGCCAAAGAATGTTCAAACCACCACACTATTGCACTCATTTCACATTCTACCAAGGTAAAGCTCAAAATCCTTCAAGCTAGGCTTCAACAGTATGTGAACCAAGAACTTCCAGATGTACAAGCTGGGTTTAGAAAAGGCAGAGGAACGAGATCAAATTGCCAACATCAGTTGAATCCTAGAAAGAGCTAAAGAATTTCAGAAAAACATCTACTTCTGTTTCACTGACTATGCTAAAGCCTTTGACTGTGTGGATGGATCATAACAAACTGTGAAAAATTCTGAAAGAGATGGGAATACTAGACCACCTTATCCACCTTCTGAGAAACCTGAACGCAGGTCAAGAAGCAACAGTTAGAACTAACACAGGACAATGGACTGGTTCCAAATTGGGAAACGAGTACACCAAGGCTATTTATTGTCCCCTTGCTTATTTAACTTATATGCAGAGTACATCATGTGAAATGCTGGGCTGGATGAAGCACAAGCTGCAATCAAGATTCCTCGGAGAAATATCAATAATCTCAGATATGCAGATGACACCACCCTTATGGAAGAAAGTGAAGAGGAATTAAAGGGCCTCTTTAGGAAAGTGAAAGAGGAGAGTGAAAAGCTGGCTTAAAATTCAACATTCAAAAAACTAAAATCAAGGCATCTGGTCCCATCATTTCATGGCAAACAGATGGAGGGGGAAATGGAAACAGTGAGATACTTTATTTTCTTGTGGGCTTCCCTCAGTTGGTAAAGAATTCACTTGCAATGCAGGAGATCCCAGTTCAATTCCTGGGTCAGGAAGATACCCTGCAGAAGGGATAAGCTACCCACTCCAGTATTCTTGGGCTTCCCTTGTGGCTCAGCTGGTAAAGAATGCTCCTGCAATGTGGGAGATGTGGGTTCCATCCCTGGGTTGGAAAGATCCCCTAGAGAAGGGAAAGGCTACCCACTCCAGTATTCAGGCCTGGAGAATTCCATACAGTCCATGGACTTGCAAAGAGTCAAACAGGACTGAGTGACTTTCACGTTATTTTCTTGGACTCCAAAATCAATGTGGATGATGACTGCAGCCATGAAATTGAAAGACACTTGCTCCTTGGAAGGAAAGCTATGACAAACCTAAACAGTGTAATAAAAAGCATAGACATTACTTTCCCAACAAAGGTCCATCTAGTCAAAGCTATGGTTTTTCCAGTAGTCATGTATGGATATGAGAGTTGAATAATAAAAAAGTCTGAATGCCAAAGAATTGGTGCTTTTGAACTATGGTGTTGGAGAAGAC
This sequence comes from Capra hircus, assembly GCF_001704415.2. Taxonomy (NCBI): domain Eukaryota; kingdom Metazoa; phylum Chordata; class Mammalia; order Artiodactyla; family Bovidae; genus Capra; species Capra hircus. The sequence goes on along the minus strand of NC_030812.1, from coordinate 48,900,358 downwards.
TCTTGAGAGTTCCTTGGACTGCAAAGGGATCAAACCAGTCAATTCTAAAAGAAATCAATTCTGAAAATTCATTGGAAGGACTGATGCTAAAGCTGAAACTTGAATACTTTGGCCTTCTGATGCGAAGAGCCGATTCATTGGAAAGGACCCTGACGTTGGGAAAGATTGAAGGCAGGAGAGGGGGATGACAGAGGATGAGATGGTTGGATGGCATCACCGACTCAATGGACATGAGTTTGAGCAAACTCAAGGAGATGGTTAAGGACAGGGAAGTCTGGCATGCTGCAGTCCTTGGGGTCACAAAGAGTCAGACATGACCGAGCAACTGAACAACAATAAAAGATTGACTTCAGATCTAGAGACCCACATAGACTGAAAGTGAAGGGATGGAAAAATGTATTCCACACAAAAGGAAGTCAAAAGAAAAAGTAACAATACTTATATCAGCCTAAATAGATTTTAAAATAAACACTATTACAGAGACAAATAAGGACACTACATAATAACCAAGGGATCAATCCAAGAGGATGATATAACAATTATAAATAAATATGCACCAATATAGAAGCACCTAAGTATATAAAGCAGATATTAATGGACACAAAAGGAGAAATTGACAGGAACACAGTTAGAGTCGAGAACTTAAGCACCTCACCTACACCAATGGATAGATCATCCAGATATAAAATTGATAAAGAAACATGAGCCTTAAATGACACATTAGACCAAATGGACTTAACATATAGAACGCATTCCATCCAAAAGCAGCAGAATACTCATTGTTTTCAAGTATAAATGGAATATTCCCCAGGATGGATCATATGCTGGATGACAAAATAATCCTTGGTAAATTTTTAAAAGTTGAAATGATATAAGCATTTTTTCCTATCATACAATATGAGACTAGAAATCAACTAAAAGAAAAAAAGACTGCAAAAAAAACAAACAAACAGTGGAGACTAAACAATATACTACTAAATACTCAATGGATAACTGAAGAAATCAAAGAAGACATTAAAATAGACCTGAAGTAAGTGAAAACAAAAACACAGTGATACCAAACCTATGGGACAGCAGCAAAAACAGTTATAAGAGGCAAGTTTAGAGTAAAGAAGAGACATTACTTTGCCAAGAAATGTCCATCTAGTCAAAGCTATGGTTTTTCCAGTAGTCATGTATGGATGTGAGAGTTGAACTATAAAGAAAGCTGAGCGCTGAAGAACTGATGCTTTTGAACTGTGGTGCTGGAGAAGACTCTTGAGAGTCCCTTGGACTGCAAGGGGATCAAACTAGTCAATCCTAAAGGAAATCAGTCCTGAATATTCATTGGAAGAACTGATGCTGAGGCTGAGGCTGAAACTCCAATACTTTGGCCACCTGATGCTAAGAACTGATCCATTGGAAAAGCCCCTGATACTGGGAAAGATTGAAGGCAGGAGGAGAAGGAGACAACAGAGGATGAGATGGTTGGATGGCATCACTGACTCTATAGACGTGAGTTTGAGTAAGCTCCAGGAATTGGTGATGGACAGGGAAGCCTGGTGTGCTGCAGTGCATGGGGTCACAAAGAGTCAGACACGACTTAGCAACTGAACTGAACTGAAGCTTACCCCAGGAATCAAGAAAAACCTCAAATAAGCAACCTAAACTTATACCTAAAGGAAGTAAAAGAGAACAGACAAAACTTAAAATTAGGAGAAGGAAAGAAATAATGGAGACCAGAGCAGAATTAAGTGAAATTAGGCTGAAAAGAAAATAAGAGAAAAGATCAGTGAAACTAAAATCTGATTCTTTGAAAAGATACACAAAATTAATAAACCTTTAGGCAGACTCAGCAAGAAAAAAAGGGAGATGATCCAGATCAGTAAAGTCAGAAATGTAAAAAAAGTTACAATCAACATTACAGAAATACAAAGGATCAAGAGACACTACTATGAATAATTATATGCCAGTAAAAAGGGCAACCTAAGAAGAAATGGACAGATTCTTAGAAAGGTACAATCTCCCAAGACTGAACCAGGAAGAAATAGAAAATATGAAAAGACTAATTACCAGTAATGAAATTCAATCAGTAATTTTTAAAATTCCCAACAAACAAAACTCCAGGACCAGATGGTTTTACAGGTGAATTATACCAAAGAGTAAACACCTATCCTTCTGAAATTATTCCAAAACACTGCAGAGGAAGAAACACTTTCAAACTCATTATATGAAGCCATCATAGCCTGATACCAAAACCAAAGATATCACAAAAAGAGAATTATTCAGCAATATCACTGATGAACACTCATGCAAAAATCCTCAACACATACCAGCAAACCAAATCCAACAATACAATAAAAGCATTGCATACCATGATCAAGTAGGATTTATTCCAGTGATGCAAAGGTTTTTTTAATATTTACAAAATCAATGTAACATATCACATCAACAAATTGAGGAAACTATATGATCATCTCAATAGATGAGGAAAAGTTTTTCATAAGGTTCAACATCCATTTATGATAAAAACTCCAGAAAGTAGGCATAGAGGGTATATATCTCAATATTGATAAAGGCCACACATTTCAAAACCACAGCTATCACATTCAAAAGTGAAAAGTTGAAGGCATTTCCTCTAAGATCAGCAACAATGCCCACATTTTATTCATTACTTTCATCCAACAGTTTTGGAAGTCCTAGCCACAGCAATCAGAAAAAAAAAAAAGAAATAAAATAACCCAGACTGGAAGGGAACAAGTAAAACTGCCATTGTTTGCAGATTACATGATACTATACATAGAAAATCCTGAACACAACACCAAAAGGCTATTAGAGCTCATCAACAAATTTTGTAGTTATAGGATACAAAACTAATATACATACTAGTCTACATAAATCTGTTGTATTTCTATATACTAACAATGAACTATCAGGAAAAAAATTAATAAAGTAATCTCATTTACCATCTCATCAAAAGGAATAAAACAGCTAGTCATAAACCTACCTAAAGAGGTAAAAGACCTATACTTGGGAAACTATGAGACACTGATAACAGAAACTGAACACACCACAAACAGCTGGGAAGACAGACCATGTTCTTAAATGGGAATAATTAATACTGTTAAAAATGACCATATTATCCAAGGCCATCTACAGATTCAGTGCAATCCCTGTCAAAATATTATACCAACAGCTTTTTTAACAAAACTAGATTAATTTCAAAATCTGTATGAAAACACAAAAGCTTGAATAGCCAAAGCAATCTTGATTGAGAAAGAACAGGGTTGGAGGTGTCATGCTCCTTGACTTTAGACTATACTGTAATGCTACAGTTCAAAATAGTATAGCATTAGCACAAAAACATGCACATCAATCACTGTAACAGAACAGAGAGCCCAGAAATAAACCCATGCTCTTACGGTCGATTAATCTATGACATAGGAGGCAAGAATATACAGTAGAGAAAAGACAATCTCTTCAATAAGTGGTGCTGGGAAAATTGGCCGGCTATATGTAAAAGAACAAAACTAAAACATTTTCTAACACCATACACAAAAATAAACCCCAAATGATTTAAAAACCTGAATGTAAGACCAGATACTATTACGAAACTCTTAGAGGAAAACATAGGTACAACACCTTTTGACACAGATCGCAGCAATATCTTTTTGGTTCCAACTGCTAGAGTAATGAAAATGGAAACAAAAATAAGCAAACAGGACCCAATAAACCTAAGAGATTAAAAAATATTTATTTGGCTACACCGGGTCATGCTTGCTGCTTGTACAGTCTTCACTGCTGCGTGTGAGATTTGCAGCATGTGGGATCTAGTTCCCTAACTAGGGATCGGACCCAGGCCCCTGTGTTGGGAGCACAAAGTCTTAGTCAACAGACAACCAGGGATTGGACAGACCTGAAACCTTTTTGTACAGCAAAGGAAACCATAAACAAAATGAAAGGACAACCTACCGAATGGGAGAATATATTTGCAAACAATGTGACCAACAAAGGAGTAATCTCCAAAATATACAAACAGATCATGCAGCTCAATATCAAAACACAAAAAACCTAATCAAAAAATAGGCAGAAGATCTAAACAGATATTTCTCCAAAGAAGATATATAGATGGCCAAAAATCACATGAAAAGATGCTCAACATTGCTAATTATTAGAGACTTGCAAATCAAAACTGCAATGAGGTATCACCTCACACCAGTCAAAATGGCCATCATCAAAGTCTACAAATAATAAATGCTGGAGAGGGTTGAGAGAAATAGGAGTCCTTTGACAATGTTAGTGGGAATGTAAATTGGTACAGTCACCATGGAGAACAGTATGGAGGTTCCTTAAAACACTAAACATAGAACTACCTATGATCTAGCAATCCCACTCCTGGGCATATATCTGAATAAAACCATAATTTGAAAAGATACATGCACCCCAATTTGCATTGTAGCACTATTTAGCCAAGTCATGGAAATAACCTAAATGTCCATTCACAGAATGGACATCCAGAGGAGTGAATAAAGAAGATGTGGTATACAAGGGATTATTAGCCATAAAACAGAATGAAATAATGCCGCTTGCAGCAACATGGATATACCTCGAGATTACCATACGAAGTAAGTCAGACAGAAACAGAGAAGACAAATATCATAGATATCACTTACATGTGGAATCTGAAAAGATGGTACAAGTGCACTTGTTTACAAAAGAGAAGGAGACTCATAGACTTCAAAAACAAACTTGTGTTTACCAAAGGCAAAAGATGGGGGCTTTGGAGAAATAAACTAGGGCTTTGGAACTAACATATACATAACAAAAGATAAATCAGGGCTTTGGAACTAACATATACATACCACTTCATATAAAATAGGAAATCAACAATGACCTACTATACAGCACAGGCAGTTCTACTCAATAATTTACAACAATTTATATGGGAAAAATAATCTGAAAAAAGAATGGATATATGTGTTCATTTAACTGAATCACCTTGCTGCACACAACTGAAACTAACAACACTGTAAATCAACTATACTCTGACACATAAATTAAATTTTAAAAGCTTCAGATTAAGTCTCACCAAGAAGATGAAAGACACAGGCTGACAACTCTAAAAACATGAATAAAGGAAACTGAAGATGATTCAAAGAAATAGAAAGATATCCCATGCTCTTAGACTGAAAGAATTGATATTATTAAAATGGCCATAGTACTCATAGTACTTAAAGTACTATGGATTTAATGTAATCCCTATCAAAATTACCCATGGCATTTTTTTACAGAACTACAACAAATAACCCCAAAATTTATATGAAAACATAGAAGACCAGAATTGCCAAAACAATCCTGAGAAAAATGAACAAAGTAGAAGGTATAGCCCTTCCAGACTTCAGACTATACTACGAAGCTATAGTAATCAAAATAGCATGGTATTGGCACAAAAAACAGACATATGGATTAATGAAATAGAAATCCCAGAAGTAAATCCATACACCTATGGACAACTTGCCTGGAGAATCCCAGGGACGGGGGAGCCTGGAGGGCTGCCGTCTATGGGGTCGCACAGAGTCGGACACAACTGAAGAGACTTAGCAGCAGCAGCAGCATGGACAATTAATCTTCAATAAAGGAGGCAAGACTATATAATAGGGAAAAGACAGTCTTCTCAGCAAGTGGTATTGGGAAAGTTGGACAGTTACATGTAAATCAATGAAGTTAGAATACACCTTTATACCATACACAAAAATAAAGTCAAAATTGCTTAAAGACTTAAAAATAAGGCAAGATATCATGAATTTCCTAGAAGAGAACATAGGCAAGGCATTCTCTGACATAAATCATACCAATATTTTATTAGTTCAGTCTCCCAAGGCAATAGAAATAAAAGCAAAAATAAACAAATGGGACCTAATCAAGCTTATAATATTTTGTACAGCAAAGGAAACCATAAGCAAAATGAAAAGACAACCTATAGCCTGGGAGAAATTATTTGCAAATGATGCAACCCATAAGGGCTTAATTTCTAAAATATACCAACAGTTAATACAATTCAATAACAAAAAACAAACAGTCCAGTCAAAAAATGGGCAGAATATCTAAGACATTTCTCTAAAGAAAATATACCAATGGCCAATAGGCACATGAAAAGATACCTATCATAGCTAATTATTAGAGAAATGCAAATTAAAATGATGATGAGGTATCACCTCACACCTGGCAGAATGGCATAAATGCTAGAGAGGGTGGAGAGAAGGGAACCCTCGTACACTGTTGGTGGGAACATGAACTGGTGCAGCCACCATGGAGGTTTCTCAAAAAACTAAGAACTGGGCTTCCCCAGTGGCTCAGTGGTCAAGACTTTGTCTGCCAGTGCAGGAGACATAGGTTCAATCCCTGATCCAGGAGGATCCCACAGGCTGCAAGGCAACTAAGCCTATGGGCCGCAACTACTGACCCTATACTCTCGAGCCCAAGAGTCACCGCTACTGAGGCCACGTGCCACAGCTACTGAAGCCTGAATGCTCTAGAGCCTGTGTTATGCAACAAGAGAGGCTGCGGCAATGAGAAGCCTACACACCACAAGGAGAGAGCAGTCCCCACTTACTGCAACTAGAGAAAGCCCGCATGCAGCAGCAAAGACCTAGCACAGCCAAAAAATAAATAAATAAAATTACTTTTAAAAAAACTAAAAAGAGAATTGCCCTATGATTCAGCAATTCTACTCCTGGGCATATATCCAGACAAAATTACAATGTGCAAAGATACATGCACCCATATGTTTAGAGCAGCACTATTTACAGTGGCCACAACATGGGAACAACCAAAATGTCCACTGACAGATGGATGAATAAAGAAGATGTGGTACATGTATGCAATGGAATGTTTCCTAGCCGTAGAAAGAATGAAAGCACGCCATCTGCAGAAACATCGATGGGCCCGGAGGTCATCACACTTAGCCAAGTCAGTCAAAAAGAGAAAGACAAACACCATATGTATCACTTACATGTGGAAACTTAAGGACAGCATAAATGACCATATCTATGAAACGGACTCACAGACATAGAGAACAGACTCATGGCTGCCAAGGGAGAGGGGAGTGAAGGAGGGAAGTATTGGGAGATTGGGATTAGCAGATGCAAGCTATGATACATGTGTGTGCTATGTGCTTAGTCGTTCAGTTATGTCCGACTCTGTGATCCCATGGACTACAGCCCACCAGGCTCCTCTGTCCATGAGGATTCTCTAGGCAAGAATACTGGAGTGGGTTGCCATGACCTCCTCCAGGGAATCTTCCCAACCCAGGGACTGGACCCAGGTCTCCTTCATTGCAGGCGGATTCTTTACGATCTGAGCCACCAGGAAAGCCCAACTCTGATACATAGGATGGATAAACAATAAAGACCTACTATATAGCACAGGGGACTATATTCAATATCCTGTGATAAACCATAATGGAAAAGAATATGAAAAAGAAATATATATGTGTGTGTGTATATATATATATAAAACTGAGTCACTTTGCTGTACAACAGAAATTAACACATTGTAATTAACTATACTTCAATAAGATTTTTAAAAATCATAATGTGATATAACCATACAATGGAATAGTATTCAGCAATTAAAAAAAAATGAAGTACTGATACTTGTTACCACATGGATGAACTTTTAAAATACAATTCTAATTATATGAAATTCAAGATAGCCAAATCTAGAGAGCCTGAAAATAGATTCACAGTTGCCTAGAGATTAGAGGACAGAAGTTGGAGAATGACTACTAAGGGATGTGGGATATTTGGGAGAGGTGATTAAATGTTCTAAAATTAATTTTGGTGATGGTTGCACAACTCTGAGTATACTATAAAACCACTGAACAGTACTCATTAAAGTGGTGACTTATATGACATGTGAATTATATCTCAACTAATCTATTACCCCCCACAAGCCAGTTGAAACCTCTGTTTCATAAGAAGTAAACCAATAGCTCCTTTAAGCCACTGAATCATTCTCAGCTCTGTCACAGCAGCCTCACTTTGTTCTGACTAATGCACTCTGCCTTCCTCCCTCATGAGAGTAATAAATCTTCTGCTGAAGCAGGAAGGAGCATGTGGGGCTGGGGAAACAGTAGGACCTAACTGCTTCTTGTATCCACAAATCTCCCTGATACAGCCTCACCTCAGAAATAACAAGTACAATCAAGAAGTTTCTTTAGTGCCAGTCAGTTTTCCAAGTTAGGATTCAGCTTTTTCCAGATGCTAAATGTTACTATTTCCTTTCTGTTTTCCAAAACTCTGTTACTGCTGTTGCCTTTCTTAGACTCTGTAGTTGGGGGGTTATGTCATTTTTAAAATGTCCTCCGTTGTCATTTGGGGCTTCCCTGGTGGCTCAGACTATAAGAATCTGCCTGCAATATGGAGACTCAGGTTCCAGGTTCAGTCCCTGAGTCAGAAAGATCCCCTAGAGAAGGAAACGGCAATCCACTCCGGTATTCTTGCCTGAAGAATTCCATGGACAGAGGAGCCTGGTGGGCTACAGTCCATGGGGTCTCAAAGAGTCAGACATGACTGAGTGACTAACATTTTCACACTGTCATTTAGAGAGGTGTTAGGAGGCAACAGAAGTAAATGTCCTGTCTTCAAATTAAGAATTTAGAATTCAGGCTTCTTCTTCAGCCTCTCAAAATCCTTTCTGCTTAACTCAGCGAGAGTTGGTTTCTGTTTCTTGCAATTGAAAGCCCTAATAAACACATTCAGAAAGAATTTCCTTCCTAATAAAGGTATCATAGTTACTGTTTAACATCCCAAATTCTGCAAACCACAACAGTTGCAAATGGTACCTGTTTCCATCAGGGGGATGTAACCTTCCCATATGCTACCTCAAGGGAAGATGGCTTGGAAAAAGACACAGCCAGAACTTACCTTTCCTTTACTAGGTTTAAAACTTTATTGTTTAGGAACAAAACAGTAGGAGAAAGTGTTTCATTTTATCTTGGAATATTTTAGGTTTTCTTTTTTTAAAAAAATTAAGAAAAATAATCAATGAGGAATACTTTTTTCATGTGGTATGAAGCAAAATACATAATAACATATGCTTGCTTAAGAAATTAAACATCTTACCAAAATTAGTGAGTAAATTGACCATCCATTAGAGTTCAGAAATTTACACTTGGAAAAAAGTACATTAGAATGGGAGTATGTTAATGACAGGGAAAAAAAAGATAGTAAGCTTCATGGTCAGAGAACCAAGTGTCTCCAGTAATCTATGTGGGGGAAAAGGAAAATTCAATTGTACTTGATTATGTGCTGAAAAACAATCACCTATGGGCTCTGGAAATAGTTTACATTGACTAGAGGAAATTTCAAAATAGGAATTCATCTGTAGGTCAAATGCAGGTCATGAGTTTTAAAAGTCTACTGGAATGGAGAAATATCTATGGAATGAAGACATTATAATTGAGTTTTGACAATGCTGCTTGAGGGGAGACTATCTACCAAAGTTATACACCTGAAAATAGTGGTCACAGTGAGGAAAGGAGGTAATTGATACACAACAATTTGATGGTGCATTCATTCTTACTTGTTTTTAGATGTAAATTGCCTGAGCCCCAACCCCCAACTGCCAGAGAAAATAAAATTTCCCGAAATCCCTCTGTTCCCTTCCAGACTCCCATTCCTCCCCCTAGATGTCCTTGTTTGTTTCCAAGTGCCTCAAGGGATGCAGAAGTTGCCTGGATCCATCCAGTGTCAATACCCTAGGTGTGCAGCAGAGAGGCCGACAGCTGAGCAGCTGCTGCCTTTGAGTCATGCCCAAAGCATAGCACTGGACAAAGTCCCTAATCTCAGAGCAGACACACGTGCTAAGGTAGCTGTATCCTCTAAAGGAGCAAGTCTGAAATGGACAGTGCTGACACACAGAGGCTCATGTTGGCACATGGTTGAGGTGTCCAAGCTACTTCACTGAAAGAGTAAATATAGCCCTTCAGTAAAAAGAGATGCCAAAGGTAATATATGTCAATACCTACCCCTTAACTGGACCTATGGGGTGGACAAAGTTCTTATTCCCTCAGCAGTTACTTGCTGGTGATTATTTGCTAATTTGTCCAACCACCACCACAGAAGAAATCATTTGATTTCCAGCTAATCTAGGGATAAGTCCTAAACTAAAATTTAATGCTGTTTTAAATGATGCAAGATATAGAAAGTTAACTTATTAATATGGAAGTTTTCTGTTTGTCCTTTTGTCACTGTATTATAGATATGGCAAATAAGAGGAAGACTCAGGTATGCTCCAGTCAAGCCCTTCCAGTCAAACCCTCCCCTGAACTACAGAATCTCTGCCTTCATTTAAGGAATCAAGTACCCAGGGAATAAATGATAAAAAACATTCATGTTACATTTCTATGTGCAGTTGGAAACAGGCTGGGTTCGTAATGGTCTTCATAATAGGTCTTCACTATTCATGGGGCCGTCCTTTTCCTTTTTCTAAAAATTTTTCATTTATTTATTTTTGGCTGTGCTTTGTCTTTACTGCTGCACACGCTTTCTCTGATTGAGGTGAGCAGGGGCAGCTCTCTAATTGTGATGCACAGGCTTCTCATTGCAGTGGCTTCTCTTGTTGCTGAGCACGGACTCTAGGGCACTCGGCTTCAGCTGGGGTTCCTGGGCTCTTAGAGCACAAGCTTGGTCATTGTGGCACACAGGCTTATTTGATCTGCAGCATGTGGACCAGGGATTGAAACCCTGTGTCCTGCACTGACAAGCTAATTCTTTACCACTGAGCCACCAGGGAAGCCCTCCCCCCACCTTTTTTTTTTTAAGTTACGTAGTTGGGATCTACAGTGTGACATAGCTCTTGGTGTGTGTGTGAGTGAAATTCCCTCAGTCGTGTCTGACTCTTTTCGACCTCATGGACTATACAGTCCATGGAATTCTCCAGGCCAGAATAGTACCTCATCTGGATCTGCTTGTCTTTAATTCTCTGTATCTACAGTTTTCTTAGATCTTTGCTGCTGCTGCTGCTGCTAAGTCGCTTCAGTTGTGTCCGACTCTGTGCGACCCCATAGACGGCAGCCCACCAGGCTCCTGTCCCTGGGATTCTCCAGGCAAGAACACTGGAGTGGGTTGCCATTTCCTTCTCCAATGCATGAAAGTGAAAAGTGAAAGTCAAGTCACTCAGTCGTGTCCGACTTCACGATCCCATGGACTGTAGCCTACCAGGCTCCTCCATCCATGGCATTTCCCAGGCAAGAGTACTGGAGTGGGGTGCCATTGCCTTCTCCTCTAGATCTTTGCTGAGAAGAGGCTTTTAGGATGAACATTTATGTTGCACTTAACAACTTGGTCTCCTCTGACAAACAAGATGAACAGTTAAAGACTTTTTTTTTTTTAAAGCAGTTAATATAGTCTTCTAAAATAGAAAACATATCATCTCATTTCCCACTTAAACCCCTTACAATGACTTTCCATGCCACCTAGAATAAAATTCAAACTCTCAACCTGAGTCCACGTGATCCAGCTTCTGTTTTTGCCGTGGCCTTTCACCTTGTATTGTGCACAGTGCCCCCTCCTATTCATGACACATTTGCCAAACTGGCAGTTTTGCTGTTTCTCTAATTCGCTCAGTCTTTGAACCCATGCCCCCTGCAGGGGAAGCACGGAGTCTTAACCTCTGGACCACCAGGGAAGTCCCTGCCTCAGACCTTTACTCTAGCCCCCTTTACCTAGGATGATCCTCCCTTAGGTTTTCATACAGATGGCTCCTTTTTGACAATCAGTACTGCACAAATGTCAGCTCTACAGAGAAGCAACGCCAACCCAGCTAAATTAACAGCCTAGATACAGGTAGACGGATGTGCATTTGTTCCGTCCCTTTGCAGGGCAATTTGACAACAGTGATCAAAATCACAAACACATATCCCCTTTACCCCTGTAATTCCAGCTTTAGAAATTTATCCTACAGACAAATTCCTATACATGGGAAATGACATATGAATGAGGTTATTCACTGCAACATCATCTGGAATAACAGAAGATTGCAAAAAACCTAAATGTTCATCAATAAGGCACAGGTTAAATAAATTAGAGAACATTCACACAATGGGCTACTTACTTTTTGGCTACAAAGGAGAAAGAGGAAGATCTGCAAGTACTGATATGAGAAGCTCTCCAAGACATATGATTTTTGTACAATAGCAAATACAAAACAGTGTATGTGTTATATGCTACCACTTGTATCAAGAGCAGCTAAAATAACATTATATGCTTGTATTGGGTTGGCCAAAAAGTTCATGTGGGTTTTTCTGTAATATGTTCTGGAAAAACCCCAAACAAACTTTTTGTCCAACCCAACATTTGCTTGTTTATATAAAGAAATTCTGTAAGAAAACACACAAAGCATATTTACAGAGGTTACCTAGGTGGAATGAGCGGGGAAAAATAGGTGGATGGTGGACAGAGATGTGAAGAAGACTTTCTGAACATTTTAATCTCCGATTCATGTGACTGTTGTCTGATTCATGTGACCTTTCAAAATTAATTTTAAATGGTTTTTACTTTGCAATAAAACAAAACTAGTTCCCAATCCCCTGTATTCTATTATTCTTTATTTCCTTTTTATTTCTCAGTTCCTCCGCAATGAGAAGCTGGTGCATCACAGTTAGAGAGTAGCCCTTGTTTGCCACAACTAGGGAAAGCCCAAGGGCAGTAATGAAGGCCCAGTGTAGCCAAAAATAAATTTAAATTTTTTTTTAATTGGGACTTATTTGACATAACATTATGTTGCTTTCAGGTATGGAATATGATGACTTGATATGTGTATATTGCAAAATGATCATCACAATAAGCACAGTTAAGATCCAACCCCTTACATAGCTACAAAAGGTTTTTCTTATAATGAGAATTTTCAAGATCTACTCTCCTAGCTACTTTCAAATATGCAATATAGTAATTATTAGCTCTAGTTGTCATGCTGTAAATTATGTCTCCATGACTTACTCATTTCATAACTGGAAATTTGTACCTATTGACCCCTTCCCCCATTTTGCCCACAATCCCCACCACCACCTCAGGGGACCACCAATCTGTTCTCTATAAACATCTTGCTCAGTTTTCTGGTTTGGGTTTCTATTTTTAGATTCTGTGTATAAATGAAATTATATGGTATTTATCTTCTTTCCTTTCTGACTTATTTCATTTAGCAGAATGCCCTCAAGGTCCATCCATGTTGTCACAAATTATCCTGCTTTGTTTTGTTTTTAAAATGTTAACCATATTCACCATACAGTTCAGTGATACTAAGTAAATTCACATTGTTGTACAACTCTTACCACTATCCATCTCTTGGATTTTTCACCTTCTTAAACTGAAACTGACGCATTGAACACTAACTGCCCCTCCCCCTCTCCATCCCCAACACCTGGCATCTCTTGATGTACTTTCTGACTATGAATTTGACTGTTCTAGGCACCTCATATAAGTGCAGTTAAACAGTATTTATCTGCACATAATGTATATTGGAATTCCTGCTTTCTTTTCTCCACAGCATTCACTACTATGCTGTTGCTGTTTAGCCGCTAAGTCATGTCCAACTCTTTTGCAACCCCCAGGGACTACAGCCCTCTCGGCTCCTCTGTCACTGGGATTTCCCAGGCAAGAATACTGGAGTGGGCTGCCATTTCTCCTCCAGGGGATATTCCTGACCCAGAGGTTGGACCTGTGTCTCCTGATTGGCAGGTGGATTCTTTACCACTGAGCCACCTGGAAGCCCCTACTCATATAACAGGATATAAAGTCGAAGTTCCACAAGTACCTCAGATTCTATTGCATGAGACCAAATCAGCATCCAAGTTTTTAAAGGATTTAAATGCCTCACTCTCATTTAGTGATACAGAGACTATGGATAATAAGTGAAGTGAAGTCGCTCAGTCGTGTCTGACTCTTTGCAGCCCCATGGGCTGGAGCCTACCAGGCTTCTCCACCCATGGGATTTTCCAGGCAAGAGTGCTGGAGTGGGTTGCCATTGGACAATGATTTACAAAGACTTTTAGAGAGAAGCATGAATGTGCTGTGAGCTCCCCTCATAGGAGAAGAGTTGGGGGACTGCATGGTCTTCACCTCGACCCTCAAGAGAAGGGCATCACTGGGAATCCCCAAAAAGTGTGGTATACATCTCCTGCAGTTGAAGGACACGTGCTGATGGAAGAGATGAAGGAGAGGCGGCAGCACAGGGTGCCTGCACTGCCAGAGTGTGTCAGGTGTGTATGAGGTGGGCCAAACTGCATGCAGAAGAAAACTGCACTAGTGGTACCTTATGTCTTGGTCTAAAGACTGCCTGGAGAGAAGAATAGAATGTAGCCGAATGGAGCTGGATTCCTGAGTGCTAAGGAAGCAGTAACCAAACAGCTAGAAGAGAGACATATTGAGGGGATTTCTGGGAGAGATCCTACAGAGATGATGGGAGTGGAGTCTCTGAAAACTCAAAACACTTATCTAAGGAAAGATTTTATTTCAATCTGTGCCTTACGCACAAAGCCAGTTTAAGCAGATGGTACCCATCAAGTAAGAACCTTCCTGCTCCCTTTCTCCTCCTGCCTGACTTCTCCACTTGATCTAGCTCCCCCCTCTGCAGCTGACCCCAGCTGGAGCTGGAAAAGAGAATGTTTAATTCAAAATAAATTTGGAGTTGATATTATTTATCAGGGACTAAACACTAGAAATGACTGAATCAAGACTGTAACTGAAAGGGATCACAGGGTTTTCATTACCTAGTAATAACCAGAATAATCACCATGACAGAGAATAAAGCAGGTGGCAAGGGGCACTGTTTTAGGCAGGGGATCAGGAGAAGCCTGTCTGAGGAAACAACCCTAGTGAGGTAAGAAGACAAACCACACTGATATCTAAGCAATTTCTAAGATTTTCCAAGGCAGAGAGAACAACCAACAGAGTTTCCTGAACTGGGAGTATGCCTGAAAGTTCAGCCAAACGGCAAGAACCCAACTTGACTGGACAGAGTAAGGCGGCAGGAGTGGAGATCATGAGGCAGGAAAGTGAGACAAGAGCCAGACATGGGGGGCCTTGCTGACTACAGTGAGGAGTTTGGTTTCTCTTCTAAGGGGGATGGAAGATTTATAGAGGGCAGGAGAGTTGACCCAGCATGAGCTGAATGTGTAAATGGTACAGGACCTAATCCTACCCAATCACCATTTTCTATCCCTCTCACGTGTAAAATGATTTGAGGGTGGGTACATTGCCCAAACTGGGCCAAATTAGGATCAGTTTGGGGATTTGTGTTTCACTCTTGTTAAACACTTGCCCTCTTTTCCCCTGTGGTTGCTAAGCCAATAGAATGTAAGGCCCACCATCCTCAGGGAGCCCTATCTGAGAATGACACCAATCCCAAGGGAAACGGACACCAGGAGGGAAAGAAAAAGGGACAGAGGAACCAGATTTTAATGACATATTGTGAGCCCTTGAATGTGGTGAGCTAAACATATAACCCTGGATTTATCAGCTTTGAAAACGGATATATTTCCCTTTTTCTCTTTTTTAATTTAACTCAATAGTTTGAGTTGGGTTTCTGTCATTAGCAAGTTGGGTTTCTGTCCTTCTCAGTAGTTTGAGTTGAGTTTCTCTCATTAGTAAGAATTCAGATTAGTACAGACACCAAATCATTAACAGTAATTCTCTTCAGTGGTGAGACTATGGGTTATTGTTTCTTTTCCTTTTCTGCTTACATGTGCTTTGTTTTTCAGTATTGACAAATTTACTAACTTTACAATAAAAGAAAAATTAAAGGGTTACTTAATGAATGGAGGGGAGAGTTAGAATGTCTTTGAGGTTGTAGAATCAACAGATAGACCCTCGCTGGCAGTCTCCAATTCCCTACTTCAATAATAGGGTTTTTCTGTGTGCCACACCCCCTGCTGCTGCTGCTGCTAAGTCGCTTCAGTCTTGTCCGACTCTGTGCAACCCCATAGACGGCAGCCCGCCAGGCTCCCCCATCCCTGGCATTCTCCAGGCAAGAACACTGGAGTGGGTTGCCATTTCCTTCTCCAATGCATGAAAGTGAAAAGTGAAAGTCAAGTCACTCAGTCGTATCCAACTCTTAGCGACCCCATGGACTGTAGCCTACCAGGCTCCTCCACCCATGGGATTTTCCAGGCAAGAGTACTGGAGTGGGGTGCCATTGCCTTCTCCAGCCACGCCCGCTACCCCGACTCATATTATTTGCACAGTCTACTTTTAAAATCCAGCAATATGGGAACAGCACTGATGATTTCTGAAAGTCTCTGCATGCCTATACTTTTTCAGAATGACTTCTATTTCTGCATGGACCATAATTGTACTCCAGTTAAAGCTGATGTTGGTGCTATATTTTTCTTTGTAAGAGAAAAGTGTGAAACATGAGAAATTCTTTTCTTTCCTGAAAAGATTCTTATACTTACTTACAGAAAAAAGAAGAAAAGGCTATTGATAAGACCTTGGACATTCATGGCCAGAAACTCCATGGTGAGCATGTTCCAAGTATAAAGAACAAAGGAAAATGGGCTTCACTTGCTGTTGGAGGGAGTTGTTCACTTTAAGAAAAACCCTGGCTCCTCAGTCAAGGAAGTGATGCTATTACCAAGAAGAGTGATGGAATTAATCTTGGGCCTGAATCCTCTAGGGTTCCTTAAGATATGGTCTGGATCTTTCTGGAAATTTGGATATCAATTTTCCTAGGCCTGTGACACTGACAGTGCTGCTGCTGCTGCTAAGTCACTTCAGTCATGTCCGACTCTGTGAGACCCCATGGATGGCAGCCCACCAGGCTCCTCCGTCCCTGGGATTCTCCAGGCAAGAACACTGGAGCGGGTTGCCATTTCCTTCTCCAATGCATAAAAGTGAAAAGTGAAAGTCAAGTCACTCAGTCGTGTCCGACTCTTAGCGACCCCATGGACTGTGGCCTACCAGGCTTCTCCATCCATGGGATTTTCCTACCCCCAGCCCAAGTACTTCTTTTCAGTGATCAGTAAGTCTGTGCTGAACACAAAGGATATATGTTAAGAGTTCAAAATCACAAGCAAAAGAAACACTCTGGATGACATAAGCAAAAGGGGAATTTACTTAAAGGTGAATAGTTAGCTTGGAGAACCTCTAGAAAGTCCAGATAATCAGTTTGACGGTTACCTATCTAGGAACTCCATCAGAGTAATGCCACAGAAATGACTGGGTTAAGAGACCACTGCCGCTTCCACTGACACTGAGCTCATGTCTACAACCTCCCAACACTGCACTAGAAAAGAAGGAAGGAGGGATAGTGGGAGGGAGGGAACTAGGAAAGGAAGGAATATGGATCTTAGACAACAATATGGAAGCCATTTGTTGAGTATAGCAGAGCAACAAGGTAGGGGGAGCCATTTCAACCTAACTAAGGTACTGTTATGTTGGCCTCTGAATATAGGAGATGAATTTGTATCCCAACTAATCTTCTTGGGGTTTATCAAAATAGCTTTCTTTGCCTTCAAAGAAGGTATAGCAGACTGGCTTCAGCCAATGCTGGCTGTAAGACACCATGCTAGAAGGTCCCAGCAGGAAGTGAGGGGTACTAATGATATGAGAACCAATCATCTCAGTTAGGCTGACTTGGTATGTTTAGGGCTCCGAATGAACCTGTAAGAAACAAAGCTATCAGAAAAATATCACCTGAAACATCTGCTAAGGGAAGAAAGAACATAAAGATACCACTTGGGTTCATCATTTAGAGGAAGGAAGCCTTGTGGTTGTTGGTGAAAGCTCAGGTGCTGTCCTCAGGCCAGACTGACCAACCCTCTCGCCTTCCTGCATGTGCTGAGGAAGGCACAAAGAGGGAGGAGGATTCCCTCCACATACAGCATCCTACACCCTCCACTTGAGACACATTTTCCCTCCCACTTCAGTCAGTTAGTGATCATGTGGACCACATACTTCCTCAGAATTATCTGGGATATTTATGTAAATGAAAATTCCTGGCCTCAGCCCCCCAAATCTAATTCAATAGGTCTGGAATGCTTATTGTAGTGGTCATTTCACTACATATATATATACACACAGTTATCTTGTACACCTGAAACTAAAACATGTTATTGTTAATTATATTTAAATTGTTTTAATCTGGAAATTTTTAAAAAGGGACCTGCATTTCACACACTCTCAAGGGGATTTTCCTGTGATCATTTGAGAATTTCTGTCATAAATAACATGAAAAAATTGTATAGAAGCAAATTCTTAATATAAAAATATACCAAAAAGCTTTTCCCACAGAGTTCATGTTCATATACCAAATGTAACTTCAGAAAAATGGAAAAGTCCATGAATTCAGATTTGTTCCAATGTATTTTCCCTAAATTCTCTAATGAGAGTAAAATTGAGCCAAATGTTAATATTATCACTTTTTCCAGAACCCCTAAATAAATGTCTAAATGAGTCATTTAGCAGCATTCAACAAAGAGGTCAATCACATCTCTGCAACATGTGGACAAGCACACATTTCCCACTGATCCTGTAGGGCAGACTCTAAGCCAAGAGGAATGAAACCACCATCAACATAAGGAGGGGAGAAGAGCCAGGCTTCTGCCACTTCTGAAAAGGATTCGCTTCCATGTATGATCCTAATAAACACATCAATGACAAACACATGATTGGATTGAATACAAAGGTTCCCTATATATGGAGTCCAAAAAGTTGAACTCACAGAAGTAGAGAGGTGGTGGAACTAAAGTCTTATACTGTAAAGAACAATATTGCATAGGAACCTGGAATGTCAGGCCCATGAATCAAGGTAAATAGGAAGTGGTCAAATAGGAGATGGCAAGAGTTAACATTGACATTTTAGGAATCAGTGAATTAAAATGAATGGGAATGGAATTTAATTCAGATGACTATTAAATCCATTACTCTTGGCAAGAATTCCTTAGAAGAAATGGAATAGACCTCATAGTCAACAAGAGCCCAAAATGCAGTACTTGGGTGCAATCTCAAAAATGACAGAATTATCTCAGTTCATTTCCAAAGCAAAGCATTCAATATCACAGTAATCCAAGTTTATGCCCCAAGCAGTAATGCTGAAGTTGAATGGTTCTCTGAAGCCCTATAAGACAGTCTAGAACTAATACCCCCAAAATATATCCTTTTCATCACAGGGGACTGGAATGCAAAAGTAGGAAGTCAAGAGATACTTGGAGTAGCAGGCAAGTTTGGCTTTGGAGTACAAAATGAAGCAGGGTGAAGGCTAACAAAGTTTTGCCAAGAGAACACACTGAGCATAACAAACACCCTCTTCCACCAACACAAGAGATGACTCTACACGTGGACATCACCAAATGGTCAATACCACAATCAGATTGATTATATTCTTTGCAGCCAAAGATGGAGAATCTCTATACAGTCAGCAAAAATAAGGCCGGGAGCTGACTGTGGCTCCAAGCATGAGCTTCTTATCGCAAGTCTTAAATTGAAAAAAGTAGGGAAAACAACTACTCCATTCAAGTATGACCCAAATAAAATCCTTTATGGTTATATAATATAGCAAAAGTGACAAACAGATTCAAGGGATTAGATCTGATAGACAGAGTGCCTGAAGAACTATTGACAGAAGTTTGTAACATTGTACAGGTGGCAGTGATCAAAACCATCCCCAAGAAAAAGAAATTCAAAACCGCAAAATGGTTGTGTGAGGAGACCTTACAAATAGCTGAGAAAAAGAGAGAAGTGAAAGGCAAAGGAGAAGAGAAAAGATATATCCATCTGAATGCAGAGTCCCAAAGAATAGCAAGGAGAGATAAGAAAGCCTTCCTCAGTGATCAATGCAAAGAAATAGAGGAAAACAATAGAATGGGAGAGGCTAGATATCTCTTCAAGAAAATTAGAGATACCAAGGGAACATTTCATGCAAAGATGGGCTTGATAAAGTACAGAAACTGTATGGACCTAACAGAAGCAGAAGAGATTAAGAGGTGGCAAGTATACACAGAAGAACTGTGCAAAAAAGGTCTTAATGACCCAAATAACCATGATGGTGTGATCACTCACTTAGAGCCAGACATCTCTGAATGCAAAGTCAAGTGGGCCTTAGGAAGCATCACTACAAACAAAGCTAGTGGAGGTGATGGAATTCTAGCTGATCTATTTCAAATCCTAAAAGAGGATGCTGTTAAAGTGCTGCACTCCATAAATCAGCAAATTTGGAAACTCAGCAGTGGCCACAGAACTGGAAATGGTTAGTTTTCACTCCAATCCCAAAGAAGGGCAATACCAAAAATATTCAAACTATTGCACAATTGCACTCATTTCACATGCTAGCAAAGTAAAACTCAAAATCCTTCAAGCTGGGCTTCAACAATATATGAATCTAGAATTTCCAGATATATGTAAGCTGGGTTTAGAAAAGGCAGAGGAACCAGAGATCAAATTGCCAATGTCCACTGAATCACAGAAAAAGCAAGAGAATTCCAGAAAAACATATACTTCTGCTTCATTGACTACACTAAAGCCTTTGACTCTGTGGACACAACAAACTGTGGAAGATTCTTAAAGAGATGGGAATACCAGACCATATTACCTGTCTCGTAAGAAACCTGTATGCAGCTAAAGAAGCAACAGTTAGAACTGGACATGGAAAAATGGACTGGTTCAAAATTGGGAAAAGAGTATATCAAGGATGTATATTGTCATCTGCTCATTTAACTTCTATGTCTGCATAGAAGTTAAATACATGTACTACATCATGCAAAATGCTGGGCTGGATGAAGCACAAGCTGGAATCAAGATTGCCAGAAGAAATATCAATAACTTCAGATATGCAGATGACACCACTCTAATGGCAAAAAGCAAAGAGGAACTAAAGCTCTCATGATGGTGGAGAATGAAAAAGCTGGCTTAAAACTCAGCATTCAACAGACAAAGATCATGGCATCCAATCCCAACTTTTCATGGCAAATACATGGGGCAACAATGGAAACAGTGGGACACTTTATTTTCTTGGGCTCCAAAATCACTTGCAGATGGTGACTGCAACCATGAAATTAAAAGTGTCTGCTCCTTAGAAGAAAAGCTATGACAAACCTAGATAGCACATTAAAAAGCAGAGACATTCCAACAACAGTGCATCTAGTCAAAGCTATGGTTTTTCCAGAAGTCATGTATGGATGTGAGAGTTGGACCATAAAGAAAGCTGAGTGCTGAAGAGCTGATGCTTTTGAACTTTGGTGTTGGAGAAGACTCTTGAGAGTCCCTTGGAAAACAAAGAGAGCAAACCAGTCAAGCCTAAAGGAAATCATCCCTTAGTATTCATTGGAAGGACTGATGCTGAAGCTCCAATACTCTGATTACCTGATGCGAAGAGCCGACTCATTGCTGGACAAGACTGAAAGCAGGAGAAGAAGGGGACTACAGGAGGTGAGATGGTTGGATGGCATCATCAACTCAATGGACATGAGTTTGAGCAAACTCTGGGAGATAGTGAAGGACAGGGAAGCCTGGCAAGCTGCAGTCCATGGGGTCACAAAGAGTCGGACACAACAGAGGGACTGCACAACAAAGAGAGTAGAATGGTCGTTGCCGTGGGCTGGGGTTCAGGGATATATGGAGATGCTGGTCAAAGGGTATACATTTTCAGTGATAAGATGAACATAAGGACTTCCCGGGTGGTCCAGTGGTTGAGAATCCACTCATGCAGGGGACACAGATTTGATCCCTGATATGGGAAGATCCCACATGCCATGGGGCAACTAAGCCCACGCGCCACAACAACTGAAACCTGCGTGCCTGGCACCTGTGTTCCACAGCAAGAGAAAATGACACAATGAAAAGCCCGTGCACCACAACTAGCGAGAATAGCCCCTGCTCACTCAACTAGAGAAAGCCTGCCCGCAGCAACGAAGACCTGGTGCAACCAAAGTTAAACGGTAAATAAAGACCATTTTTTAAAAAGATGAACGTAAGTTCTGGGGATCTAATGTACAGCATAGACTACAGTTAATCACAGGTAGTGCAATGGTAGAGAATCTGCCTGCAATGCAGGAGACAGAGGAGACGTGGGTTTGATCCCTGGATCAGGAAGATTCCCTGGAGGAGGAGATGGCAACTCATTCCAGTATTCTTGCCTGGAGAATCCCATGGACAGAAGAACCTGGCGGGTCACAAAGAGTCAGACACGACTGAAACAACTGAGCACACAACGTATTATGTACTTAAAACTGCTGAAAGAATTGATCTTACGCGCCCTCACCACATACACAAAAGGCAACTATATGAGATGGCGGACAGGTTAACTAGCTTGATTGTGGTAATTTCACAATGGATAATTATGTAAAACATGGCATTGTTCACCCTGAACATGTACATTGTTACATCAATTATACCCCAATAAATCTGGAAGAAAATATCTTTTAAAACTTACAGTCCACTATATTGATTTTGACCCTGTTCTATTTCACACCAGATTAGCTTTGGAGGAATTCAGTGGAGTTTGTTAGAAACGCTTTGAGGATGATAAAAAGAAACCTAGCTTCTGTGGTGTCATTCTTTAACATGAGCTATAAAATACTGTGGGAGTGGGGGTAGCATGTCTGTTCTCAACAGAGAGTTGAAAAGACTTAAGCCATGTGATCTAAGAATACGAAAATATAAATCTTGAAATGTATGTACAGAGTTTGAAAATGGACCTCCTCTTACAAGTACTGTACAATTTGGTCAAGTTTTAAGGAAAGGGGAAAAGACAGGGCTTAATGAATCCACCTCCTCTAAAGAGATTGGTCCCCTCAATTTCCATTTCATCGTCATGACAACTAGTATTCCATCATTGCCATAGTAACCAGCTGAATAGCATTAGTCTAAAGACATGCTCTCTGATTGGGTGACCAGTGGAAGCCATTGGGTGCCGCACAACAATGCTGAAAAGGGTGTTCTGCCATCACATTGACCCATTTCTAGCCTTCCAATGTGTTTCAGTTCTCCCGTGTGTTTCTCCAAACCAAATATTTTTTTTGGAATGAGACCATTTCAAGAAGTGTATAACAATTATATTCCCCTATGGCACTGCTACATTTGAGACCATGTGTTTTCTCATTTTCCAAAGTGTGGTAATAGCTGACAGATACTCCCTTCACCATGCCTCACAGTTTAAAGGCAACATTCCCTCTGCTGAAGCAACAAGGCACGCCACCCACATCTAAGCCAGATGTTGGTCACTGGTGACAACAAGCTGCCTTCTTTGTTTGACGAGGTCACTGACAAGCTGAACTACAAGAAAGACTGAGGCTGGGGAGTGCCACTCCTGCAAAATAACAGACTGAGGGGGAAGGACTCATGCACGTGGCAGCACTCTTATTTACATATGCACATAAACTACGATTTACAACGCAAAAATGTTTTTTTAAAAAAATGTCCTTTCGGAAAGCTGTTGAGTTTTTAAAAGATAAACATTTTCCAGCTGATATTCTTGCTTGGTGCTTGCTCAAAGCAGACTGCTTATGTATTCATGAGCCTTTCTGGCATGCTCTTGGAAGCAGAGATACCTTGAGAAATCTATTCCAGCCCCGGCCTACCCTCCTCTCTAGCTGGTCCGGGCTCTTGTTTACTGTTGAGAAACTTCCTTGATGTTTTCCAGCTCTGAGTTCTCATTAAATATTGAGAAACTACCAGTGGACAACACCAAAGTTGCAAAGGGAGGAGCCTGAAAGTGCAATACAGTTGGAAGGTGGGGAATTGGGGAAGGGAGGAGGAGGACTTGTCTCCAAAATGGGTTTGCAGAACATGCATAACTGAATGTTACAGACCAATGAAAATAGTTTTCTCAAGAAGTTTTGATTAATTCAATGAATAGTTCAAAGTACCTGCCACCTGGCAGCACTCTTCCAGATCTTGAGACACAGAAGTGAACAGATGATGAGCTCAGCACTCATGAAGCTTTACATATTAGATTGGTGCAAAAGTAATTGCAGTTTTGCACTGTTGAACTTTGCCATTTGATATTGGGATGCATTCTTAAATAAATGTGATTATTTTATACATCATGTTAATAAGCATTTCTTGCTTTATGTTTTTTGCTAATGACTTATTACTTGCTGTTAATTTTATGTTTATTTTAGACTATAGAACTGATGTTAGACATAAAGCAAATTCGAGTAATTTTTTTAATTCAGGTTCAAAATGGGTCATAAAGCAGCAGAGACAACTCACAATATCAACAACGCATTTGGTCCAGGAACTGCTAATGAATGTACAGTGCAGTGGTGGTTCAAAAAGTTTTGTGGGGGAGACAAGAGCCTTGAAGATGAGGAGCATAGTGGCTGGCCATCAGAAGTTGACAACGACCAACTGAGAGCAATCATCATAGCTGATCCTCTTACAACTACACTAGACATTGTCCAAGAACTCAGCATCAACCAGTCGATGGTCATTTGGCTTTTGAAGCAAATCGGTAAGGTAGAAAAGTTCAGTACAAATCATTGTTTTGAAGTGTCGTCTTCTCTTATTCTACGCAACAATAACGAACCATTTTTCACTCAGATTGTGATGTGCTACAAAAAGCGGAGTTTATAAAATGATCAGCGACAACTAGCTCAGTGGCTGGACTGAGAAGAATCTGCAGAGTGCTTCTCAAAGTCAAACTTGCACCAAAAAAAGAGTCATGGTCACTGTTTGCTGGTCTGCTACCCTCAAAACCATTACATCTGCGAAGTATGCTCAGCAAATCAGTGAGATGCATGGAAAACTGCCACACCCGCAGCTGGCACTGGTCAACAGAAAGGGCCCAGTTCTTCTCCATGACGCCTGATCACACATTGTACAACCAGCCCTTCCAAAGCTAAACTAATTGGCCTATAATTGTGGAGTTTGCTCATCCACCGTATTCACCCTTCCTCTCACCAACCGACTACCACTTCTTCAAGCGTCTCAACTTTTTGCAGGCAAAACACTTCTACAACCAGCAGGAGGGAGAAAATGCTTTCCAAGAGTTCTTTGAATCCCAAAGCTTGGATTTTTTTTTTTGGCCACAGGAATAAACAAATTTATTTCTCATTGGCAAAAATGTGTTGATTGTAATGGTTCCTATTTTGATTAACAAAGATATGCTTGAATCTAGTTACAATCATTTACAATTCATGGCATGAAACCACAATTTATTTTGTACCAACAAGGTCCAATACTGTAAACAGCAGTATTGCATAGGAACCTGGAATGTTAGGTCCATGAATCAAGGCAAAGTGGAAGTGGTCAAAAGGAGATGGCAGGAGTGAACATCGGCATTCTAGGAATCAGCGAACTAAAATGGACTGGAATGGGTGAATTTAATTCAGATGACCATTATATCTGCTATTGTGGTCAGGAATCCCTTAGAAGAAATGGAGTAGCCATCATGGTCAACAAAAGAGTCTGAAATGCAATACTTGGATGCAGACTCAAAAACAACAGAATGATCTCTGTTTCCAAGGCAAACCATTCAGTATCATGGTAATTCAAGTCTATGCCACAACCAGTAACGCTGAAGAAGCTGAAGTTGAACGGTTCTATGAAGACCTACAAGACCTTCTAGAACTAATACCAAAAAAAGATATCCTTTTCATTATAGGGGACTGGAATGCAAAAGTAGGACTCAAGAAACACCTGGAGTAACAGGCAAACAAGGTACTGCCACTGGTACGTGTCACATCCCAGCCTTTGTGCTCGGAGAAGGCAATGGCACCCCACTCCAGCACTCTTGCCTGGGAAATCCCATGGATGGAGGAGCCTCGTAGGCTGCAGTCCATGGGGTCGCTAAGAGTCAGACACGACTGAGCGACTTCACTTTCACTTTTCACTTTCATGCATTGGAGAAGGAAATGGCAACCCACTCCAGTGTTCTTGCCTGGAGAATCCCAGGGACAGGGGAGCTTGGTGTGCTGCTGTTTATGGGGTCGCACAGAGTTGGACACGACTGACGCGACTTAGCAGCAGCAGCCTTTGTGCTAAAAACACAAAGGTTAACAAAAGCAGGCTCTCTAGCCTCAGGAAGTTTACAGAACAGAGGTGAGAGTTGCTTAGGAATGAAATGACCATTTATAACAGAGATCAGGGCACCTAAAAGAAAAGGAACTGAAGAGCCCTCAGCCAAAGGAGACTGAGCAAGGCGGGGCAGAGAAGGGGCCAGGACTTCTGGAGGAAATGATGATTGGGATGAGGGCTGGATGACGAAGGGATGAGGGGGTGACATAGGATGGAGTGTAAGGAAGAACATTCAAGACACAGGGAACAGCACAGACTGTCCCAGGGCCCAAAAAGAACCCCTGGAAGAATGAGTGAGATGAGGCTAAGGAAGGGGGCAGGGCACACACCCCTGACAACACCCAAACTGCAGTATTTACTAAAAGATAAATCCTTAGCTCTTCAAACCATGTTTTTGATACTAAGAACTCACTCCTTAATTAATTTAATATAGTTCTACTTTAAATCTATGCATGGAAAATAATTCTTTGCTTTTGGTTGGGGATTGTAATCAAGGGAATTCAGTTTGGTTTGGGACTAGAATAAAAAAGGTTTTAATTCAACAAACAGTTCTCAAGCACCAATCTACATTGCTGGCACTAATTGAAAAGAGATACCAGACCACTCAGATGGTCCTCAGGGTCTATTCATACATCCAGAACTATACAAAACCATCTAGGACATTCAGAAAATAACCAAAGAGAGCGGTGCATGCATGGGGCAACATTCACTGAACATTTGCATCTAGCTGAACTTGAGAAATCTGTATGCAGGTCAGGAAGCAACAGTTAGAACTGGACATGGAACAACAGACTGGTTCCAAATAGGAAAAGGAGTACATCAAGGCTGTATATTGTCACCCTACTTATTTAACTTATATGCAGAGTACATCATGAGAAATGCTGGGCTGGGAGAAGCACAAGCTGGAATCAAGATTGCTGGGAGAAATATCAGTAACCTCAGATACACAGATGACACCACCGTTATGGCAAAAAGTGAAGAAGAACTAAAGAGCCCCTTAATGAAAGTGAAAGAGGAGAGTGAAAAAGTTGGCTTAAAGTTCAACATTCAGAAAACTAAGATCATGGCATCTGGTCCCATCACTTCATGGCAAATAGATGGGGAAACAGTGAATGACTTTATTTTTCGGGGCTCCAAAATCACTGCAGATGATGACTGAAGCCATGAAATTAAAAGATGCTTACTCCTTGGAAGGAAAGTTATGACCAACTTAGACAAAATATTAAAAAGGAGAGATATTACTTTGTCAACAAAGGTCCATCTAGTCAAGGCTATGGTTTTTCCTGTGGTCATGTATGGATGTGAGAGTTGGACTGTGAAGAAGGCTGAGCGCCGAAGAATTGATGCTTTTGAAGTGTGGTGTTGGAGAAGACTCTTGAGAGTCCCTTGGGCTGCAAGGAGATCCAACCAGTCCATCCTAAAGGAGATCAGTCCTGAGTGTTCATTGGAAGGACTGATGCTAAAGCTGAAACTCCAATACTTTGGCCACCTGATGCAAAGAGCTGACTCATTTGAAAAGACCCTGATGCTGGGAAAGATTGAAGGCAGGAAGAGAAGGGGACAACAGAAGATGAGATGGTTGGATGGCATCATCAACTCAATGGACATGGGTTTGGGTGGACTCCAGGAGTTGGTGATGAACAGGGAGGTCTGGCGTGCTGTGGGGTCACAAAGAGTCGGACACGACTGAGCAACTGAACTGAGAGCCTCAAAATTGTAAACTTCTTCAAGGCAAGGCATGCCTTACTCACCCCCGTAACCTGGAGTACTTAACAGTATAAAGAAGTAGTTAGAAATTCAGGTTGTGGAGTCAGGTAAGAGCAGATTCTAGGCCCAGCTTTGTTTCCTTACTAGCAGTATAACTTTGGGCAAGTTATTTAACTATTCTGTGCCTCAGTTTGTCTACCTGAAAAGTGAGATTAGTTTCCTATCAAATATGGTGGTAGGAAGATTAAGATAGAGCACATAGAGCTTTGCACAGTGCCAAATTCATAGTAAGCACTCAAGAAAGGTTAGTCATCATCATTAGTCCATTGCCTCAAGGAAGTAGGGGTTCAAAATGTGTGCTGAGAAAATTCCCTGGAAGTCCGGCACCAGGGAATGGAATTGAACCAGGTCTGGGTTCAATCCCCAGTCCAGGAACTAAGATTTCCACAAGCCGAGTGACACAGGAAAAAAAAAAAGTGCTGAATTACCAAAGATCAGGATTTTATTCTTGGTTCTATTCAAAGCCTTGAAATAGTTTCTGCTTTTTTCCCTTATGGTAAAGAATTTATTAATAGTGGTTTCCTATGTAACCACAAGAGTAGGATAAATTCATTTTAAAGGCATATGTTTGGAAAAGGCAATGGCACCCCACTCCAGTACTCTTGCCTAGAAAATCCCATGGACGGAGGAGCCCTGTAGCCTACAGTCCGTGGGGTGGCTAAGAGTCAGACACGACTGAGCGACTTCACTTTCACTTTCATGCACTGGAGAAGGAAATGGCCACCCACTCCAGTGTTCTTGCCTGGAGAATCCCAGGGAAGGGGAGCCTGGTGGGCTGCTGTCTATGGGGTCGCATAGAATAGGACATGACTAAAGCGACTTAGCAGCAGCAGCAGCAGCAGAGAAGCCATACTGTAGTCAAGGCCTCAATGGGTCCATTCTGTCTTCAACAATAACTGGAGTGCTACACTGGAAACTTTGTGTTAGATAACCCAGGTCTCTGATTTACACAGAATTCTTAACCAGTTACCTGGATAAGGCCGTATGCTACACAATCATCATGCGCCAATGGATATCTTTCTGAACTTTTATTGGAAGGCCCAATAGGAAACCTACTTTGTTATAAATGTTAAAATCAGGATAAAGGATATTTCAACACGTGACACTCAGTAAGAGTATTAGGTGAATAAAATGGGTGTTCTCTTCCTTTACTAATTTCTATGCTGCTAAATCTCCCTAATGAGCAGTTCTCCATTGGAGCTTCCCTTCTTCCCTCACTTTCAAACTCCTCCCTCCCACAAAATATAACACATTTCAAACTAGAGAAGATCTCTTAGTCTAATGAGTGGAAAAAGACATTTACTCCCTCATGAAGGTTTGAAATATCACAGCCCTCTAATCGCATGAATGAATTGGAGACTGGTACCTTGCACCCCAGGGACCATAAAACAAAGTAGGAAGCTAAATGCCATGAGCAGGGTCTGCATAACCTGGGGCAAGAGCCCTTGAAAGGGAAGAGCTCTCTTCTGATAGGGGAGCTGAGGGAAAGCCTAATACAGAAGATGGAGTCTTCCAGGGTTTAGGGAGGCATAGGATTTTGGTAGGTAGCATGAAGTAAAGATCTATTGTTGATTGGAGATTTTTAAAGTGTAGACCCTGGGCCTGCAACATCAGCAACACCTGGGAACTTGTTAGAAATGCAAATTCTGGAGTCCACGCTTGCCCTATTCAATCAGAAATGAGTCATAGCATTCCGTGGTTACTAAGTATCCAGGTGACTCTGGTACATGCTCTTGTTTGAGTTCCAATGATCTAGATTTAAAACTGGAGTCAGCGAACTTAATTGAGGAAAGCAATACATCTTTATTTTCACTAATCTCTAGCTGATACTTAATATCTTTCCAATGCAGATGTTGGCAATTAACTGCTGTGATAATAATTAGGACCAATGCAAGGCCCTATTATTTATAAATGAATCTATAAACACATATGATATCACATATTTTAAACTTATTTTTATAACTGTATTGTAATATAACTGTTTTCCTTTGTAATTCCGTGTATGTAATTTGAGGTATTAAAAACATTCTGAGAAAGTGTCCATCAGCTTCACAGACTTCACAGCCAAAGAGATCCATCCCATTGTACAAAAAAATTAAGAATTCCTAGACTAGAATTAGTCTAGACAGAGAAAACTGAGCAAAGGTTAAGAAGTAAGAAAATACAGGGCAGAACCCATCCTCTACTGTTTTTTTTCTCCCGTATTCCATTTTGACTGCAATGTGAAGAAATAATGAGGAAAAAAAAAAGTGGGATAAGGATCAGAGCGCGAGAAACCCCATCAAACCAGAATTTTAAAATAATTGCCTAGTGAAGGTAAGAAGGGTGGACTGGAATACAAAGAAACGGAAGGAGAGAGATTAAATTTCTAATCCAGGCTTGACTAATGAAAGCCCCAAATGAAGATCAAAATGGAGAAAGGAAATAACCGTGAAAGTGCTCTGAAGGTTTGATGTTGAGTATGACAGAGAGGAATCAAAGGTGACCCCAAAGTTTAAAGTGGGGCTCGCTGGAACAGAAGTCTTCCCGAGAAAAATCAGGGAAGCCAAGTAGAACAAGTTTGGGAAAGAAAAGTGCTAAGTTGCCTATAGGATACCCAGGTGAAAACATTCAGTATTTAAGATCAGGCTTCTCTGGTGGGTCAGTGGTAAAGAATCCACCTGCCGATGCCAGAGACAAGAGCTTGAGCCTCTGGCAAAGGAAATGGCAACCCACTCCAGTATTGTTGCCTAGTGAGTCCCATGGACAGAGGAGCCTGGTGGGCTACAGTCCATGGTGTCACAGAAGAATCGGACATGACTTAGTGACTAAAAAACAACAATTTATTTGAGGTACTAAGGTCCTAAACTTCAAGACAATTTGCACTTCCTGAATAACTTATTTGGAGCTGGTAGGTTTCAGATTAATCTTTTTTGGATCTCTTTGACATCTGAACTTTCTAAAAAGGCTCTATCAAAAGTAGCATTATTTCAAAATCTTTCAAGTGTTTGTCACCAACAGAGATTTTTACCCTGAGGTGCATGGACCCGTAGGAGTTTCCATGAATCCTTGAAATTAAAAAAAAAAATTTGTCATCATGGACATTTTTCTGGGAGGAAGAACATACATCAATACAAACTCAAAGGGTATGTGACCCTCCTTCCTTCTCCCAAAATGCTGAGGAATAACTCCCTAGTCATCCTTCTAAACACTCCAGGCACAGGAAGCGCTGTGGTCTGATGATATGGGGAGGAGGCACAAGCCTCGGAACAAACCAAAAAAGTCTATAATCCAGCAACGGCAAGATGCCAGTCATTGGTGAGCGGTTCTGAGTCAGGAAAAGCTCACCACACAGTCACTAGGTGAGAAAAGAGTTTGGAATTTCTCGGTCAAAATTCAGTGAAGAGGACAGTAGAGGTTCTGACTCATTTCTTGAACTAAATCTTGCCCGAATACCTGTCTCTACAAGAGCAGTCATTAAAGCACACTAAAAATGGCCATTTTGGTGATAATTCCTGCACTGCTCAATTTTCCACTGTCCAGAAGAAGCTACACTACACCGATGTCGCCAGGACAGAAAGAAAACCTCAGGTCAGCAGCTGTTGCCCTCTGCTGGCTAGTTCCAAGTTACTCTCACTCCCAACCTTCTTGCCACCAAATAAAAGGTTTTGCAATTATGTCAGTTTTGACAGAGTCTTTCTAGAGAGTTCAGACACCAAAGAGATGCCCCCCAAATTTAACAGAAATCTATTAGTATTAAAAAAAACCCTCATAATACCAAAATATCAACAATGTTACAAAGTACCTACAGCATTGTATAATGTTACACATTTGGGGGACTTTAAAGACTCTGCCTGCCAATATAGGAGATGCAGGTCTGATCCCTGCCCTGGGAAGATTCCCCTGGAGGAGGAAATGGCAACCCACTCCAGTATTCTTGCCTGGAAAATTCCATGGACAGAGGAGCCTGGTGGGCTACAGTCTATGACGTTGCTGAGTCGGACACAATGAGCACAAACATGCTGGTGGTCCAATGATTAATGTGGAACTCTGTACCAAGATCACAGGTGTAAAGCCTTGTACCAAGGCCACAGATGTGGAGCCCTATACCAAGGTCATCTCTGGAACTGACCAAGCCCCATAGTGACCATTGTCATGAGAGCACCCTGATCTAAACTGTCTGGCTCCCTGACCCCATATTAGGTAAATCATCCATCCTATTACCACCGTCTAGCATCCTAACCAATCACTCAATGCCACCTTCCAGCAGGAATTTTGTCTTGAGGCTACAAAAGTTGGCGACTAGCCTGAGAAAGGCCTCAGCTCTCCCACGAGCCAGCGCACAGTTTTAACAGTGTCTTCTGCTCTAATAAGAGGGCTTCCCTGGTGGCTCAGTGGGTAAAGCGTCTGCCTACAATGCAGGAGACCCAGGTTCGATCTCTGGGTCGGGAAGATTCCCTGGAGAAGGAAATGGCAACCCACTCCATTACTCTTGCCTGGAAAATCCCATGGACTGAGAAGCCATCGGGTCGCAAAGAGTCGGACACGACTGAGCAACTTTCCCTTCTGCTCTAATAAACTCTGAAAGTGTTACCCACCAGGCTTCTCTATTGGATTTCTTCCCAGGTGAGAATACTGGAGTGGATTGCCATTCCCTCCTCCAAGGGATCTTTCTGACCCAGGAATCAAACCTGCGTCTCTTGCACCTGCTGCATTGGCAGGCAGGGTCTTTACCGCTAGTGCCACCTGGAAAGCTCCCTATTTAATTATATAAAGTAGGGCAATCCCTTTTCTCCCCTCCCTGGCCCATGCCAGTTCTTCTTCCAGGGAAGCAAAAGGAAGACCCTGCAGGTAACCAGAACAATCCTACTTTAAGTATCTTCTCAAACTGTTTCTTCCAAGCATTTAATACTTTCTCCAAGAAGAATTTTATTATTGGAAGCTAAGCAGTTGACAGCTTTTCAATACTGTTAACAACGCACACTTGTAATTAACCGAAGTTTGACAAATCAGTACAATTTTTTTTTTTTTTAAGCTGGGTATCTCTTTAAGCTCCTGTAGGTCTTACTTCATTGGAAGTTAATTCCCTGAGGACACAGACAAGAAACTTGTCCTCAATATCACCCATCCCTTTAAAAATGAAACAAGACCACAGAGACTCAACTTTGATGAAATGAAACATTATTTCTCCTGGAGATTTTTGCAGGTTTTTAAACTAAAAATAACATTTTACAAAATATGTAAAGAATCACCTTCTCAAGCTTTCCAAGGACAAATGTACTTGCTAAGCCAGATGGTGACAAACACATGTCTGAGAAAGTGGCCTCATTATGGAAAGGCATAGTTGCAAAAATTATGCAAATAAGTCATTGTGTCTGCATTAACAATTTACTGTGGAATTGTATGATTCCACATCAATTTAGTCATACGCAATTGGGTCAAAAAGTTTAACTGGGACTTCGCTAGTGATCCAGTGGTTAAGAGTCCGCCTGCCAATGCAGGGGACATGGGTTCTATCCCTAGTCTGGGAAGACCCCACATGCTGCAGGGCAACTAAGCCCGCATACCGCAACTACTGAAGCGTGTGCCCTGCAACGGGAAGCCTGTGCACCACAACTAGAGAAAAGCCTGTATGTAGCAGTGAAGACACCACGCAGCCAAAAATAAAGTAAAAAACAAAGTTTAGCTGGCATGTCCAGACTGCGTCAACGAGAGTGCAAAATAGAGTCACATGCATTTCTAAATGCCCATTTTAAGAAAACCTCAACCCTCCATACTGCATAACTGTAGGAGTTTCAGGGTCTTGACACTTTCCCC
Organism: Capra hircus; assembly: GCF_001704415.2. Taxonomy (NCBI): domain Eukaryota; kingdom Metazoa; phylum Chordata; class Mammalia; order Artiodactyla; family Bovidae; genus Capra; species Capra hircus. The sequence goes on along the minus strand of NC_030812.1, from coordinate 48,866,804 downwards.
TCCTCACTATTTCTGAGAATCAGGACCCCACCAGGTGTCTGCTGCCTTAGCCACGTGTCTGCTCATCAACCCGTGCTATATATGCACAGGTTATTCATTGCTCTGTTGCAAACCACCTCCTACACATTTTGGGACTCCCTACTGCTGCCCACTCCTGATCTTTTCCCTAAGCAAATGCAGAGACTCTTAATTCTCTGATGACACTACTCAGCCCAACTGCAACCTTTAGGAAAGACACCTCTCAAAGTGCAGGAAAATGGAAGGGGGCATTTCAACACCAGGAACACTTTAAAGCTGTACTGGAGGTAGCTACTCACAGCCCAGATACATCTCCATGTCTTTTATAACAGTGATCTTTCAGACTGAGACTCCACCACCTGGGGTACGTGAATATGCCCCAAGAAATACAAGGATAAAGGTCATTTCTAGGAAATCAATTTCAACCTCAACTTCTGTATAAACTCTTTCCCCCAAATGAATCTCTGTGAAGGTGCCTTTAACAGGTTATGCTATCTTCTTCAGTAATGGCTCTTCTCTTACATAAAAGCAAACTCACTTCTCACCCATAAGTTTGTGTGGTGTATGAGAAGATTGTTTATGGGTCTTGAGTGAAGCACTTGTTGTGGTGGTGGTTGAGTCGCTAAGTCGTGTCCAACTCTTGTGATCCGATGGACCCCATAGCCCACCAGGCGCCTCTGTCCATGGGATTCTCCAGGCAATAATACTGGAGTGGGTTGCCATGCTCTTCTCCAGGGGATCTTCCCCACCCAGGAATCGAAGGGTCTCCTGCATTGCAGGCAGTTTCTTAATCGACTGAGCTATGAGCTGCTGCTGCTACTGCTGCTAAGTCGCTTCAGTCATGTCTGACTCTCTGCAACGCCATAGACAGCAGCCCACCAGGCTCCCCTGTCCATGGGATTCTCCAGGCAAGAACACTGGAGTGGGTTGCCATTTCCTTCTCCAATGCATGAAAGTGAAAAGTGAAGTGAAGTCACTCAGTCGTGTCCGACTCCTAGCGACCCCATGGACTGCAGCCTACCAGGCTCCTCCATCCATGGGATATTCCAGGCAAGAGTACTGGAGTGGGTTGCCATTTCCTTCTCCAATGCATGAAAGTGAAAAGTGAAGTGAAGTCACTCAGTCGTGTCCGACTCCTAGCGACCCCATGGACTGCAGCCTACCAGGTTCCTCCATCCATGGGATTTTCCAGGCAAGAGTACTGGAGTGGGGTGCCAATGCCTTCTCCCCAATTTCTATCTAATCAGGTTTTAAACATCCCATCTATGGTTTCACACTGATGCCTTTGCAAAAATACTGCTACTTCAAATTATCTGTGGAAAAGGCTTTTCTAAGCTTACCCATAAACAATTTTTTTTGTTTGTTTGTTACCTGGTAAGCTGGTACCAGACTGGAACTTAGTCTCCTCTCTAGGTTAAGAGAACAAAGTTTCCTTAGAATGCAGCTTTCAATCACAGATGATGAATTTCTTTAACTTTCAGTGATTTATATTTGTTTTTATCATCTGTTTTTTACTTTGGTAAAAAAAAAAAGCATTATTTAAGATTATGGTACATGTAGGATGGACCAAGCTTTCCCCACTCCTGAAAATTCCCTTAAGCCCTCAGATTCTTCTCATGGGACCAAGGTGTCACTTCCCTCCAGAGGGACAATCTAAGCTTTTTATCAGCTGATCTGCCCCTGATATCAGAGTCAATTTGAGCATGAATTGGTCTATAATTTAGGCATGAAACTATGACTACATAAAGGAAAGATGACTTTTTGATACAGGATGGCCATGATATTCCTTGGACTTCAGAGAAAATTGGTTAAAATGAAATTTTTCCGCTGGAAACTGCAAAGCCAGTTCTTTCAGCATAGGCAATTGAAAACATCTAGGTTGTTAGGTCAGTTTTCATTCCAGTCCCAAAGAAAGGCAATGACAAAGCATGTTCAAACTGCCGCACAATTGGACTCATCTCCCACGCTAGAGGGAGGCCCTTAATTCTGGACTGTCTTTCAAAGACGCATGTGTCCTGGTCAGCATCCTTGGAAGACAGCATACCCCTTCACCTAAAGAGCAGACATATTCACTGTTAAGGGCTGAATGATGTCCCTCCCGACAAAAAGATGTTGACATCATAATCCTAGTGCCTTGGGATGGGAATTTATTTGGCAACAGGGTTGTTGGAGATCTAATTAGTTAAGATGAGGTCATACTGGAGTGGGCTTCCCTGGTAGCTCAGCTGGTCACGAATCCACCTGCAATGCAGGAAACCCCAGTTCAATTCCTGGGTGAGGAAGTTCCCCTGGAGAAGAGATAGGCTATCCACTCCAGTATTTTGAGCTTCCTTGATGGCTTAGATGATAAAGATTCTGCCTGCAATTTGGGAGACCTAGGTTGGGAAGATCCTCTGGAGGAGGACATGGCAACCCACTCCAGTATTCTTGCCTGGAGAATCCTCATGGACAGAAGAGCCTGGTGGGCTACAATCCACGGGGTCGCAAAGAGTCTGTCATCACTGAGTGACTAAGCACACACACACACACACACACACACACAGAGTATGGCAGGCACGCACGCATGCACGCACACACACGCGCACGCACACACACACACACACAGAAGAGCCTGGTGGGCTACAATCCACAGGGTCACAAAGAGTCTGTCATGACTGAGCGACTAAGCACACACACACACACGCAGAGCATGGCAGGCCCACACACACACAGTATGGCAGGCACACACACACACACACACACACACACACACACACACACGCAGAGCATGGCAGGCCCTTTGTCCGATATGACTGGTGTCCTTATAGGAAGACGTCCATGTGAAGACAGAGAAGAGGCCAAGTGATGACTGGAGTCATGCAGCTCTGTGCCAAACAATGCCAGAGACTGCTAATGACACAGCGGGTGTTGGAAGGCAAGGAAGGGTTCTCCCATAGGTTTCAGAGGGAAGACAGCCCTGCCAGCATCTTAATTTCAGACTTGTAGCCTTTAGAACTGAGAGACAGTGAATTTCTGTTGTTTTAAACAACCAGACTTGTGGTATTTTGTAACAGCAACCCTTGGAAACTAATATAGTTACTTCCCAGAACAACACTGGAGCAAATGGAAGCCATCCTTATTGACCATTAAAAAAGATTTGAGTTTCCTAAGGTCAGAATTCTCTCCTGAAATGCAATGAATTGTGTGAGCAGGCATCCATCTGGGCCCATCCACACTGGCCCTGAGGGAATTGTGGCTCAGAGAACCAGTGCAAAAATGGGAATATTCTGGCTATTGCTACTGCTGTAATTACCTCCTGTGTGCTGCCAGCACACATGAAATTATGGCAGGGTAACTTGTAAAATATCAGACCCCTCACAGTTCTTAATATGAGGTATTACTAGAGGGTGTAAAGATCTCTGCTCACCAGAGGAACACTTAGACAATTGACTACATTAACCAAGTCACCATAAACAGTACCTACTCAATTCATTGAAAGAGATATTTCAAATAAAATGTTCAAATAGAATTTCTAGTATGTATGTCATTTGGTCATTAGGCTCTTGGAGCTTTATGGTAATAGAAAGAACATACATACATATATATATATAATATGCTGATAAGTATTTAATAGGGTGATCAATAAGACTTTTAAGAAAAAAACATTAGAACAAAATTCTGGGATTTCCTTGGTGGTCCAGGGGTTAGGACTCTGAGCTTCCACTGCAAGAGGCATGGGTTTGATCCTTGTTTAGGGAACTAAGATCCTGTATGCTGAAAGGTGCAGCTGAAAAAAAAATTGTTTTTTAAATCCTAGAATAATATTCTATGGGAGAAACAGAATGGAATTCAAAGAGCAATATAATAGTTCCAATTGTTACAAAACTTATTTAGATGTTTTTAAATATAAGAAATGGTAGTTATTAAGTCTTATTGTAACAAGATTTTACATATACATTTAAAAGAATGAATATTTTTATTTCCGGTGTCAACATCTACAATGTATGATAAAGTGTATCACCTGAGACATTTAAATGTAATGATGATGATTTCAGATTAAAAAAAAAAAAATCCATCAAGGAATCATGGTTTTTCCAAAATTGGTAAAACAAGTTTGAAGACTGTTCAGTGCCTTCCTGCTTACAATCCCCTCAGCTCTGGGCCTGCCTGGGTGGTTGGAGCCAGCTTACCTCAATCCCAGCACTAATCAAGCAGGCCTCATATTTATCATGGTTGACTGCTGTATGACCATCCTTGGTGTGATTAATATCTGTGTTAGTTGCTCAGTCATGTCTGATTCTCTGTGACCCCATGGACTATAGCCCTCCAGGCTCCTCTGTCCATGGAATTCTCCAGGTAAGAATCCTGGAGTGGGTAGCCATTCCCTTCTCCAGGCGAATCGTCTAGACCCAGGGATTGAACCTGGGTCTCCTGAGCTATAGGCGGATTCTTTACCATCTGAGCCACCAGGGAAGCCGGGCAGTTGATGTTTAATAGTTGTTAAATGAATATAAGTTAAATGCCAGCAAAGAGTCATTCATATCCTCTATCTGGCTTTGCTTTGGGGACCGACTGCTCTACTGGTCTAGCCTGGAGTGACTGAAACCAGGATGGCTGTGGAGTCAAAGGGTGTCCTACACTGCCAGACCTTGACACACTAAAAATAAGTTTAGCTCTCATCTAGAAGTTTAATCAGCTGAGTCATTATAAATCTCATATCAAATGAGACATCAATTTTCAAATTTAAATGAATTGAGGAATTGCTCTACAGTTTCTAAGACCTGTCAAAGCTCCCACGGGACAAAGTTAGCCAAAGTCCTCTGTAAGATCAGTGTCAAGTACCATCCTGCATGTTCCTGCTGTTGCCGCTGCACAGCCAAGCAGTTCTCTTTCAGAATGCACCCCAACACAGCTACCCTTTGTGGCCCTCCCTGAGTTCTACCATCAGGCAGACTCCTGCCCCCAGGTGCTGATATTAGGTTCTTGTTTAGTCACTAAGTCATGTCTGACTCTTGTGACCTCATGGACTGTAGCCCGCCAGGTTCCTTTCTTTATGGAACTCTCCAGGCAGGAATACTGAAGTAGGTTGCCATCTCCTTCTCCAGGGGATCTCCCTGATCCAAGGATAGGACCTGAGTCTCCTGCATTAGCAGGCAGAGTCTGACATTAGGTACAGGGCTACAGAAAGCAGAACACATTTGCATCTCTTCATTTCCTAACATTGATATCTTACACATACCATATGGTTTTAAATTTAAAGTATCCTAGAAACAGATTATCAAAATCAGATTGAAAAAATATGCAGACAAGTCAAAAGACTTGCATTTAATGAAGCCTCATGGATCTACAAGATATCAAGAGAAGTCTCCCAAGGAAGAAGGACACAGCAAGCATATTTCTTCTGACTCATTTCCTCTGGAGAAGCAGCTTAGAATTATTCAGGCAAAAGGCCATGAAATAATTGCATTGCAGAATTGCTAAACTCTATCTACAGGGCTTTCTTGGGAAGTCACATGGTATGTTTTTTTCTTTCTCACTTGGATGGGAAAAAAATTTATTTTTCTTAAACTTACTTAAAAGAAAAACAAAAAACAGAAGTTAATGTGATGTTTTTATATAGACTAATTACAGAAAATAGACTGAGAATGATTTTCTACCTAATAATAAAAAATTACAGTAAAATTATGCTTGGAAAGATTTTAGTTCTGAGTAGCTTTTCTTACTGAGTAATCCACTGGATACACTCAGCATTGCTTGGCTATAGTTGGCTAAATGTCTTGTGTGCTCATGAAGTGGTTGGGCTTTTTGTAGTCACCCCATTAATGTGTCAATACTGAACTTTTCCCCTCTATGTATTCCTTTGCAACTGCCTGAAAAAAAAAACAAAAAAACCTAGTTGTAAAAGCAATCAAAATAAATATTTTCAGATGCTGCTTTCCAAAATTGGGTCAGAGACCACTAGGGTACTGGCTCCCTGAAGCATGGGAAGAATTTCAGACGAGATCAGGCGCATTCAGGGTGGTATGGCCATAGTGGGAAGAATTTTAGTGGCTAAAGTAGAATTGCTGAGGAAGGTATTAGAAAGTAGAGAGGAAGGAAAAAAGTAGAGGAGAGGAGTTAACAGTAATCAAGAGAGAAAAATCAACCATGAAGAAGAAATAAGGGAAGGTTGTAATATTTTATATGAAAGTGTCTATGGTAAGTGGAAAAAATGGCCGCTTTGATTCAGATTTGGGGTTAAAGCTAAGAGGCAAGAGGCAGAAATCCTTATAAATTCTTACACATTTCTTTATAAACTCCTCAATGTCTCTGGAAGATGCTGTACAACTCACTATTTTAAAAACTGACAAGAGAAAGAAATGCTTCCGGGTTGCCGCTGGCTGCCGCCTCCCGGCGCACTCCAGAGCATTGCAGAGAAAAACAACCTGGTACCTATTGGCAAGCCGGCCTCAGAGCACTATGACGACGAGGAAGAGGAAGACGACGACGAGGACAGTGAAGAGGACTCAGAGGATGACGAGGACATGCAGGACATGGATGAGATGAATGACTACAATGAGTCACCTGATGACGGGGAGGTCAGTGAGGTGGACATGGAAGGCAACGAACAGGATCAGGACCAGATGATGATCTAGGTAGACAGAAAAGGTGGTCTCAAGAAAAGGGGTCCAAGGACGGCCCTGGACTCCCTGCAGAACCAGCTGATCACCCACCTACATGGCCCACCCCAGTGCCTGAATGCTCATCCTCAGGCACTTCCTCAGCTGCTGCCAGGACCTGATCTTCTTGGTACCTCCCAGGCCATCAGTCTGCCCTTGAATCCCCAGGGCCTAAGCCCAGCCCACTCCCTTCTAGCCAGCATCTCACCCCTTGTTTGTCAGATCTAGTCTCTAACTTTCTTTAATAAAGACACAGGACTGAAAATAGAAAAATAAAAAAAAAATAAAAATAAAAACTGACAAAAGAATAAAGCATTTATCTAGCCACCCCTTTATGAGCTGTTCTTCAAGGTAACTAAATAGTTGGAGGTGTAGTTCCTCTTTGCAGATTTGTCTAATAAATGAAATTCAGCTCAGTCACCCAGTTGTGTCCGACTCTTTGCGACCCCATGAATTGCAGCACGCCAGGCCTCCCTGTCCATCACCATCTCCCGGAGTTCAGACTCATGTCCATCAAGTCAGTGATGCCATCCAGCCATCTCATCCTCTGTCGTCCCCTTCTCCTCCTGCCCCCAATCCCTCCCAGCATCAGAGTCTTTTCCAATGAGTCAACACTTCGCATGAGGTGGCCAAAGTACTGGAACTTCAGCTTTAGCATCATTCCTTCCAAAGAAATCCCAGGGCTGATCTCCTTCAGAATGGACTGGTTGGGTCTCCTTGTAGTCCAAGGGACTCTCAAGAGTCTTCTCCAACACCACGGTTCAAAAGCATCCATTCTTCGGCACTCAGCCTTCTTCACAGTCCAACTCTCATATCCATCCATGACCACAGGAAAAACCATAGCCTTGACTAGACGGACCTTAGTCAGCAAAGTAATGTCTCTGCTTTTGAATATACTATCTAGGTTGGTCATAACTTTTCTTCCAAGGAGTGTCTTTTAATTTCATGACTGCAATCACCATCTGCAGTGATTTTGGAGCCCAGAAAAATAAAGTCTGACACTGTTTCCACTGTTTCCCCATGAAATTAAAGTGACATATTTAGAATCCAACAGTTTTGTAACCTCTACTAATACAACCAATTTAGGCAATGCCAGGTATTAGCTGTCTAATAAAACACACAACGTGTGTGTGTGTGTGTGTGTGTGTGTGTGCACGTGCTAAGTCACTTCAGTCATGTCCGACTCTTGGCGACCCTTTGAACCATAGCCTGGCAGGCTCCTCTGTCCATAAGATTCTCTGGGCAAGAATACTGGAGTGGGTTGCCATGCCCTCCTCTAGAGGATCTTCCCCAACCAGGGATGGAAACCCTGTCTCTCATATCTCCTACATCTCCTGCATTGGTTCCTTACCACTAGTGCCACGTGGGAAGCCCAAAATGCACAACACTTGCTACCAAAAGAAAAAAAAAGCAATTACTGAACGTGATCAAACATCTTGATCTAACTCCCAACATGAAGAGAAAAGAGAACAGAAAGCTTGTTAAATAATGGTTTGAGGATACCATCAGCAAAACCCTGACTCTGAAAACCTCATAGAAGAAATAAACTAAACATTTCAATCAAAAGGCAGAGACCGTCAGATACTGCTCTCTTTAATTAGTATTCTCTAGTTCTCACTACACACGCTTGAAAAACAATGATACAAATAAATGACAAGTAAGAGGATTGAAAAAGACACACCAAGCAAACAGGGGACACAAGCAAGCTGGAACGGCCATAAAAATGAGGCAAAGGCTTTCCTGATGGCTCAGAGGTACAGAACTTGCCTGCCAACGCAGGAGATGTGTTTGATCCCTGATCTGGGAATATCCCACAGGCTGTAGAGCAACTAAGCCTGTATGCCACAACTACTAAGCCCACGCTCTAGAGCCTGGGAGCCCTAGAACCTGTGTTCCACAACAAGAAAAGCCAACGCAATGAGAAGCCCTCACACTGAAACTAGAGAGTAGGTGCTGCTCGTCACAGCTAGAGAAAGCTCATGCAACAACAAAGATCTAGCACAGCCAAAGGAACTATTCCTAATTTTTCTTAAAAAAAAAAGAGGCAAAATGGACTTCAAAGCAAGGAGTACTAATGGAAATAAAGTGGGAAGCTAAATAATGATAAAATGGTTAATACATGAGAAAGAAAAACTATAAATGTGTATGCGACTAATAAAAGGAATTCAAAATGCAGAAAACTGACAGAAATAAAGAAATCCATAGTCACAACTGGAGATTTTAATTCACCCTTCTCAATAACTGATAGAGCAACCAGACTAAGAAATATCAGTAAGAAAACAGAAATGAAATGATGCTTCCACCAATGATAAAAATTTGGGAAGAACCACAAAGATTCTAAGGGCTTCCCTGGTGGCTCAATTGGTAAAGAATCCACTTGCAACGTGGGAGACCTGGGTTCGATCCCTGGGTTGGGAAGATCCCCTGGAGAAGGGAAAGGCTACCCACTCCAGTATTCTGGCCTGGAGAATTCCATGGACTATATGGTTCATGGGGTCGCAAAGAGTCGGACACGACTGACTTTCATTTCACAAAGATTCTAAAATAAGTAAAGCAGGTGGGTTGATTAGACATTTATCTGCCTCCTCTTCTAAACTAGTTCTTTAAGTACCATTCAAACTTAATGTCAAAGTACAGGTTTGTCACCAATCTGGAGAGAAAGATGAGAACAGAAAAGTTTAAAGAAACAGTGGTTCATCTTTTATTTTCACAGCATTCAAACGCAAGTAAGTTTGCAAAGCATTTTTTACATGTGTGATCTCAGTTCATTCTTACACATCCTTTGGAAAAAGCAGACCATATTTCCTTATTCCCATTTTACAGATAAGGAAGTCAAACTCAGAGGCCAACTTGCCAGAGAAAATTGCAAGTTGGCTGTTAGATCAAAGGGTGAACTTATTTTGACAATCACCTGAGTGACTCTACTGGGAGTGAGGTTGAAATAACTATTTTCTCTCTTCAAAGTAAATTTTCTCTAGCATCTTCAAATGTACAGAGCACTTATAAACAGGATATTGGCTCCTGGGTTAAGAATTTAGCTTTACTGTCATACTCCCTAAGATGACACAGTCAGACACCAGGCTGGACCCAAAGAACAAAGTCATAAATGTTCACCCTCTGTCCAAACAGCGATCTGAAATAAACACTCCTTGATGGGCTTGTTGGCAAGCTTGGTAATTGTTCACTACACTTCTGGTTACCCATAAACATTGATCAAGTTGTGCTTTAGAAACATATTTCAAAGCAAATGTTCTACAGAAAATATGAGCATTTGTTCTTCCCATTAGCAAAGCATGGGGCTTCCCTGATAGCTCAGTTTGGTAAAGAATCTGCCCGCAATGCAGGAGACAGTTCGATTCCTAGGTCAGGAAGATCCCCTGGAGAAGGGATAGGTTACCATCTCCAGTATTTTGGGGCTTTCCTTGTGGTTCAGCTGGTAAAGAGTCTGCCTGCGATGCGGGAGACCTGGGTTCAATCCCTGTATTGGGAAGATCCCCTGGAGAAGAGAAAGGCTACCCACTCCAGTATTCTGGCCTGGAGAATGGGGTCACAAAGAGTCAGACACCACTAAGCAACTTTCACTTCACTTCACATTAGCAAAGAATAGACTTTATAGATCATTTCATTACTGATTTCAAAGGACAAATCTCAGAGAGTAAAATGACTTTGTTTCCTGGCTTGAACCAAAATAGGTTTTAAAATAAATATACAATTCAAATATTTTCTAGGCGAGGACTCAGTATTTAAATATTGTATATATGTTTTATTTACACTCTCTGCCATGCTCCACTGAGGCCTATTTCTTTTAGGTAAAAGGGACACCATATCATTAAGGCTAATGGTGGTTTCATCTAGGGGGGGAAAAAAATTCATGAACACCAAGGAATATTTTTCAGCTTCTTGGAAAAACACAAAAAGGAAGAAAAATGATTTGACTAATTAGTTCCCATTGTTTTCAATTTTTTATGTAAGTTAAATGTTGTGAAATCGGCCCAGATTTTTATTGAATCTTAGTGAATAAAATGCAGAAGTAAATCTCTACTTCCTATGTAAAGCAAACTGGCTTTTCACAAATCATATTTAAAAAAAAAAAAACAAAAACAAAAGAAAAACACACATTCTCCACAGAAAATAGGCCAGTGGGCTCTTCCACCAGGGAGTCTGGTCTGAGATAGGCAGGCCTCCTACATGGACTCAAGAGACTCTCTGGTCTCGGCCAATGCTGCCAGCTTGCCTGCTGTGGCCACCCCGTAAAAAACCGTGACTCCATGCAATCATGAGAAAGGGGACTGCTCTGATCATTATGCTGCACACCAGCTTTGAAGGAACTATCAAATAGTAACTACTCAATTACTCTTTGTGGCTTATTTTTATTCTCAATCAATAACCTAGAAGGGAAGGTCTCCACGGCCCATTATGGCTTCACTGATCTGTCTCCTTCCCCGTGAACACCTACTGAAGGAAAGCGTTAAGGAAGCATGTGTTAAGATGTATCACTGCTTCTAAAAATAACGTGGAGGAGACAGGAATGAAACCCAGGTTGAGATGTGCTTAACTGTAGGTGGATTACTCAACTACGAAGAGGCCTTTTGAATGCGCAACAGATTTTTAGCAAGTATCAAGACCTCCATTTTGATTTTACAGAAGTAGGTTAAGTTGCCTAAAAGAGGCTGAAAAATCAAGACTGCCTACTTTTTCAGACTAAAGATAACCAGGGAGGAGCCAAACATGAGCATGCATTTCAACAGAAAGGTGACAAACAGAGAGCCAAATCGCTCCTTTCCTGAAGAAGGAAGAAACGACCACTTAATGGCTTACACTAACCTTAAAACAGTGAAAAATTCAAACTTTATAAGGGTAAAAACAAATGCAGCTAGATGTGCAGGTCATCCCAAAGGCAACCTTGGCTATTAAAGTTGCCCTGAGAATCTTTGGAACTGTTAAAAAAAAACAGATGCTATTGCTACCATTCTGATTCACTGTCAATTTCAAAAATTGATAGAACTTTCTCATCAAGACCCTAATTGTGGCATCAAAAATATTAATTTGCTGATCACAAAACTTAAAGTTTCATGTTAATTTGCTAATTCATGAGCTGGAAAATATTCCTTGATTTTAAAAAAGCTGTTTTACATAGTATCTCAGTTACTCATCCAGGAAGGGGGGGGGGGCAGGGAAAGACAGGGCGCTTGAAACTACATTGGAATACAATGTTTGGAACAACATAAAACATCTGGAAATAAGAATCAAAGGCCAATAAATATTAGTCTACATGAAATACAGGAAAATAGAAGAAAACGCCAAAAAAAAATACCTTGCTGTACTGCAGAGACCAGCATCCATGACCACCTCCTAGACTACTCTTTGGATATGTAATTCAGTTGGCCATAATTGCTTATAAAGGGTGCAATGCAATCAGGCAGGGTTTGTCCTGAATTTAGAAATGCAAGAAGCATGGGGTGGGGGAGGGGTGGGGAGGGGTGCCAGGTTGGGGTGGGGGTGGAACCTCTAATCATAGACCACTGTAGATCGTTAGAGCAATTAAGAACATAATACCCAGTCTTGAATACCTTTCACACAAACCACCTGCTAACCTTTGGATCCAGGTTTTAGACTTGCAAAAACCTTGGGGTTCTTAAGGGCAAGTGAGATCTCACTAAGGAAAGAAATAAAGTGGGAGTCTCTCTCCGATTTCTTTGACTCAAAAATGACAACAATGGTAAAGTGAGGTTCTGGGCGGGTGAGGAAGTAGGTGCTCTGAACTTTGTCATCATAGAAGTGGACCACTTTCTCCAAGCTGTTCAGGTCGGACGTGCGGTCCGACATGATCATGATGACATTGGGCCAGTGCATGACAGGCCGGTCGCTGGGCAAAGACACCACAGCCGGATATTGATCCACTCCTTTGGGAGCCTCTCTGTAGGAATGGGGGTGGTGATAGCCGTGACCCTGAAAGCTCTCAGAACCTCGGTTGTCGAAGATTAAGGACACGTTGGCAGCGTCGTATTTCCTGATGAAGCTGGAAATCTTTCCAAAGAGGTCGGGGCTGGCTTTTG